>NC_092339.1:174943333-176216666 GCF_046630445.1 Rutidosis leptorrhynchoides
AAATCATTTCATATCTAAAAATTCTTATTCAATCGTACGAAATGGAATTCGTCATTAGTTCAAGTCACTCGGATTCCGAAATGGAAACTCCCTCAAGCTCCGAAAGCAGTGTGACCGGAATGGATCAACCAATCAGTCATCATCTATTCTGGATGAATTGGGGATGGGTTCGTAGCCTTCTTAATCATTGGAGACAAGAAGAAGGTGATCCTTTCCATCCGCCACATTGCCCGATTGGCGAAGAACCTGAAGCACTTACCGGTGAACCTGTTCGAAACACCATCTTTTCTCTCATTTCCAGAGTGTCTCGCCACGATTTTATACTATACCAAATTCTAGATTATATTTATCCGCTAGTCCGAACTGAAAATCATCCCGGTGTAATAGAAGAAATCAACGAGCTTCGCGCTCGGGTAGTGGCTTTAGAGAATATGGTGCGAAGGGTACAAACACCAGCAGCAGCACCAGCAGCATAACCAGTACCACCATCAATGTCAACAGTAACATCACCACCACCAACATCAACATCCGCATCCCACACCTCAACATCTTAATCTATACCCCGAACATCAACGTCATACACACCATGGATAACAAGGAGTAACAACAACAACAACATCATCACACGTCTCAATCTCGCAATCTATACCTCAAGCATAATCATCGTTCTACGAATCATTTTACGAATCGATCTACATAAACTATCTTCGTCCTTCATAGTGATTATGTAATCTCTAATATTTTAGAGAGTATGTACTCTAGTTCTAGCCATAAATCTGATGAGTTTAATATCACATTGACTCATTAAATCCATAATTACATCTGAAGAAAATATATATGTATATATGTTTTCATAAAGATTGTAATTTAAAATTTTTATTGTACAAACTGTTAATGGTGAAAATATTTTAACGGGTAGGTAATACCCGAGGAATATTTAGATTTCACATTAATAAGTTACACTGTACATTCTTCGAATATGATTCAACAGTCATTTACTATCCTACTTGCAACCACAGCTATACGAATCCGTTCATCACAGAATAACTATTTTCATTCAAATTCAAATTTCATATTAGGATTTTGACATATCAGAATCCACCAAGTGGCATAATGAAGAAGAAATGGACACAATAAAAATTGATTAGAAACACACTAATTAACAATATGAAATTTTATTAAGAATTCACGCTAACAAAATCCTAGCTAACTGTTCCTAGCTAACTGTTAATTCCGTATTACATTTTATTTATCGCAATTTAATTATCGCAATTTATTTATTCGCAATTTAATTCTCGCAATTTTATTTATTGTTATTTAATTTCTGTTATTTACTTTACGCACTTTATTTATCGTTATTTAATTTCTGTTATTTATTTTACACACTTTAAATATCGGGACACGTATTTAAGGTTTTGACATATCATATCGACGCATCTGTATATATTATTTGGAATCACCATAGACACTCTATATGCAGTAATGATCGAGTTCTCTATACAGGGTTGAGGTTGATTCTACAATAATATATATAGTTTGAGTTGTGATCGAGTCTGAGACGTATACGGGTCACGACACGTATTAATTAATTCGAATATTATATATTAAAAACTATATATATGAATTATTGGACTGTCAACTGTGGACTATCGACGGTAGATTAATAACATTAAACAATTAAAATAAATTAAAATATTGATTATAACATATGAAAATAAACAATTCTTCAAGTTGCCACTTGATTTCATCTTAAACCTTAACTGTACCTTGACGATTCCAATCTGCATTCAAACTTTCATAATTCTTGAAAACACCTCAATCGATAGGATGAATCAACCGCACTTCATTTACGGAAGGAAAGATTTGTGCATATAATTATGCACCTAAGAAACTCTCGACAACTGAGTAAAAGTTTAATACGTAGCCGCATCAGATCCTTTGACATTTATTAGCAAAAATAACTTTGCGATCCCTTTTCAAAGTAGCAAATTTTGTCACAGCTCCAGCTAGTACATCGACCTTTCATTCGAATAAGTCTTATTATAACTTTGATATATAAGTTTACCTTTTATCATCATTATCGGGGAACCATTTATATTCCACCACATTAGCAGTAAACTTACCAGCAACCTCATTGCTCCTTGGCTTAAACCTCTCCGATAAATCACTATATTTATCCATTGAAACTCTATCATATACTCATTCGCATCTTGTAACGAGAACTGCCATAACAATTACCAGGAATCAGCAATCAGTACTTTGAAAACTCACAGTATATCTACATCAACAGTTATATGTATGACATTTATCTCTTAGAATTATGATCTCTCGTTATGAAATTCTGAAAAGCACTCAGTCACAAATCAATACTCTGAATGTTGATAAAGCTGAATGAAGCAACAGAAACCATAGACAACCATAAACGACCTTAATTATCGGAAGTTTGATGATAAAGAATAGCATGTTGGAAAAGCTCAGAAAAAGTGGAACTGGAAAACGGATTGAGCTAACCATGAAAGAGACCAAGGACAAATACAAGGACCAAACCCTATATTCAAAGAATTTAGGTAATTCTGGATTCGTTGAAATCCTTAGAGAATATCTTGCTCCGAAGTCATGTTAAAATCTTGCGTAAAATCTTTCTTCCTCAACCATCGAACTTAGAAATCCCAAAATATCATCATAAATATCTTCGATATTTCTGAGGATATTTTCATAACTCTTCTTGTCTGAAATTAGTTACCTCTTCGTGCTTCCTGTGTATCATTATATTGGAAACATTCAATAGAAAATTTAGTACCGAAAAGCAGATTATGCGAAACTAGGAAGAAAGCCGTAGACAAATCACAAAGAATAAGTTTAACTTCAAAGAATCTAAATGATTCAATGTCTGCTAAAGTCTTTAGTGAATATCTTGCTCTTTACTCTAAACCCTTGCAGACAATAGTTTCTATCATCCTCTGATCTTAGAAATTCCAATATATCATCGTATTTTTCATTATAAATATCCTCCATATTTCTGAAGATATTTTCATAAGTATTCTTATCTGAAATCATTAATCTCTTCATGATATCAGTGTTACATCATATAGAAACTATTAGTTTCTATATTCTGTAAACTTTCGAGCTTAAAATATGAATGTTATTGAAGTAATGTTGGGAACTGATGCATGAGTTAGTATAATATAATGACACTTGATCAACGTGATTATATTACAGTAAGTCATGCTGAGTTCTAATGGGACATGATGGTTCACAGTAGATCATACCACCATCTTGTGTCATGTTACATAACTCCTTCATTCTAATTAACTTTAGAACATATCAAGAAAGTATATTCTTCATAGCTCTATTCTCAATGATTCTGGTAATTTGACGAATCAAACCGTGCTATTACGTTCTTTCTTGATTATAACATTAAATTCATTCGAAACTCCATACTTACAAATTCCAGACCATTACTCGTTCTACTAGAGATCTAGAGGAGATTAAAAAGACGAAGAGCTCCGAAACATAAAGGAAGATATAAAACTCGACAACAACACTGAAATTACAATAATTAAAAATTAAAAACATCACGACAATTAAAAATTAAATGATTATAATGAAACTACTCGTCGTCGTCAATTGTCATCTGCAAAGTAGCGTTCACCGGTCATTTCACCATCCCTGAGGTACTCTGGAGACATCGGTATTTCTCTTGATGCCTCAACTGCTGCTTCAACTGATTCATCGAGGTAACGATAACCCAACGTCTCTTCATCTTCAAGAACCACATACAAAGAAATGCGTTTACCACGATCTTCAATGGTATCTTTTATAAAGTACCATTGATCATCGGTACACAGAAAACTTGCCCTACAATCCGCATCATAATCGTCTCTATAAAAGAACACAGACATGAATTCACACGGAACTTTTTCCTTCAGAAAGGATAGAAAATCTTGTAAACCAACATCACGAATGTCGATATCTTCAAATGAAATACTGTCGCCCCACTCATATTCCTTCATTTGATTACGGAAATCACCTCCGTAATGAACATCGAATGAAACAATCATTGGGGGAAGTGTTAACATTTTACAGTTTGGGAGTGTTTGATCTTGATCTTGAGAAAGATGGAAATATAAAAGAAATATATGTTTGAGTGTATAAAATGAAGTATATGGTTGGTGTTTATATAGTGTAAAAATGACCGTTGGGATAGCCGTTGGAATTTTTTTTTACTAACGGTTAAAAATTTGGGCAAGTTTTTGGGCGAAGGTGGACGATGCCCGTTGGGACCTCTCTCATGATAGTTTCATTCATGCTCTTCGAATAATCGAATTATTTTATCTGTATTATTCGGTAAAGATGAAAACTCTATTTATCAGCTCATATTCGTCAGGAAAACATATTTATTGTTAGCCATGACGACCTCACCCAAATTTCGGGACGAAATTTCTTTAACGGGTAGGTACTGTGATGACCCGGGAATTTTCGACCAAATTTAAACTCGGGAATTTTCGACCAAATTTAAACTTAAATCTTATATAGTTTCGTCACGATAAGCAATGTATGTAACGTTGAAGTCCCAAAAACTTTGAGCTGTGTTTAATATATTCAAGTTACCCTTCGACTATTTCCGACGATTCACGAACCATTAATTATAAATAAATATATATAGTTATATAAATAAGTGTGCATATGTAAAAATAAATATAATAGTATATATAATAATTTGAATTAATAAAATACACTTTAATCAATTAAGAATTAGTAATTACAAAATAATATTTAGAATTATTAAGTTGTTATCAAAATAATATATATATATATATATATATATATATATATATATATATATATATATATATATATATATATATATATATATATATACATGAACATTAATTATAAATATGTAAGATTAATTATTAATTTTATTTATTTGTTTTAAAATATATATTTAATATATATTTAGTTATATAATAAAACCTGACATTAAGATGTAATTATATATACATATAGTATATTGAAGATAAACGAATTCGAGCTTTAATGGTAAACGATTGTAATATTCGGTTGGCATTTCTTTTGTGTTCACATAGATTTAATACATATTTATGCGGACTTTTATATATAAACTAATTTTCATCGGTGTACGAAATAATATCTTTTTATATGTGTCGACAGATAATAATCAACTTACTGGCTGCTTAAACTATTTATTTCTTGCACATGATCTAGTATCAAGTTTATATTATAAATCATAACTATTATATTCTTATTATTATTAATATAGTATTATATTTTACTTTATGCGATATAAATCACAAATAGGACATAATTGATTGAATGATTCAATCATCCGTGAATTTAATTGTCTATCGTTTACTTTTTTTTTTTTTTTTGAATTGTTATATTATTATTATTAGAATTAATATTATTATTATCAGTATTAATAATAATACTATAATTTGAAGTAAAATTATGATTTTAGTTATTATTAGTAATATTGTTATTATTAGTAAAAAGTTTCATTTTTAATTAAAATTATTATTATCATTAATTTCAAAGTTATTTTTTTTATGTTATTATTGAAAGTATTATTAGTAGATACCATTATTCCTATTACTAATATTATTATTATTATTAGTATTAGTATTATTGCTATATATATATATATATATATATATATATTACTACTATTATTAGCATTTTTTTTATAATATTATTAGTATATATATATTTATTAATTATTATTACTAATTAAACATAAACCATAAAGTCAACAAGTTGTACACATTAGTTAACTGTCTTATTCTGCTTTTTAATTTTTCTTATTCTACCTATCTCTGCTAGTGAAGGATGTCGACCAAATTGGTCACCAAACGAAAACCAATCAATACTTTATGCTACACTAGTCTCTCACTAATTCGATATGTACAACTCTACTGCAAATATGAGATTTATAAGTAGCAAAATAAAGAAATTAAGCAAGTCCTCTGTCGTTGTATTTTTTTAGCCAAAACTCGAATTTAAACCGATTTTCAAAATGTAATAATGCAGAGTTATTAGGAATCTTTCACTTAAACTGTCTGCCAAATTTAAAATCCCAATTCCTAACAACGAAATCGAATTTGCAAGTCAAAGTTATTTTTGTCAAAAGTTAACAGATTTGTTCTTGGAAAAATTAGAGTTTGTTTTGATGTTTCAGGTTAAATTAACGATTCCAATAGTTTCTAGGAGTGGATTACAAACTATTTCATGTTATGATCTTAGTCTATAAAGGTCTAGATTTCAAAAATCAATTTTTTTTTATTTTCTTTATGCGACGAAGGAACAGACTGGTTCTGTGTTTTTTTATTATTTTTTTCTTAATCCAATTCATCACAATTAAATTGTTTTGTGTTGGATAATATATCCTGAAATCAATTTGATAACTATCATCAAGATTAAAGAGTTAGTGGTGAGATTTTGATGTTACGAAGATGAAGAAATAGGGAAAGCAGCAGGGATGGTTTAAATAAATTTTGATAGGGTTTTAAGCAGATAAAACGAGTCAGTGCAATGGTTTAGTGTTGATATGGGTTATCAAGAGGTCTTGGGTTCGAGTCCCATTGGGAACAATTCTTTTTACACAAAGTTTCTAAGGGTATACATTCTTAACTTAATTTTCCATTATTATTATTATTATTACTAATTATTATGATTATTATTATTAATGTGATGATTATTATGGTTACAAGTATTAGTGTTATTATTATCATTATTATTATTATTATTACTAATTGTTATTATTACTGTTATATTATTATTTATGGTCCTTTTGTTAAGTTATTAATATGATTTGAATCATTAAGTTCATTAATGTAAATTACGACATTATCATTAATATTATTAGTATTATCATGTACAAACACTAGTAGTATTATCATTTTCTAATATTATTATTATTATTATTATTATTATTATTATTATTATTATTATTATTATTATTATTATTATTATTATTATCGAATGCATAAGTATTAAAACTAATATTTTTACGATATCATTATTATTATCATTCATAGAATTACTAACATTATTATCTTATTAATAATATCAAGTATTATAATTACTTTTACCACTACTAATATTATTTTAGTATTATTATAACTAGTGTTAATAATATAAAAATGATATATTTAATACATATAACATAACAAAAATTAATATTTTATATATATATATATATATATATATATATATATATATATATATATATATATATATATGTGTGTGTGTGTGTGTGTGTGTGTGTTCGGATACCATTATGTATATTAATAAATATACGAATGATATAGGTTCGTGAATCCGAGGCCAACCTTGCTTGTTCGATATAGTCATATGTATTTTTACTACAAAATACATTAGGTGAGTTTCATTTGCTCCCTTTTTAAATGCTTTCGCAATATATATTTTTGGGACTGAGAATACATGCGCTGTTTTTATAACTGTTTTACAAAATAGACACAAGTAATTGAAACTACATTATATGGTTGAATGATCGAAATCAAATATGCCCCTTCTTATTAAGTCTGGTAATATAAGAATTAGGGAATAGACACCCTAATTGACGCGAATCCTAAAGATAGATCTATCGGGCCCAACAAGCCCCATCCAAAGTACCGGATGCTTTAGTACTTCGAAATTTATATCATGTCTGAAGGAGGATCCCGGAATGATGGGGATATTCTTATATACAAATTGTGAATGTCGGTTACCAGGTGTTCAATCCATATGAATGATATTTTTGTCTCTATGCATGGGACGTACGATTATGAGAAATGGAAATATGAAATCTTGTGGTCTATTAAAATGATGGAAATGATGATTTATGTTAAACTAATGAACTCACCAACCTTTTGGTTGACACTTTAAAGCATGTTTATTCCCAGGTACGAAAGAAATCTTCCGCTGTGCATTTGCTCATCTTAGAGATATTACTTGGAGTCATTCATGACATATTTCAAAAGACGTTGCATTCGAGTCGTTGGGTTCATCAAGATTATTATTCAGTCAATTATAGTAAGATATATTACGAAATGGTATGCATGTTGTTAACTTTCGATGTAATGAAAGATTGTCTTTTCAAAAACGAATGCAATGTTTGTGAAATGTATCATATAGAGGTCAAGTACCTCGCGATGTAATCAACTGTTGTGAATCATTTATAATCGATATGGACTTCATCCGGATGGATTAGGACGGGTCCTTTCACCTAAGTCTGCTAATTCTTCTATTGAACTAAGACTACCCAGAAAACATGGAATTGTGAAACTTCCTGGATCAGATAGTTTTTCTGGTATCTTATTCAACAGCACTGCTGAACAATTAGCATTCATAGTAACGGCTGAGAGTTCTTCCATTTTCTTTCTATTCGTGATTAGATCTTTCAAGAATTTAGCATATCTAGGCATTCCTGAAATCACATCAATGAAAGGAAGATTGACATTTATCTGTTTAAACATATCCAAAAATTTGGATTGCTCGGCTTCAAGTTTCTCTTTTTTCATTTTACTCGGGTAAGGAAGTGGTGGTTGGTATGGTTTAACATAAGGTTTAGCCTTAACTGTGTTATCTTCATTAACCTTTTCAACTACCGGTTCTTTTTCCTTATCTTGATCAGGTTGTGGTTCTTGTAGAGTAGGAATAGTTTCATAAGAAGTTACAGGTATTTCAGGTGGTTTAAGTGTTGTACCACTTCTTGTGGTAATGGATTTAGCCGTTTCATTCCGGGGGTTAGCATTTGTATCACTAGGTAAACTTCCCGGTTTTCTTTCACCTATTAACCTTGCTAGGTTACTTACTTCTTGTTCCAAATTTTGAATAGAAGCATGTTGATTTCTAAATGCTTGAGCATTTTGTTCATTGGTTTATTTTTGAGATGTGAAAAACTGCGTTTGAGTTTCAACTAGCTTTGTCATCATATCTTCTAAATTCGGCTTTTTATCATCGGTTTGTGGTGGTTTGTTTTGAAAATTAGGTCTTTGCTGATTGTAAGTATTATTGGATACTTGTTGATTGCTAGGACCTTGTTGGTTGTTGTATGGAACATTTCGATTATAATTCTGGTTTTGATTGTAAATCGGTCTTGGCGGTTGATAATTATTCTGATAATTATTTCCAGGCCTTTGGTTTAGATATGAAACATTCTCTCTTTGTTCCATTGTTAATTCAATACTGAGACAATCTTTTGTCAAATGTGGTCCTCCACACTGCTCACAACTAATTTGTATTGAGTGTATATCCTTAGTCATCTTTTCCATTTGTCTCTCGACAACATCTATCTTTGCTGAAATGGAATCTAAGTCATGGCTAGAATCGGCTCTAGATGCTTTAGATGATCTAACGATATCTTTTTCTTGGTGCCACTCATGTGAGTGGGAAGCAGTGTTATCAATAATTTTGTAAGCATCAGTTTCGGTTTTCTTCATAATAGAACCACCAGCTGCTATATCGATGTCTTTCCTTGTAGTAATGTGGCATCCTTGGTAGAATATTTGTACTATTTGACAGGTATCTAAACCATGTTGCGGACATCCTCCTAATAACTTTCCAAATCTTGTCCACGCCTCATATAGAGTTTCATTCGGTTTCTGTGTGAACGTAACAATTTCTCCTTGAAGTCTTACTGCTTTAGATGCCGGAAAGAATTGTTTAAGAAATTTTTCAACTAAAACGTCCCATGTATCAATCGCCCCTTCAGGTAACGATTCCAACCAATCTTTGGCTTCTCCCTTTAAAGTCCAGGGAAATAACATTAGATATATCTGTTCATCCTCCACTTCTCTTATTTTAAATAGTGTGCAGATCCTATTAAAGGTACGAAATGTTCGTTTGGATCTTCCTTCGGCGCACCACTAAATTGGCATTGATTAGTCACCATGTGTAGAATTTGTCCTTTGATTTCATAATCTGGCGCATTAATGTCTGGATGAGTAATTGCGTGACCTTGGCCAGTGCGTTTAGCTCTCATTCGGTCTTCCATACTTAAAGGTTCTAGATTTTTCATGATTGAATTTGTTGAATCTGAATCACTAGAGGATTCTGATTTAATGGTTCGTTCCTCAACAATCTCTGTTTGAATGATTGGTGGTTCCGGAGGAAAAATTAATGGTTCAGGATCTATGAATTGTCCCTGAATATTCTCCGGATTCTCAATTGTGAGGTCGGGTTCAAAAAATGGATTATTGGAAATTTGAATTGGAGTACTTGGTTGACTGGATGACGATTCTAAAAAAAAATCAACGGCGACAATATTTGCTAGATGTCTTGATCTGGTTACAGGTGGTGAACGTACAAAAGGTGGTGAACGTCTTGCTCGGTGCATTCACTGAATAACCTATTAGTTTTTAAAAGGAAAGAAAAATTATATAAGTTATCCAATTAATAGACTTTTCTGATTTTGCCCACGTTTCGAATAGCCAAAAGATGCAGCAGAGGGGCAGGATTCGTTTGGTCTCAATATAATTGAGTACTGTTTGGCTCCAATAACCCGGTCCACGTACAAATTCAACTATTACTACGAACCATAAAATTTTGATGTCTATCAATTTAACCACTTAAATAAATTTTCGTAATTTTAAGAAATTTAGATAAGAAATAGAATAAAAATCTATGTCCTAAAACTAGAATGTCGAGAAATAAGAAAGAAAAAGAGCGCGTCGAAAAAGGTCGAAAAAGAAAAGAAAAAGAGCGACTTATAAAATTTTAAAAACACTCGACTAACCCAACCTTATTACTATCACTAACTTAAAATTAAAATTGCAAATTGAGATTACTAATTGGAGTGATAATTGATACATAGGTAAAAGGCGTCGAAAAATAAAAATAAGAAAGTAGCGCGTTGAAGCTTAAAAAGGAACTAAAAACTAAAAGTTGCGTCTAAAAATATTAAAGCTTACAAGTAAAACTATATCCCAAATGGCAATAACTTAAAAAGAAACTAAAACTTAAAAAGGCGTCGCAAAATTCTAAAGCACCTAAATCTTAGTCTAAAGAAAAAGCACTTAAGGGATTTTACGGCAAAGCCTAAAATTCTAGATATAAAAATAACTATGGCAAAAATTATATCTTAAAACTAAATACGATCGAAAAATACAAAAATTACGCTAAAACAATTAAAAAGATACAAAATATAAAAATATATTAAAAGTTGTAAAAAAATTACAATTTTTATAAAAATATTATTTTTATATTATTTATTTTATAAAACTATTAATTTTATAAATTAATTAAACTAATTAAACTTAAAATACAAATTAAATAAATAAAACTAAATTAATTATTTAAAATACTAACCTTAATTAGGGTTTTAATTAAATAATAATAATAATTATTATTACACCGTAATTAATGCAGTTGGCAGACTAATCAGACGTGTCAGGGGAGCTCATGCGATCGCATGAGTTCTATGTTACCCGGCCATGTGATCGCATGGGCTAGGGTTTCGGGCCAGACACTGGGCTGCTACAGTACAGGCCGAGAGTTTATTATTTTTTTTTTCTTGTTTTCTGTATTATATTTCTGTTTTATAAATTTATGTAATATATTAATATAAATTAAAAAAACTTATATTTTTATAAAATAAAGATAAAGAAACTTTTATAGAACTTATAAATTTAACAAACTCTTAAAAATATTTATATTTTTCTTTTTCTTTTTATATTTTTGAATATATTAAAACGTATTTTTACAAAAGTGTATTTTTTTATAAAAGTAAACTAAAAATAAAAATCTTTTTTTTTTATATTTAGCGTTGCGCTTCCGGCTTTTAAGCTAGATTTTGTTCCCCGGCAGCGGCGCCAAAAATACTTGATGGTTATGCGAGGTGTATATGAAATAGCTTATATTTTACAAGGAAATACTATTAAATATGATACAATTTTACACAATATATTTATTTATTTATAGAATGGATATACTTAAACCTTGCTACAACACTTATAGGCAGTGTACCTAATCGTACAGTAGTGTAGTTTTTAGTAATTCCGGTTCGTTCCACAGGGAATCGTTTAGACAAAGCTTAACGCTATATTAGTTTTATTTTATAAAAAATACAAATATATAAGTAATATTATTATTATAAAGGGGGGTTTTTACCGTTTAATGACCGGTTTGTCGATTTTAAAAACTTTAGTCGCAGTTAAAACCTAATGTAAAATAATAAAAATAAATATAACTTAATTTAAAGCGTAAAGTAAATAACGATAAGGAAATTGCGATAATTAAAAAGTACGATAATTAAAAGTGTAATTAAATACAATAACAATAAATAAAAATGCGATAATTAGAAGTGCAATTAAATATAAAATAAAGGAAATTAAATTTGAAATAAAAGAATTATGCTTATTTAAACTTCCGTAATCATGATGTTTGACGTGTTGATTTTAGTTTTATGCCCATGGGTTAATTGTTCTTTGTCCTGGATTATTTAATATGTCCATACGGATTTGTCCATAATAGTCCATCAGTCATAAATATAAAGAGCGAAAGCCTTCGTCAAATTATTCTTATTCCCGAAGTCAAATATTTCAACTAATTGGGGATTCGAATTGTAACAAGGTTTTAATACTTTGTTTAATGAATACACCAGGTTATCGACTGCGTGTAAACCAAGGTTTTACTACTTTGTTAACAATTACACCAATTACCCTTGAATGTAATTCACCCCTATTTCAACAAGTCTATTAACTATTAATCCAGTTCCGTGTTCGGTAAAATGAATAATTATTGGTATTTATAGATATCCCGCCCACCGTACCCAGTCAAGCGTATGTGGTTATATATAAATACGTCAAATTATAAGTTTGTATATTAAATTAACAAGGTATTGTTTAGTTAATATAAAACCCATTAATAGCCCATAGTCTAATTTCCACAAGTGTCGTTCTTTTATCCAAACCCCAATTATGGTACAAAGCCCAATTACCCAATTTTTATATTTTTAGCCCAACATCATGATTACTTGGGTATTAAATAAGCATAATAATAACTTAGCTACGAGACATTAAATTAAAAAGGTTGAACATAACTTACAATGATTAAAAATAGCGTAGCGTTACACGGACAGAATTTCGACTTACACCCTTACAACATTCGCTAACATACCCTTATTATTGGAAATTAAAATTAAAATTAAAATTATAATATAAATATAAATATTATACGTTGAGTAATAGAGAGATTGATATATGGATGATACACTGAACCAACACGTGAATTTATAGGCCTTGTGAACTGAAAAAGTTGCTCATGCGATAGCATGAACTTTGCCCTTCAAAGCCATGCGATCGCATGGCCAGCTGGGGAGAGCCACATTTGGTTGTTTTCTTCTGCCGACGGTTTTTAAATATAATATAATATATATATTAATTTTAAGAATTAATTATATATTATATTATATTCATGTGCATAGTTGACTTGTAATTTTTAGTCCGTTGCGTCGAGCGTTGAGAGTTGACTCTGGTCCCGGTTCCGGATTTTTGAACGTCCTTGCTAATAATTTAATATTTTGTACTTTGCGTTTTGAATCTTGTACTCTTGTCATTTTGAGACATTTCTTATCAATAATTGGAACATCTTTGATTGTATTTTGTACTTTTGAGCTTTTTGGTCGTTTGCGTCTTCAATTTGTCGAATCTGTCTTTTGTCTTCATCTTTTATTATTTAAACGAATATCACTTGTAAATAGAACAGTTGCAACTAAAAGCTTGTCTTTCTTGAGGGATAATGCTATGAAATATATGTTCGTTTTTAGCATTATCAAGCACACATATATATCAAGGTTATAATAAGGTCGTTTCGAACGAAAAATCGAAGTTGACTTGCTGGAGCTGTAACAAATTTGGCTAATTTGGAAAGAGATTGCAAAGTTATTTTCGGTAATAATAACGCTAAAGGAATTAGCACAGCTACGCGTTAAACGTTTACTCAGTTTTCGAGAGTTTTCAGGTGCATAACTATATGCATCGATCTTTTCTTCCGTAGATGAAGTACGGTTGGTTCATCCTCTCGATTGAGGTGTTTTCAAGTATCATGAAAGGTTTGAACGCAGATCGTAATCGTCAAGATATAAATGAAGTTTAGGATGAAATCAAGTGACAAACTTGAAGAATTGTTTAGTTTCATATGTTATAGTCAATATTTTAATTCATTTTAATTTTCCAATATTGGTAGTCCACAGTTGATAGTCCACAGTTAGTAATTCAATAGTTCATATATAGTTTAATATATAATATTTGAATTAATTAATACGTATCGTGACCCGTATTCGTCTCAGACTCGATCACAACTCAAACTATATATATTATTGTAGAATTAACCTCAACCCTGTATAGCTAACTCCCGCATTACATCATATAGAGTGTCTATGGTTACTCCAAATAATATATATAGATGGGTCGATATGATATGTCAAAACCTTGTATACGTGTCCCGATATTTAAAGTGCGTAAAATAAATAACAGAAATTAAATGACGATAAATAAAATTGCGAGAATATAAATTGCGATAAATAAATTGCGATAATATTAAATGTAATCAGTTAGGTAGGAACAATTAGCTAAGAACAATTAGCGTGGATTCTTAACGAAATTTCTCATAGTTAATTTGTTTGTTTCTAACAATTTTTATTTTATCCAATGTTTTCTTCATTATGCCACTTGTCGGATTCTGATAGGTCAAAATTCAAATATGAAATTGAATGAAAATGGTTATTCTGTGGTGAACGGATTTGTATATCGGTGGACGTAAGTAGGATATAAATGACTATTGAATCTGATTCGAAGAATGTACAGTGTAATTTATTAATGTGAAATCTAAATATTCCTTGAGTATTACCTACCCGTTAAAATATTTTCACCATTAACAGTTTATACAAAAGAATTTTTAATTACAATCTTTATGGAAATATACTTGCATATATATTTTCTTCAGATGTAATTATGGATTTAATGAGTTAATATGATATTAATCTCATTTGATTTACCGTTAGAACAAGAATATATATAATCTCTAAAACATTAGAAATTACATAATCGCCATGTCGAACGAAGATAAATGATGTAGAACGTCATGTAGAACGATGATTATACTTGAAGTAAAGAATGAGATGTTGAGACATGTGATGTTAAGACTTGGGTTGTTGATGGTACTATTGGTGCCGGTGATGTTGCTGAAGCTGGTAAGTTTTGCACCATGTTTTCTAAATTGATTACTTGAGCGCGAAGCTCGTTGACTTCTTCTATTATTCCGGGATGATTGTCGGTCGGAACGAACGGATGAATAAGGTTTAGAATTTTAGATAGAATGTAATCGTGGAGAGATAATCTAGAAATGAGTGTGAAAATGGTGTTTCGAATGGGATCGCCGGTAAGTGCTTCAGGTTCTTTGTCAAGAGTGCAGGTTGGTGGGTGAAAAGGATCGCCTTTTTCTCGTCTCCATCGGTTAAGTAGGCTACGAACCTATCAAATGAATTGGTTGATTCATTCTGGTGACACTGCTTTCGGAGCTTAGATGAAACTCCATATCGGAATAGCTGTCGGAATAGCTATCGAAATCTGAGGGACTCCATTTGGTTGAGGGATTCATCTCGTACGATCAGATGAAGGATTTTCGATAAGAAATAGATTATAGGATGTAGATTAGTACCCTGCAACACATAATTTACATATGCATATAAAATACTAAAAATCCCATAAGTTACAGAGGAATCTACGGAAGCTGTCAGGCAAAGTTAACAATAACAGATACGCTAAGATGTGAATTTATCTATACACTGTCTATGCAGTAGAGGCAGTAAGACATGTCTAGACTAAGAATTATGAGCAGGTAACTTCCTAAGGATGATAAGCAGATGATTTCGGACAAAAATGATAAGCAAAACTTTTGACATGCAGACACGGTCGAAGTCCAGACTCACTAATGCATCCTAACGACTTTCAGTTAGATATACCAATGCAAGACCTGGTTCGCTAAGACCACCGCTCTGATACCAACTGTAGAGACCCGTCCTAATCCATCCAGACGAAGTCCATATCGATTATAAATGATTCACAACAGTTGATTACATCGCGAGGTACTTGACCTCTATATGATACATTTTATAAACATTGTAGTCGTTTTTAAAAGACAAACTTTCAATACATCGAAAGTTTACGACATGCATACCATTTCATAATATATCTAACTATAATTGACTTAATATTAATCTTGATGAACTCAACGACTCGAATGAAACATCTTTTGAAATATGTCATGAATGACTCCAAGTAAAATCAATAAGATGAGCAAATGCACAGCGGAAGACTTCTTTCATACCTGAGAATAAACATGCTTTAAAGTGTCAACCAAAAGGTTGGTGAGTTCATTAGTTTAATATACCATAAGATTTTCATTTCTCATAAATATACGTCCCATGCATAGAGACAAAAATATCATTCATATGGATTGAACACCTGGTAACCGACATTAACAAGATGCATATAAAAATATCCCCTATCATTCCGGGAAATCCTTCGGACATGATATAAAACAACATCGAAGTACTAAAGCATCCGGTACTTTGGATGGGGTTCATCAGGCCCATAGATCTATCTTTAGGATTCGCGTCAATTAGGGTGTCTGTTCCCTAATTCTTTGATTACTAGACTTAATAAAAATTGGCATATTCGATTTCGATAATTCAACCATAGAATGTAGTTTCACGTACTTGTGTTTATTTTGTAAATCATTTATAAAAAATTGCGCATGTATTCTCAGCCCAAAAATATAAAGGGTAAAAAGACAAATGAAACTCACCTAATGTATTTTGTAGTAAAAATACATATGACAATATTGAACAATGCAGGGTTGGCGTCGGATTGACGAACCTATATCATTTGTATATATATTAACACACATAACCGTAATCGAATAAATATATTTATTATTAATAATAATATACTTGTTAAATTATTTGTTATATAGATATAGATATATTTAATTTATATATTTTATTTAACTCGTGTTTATCTTTCATTATAACATATTAATAATAATAATTTATATTAAGGTTTATATATGATAAAATATATATGTACCTATTATTTGATATATTTTATATATAGTTTAGTTACTATCTTGTTAATAGTAAAATCATAGTGATATGTGATATTAATATTCTTATAATGTATTTTTATATAAAAATATCTATTGGTAGTAACACTAATAATAATAACTATGAATATAATAATTTTACTACTAATGATAATAATGATAGTAATAATAATAAAGATAATAAAAATAATACTTAAAAATAATAACGATTAAGTTTTATGATTTTTACTTATAACATCCATATTTATCATGTCCACAAAATAATAACGTTGTTTAAAATACTTAATATCTTAATTATAGCATTAAGCGTAATCATATCCATATTACTCTTATATATAACATAAACGTTTTCATGAGCGCAACAAGTTTATATCTATCCTTATCAATATCATATGAAATTACATTATATTCTCTTATCACATCCTAATTAATCATAAACCTATCTCTTCTTATATTATACATAATCTTTAATTATAATACCTAATCATAAACATATTTACATCATCTTAATAGTTCTATATCTATTTTTTCTTCTACATCATATTAGTTAATAATCAAGATAATAATAATAATAATAATAATAATAATAATAATAATAATAATAATAATAATAATAATAATAAATAATACATGTTAGTGATAATAATAATAAAGTTCATACTTTTCATAACACTTACTAATATTAACAATAATAATAATAATAATACTTAATAATAACAATAATATTAATATTTACAATAATATAAATGTTAATAGAAATAATTTTTAGTAAGGAAACTACCTTTATAAACTTGTTCTAAAAAGAATGCCTCAAACCGGGTTCGAACCCGAGACCTCTCGCTCACCCGCACCCACACTTAACCAACCGGCCATTCATGTCTTTCTGACTCATATTACACCCCAGTATATATATATCACGTATTTGTTTCAAACCATTCCATCTTCTTCATTGAAATCAAACGACCAAAGGATCTCAATAACCAAAATAACTAATTCGGGGTTTTACTTAGGACTTGAAAACAAACTTGGAACTAGTAAAGGATGTTTTAAATAACAAAAAAAAATAAAAAAAATAAAAAAAAGAACACGGCAGGTACTGCTACTCGTCACTTTTTAAAAAAAAATTTCACTTTTTGATTTTTAGCTTGTTTTAGGACTCGCTTTCTTCACGAAATATTTTTCAAATCATATATATAAACTACTGGAATTGTCAATTGAACTTGAAACGCCACAACAAGCTCAAATTTCTTGATGAACAAATCAGTTGACTTTTTAGTTTAAAAACTTTGACTCGACAATTCTTTCTCGATATCAAGAATTGGAATTTGAAACTTCACAGATAGTTTTAGTTGATGATTTCTAACGTAACTGCATTTTTAATTTTTGAAATAGGATTTAAATTCGATATTCGACAAAAAATTAAGAAGAACAGAGGTCGTGATAATTAATTTCTTTATTTTTTTTTCTGTTTTCATACATTCTCAATAACAGATGATGAATATATATAATCTGATAGTAGTTTCTCACATTTGTCATATAGTTTGATTGAAATTGACGTATAACAAATAGCAGACACTATTCGATTTGGTTCTGTAACACGAGAATAAAACAGCAGAAAGAAAATAAAAGTGGGATAAGAAGACTAACGAATTTTGGAAGATATCTGTGAATTAGGGTCTATTGATATACGTAGTACCAATTAGTTAAACAAATTGAACAGAACGATTGTGACATTAAGCAAAGTTATAATTTTATTCCTAAAAATAATAATTCTTAATAATTAGTAAATGTAAATACAATAAAATTATTAATATATAAATAAAAAGAATATACTGATAATTATATAAAAAAAATAATAATAATAACATTGCTAATCAAATAATACTAATAATAATATAATCAATTACATGTAAAATCTCTTATTATAATTTTTAATAGTACTTATAATACTTAATACTAATGAGTAAAGTGATAAAATAATGATAATGATATTTTTAAATAAAAATGGTAGAACTTTTAACATATAATATGTACCAAATCTCATATATGATCATATTAATAATACTGATATTAATACTGACATTAATATTATTATCAATAAGAATAATGAGGTAATAATAATAAAATTAGTATAACAACTATATTTTATCTTGTAACCACATTATATTAATATAGTAATATACAATTTATAAATTTGTAATATTTAATAATTACATAATATATTATGTGATATCTTTCATTGAGTACTTAATGTTTATACATTTTATATATTACCATATAATCTTGATTATTAATAAGAATCATATCTACATTTATTCATTTTTAAATTACACTTACTTATTTTTGTAGCTCATTTTACATATTTAGTTCAAATGTTTAAATTCTATTTTAATTTTAAATTATTATGTATATACTTACATTTATATATACATATATATATATATATATATATATATATATATATATATATATATATATATATACATATTTATTTGCAAACTATGGTTCGTGAATCGTCAGATATGGTCAAAGTCAAATGCATTCATGGAAATAGTTCAAACATTATGAGACTCAGTTCAATAGACTTTCCTTATCATGTCGAAATCATATAAGATTAAGTTTAAATTTGGTCAGAAATTCCCGGGTCATCACATTAATATGATATATATATAATTAAATGTCGTTACAACGATAATCGTTACATATATGCCTCGTTTCGAAATCCTTAAGTTCGTAGTCTTGTTTTTACATATATAGTTCATTGTTAATATACTTAATGATATGTTTAATTATAATAATACCATGTTAACTATATATATATCCATATATATGACATCATATAGTTTTTACAAGTTTTAACATTCGTGAATCACCGGTCAACTTGGGTGGTCAATTGTCTATATAAAACCTATTTCAATTAATCACGTCTTAACAAGTTTGATTGCATAACATGTTGGAAACACTTAATCATGTAAATAACAATTTCATTTAATATATATAAACATGGAAAAGTTCGGGTCACTACATGATTACCCGAACTAGAAGAACTCCCCGTCATCAAACTCATCAAGTAATTACCATACGCGGGAGTTATATCACTAACTCTAATCCAACCATCTGTACCATTATGAGTATAAGTCGGTATAACCTCATCAGAATCATAACCCTCAAAACTAGATACAGCATTCACATGCGAATAAAGAGAAACTTGAGGCTCTTTGTTCTTCATATCACTTCGGTTATTATTAGTCAAGATTGTTCGAGGTGGCCCATTGTTGTTCGGATTAGTTTGCGTATTCGAAGGGAGAGCACCCGGTGGTCTCCATTAGCGATTGAGCTATACGCCCTACATCCCGTTCTAAATTCTGAATCGAGGCCTGCTGACTTCTCACTTGCTGTTTTGTTGATTCACTATTTTGCCTCAATACCGTGATGCTTTCATCTGTCTTTATAATAAAACCCCGCTAACTCCTCTAGTGAAGGACCCTTATCCACATACGTCTGATTCTAATTCTGATTAATGAACCCCGGTGGTTTATTCCTTGGATAACCCGAACTACCTCCTTGGTACTGATTATTGTATTGATTACCCAAGTAGTTCACATGCTCTTCCATAGATGCCTGATTACAATCCTTTCTGAGATGTGGTCCCTGCAATAACTCACAACCAACCTTCATAGCGTGCATCTCTTTAGTCATCGATTCCATTTGTCTTTTAACAGTTGAAAGTTGTGCTCTAATCGATGCGAGTTCATCACTAGTTTCGGTACTAGCGACATGAGATGATCGAGAAATATCCATCTCTTGATGCCAATCATATGAATGTGTAGCTGTTTCGGAGATGATGTTGTAAGCTTCATCTGGAGTCTTTTTCATTAACGAGCCACCTGCAGCAATATCGATTTCTTTCCTTGTGGGCACATTAACACCCTTGTAGAAAATCTGGACCTAATTAAAATTGTTCAACCCGTGTTGAGGACAATTTCGAAGCATTTTACCGAATCGTGTCCAAGCATCATAGAGTATTTCAGTTGACTTCTGAACAAAATGATTGATGTCACTTTGCAATTCAGCAGCCTTAGAAGCAGGAAAGAAACGCTGCAAGAATTTGTCTTCCATAACCGTCCAACTGTCAATTTCACCTTCGGGCAATGATTCTAACCAGTCCTTAGCATCATCTTTCAAATACCAAGGAAAGACCCTCAAATAGATAACTGTGTCTGCAACTTGGGCAATTTTGAACAAATTACAGATGCTTTTGAAGTTTCGAAGATGCTCAAATACATCCTCTTTCGGTGTACCCCTGAACTGGCACTGTTGAGTAATCATATTTAAAATCTGCCCCTTAACTTCAAAATCTTTATCAACTACCGGTTGGGTTATGGCATTCCATTATCAGCCCTCGTGGCTTTCATCATCGCTTCCATGGATTGACCCCTTGCTGGTTCACCCATTTTAACCACTTCCTTAATATACTCAAAGTCCGGAATATAAAAAGGTAACTCTAAGAAACCTTCGGCGATTTCTTGCTCAACTTTAGCTTTGCTACGTGTATGATAAACTCTAGACGGTTCCAGATTTATAAGTACCTAGCCTGCGTTCACACCACAACAAACCAACACGTAAAACTGAAAATAATAGACCAGTAACTTTCGTGAAAACAAGTTTCCATGAAAGGATTGAATAACTAAAGCTTTTAAAATCCTAAGACACAATGCTCCCTGGCAGTGGCACCAAAAATTTGATATGCGTTAGACACACCTAATCTTACTGTAATATAGTTATGAATTCGTTCACAGGGAGCAGCGTTTAAGATTTTAAGACTGATAATTTTTCTAAAGATTTATGTTGTAAAATGGGGGTTTGAATAAACTAATAACACAAAAATAAATAAAATGAATAATCAGATGGACGAAGCAGTGTTCACTCAGATGATTCACTAGTTACGTGGATTGTTCTTTCAATTAAAACCGATAAATGTCTGATAAGTTATAATTCAATTATTCAAACTTGACTAACTCACATTAATCTCATTTGAAACAATTAAATCATACATGATAAAACTATTGTGATTCAATCTAGATTAAACTCACATAAAACCTTAATTACACCGATCACTCGGAGCAACTAAACGACTGTGCTATCAAATTACCAATTAATTACCATTCACACTCACATGTAAATGTCTAAATCTCCTAAGAGTTGAAGTTTAATCCGTTTATCACTAATAAACTCACATAAACTAGGTAACAAATTATGTAATTAAGTAAAATAACTAATTTGCACAATAATGGATCTTTTGGTTGAACACAATAATCATTAATCAATTAGATTCAGTTATTAAGATTTGATCCGGATTAAAAACACTTCAAATCCTAACTACAAAGATCACTCAATGTAATTATCACGATTATGATGGAAACCTACCATTCAATTACCGATTAGTTCCTTAATACAATGACTTAAAATCCAAGCCCTAATCGTCTAGATCACTAAATGTGTTGAAGTACACGTTATCTACCATTAATTATCTCACAATAACTAATTGATAACATATATAATTGAATTAAAGTAGAAAGCATGCATAACAATGTGTCTTTGACCAAACTTAAATAAACTAAATCAATCAAACATTAAATCCATGAGATATAGAGCAATCCAACAATCAAAAGCTATTACATCTGAGCAAACACTAAGGGTTTTAGCCAAACATGATCATAAAATCAAACAAACAATGGAAACAATAAGAATTCATAGTTTTATCACTAAAAGAGATGAAATATAGAGTATCAATGATGTTGTAATGATCCAATCTTCAATCCCAGATGAAAGCCCTTTAGATTTGGTGAAGAATGGCTTTTGAATGACCAAAATCGCCCAACCCTAGCTCCCAAATCGTCAAAAAACAAGTTATCCCCGTATGCAGCTTGAATTTTAGGTTTTATAAGTTTTTCCCTGTTTTTAGCAGATCCCGGATAGGGAAGGAGGGATCCCGATTAAAGAAGTAGAGATCCCGAATAGGGAAGTAGGGATCCCTGATGGTGATCCTTCTTTTTCAGCTTTTTTCAACTTTTTGGCTTGGAGATCCCTTATAGGGATCTATGGAGATCTCCATTACGGAAGTATTTCTGATCAAAATCTCATAAAATCATGTACCTGGTGAATACCAAAGTTTTATCGTTGAAGAAATGATCCGGGTTGTGGAGACGGGGGAATTTGGTTCTTGATTCAGAGAATATTCATTATTAACTGGTTGAGTGGGGTGTTTATGAACCGATGAAGTACAGAGTTTTAATGAGGCATGAATCCTTCTCGATTTGGATTAAAGCAAGACTTAGTTCACGGCGTAGTGAATCTAGTAGATCGAGTTGGGGGTGATATAACTAGGGGCATAACTTGTTGCGGATTGTAGCCCGAGAGAACTTGTAGGGATACATGGTGTTTTTCGTATTTCCTAAGTGGGCATCTTGGACGATGAGTGTATGAGATACCGCTTTTTGCAGTAATGCACGCTAGTGAGTAGTAGCGCCTGGTGAGATCTTCATATTAACGGAAGATGTTATGGAAATCGGGTTGTTTGTACGTCAAAGGATCGTAGAGCATGAGTTTCGTGGTAAACCGACGAAGATCACGAGGACGTGAACCAGTTTTAGTGGGGGAGAGTTGTAAGATCCTGAATTTTATGCATCCGAAAGCGTCTCGAAGTGTCAGTAAATGTGTGCATCAGAAACTGCCACTAAAAGTACACCATATGCTTATGCATTTTCAGAATTTACATCAGAATCAGAATCAGACAACTTCAGTCCCTGAAGAAGCCGTTGTTCCAAATTTACACTATAAGGCGCGCCGCGCCACTATGGTGCCGCGCCTTGGCTCCTACCTAGTAGAAGTTTCTTTTTTTATTTTAAATGAGGGGTAACATGGTCTTTTCACTTGGGATCGTGTATATAGCTTGGGAACTGATCTAGATCTCATCTTATCTTCATCATTCACCAACCAAACTAGAAAGAGAGAGAGAGGAGAGTTCTAGAGAGAGGAAGCTCCAAATGGTGAAGAAGATGATGATTCTTGCCCAAATTGGAGTGGATCTTGATATATCTTATTGTTTCTAGCTATTAGGACTCGTTTTTATGCTTGAGGTAAACCCTAATACGAATCTTAGTGTTTGATTCTTGTTTTATGTTAGGGTTTAATGACGAATTTGGAACTATTTGTGACGACCCGCCAAAATCACCATTGACGGCGCCGTCAACTTAGGTCCCGTTACGTGGTCATAGTCCCTAAATGAGACGCGTTTGACCAAAATTATGCCGCATTCATTTGTAACATGTAGGACTTGCAAAGTTTTAAGTTTACCAACGATTCGACAACAAGTATTAGTTTACAAAAGTTATAAAGTATAAATGAAATAATTTGCGACATAATATAAGTTGAAAATCACGGATGCTATCAATAGCGTATGCATGTATGCTTTAAGTTTGAATTCAAATGTGCTATCAATAGCGCTGCATGTATGTTTGACCCCAAGCAAGTAATCAAAATGTACGCGGAAGCATGTATCAAGTAGTCAATCAAGAACCTGAGAAACATATAGAAAACTGTCAACGAAAAACGTTGGTGAAATCATAGGTGTATTTGTAAACATTGTTTTTGAACCACAAGATTTAGTATTTCCATAAAGTTGATTATCCAAATCGTTTGCATTTCAAAAGTTATTGTTTGTTCACGAGCACCCAATTATCAAGACTTAATTGTATACGAACCCAGTTATCATAGTGTTAGAACCTACATTATACCTGAAAATATATTTCATCCGCTAACGGTAGCGAACCGTTCGAATGAGGGCTCGTCAAGCACGTAT
Source organism: Rutidosis leptorrhynchoides (assembly GCF_046630445.1). Lineage (NCBI taxonomy): Eukaryota > Viridiplantae > Streptophyta > Magnoliopsida > Asterales > Asteraceae > Rutidosis > Rutidosis leptorrhynchoides. The sequence goes on from NC_092339.1 coordinate 174,968,322, forward strand.
GGATCCACACAACATAAGTTCTCGCTTACACCCCGCAAGTGTAACTAATGATAATCGAATTGAGGCTTTTTGTTCTAACTCGCACGTGGAATGTTTGTTTTCATACTTGTGTTCAAAGCATAAAAGTATAACACGTATATGTTTCTCATCCCATGATTTAAAGAGTAAAAGTTGTTGAAAAGGTGGGACTATTATCTCACCATAGTTGCATGCCAAAGTACTTCATTTTAAACGTTGTGCAATGAAAGTTGTTTAGTCTTGACCTAAACAAGTAAGCTATATCAATACCGGGTAAGACACAAGGTCAGTCGAAATGTGTTCAATTAGTTCTATGGCTCGTTATGACTCGATTATATAGCATGTGAGTCAAGTTGTCAAGTTTCATGCAAGATATAAGTATAAAAGAAGAGCTAGGACGATTGCATAAGTCTTTGGTTAAGTTTTGATAAAAGTCAACTTTAGTCAAAGTCAACGTAAAAAGTCAAAGTGGTCGAGTCGAGTATCTGACAAGTTATCTATGAAATATAGTCATATATAAGCATGTGGGAACAAGTTGCCTGTTAAACGGAGTTGTGGATTGACGGGAACATTAAAAGATGCGAAATTTGGTCAGCAGGAATCGGAGCCGTGCTCCAAGCCTTTGAGCGGCGCTCAAATAGGCATGTGGGGGCCTTGAGCGGCGCTCAGGGTGTCAGATCAACAATTTGGACAGTTTTGAACACTTAATGCACGAATCAAGACACAAACCACCACATTTAATGATGGGTTAAAGCCAAAAATAGGCTACAAACTTACACAAATGTACCGATGTCGCCCACAAACTCATTTCCGTCCTACTGTCGGCTACAAACTTTCAAAAGTGTACCATTGTAAACAAAAACTTTCAAAAAGTGTACCAATGTAAACAAAAATGACTTACTACCGGCTAAACCGGTAAAAAATGATATCAAATCAACACGTGTCGTTCGTGGATTGGATCTTCATTTTTTTGTAAAAAAAAAAAAAAAAAATTCAGGTCAAATTTAGTATTCAACAGGTCAAAAATATAAAATGTTGATATTAGCACATTTTTTGAAATTTTGTAGGCGACAATAGGACGGAAATGAGTTTGTGGGCGACATCGGTACATTTGTGTAAGTTTGTAGCCTATTTTTGACTTTAACCCTTTAATGATCAAGAAACATGCAAAACACATATCTTATATCGTTGAAAAGCTCTTTTAACAAGGAATACAACTAAACATATATCATCAACCAAATCCATCATTTACAATAACAAAATCCTCGTCGTCTGATCATTGAATGTTCATCATTCAAAGTTTCAAGCAAATAAATGCAAATGATGATTCGGGAACTTAATATACACATATAATACGCCATTTCGTAGGTAATTACGCATATAATACAACTAAAAACTTACCAACAACGCTCGTTATTTTTTTAAGACCTCAAATGTTCATATCAAAACCTATCAAACCCTAACCAAGAATCACTAAATCAATAATCATGTTAATGTGAGATTTTCATGTCATCCAACATACCAAATCGAAGCATATGAAGTAACTAACTCTTTGAACACACAAACATTAACATCTAAACACATTTCATCATCCAAAATCAAAGATTTGACAAACACATTTCAAGTGTTTATGCTAGTTATTCAAAACAAACAAGTCGAGCAAACCATTTACATACACAACAACCTAGTGAGCCATATGTGACAACCCGGAAATTTTTGACCAAATTTAAAATTTAGCTTTAAATGATTTAACGTTTCCGACACGATAAGCAAAGTCTGTAAAACCGAAAATCAAAATTTTTGAACTATTCAAGTACCCTTCGGTTGTTCTCAATGATTCGCGAACCATTATATGTAAATAGATACATATATATATACTATAACTTGAAAACGTAACAAAGTTTTAATTGTTTAATACCGTACATTAAACTTATTGGTTTAAATATTTATTTGAATATATATGATAAGTTAGAATATTAATTGTATGAATAACTTGCGACGTATATTTAAAACGTGTTTATGAATGTTGAAAATATTTATTAACTTGGTCATAAAATGATTTGTTATTATATATATATCAACAAATAGCGAGGCAATGATTTATAGAAGCAAATGACCAAAATACTCGAAAGTTTATGATATACTTTGAGTGGTATAGTTTAGGGATAATTTAAGGCTATATTTTGACAAAGGTACGAGTCACAAAACGTAAAATACAAGTTTTCTCAGCGTACGAAAGGACATTTGAAAAACCGGAACCGGGACATAAGTCGAGTGATGACGTACGACTTATAGGAACAAAAATTACAAGTCAACTATGCATGTGAATTTAATATAATATATAATTAATTATATAAATTAAATATATTATATTTATATAATATAAAATTATGTCGACAAATAAGAAGTTAAAAATTTGTGAGCTGTCCCAGGGTGCCATGCGATCGCATGACCTTGAAGCACAAATTCCATGCGATCGCATGGGGTACTTTTTCAGAAAAGGTTCTATAAATTGCTCGATTTTTGGCTTAGTTTTCACACATCATATATTACTCCGTATTTTATTATTATTATTATTATTATTATTATTATTATTATTATTATTATTATTATTATTATTATTATTATTATTATTAAGATTAATATTATTATTAATCTTATTATTATTAATATTATTAATTAGTATTATAAATAAAATACTACGACGAGGTTATGAGTGTGTCACTTTCAAAATGATTTTCAAGCGAGATAGAGCTAAGAAAATTATGGGTTATTGCCAATGAGGTTATGGGTAATGTTCGGGGGTATATTTGTGAATCAAACCTAGTGTTTATCATCTCCATTGCGTCTACATACTTTCCTACAATATTGAATCTCAATATTGATACGTAAGCACTCATATTTTATTTTTTATATATTAATTGTGTATCCATGTCTAATGCTCGAGTATATATATTTATACAAGCTTGTATGCTAAATTTCATCGTTAAATAGTTTATGATGAATCACGAATTAAATACATATATTACTGGTAAAAGATATATGATATGCATGTTTTTGGAACGCTGACGAAAAATCAATGACTTTTCATTTAGATATCGAATAGTTTCGATGAACGGATTAAAAGATATGATCAACTGAATTATGATTGACGTTAATTGAAATTGCTTTTGAATCTGCAATTAAGATTTAAACAACTTGTTTACGAGATTGATAAATTGGATTTTTGAATATTATCAACCGAGTAAATGAATCCTTATATAAGGTACGTCTCATTTTGTTAAACAACTGTCAAAATTGACTTTTTAAAATGACTTTGGATAACTTTTGTATGTCGATCTCGAGCATTAGGATTGTGATACACTATGACCTGACCTAGCTTGATAGACAATTATTGACCAACATATGTTCTCTAGGTTGAGATCTACGGTTATTTGGTATTCCAAGTTTCGGTCACATTTCGGTGAATGACTTTATGTACTGCTAAGGTGAGTTTCATTGCTCCCTTTTTAATTGCTTTTGCAATATATATTTTTGGGCTGAGAATACATGCAATTTATTTTAAACGCAATGGATACAAGTACATACTTAATTCTACACTGAGTTTGAATCGAAAATCCCTTAGCTTTGGTAACTAGTAGCTGCCAGTACATAGGATATGGACTGGTGGGCGCGAATAACAGTATATGGATCCATAGTGCTTGACATCCCCATCCGAGCTAGAGCGCTAGCCTTTTAACGGATGTGTGTTATTTGAGTTTAGGACACGTTGGTTTGCGTGTATTAAAACGAATGGGGTATTTATCATTATAACGTTAAAGCTTAGTTACCAGGGTGCTCTGTTACGTAGAATCTTATTTTGACTTCATTATCAAAAGATGTATTATGGTAAACTATTATTTATGGTGATTGTCTATATGTAGAAATCATCAAACGTTGAAAATCTTAGAAATTGATATTCATTTATTGTGTACCTTTTGAAAAGAATGCAATGTTTACAAAACGTATCATATAGAGGTCAAATACCTCGCAATGAAATCAATGAATTACGTGTTCGTCCATACGGATTTGGAGCGATCATCATAGTTGGTATCAGAGCGTTGGTCCTAGTGAACCAGGTCTTGCATAAGTGTGTCTAACTGATAGTTGTTAGGATGCATTCGTAAGTCTGGACTTCGACTGTGTCTGCATGTCAAAAGTTTTGCTTATCATTTCTTGTCGAAAATTACATGCTTATCATTCTTAAGTCTAGACATGTTTTTCTGCATTTATTGCATAAATAGTGTATACACAAAAATTCATATCTTAGCGTATCTATTACTGTAAACTTTTCCTGACATCTTCCGAAAATTCCTCCGTGATTTATGGAATTTTGGTATTATATATACATATGTAAATTATGTATTGAAGAGTACCAATCTAAATTCTATAATCTATTTCATATCAAAAATCATCTCTCTAATTATACAAGATGGATCCCGTATCTAGTTCAAATTCCTTAAACTCCGACAGCTATTCCGATATGGATATTCACCCGAATTCCGAAGACAGTGTAACCGGAATGGATCAACCAATCAGCCATCATCTATTCTGGATGAATTGGGGATGGGTTCGTAGCCTACTTAATTATTGGAGACAAGAAGAAGGCGATCCCTTCCATCCACCACATTGCCCTCTTGGCGAAGAACCTGAAGCACTTACCGGCGAACCTGTTCGTAATACCATTTTCTCTCTCATCTCCAGAATATCTCATCATGATCATATACTCTCTCAAATTCTGGATCTTATTCATCCGCTGGTCCGAACCGCCAATCATCCCGGTGTAGTAGAAGAAGTCAACGAGCTTCGCGCTCGGGTAGTGGCTTTGGAGAATACGGTGCAATGGTTACAAGCACCAGCAGCATCACCGGCATCAACAATACCACCGACAACAACACCAATAGTACCATTACCACCACCAACAACATCCGCATCGCAAACCTCAACTTCACAATCTGTCCCACGAGCATCAACGTCATACGCACCGTAGTTACCAAGAAAATACCAGCAACAATAACCGATGAAGTATTAACTCATTTTCCCTGAAGAAATTTTATGTATATTTGATATATATGAATTTTGAAATCAAAATAAATCTTTTCGTACTAAGCTATTACGTGTGAATCTTAACTGGTAGGTACTACTCGGTTAGTTCATATTACTAATATGCAATGATGTACATCCTTCCTTAACAACTTAACCATTGTTAACTACAATCCCTGTTTCAACTTAATGAATTCCATTTCATAATAAACCAAGTGTATTATTCAATTACATAATTGATTTTACATTTTCATTTTCGATGTACTCGAAACTTTCCAGAAAACATCATCTGTGCCTTGTAAGGTTCACAAAAATTCCACGAGTATCAACATCCTTCACCGAGGAATAAGAATAAATAATGAAGTATCGATTACATTAGCAAAATACTCCGCAAAGATTATGTAATCTTTAATGTTTTAGAGATTAATCATTTCTAAGTCAAGCCGAAAATTAAATGAGCTTAATATGATATTAACTCATTAAATATGTGTTACATCTGAAGAAAATATACATACATATATTTTCATAAAGACGATAATAAAAATTCTTTTGTACAAAGTATTAATTGTGAAATCCTTAACGGGTAGGTAATACCCGGGAAATATATAAGTTCGCAATTAATATGTTACACTATACATTCTTCAACTTTGATTCAAAAATTATTAACAATGCTCATAACAATATTCAATCGTTTTCATACAAATTCAATTACATATTCTGATATTGACGGATCAAAATCCAAGTCATAACTCTGAACCGGTGACATCATTCTTAGATCTCTACATCTTTCAAAGCTATACTTTGACTTCAAAACGATGAAAGATCCTTTAGTATTGTTATTACCGAAAATCTGCAATTTCTTTTCAAAGTATCCAGTTTTATCACACTTCCAACCAGTCAACTTCGACTTTTCAGATTAGCCTTATTATAACCTTGATATATATGTTTTTGTTACTGGGGAACCTTTCATGTTCCACCACATTAGCAGTAAATTTACCAAACAACTTCATTGATCTTTGACCTTCCGAAAAATCCTTGTACTCATTGAAACTGTATCATGTACTCATCCACATCTTGTAACGGAAATTGACATACCAACTATCGGGAATTAGCAATCAGTATTTTAAATCTCACAGTATTTTCTACGACAACAGTTATATATAGATAACATCTATCTTCTAGACTTACATACTTCGAATGTGAAGTTTCTGAAAAACACCCCAAACTACGAAACTAGTTCTCCGAATTTTAGAAAAATGCTAATGAAGCAGCAAAAACTGTAAACGACTTTAACAGTCGAAAGTTTGATGATAAAGAGTAGTGTGTTGGAAAAGCACCGAAAAAGAGAATGTTTGGAACTGGAAAACGGGTTGAGCAAAGTATTAAGGAAGCTGTAGAAAAATCTCAAGGACGAAATCTACCTTCAAAGAATCTAAATGATTCAGTGTCTGCTGAAACCATTAGTAAGAACCTTACTTCTTATTCTAAACCTTCACAGACAGATTTTCTGCATCATCCTCTGATATTAGAAATTCTAAGATATCATCGTATCTTCCATTATAAATATCCTCCATATTTCTGAAGATATTTTCATAACTATTCTTATCTGAAATCATTTATCTCTTCACGCTATCTGTGTTACATCATAAAAGAAACTATTTTAGTTTCTAATTTCTGAAAATTTCGAAAAATGGATGTTTTTGAAGTAGTGTTGGGAATTGAAGCATGAGTTAGTATAATATAATGACACTTGATCAACGTGATTATATTACAGTAAGTCATGTTGAGTTTCTAATGGAACGTGATAAAGGTTCACAGATCACACCCTCATCATGAACCATGTTACATAACTCTTTCATTCTATTTAATCTCTAAATATATCAAGAAAATACTTTTCTTGATGATTCGGTCTTTCCCAGATATTCTGGTAATTTGACAAGTCAGATTGTGCCATTACCGTTTCTTTCTTAGAACATTAACTATGTTCATTTCAAAATCCATACCTACGAATTTTGGACTATTATTCGCTTGACTTAAAGTCAGGAAGAGAAAACGAAATCATGAAGCTCCGAAATATAATGGAAAATATAAAGCCCAAAAACAATCCCGAAATTACAAACCGTGTATATCGATGCGTATAGCAATATAAAGACACGGGAGAATCAAAAACACTATAACCCCAAGGTAATAGTAGAAGAAAATAACCTTCACTGGTGGTAGATGAAAAAGAAGAATGAAGGATACGATAGCCAAGAAAATATCAAGAATCAAAACTGGATTAAGCATTTTCACAATCTATTAAGAAGTATGAAATAAGAAAGAAGATTATAGGAGTGGTGAAAATAAATGAAACGAAAGAGGTCAATTTATAGCAAAATATCAGACATAGCAATCGAGGCAGATTACGCATTTAATCAAAGAAAATCCTAATTTCCTTAAATTCCGAAGAATCAAATCTTATTTAAATTATGAAGATTTTCTATTCCTTAAATTCCGAAAATCAATCGTTACTACATCAAGAGATAAGATGAATCTCTATTCTCTATTTCACTCTATTACGATAACTTCTCTCACACGCTTCGAGTAATCGGATTTTTTTATCTGTATTATTCAATGGTGAAAAAAAAAATTCTATTTACCAACTCATATTCTTCATGAAAACATTTTTATTGTTAGCCATGACGACCTCACTCAAATTTCGGGACGAAATTTCTTTAACGGGTAGGTACTGTGACAACCCGAAAATTTTTGACCAAATTTAAACTTTATCTTTAAATGATTTAACGTTTCCGACACGATAAGCAAAGTCTGTAAACCGAATCTCAAAATTTTTAAACTATTCAAGTACCCTTCGGTTGTTCTCAACGATTCGCGAACCATTATATGTAAATAGATACATATATATATACTATAACTTGAAAACGTAACAAAGTTTTAATTGTTTAATACCGTACATTAAACTTATTGGTTTAAATATTTTTTTGAATATATATGATAAGTTGGAATATTAATTGTATGAATAACTTGCGACGTATATTTAAAACGTGTTTATAAATGTTGAAAATATTTATTAACTTGGTCATAAAACGATTTATTATTATATATATATCAACAAATAGTGAGGCAATGATTTATAGAAGAAAATGACCAAAATACTCGAAAGTTTATGATATACTTTGAGTGGTATAGTTTAGGGATAATTTAAGGCTATATTTTGACAAAGGTACGAGTCACAAAACGTAAAATACAAGTTTTCTCAGCGTACGAAAGGACATTTGAAAAACTGGAACCGGGACATAAGTCGAGTGATGACGTATGACTTATCGGAACAAAAATTACAAGTCAACTATGCATGTGAATTTAATATAATATATAACTAATTATATAAATTAAATATATTTTATATATAATATAAAATTATGTCGACAAACAAGAAGTTAAAAATTTGTGAGCTGTCCCAGGGTACCATGCGATCGCATGGCCTTGAAGCACAAATCCCATGCGATCGCATGGGTAATTTTTCAGAAAAGGTTCTATAAATTGCTCGATTTTTGGCTTAGTTTTCACACATCATATATTACTCCGTATTTTATTATTATTATTATTATTATTATTATTATTATTATTATTATTATTATTATTATTATTATTATTATTAAGATTAATATTATTATTAATCTTATTATTATTAATTTTATTAATTAGTATTATACATAAAATACTACGACGAGGTTATGAGCGTGTCACTTTCAAAATAGTTTTCAAGCGAGATAGAGCTAAGAAAATTATGGGTTATTGCCAAGGAGGTTATGGGTAATGTTCGGGGGTATATTTGTGAATCAAACCTAGTGTTTATCATCTCCGTTGCGTCTACGTACTTTCCTACAATATTGAATCTCAATATTGATACGTAAGCACTCATATTTTATCTTTTATATATTAATTGTGTATCCATGTCTAGTGCTCGAGTATATATATTTATACATGCTTGTATGCTAAATTTCGTCGTTAAACAGTTTATGATGAATCACGAATTAAATACATATATTACTGGTAAAAGGTATATGATATGCATGTTTTTGGAAAGCTGGCGAAAAATCAATGACTTTTCATTTAGATATCGAATAGTTTCGATGAACGGATTAAAAGATATGATCAACTGAATTATGATTGACGTTAATTGAAATTGCTTTTGAATCTGCAATTAAGATTTAAACAACTTGTTTACGAGATTGATAAATTGGATTTTTGAATATTATCAACCGAGTAAATGAATCCTTATATAAGGTACGTCTCATTTTGTTAAACAACTGTCAAAATTGACTTTTTGAAACGACTTTGGATAACTTTTGTATGTCGATCTCGAGCATTAGGATTGTGATACACTATGACCTGACCTAGCTTGATAGACAATTATTGACCAACATATATTCTCTAGGTTGAGATCTACGGTTATTTGGTATTCCAAGTTTCGGTCACATTTCGGTGAACGACTTTATGTACTGCTAAGGTGAGTTTCATTGCTCCCTTTTTAATTGCTTTTGCAATATATATTTTTGAGCTGAGAATACATGCAATTTATTTTAAACACAATGGATACAAGTACATACTTAATTCTACACTGAGTTTGAACCAAAAATCCCTTAGCTTTGGTAACTAGTAGCTGCCAGTACATAGGATATGGACTGGTGGGCGCGAATAACAGTATATGGATCCATAGGGCTTGACATCCCCGTCTGAGCTAGAGCGCTAACCTTTTAACGGATGTGTGTTATTTGAGTTTAGGACACGTTGGTTTGCGTGTATTAAAACGAATGGGGTATTTATCATTATAACGTTAAAACTTAGTTACCAGGGTGCTCTGTTACATAGAATCTATTGATAAACGTTTCTGGATGAAACAACTGAAATCTTGTGATCCACTTTTATATATAGATTACGCGAAACACTAAAACTATGAACTCACCAACCTTTGTGTTGACACTTGTTAGCATGTTTATTCTCAGGTTTCTAGAAGTCTTCCGCTGTTTGCTTATATGTGATACAAGCTATGTGCATGGAGTCATACATGATTTATTCAAGAAAACTTTGCATTCACAAAATCATCACCGTGTATCTTATTTTGACTTCATTATCAACAGATGTATTATGGTAAACTATTATTTATGGTGATTGTCTATATGTAGAAATTATCAAACGTTGAAAACCTTAGAAATTGATATTTATTTATTGTGTACCTTTTGAAAAGAATGCAATGTTTACAAAACGTATCATATAGAGGTCAAATACCTCGCAATGAAATCAATGAATGACGTGTTCGTCCATATGGATTTGGAGCGATCGTCACACCATAGACACTAATTAACACCATTTCAAGTCTATAAAACGAATTTAGAGAAATTTAGAGTTTTTACAAACCTTACCCCAAGTAGTAAAATTAGTATCAAAACGTAGAGGATGAAGAGAGGATTCCAAAAGTACAATTTATTTTATTGAAAGCTTGCGAGATCGAATTTAGATGATGAATCTTTATTTTGTGAGTTTGAGAGAAAAATATGGAAGTAATCAAGAATGAGGAGGTGAAATGAATGAGTGGTGGTGGTGGGGGATTGACTAGTTGACTAGTCACTAGTTTGCCCACTTGACAACATTAGTCCCTCGAGTTTGAAAGCGGGTGCGTGAATTAACCAAACAAATTATTTTAAATACGCTAGAGGGAACGAGAGATGTTATAATTAAATAACGGGAATATTAAAAACGCTAATTAACGGAAGATACGAATTTAGATAACTAAATATATTATCAAAAAAAAAAGACGGGTGTTAAAATAAATTAACGGAAAAAGGCGGGTTATTACAGTATTTGTCATGGTTTGGGTGTTAAATCACTAGGTTATAAGTATGTTGGTGTTTTGATGTTTTTAAAGAAATGTTTGCTAGTCAAAATGGGTGTTGACTTTGATTTGGTGTCAAACTAAGTTTCGAGTCAAGTTTTGATGAATCAAGTATGTAGGTTTTAATTGGTGTATTGGAAATATAATCACTAGCCGTTAGTGATTTTGGGCGTTTATGTAACTTGTGTCAAAATGGGTAAATTGAATTGTGTAAAAGTTGATGATAACACTAGTTTTGGTCAAAATGGATGTTTAAACACTTGTGTTCAGTGTTAAAATGGCGTTTTTGGAAGTAATCGCTCATGAGAAGTGATTTTGAGTCAAAGTGATATTTTTAACATAAGTCAAATGTGGTCAAGTGCAATATGGGTCAATATTGCACATGTTGTAGTTTTGGTGTAAATGGCGTTTGAAATGATCACTACCTAAGTAGTAATCTAGTGTCGGGACCAAGGTTGGTCTAGTTAGTGTAAAGTATAATTTGGGTTAAATTGTACATTGTAGAATGGGTTTGAATTACCACCCGAAGTGGTAATTGGTTTGTGTCCATTAAGTGTTAAATGGACGGGTTTTGGCGAGCAAGGTGTGACCCCTCGGCTATGGGATGATTGTGTCGGATTCTCTTTTAGAGAATGTATATTTATGTGTATATTGTGCCTATGTGTGATATAGGTGGTTACTTGCTCGGATTTGAGGACGGAGATCATGTTATACATGACTTGTGCGGGCATTCCAATGTGAGTGGAATAATTATACGTATATGTATATAATGTATTTATTTGTGTGGCGTGAAATGTGGGTTAGTCGCGGTGTGAAGACACCACATTTTACGTGATGAGTGGGTTGGTCGCGGTGTTAAGACACCACTCCAGGGTTAGTGACATGTGGGTTAGTCGCGGTGTTAAGACACCACATTTGTCGTAATGGGTGGGTTAGTCAAGGTGTTAAGACACCACCTGAGGGTTAGTGATACGAGGTGTTCAGTACACTAACGGGGTTAGTGATACGAGGTGTTCAGTACACTAACGGATGTTGTGAACACTGATGGTCCTTCACGAGCACCATTCCCTTGTACTATTGGTTAACCATGGTTGCGTGAATTTTGTACTAAGATATTAATTTGTGAACTATATGCTATTGGCGATGCTAGCTTATTGTGAATTGCGGATATTTAGTTTTTGCATAGTGATTGCATGGGTGTTGAATTGCTAACTCGTATGCGCTATTTGTGTAAGTGTATGCAAGTAAGTATATTATATATGTATATGTATAATTATTGCATTCACTAAGCTTCATGCTTACCCTCTCGTTGTTTACCTTTTTAGAGGTATTGTGATTGTGAAGCTAGCTAGTTGTTAGACTAGATGCGTAGGAGCGCTTGTGATCGATGGGGGTAGCTTTTGGATATTTAGACGCGGATTGGGGATGTCGTAGCCTCCGGGATTATGCTCTTGGTATCGGGTTGGATTATTGACTATTAACCCGTATTTTGTATGATTGGGTCATTATTACAAAGGCTTTTTTAATGTGTTATTTGTGTACCAAGGGTCATTATAATTTGTTAAACGTATCGTTATGATATTATGTTTTTAGTTAAAACACACTTGGGAATATTATGTATTATGAACGCTTTAATGGGACCTAACTTCTTAAAAAAATAGTGCTTCGTTTTCGGTAAACAGATTCGGGTTGTTTCATTTCTGGGCAAAATTTGAATATTTTAGGGCAACATTTTGAAGAATTTTGGACAAAACTTGATGAGTTTTGGTCAAAATTTGTAGGTTTTGGTGCAAAAAAAAATTCAGCCGGAGCAAAGTCGAAAATCCAACATTTTTATACTGAAAATTACAAATCCACTTGGGGCGGCCGATAAAAGTTGTGAAGATTCCATGACCACGTATCCTTTCCTTTGTCCGCGAATTTGCAGCTCGATAAAAGTTGTTGTAGATCTAGTAGCTCAATTAAGGTACGACCTGAAGGTTCACGCCTCGATTCTAGCTAAGTTCGAAGGCATCTCCATGCTTAAGGAGTCGATCATTGACCTTGACATCTTTATTATCTTCCAACATGTATAAACGCTCGAGAATATTTTTAAGTGCTTGATCTCCAAGCCATTTGTCTTCCAAAACAATGTGTCGTCACCGTCACTAACAACTTTAACGTATGTATTAGGAAAATTAATATTCATTTTTTTTTCAAGTCGGGTCCGATATTTTTGACACCATTCCAAATCGACCAGAGACCCATTACAATAGGATTTCCACCGTTTTCGGTTATTGATAACCCCATCTCGCCCGTGAATGCTTTGAATTATTTTGATACTTACTGTAATTACATCCTAGCTTGTTTTTAGAGATCCGGTACACCGTACACATGATATGTTATTTAACTCCTAAAACTAGCATAAGCATGAGAGTTTTATTTAGCACCATTAACAATGAAGTCAAAAAAAATTTACACACTAATAATATCTCGATAAATACTTTAATTAAATTATCGACAGCAACAGAAGTATACATTATAGATAAGTAGTTACTAGTAACACCTAACAAATGTTTTAAAACTGCTATTGCTAGTTGACTTTTAACAACACTTTTCTAATGGCACAGTCTCCTTATACCCCTTGTAGCCTTTGTCATATCAATTTGACTTTTGTTCAAAAATTTGAATCAATGTTTTTTCTTCTATCATTAACCTTTATTTATAACATTTTAAATACTTTTTTGTTCGGAGAACATATTAAACATATTTTCCCCATTTCATATTTTTTTTACTTTTTTTAACGATAGTCTTTAAAATGTTGTTAGAGTACAAACAAAACTTGTGCTCTATAATTATCGCCATTTAAAAGTCACATATTTATGCAGATATGGATGACATTAGGTCGGGTTTGAACCAGATTTAGATAATTACATACCCAAACCCGATTAAAAAAATTCATCCTAAACCCGGACTCGCCGGATCCCCATTTAGTTACTAACTGGCGGATAAACGGGGTTTTCCGCGAGTATTCGGGTCCCAATTTCATTAAAAGCAATCCTTGGAGCGGGTAATTAGGTTTGTGTCTAAAATCATTTTCGGACCCGCGAAAAAATTAAAAAACATGCTCATACCCGACACAAAACTCATTTACTCGACCCAAACCTGGCCCATATATGTTGGGTTTCGGGATTGTCTATCGGGTACAAATTTTTTTTGTCATCCCTATATGCAGCTTATCGACATCTCAAATTGTTGTCATTAAAAAGTTCCTTTCACAATTTGACATTTTAATTTATTCAAAAATAAGTGTTCGACTTACAAATTTTACTTAATTAAAAAAATACACTTTAGTCGAGTTAAATAATAGAGTATATGTTTTTAGTCTTGACAGATAATTTTTATAAAATATAATTATTGTTATTATTAAATGTTGTTTTATGTTAATTAAGTAAATTTGTTATCTGTTTATATTTATAAGTAAAAATAGAAAATTAATAAACAAAAAAATTTGGAAAACTAAAATTTCGTTTGATGTTTTGTTGTGACAAAATCATTTGGTTCCTTTTTATTTTATTTTATATTTATATTAGCGTATAAATATAAATACAAGTTAAATATTAATCAGAGAGTATAACCACTAAAAAATCAAATTAATGCCCTTAACAAAACTTAAAAAACAACAAATAATACTGGATGATTTGACCGATATAGTGTCAGGAAGTGTAGAAGAGAGTATATTCATTAACTCCCTTTTTAATTGACATATATACTAATAAATGAAAAATGATAAACATAACTTTTAAAATTACGTTTAAACATACCAAATGTATAATTTCATATTTATAATTAACAGTTATCATTAATCCTTAATAACACCATGATCAAAATTATATAAGGAAAGTCGGTAATAAAAAATGAATATTTATACTTTATAATTAGTTCAACGGAATTTTAAAAGTTAAAAATATTATGCTTAAACGTAGTCTTAAGGGTTACGTTCTTCTAAACAAAAATATAAAATCAAAAGGGTCAATTAATGAATAAAACTTATTGACTTGCAAATTTGAATATGGATCAAATCCATAAATTTATAAGTGTGATGCAAAAATTAGATGATTTAACACGCTAAGTGAAAGGACCCGTTCATATACATTATAAACGATTCACAATAGTTGATTACATCGCGATGTATTTGACCTCTATATGATACATTTTAAAAAACATTGCATTCGTTTTTAAAAGACAAACTTTCTTTACATCTAAAATTGACGGCATGCATACCATTTTATAATACATCCAACTATAATTGACTTAATAATAATCTTGATAAACTCAATGACTCGAATGCAACGTCTTTCAAAATATGCCATGAATGATTCCAAGTAATATCCTTAAAATGAGCTAATGCACAGCGGAAGATTTCTTTAATACCTGAGAATAAACATGCTTTAAAGTGTCAACCAAAAGGTTGGTGAGTTCATTAGTTTATCATAATCATTCATTTCCATCATTTTAATAGACCATAAGATTTCATATATTTAATTGTACACGTAACCCGAGTACAAAATAATACGCGTAACCCGCGAATTAAAAATCATTCATATGGATTGAACACCTGGTAACCGACGTTAACTTTAATGCATAGAATATCCCCAAACAGAACCTCTCGTCTGTATAATAATAATCTCGAAGTACTAAAGCATTCGTACCCCGAATGGGACTTGTCAAGGTCCATAGATCTATCTTTAGGATTCGCGTCAATCAGGGGCCATTTCCCTAAATTCTTAGGTTACCAGACTTGAAGGGCGATATTCGGTTTAATAATCCAACCATAGAATGTAATTTTAAGTACTTGTGTCTATTTCGTAAAACATTTATAAAAGCAACGCATGTATTCTCAGTCCCAAAAATATATATATATATATATATATATATATATATATATATATATATATATATATATATATATATATAAAGGGAGTAATGAAACTCACAATACTGTATTTTGTAGTAAAAATACATATGACGTCATTGAACAAGTGCAAGGTTGGCATTGGATTCACGAACCTATATTAATTATATATATTTATATGTTTGATCAATATCTGTTCAACATTTTAGGTCAAGTCGTAGTGTATCACAATCCTAATGCTTGAGACTAAATATGCAAAAGTCAACAAAAATCATATTGACCAAAATTTCTTCCAAAATTTATATATGATTATTATATAGTTTAAATATAGTCGTTTTATATATTTAAATATTTTTAACAGATTTTATTAAAGTAAATAGTATAGTTCTTTTATTAATAAATAAAATTTTATATTAAAATTTATATAATAAAAATATACTTTTATATATCTTAAGTAATAAAATTTATAAAGTTCATTTAATATCATAAAAATAATTTGATAGCTATTATTAATGTAATTATATTATACGTAGTAAAATATCTTTGTATCACATATTTATTTGATTAAATAATATTGATAATAATAATAATAATAAGTAAAAGTTGTATTATTTTGTAATAATTATTATTATTCTACTAATAAAAATAACAATAATTATATTTTCTAAAAATGATAAAATGATAATTTTTATTAATAATAGTACTAAAATGATAATAATAATGATGTTTCATATTAACAATGATATTTTTTATTAAAAATAATAATTTTAGTAAAAATGATAGTTTTAATATTAATAATACTTTTAATGATAATAATAATAGTAAAATAATGAAAACGATATTTTTCCTTTAAATCAATATCTTACAATATTTTAATTTCATCATGATACTCATACTCATTATTTCTTAATTGCTTCGTTTAATAGCTTTTAGTCGTCTTTTATATCGCGTTCATATTAATAATAATAATAGTAATCATAATAATTAGATGTTACTAATATTAGGTTTAATTATAATAATACTAATAATAATAATATTAATGATAATACTAATAACTATTTGAATGATAATAATAATAATAATAATAATAATAATAATAATAATAATAATAATAATAATAATTATAACCTTAACGATAATAATGATAGTAATAATAATAAAAATAACAATAATATCTTTTATTAATAACGACAATAATAATAATAATAATAATAATAATAATAATAATAATAATAATAATAATAATAATAATAATAATAATAATAATAATAATAATAATTAGATTATAACGACGATAATAACGACGATAATAATAATCATTTTTAATAATAATAATAATAATACAAAAATTCAATTGACTATAACTTCTAAACCGTTCATCGAAACCATTCGATATCTAAATGAAAAGTTCTTAATTTTTCGCTAGCTTTCCAATGACATGCATATCATATACCATATCTTAATAGCATATGTATTTAATTCAAGATTCGACATAACCTATCTAACGACAATAACGAACGTATACTGTAACGACCCGACTTTTTCAACTTGCTCTTGTGTTTTTGCGAAACTGCGTATTTGTGCGTACTGTGTTACTTTATACTCTGGAAACTTGATTTACGTGGTTTACTTCCATTTATATGTTAAAACGTGCCTTAGAGTACGTAGGATACATAACTTGATCATTGGAAGCCTTTATAACCGTTAGTGTTATTTGACGTTTCGAATAAATCGCGAACTTGCGCGCACGTTTAACTTTTGTCATAATCGGAATATTATGACTGCGAAATATTAATTATTATTTTATAATAATAATTACCTGGGTTTTTGGATGCTTAATTACTCGTAGTAATTTAATTTTGCACAATAGTGAGTCTTGTTGGACTTTCTACCTTGTTGGGCTCAAGCCCACCCTACTCTAGCTAGTGACCCAATTAATTAGCCCTTGTCCATGTCATCAATCCTTGTCAAATTCCTTGCTTATAAATACTAGCCCTTGTCCATGTCATCAATCCTTGTCAAATTCCTTGCTTATAAATACTAGCCCTTGTCCATGTCATCAATCCTTGTCAAATTCCTTGCTTATAAATACTAGCCATTTACCTCTCATTCAAATCACTTGCTCATTTGGTTTTCACACACACTTGTTCTTTCTTTCTTTCCTTTCTAGTATTTCTTGTAAGTATTCTTTTTCTTCTTCTTTTCCTTTCATTTTCGTGGCCATCATCATCATATTATGGAGATCAAAGTTCCTTTTAGCTTTGATCTTGCTTATATCTTGTTGATTCAAGCATGAATCTTTCAAGAACATGGAAGATTCAAGCTTTCTAGCTTTGAATCTTCACCAACTTTGTAGATTCATCTTTCTTTTACTTTAATCTTGTTATTTTGTGATAAAGATTCAAACTTTTGTTTGTTATCTTCATATATCTTAAAGATCCAAGCTTTATGCTTCAAGATCTTCAAGAACACTAAAGGTTCAAGCTTTCTAGCTTTGTGACCTTATAAATTGTGTAAAAGGGATCCAAGCTCTCTAGCTTAGGGTTCCATCACCTCTTTTGACTTGGATCATGTTCATACTTGTTTGATTGATGTAAAGTTTGTAACTTTGCTTGTAAATAGGACTTGTAATTGTGTTAAGACTAAGGATATGATGTAACCTTGGTTCATCATCCATCTAAGACTCTTAAATGAGTTGTGTTACCACTTGGTCTTAACATATTGTGTATTGATGGTAGAATCTTGGTCAAAAGTGATGCTAAACCATCAACGAGTTGTACACTTGAAGCTACAAGCATCAAGGATGAGAACCGTGATGAGCATCAAGCACCAAGAACCTCACCAGAGCACTTGTCCACTGATTTTCGTATCTGATCAGACTACCTGGGCTACTGGAAAGTTGATTTTCAGTTAGTTCAGTTCGAGTAGATGATTTTCCGTTTAGGCCTCGTCTTAATCCGAGTTAAGGTTTAGGATTTATGGCCCTCCGAGAGTCACTACACCCTATTAACGTTGTGCTAAAATTTCTGACCTACTCGCACTTAAACCGTCGCCACGGTCAAACGAAGACGAGTTATGTTCTGAAAATTGGTCAGCGGTTGGGGACTCACATACGGAGCTATAGCCACTGACTATGCATCTTTTCGATTTACATAGAGGTCGCAGCAGCTGACCGAATTCAGCCTATTGTTTCGATCTCTATTCTTGTCGAACTTACTTAGCTTTTATGATGATGATGATGACACTTAAACTTATTTTATGCACTATTAGAATTTATAAAAACAACCTACTGACCTAGTAACCCTTGATTTAGGTTGACGACCTTTCGGACCGACTTACTACTTGCGTACTTTCATTACCGACTTTACCGCTTTTATCACTGTGAGTTATAGCATTCCCTTTTTTACTTTAACTTATTTTGGGAACTGAGAATACATGCGGATTTTATGTTTTACATACTAGGCACGAGTACTTAAACTTATATATGTGTGGGTTATACAACGGCATAAACATTCCCTTTAGCTCGGTAACGTTTAATCATTGGTTTTTGAACCGTGAACGCGAATCTTAGATATGGATCCATAGGGTTTGACATCCCCACTTGGGCTAGTAGCGCTAGCATTTAACGGGTGTTTAATACTTCGTAGACATACGCACTTGCAAAGTGTACTTACAGGGGGTATAAACGTTAAGTCTAGTTACCGGGTGCCCACGGTTATACATATACTTTATCATACTGATTTGAATTACTGATTTGAAACGCTTGTTTGAAGCACTGAAATCTCGTGGCCTACATTACATTACTAAATACAAACAAACTATAGCTCACCAACATTCGTGTTGACTTTTTAAGCATGTATTTCTCAGGTGTTTAGACGTTGTTGCTTCTGCTGTTAGCCTTGCTGTTCTAGTCTCGGTGTATAGACATGCTGTTACAGACTTGCTGTGTTAGACTTCCGCTGCATTACTTAGAAATGTCTCAAACATGAAACTTTTACTTTGCATTCCCAACTTATGTTATTTTCAAAACAATAGCTTTGTAATGACCTTAGTATCATGTACTCATGTTAATGTTTCCTATTCATATTTTGTAAAACGTTATCTGTTCATGAATTCAAAACTGGTTTTCAAACAGCATATAGTGTTTGACCTTGTAATGATCCTGTTGTTGATGTACTGTACACGATGATTTTGTACGGTACGTCACAGTTGGTATCGGAGCATTGGTTGTAGGGAATTAGGTTGCATTAGTGAGTCTAGGACCGACCCGAGTAGGATTCACTAATAGGACTAATCTACAACTTGCTAGTTTACTTGTTTCTGCGGAACCTGCTGCATGCTACTGTGTTATATTACTACATGTTACTGCTTACTACTACTGCATGCCACTGCTTACTTTTACTACCGTATGAACTTGCTGCATGCTACCGTTTCCTTTTACTGCTATGTAAACTCGCTGCATGCTTTTGCTTATTCTAGCTACTGCATGCTACTATCTGCTTTCGATTGCATGTTACTTCTGTTTAGTATTGTTAATATTGCCATGCTATATACTGCTGTAAACGAGCTAGGTTGCTGTAGTGCCTGATTACGTGCTTGCTTCATGCCTGCTATTCGCTGCACCGACATGGAAAAACTTACCTTTCCTAGTTTAGATGTTCTTCTGAACCCATTTCCCACACGTCTAACCCTAAGGATTAGTATTGTAATCCACCTGTTGCTACTGTTCCACTGTTCCAGAGATCGAAACGATTCTTCACGTAATCTAGGAGGAGTACCCCTCGGATTACATGCCCACTAAAGTCGATCCTCGGAGGAGGAGATATTGGAGGATTTGTCGGAGTAACCGCCCCCCGAGCTCACTCTAAATAGCCACGTACGACGTGTGAACATTCGAAGGTTGTTCAGTTCCTGCAAGATGGCTTGTATCTCGTACGCTATCATGACCGTCACTTATCTCTTTCGTTCTTCACCACTGCTCGACGATCTGACGACATTTCTGGATTTAGTACCCTAACACTCTTAGGCATTGGGGAAGTCAGGAGGACATCTCCTTTCACAAGGTCAGAGTGCCTTCTACTAATGCTCAACCATACCCAACGACTTGGGAGTCGCCTCAAGACATATCGTACTACTACTTGCTACACATATAACTCGACGCGAGACCCAGATTGAATTTCTAGAAAGGAACCTAACGATGTTACCTGAACCTGAACATTTTGAAGAAATTTCAGGACATTTAGGCATTGGTGCATGACCTACGGAACTTACGCACCCACATTGAGAAACCGTGAGATTAATTATGTAGATTTTGTTTTGAGATAGCATAGATAAAGCACCGTTGGATGAAATTGAGTAGAACTAAAAGTGATCACGTTACATTGACCATATGGAGTGATATTGGAATGAACGTACGATTTAGTACAATATAATGACGCCAGGCCAGCGTAATTATATTGAAGTGAATCATGCAGAAGTCCCAATGTTACTACATAAGGAATATGAAGCGATTCAAAGGAAATTTTGGTAGGAACCACTTGAGTATACGCATTATGGTCTGATAAAGGCAGGAATAACCACTTAGTCTAGATACTGTACGAGAAGGGCCTGGACTGCAGAATTGATAACCCAAAAATTTGTTATAGATATAGACACCCTGGATACTTAAGGAAAAAGTTCTCAAATAGGAAAAAAAAAACTTTGGACTCACATACGATAGAGCAGTCGTTATCTCAGCTATGGAGACTTGCAGGGATCCTGATTTTAGTTAGGGTATGTTTCTTCACAACGATTTATCGTCTCGGAATTGTTTAATACTAGAGTGATAGAAACCTTATATCTAAGAATCCTAGTGTGATGGCTAATAAGCCATTAACAATCATGAGAGTTAAGTATTCTATAGGACAAGCTAATGGTAAGTTGGCAGAGATAGAGGAGTAATTTAAGATAGTACCTTAAAAATTAACAGGTGGGTCATTTGGAGATGACCTCATGCCAACAAAACTTGAAAGTTTTATAGTAGTAGTTGGAAAGGATTAGTTACCTGCGCACAAGTAGATGTTATTTGAGAAGGTTGATAAAAATTTTCACGGCAGTATAATAAGATTTGGTTGGAATGGACCTTAAAATTAACCTAATACTCATCGAGTTAGAAAGCTTTGAGGAAATAGTTGGAACGGACTGACTTTCAAGGACGAAAACGAAAGTTATTTATAGTAAGAAGATTATTCGTATACCTCACGAGAATGGTGAGCCAAAAGCCATCTGGATTACTTCAACAACCCGAGATCCCACAATGGAAATGGGAAGGGATGGCGATGGATTTCATTCTGAAACTACCGAAAACAGTCGGCAGTTATGACACTATCGGGGTTATCGTTGATCGCCTCACTAAATCTTCTCACTTTCTAGCCATGAAAGAAACCGATACAATGGACAACGATACATAAAGGAAATTGTATCCCGTTACTTCAGCAATTCAAATTCTATACTACCCAAGAATCGTATTTGATACTCATTCTTATGCGACACTGAATCCTAACTTATTCCGAGAGAATTCTTAATCAATGATAATCATACCATTACCCTTCTTACTTCGATATTAGTCATACCAGTTCGGAATTTCCAAAATCAATGGGTAGTTAATCCCCATCTTCATACTCTCCCTTTCGTTTCTCACTTATAAGCAACAACTTTATACTTAAGCATTTTTGGTCGAAGGACTTATGCCCTACTAATAGTCATCAACCACATTAAAATTCAACAGTTTTCATTACCTCGTAAAATTTTTGCTCAAATATCACCCGAGATTTTCAAAAGTCTTTTACTCGATTCTCATCAATCTTTTTTCAACTTGTAACCTCCAGAATATGAAAACTTTGTTTGCCAAAATTTTACTTACACTATTTTACTGTGCGATCCTCTCAAAATTTAATAAAAATAAATTTATTTTATTTGCCATTCGTGCAAATTTTTGAAATCGTATACGTTATATAAAATAAAGTAAATAATTACTTCTTTTTGACAAATACATATGAAATTTTACTTTCACTTTTACAAATCAAATCTTTTATTCAAAGGATATTTTACCTTGAATGGTACGTGTTGTACATAACCCTAGTTTGCTAAGAACTTAATTTATTTTCTTACATCGTCACCTAAAATGAATTCTATAAAATTTTCGTTGCTTGTCAATATAAAATTTTTCGTTGCTTATTCGTATCCAAGTCATCATGAAGACAGACAACTGTCGAAACTAAGAGATTCATGTGTGTGTATGTGATGAAGGCACTTACTACCACGTCATGCAGAGCCTTCGGGCATCCACAAACACTTAAACCATTCAAAATTACTGCGTTACCCCAGGGATCTTATTCTTCACACCTGTCGGAGCGATGCTCTATCTTACATAACTCAAATTCCTGACCTATTCCAAGGAAATTCTCATCTAGCGATATTAACATCATTAGTATTCCGACTTTAATATTAGCCATAACCTGTGTGGCATTCTGCAAAGTCAAGAAGCGATTAACTTCTCATCCTCATGCTCTATCCTTCATACCTTACTTTTTAGCAACGGCTTCGCACGTAAACATTTTTGTGCCAAAGACTTAAGTTCGGATAATCATCAAAACTACATTTAATTCATTAGTTTTCATTACCTAGTAACATGTCAACCGATGATTCAAAGATTTTTCACTCGACCTTTTTCAACTCGTAACCTTTGAAATATGAAAAACTATGTTTATCAAAATTTTTACACGTTGATTTACACGTTGCTTATTTGTGCAGTGCTCACGAGATTTATGGACAAATGAAAGTACTAAAAACTTTTTTATCACTTACGCGATTTATAAAATCATATATGTATAAATTTACCCTTACTTATTTTGAGTTAGTACATACTAAGTTATACCTTCAAGATAATTAAAAATTGCTCCTTTATTGAGTTGTTTTAAGTCAAATAATTTTGTGCAAATGGTACTCGTTATACATACTTCTAAATTTACCAAGAACTTCGTTCCATTTATGTTGTCGCATCAAACGTTTAAAGGTTTTTCAAAACTTCCTCGGTTGATTTTATTAAAGGTTTCCGTATTAGACTACACCATGTAGGGATCACACTTCTTCTCTCCCTCCGTTAGGGATGAAGCTTACTATTAAAATCCTTGTTAAAAACGCTTGAGCCACTTTGGGTGGCAGATTTATAAAAAAAAAAATTTATTAGGAAGTCTTTGTACTCGAAAAATGTTCCTTTTAAGGTTAAACATGGCAAAATCGCGGGCCGATAAATCAGTTTTCTGAGGTACACTCAATGGTCACCCCATTGTAGGAAGGGCACTAGGTGGGTTTCTATTCTCAATATTTCACAGCTAATCGCAACATCCTCATAAAAATCATCTCTATGAATTAGTAGGTTGAGGTACAAGGAATCGTTTTGAGATTCTTTTCACTTAGAGTAAACCGTTCTTTACGACCAAGGGTCCACGTATCTTCTTGTCCGCGCATCTCCTTAAGTATAAGGATAAATTCAGAACAAACCACTCGAAGAGTTCACCCTGGTTAAAAGATCACACCTTTCGTGCGATTCTGTTTCTGAAATGTAAAGTAACATACTTTAGGAATCTATGAATCTTGTTATCCTCTTGGAAGGGACTGCTTAAAACATCTGTAATACGGATATGGTTACTCTACACATTCCTTTCTTCGTTGGTTGCAACTATATGTTGTTCTAGTTAATGTTAACCCTAACTTCAACATGTAACTGAAAGGATAAAGTTACATTATGGAATTGTTCTTTCATTCCATCTAAGGATAAGTTCACCTGCAGTATGGTAAACTGGGTGATATCCTTCATTGTTCGTTTAGACCGTCCTGAAGGCACTATAGATAATTATGGCTTGCATTGCATATAAGTCCGATTATTCACTTTTAGCAAAAGTTTCAATTCATATAGTCAAATGAAACGTTCTTAAATATCGAGTTCTTTATGCCTATGGTCTCTTTCCGAAATCAAGGGGTTAGTAAAATCCGTGGCTAACACTATCCAGACATCAAATCGCATGGTTATGATCACCATGTTTTCCATCCTACCTTTCAGCTTTGTATTGCGACATAAGCGCTCAATGTTTTAGATGAGTTTAGTAACATTCATGATGTATTTCATGCATCCAGCTTACTAAAGATGCCTGTAAGGCTAAAAACATCATCTTTTCTTTTGTGGATATATTCAGACAACATACTCATGTTAACCAGAAATGAAATCAATTTGTTGATTTCCTAAGAGACTTAATTAATAGGATATACCTATTCTTACTTTTATACGCCAGAGTACCTTTCAAGGTAAATAGCTCACTTTTTAGCCCACGAATCTTTCGGAACTTTGATACACTACTTCTTATTTAAATACGGTACCATTTTTTTTGTCACTCCTCAAATTTCGGGACGAAATTTCCATTAACAGGTGGGTAATGTAACGACCCGACTTTTTCGACTTGCTCTTGTGTTTTTGCGAAACTGCGTATTTGTGCGTACTGTGTTACTTTATACTCTGGAAACTTGATTTACATGGTTTACTTCCATTTATATGTTAAAACGTGCCTTAGAGTACGTAGGATACATAACTTGATCATTGGAAGCCTTTATAACCGTTAGTGTTATTTGACGTTTCGAATAAACCGCGAACTTGCGCGCACGTTTAACTTTTGTCATAATCGGAATATTATGACTGCGAAATATTAATTATTATTTTATAATAATAATTACCTGGGTTTTTGGATGCTTAATTACTCGTAGTAATTTAATTATGCACAATAGTGAGTCTTGTTGGACTTTCTACCTTGTTGGGCTCAAGCCCACCCTACTCTAGCTAGTGACCCAATTAATTAGCTCTTGTCCATGTCATCAATCCTTGTCAAATTCCTTGCTTATAAATACTAGCCCTTGTCCATGTCATCAATCCTTGTCAAATTCCTTGCTTATAAATACTAGCCCTTGTCCATGTCATCAATCCTTGTCAAATTCCTTGCTTATAAATACTAGCCATTTACCTCTCATTCAAATCACTTGCTCATTTGGTTTTCACACACACTTGTTCTTTCTTTCTTTCCTTTCTAGTATTGCTTGTAAGTCTTCTTTTTCTTCTTCTTTTCCTTTCATTTTCGTGGCCATCATCATCATATTATGGAGATCAAAGTTCCTTTTAGCTTTGATCTTGGTTATATCTTGTTGATTCAAGCATGAATCTTTCAAGAACATGGAAGATTCAAGCTTTCTAGCTTTGAATCTTCACCAACTTTGTAGATTCATCTTTCTTTTACTTTAATCTTGTTATTTTGTGATAAAGATTCAAACTTTTGTTTGTTATCTTCATATATCTTAAAGATCCAAGCTTTATGCTTCAAGATCTTCAAGAACACTAAAGGTTCAACCTTTCTAGCTTTGTGACCTTATAAATTGTGTAAAAGGGATCCAAGCTCTCTAGCTTAGGGTTCCATCACCTCTTTTGACTTGGATCATGTTCATACTTGTTTGATTGATGTAAAGTTTGTAACTTTGCTTGTAAATAGGACTTGTAATTGTGTTAAGACTAAGGATATGATGTAACCTTGGTTCATCATCCATCTAAGACTCTTAAATGAGTTGTGTTACCACTTGGACTTAACATATTGTGTATTGATGGTAGAATCTTGGTCAAAAGTGATGCTAAACCATCAACGAGTTGTACACTTGAAGCTACAAGCATCAAGGATGAGAACCGTGATGAGCATCAAGCACCAAGAACCTCTCCAGAGCACTTGTCCACTGATTTTTGTATCTGATCAGACTACCTGGGCTACTGGAAAGTTGATTTTCAGTTAGTTCAGTTCGAGTATATGATTTTCCGTTTAGGCCTCGTCTTAATCCGAGTTACGGTTTAGGATTTATGGCCCTCCGAGAGTCACTACACCCTATTAACGTTGTGCTGAAATTTCTGACCTACTCTCACTTAAACCGTCGCCACGGTCAAACGAAGACGAGTTAGGTTCTGAAAATTGGTCATCGGTTAGGGGACTCACATACGGAGCCATAGCCACTGACTATGCATCTTTTCGATTTACGTAGAGGTCACAGCAGCTGACCGAATTCAGCCTATTGTTTCGATCTCTATTCTTGTCGAACTTACTTAGCTTTTATGATGATGATGATGACACTTAAACTTATTTTATGCACTATTAGAATTTATAAAAACAACCTACTGACCTAGTAACCTTTGATTTAGGTTGACGACCTTTCGGACCGACTTACTACTTGCGTACTTTCATTACCGACTTTACCGCTTTTATCACTGTGAGTTATAGCATTCCCTTTTTTACTTTAACTTATTTTGGGAACTGAGAATACATGCGGATTTTATGTTTTACATACTAGGCACGAGTATTTAAACTTATATATGTGTGGGTTATACAACGGCATAAACATTCCCTTTAGCTCGGTAACGTTTAATCATTGGTTTTTGAACCGTGAACGCGAATCTTAGATATGGATCCATAGGGTTTGACATCCCCACTCGGGCTAGTAGTGCTAGCATTTAACGGGTGTTTAATACTTCGTAGACATACGCACTTGCCAAGTGTACTTACAGGGGGTATAAACGTTAAGTCTAGTTACCGGGTGCCCACGGTTATACATATACTTTATCATACTGATTTGAATTACTGATTTGAAACGCTTGTTTGAAGCACTGAAATCTCGTGGCCTACATTACATTACTGAATAAAAACAAACTATAGCTCACCAACATTCGTGTTGACTTTTTAAGCATGTATTTCTCAGGTGTTTAGACGTTGTTGCTTCTGCTGTTAGCCTTGCTGTTCTAGTCTCGGTGTATATACATGCTGTTACAGACTTGCTGTGTTAGACTTCTGCTGCATTACTTAGAGATGTCTCAAACATGAAACTTTTACTTTGCATTCCCAACTTATGTTATTTTCAAAACAATAGCTTTGTAATGACCTTAGTATCATGTACGCATGTTAATGTTTCCTATTCATATTTTGTAAAACGTTATCTGTTCATGAATGCAAAACTGGTTTTCAAACAGCATATAGTGTTTGACCTTGTAATGATCCTGTTGTTGATGTACTGTACACGATGATTTTGTACGGTACGTCACATATACGCATGCATAATCCTATATACTCGAGCACTAGTCAGGGATATACTAATAATATATAAAAGTTAAGTTATGAGTGCTCACGTATCAATATTGAGATTCAATATTGCAGGAAAAGTACGTAGACGCAACGAAGATGATAAACACTAGTGTGACTCACGAGCAATACTCTCGAACCATACCCATAACCTCCATAGCTATAACCCATAATTTCCTTAGCTCTATCCCGCTCGAAAAACAATTTTGAAATCACTCGGACAGCACTCCGTCGTAATATTTTATGTATACTAATAATATCTTGAAATAATACGGAGTAAATATATATATGTAAATCGATTGAGAGAGTTTAGAGAAAAATATTTTCAAGTTTCTATGAAATAATGAAACCTATTGAATTCTATTAATAGATTTTTGAATTATTAAAGTATAAATTATTAAAGTGAATTATTAAAGTATGAATTATTAAAGTCAATTATTAAAGTATGAATTATTAAAGTGAATTATTAAAGTATGAATTATTAAAGTTAAAGTAAAGTAAAAATAAAGTAAAGGTAAAGTTTAAGTATAGTAAAAGTATAAAACTATGTACGTATAATACGCGTATAAATATATATAATATTAATTTAAATCGTTATATTTAATAAAGTAAAATATAAATATCATTATCTTTATCATACTGGTTAAGTAATAAGTTGTTAAAAGTGGTTCTAGATATTTATAAAAGTTATATACGTTTTAATAATAAAGTTCTTTTTAAACTGAAAATGTTTTTGTACGTTTAAAACTAAATCAACTAAATATGATAATTTTGTTTTCCAAAATTAAATATATTTAAGAATCATTTTGTTTAAAGGTTAAAATAATGGAAATCGTTATATCATAAAACGTTTTAGAAAAGTAGAATCATATATATTCATAATAGGTTTCAAGTTTTTAAATTACAGTCTGCTGGTGAAGCATGAGATAAAGTCCAAAGGTTAAATAAACGTATGAAATCATCTTAATAAAAAATATCGAGTTACTTAATTTGTCGATATCCAACATCTAAGTTATTTACACTCCAGGTTGTTACTTATAAATCACTTTACCATTTTCCGAATGTTGTCAAAAAGAATAGATTTCTTAAATTACAGTGGACCTCATAACATAGACCCGTAATCATATCACAATGTATCTGATAAATCAATCATTTGATATTATCTTCTAATTCCATCGATAAACATATTGAAACAAATACGTTCGTGTAAAGTATTATACGTTTAATACTTTATTAATATTCTCAAGTTATAACATATATATATATATATATATATATATATACATATATATATATATATACACACATATATATATACACATATATATACATATCTATTTATATATAACGGTTCGTGAATCGTCAGAATTTGGTCGAGGTTATAATGAATGTATGAACACAGTTTAAAATTCTTGAGATTTAACTTAACGAACTTTGCTTATCGTGTCAGAATAATATAAAGATAAAGTTTAAATTTGGTTTGAAATTTTCGAGTTGTCACACTAAGACTAATAAATAATTAAATCTTCAATAACATATATCGAACGAAACAGTAAACAATATATTGGAGAGAAATACTTATAATTATTTAGTTTAGAAAAAATTACTTGGATAGTCCCTGTGTTTAATACCATATTTCTCCGTTAATCCTTGAATTTCTATTTTGACCTGAGTGATCCTTGTGATTTACAAATGTTACGTTGGTGGTCCCTACCTCTAACAGCTGTTAAAAATCCGTTAACTGAGGGGTAATTTCGTCCTTTCATTGATTTCTCACCCATGTATATTTACAAATGTTACGTGAGTGGTCCTTGTGAAATAGAAATATTATATATGTATTTATATATAGTTATAATTACTATATATGTATTTATATTTATATTTATTATACATGTAATAATATTATATTTATATTTATATTTATTATTTACTATATGTATTTATATTATATTCATATTTATATATACATATTATGTTTATATTATATATACATATTATATTATATTTATACTATTATATTATATTCATATTTATATATTGGTATTATATTTATATATATATATATATATATATATATATACATATACATATTATATTTATATTATCATACATGTTATATTATAATTATATTTATTATATACATATTATTATATTTATTTATGCACATATTAATATTACATTTATATTTATATTGATATTTATATTTTTTATACATGTATTTATATTTATTAATAATGTCATAATTTCTTCATCTCATTCTCCACTTCTTCCTTTGTCGCAATCTTCAGACGTATCTACCCGATATTTTACCAACAAGCGAGTTCTTTCATCATCCAATTAGTCTTTGAAAAAAAATTTCAGGTCGAAAGTGATATTACATGTACATCATGCAATCTTTTATATTTTCATCGTGTTGCATAAAAGTTATTAGGCGTGTGTATGGGGTGGTTGGGGGCGGATGGGAGCGAAATCCACGTTCATAACCAATGATTTGGTTATTTAACATTTACTATATACGTATTTATGTTAAATTTATATTTATTATATATGTATTCTATAATAGTTATATTATTATACGTGTTTATAATTTATTATATACATATTTTTTTATATTTATATTATTTATATACATATTTATATTATGTTTAGTGAACTTTGGGATATTTATTCTTGACCAATTTACTCGTATGGGGAAATCAATAACAAATGCATATATAATATGTATATATATAAATATGACTATAATATAAATACGTATATAATAAATATAAATATAATAAAACTACGTATAAAATAAATATAATTATAATATAAAGATATATAATAATATAAATATAACATAAACATGTATAATAATATAAATATAATACAATAAATATATAAATAATAAAACCACATATATAATAAATATAATGTAAATATATATTTAATAAATATAACCATAATATAAATACATATATAATATTTCTAAATCGCAGGGACCATACACGTAACATTTTTAAATATAAATGGGTGAGAAATTAATGAAAGGACGAAAATACCTCTAAGTTAACGGATTTTTTAACGGCTGTTAGAGGCAGGGACCACCCACGTAACATTTGTAATTCACGGGGATCACTCAGGTCAAAATAGAAATTCAGGAATTAACGGAGAAATATATTGTAAAATACAGGGACTATCCAAGTAATTTTTTCTTTAGTTTAAAAACAAATTTTGACATGAAGAAATGATTTAACAAGTTCTCAAGAATATAACACACTGTCAGATTATAATAACTCAGTACCCATTTAGTAAAAATAAACTGGATTAAATGAGATTAAATTTTACTTCCATACGATAAAGGTGGTTTAAACGTCGGTTCCATTTTTAGTTAAAACATTTCGCTCTTATGTAAATTGTGGTGGCGTTTCAAAACTGAAAAAAATGCTTTATGGGTTAAAATTATTGCAAGTATTTATGGGGCGGGGGCGGGTTGGATTCTAACATTTTGTGCAGGAATTTTCAAGGTTGAACCATATGGAAAGAAATTATAAAAGCTGGAAAGATTGCTGATAATACAGGTGCATCCTTCACCACCTCGATATCGAAATGTCTCGGTAATGGCAGTTCTAATCATTTTCGGAACGATATTTGGTACGGTACAGAGTGTTTTAGCAAGTTATTTCATAGACTCTACATGTTGGAATGCAATAAAAAAGCATACGTTGCGAATAGAATTATTTGCTCTAATGCATCATTACATGGTAATTGGTGTTGGACTAGACCACCTAGTGGTCGGGCCCTTAATGAACTTAAGGAAATCACCAACATTATCTAATCTGTTACTCTCGTCAACAAGCCGGATTCTTGGAAATGTGCAATTGATCCAACAGGGATTTTTATGACTAAGTCCTTAGCTTTCTTAATTAACAACTTGAAACTTGGAATTCATGCCTCAACAATTCAATCACACGCAATAAATTCACGCCTCATAAAAGTTAGTATTTTCGCATGGAGAGCCATCCAAAAGAAAATTCCGGTAATAGCCGACTTAGTTAAAAGAGACATTGACATCGACTCCATACTTTGCCCCTTTGTGATACGGATATTGAATCTACCGAACACATACTAGTCCATTGCTCCAAAATGTCCCAAATTTGGTCGCTTGTTATAGATTGGTGGTCCCAATATAACACCTCTATTACGAATCTAGACGATGCCATTATCAACAATCATTCCTTCACATCCTCTAATACGGGCGCGGCTATTTGGTAAGCAACCAATTGGATTGTTTGCTATACACTTTGAAAATATAGAAACATAAAAGTCTTTACAAAAAAGGAATGGATCCCCGCAATAATTCTATCCGAAATTCAAACCCAAGGCTATGGTTGGATATCCAAACGATCTAAAAAGAAACACATAGAATGACATCAATGGTTAATCAACCCGTCCTTCTATGCCTCGGCTCCCCCCATCGCGTTGGCATCGGCCAAGCTTGTACGATAGACACGGGCGATCTTAAAGGGCCATATCATTGTTCGTGTGGTCTTGATTAAACGGGGTGGCTGCTTGATAACTTTGTCGTCGTCTTGTTCGGCACTGTTATCTTCTCTCCTTCGGCTTGATTTTTCAAATTCTCTACCCACATTCGCAATATATGGCTCCTTTCGGTCTTCCCGTTTTTTGTTATAAATATTTCCGCATTGTACTCCATATCTCATTGTATAAATGAATATGGGGTCATGTAACATTTTATCCATTTATAAATAAAATAATTATCTTGCTTTAAAAAAATAAAAATAAAAAGTACCCATTTATTAGAAACATGTTTAACGAAAAGATTTTTATATTTAATAATATTAATATTAAATATAAACTAGTAAAACGGGCCCGCGTGATGCCGCGGGACCATGGGTTGCGTATTCATAGTTAACGGAGCGTTATGTATTTACAGAAGTAATAATGTTTTGCTACGGGTGTTTTTAGATATACTTAGTTAGTACCTAGTGTACCTAATGGCCTATGCGTTTTTAACGGCAGGAAGATAGTGTACAAAAAAAGGGAAACAGAATCATCGATATGATGTAATTAGTTTGGGTAGTTTATTATAGGTGTGTGTATGAATTGAATATAGTCCGAGGTATTTAGATTTTTTTTAAAAGTGTCCGTTTCGCGTATAGTTAGTCCCGTTGTGTTCGTTAGATTTTTTTGAGTTGAACGGTGGGTTCGAAAAAATTTAACGC
The DNA here is from genome assembly GCF_046630445.1 of Rutidosis leptorrhynchoides. Taxonomy (NCBI): domain Eukaryota; kingdom Viridiplantae; phylum Streptophyta; class Magnoliopsida; order Asterales; family Asteraceae; genus Rutidosis; species Rutidosis leptorrhynchoides. The sequence goes on from NC_092339.1 coordinate 175,001,625, forward strand.
GAGGCAAGCGAAAAGATACGTCCTGTTAAAAATATGGGTGAAGTTGGTTAAGATTTTTAATTAAAATATTGATTTTATACTTTATACCCTTGTTTTGAGGGTTGTGGTGTAAGTTGGCACATTTCTTCGAATTCTTGTTTCTTTGATTCATTGTCTTAACATAGATCAAATGCATCCTCGTCATTTCTTCGAGCATATGGTGTGCAGCAGCAAGACTTACTCATTATCTCATTCAAGCCTTCAATATCATGAGCAGGTAAAACAACACCAGGACCACAATTAGCAAAAATATCTCTGTATATACAAAAAATACATGAAAAACTTATAAGAGTGAGACTTTTAAGCATACACAGACCGAAAGTGATCTGTTCTTGGATTAAGATTAACTATGATTACTAACTAAATATAAGATCATTGATTGAAATCATTTTGATGGCACTGTCCATTATGGGTATGAGTTTTGTTCTTCTATATTAAACCACATGAAAAAGTAAGTATAAACTGAAATTGTAAGCATAAAGAATGTTTTCTTACTTGAATGTGTAATCGAATAGCAAAAATATATTGTTCTACATCCTTTAGTTTTACCATCAAGCCTCTTTGAATCATCTTCTTCGAGTACACCATCATCCTCCCTGCATAACCAAAATAGTACTAAAATTCAACATAGCCTAATATTATATATTTCTCCATAAAAGTTGTCATATTCATGCTCTTGCATAATCACCATTAAACTTGCCAAACATGCATCAAATCACCATCTAACTTGCTAAACCTGCATCCAATCCAACTCTAAGACCTTATCCAATTAGTGTTAAAAATATTCTAAGAAACAAAATACGTGAGATTAAAGCCAAACATAACTTTATTAATTGCTTTCAAATCAGTCACTTTATTCTTACTTGGAAATAATGTTTCTTACATGGCTAAATACGATGAATCTGAAATCAACATACAAAGCATAATCATTCCATTTAAGTATTTTTAATGTTTCTTCCATTCCATTTAAGCATTTAATTGAACAGATAGTGGTCAAAACTTATTCCTAAAAATTTATTAGATTAATGTAAAACTAAAAATTTATAACCTAAAATTCGTTATAAAGTTGTTCACCGAATTTGATGACGTCATCGTTCCAGCTTCCTTTTTGAAACGATGATGGTGGTGCTGAATTCAAACCCTAGAAAAAAAACAATTTCTAATAAAAGCATAAATAAAAAAGATTGATTGATTGATATATGTAAAAGAAAAAGAACCTGGGAGGTGGCGATGGTGGCGGTGGCGGTGTGCGATGGTGGCGGTGGTGATGGGCAATGGTGATGATGAGCGATGGTGTCTGGACTATTTGAAATTTACAACTGAAAATGAAAGTTTAAAATAATGGAATAGGGAAAATATGTTTGAGAGAGAAGCAAGTGTGTTTTGGGAATAAGTAAAAATCAATAAGCTTGATATGAGAAAGTGAAAATGCTGGATTTTTTTTTTCAAAAATAAAGTTGCATATATGCCATCCAAATTTTCACACTTATTTTTTTATTTTCATTAGTTTTCATGCTTAATAAAATTATAAAATAAATTATTTATGATGTCACTTACATTACCTCTCATTTTTTCTTTTTTTGTTTTGATTTATTTTAAAGAAGGAAAATCCATTTTTATGACATCATGTATGTAACCTTTTATAAGAATGTAATAGAATATAAATGTGAACCGTTTTTAACGAAAAGATTTATTTAAATTAAATTAAAGCGATATATAAATTACGTAACTTAAAAATTGTTGTAGACTCTAATTAATCCGCGTGAGAAGATCTCTAATGATTTAGATATATGGCATACAAACAACTATGGATACAGAGGCAGTTACACATAGCATTGAATTATTATTATACGGAGTATTATATTATACTATATATCTAAAAGATATATATCTAAAAGGTATAGTCCAAGTGAATAGTGAACTGAACTTTATAGACTTAACAAACTTATCCCAATCTATCTATCGATCGATAGTTTCTATTAAAATTGTAAAATGATGATGTAATAAATAAGTATTTTTTAAGCTTAAAAGAAAATCAAAAATAAAGTAGAAAAAATGAGAGAGATTTAGATGATGTCATTAATGCTAATTATTTACATTTAAAAAAATTTATAGCAATACAATACGGAGTATATCATCAGTATATCACCAGACTTTTTTTTTTTCAGTTACGCCTCTAGCTCCTAACCCTAATCCTTGACTTGAATAAAAAAACGTTTCTGCCTATCAGACTGTTTCACTTCGATTCAATGCAAACAATACCGATTCAATCATTCAAGTTAAATCATAAAGCAATCACAAGGTAATCTGATCTTGAACCTTAACAGATTATGCATATTTTATCGTCAATCCTAAGGCTTTTTGGTATATCCACAATCTTGATTTAGTTGTTGTAATTGTAGTATCTGATTTTGACAAAAAGTATATTTATCACAGACCAAAACCAACCAAGATGACAAGGAGACAGAAAAAACGCTACTTGAGACACCAAGTGTTTGACGAATTGAAAAGGAAACTTGCTTCTCAAATTGCCAACAAGAAATAATGTTTACCTAAGGTATGTTGTTATTGAAAACTGGCTATTTGCTAATGCTTCTGTTTATAAAGTAGTAACATTAACTTGGATATATGATGATGTTTGTATTGCAGGTTCTGAAACTCGGTATTGAAACAAGAGTATTGATTTTATGTTTAGAATCTGTTCGCTTTATATTTCATATATATCATAATATATGATGCACACTACGTGTTTGTTGAAATGTCAAAGTGAAAAGAGTAAAAAAATTTGAAGTGTTTATATGTTTAGGTGTGTTGTTATCTTAATTTATTTAGCTTATTACGCATATTATGGATTTGGACTGTATAGTGCTTCCATCTTCTTCATTTTCTTCTACCTCTTTCTTCTTGATTCTGTGTTTATATATGTGTATTAGGGTTCTTTCGCAGCAACAGATTCTCGATTAATAAAGGTTAGTATTTCATGTTTTTGGTTTTTAATTTTCTTTTCCCTGGAAATTTATAGTTAGGTGTTGATTATCTTTTTCAATTCAATACGGAGTATAATATGTAATTTGAGTACTTGATGCAAGCTTTATGTAACTTTACTGTTAAATTACATGTTCAGTTTAAGAGTTTACAAAATGGGTTTCTTTCATCCTACTAATTTTTGTTGAGATGTTTAATTTTGCAGGTTTGAAGTAAGATAATTATTGAGTGAAGGTCATCCTGGAATGATTATAGTTCCTTTCATTTATTATTGTTATAATGAAGATTTTGTTCTTGGGTTTGGGGTCAAGGGCAAAATTGGGTGGGTCAGGAAACTGATTGCAAATGAAAAAAACATGATATGGTTGCTTCATGTGGTTTTCAATTTTTCAAGTTAAAGGTTCGTGTTTTTAGTTTAGAATTTAATTTTACTTCATCTTCATTATTTCATACTTATTATACAAGTATATTTTTTTTTCTGGTTGTTCTTGGAGACTAAGGTTAAAAGTGGTGTAAGGTGAGAGCCATGCTTTTACTATTGTTGATGGTGTAAGAAAAATTATTTAAATTGCTATTACCTTCAATTCGTTGTTCTGTTGATTATTAAAAGGGTACCCAGAGTTAATTTTATTAAAAATTGGATGCTTCCGTTGCAACTATGACATGGTTCAAGTTACAAAGGTCCTCATATGCAATCTACCAATGTGAGTGTAACTGAACTATTTTAGTATATTACTACGTATCAGTTAGTACCCGATCCTTGTGTTTGACTCTTGAATTCTTTAGCATCAAGATGAGCTATTGGTTATGGTATCTCGAGTGGTAATGACTTTGTAATTTTTTCATGTTATTGGGATGTTTTTGGCTTTATCTTATTATATTTCAATTGGTAATCACTGGCAATACAATTTTTACCCATTTACTTTCAAGTGGGTCATTTGTGTTGATGTCGAAATATGTTTTAAAATACTAGCTATGTAGGCAGCCCACTATAAAATACAAACAAGTGGGTCTATTTCTACTGCCAATTATACAGTCAATCTTTGAATTGTGGTTTTTTGTCCCTTGAACAGAGAGGATTTACATGCAATAGATAAGTAAAAGGTTCTTTTGTTATAATATTAGGCTTTAATGGATAGTCAATTTTCTACAAATCAGTCAATATTGGATACCTCTTGTATAGTATTTTTTTGTACTATAAATACCCATGTATGCAAGCTAAAAAACTTGCACCCTCCATTATACTTACAAGAATCATTTCTTTCATTTCTCTCATTAGTATTCTACTCCTTCATTACTAGAATTTTGTAGTAAGTTTAGGCTACCAATGTTGTTATAAACAACTAAATTACAACACGTTATCAGCACGAAGTGCTCCGTATAATCAAGGTTAATCTAAGCAAGCACAAGTCACTAATCAAGGTAAGAAATTCTTTAACGATATCTTCTATTATTTATTAGTAAGGTAAATATTATTATCATCATAAGTAAAATTATATTTCTGTAATCTAACTTTTATTAACTTCACTAACATTTATATTTATGTTATATAAGTTATATATGGCCGGTTATACCGCCTGAATTATATTTATGTAATCTAACTTTTATTAACTTCACTAACATTTATATTTATGTTATTTAAGTTATATATGGTCGGTTATACCGCCTGAATTATATTTCTGTAATCTAACTCTTATTAACTTCACTAACATTTATATTTATATTATCTAACATTTATGATTACTTATGCAATTAATCATTATTTATTTCATGCATACTAATGTTTATTCTTAAATTTTATTATTTATGCATAATATGTTTATTCTCTTAATCTTCGTATTTATACTAAATGTATTTGTACTAAATGTATTTATAGTAATCGTATTTGTACTAATAAAATTCTTTTATTAAAATTATTATTAATATAACGAGTACATAACAGTCGTTAACGTCAACTAACGAAGTTACAACAGTCATATATACATAACGGTTATTAACGTCAACTGACGACGTTACAACGACTATATTTTTCAAATATAAAATAAACATCTCCGTTTTCACATTTTCACAAATCAATTTTTATTTTCTCATATTACCACTCTCAAAAAGTTTTTTTGTAAAGATGATTCACACAAGGATGATTTTTCCTATTGTATTGGTCATACTAACTATCATCATTGTTTTTAATATACCATCGGGTTAACATATATTCTATCATGCTCTTGTGGTTTTATCATTTGTAATCATGTTATTATTATGTTGTTTGCTACTTATGAATATAAAATGATTCTAATTTCATTTTATTACTTGTCTATGAATAGAAGTTGATTATGATTATGATTTATGTTGTTCATCTTTTTGATAATAGAAAATGTCGAATTTGAAAAAGCTTAAATTTGATCATTTAGAATCAAGTGAGAATAACTACTTAACATGGGTTATGAATGTAGAAAAACGTCTCGAATCAATCGGTATCTTAGAAACCCTGAATGAAAATAACAATGTTCATTTTATGTAAAAGAGGTGAGTTTGTAAGAAGCATATTGCGCAGAGTTTTCTATTTCACTTTCAATTTCAACGCCTCACTTAATATCAATGAGTAGTACTACTTGAAGTTGATTTGTTTATAAAAGATTTAAGTAATGATTTCTACTAGATTAAAACATATTTTATAGAATAGCAACTTCTTAGACTAGTACCAACGGTAGTTCTTATCTACCGTCATTTTTTAGAAAGATAAAAGACACCGTAGGCATGTTGTAGTCTTTTTTCGTCATTTTCTAGACCAAATTCTATTTAGTCCTTTTATAAACGAAGTAAGACGCTAACTTGTCAGTTTAGTGGGGCCAATAATTTCTTGAATCTTTGTAGACCAACCATTTTCTCATATTTAATATTTCTATTATAAAAAATGTGATGTTTTCTATTTTAAAATGTTAATTTTCAGTTAAATGATGATGAGTGGGTCCTAATTTTTTAAGAAGTGTATTATTGTTGGTAGTACTCAGTCTTTTTGAAGAAATGTTGACGTGGCGCTGATGTGAAGTTTGGTCTTTATAAAGAAGCATGTCATGGTTGGGAGTGGTCTTATAGACATTTCCCAGATAAAGTATTAAACTAATTAAAGCACTAGCTCCCAGTACTAACTTTAATCAATCCACGTACAATTATTTTATATATAAAATATAAACGAGTAATCAACAATTACAAGCTAGGTAGCTACTTGTATATTTTAGAAAATTATTATAATCAAACCAAACTTCTTAATCATACATTTATGATTAAAGATTCAAGTGTATTGTGGAAAAAGCTCAAAGATAGATATGATATTAATTATTCAGAAACAATCGTGATCTATGAACAAATAAAATTGAAGATGTTAGTAGACGCGCTTATAAGAATCCCAGAGATTCTTATTAATGATATGGTAACATGGATCATTAGTCTAGTATTTCTTGAATGCATGAACATCTTGTTTAGCTCTATAAATAAGTCCTAAAAGAAAAGAAAACAAGAGTGAATCTGTTGAAAAATCTTGATTAAATAAACCCTGAGCTACCTTGAGACTTGAATGGTTTGAATTTTCTATGATGCCTAGCTTGTTATGTATCACTCATAAATAAATGGTTTTATACCATAACGCATATGTTTATTAAGTGTTATCTTTTATGTACTTCAGATTGTAACTTATTTGCAGGTAATATAATTTGATTATCTTCCTGAAATATAACTCATTATTTGCTTATCTTATATGAAGTTTTAGTATGAATCCTGCTGAAATACAACATCAATTAAATGGTAAAGACCTATGTATTGAATATAGTGGTAACATACACACTATGATCAAATTTAAGAAATATTTCATTGATTTAAATCAAATGAAGGAATTATAAATACTATATCAGGCCTTGCAAACTTGATATAAGGAACGGAAAAGGCAAAAATTTATATTACCAAATGGTACGAATTTTCTGATAAACAATGCCTTGTTTTCTCCCAAATCAAAGAGAAATTTGTTAAGTTTCTCTGATATATATCATAATGGATATGATTATCAGTAAATGATAACCGAAAATGAGAAATATCTATGTAGCACCAAAAAGCGCATATGATGAAAAGCGCAGCGCATATGATTAAAAGCGCATATGATGAAAAGTGCATATGATGAAAAGCGCAGCGCATATGATTAAAAGCGCATATGATGAAAAGTGCATATGATGAAAAGCACAGCGCATATGATTAAAAGCGCATATGGTGAAAAGGATATATGATTAAAAGCGCATATGATGAAAAGCGCATATGATGAAAAGCGCAGCGCATATGATTAAAAGCGCATATGATCAAAAGTGCATATGATGAAAAACACAGCGCATATGATTAAAAGCGCATATGGTGAAAAGGATATATGATGAAAAGCGCATATGGTGATTAATGAAAAAGCACATATGGTGATTAATGAAAAGCAAATATGGTGATTAATGAAAAGCATATATGGTGATTAATGAAAAGAATATTGAGAAAGAATCACCAATGTTTCTTGAAAGAATTCAAGGTTATATATATGGACCAATTCATCCATCATGTGGACCATTTTGATATTTCATGGTTCTAATAGACGCATCTAGTGGATGATCTCGTGTTTGTATGTTATCAAGCCATAATATGGCATTTGCAAAGTTTCTTGCACAAATTATTAAATTGAGAACACATTATTCTGATTACACCATTAAAAGAATGAGACTTGATAATGCTGGTGAGTTAACATCTCAAGCATTTAATGATTATTATATGTCTACAGGGATTGTTGTTGAACATCCAGTTGCTCATGTGCATACACAAAATTGGTTTAGCTAAATCAATAGATAAACGCTTACAGCTAATAACTAGATAATTGGTAATGAGTACAAAACTCTCAATATTTATATTAGTTCGCATTAAACCAAGTGCAAGTCATAAATATTCTCCATTACCAACTTAATTTTGGTCGAGAGCCAAATATTTTTCATCTTAGAATATTTGGTTGTGCGGTTTATGTTCCTATCACACCACCACAACGCACTAAATTGGGTCCTTAAAGGAGGATGGGAATATATGTTAGATATGAAACATATTTAATTATAAGATATATTGAACCCATGACGGGTGATGTTTTTACAGCACATTTCGCTGATTGTCATTATAATGCAAAATTGTTCCTTATATTAGGGGGAGAAATAAAAAATAAAGAAAAAGATGTTTCATGATGTGAACATAAATTAATGTATCTTGATCATCGCACAAAAGAATGCGAAAAGAAAGTTAAAAAATAATACATATGCAAGAACTTGCAAATAAATTACCTGATGTATTTACAGATACAGAAAGGAGTGACTAAATCATATATACTAGTAGTAAATGCTTCAGCTAGAATTGAAATTCTAAAAGTTGCCAATAATGTCACTCATGAGTCTTTGCCACGCCAGAAACGTGGGAGACCAATTGGTTCCAAAGATAAAAATCCTCGAAAAAGAAAATCAGCTGATAATGAGGTAAAATAAAGTGTTCAAGAAGAACCACAAATCAATACTCCTTCTGCAGAGGAGATTGATGATGTCAATACGGAAATTGCAATCAATTATGCATATTCAAAAAAATATTATGGAACAGAAATGACATGAAAAATCTTGATGAGATATTTTTATATAATGTTGCATATGACATCATGAATGATGATGATGATCCAGAACCAAAATCTGTCATGGAAAAATAGACACAATTGGGATCATTGAAAAAGTGCAATACGAGCTGAATTTGAATCGCTCAATAAAAGAAAAGTTTTCGGACCTATTGTTCTCACACCTAAAGATGTTAAAAATGTGGAGTATAGATGGATTTTTATGCGAAAATGAAATGAGAAAAATGAAGTTACAAGGTATAAAGCTAGACTTGTAACTCAATATTTTTCTCAAAGACCGGGATGTTATTACTGCTGATCTTTATGGATCATTTGATAGTGATATATATATGAAGATACCTGAAGAATTTAAGGTATCAGAAGCATCAAATGCAAAACACAAAGAAATGTACTCAATTAAATTACAAAGGTCTTTATATGGGTTGAAACAATCGGATCGCATATGGTATACCCGATTAAGTGATTACTTGATAAGAAAAGTGGACAAATAATCTTATTTGCACATGTGTCCTTATTAAGAAAACAATGTCCAAATATGTGATTGTAAGTTGTTTATGTCAATCATCATAACATCATATGAACAAATAAAGAGATCAGTATTGCCTTGGATTCCAAATTGAGCATATGCCTAATGGTTTACTTGTACATCAAACAACTTATACCGAAAAGATTTTAAAACATTTTTAAAGACAAAACCATTGATTGTTAGACCACTCAATATTGACACTGATCCATTTTATTAATGTGAAGATCATGAAGATCATTGGAGCTCTTATGTATCTTACAAATTGTACAAGACCTGACATTTCTTTTGCAGTTAATTTGTTAACAAGGTTCAGCTCAGCTCCTACCAAAAGACACTGGAATGGGATCAAACACATATTTCAATACCTTCGAGAAACTACTGATTTCGGATTATTTTATTCTAACGAATCAAAACAAGATTTGGTTGGTTATGCAGATGCAGGTTATTTATCTGATCCACATAAAGCTAAGTCTCAAACTGGATATATATTCCTAAATGGAGGTACTGCAATATCATGGCATTCTCAAAAACAAACACTTATTGCAACTTCATAAAATCATGCCGAAGTGATTGCATTACATGAAGCTACTCGGGAATATTTTTGGTTGAGATCAATGACACAACTCATTACTGATTCTTGTGGACTAGAACGTGATAAAAGTCCAACAAATATCTATGAAAATGCAGCTTGCATAGCACAGATGAAGGAAGGATATATCAAAAGTGATCGAACAAAACATATACCTCCTAGATTCTTCTCATACACTCAAGACCTCATTAAGGACAACCAGATTGAAATGAGATATGTTCAATCCATCAAAAACTATGCTGATATTTTCACCAACTGCTATTTTCAGAACGCATGTTCACAATATTGGCATGAGGCAAGTTCAAAAAAATGTAACAGCTCAGCAATGTCTACTTAAGGGGGAGTCAACTATATGCTGCACTCTTTTTCCTTTAGCTAAAGTTTTTATCCCACTGGGTTTTTTTTGGACAAGGTTTTTAACGATCCAGTAACTTATAGTTGATCTCAAACAAAACAAAATTGGTATCCTAGGGGGAGTGTTATAATATTAGGCTTTAATGGATAGTCAATTTTGTACAAATCAGTCAATATTGGATACCTCTTGTATAGTATTTTTTTTGTACTATAAATACCCATGTATGCAAGCTAAAAAACTTGCACCCTCCATTATACTTACAAGAATCATTTCTTTCATTTCTCTCATTAGTATTCTACTCCTTCATTACTAGAATTTTGTAGTAAGTTTAGGCTACCAATGTTGTTATAAACAACTAAATTACAACATCTTTGATTATTTTCCTAATAACTAATTGAATTATTAATGGCTTACTGCTTTTTAATATTGGCTATTGGTCTCATGACTTTAGAACCTTACACATTTTAAGTAGCTATTACACATAAAATCAATCCTTAGTTCTACATATGAGGTAACAGCATGCATGTTCTGACATACACCTTTCCATGGCTTGGTATGATGATGTAAGAAATAAGTCTCTTTTGATCAGAATTTTTTAGTCTTCAGAAATCTATTTGTTAAGCTTCTTTGTATTGTGCAGTTAATCATCCATTAATCTATTATGTAGCCATATAATCATGTAGTTCTTTGGGTTTTATTTTCTTGACAAAGAGTTATTATGTGCTTATTAATATTAGTACTCAACTACTCAACATAGATTGTTACTATAACTACCATAATAATTGTGAGTTTTGATTGTGTTTTTTATGATTGATGTTTGTAGGTTTTGAAACTCTAAGTGGTCTTCAAAATGGTTAGAAGAAAAGGAGTCTTAATATCAAAATGCGGATTTGATATTTTACCATGAATCTAACTTATTGCTTCTTATACTTACCTGCATCAAATTCATTCACATCTATTGGGGGCAAATACAGATTTACATTTTGTATAGTGTGCTGGTAAGAGTGATTTTCTCGGGGTACATCCTTAAATCTACATCTATCTTCTATGATTTTGTATAGTGTGCAAATACAGGTTTCATTTTGTAGCTGTGAATTTCTTCAATATTGGATAACTAGAAAGCCAGGACGTACATATGGAGTTGTGGCTATAGTGAAAGTTACTTTTGACAAATTTAAGATTATTTTTGTTTTTTTTTTACATAGTCAAAGTTACTTTTGACAAGTAAGATGCATTACATTATTCACATTTTAATAATAATTCAATAATGATATTATTCGCATTTTCTTACTACTTTTTTAGTTCATATTTTTTTGTAAATATTGAGTCCTTTATCCCAACCGGTGATTTCATATAGTAATTATTATTTAGTTTTAATATAGTAATTATAATTATAATTATTATATTATTAATATTTAAATATGGATTCTTTTTACGAAATTAATTACGTTACATATGTATGCAAAAGTACGTCTCTATATATTTGTAAAAACAACGACAAGCTTTTTAGTCAAACGGGTCATTAAATTAAATGATTTTAGCATTTACATTCACTTAATACATAAAACATGTTATTAAAATTTTTCGTTTAAATAAACCCGTAATTTCACGGGTCATTTCACTAGTTATTTTTTATAATTCAACCCCCACCCTTTATAATAGTTACCTCCATAGTTTTTATAAACTTAATACAAACCTTATACATTTTCTAATTTAACCATCAACCTCCTCATTCATCATAAATCGCCCTATAATATATATTTAAAAGGTATAGTCCAAGTAAATTGTGAACTTTATAGGCTTCACAAATTTACCCCAAACTTTTTATTTTTTATAATTCAACCTCCACCCTTTATAATAGTTATCTCCATAGTTTTTATAAACTTAATACAAACTTTTTACATTTTCTAATTTAACCATCAAACTCCTCATTCATTATAAATCGCCCACACAATTTTCACTATGTAATAAGTACTCACTATTATTAATATTCTTAATATTCTTAATATTATTATTATCAAATCAATCACATAGTTTTCCACTTTATTATTGTTTACCTTTTCTCTCTCATTACAAGGGGAAGGTGAACGGAAACCGACCGAAAGCCCGAACCGCGGGGGCGGCCATAACATAAAGCCCTGCCGCACCTACTCCTATCAAAAAGCGAGACTTTCCTAAACAAGAAAAGCCCCTTCTATCTATCTTCTTAGTCAAGCGCGTATAGTCCAAGTGAATAGTGAACTTTAGAGGCTTCACAAACTTACCCAAAACTTTTTATTTTTTATAATTCAACCCCACCCTTTATAATAGTTACCTCCATAGTTTTTATAAATTTACCATAAACTTTTTTACATTTTATAATTTAACCATCAAACTCCTCATTCTTTATAAATCGCCCACACAATTTTCACTATTTAATAACTACTCACTATTATTAATATTATTATTATTATTATTATTATTATCAAATCAATCACATAGTTTCCACTTTATTATTGTTTACCTTTTTTCTCTCATTACAAATTAGCCACGTAACTCATATTATAAATAGTTCTTCCTCTTTTATTAAATATTTTGTACCAATCGTTTATGTACGTCTCACTTTATTGATTGAACATTTTGGTCTTTTCTCTCAACAAGATGAAAACTAAAAAAAAAAATGATGAATAATTACTTTCACGCTTATTACAAATCAATCACATAGCTATTTTGGGTCCTTTCTCAACAAAACGAAAAATAAAACAAAGAAATGATAAATAGTTACTTTCTCAATAATTAGCTGAAACGACCCGTCCATATTACTATAAATGTAGTACGCTATTTATTGGTCCCATAGCGAGCTATTTGACCTCTATATGATACGTTTTAGAAAATATTGCATTCGTTTCATAAAAAGCACACCATTATTATACATAATGCATTTTTTAAACAATTGGGTGATTATTTAAGGAATAATCCTCATAATACATCGGTTTTCAAATACTACACATGTGACATAACAGTCGAATATAATACAAGACAAATGTTTTATTGAATGCAACACTTTATTTAAATAAAAGTATGAGACTCCATGCACAACTTGCTCAGATAGTGCAACAGCGGAAGACTTTCTTAAGGACCTGAGAATAAACATGCTTAAACAGTCAACACAAAGGTTGGTGAGATATATAGGTTTAAAGCTAGCATCGATATAAATATAGACCACAAGATTTCATAGTTACAAATGTTTCAATAAAGATATTCTATAAGTTATTGAGCGCTTCGGTAACCATACTTAACCATTTATGTAGCATATTCCCTTTATTATGAAATCTCCCTACACTGTACCAAGTGTAGTAAAACGAAGTACTATGCAACCGTTTACGATACTAGAGCGACTAGCCCGGTTGGGGTTGTCAAACCCGATAGATCTATCAATAGGATTCGCGCTTACATGTTCTTACAACATGTAAATATTAGTTACCAAGCTATTAGGGAAGATATGTGTAGTGACCTGAACTTTTCCATGTTTATATATATTAATGGAGATTGATATTTACATGATTAAATGTTTCCAACATGTTAAGCAATCAAACTTGTTAAGACTTGATTAATTGAAATATGTTTCATATAGACAGTTGACCACCCAAGTTGACCGGTGATTCACGAACGTTAAAACTTGTAAAAACTATACGATGACATATATATGGTTATATATATAGTTAACATGTTTTTATTATAAGTATGTATCTCATTAAGTATATTAACAATGAGTTATATACATAAAAATGAGACTATTAATTTAAGAAACTCGAAAACGATATATATAACGATTATCGTTATAACAACGTCTTACTAGGTACATATGAATCATATTAAGACATTGATACACTTGGTTAATTATGTTAAATGATAAGTAAATATATTATTAAGTGTATTAACAATGAAATACATATGTAAAAATAAGACTACTAACTTAATGATTTCGAAACGAGACATATATGTAACGATTATCGTTGTAACGACATTTAACTGTATATACATCATACTAAGATATATTATATATCATAATATCATGATAATATAACAATTTAACATCTCATTTGTTATAATAAACAATGGGTTAACAACATTCAACAAGATCGTTAACCTAAAGGTTTCAAAACAACATTTACATGTAACGACTAACGATGACTTAACGACTCAGTTAAAATGTATATACATGTAGTGTTTTAATATGTATTCATACACTTTTGAAAGACTTCAAGACACTTATCAAAATACTTCTACTTAACAAAAATGCTTACAATTACATCCTCGTTCAGTTTCATCAACAATTCTACTCGTATGCACCCGTATTCGTACTCGTACAATACACAGCTTTTAGATGTATGTACTATTGGTATATACACTCCAATGATCAGCTCTTAGCAGCCCATGTGAGTCACCTAACACATGTGGGAACCATCATTTGGTAACTAGCATGAAATATCTCATAAAATTACAAAAATATGAGTAATCATTCATGACTTATTTACATGAAAACAAAATTACATATCCTTTATATCTAATCCATACACCAACGACCAAAAACACCTACAAACACTTTCATTCTTCAATTTTCTTCATCTAATTGATCTCTCTCAAGTTCTATCTTCAAGTTCTAAGTGTTCTTCATATATTTTACAAGTTCTAGTTACATAAAATCAAGAATACTTTCAAGTTTGCTAGCTCACTTCCAATCTTGTAAGGTGATCATACAACCTCAAGAAATCTTTGTTTCTTACAGTAGGTTATCATTCTAATACAAGGTAATAATCATATTCAAACTTTGGTTCAATTTCTATAACTATAACAATCTTATTTCAAGTGATGATCTTACTTGAACTTGTTTTCGTGTCATGATTCTGCTTCAAGAACTTCGAGCCATCCAAGGATCCATTGAAGCTAGATCCATTTTTCTCTTTTCCAGTAGGTTTATCCAAGGAACTTAAGGTAGTAATGATGTTCATAACATCATTCGATTCATACATATAAAGCTATCTTATTCGAAGGTTTAAACTTGTAATCACTAGAACATAGTTTAGTTAATTCTAAACTTGTTCGCAAACAAAAGTTAATCCTTCTAACTTGACTTTTAAAATAAACTAAACACATGTTCTATATCTATATGATATGCTAACTTAATGATTTAAAACCTGGAAACACGAAAAACACCGTAAAATTGGATTTACGCCGTCGTAGTAACACCGCGGGCTGTTTTGGGTTAGTTAATTAAAAACTATGATAAACTTTGATTTAAAAGTTGTTATTCTGAGAAAATGATTTTTATTATGAACATGAAACTATATCCAAAAATTATGGTTAAACTCAAAGTGGAAGTATGTTTTCTAAAATGGTCATCTAGACGTCGTTCTTTCGACTGAAATGACTACCTTTACAAAAACGACTTGTAACTTATTTTTCCGACTATAAACCTATACTTTTTCTGTTTAGATTCATAAAATAGAGTTCAATATTAAACCATAGCAATTTGATTCACTCAAAACGGATTTAAAATGAAGAAGTTATGGGTAAAACAAGATTGGATAATTTTTCTCATTTTAGCTACGTGAAAATTGGTAACAAATCTATTCCAACCATAACTTAATCAACTTGTATTGTATATTATGTAATCTTGAGATACCATAGACACATATACAATGTTTCGACCTATCATCTCGACACATCTATATATATTTCGGAACAACCATAGACACTCTATATGTGAATGTTGGAGTTAGCTATACAGGGTTGAGGTTGATTCCAAAATATATATAGTTTGAGTTGTGATCAATACTGAGATACGTATACACTGGGTCGTGGATTGATTCAAGATAATATTTATCGATTTATTTCTGTACATCTAATTGTGGACAACTAGTTGTAGGTTACTAACGAGGACAGCTGACTTAATAAACTTAAAACATCAAAATATATTAAAAGTGTTGTAAATATATTTTGAACATACTTTGATATATATGTATATATTGTTATAGGTTCGTGAATCAACCAGTGGCCAAGTCTTACTTCCCGACGAAGTAAAAATCTGTGAAAGTGAGTTATAGTCCCACTTTTAAAATCTAATATTTTTGGGATGAGAATACATGCAGGTTTTATAAATGATTTACAAAATAGACACAAGTACGTGAAACTACATTCTATGGTTGAATTATCGAAATCGAATATGCCCCTTTTTATTAAGTCTGGTAATCTAAGAATTAGGGAACAGACACCCTAATTGACGCGAATCCTAAAGATAGATCTATCGGGCCCAACAAGCCCCATCCAAAGTACCGGATGCTTTAGTAATTCGAAATTTATATCATATCCGAAGGGTGTCCCGGAATGATGGGGATATTCTTATATATGCATCTTGTTAATGTCGGTTACCAGGTGTTCACCATATGAATGATTTTTATCTCTATGTATGGGATGTGTATTGAAATATGAAATCTTGTGGTCTATTATTATGATTTGATATATATAGGTTAAACCTATAACTCACCAACATTTTTGTTGACGTTTTAAGCATGTTTATTCTCAGGTGATTATTAAGAGCTTCCGCTGTCGCATACTTAAATAAGGACGAGATTTGGAGTCCATGCTTGTATGATATTGTGTAAAAACTGCACTCAAGAAACTTATTTTGTTGTAACATAATTGTATTGTAAACCATTATGTAATGGTCGTGTGTAAACAGGATATTTTAGATTATCATTATTTGATAATCTACGTAAAGCTTTTTAAACCTTTATTGATGAAATAAAGGTTATGGTTTGTTTTAAAATGAATGCAGTCTTTGAAAAACGTCTCATATAGAGGTCAAAACCTCGCAACGAAATCAATTAATATGGAACGTTTTTAATCAATAAGAACGGGACATTTCAGTTGGTATCCGAGCGTTGGTCTTAGAGAACCAGAATTTTGCATTAGTGTGTCTTATCGAGTTTGTTAGGATGCATTAGTGAGTCTGGACTTCGACCGTGTTTACTTGAAAAATGATTGCTTAACAAATTTTGTTGGAAACTATATATTTTTAACATGTGAATATTATGTGATATATAAATCTCTTAACGCGTTTGATATTATGTGATAGATGTCTACCTCTAGAATAAGTCCCATTGACTCACCTAATAATAATGAAGAGTCAAATGTAAATTGGAATGATTCGTGGACTGATTCACAAGTTCCCGAAGAGGAACCGGAAGAAGAGTCGGAACCGGAAGAAGAATCGGAACCGGAAGAAGAATCGGAACCGGATGAAGAAATAGAACCGGTGGGGGAAATAATAAAACGGTTAAGTAAAAGAAAATCCTCAACCAACCGACCAAGGTTAATTATGGTCAATGGTGTTTCCGCCAAGGAAGCAAAATATTGGGAGGATTACCAATTCTCCGATGAATCGGATTCCGACGAGAATTCCGATGATGTTATAGAAATTACCCCAACTGAATTTAAAAAGGCAAAAGAAAATAATAAGGGAAAGGGCATAAAAATAGAGAAATCTAATTCCAACCCCGATGAACTTTATATGTATCGTCAACCCCCGAAGTCCTTAAGTTGTAACAATGACCCGGGAACCTCTAAACCACCAGGTTTTTCTAAACCGTTGTGGAAAACGACAGTTAGTATTAGGGGAACATCATATATCCCTAGAAACTTGGCAAAACGAACCAAAACCGAAGAAGAAGAAGAAACGAGTGAGTCGGAATAATATAGTTGTATTCGTGTGGTGTAATATATGTAATATAGTGTGCTTATGCTTTATGATATATGTAAAAATTACTTGTATTAATAAGTATTTTTTTATGAATCTAACTCTTGTCTATTTTATAGTTTAAAAACATAAAATGGATAGACAAACCAATATTTTAAGAGACCTACCCGGAGACATGATTGATGAAATCTTGTCTAGAGTCGGTCAGAATTCCTCGGCATAACTATTTAAGGCGAGATCAGTTTGTAAGACATTCGAAGAACGTTCCAAGAATGTCTTGGTTTATAAGAGACTTTCGTTTGAAAGATGGGGGATATCACATTGGGAAACCCATAAGTTACGATGTGTTTACTTTGACGCATATATTGTGGGGAACCAAAATGCTATTTTACGCAACGGGTTAAGAAATTATTTTGACTCAATATATCCGAATATTGGACTTCGTGATTTAGAAAAAGCGGCTAACATGCAACATAAAGAAGCATGTTATGCTTACGGATTAGTAATGTTCGCTTCTCACCAAAGTAAGAACAAGAACATCGGGCTACAACTATTAAACAAAACGTTCCCACAAGTGACGGAGTCGGTAATTGGGGTAAAAAATGAGGTTTTTAGATTGTTACTGGACGGTTGGACATTACGTAACCCTCGTCCCTTTGACGACGTTACAATACGCTGTCTTATCAACGGCCATAACGGTTATGTTCCACAAGAGCAAGGATGGGAAGTAATCCTAGTAAAACCAGAATGCATGACTTGTTTCTGGACGTATGAATTACGTGTCTTTATTGCCTTTGCTGAACGAATTGTGTACTAGCTAGAATTATCTTCACAACCATCTTGTATCAAATTTATTGTGTGCTATATTTCATGCTATATGTAAAATAAGCGGTATTGTAAGTTTGTAAAATATTGTGTAAAAGTTTGAACGCGAAATATTATTATAATCAGTTTTTCATATAGAATTGTAGTAGTTGAATTGTATATTAGCTACTAATTATGAACTTAACGGGTAGGTACTACCCGAATTTAAACTTATAAAATGCTAATATGAAGAAAAAGCTTTTATAAATGAGTTCATATTATGCTACGAAATACTATTAACTACTCTTAATATTCTGTATGATTAACTTGTTCCATTTGACTATTTTGAAGGAAATGACACCGACTACTCGACACACCGTGAATATGAATGAAGAGGAATTCCGTACTTTTCTAGCTTCAAACATAGCCGCAGTACAGGCTGCGCTACATACCAACAATAACCTTGGATCTAGCAGTACAGGAAATCGTGTAGGATGCACCTACAAAGAATTCACTGCCTGCAAACCTTTGGAATTTGATGGAACCGAAGGACCGATCGGATTGAAACGGTGGACCGAGAAGGTCGAATCGGTGTTTGCCATAAGTAAGTGTACTGAAGAGGACAAAGTGAAGTACGCTACGCATACCTTCACAGGTTCTGCGTTAACATGGTGGAATACCTATCTAGCGCAAGTGGGACAAGACGATGCGTACGCACTACCGTGGTCAGCATTCAAGCACTTGATGAACGAGAAGTACCGTCCCAGAACCGAGGTCAATAAGCTCAAGACAGAACTTAGAGGGTTACGAACCCAAGGATTTGATATTACCACGTACGAAAGACGATTCACAGAATTGTGCCTATTGTGTCCGGGAGCATTCGAAGATGAGGAAGAGAAGATCGACGCGTTTGTGAAAGGATTACCGGAAAGAATCCAAGAAGATATAAGTTCACACGAGCCCGCCTCTATACAACAGGCATGTAGAATGGCTCACAAACTAGTGAACCAGATTGAAGAAAGAATTAAAGAACAGACTGCTGAAGAGGCCAATGTGAAGCAAGTCAAAAGAAAGTGGGAGGAAAACGGTGATAAGAATCACCAATACAACAACAACAGCAATTACAACAATAATCGCAACAATTATCCCAACAATCGCAACATCAATCGCAACTACAACAAACGGCCCAACAACAATAACAACAACAACAACAACAACAACAACAACAACAACAACAATAGCAACTACAACAATCATCCCAACAACAATAATAACCGCAACAACAACAACAATCAGAAGCAGCTATGCCAAAGGTGTGAAAAGTATCACTCGGGGTTCTGCACCAAATTTTGCAATAAGTGTAAAAGAAATGGTCATAGCGCGGCGAAGTGTGAGGTCTACGGACCAGGGGTTAATAGAACGACAGGAACAAATGGTGTCGGAACGAGTAATGGCGGAGCAAGTAGTGTCGGAGCAAGTTATGCCAATGTAGTTTGTTATAAATGTGGAAAACCGGGCCACATTATTAGAAATTGCCCGAACTAGGAGAACACGAATGGACAAGGCCGCGGAAGAGTTTTCAATATTAATGCGGCAGAGGCACAGGAAGACCCGGAGCTTGTTACGGGTACGTTTCTTATTGACAATAAATCTGCTTACGTTTTATTTGATTCGGGTGAGGATAGAAGCTATATGAGTAGAGATTTTTGTGCTAAATTAAGTTGTCCATTGACGCCTTTGGATAGTAAATTTTTACTCGAATTAGCAAATGGTAAATTAATTTCAGCAGATAATATATGTCGGAATCGAGAAATTAAACTGGTTAGCGAAACATTTAAGATTGATTTGATACCAGTAGAGTTAGGGAGTTTTGATGTGATAATCGGTATGGACTGGTTGAAAGAAGTGAAAGCAGAGATCGTTTGTTACAAAAATGCAATTCGCATTATACGAGAAAAAGGAAAACCCTTAATGGTGTACGGAGAAAAGGGCAACACGAAGCTACATCTTATTAGTAATTTGAAGGCACAAAAACTAATAAGAAAAGGTTGCTATGCTGTTCTAGCACACGTCGAGAAAGTACAAACTGAAGAAAAGAGCATCAATGATGTTCCCATTGCAAAAGAATTTCCCGATGTATTTCCGAAAGAATTACCGGGATTACCCCCACATCGATCCGTTGAATTTCAAATAGATCTTGTACCAGGAGCTGCACCAATAGCTCGTGCTCCTTACAGACTCGCACCCAGCGAGATGAAAGAACTGCAAAGCCAATTACAAGAACTTTTAGAGCGTGGTTTCATTCGACCAAGCACATCACCGTGGGGAGCTCCTGTTTTGTTTGCCAAGAAGAAAGATGGTACATTCAGGTTGTGTATCGACTACCGAGAGTTGAACAAACTTACCATCAAGAACCGCTACCCACTACCGAGAATCGATGACTTATTTGATCAACTACAAGGCTCGTCTGTTTATTCAAAGATTGACTTACGTTCCGGGTATCATCAAATGCGGGTGAAAGAATATGATATTCCAAAGACTGCTTTCAGAACACGTTATGGTCATTACGAGTTTATGGTCATGCCGTTTGGTTTAACTAATGCACCAGCTGTGTTCATGGACCTTATGAACCGAGTGTGTGGACCATACCTTGACAAGTTTGTCATTGTTTTCATTGATGACATACTTATTTACTCAAAGAATGACCAAGAACACGGTGAACATTTGAGAAAGGTGTTAGAAGTATTGAGGAAGGAAGAATTGTACGCTAAGTTTTCAAAGTGTGCATTTTGGTTGGAAGAAGTTCAATTCCTCGGTCACATAGTGAACAAAGAAGGTATTAAGGTGGATCCGGCAAAGATAGAAACTGTTGAAAAGTGGGAAACCCCGAAAACTCTAAAACACATACGCCAATTTTTAGGACTAGCTGGTTACTACAGAAGGTTCATCCAAGACTTTTCCAGAATAGCAAAACCCTTGACTGCATTAACGCATAAAGGGAAGAAATTTGAATGGAATGATGAACAAGAGAAAGCGTTTCAGTTATTGAAGAAAAAGCTAACTACGGCACCTATATTGTCATTGCCTGAAGGGAATGATGATTTTGTGATTTATTGTGACGCATCAAAGCAAGGTCTCGGTTGTGTATTAATGCAACGAACGAAGGTGATTGCTTATGCGTCTAGACAATTGAAGATTCACGAACAAAATTATACGACGCATGATTTGGAGGCACTACTTATATGGGGTCAAAAGTATTATAAATACCGACCACAAAAGTCTTCAACACATATTTAATCAGAAACAACTGAATATGAGGCAGCGTAGGTGGATTGAATTATTGAATGATTACGACTTTGAGATTCGTTACCACCCGGGGAAGGCAAATGTGGTAGCCGATGCCTTGAGCAGGAAGGACAGAGAACCCATTCGAGTAAAATCTATGAATATAATGATTCATAATAACCTTACTACTCAAATAAAGGAGGCGCAACAAGGAGTTTTAAAAGAGGGAAATTTAAAGGATGAAATACCCAAAGGATCAGAGAAGCATCTTAATATTCGGGAAGACGGAACCCGGTATAGGGCTGAAAGGATTTGGGTACCAAAATTTGGAGATATGAGAGAAATGGTATTTAGAGAAGCTCATAAAACCAGATACTCAATACATCCTGGAAGGGGGAAGATGTACAAGGATCTCAAGAAACATTTTTGGTGGTCGGGTATGAAAGCCGATGTTGCTAAATACGTAGGAGAATGTTTGACGTGTTCTAAGGTCAAAGCTGAGCATCAGAAAGCATCAGGTCTACTTCAACAACCCGAAATCCCGGAATGGAAATGGGAAAACATTACCATGGATTTCATCACTAAATTGCCAAGGACTGCAAGTGGTTTTGATACTATTTGGGTAATAGTTGATCGTCTCACCAAATCAGCACACTTCCTACCAATAAGAGAAGATGACAAGATGGAGAAGTTAGCACGACTGTATTTGAAGGAAGTCGTCTCCAGACATGGAATACCAATCTCTATTATCTCTGATAGGGATGGCAGATTTATTTCAAGATTCTGGCAGACATTACAGCAAGCATTAGGAACTCGTCTAGACATGAGTACTGCCTATCATCCACAAACTGATGGGCAGAGTGAAAGGACGATACAAACGCTTGAAGACATGCTACGAGCATGTGTTATTGATTTCGGAAACAGTTGGGATCGACATCTACCGTTAGCAGAATTTTCCTACAACAATAGCTACCATTCAAGCATTGAGATGGCGCCGTTTGAAGCACTTTATGGTAGAAAGTGCAGGTCTCTGATTTGTTGGAGTGAAGTGGGGGATAGACAGATTACGGGTCCGAAGATTATACAAGAAACTACCGAGAAGATCATCCAAATTCAACAACGGTTGAAAACCGCCCAAAGTCGACAAAAGAGCTACGCTGACATTAAAAGAAAAGATATAGAATTTGAAATTGGAGAGATGGTCATGCTTAGAGTTGTACCTTGGAAAGGCGTTGTTCAATTTGGTAAACAAGGGAAATTAAATCCAAGGTATATTGGACCATTCAAGATTATTGATCGTGTCGGACCAGTAGCTTACCGACTTGAGTTACCTCAACAACTCGCGGCTGTACATAACACTTTCCACGTCACGAATTTGAAGAAATGTTTTGCTAAAGAAGATCTCACTATTCCATTAGATGAAATCCAAATCAACGAAAAACTCTAATTCATCGAAGAACCCGTCGAAATAATGGATCGTGAGGTTAAAAGACTTAAGCAAAACAAGATACCAATTGTTAAGGTTCGATGGAATGCTCGTAGAGGACCCGAGTTCACCTGGGAGCGTGAAGATCAGATGAAGAAGAAATACCCGCATCTATTTCCAGAAGATTCGTCAACACCTTCAACAGCTTAAAATTTCGGAACGAAATTTATTTAACGGGTAGGTACTGTAGTGACCCGAACTTTTCCATGTTTATATATATTAATGGAGATTGATATTTACATGATTAAATGTTTCCAACATGTTAAGCAATCAAACTTGTTAAGACTTGATTAATTGAAATATGTTTCATATAGACAGTTGACCACCCAAGTTGACCGGTGATTCACGAACGTTAAAACTTGTAAAAACTATACGATGACATATATATGGTTATATATATAGTTAAAATGTTTTTATTATAAGTATGTATCTCATTAAGCATATTAACAATGAGTTATATACATAAAAATGAGACTATTAATTTAAGAAACTAAAAACGATATATATAACGATTATCGTTATAACAACATCTTACTAGGTACATATGAATCATATTAAGATATTGATACACTTGGTTAATTATGTTAAATGATAAGTAAATATATTATTAAGTGTATTAACAATGAAATACATATGTAAAAATAAGACTACTAACTTAATGATTTCGAAACGAGACATATATGTAACGATTATCGTTGTAACGACATTTAACTGTATATACATCATACTAAGATATATTATATATCATAATATCATGATAATATAACAATTTAACATCTCATTTGTTATAATAAACAATGGGTTAACAACATTGAACAAGATCGTTAACCTAAAGGTTTCAAAACAACATTTACATGTAACGACTAACGATGACTTAACGACTCAGTTAAAATGTATATACATGTAGTGTTTTAATATGTATTCATACACTTTTGAAAGACTTCAAGACACTTATCAAAATACTTCTACTTAACAAAAATGCTTACAATTACATCCTCGTTCAGTTTCATCAACAATTCTACTCATATGCACCTGTATTCGTACTCGTACAATACACAGCTTTTAGATGTATGTACTATTGGTATATACACTCCAATGATCAGCTCTTAGTAGCCCATGTGAGTCACCTAACACATGTGGGAACCATCATTTGGCAACTAGCATGAAATATCTCATAAAATTACAAAAATATGAGTAATCATTCATGACTTATTTACATGAAAACAAAATTACATATCCTTTATATCTAATCCATACACCAACGACCAAAAACACCTACAAACACTTTCATTCTTCAATTTTCTTCATCTAATTGATCTCTCTCAAGTTCTATCTTCAAGTTCTAAGTGTTCTTCATATATTTTACAAGTTCTAGTTACATAAAATCAAGAATACTTTCAAGTTTGCTAGCTCACTTCCAATCTTGTAAGGTGATCATACAACCTCAAGAAATCTTTGTTTCTTATAGTAGGTTATCATTCTAATACAAGGTAATAATCATATTCAAACTTTGGTTCAATTTCTATAACTATAACAATCTTATTTCAAGTGATGATCTTACTTGAACTTGTTTTCGTGTCATGATTCTGCTTCAAGAACTTCGAGCCATCCAAGGATCCATTGAAGCTAGATCCATTTTTCTCTTTTCCAGTAGGTTTATCCAAGGAACTTAAGGTAGTAATGATGTTAATAACATCATTCGATTCATACATATAAAGCTATCTTATTCGAAGGTTTAAACTTGTAATCACTAGAACATAGTTTAGTTAATTCTAAACTTGTTCGCAAACAAAAGTTAATCCTTCTAACTTGACTTTTAAAATAAACTAAACACATGTTCTATATCTATATGATATGCTAACTTAATGATTTAAAACCTGAAAACACGAAAAACACCGTAAAACCAGATTTACGTCTTCGTAGTAACACCGCGGGCTGTTTTGGGTTAGTTAATTAAAAACTATGATAAACTTTGATTTAAAAGTTTTTATTCTGAGAAAATGATTTTTATTATGAACATGAAACTATATCCAAAAATTATGGTTAAACTCAAAGTGGAAGTATGTTTTCTAAAATGGTCATCTAGACGTCGTTCTTTCGACTGAAATGACTACCTTTACAAAAACGACTTGTAACTTATTTTTCCGACTATAAACCTATACTTTTTCTATTTAGATTCATAAAATAGAGTTCAATATGAAACCATAGCAATTTGATTCACTCAAAACGGATTTAAAATGAAGAAGTTATGGGTAAAAGAAGATTGGATAATTTTTCTCATTTTAGCTACGTGAAAATTGGTAACAAATCTATTCCAACCATAACTTAATCAACTTGTATTGTATATTATGTAATCTTGAGATACCATAGACACATATACAATGTTTCGACCTATCATGTCGACACATCTATATATATTTCGGAACAACCATAGACACTCTATATGTGAATGTTGGAGTTAGCTATACAGGGTTGAGGTTGATTCCAAAATATATATAGTTTGAGTTGTGATCAATACTGAGATACGTATACACTGGGTCGTGGATTGATTCAAGATAATATTTATCGATTTATTTCTGTACATCTAATTGTGGACAACTAGTTGTAGGTTACTAACGAGGACAGCTGACTTAATAAACTTAAAACATCAAAATATATTAAAAGTGTTGTAAATATATTTTGAACATACTTTGATATATATGTATATATTGTTATAGGTTCGTGAATCAACCAGTGGCCAAGTCTTACTTCCCGACGAAGTAAAAATCTGTGAAAGTGAGTTATAGTCCCACTTTTAAAATCTAATATTTTTGGGATGAGAATACATGCAGGTTTTATAAATGATTTACAAAATAGACACAAGTACGTGAAACTACATTCTATGGTTGAATTATCGAAATCGAATATGCCCCTTTTTATTAAGTCTGGTAATCTAAGAATTAGGGAACAGACACCCTAATTGACGCGAATCCTAAAGATAGATCTATCGGGCCCAACAAGCCCCATCCAAAGTACCGGATGCTTTAGTACTTCGAAATTTATATCATATCCGAAGGGTGTCCCGGAATGATGGGGATATTCTTATATATGCATCTTGTTAATGTCGGTTACCAGGTGTTCACCATATGAATGATTTTTATCTCTATGTATGGGATGTGTATTGAAATATGAAATCTTGTGGTCTATTATTATGATTTGATATATATAGGTTAAACCTATAACTCACCAACATTTTTATTGACGTTTTAAGCATGTTTATTCTCAGGTGATTATTAAGAGCTTCCGCTGTCGCATACTTAAATAAGGACGAGATTTGGAGTCCATGCTTGTATGATATTGTGTAAAAACTGCATTCAAGAAACTTATTTTGTTGTAACATAATTATATTGTAAACCATTATGTAATGGTCGTGTGTAAACAGGATATTTTAGATTATCATTATTTGATAATCTACGTAAAGCTTTTTAAACCTTTATTGATGAAATAAAGGTTATGGTTTGTTTTAAAATGAATGCAGTCTTTGAAAAATGTCTCATATAGAGGTCAAAACCTCGCAACAAAATCAATTAATATGGAACGTTTTTAATCAATAAGAACGGGACATTTCAATATGCAAGGTGGTACAACTTATCATAGAATATATTTTAAGTACTTGTGTCCATAGAGTAAAACATAAAATGCAAGTATTCTCATCTCAAAATATTTTAGAGTTTAAAAATGGGACTATATACTTACGGTAGTAAAAGTATATTAATAATAAGTTTTCAACTTATTAAAATATGGCCACCATCCTTGGATTCAAGAACCTATAACAATAATAACGATTCAGATAATAATACATGTGAATAAAATTAATATAGCAAGTTCATATCATATCTTCAATCACATGTGATTGTTTAAGTTCATACGTTCAATCACGTGTGATTGTTTAAGTTCATATTTTCAATCACGTGTTTTAAGTTGTCAAATTAGCAGTCCAAAGTTAATAGTTCACAATTAGTAGTCCATAGTTAGTAGTCTACAGTTAGTAGTAAATATATAGATCGATACTGAAATGACCCGTCCTAATTCATCTGGACGAATACATTACATTTGGTAACATCGCGAGGTACTTGACCTCTATATGATACATTTTACAAACATTGCATTCGTTTTTAAAAGACAAACTTTCATTACATCGAAAGTTGACGGCATGCATACCATTTCATAATATATCCAACTATAATTGACTTAATAATAATCTTGATGAACTCGACAACTCGAATGCAACATCTTTTGAAATATGTCATGAATGACTCCAAGTAATATCTCTAATATGAGCAAATGCACAGCGGAAGATTTCTTTCATACCTGAGAATAAACATCCTTTAAAGTGTCAACCAAAAGGTTGGTGAGTTCATTAGTTTATCATGATCATTCATTTTCATCATTTTAATAGACCACAAGAATTTCATAATTAGAAAACAATCTGTGCAGGTCTATTCCTGCTGTAAAATCATTCATATGAAGAACACCGGAACCATTCAAACAACTCATCAACGGTAGCTAATGTGTAGTGCAATGACAAAATCATCTCACCGTGGTAGTTAATACAATATAATTCTTACAACGGGGGCTAATGCGTACGCAATCCAAAATCATCCCTCCGAGGGTAGCTGAAACGGGGGCTAATGCGTACGCAATGCAAAATCATCCCTCCGTTACCAACTACAAAGTCGACTATAATACAATACAATACATCGGGGGCTAGTGCGTGTGTGCAATGCAAAATCATCCCGCCGATGGTAGTTAAAACGGGAGCTAATGCGTACGCAATGCAAAATCATCTCTCCGTTAACTACTAAATCGAACCTCTGAATCCAAATAATTCTATCATAGAATGTAGTTTTGAATATTTGTGTCTATTTCGTCAATCATTTATAAAAGCAGTTCATGTATTCTCAGTTCAAAAATATATCTCAAAAGCATTTAGGAAACAGTTATAAAAACAGCGCATGTATCCTCAGTCCCAAAAATGAAAAGAGTAAAAGGGAATCAAATGAACTCACCATACTGTATTTCGTAGTAAAAATACATATGACGACATTGAACAAGTGTAGGGTTGGCCTCGGATTCACGAACCTATATTATTCATATATATATTAATACATATATTCGTAATTGAGCAATTTCATATATTATTACCTTATATATTATATATTTAATTTGTACATATGTTTAAAAATGGTTATCTTTTATATAGTTATATATATTTATATTTATTTATTCTAAAAGTACTTAATTTGTTATGTGTGAATATTTAGATAAAGATTGTTAATATATATAATTTCTTACTTTTATGTCATATTACTTATAAGTATATTTTTATATATGTAATATTAATAATAGTTTTATTTGATAGTAATGATAATATAACAAAAATAACATTACATATAATTATTATAATAAGAATTATAGTAATAATAATAATAATGATATTAGCAGTAAAAATGATAATAATAATAATAATAATAATAATAATAATAATAATAATAATAATAATTATATAGTTGTAATGATAATAAAATAACAATTTTTGTAAAAGTGATAATAAGTTTTAATAATAACAATACTAAAAATGAATATAATACTTGAGTTAATAATAATAGTAATAATAGTACTAAAAATGGTACAATTACTAATATTTACGAAAATAATAATAAGTTGCATTATTTTGTTACAAATTATAATATTTAAAATGATAAATTTTATTATGTTCATATTAATGATAATAATAATTATAATGATCATAATTATAAAAATAATAATACCTATGTAATATTAGTAAAAATAATAATAATAATAATAATAATAATAATAATAATAATAATAATAATAATAATAATAATAATAATAATAATAATAATAATAATAATAAGTAATAATAATATTGGTAATAATAACAATTTTAACAATACTAATTATTACTATTAATAACAATAACAATCATAATAATAATAATAACAATAATAATAATAATAAAATTTTTTAAAAAGAAACTACCTCTTAAGAAAAACGGATCCTAAAAAAAAACCCATGCAGGGCTCGAACCCGTGACCACTCGCAAACCCGCTAACACTCTTGACCACTCGTCTGCCTTTGTATTTCTCAAATATTTCAGATCTTAATTATATTTAACTTAAAACAAGTTGTGTCCCTTTCTCTTCTCCTTCTTCACAGAATCCATTCGATCCCCCAAAACATTTTAATAAACGTAACAGCAAGTTTGTTTTTAACATTTGGAGTCTGAAATGTATTTAAAACTTGCTGTGGTGCTTTTGATTATCAGAAAGGAAATTTAAAAAAAAAATTATTTACAGACTTATGAAGAACACGATGAACCCAAATACAAATTTTAAAATTTGGATCGTTTTAGGTAGTGATCTCTAAATGAAAAAGATTTTAAATCAAACCCTGAAGCTGTTGGAATCATCAATTGATTCAAAAACCTCACAGTCAGTTCAAATTTTACTAAGAACATAAACGTTGACTTTTAAATTTTAAAGTTTGACTCACAAATTCAAATTCAATTTGAAGAATTGGAGCTTGAAATTTTGCAAGGAGTTTGAGTAAAACAATCCTAAGAACTCTACATTTATACATTTTACAGTTAAATTCAAATTAGAGCTTTTCTAAAAATTGAGACGCGAACAGGGTACAAACTTATGTTCTTCATATCTTTCTGTGTAAATTAAATCAAAAATTGACTGTAATGTGTTAATTGATAATTGTAATGAAAAAGGTGAATGAGATAATACATATCACTACACAATTCGTTTGATTTATGGGATAAAGTAGTCGACAACATTTTTCTTAATCAGACAAAAGAAAAAAATAAAAAAAATGTATATATATATTAACAGATGATGTCGACCCTCAACTGACTCTTGGGTATTTCTGCGAATAAAGGTCGACATGTATAATCAGAATCAGAAGAAAGAAAAAAAATCAAATATAGAAAGCAGATTGAGACTAGGACGTGCAACAGATTATGGGAGTATATGTGAATTTGATTTTTGTCAAGTATATAAGATCACAGATTAGATTATATTTGTAGTTATATTCTATTTATTATTAATAATAATAATTATAATTAATTATAATATTACTAATAATAATAATAATAAATAAAAATACCGATAATAATAGTTATAAAGATGATAATAATAATATTATTTATGATAAAAATAATCTATTGTATTATTTATAATAATAATGATAAAAATAATGATTCTTAGTGGTAATGACAATAATAGTAATAATCATAATAATCATAATAACAATATTAATAATAATAACAACTTATATTATAACTTTGTAACTAAATTTAATATATTAAAATTATATATTATAAATTACGTATCATTTAATAACTATATCTATAATAACATATAATATTTATATCTTTTATATATAATTCAATATATACATCATAATAGTTATTTATAGAATTTATACATATTTATATAGCTTTATTTTAAATAACCAAGTTATTATTTTGTATATTATTTTTCGTAATTAATCTTATGATCTATTGTATTTTATTATTTAAATTTATTATAAATACTTATATATATATATATATATATATATATATATATATATATATATATATGTACATATATATATATATATATATGTACATATATATATGTACATATATATATATATATATATGTACATATATATATATATATATATATATATATATATATATATATATATATATATATATATATATATATATATATATATATAACAAACACTTGTTCGTGAATCGTCGGGTTCAGTCAGAGGTTAAATGAATTCATGAAAATAGTTTACAAGTTTTGAGACTCACCATTACAGACTTTGCTTATCGTGTTAGGTTTAGCTTAAGATTAAGTTCAAATTTGGTTGGAAATTTTCGGGTCATCACAGTACCTACCCGTTAAAGAAATTTCGTCCCAAAATTTGATCGAGGTCGTCATGGCTAACAATTAAAATGTTTTCATGACGAATATGAGTTGATAAATAGAGTTTTATAATTTTTGATTAATATAGATAATACGATTCGATTATGCGAAACGTACGAGT
Source organism: Rutidosis leptorrhynchoides (assembly GCF_046630445.1). NCBI lineage: Eukaryota > Viridiplantae > Streptophyta > Magnoliopsida > Asterales > Asteraceae > Rutidosis > Rutidosis leptorrhynchoides. The sequence continues at coordinate 175,033,221 of NC_092339.1, forward strand.
GAAGCTATCACAAAAGAGTGAAATGAGGAATTTAAGATTCGTCTTACTTTTGACGTAGTCACGGTTAATTTCCGGAATTCAAAGGATTTAAAGATAATCTTCGAAATCTATATTAGATTTGATTTGTTATATTACCATAATTCAAGGGAAAAGGTAGAACTATCAAGATATATGTTCTTGATATGTTTAGAGATTAGGTAGAATGTAACAGTCGTGTAATATGGCACATGATGACATTATGGTATGTGAATCATCACGTTCCATTAGAAACTCAGCATGACTTACTGTAATATAATCACGTTGATCAAGTATCATTATATTATACTAACTCATGCATCAGTTCCCAACACTACTTCAAAAACATTCATATTTTAAACTCGAAGGTTTACAGAATATAGAAACTAAACAGTTTCCTTTATGATGTAATATAGATAGCACGAAGAGATAAATAATTTCAGACAAGAATATTTATGAAAATATCCTCAGAAATATCGAAGATATTTATGATGATATTTTGGAATTTCTAATATCGAAGGTTGATGAAGAAAGATTTTTCCACAAGATTTAACATGAGTATGGTGCAAGATATTCTCTAAATATTTCATCAGAATCAGAATCATTAGGATTCTTTATGTACAAGTTTAGTCTTTGTGATTTGTTCACGGTCTCCTTCATAATTTCGCATAATCCGCTTTTTGGTACTAAATTTTCCATTGAGCGTTTCCAACACTCCATTCTTTATCATTATACTTTCGACTGTTAAGGTCGTTTACAGTTTGCTGCTTCCTCAGCATTCTCAACATTCAGAGTATTAATTCGTAGACTGGGTGCTTTTCAGAATTTTAGAATAGAAGATCACAATTCTAAGAGGTAAATGTTATATATATATATATATATATATATATATATATATATATATATATATATATATATATATATATATATATATATATATATATACATATAACTGTTGATGTAGGCATGCTGCGAGTTCCAAAATATTGATTGCTGATTCTAGGTAATTGGTATGGCAAATTCTCGTTACATGATGCGGATGAGTATATGATATGGTTTTAATGAACAAATATAATGATCCTTCGGAGAAACTTAAGTCAATGAGTAATGAAGTTGCTGGTAGGTTTACTGCTAATGTGGTGGAATATAAATGGTTTTCCAATAACGATGACAAAAGGTAACTTATACATCAAGGTTATAATAGAGTTTATTCAAATGAAAAGTCGAAATTGATTTGCTAAAGCTGTGACAAATTTGGCTACTTTGGAAAGGGATTGCAAAGTTATTTTCGGTAATAACAATGCCAAAGGAGCTAGCACAGATACGTGTTAATTGTTTACTCAGTTTTCGAGAGTTTTTCAGGTGCATAACTCTATGCATCAATCTTTCCTTCCGTAGATGAAATGCGGTTGGTTCATCCTCTCTATTGAGGTGTTTCCAAGAATCATGAAAAGTTTGAACGCAGATTGGAATCATCAAGATACAAATGAGGTTTAAGATGAAATCAAGTGGTAAACTTGAAGAATTGTTTAGTTTCATATGTAATAATCAATATTTTAATTTATTTTAATTGTCCAATGTTGGTAGTCCACAGTTAGCAGTCCACAGTTACTAATTCAATAATTCATATATAGTTTATAATATTCGAATTAATTAATACGTATCGTGACCCGTGTACATGTCTCAGACTCGATCACAACTCAAAGTATATATATTATTGTAGAATCAACCTCAACCCTGTATAGCTAACTCAAGAATTACTGCATATAGAGTAGCTATGGTTATTCCAAATAATATATATAGATGCGTCGATATGATATGTCAAAACCTTGTATACGTGTCCCGATATTTAAAGTGCGTAAAATAAATAACAGAAATTAAATGACGATAAATAAAGTGTGTAAAGTAAATAACAGAAATTAAATGACGATAAATAAAATTGCGATAACTAAATTGCGATAAATAAACTGCGATAAATAAAATGTAATCAGTTAGCTAGGAACAGTTAGCTGGAAACAGTTAGCGTGGATTCTTAACAAAAATTTTCTCATAGTTAATTCATTTGTTTCTAACAAATTTTATTTTGTCCAATGTTTTTCTTTATTATGCCACTTGTTGGATTCTGATAAATCAAAATCCAAATATGAAATTGGATAAAAATGGTTATTTTCTGTGGTAAACGGATTCGTATATCGGTGGATGTAAGTAGGATAGTAAATGACTGTTGAATCAGCTTCGAAGAATGTACAGTGTAACTTATTAATGTGAAATCTGAATATTCCTCGGGGTATTACCTACCCGTTAAAATATTTTCACCATTAACAGTTTGTACAAAAGAATTTTTAATTACAAACTTTATGAAAATATACTTAAATATATATTTTCTTCAGATGTAATCATGGATTTAATGAGTTAATATGATATTAATCTCATTTGATTTACCATTAGAACTAGAATATATAATCTCTAAAACATTAGAGATTACATGGTCTCTATGAAGAACGAAGATAATTGATGTAGAACGATACGTAGAACGAAGATAATCTCGAGGTACAGAATGAGATGTTGAGGCATGGATTGTTGATGGTACTGGTGCTATTACTGATGGTACTGTTGGTGCCAATGATGTTGCTGAAGCTGGTAAATTTTGCACCATATTCTCCAAATTGATTATTCGAGCGCGAAGTTCGTTGACTTCTTATATTATTCCGGAATGATTGTCGGTCGGAACGAGCGAATGAATAAGGTTTAGAATCTGAGTTATGATATAGTCGTGGCGAGATACTCTGGAAATGAGAGAGAAAATGGTGTTTCGAGCAGGTTCGCCGGTAAGTGCTTCAGGTTCATCGCCAAGGGTGAATTCGGTTGGTGGAAGGGATCGCCTTCTTCGCGTCTCCATTGATTAAGTCGACTACGAACCCATCAGATGAATTGGGGATGGATGATTGGTTGATTCATTCTTGGGATGCTGCTTTCAGAGCTTAGGTGAACATCCATGTCAGAATAGCTGTCGGGTTCCGAAGAATTTGATCTAGTGACGAGTTCCATTTCGTACTATTGAGTAAAGGGTTTTTTTCGGTATGAATTGATTTTTGGATGTCGGATGATATCTTACTACATATAATACTTATATATAGTACATAAGAACTTGTAGATTACGAAGGAATTTGCAAAATATGTCAGGCAAAGTTTACAGTAATAGATACGCTAAGATATGAATTTTGTCTATACACTATTCATACAATCCAGGCTGTAAGATATGTCTAGATTAAGAATAATAAGCAAGTGATTCCCTAAGAATGATAAGCAGGTAATTTTTGACATGAAATGATAAGCAAAACTTTTGACATGCAGACACAGTCGAAGTCCAGACTCACTAATGCATCTAAACAACTATCAGTTAGACACACTAATGCAAGACCTGGTTCGCTAAGACCACCGCTCTGATACAAACTGAAATGACCCATCCTAATCCATCTGGACGAATACATTACATTTAGTTACATCGCGAGGTACTTGACCTCTATATGATACATTTTACAAACATTGCATTCGTTTTTAAAAGACAAACTTTCATTACATCAAAAGTTGACGGCATGCATACCAATTCATAATATATCCAACTATAATTGACTTAATAATAATCTTGATGAACTCGACAACTCGAATGCAACGTATTTTGAAATATGTCATGAATGACTCCAAGTAATATCTCTAATATGAGCAAATGCACAGCGGAAGATTTCTTTCATATCTGAGAATAAATATGCTTTAAAGTGTCAACCAAAAGGTTGATGAGTTTATTAGTTTATCATAATCATTCATTTTCATCATTTTAATAGACCACAAGATTTTCATAATTAGAAAACAATCTGTGCAGGTCTATTCCTGCTGTAAAATCATTTCACCAAAGGTAGCTAATGCGTAGTGCAATGACAAAATCATCTCACCATGGTAGTTAATACAATATAATTCTTACAACGGGGGCTAATGCGTATGCAATGCAAAATCATCCCTCCGAGGGTAGCTGAAACGGGGGCTAATGCGTACGCAATGTAAAATCATCCCTCCGTTACCAACTACAAAGTCGACTATAATACAATACAATACATCGGGGGCTAGTGCGTGTGTGCAATGCAAAATCATCCCGCCGATGGTAGTTAAAACGGGAGCTAATGCGTACGCAATGCAAAATCATCTCTCCGTTAACTACTAAATCGAACCTCTGAATCCAAATAATTCTATCATAGAATGTAGTTTTGAATATTTGTGTCTATTTCATCAATCATTTATAAAAGCAGTTCATGTATTCTCAGTTCAAAAATATATCTCAAAAACATTTAGGAAACAGTTATAAAAACAGCGCATGTATCCTCAGTCCCAAAAATGTAAAGAGTAAAAGGGAATCAAATGAACTCACCATACTGTATTTCGTAGTAAAAATTCATATGACGACATTGAACAAGTGTAGGGTTGGCCTCGGATTCACGAACCTATATTATTCATATATATATTAATACATATATTCGTAATTGAGCAATTTCATATATTATAACCCTATATATTACTCCATCCGTCTCAATTTAATAGTCCAAAGATAAAATGGCACACAGTTTTAGGAAATCCCACTAACTTCATTTATCCACCAATGAAATATTTTCTCTCTCCCGATCCACCAATCAAATATCCTCTTTCCTTTCTATTTATGGAAGTGGACTATTATAGAGTAGCTATGGTTATTCCAAATAATATATATAGATGCGTCGATATGATATGTCAAAACCTTGTATACGTGTCCCGATATTTAAAGTGCGTAAAATAAATAACAGAAATTAAATGACGATAAATAAAGTGTGTAAAGTAAATAACAGAAATTAAATGACGATAAATAAAATTGCGATAATTAAATTGCGATAAATAAACTGCGATAAATAAAATGTAATCAGTTAGCTAGGAACAGTTAGCTGGAAACAGTTAGCGTGGATTCTTAACAAAATTTTTCTCATAGTTAATTCATTTGTTTCTAACAAATTTTATTTTGTCCAATGTTTTTCTTTATTATGCCACTTGTTGGATTCTGATAAATCAAAATCCAAATATGAAATTGGATAAAAATGGTTATTTTCTGTGGTGAATGGATTCGTATATCGGTGGATGTAAGTAGGATAGTAAACGACTGTTAAATCAGCTTCGAAGAATGTACAGTGTAACTTATTAATGTGAAATCTGAATATTCCTCGGGGTATTACCTACCCGTTAAAATATTTTCACCATTAACAGTTTGTACAAAAGAATTTTTAATTACAAACTTTATGAAAATATACTTAAATATATATTTTCTTCAGATGTAATCATGGATTTAATGAGTTAATATGATATTAATCTCATTTGATTTACCATTAGAACTAGAATATATAATCTCTAAAACATTAGAGATTACATGGTCTCTATGAAGAACGAAGATAATTGATGTAGAACGATACGTAGAACGAAGATAATCTCGAGGTACAGAATGAGATGTTGAGGCATGGATTGTTGATGGTACTGGTGCTGTTACTGATGGTACTGTTGGTGCCAATGATGTTGCTGAAGCTGGTAAATTTTGCACCATATTCTCCAAATTGATTATTCGAGCGCGAAGTTTGTTGACTTCTTATATTATTCCGGAATGATTGTCGGTCGGAACGAGCGAATGAATAAGGTTTAGAATCTGAGTTATGATATAGTCGTGGCGAGATACTCTGGAAATGAGAGAGAAAATGGTGTTTCGAGCAGGTTCGCCGGTAAGTGCTTATGGTTCATCGCCAAGGGTGAATTCGGTTGGTGGAAGGGATCGCCTTCTTCGCGTCTCCATTTATTAAGTCGACTACGAACCCATCAGATGAATTGGGGATGGATGATTGGTTGATTCATTCTTGGGATGCTGCTTTCAGAGCTTAGGTGAACATCCATGTCAGAATAGCTGTCGGGTTCCGAAGAATTTGATCTAGTGACGAGTTCCATTTCGTACTATTGAGTAAAGGGTTTTTTTCGGTATGAATTGATTTTTGGATGTCGGATGATATCTTACTACATATAATACTTATATATAGTACATAAGAACTTGTAGATTACGGAGGAATTTGCAAAATATGTCAGGCAAAGTTTACAGTAATAGATACGCTAAGATATGAATTTTGTCTATACACTATTCATGCAATCCAGGCTGTAAGATATGTCTAGATTAAGAATAATAAGCAAGTGATTCCCTAAGAATGATAAGCAGGTAATTTTTGACACGAAATGATAAGCAAAACTTTTGACATGCAGACACAGTCGAAGTCCAGACTCACTAATGCATCTAAACAACTATCAGTTAGACACACTAATGCAAGACCTGGTTCGCTAAGACCACCGCTCTGATACCAACTGAAATGACCCATCCTAATCCATCTGGACGAATACATTACATTTAGTTACATCGCGAGGTACTTGACCTCTATATGATACATTTTACAAACATTGCATTCGTTTTTAAAAGACAAACTTTCATTACATCAAAAGTTGACGGCATGCATACCAATTCATAATATATCCAACTATAATTGACTTAATAATAATCTTGATGAACTCGACAACTCGAATGCAACGTATTTTGAAATATGTCATGAATAACTCCAAGTAATATCTCTAATATGAGCAAATGCACAGCGGAAGATTTCTTTCATATCTGAGAATAAATATGCTTTAAAGTGTCAACCAAAAGGTTGATGAGTTTATTAGTTTATCATAATCATTCATTTTCATCATTTTAATAGACCACAAGATTTTCATAATTAGAAAACAATCTGTGCAGGTCTATTCCTGCTGTAAAATCATTTCACCAAAGGTAGCTAATGCGTAGTGCAATGACAAAATCATCTCACCATGGTAGTTAATACAATATAATTCTTACAACGGGGGCTAATGCGTATGCAATGCAAAATCATCCCTCCGAGGGTAGCTGAAACGGGGGCTAATGCGTACGCAATGTAAAATCATCCCTCCGTTACCAACTACAAAGTCGACTATAATACAATACAATACATCGGGGGCTAGTGCGTGTGTGCAATGCAAAATCATCCCTCCGATGGTAGTTAAAACGGGAGCTAATGCGTACGCAATGCAAAATCATCTCTCCGTTAACTACTAAATCGAACCTCTGAATCCAAATAATTCTATCATAGAATGTAGTTTTAAATATTTGTGTCTATTTCATCAATCATTTATAAAAGCAGTTCATGTATTCTCAGTTCAAAAATATATCTCAAAAACATTTAGGAAACAGTTATAAAAACAGCGCATGTATCCTCAGTCCCAAAAATGTAAAGAGTAAAAGGGAATCAAATGAACTCACCATACTGTATTTCGTAGTAAAAATTCATATGACGACATTGAACAAGTGTAGGGTTGGCCTCGGATTCACGAACCTATATTATTCATATATATATATATTAATACATATATTCGTAATTGAGCAATTTCATATATTATAACCTTATATATTACTCCATCCGTCTCAATTTAATAGGCCACAGACAAAATGGCACACAGTTTTAGGAAATCTCACTAACTTCATTTATCCACCAATGAAATATTTTCTCTCTCCCGATCCACCAATCAAATATCCTCTTTCCTTTCTATTTATGGAAGTGGACTATTAATTTGGGACATCCCAAAATGAAAAAACATGACTATCTAATTGGGACGGAGGTAGTATATATTTAATTTGTACATATGTTTAAAAATGGTTATCTGTTATATAGTTATATATATATATATATATTTATTTATTCTAAAAGTACTTAATTTGTTATGTGTGAATATTTAGATAAAGATTGTTAATATAAATAATTTCTTACTTTTATGTCATATTGCTTATAAGTATATTTTTATATACGTAATATTAATAATAGTTGTATTTGATAGTAATGATAATATAAAAAAATAACATTACATATAATTATTATAATAAGAATCATAGTAATAATAATAATAATGATATTAGCAGTAAAAATGATAATAATAATAATAATAATAATAATAATAATAATAATAATAATAATAATAATAATAATAATTATATAGTTGTAATGATAATAAAATAACAATTTTTTGTAAAAGTGATAATAAGTTTTAATAATAACAATACTAATAATGAATATAATACTTGAGTTAATAATAATAGTAATAATAGTACTAAAAATGGTACAATTACTAATATTTACTAAAATAATAATAAGTTGCATTATTTTGTTACAAATTATAATATTTAAAATGATAAATTTTATTATGTTCATATTAATGATAATAATAATAATGATCATAATTATAAAAATAATAACACCTATGTAATATTAGTAATAATAATAATAATAATAATAATAATAATAATAATAATAATAATAATAATAATAATAATAATAATAATAATAATAATAATAATAATAATAATAACAATAATAATAAAAATAAAAATTTTTAAAAAGAAACTACCTCTTAAGAAAAATGGATCCTAAAAAAAAACCCATGCAAGGCTCGAACCCGTGACCACTCGCAAACCCGCTAACACTCTTTACCACTCGTTTGCCTTTGTATTTCTCAAATATTTCAGATCTTAATTATATTTAACTTAAAACAAGTTGTGTCCCTTTCTCTTCTCCTTCTTCACAGAATCTATTCAATCCCCCAAAACATTTTAATAAACGTAATAGCAAGTTTGTTTTTAACATTTGGAGTCTGATATGTATTTAAAACTTGCTGTGGTGCTTTTGATTGTCAGAAAGGGAATTTAAAAAAAAATTATTTACAGACTTATGAAGAACACGATGAACCCAAATACAAATTTTAAAATTTGGATCGTTTTAGGTAGTGATCTCTAAATGAAAAAGATTTTAAATCAAACCCTGAAGCTGTTGGAATCATCAATTGATTCAAAAACCTCACAGTCAGTTCAAATTTTACTAAGAACATAAATGTTGACTTTTAAATTTTAAAGTTTGACTCGCAAATTCAAATTCAATTTGAAGAATTGGAGCTTGAAATTTTGCAAGTAGTTTGAGTAAAACAATCCTAAGAATCTACATTTATACATTTTGCAGTTATTATTTTGTATATTATTTTTCGTAATTAATCTTATGATCTATTGTATTTTATTATTTAAATTTATTATACATACTTTTATATATATATATATATATATATATATATGTATATATATATATATGTATGTATGTATGTATATATTTATTTATTTATTTACAAACACTTGTCCATGAATCGTCGGGTTCGGTCAGAGGTTAAATGAATTCATGAAAATAGTTCACAAGTTTTGAGACTCACCATTACAGACTTTGCTTATCGTGTTGGGTTCAGCTTAAGATTAACTTTAAATTTGGTTAGAAATTTCCGGGTCGTCACAGATACATCACCTTGAAATAATCAAGACATAGTATACACGTATTGTATAAGACTCAATCATGACCCACAATACCGCTATTGTAGTTACACGTATTGTGTATTTGGTGTCTTTTGATTTATCCAACATATTGTGTAACCATGACATGTTAGAATACATGTATAATACAAGAAAATTTAGCTAAGATATGGTGAGTATATATTTTTGTAAAATCATCACATAGCCATTTTAGCCATTTTTAACCAATATTGTTTTGCTCATAATTTCTTCATTATAAATCCGTTTTGAGTGAATAAAATTGCTATGGTTTCGTAACGAACTGAAATTTGTAAAACTAAACTAAAAAAGTGGTGGTTTATAGTCAAAATTACAGGTTACATGCCTATTTTTAAAGAGGTAGTCATTTCCGTCGAAAGAACGACATCTTGATGACCATTTTGAAAGACATACTTCTACTTTGTGTTTAACCATGATTTTTGGATATTTTATCAAGTTCATATGAAATATCATTTTCCCAGAAGAACAACTTTTAAATCAAAGATTATGATAGTTTTTAATATCTAACCCAAAACAGCCCCAGGTTTTACTACGACGGCGTATGTCCGGTTTTACAGTGTTCTTTGTGTTTCCAAGTTTTAACTCATTAAGTTAGCATATCATATAGATATAAAACATGTGTTAAGTTGTTTTTAAAAGTTAAGTTAGAAGGATTAACTTTGTTTGCGAACAAGTTTAGAATTAACTAAACTATGTTCTAGTTTATAAACTCTTATATAGATAGCTATAATTACATGAATTGAACAAGAGTTTTTGTAAGGCTAATACCTTGATTTGAGAAAGGGAAGTAGCTGAATATGAAGAGGATTTCTAGAGCCTGAAATACTCCTTGAAAGGTTGCTTAAAGAATATCAAACTTGGAAGCAAAACTTGAACCAACTTAAAAGTGTTCTTGATCACTTCTTATATGATGTTTATGGATTATTTTTGTAACGAGTTTTTATGGTGGATGATGAAGGTTTATTAGAACTTGAAGAGAGGATATTAGAGAGTGTTTTTAGAGAGAAAGAATAAGAGAATACTTGGAAGAGAATTGAAAGTAGAATGGATGTAAATGTGTGTAAAAAAATATACCATGTAAGGCCTTTATATACTACTTGTAATTTGTTGTTTTATGACAAATATCTAGGATAAGTTAAATACCATGAGGTCATGCATGACATAATAAGATTGATGATGTCATGCATGACATAATACTTCAATCATGCAAGTTACTATTGGTATATACGAATAGTAAATACTTTATGTAGTCTTTTTTGACTAATATCTAGTATAAGTTTAATTGATGATGTCATGCATGATATAATAAGATTGATGATGTCATGCATGACATAATACTCCACTAATACAGATTTTTATTAGTATATATCAATAGTAAATACTTCTAGAAGCTACGTATAATACGTGTATATATATACTGTATGAATATGAGTAGGATTCTTGAGAAAAATGAACGGAAATACGAGTATATCTATCCTTTATATATTTTTGTATATTATTAAGTGTATTTAATACTTTTAAGGTTGTATTTATACTCATAATACATTGTATGTAAATACATTTTAACATAAGTTAATTACGTCGTTTAAATAGTAACATATATATTGTTTCAAAAACTCTCTAAATTAGTAGTATGAAAATGTATATATATAATACCTTGTGAATATACTTAATGAGATATTTAATTATCATATTTTTAAATTATATATATATATATATATATATATATATATATATATATATATATATATATATATATATATATATATATATATATATATATATATATATATATATACATATATATAATTAATACAAGTTATGACGTTCGTGAATCCTATGAATAAAAGGGTGGTCAAATGCTTATATAAAACTCTTTCTGGAGGTTCAAGACTTATTAAAATTCATTGCTTATCAAGTAGAAATTATTAAATCATGTAAATAGTATAATCAAGTAGTCGGAAAAATCCAAGTCATCACATTAGCTATGTAAGGGTGAAGAACCGACGCAAAGCTAGGTTATCCAACTAGTTGAAACAAATACATTAACAATAGAAAAAACTAGTTTTAGAGCCCTCGTGTTGCATTTGGGGCTCCATTTTGAATGTAATCTATTGCGTTTAGTTTGTAAAATTATTATGTTTACTGCTTTTAATTTTTTACTCTAAAAAATATGCATTTTAGCCTTTGTACTTTTGGAAGGTTGGGTTTTTTTTTTTTTTTTTAGTTAAGCCCCTTGTGTGTATTACGTTTGAGGTGTTAACTATTTTTTTGTTTTGATAAAATATATAATAAAGTTGGTATTAGTTAAGTTGTTATTTTATTGTAGGTTTTTTTTTTGTTTTGTCGATATATTTGTAATAACCTGCCTTTTTCCGTTAATTTATTTTAACGCCCTTTTTTTATAGATAATATCTTCCGTTATCTAAATTCGTACCTTCCGTTAACTAACGTTCTTAATATTTCCGTTATTGGATTATAACATCTTCCGTTTACTCTCGTGTATTTAAAATAATTCGTTCGGGTAATTCACGCACCCGCTTTTAAACTTGAGGGACTAGTGTCGCCAAGGGACCAAAGATGTGACTAGGTCAATTAGTCAAAGTATCCTCCCCACCATTCATTTGATTTTCTTTTCTTTTCTCTTTTTCTCTCATTTACTACTTCCATCTTTCATCATTTTCATCTTCAACAAAGAATCATCATCTAATTCAAGTCTAGCAAGCTTCCAACAAAACAAATTGTACGTTTGAAATCCTCTCTTCATCCTTTACGTTTTGATACTAGCTTCATCTCTTTTGGGTAACTTTTTAAAAACTCTAGATTTCTCTAATTCGATTTATAAACTTGAAATGGTGTTAGTTAGTGTCTATGGCTCATTAGGTTGATGAATATGTAATTTGATTGCTTGATTTGCTTGTATGAGTAACTAGCTTGAATATGAAAAATAGGTTAGCTTAATCCTTGATTTTGGTTAATGAAATGTTGTTAGATGTTAAAGTTCATGTATTAAATATGTTACTAGCTTCATATGCTTCGATTTGGTATGTTGGATGACATGAAAACCTTACATTAACATGATTATTGATTTGGTGATTCTTGGTTAGGGTTTGGTAGCATTTAAAATGAACTTTTGATTCCTTGAATACTATGAGACGTTATTTGTAAGTGTTTAGTTGTATTGTATGTTTAATTACCTATGAAATGGCGTATTATATGTGTGTGATAAGTTTCCGAATCATTAATTGCATTTATGAGCTTGAAACATTAAATGGTGAGCATTAAATGATCATTCGACGAGAATTCGGTTATCGTAAATTTTGGGATTTGATTGATGAAATGTGTTTAGTTGTATTCTTCGTTAAATTACCTTTCCAACGATATAAGATACGTGTTTTGAATGTTTACGGTTCATTAGTTATGTTTGTTTGAAGTTGGATTCGTGCATTAAGTGTTTAAAACTGCCCAAAGTGCTGATCAGACACCCTGAGCGCCGCTCAAAGGCTTGGAGCACCGCTCCGATCTCGGCTGAACAAAAGTTTTTACAATTCCATTCCCGCTTACTCGCAAATCCGATTAACATGAAACTTGGACAACATGCTTATATATGACTACGTTTTTATATGTAATAGTCGGATACCCGACCCGACCCCGTTGACTTTGACTTTGACCGAGTTTGACTTTTAGTCAAACTTAACCAAACACTTATGCAATCGTTCTAATGTGCTTTTATACTTATATCTTGCATGAAACTTGACAACGTGACTCACATGCTATATAATCGAGTCGTAACGAGCCATAGGACTAATTGAACACATTTCGACCGACCTTGTGTCTTACCCGGTATTGATATAACTTACTTGTTTAGGTCAAGACTAAACAACTTTCATTGCACAACGTTTAATTACAAGTACTTGGGCGTGCAACTACGGTGAGATCATAGTCCCATCTTTTCAACAACTTTTATACTTTTAAATCATGGGATGAGAAACATATACGGTTATACTTTTATACTTTGAACACAAGTACGAAAACTAACATTCCACGTACGAGTTAGAACAAAAATCCTCAAGTCCAATTATCATCAGTTACACTTTCAGGGTGTATGTGTAAGTGTGAACTTATGTTGTGTGGCCATACGGATTTAACGAACCCTCATTCGGACGGTTCGCAACCGTCGGTAGATGAAATATATTTTCGAGTATAGTGTAGGTTCTAATACTATAATTCAGAGGTACCATTTAGTTAAGCCTTGATAATTGGGTGCTCGTGATACAAACAACATCTTTGGAATGCAAACGATTTGGATAATCAACTTTATACTAAATCTTGTGGTTTAAAAACAACGTTTACAAATACACCTATGATTTCACCAACGTTTTCCGTTGACAGTTTTTTTATATATTTCTCAGGTTCATACTTGGCTACTTGATACATGCTTCCGCACACTTTAATTACTTGCTTGGGGTCAAGCATACATGCATACGCTAGTGATAGCACCTTTGGATTCAAACTTAATGTTTACATGCATACGCTATTGATAGCATTCGTGATTTTTAACTTATATTATGTCGCAAGTTATTTCAATTATACTTGTTAACTTTTGTAAACTTAAACTCGTTGTCGAACCGTTGGTAAACTTAAAACTTTAAAGGCTTATACGTTTCAAATGAATGCGACATAATTTTGGTCAAACGCGTCTCATTTGGGACTATGACCACGTAACGGGACCTAAGTTGACGGCGCCGTCAATGGTGATTTTGTCGGGTCATCTTGTTAAAAAAAAATTCCTGCTCCATTTGTAACGTTTAAGGGTTGATCATTTTGTGAAAGTTGGTTAACTCATTGTTGGAGTTATTTAAAAAAAAAAAACTATAGATGAATAGTGATTACAACGTTTGTAGCGTGATGTACAAACGATTTATGCGCGGAGGGGTGCTGTTGATAACCCTTTTGTGTATTAGTAGAAGAATAAATAAATAAATTTGTGTGTTAGTAGAATGATAAATAAATAAATGTATTATAGTATAAAAGAGGGGAAGGGGTGGTGTAAGAAATGAGTGAAAAGACAAAAATACCCTTGGTACTATTCATGGTTTGTCTATTAGATATTGTAACGACCCAACCCGTCGATTACCGGCCCATAAATGTTTTTTCCTTTTTAATATACATTAAATAACACTTTAGGTCCCTTACATAATTTCCAAAACGTATTTGTTATCAAAGTAAGTTCAACGAACTTGAAAACATACAACAATAATTTAAACTCCGTAATACAATAATACGTTAGTTAAATCGTAAACCGAGCATGGTGATTGGGACTATGCTACCCAATCCTAAATCGAGTCCAAAAGCAAGATCTTCTAAAGCAACCTAGCCAAGATCTCTAATCCCCACGCTTACCCGAGCCGCCATCTTACGAACCTATAAAAATATCAACAACGAGAGGGTAAGCTAACGCTTAGTGAGTGAAAGTATAATACATCCATACATATGTATAAAATGAACACGCTACACAATAATAATTAAATAGCACATACCGGAGTATCTAAGCATAAGGCAAACTATTCTAAGCATATCGTATGATCGCTATACAACAAGCTAATAATATCAACAAGGTAAGTACACCACAACGATAAGTACAACGCCAATAAGCTACACCCGGAGGGTTAGCTGCATCACAACAGTAAGTCAATATATATATATATATATATATATATATATATATATATATATATATATATATATATATATATATATATATATATATATATATATATATATATATATATATAATAACAAAGCGTAAACCGCCCAAGGTTAACCCATTAACCCAATACCAATGAAGATTGTCGAACTACACGAGCCTTAGTAAATCCGCACCACACGAGACTACCATCTTCATTACCACCACAACATCGAGGTTGGCCGAAACTACACGAGCCTTAGTGAATCCGCACCACACGAGACCACTACCTCAATAAGATGACCGAAACTACATGCGTCATCGTGAATCCGCATCCACACGTGATTCACTTCCCAAATCAAAACCCACATCATCGGGGTTACTCAACCGCAACTCAAATACCAATCCCACTCCATCGGGATTATACACACCCACATCACAAGCCCATGTGATAACGTACACACGAAGTGTGCACCTCGCTAAAGATGGTCAACCAAAATGCACAACCGTGCCCATTGGACCTATACACAAGTCCATCAAATCCACCTACATGTGAAGTGAGCTCTATAGCCGAGAATCACTTCACTCGACCCGCACCCATCCTATACATACATATGCACATAGTATATTAACACCCACCTTAAGTCTTGATAGATGCCAAACCAAAATCCGCAATTGCCAATGGAAGGTACCTATTTCATTTATCACATAATCATCAATATAAACTCATTTGGACTCTCGACCCGCCCAAATGAACAACAAGTGCAAATCACACTCTTTTGTACTTTAACGCTACTCGATAGTCCGAAACTAACGAGACTAGTTCCCGCATTCCCGAAATACCCAGAGACACCACATTTAGCCATAAAACACACACTAGTTCGCATATTCGCCCAAAACCCATTTTGACCCTTAAAAGGTCAACATCTCACCATTTGCTAGTTTTGACTTTAAAACGCCATTAACTCAAGTTCATACTTTAACTTAACTCATTTTAAGTTTATAAACTTACTCAATCGACAATCGGACCGAAATCACCAACAAACCCTAATTTTGACTCTATTCAAAATTAGTCAACCAAATGTACACAAATGGTTTCCACTACTTCAATAATCACTAATACTACTGATTATTCACTCTTTATAAGTCTCACGTGTTTAAACTTGTACACCAAACCCAAAACCCGCCTTCATCACTTATAAACCCGAATCTTGGTGTTAACCTTCCATTAACAACTAATGGGGTTTCATTATGAATCACAATAAAAAACCCCTAAATATGAACATGAATCTTAAGAACGAATTTTGGATAGAAGACTTACCACTAGTATCAAATTGTAGCTAAGAACGAGGAGAACAACGTTTGTTCTTACTCCAAAGATCTAATCCCGCTTCCTCTTCCTTGATTTACACTTAGAATGAATTGGGGTTTTGAAGGAAATGAGAGAAAATGGAGAAGAAAAAGGAAAAGAAAATAAGAAATGAAATGAATGGACCAGATTTGGGGATATAATCTGTCCCATACGCGAAAAGACCACTTCCGCTTTAAAATTCCGAAATCCAGAATCAGCCACCTAGTATCGCCGCGCCGCGGCCCTCTTTCCTCGTGCCGCGACCACCAGCGTGGTCTGGTGGTTGTTTTGTCATACCTCCTGATCCTGGATTCCTTGAAATTTCGCGCCGCGGCCAAGTGCTCCACGCCGCGACCTTGAGCAAAATTTGACCCATTTTCATGCATTCGACCATGGTAACGAGTTCCCGCTTCGCATGCCTCATAAGTCTAATGTACATGCACGTTAAAACACTAAAACACTTCTATTACGTGTCACAGCTCGAATATTATCTCGTTAAGCCCATCGTACGCCCTTTATATATATATACATATTCGTTATACGTCATACGTACTCTTCACATATACTTCTTACGAATAAACGGGTCTTACAAAGCTCCCCTACTTATTTCGATCACGTCCTCGTGATCCTAGTCACTTAACCAATCCGAACCTAAACGCTATGGTTCTAAAACAATCGTTCCAATCCAACTTCCACCACATTTGTCATCACCCGAAGGTTAATCCATTAACTAAATACACACTTGCACACATTCCGAGACGTGCAATACACACAACATCCGAACTCTATAACGTTCATTTAGAATATGTGAAATTGCCACGTATTCTTCTTACTCCTCTAGGCAATTCTTCTCAAAGAGTCACCTTTTACAACTAAATCATCACCCGCGATTTATTAAAATCCACAAATCCGAGCACAAAAACTTGCTCAATCCCTCACATCGGGAAAAACTCAACCAATCTCGTACCGAGATATCA
Source organism: Rutidosis leptorrhynchoides (assembly GCF_046630445.1). Taxonomy (NCBI): domain Eukaryota; kingdom Viridiplantae; phylum Streptophyta; class Magnoliopsida; order Asterales; family Asteraceae; genus Rutidosis; species Rutidosis leptorrhynchoides. Next base: position 175,050,743 of record NC_092339.1, read on the forward strand.
ACTCCTAGCGTACCCATACCAAGTATATTGCTAGTAACAATCACACGACATGGTCCTCACGACCGTACCACCGGTGTTTGAAACGACCGATAGTTCTCAAATCCAATAACATGAAGGCTGGCCGAAACTACACGCTCCTTAGCGAATCCGCACCACACGTGACTCACTACCTAACGGAACTAACCATCAACACACGCTCTTTTGGCCTCAATCACAACGAATAGTGTAACATCGCATCCTGCTACACCATAGTGAATCCTAACGGAATACACTAACCATCCACCTCAAATAACAAGTATATGCACATACTTAGAAACATTCCATTCGCTTGGAATCTTTGCCCCCACATCATACGTACGCGTACACAGCGCCATCACAATCGATCAAGAACCGCCTATATCGCACATAGGCACAAAACAATAATTCTCTAGAAGAGAATCCAACACGCACATCCCTTAACCGGGGATTTCACCTTGCTCGTCACACACGTCCATTCACCTCCCAATGAGATTCACCACATTACCACCTCGGTGATAATTTAAATTCAAAACCATAAGTACAATTTATTCCAAACAGTACTCCACCACAATCGACCAACGTAGGTCTCAACACTAGCTTCGAATCTATACGAGCATCGTCCCATCTCTACACACTAGAACATCTTCGTACGAGAGTACAACTCCCCCACTTAGAACTCCGTTCCGTAACCACATTATCGAGATAAAAGTATCTCACAACCACACACATCACAATACCTTGCTTCAACCTTGAGCATACGAAGGATTTCGGATTATCCTTCCTGACTTCAACCGAAGTAATTACCAAACCGTACAAGTATCACTCTAGCAATCACCGAGTTGCTATCACTTGTAACTTCCTCACCGTCACTCAAGCATCTAAAGGTTTCTCACCGGTACCCTAAGTTCAATGTGACCGCAACACTATCGGAGTCGAATACCACGCTAGTAGGTATGAAAGAGGCACCTAACATCGCGTCACATAGACTCCTTCACCAACATACATCGAGATCAAACGCCCGATCTCTAGGGTTCTATCTACCTGATGAACCCCGTGGTTCACCATCCTCAACACAAAAGCGAACGCGCGCTTAACAACCGAACACCAAAGCCCATACCCATGGTTTGGTAGAAACATTTCCCAAACACTAAGGAATTCTTAGTTGCACCAAGTCTTATGCCCTTCGTCCGTCAATCCAAATGCCACCGTAGGGTAATCCCATTAGGAATGTCACCCATAACAATAATATGCACAACACAATGCAATTAACAAACCCGAACGCATCGGCACATAAATAAATAATCAAAGGACGTATTTAAATAAAACGAAAAGTACCTTAACATCTTCTCGCCACACCCGTCCCCGCTAACTCAGGATACTCCGACTTACAATGTCCTTCTTCTTGGCAATTGAAGCACACTGTGCCATCTCCCTTTGGCACCTAACATTCCCAAGACTTGTGACCCCTCATGCCACAATTATAACATCTAGACGCACTAGAATCCGATATACCCATTCGTATACCACCCGTGCTCACACCTGCTCCCTAGTTCTCTTACTTGGAGCACCATACGAAACAACCCTTCTCTTAATTGAAGATTCACCAATCTTTGATCGCGAATACGATTCGAAACCCCTAGCCACCGCGAATAACTCCGCAAACGACTTCGCTTGACCACGACTAATTTTATTCTGCAAGTCATCATTCAGAGTTCGATATAAATCCTCCATAAATGCCTGATCATTCCCAATATACTCCGGGAAAAAACGAGCCTTCGCCATAAAGGTCGTCTTGAGAGTATTCAAGTCCATAGATCCTTGTAGCAAATTTCGCAACTCATCACGCAAATCCGACAAATCGGCTTGCGTTCAGAACTCCTCGGAGAATTTCTTCTTAAAATCGTCCCACGATAACCCCATAAATGCTTCACCACCAACAATATCAATCTTACCATCCAATCAATCCTTCGCCCTACCCTACAACAAGCTAGTAGCGAGTCTTGTCCTCTTCTCGGGAGGGCAATCAATAGTACGAAAATACCCTTCGACATCCGATATCCAAGTTGTGCTTACCAAAGGATCCGGTTTCCCGTCATACATCGGGGGTTTAGTCCTCATGAAGCTCTTAAGACAACGCTCCATTTCACTATGATAATGCTAAAAACGAACACATATTTCATAGCATTATCCTTCAAGAAAGACAAGCTTTTAGTTGCAATTGTTCTATTTCCAAGTAATATTCGTTTAAATAATAAAAGGTGAAGACAAAAGACAGATTCGACGATTTGAAGACGCAAATGACCAAAAAGCTATAAAAAGTACAAAGTACAATCCAAGTGGTTCAATTTATTGATGAGAAACGTCTAAAAATTACAAGAGTACAAGTCGCAAAAAGCAAAGTACAAGATATTAAATTATACAAAAAGACGTTCGAAAATCAGGAACCGGGACATGAACCAACTATCAACGTGCGACTCAACTGAGCTAATATTAAAAATCAACTATGCACATAAATATAATATAATATATAATTAATTATGTAAAATATATATATATTATATTTATATATTAAATAAATAAACGTCGGCAAGCTAGGATCCAAACTTTATGTGAGCTGGAAATGGAAGCTCCGCAGTCGCGGAGCTATGAGGCACAAAATCTCAGCAATCACGGAGCACACCAGGACCCAAATCCTACTATAAAAGGACATGCAATTCGACGATCATATTACACCATCTTCAATCTTCCTCCTGTAAACATATATATATATATATATATATATATATATATATATATATATATATATATATATATATATATATATATATATATATAATTGCAATTTTAATTTTAATTTAAGTTTAATAATAATAAGGTTATTATAGCGAATGTTTTAAGGTTTTGTAAGTCGAAACTCTATCCGTGTAACACTACGCGATTAATACTCATTGTAAGTTATGTTCAACCTTTTTAAATTAATGTCTCATAGCTAAGTTATTATTATGCTTATTTAAGCCGAAGTAATCGTGATGTTGTACTAAATATTAAGACGGGGTTATTGGGCTTTGGACTATAATTGGGGTTTAGACAAAAGACCGACACTTGTGGAAATTGGACTATGGGCTATTAATGGACTCATCTATAAATTAAATCTATTAATTTAATGTAGAGATTTACAATTTGACATATCTATAAATAACCACATACACTCGATCGGATACGATGGGTGTGATATTTATAAGTACTAATAATTGTTCATTTGACCGGACACGGGGATGGATTAATAGTCAATGGACTCATTAAAATAGGGGTGGATTACATACATGGAAAATTGGTGTAATTTTTAATAAAGTATTAAAACCTTGGATTGCACACGGTCGATAACCTGGTGTAATTATTAACAATGTATTAAAACCTTATTACAGTTTAAGTCCCTAATTAGTTGGAATATTTGACTTTGGGTAGAAGGGTAATTTGACGAGGACACTCGCACTTTATATTAATGACTGATGGACTATTATGGACAAAAACCAGATAGACGTATCGAATAATCCAGGACAAAGGACAATTAACCCATGGTAATAAATTAAAATCAACACGTCAAACATCATGATTACGGAAGTTTAAATAAGCATAATTCCTTTATTTTATATCTCATCACACTTTTATTTATCATCATTTTATTTATCGTACTTTAAATTATCGCACTTTAATTTATCGTCATTTACTTTACATTAAGTTATATTTATTTTTAATATTTTGCATCAGGACTTAAAATCGACAAACCGGTCACTAAACGGTAAAACCCCCTTTTTATAATAATAATAATACTACTTATATATATATTTATACAAATATAGTGTTTAAAAATATAGCGTTAAACTCAGCAGATCCCTGTGGAACGAACCGGAATTACTAAAAACTACACTACTCTACGATTCGGTACACTGCCTATAAGTGTTGTAGCAAGATTTAGGTATATCCATTCAATAAATAAATAAATAACTTGTGTAAAATTGTATCATATTTAATAATATTTCGTAGTAAAATATAATCTATTTCGTACTACCCCTCGCACACATCAAGTATTTTTTTGGCGCCGCTGCCGGGGACAACGCCGAAAGCGAAACACTATAAAAAAATTAGTTTTTAAGGTATTCTTGTAAAAATATATTTATATTAGTTTTAAATTATAAAAACAAAAATATAAGAAAAAAAGAAAAAGAAAAATATATATCTATATTTTAAAAAAAAACTTTATATTTATTAAAAGTTATAAAAACTAATAAGTAATATTTCTTTTTTTTATATATATAAGTTTTATTATATAATATTTTCTAAAAATTAAAATCAGAAAAAAAGTTAAAAATCAAATTAAATTAAAAATTGAAACTGCCCGAACCAGTTTGAACCTGCAATCATCTGAGACTGCATTACTCCGCAGTCGCAGAGACATTTAGGCAGAGAGCACCGCAATCGCGGAGCCTCTCTGACAGGTCAAACATTGGAGTGCATTAGTTACGAATTTAGGGTTTAATTTTATTATTAATATTATTAAACCTAATTAGGGTTTTTAATTAATTAATATATATTTATATCTAGTTTTAATTTATAATTTGTAATATTAATTTTGAATATTATTATTAAATATATAGAATAATATTTTTATAAAATAATAATATAAAAATAATATTTTTATAAAAATTGTATTTTTATTACTTTAAGTTTTATTTTTATATATTTTGTAAATTTTAATTGTTTAATTTGTAATTTGTATATTTATCGTTCGCTATATAGTTTTAAGTTTAGTATTCTGCCGTAGTATTTCTAGATCTTTAAGTTTTGCCGTAAAATCCCTTAAGTGCTTTTTCTTTAGAACTAGATTTTAAAATCCTTAGAATTTTACGACGTCACTTACCGCTTTAGTTTTAAATAAATTTTAGTGCCTAGTTAAGTTATTGCCGTTTTGGATATAAAATTCATTTTAAGCTTTAATACCTTTAGACGCAATCTTTAATTTTTAGTTTTCAGACTTTTAAGTTTCGACGCTTTATTTTATTATATTTTTCAACTTTTTGTTTTTCGACGTTTGTTTTTCGACCTTTTGTTTTTCGACGCGCTTTTTTCTTTCTCATTTCTACTCTCTAGTTTTTAGGACATAGAATTTTCTTTATTTTCCTTAAATTTCGACGAAAAATTATTTTAAGTGGTTAAATTGATAGACATTCAAAATTTTCTGGTTCGTAGTACTAGTTGGATTTGTTAGTGGCGAGTTGTGGGCTTCCGATTTAAAGGGTCCTGGCTACCTGCTGCATCTATTGGCTATTCGAAACGTGGGCAAAATCAGGAAAGTCTATTAATTTGATAACTTATATAATTTTTATTTTTATAACCAATAGGATATTCTGTGAATGCACGTAGCAAAACGTTCACCACCTTTCATATGTTCACCACCTGTAACTCGATCAAGACATCTAGCCAATATTATCGCCGTTGATTTTTCTTTGGAATCATCATCTAGTCGACCAAGTACTCCAATTCAAATTTCCGACAATCCATTTTTTGAACCAGACTTCACAATTGAGAATCCGGAGGATATTCAAGGACAATTCAGAGATCCTGAACCACTAATCATTCCTCCTGAACCACAAATTACTCATCCAGAGGTTGTCGAGGAAGAAACCATTAAATCAAAATCTTCTACTGATTCAGATTCAACAAATTCAATCATGGAAAATTAGGAACCTCTAACTATGGAAGACCGAATGAGAGCTACACGCACTGGCCAAGGTCATGTCATTACTCAACCAGACATTAATGCGCTAGATTATGAAATCAAAGGAAAAATCCTACACATGGTAACTAATCAATGCCAATTTAGTGGTACACCAAAAGAAGATCCAAATGAACATCTTCGAACCTTTAATAGGATCTGTACTCTATTTAAAATCAGAGAAGTTGAGGATGAACAGATCTATCTCATGTTGTTTCCCTGAACTTTAAAGGGAGAAGCCAAAGATTGGTTAGAATCGTTACCTGAAGGAGCGATTGATACATGGGATGTTTTAGTTGAAAAATTTCTTAAAAGATTCTTTCCGGCATCTAAAGCTGTGAGACTTCAAGGAGAAATTGTTACGTTCGAGCAAAAGCCAAATGAAACTCTATATGAAGCGTGGACAAGATTCGAAAAATTGTTTAGAGGATGTCCTCAACATGGTTTAGACACTTATCAAATAGTGCAAATATTCTACCAAGGATGCGATGTTGCTACAAGAAAAGACATCGACACATCAGCTGGTGGTTCCATTGTGAAGAAAACCTTAACTAAAGCTCACAAAATTATTGATAACACAACCTCCCACTCACATGAGTGGCACCAGGAAAAAGATATTCTTCGTTCATCTAAAGCGGATAGAGCTGATTCTAGCCATGACTTTGATTCCATTTCCGCAAAGTTAGATGCTTTCGAGAGACGAATGGAAAAGATGACTAAAGATATTCACGCAATACGAATTAGTTGTGAGCAGTGTGGAGGACCACATTTGACAAACGATTTTCTCAGTATTGAACAAACAATGGAACAAAGAGAGAATGTTTCATACATGAATCAAAGGCCTGGAAATAATTATCAAAATAATTATCAACCGCCAAGACCAAACTACAATCAAAATCAGAATTATAACCGAAATGTTCCATACAACAACCAATAAGCTTCTAGCAATCAACAAGTATCTAATAATACTTACAATCAGCAAAGACCTATTTTTCCAAATAAACCACCACAAATCAATGATAAAAAGCCAAATTTAGAAGATATGATGTCAAAGCTAGTTGAATCTCAAACTCAATTTTTCACATCTCAGAAACAAACTAATGAACAAAATGCTCAAGCATTTAGAAATCAACAAGCTTCTATTCAAAATCTGGAACAAGAAGTGAGCAAACCTAGCAAGGTTGATAGGTGAAAGAAAACCGAGGAGTTTACCGACTGATACCAATGTTAACCCTCGAAATGAAACAGCTAAAGCCATTACCACAAGAAGTGGTATTATACATAAACCACCTGAAATACCTGTAATTTCTAATGACTCTATTCCTACTACACAGGCACCACAGCCTGAGCAAGAGAAGGAATCAGAACCGGTAGTTGAAAAGGTTAATGAAGATAACACAGTTAAGGCAAAGCCTTATGTTAAACCATATCAACCACCGCTTCCTTACTCGAGTAAAATGAAAAAAGAAAGACTTGAAGCCGAGCAATTCAAATTCTTGGATATGTTTAAACAAATAAATGTAAATCTTCCTTTCATTGATGTGATTTCAGGAATGCCAAGATATGCTAAATTCTTGAAAGATCTAATCACAAATAGAAAGAAAATGGAAGAACTCTTGGCTGTTACAATGAATGCTAATTGTTCTGCAGTACTGTTGAATAAGATACTAGAAAAATTATCAGATCCGGGAAGTTTCACAATTCCATGTTTTCTGGGTAGTCTTAATTCAATAGAAGCATTGACAGATTTAGGTGCTAGTATAAATTTAATGCCATATTCACTATACACTAAAATAGACCTATGAGAATTGAAACCAACACGAATAAGCATACAACTAGCCGATCGATCAGTAAAATATCCTAGAGGGATAATGGAGAACATGCTAGTTAAAGTTGGTACTTTAGTGTTTCCAGTAGACTTTGTTATTCTGGACATGGAAGAAGATTCACGAGTTCCTCTTATATTAGGAAGACCATTCTTAAACACGGCTAAAGCAATAATAGACGTGTTCAGTAAGAAACTGACCCTAAGTATAGAGGACGAGAGTGTTACCTTTTTCCGTTGATAGAGCTAGGCAACAACCACAATCTGCAGATGATACATGTTATTATATTCAAACTATAGATTCACAAGAAGAATTGTTACAAGAATTTCCAGAATTACAAGGAACAGGAGAATGTTCTTTAGGAGAAGGAAATGAACCAATTGATGAAGCTGAAATATTAGCCACACTCATGGCTAATAAATACGAACCAACAACAGAAGAACTTCAAATGCTAAAAGAGGAAGACAGATATCACAAATCATCGATAGAAGAACCACCGATATTAGTGTTAAAGCCACTTCCAAACCATTTGGAATACGCTTATTTACATGGTGAATCTGAATTACCTGTAATAATATCGTCTTCTCTTACGAAAAATAAAAAATCTCAACTCAATTCTGTGCTAAAAGCTCATAAACCATCTATTGCATGGAAGATTCATGACATTAAAGGCATAAGTCCTTCTTATTGCACACATAAAATCCTTATGGAAGAAGGTCAGAAAACATATGTGCAACACCAACGAAGACTAAATCCTAATATGCAAGATGTTGTTGAGAAAGAAATTATTAAACTGCTCGATGCAGGTTTAATTTATCCAATCTCTGATAGTCCATGGGAAAGCCCAGTTCAATGTTGAAAGGACCCGTTCATATACATTATAAATGATTCACAATAGTTGATTTCATCGCGAGGTACTTGACCTCTATATGATATATTTTACAAACATTGCATTCGTTTTAAAAAGACAAACTTTCATTACATTGACAGTTGACAGACATGCACACCATTTCATAATATATCCAACTATAATTGACTTAATAATATTCTTGATGAACTCAACGACTCGAATGCAACGTCTTTTGAAATATGTCATGAATGACTCCAAGTAATATCTCTAAAATGAGCAAATGCACAGCGGAAGATTGCTTTCATACCTGAGAATAAACATGCTTTCAAGTGTCAACCAAAAGGTTGGTGAGTTCATTAGTTTATCATAATCATTCATTTTCATAATTTTAATAGACCACAAGATTTCATATTTCCATTTCTCATAAACATACGTCCCATGCATAGAGACAAAAATATCATTCATATGGATTGAACACCTGGTAACCGACATTAACAAGATGCATATAAGAATATCCCCTATCATTCCGAGAAATCCTTCGGACATGATAAAACAACATCGAAGCACTTAAGCATCCGCTAGAACGGATGGGGTTTGTTGGGCCCAATAGATCTATCTTTAGGATTCGCGTCAATTAGGCGTGCACTAATTCTCAAAATTAGTGATGTTCCCTAATTCTTAGGCTACCAAGCAAAAAGGGGCATATTCGGCTTCGATCATTCAACCATATAATGTAGTTTCAATTACTTGTGTCTATTTTGTAAAACATTTATAAAAGCAGCGCATGTATTCTCAGTCCCAAAAATATTAGTGCAAAAGCATTTAAAAAGGGAGTAATGAAACTCACGATAGAATATTTTGTAGTAAAATATCCATACGACGAAACTGAACAATGCAAGGTTGGCCTCAGATTCACGAACATATATCAATTGTATATCTATTAAAACATATAATGGAAATCACATAATTTCCTTTATTAATTATATATTATTTATGTGTTTGTACTTTTTATAAATTTTATACTAAATTCTATTAAAAACATATACTTCATTTATATTTATTATATCTTAACTTATATGTTATATATATACTACTTTAAAATAATTATTATCTATTCATTTAGTTATTTTAAAATATCTATATATATATATATATATATATATATATACATATGTTTAGTGTTATATTTAAAATCAATAGTTTGTTATATGTAAGTATAATGTTAATGGGTTTGATATATATAGTTATGTGAAATATTAATATAATTATAGTATATGTAATAAGTATATTCTATGTACCAAATATTTATTTGTTTAAAATGATAGTCCTGATAATAATGATTTACTAATAATAATAATAATTATAATCCTAGTCATAATTATAATCATAATAATAATAAATGATAGACTTTATAATAATACTTTGTATTAGTAATAATAAGTGTTCTAAAAATAACCATAATAATAATAATAATAACAATACTAATAATAATATTAATTTTAAAAATGAAAACTACCTTCAAAAAGGGTTTCTAAAAAGAAAAGCCTCAAACGGGGCTCGAACCCAAGACCTCCCGGTTACACACCAACACCACTAACCAGCCCTCCATCGCTTATTTTTCTGATTTATATTACTTCTAAAATGTATTTAACCCATTAATCATGTTCATCATCTTCTTCATCTTCTTCATCTTCTTCCTTACATCAATTCATCCATGGGACTTCCTAACTCTAAATAATGAATTTGGGATTTCATTTAGGACTTTTAAACAAACATGAAAAAAGAAAAAATAAAATGTTCTTGTAATTAAAAAAAATCAAAAAAATTGTAAAAAAACTTACTGCTTTAGCTCGTAACTCTTTAAAAAAAAATTGTTTTCAATTTTGAGTTCGTTTTGGACAATCTTTATAACATGAAATATGTTTCAAATCATTCCTAAAAACTTTGTGAATCATCAATTTCAACAGAAACATCAATTAAAACTCGAATTTAATTATAGAACAATAGTTGACTTTTTAAAATTGAAACTTTGACTCGCAAATTCGAATTCGTTAGTAAGAATTGGAACTTGAGATTTAACAGGAAGTTTAAGTAAATGATTCCTAACAACTCTGCATTTTTAGTTTTTGAAATTTGTTTCGATCTCAAGTTAGTGTATATCACTGTCAAGAACTCATGAACTCAAAAATTGATTTTGAGATTAAGAATGTTATAGGTTATGATTACAACATGAATTGTGTTGCAAATCATTCCTATAATCTTTATGGATCATCAAATTAACTGGAGACATCAAAACAAACTCGAATTTGATTCAAGAACACTTAGTTGACTTTGAAAACTAAAACGTTGACTCTTAAAATAGAGATTAATAGAAAGAATTGGATGTTGAAAACTTACAAATAGTTTGAGTGAATGAATCCTGATAAAACTACATTTTTGGATTTTGATAATTGGTTCGTTTTTTAATTTTGGCCAAAAAGAAACAAGAACAGAGGTTTAAGCTGGGTTCTTTCTATTTTCTGTTTTTAATTCCTTTGTTAATTACAGAGCATGATATATATAATGTAAAATTGCTGTTGTTAATCTTGATTGAATGAGATGGATAACAAATTGACAGAAACAAAAGAATTACACAGTGATGATAGGCATTTGTAACAAACTTGTACCTTTTTCTTCATTTTTTTATAATTTTATAATTATTATTAATAAATAAATAAGTATACTTGTAATATAAATACTGATTAATAATTTTATTAAAATTACTAAGTAATAATACTAGAGATACTAATAATACTAATTGAAACACTAATATTAATAATGATAATATAAATAATAATAACAATATTTATCTTAATAATAAATATACTAACACTAATAATAAATAAAAATATAATAATTATAACAATGATAATAATAATATTTTTTAATAATAATACTAATGATTTTTAAATGTTCAAGGTAATAATATTATCTAATAATAATACAAGTAACATAAAAGATATAACAAATTACATGTATTCATATATATATATATATATATATATATATATATATATATATATATATATATATATATATATATATATATATATATATATATATATATATATATTCGTTTTTAATAGCAACAATTATTCTGTATTTTATTTTACATATTTAATTCCAATTGATTAAAGTGTATTTTATAAATTCATAATATTATATATATATATATACTTATTTTTTTTATATTTATACTTATATATTTATTTACAAACAATTGTTCGTGAATCGTCGAAAATAGTCAAAGGTCAATTGAATATATGAAACAGTTCAAACTTTTTTGAGACTCAACATTACATACTTTGCTTATCGTGTCAGAATCATATAAAGATTAAGTTTAAATTTGGTCAGAAATTTCCGGGTCGCCACAGTACCCACCAGTTAAAGAAATTTCGTCCCGAAATTTGATCGAGATCGTCATGGCTAACAATAAGAATGTTTTTCTGACGAATATGAGCTGATAAATAGAGTTTTATTACTGTTGAGTAATATGGATAAGATAATTCGACTACTCGAAGAGTACGAGTGAAGCTATCACAAAAGATTGGGATAAAGATTTAACTTATGACGTAGTCACGGTTGCTTTTCGAAATTCAAGGGATTTAAAAGAAATTCTTCGTAATAAGATTTGGTACTAAGATTCCTCTTTGGTTAAACGCGATGATTTGTCTCGATTGCTCTGTCTGACATTTCACTACAAATCCATTTCCTTTGTTTCCTTTATATTTTGGAGTTCCATCTTTTTGTTTTCTCTTCCCTACTTTAAATCAAGCAAATAATGGTCCAGAATTCATAGGCACGGAGTTTCGAATGAACATGGCTAATGTTCTAAGAGAGAGATTGTAATAGCACGATCTTGATTGGTTAAATTACCAGAATTCAAGAGAAAAGATAGAACTATTAAGAAAATATGTTATTGATATGATTAGAGATTATGTAAAATGTAAGAGTCGTGTAACATGGCACATTATAACATTATAGTCTGTGAATTATCACGTTCCATTAGAAACTCAGCATGACTTACTGTAATATAATAACGTTGATCAAGTGTCATTATATTATACTAACTCATGCTTCAGTTACCAACACTACTTCAAAAACATTAATATTTTAAACTCGAAGGTGTCAGAATTTAGAAACTAAATTAGTTTCCTTTTTCGATGTAATATAGAAAATATCCTCAGAAATATCGAAGATATTTATGATGATATTTTGGAATTTCTAAGATCGAAGGTTGATGAAGAAAATTTGTCCGCAAGAGTTTAGAGTCAGGAGTAAGGTATTCGCTAAAGATTTCATTAGAAACAGAATCATCAGGATTCTTTATGTACAAGTTTAGTCCTTGTGATTTGTCCACAGCTTCCTTCATAGTTTGCTCAATCCGTTTTCCAGTTCCAACTTTTCTGAGCTTTGCCAACATACTATTCTTTATCATTAAACTTCTGATGATTGGAGTTGTTTACAGTTGTTTACAGTTTCTGCTGCTTCATTCAGCTATTTTCAAAATTTGGAGTATCGATTCGTAGACTGGGTGCCTTTCAGAATTTTTGAATGGAAGATCATAATTCTAAGCGATTAAGATTATATGTATACATATAATTGTTGATGTAAACATGCTGCGAGATTTCAAAGTACTGATTGCTGATTCCTGGTATTTGGTATGGCAATTCTCGTTACAAGATACGGATGATTATATGATAGAGTTTCAATGAATATAATGGTTTTTCTAATAGACTTAAGCCAGTGAGTAATGAAGTTGATGGTAAGTTTACTGCTAATGGGATGGTATATAAATGGTTCCTTGGTAATGATGACGAAAGGCAAACTTATATATCAAGGTTATAATAAGGCTAATCCGAATGAAAAGTTGAAGTTGACTTGCTGGAGCTGTGACAAAATTTGCTACTTCGAAAAGGAATTGAAAAGTTGTTTTTGGTAATAAATGCCAAAAGAGCTAGCACATATACGTTTTAAACGTTTACTCAGGTTCCGAGTATTTTTAGGTGCATAACTATATGTATTAATCCTTTCTTCCGTAGACGAGGTGCGGTTGGTTCATCCTCTCGATTGAGGTGTTTTCAAGAATCATAAAAGATTTGAACGCAGGTTGTAATCGTCAAGATACAAATGAAGTTTAAGATGAAATCAAGTGGCAAACTTGAAGAAATGTTTAGTTTCATATGTTATAATTAATATTTTAATACATTTTAATTGTCCAATGTTATTAGTCCACAGTCGATAGTCCACAGTTAACAGTCCAATAATGCATATATAGTTTAATATATAAAATTCGAATTAATTAATACGTATCGTGACCCGTGTACATGTCTCAGACTCGATCACAACTCAAAGTATATATATTATTGTAGAATCAACCTCAACCCTGTATAGCTAACTCCAGCATTACTGCATATAGAGTGTCTATGGTTATTCCAAATAATATATATAGATGCGTCGATATGATATGTCAAAACCTTGTATACGTGTCTCGATATTTAAAATGTGTAAATAACAGTATTTAAATGACAATAAATAAAGTGCGTAAAATAAATAACAGAATGTAAATGACAATAAATAAAATTGCGAGAATTAAATTACGATAAAATAAATTGCGATAATTAAATGTACAATAAGGAATTAACAGTTAGCTAGGAACAGTTAGCGTGGATTCTTAACAAAATTTCTCATAGTTAATTTGTTTGTTTCTAACAAATTTTATTTTGTCCAATGTTTTCTTCATTATGCCACTTTTCGGATTCTGATAGGTCAAAATCCAAATATGAAATTGAATAAAAATGGTTATTCTGTGGTGAACGGATACGTGCATCGGTGGATGTAAACAGGATAGTAAATGACTGTTGAATTAGATTTGAAAGAATGTACAGTGTAACCTATTAATGTGAAATCTAAATATTCCTCGGGTATTACCTACCCGTTAAAATATTTTCACCATTAACAGTTTGTACAAAAGAATTTTTAATTACAATCTTTATGAAAACATATATACATATATATTTTCTTCAGATGTAATCATGGATTTAATGAGTTAATATGATATTAAACTCATTTAATTTACCGTTAGAATAAGAATATATAATCTCTAAACATTAGAGATTACATAATCGCCATGTCGAACGAAGATAAATGATGTAGAATGATATGTAGAATGCTAATTATCATCGAGGTACAGGACGAGATGTTGAAGCATGGATTGTTGATGGTACTGGTGTGGATTGTTGATGGTACTGGTGCTGTTACTGATGGTACTGTTGGTGTCGGTGATGTTGCTGAAGCTGGTACGTTTTACACCCTATTGTCCAAATTAATTACTCGAGCGCGAAGTTCGTTGACTTCTTCTATTATTCCGGGATGATTGTCGGTCGGAATGAATGAATGAATTAGGTTTAGAATTTTAGATAGAATGTAATCGTGGCGAGGTATTCGGGAATGAGATTGAAAATGGTGTTTCGGACTGGTTCGCCAGTAAGTGCTTCAGGTTCATTGCCAAGAAGTAAATTCGGTTGCTAGGTGGAAAGGATCGCCTTCCTCTCATCTCCATCGGTTAAGTCGGCTATGAAACCATCAGATGAATTGGGGATGGTTGCTTGGTTGATTCATTCTGGTGACGCTGTCTCCGGAGCATAGGTGAACATCCATGTCGGAATAGCTATCGAAATCTGAGGGACTCGAAATGGTTGAGGGATTCATCTCGTATGATCAGATGAAGAATTTTCGATAAGAAACAGATTATAGGATGTAGATTAGTACCCTGCAATACATAATTTACATATGCATATATAATACTAAAATTCCATAAATTACGGAGGAATCTACGGAAGCTGTCAGGCAAAGTTTACAGTAACAGATACACTAAGATATGAATTAGCAGATACGCTAAGATATGAATTTTGTCGATACACTATTCATGCAATCAATGCAGTAAGATGTATCTAGACTAAGAATGATAAGCAAGTGATTCCCTAAGAATGATAAGCAGGTAATTTTCGACACAAAATGATAAGCAAAACTTTTAACATGCAGACACGGTCGAAGTCCAGACTCACTAATGCATCTTAACAACTATCAGTTAGACACAATAATGTAAGACCTGGTTCACTAAGACCACCGCTCTGATACCAACTGAAAGACAGTTGGGGACAACCACCGTCCCACCCAGTGCCTTCCCAGCTAACCGCCTGGTGACCACTGAGTGTACCTCAGATACTGATTTTAGGGCCTGCCTCTCGGCTACTGCCAACCCTTGTAAGGGATCGCAAGGAGTAAGAGCCAATGCTTCGTCACAGGTAACACTGTGAGAACCTCCTTTACGACTAACCCGCCACACATGTACGGCGTTATACCAGCTCTGATGCCAACTGAAAGGACCCGTTCATATACATTATTAACGATTCATAATAGTTGATTTCATCGCGAGGTACTTGACCTTTATATGATACATTTTACAAACATTGCATTCGTTTTTAAAAGACAAACTTTCATTACATCGACAGTTAACAGGCATGCATACCATTTCATAATATATCCAACTATAATTGACTTAATAATATTCTTAATGAACTCAATGACTTGAATGCAACGTCTTTTGAAATATGTCATGAATGACTCCAAGTAATATCTCTAAAATGAGTAAATGCATAGCGGAAGATTTCTTTCATACCTGAGAATAAACATGCTTTCAAGTGTCAACCAAAAGGTTGGTGTGTTCATTAGTTTATCATAAACGATCATTTTCATAATTTTAATAGACCACAAGATTTCATATTTCCATTTCTCATAAACATACGTCCTATGCATAGAGACAAAAATATCATTCATATGGATTAAACACCTGGTAACCGACATTAACAAGATGCATATAAGAATATCCCCTATCATTCCGGGAAATCCTTCGGACATGATAAAACAACATCGAAGTACTAAAGCATCCGCTACAAAGGATGGGGTTTGTTGGGCCCAATAAATCTATCTTTAGGATTCGCGTCAATTAGGCGTGCACTAATTCTCAAAATTAGTGATGTTCCCTAATTCTTAGGCTACCAAGCAAAAAGGAGCATATTCGGCTTCGATCATTCAACCATATAATGTAGTTTCGTTTACTTGTGTCTATTTCGTAAAACATTTATAAAAGCAGCGCATATATTCTCAGTCCTAAAAATATATATTGTAAAAGCATTTAAAAAGGGAGTAATGAAACTCACGATAGAATATTTTGTAGTAAAATATCCATACGACGAAACTGAACAATGCAGGGTTGGCCTCAGATTCACGAACCTATATCAATTGTATATCTATTAAAACATATAATGGAAATCACATAATTTCCTTTATTAATTATATATTATTTATGTGTTTGTACTTTATATAAATTTTACTAAATTCTATTAAAAACATATACTTCATTTATATTTATTATATCTTAACTTATATGTTATATATATACTACTTTAAAATAATTATTATCTATTCATTTAGTTATTTTAAATATATATATATATATATATATATATATATATATATATATATATATATATATATATATATATATATATATATATATATATATACACATATACATATATGTTTAGTGTTATATCTAAAATCAATAGTTTGTTAATGGGTTTGATATATATAGTTATGTGAAATATTAATATAATTATAGTATATGTAATAAGTATATTCTATGTACCAAATATTTATTTGTTTAAAATGATAGTCCTAATAATAATGATTTACTAATAATAATAATAATTATAATCCTAGTCATAATTATAATCATAATAATAATAAATGATAGACTTTATAATAATACTTTGTATTAGTAATAATAAGTGTTCTAAAAATAACCATAATAATAATAATAACAATACTAATAATAATATTAATTTTAAAAATGAAAACTGCCTTCAAAAAGGGTTTCTAAAAAGAAAAGCCTCAGATGGGGCTCCAACCCGAGACCTCCCGGTTACACACCAACACCACTAACCAGCCCTCAATCGCTTGTTTTTCTGATTTATATTACTTCTAAAATATATTTAACCCATTATTCATGTTCATCATCTTCTTCATCTTCTTCCTTACATCAATTCATCCATGGGACTTCCTAACTCTAAATAACGAATTTTAGATTTCATTTAGGACTTTTAAACAAACATGAAACAAGAAAAAATAAAATGTTCTTGTAATTAAAAAAATTTAAAAAAAAATTGGAAAAAAACTTAGCTTGTAACTCTTTTAAAAAAAAATGTTTTCAATTTTGAGTTCGTTTTGAACAACCTTTATAACATGAAATATGTTTCAAATCATTCCTAAAAACTTTGTGAATCATCAATTTCAACAGAAACATCAATTAGAACTCAAACTTGATTGTAGAACAATACTTGACTTTTTAAAATTGAAACTTTGACTCGTAAATTCGAATTCGTTAGTAAGAATTGGAACTTGAGATTTAACAGGAAGTTTAAGTAAATGATTCCTAACAACTCTGCATTTTTAGTTTTTGAAATTTGTTTCGATCTCAAGTTAGTGTATATCACTGTCAAGAACTCATGAACTCAAAAATTGATTTTGAGATTAAGAATGTTATAGGTTATGATTACAACATGAATTGTGTTGCAAATCATTCCTATAATCTTTATGGATCATCAAATTACCTGAAGACATCAAAACAAACTCGAATTTGATTCAAGAACACTTAGTTGACTTTGAAACCCAAAACTTTAACTCTTAAATTAGAGATTAATAGAAAGAATTGGATGTTGAAAACTTAAAGATAGTTTGAGTGAATGAATCCTGACAAAACAACATTTTTGGATTTTGATAATTGGTTCATTTTTTAATTTTGACCAAAAAGAAACAAGAACAGAGGTTTAAGCTGGGTTCTTTCTATTTTCTGTTTTTAATTCCTTTGTTAATTACAGAGCATGATATATATAATGTAAAATTGCTGTTGTTAATCTTGATTGAATGAGATGGATAACAAATCGACAGAAACAAAAGAATTACACAGTGATGATAGGCATTTGTAATAAACTTGTACCTTTTTCTTCATTTTTTTATAATTTTATAATTATTATTAATAAATAAATAAATATACTTGTAATATAAATACTGATTAATAATTTTATTAAAATTACTAAGTAATAATACTAGAGATACTAATAATACTAATTGAAACACTAATATTAATAATGATAATATAAATAATAATAACAATATTTATTTTAATAATAAATATACTAACACTAATAATAAATAAAAATATAATAATTATAACAACGATAATAATAATATTTTTTAATAATAATACTAATGATTTTTAAATGTTTAAGGAAATAATATTATCTAATAATAATACAAGTAACATAAAAGATATAACAAATTACATGTATTCAATTTCATATATATATATATATATATATATATATATATATATATATATATATATATATATATATATATTATATTTGTTTTTAATAGCAAAAATTATTCTGTATTTTATTTTACATATTCAATTCCAATTGATTAAAGTGTATTTTATAAATTCAAAATATTATATATATATACTTATTTTTTTTATATATTTATATTTATATATTTATTTACAAACAATTGTTCGTGAATCGTCGGAAATAGTCAAAGGTCAATTGAATATATGAAACAGTTCAAACTTTTTTGAGACTCAACATTACATACTTTGCTTATCGTGTCAGAATCATATAAAGATTAAGTTTAAATTTGGTCGGAAATTTCCGGGTCGTCACAAATGTGTACCTAAGAAGGGTGGCATCACAAATGAAAAAGATGAGCTTATTCCTACTAGGACTGATAACAGGATGGCGTATTTGTATTGATTATAGAAAACTAAATGACGCCACCAGAAAAGATCACTTTCCTTTACCTTTCATTGATCAAATGTTGGAAAGGTTAGCTGGGAATAGTTACTATTGTTTTCTTGACGGTTTCTCCGGATACTTTCAAATTCCAATAGCACCCGAGGACCAAGAGAAAACCACCTTCACGTGCCCTTATGGTACTTTTACTTACAAACGCATGCCATTTGGACTTTGCAACGCCCCTGCAACCTTTCAAAGGTGCATGATGGCGATTTTTCACGACATGATAGAAGAATGCATGGAAGTTTTCATGGATGACTTTTCAGTCTTCGGTGATATTTTTGAAACATGTCTAGTTAATCTTGAACGAATGCTTATTAGATGCGAGAAATCAAATCTAGTACTTAATTGGGAGAAATGTCATTTCATGGTTAAAGAAGGCATCGTTCTTGGTCATAAAATTTCAAAGGAAGGAATTGAAATGGATAGAGCTAAAGTAGATGTAATTGCTAAACTTCCATATCCCACCAATGTTAAAGGAGTTAGGAGTTTTCTAGGGCATGCCAATTTTTACCGACATTTCATAAAAGATTTTTCTAAAATTGTCACTCCAATGAATAAACTTCTAGAAAAAGATGCTCCATTCATCTTTTCGGATGAATGCATCAAATCTTTTAATATTCTTAAAGAAAAACTCACTAATGCGCCGATCATGATAACTCCAAATTGGAATCTACCATTTGAACTCATGTGCGATGCAAGTGATTTTGTAATGGGAGCCGTTTTAGGACAAAGGATTGAAAAATGATTTCAATCTATTTATTACGCTAGTAAGACGTTACAAGGAGCATAAACAAATTACACAACTACTAAAAAAGAACTCCTTGCTATCGTTTTTGCTTTTGACAAATTTCGTTCATATCTCGTTCTAGCAAAAATGGTGGTCTATACCGACCATTCTGCTCTTAGATACCTATTTTAGAAACAGGATGCCAAACCACGATTAATCCCTTGGATCTCACTCTTACAAGAATTCGATATTGAAATCCGAGACAAAAAGGGAGCAGAAAATCTCGCAGCCGATCATCTTTCTCGCCTTGAAAATCCTGAATTAGAAGTTCTAAATGAATCGGCCATACATGATAACTTTCCTGATGAATATCTATTAAGATCGATTATAATGAAATTCCATGGTTTGCAGACTTTGCAAACTACTTAGTATGTGGATTCCTTAAAAAATGATTTTCGTACCAAAAACGAAAGAAATTCTTTAGTGATATAAAACACTATTTCTAGGAAGATCCACATCTGTTTAAAAGTTGTCGCGATGGAATAATACGCCGATGCGTATTCGGGGATGAAGCTAGCCAAATCTTAAACCATTGTCACACAGGACCAACAGGAGGGCATTATGGACCTCAACTCACAACAAGGAAAGTTTACGATGCTGGATTTTATTGGCCTACAATTTTTAAAGACGCACACCTTCTTTGTAAATCCTGTGATGCTTGTCAAAGGGCCGAAAAAATAAGTCAACGTGATGAAATGCCACAAAACGTCATTCAAGTATGTGAAGTATTCGACGTTTGGGGTATTGACTTTATGGGTCCATTTCCAAAATCTCATAATAATCTCTACATTCTTGTTGCCATTGATTATGTATCAAAATGGGTGGAAGCACAAGCTCTCCCAACTAACGATGCACGAGTTGTAGTCAACTTTTTAAAACGTCTTTTTGCTAGGTTCGGAACACCGGAAGCTTTAATAAGTGATCGGGGTACTGATAATGCTAAAAACGAACATATATTTCATAGCATTATCCCTCAAGAAAGACAAGCTTTTAGTTGCAATTGTTCTATTTACAAGTGATATTCGTTTAAATAATAAAAGGTGAAGACAAAAGACAGATTCGACGAATTGAGGATGTAAACGACCAAAAAGCTCAAAAGTACAAAATACAATCAAAGTGGTTCCAATTATTGATAAGAAACGTCTCAAAATTACAAGAGTACAAGACGCGAAACGCAAAGTACAAGATATTAAATTATACGCAAGGACGTTCGAAAATCTGGAACCAGGACCAAAGTCAACTCTCAACGCTCGACGCAACGGACTAAAAATTACAAGTCAACTATGCACACGAATATAATAAAATATTTAAATAATTCTATAAATTATTTATATATTATATTATTATTATAAACCGTCGGCAAAACAAGAAAACAAACTCATGTGAGCTGGCACCTACCTCCATGCGATCGCATGGCCTGGAGGCACAAAAGCCATGCGATCGCATGGCACACTTTTTCAGCTCAGGTCCTATAAATTCGCAGTTTGGTGATCAAAAATATATCCATCATCTCTCTATCTATCACTCGTATATATATATATATATATATATATATATATATATATATATATATATATATATATATATATATTTATATTATAATTTTAATTTTAATTTTAAATTCTAATAATAAGGGTATGTTAGCGAATGTTGTAAGGGTGTAAGTCGAAATTTTGTCCGTGTAACGCTACGCTATTTTTAATCACTGTAAGTTATGGTTAATGTTATTTTTATATTAATGTCTCGTAGCTAAGTTATTATTATGCTTATTTAAGACGAAGTAATCATGATGTTGAGCTAAAATATTAAAATTGGGAAATTGGGCTTTGTACCATAATTGGGGTTTGGACAAAAGAACGACACTTGTGGAATTTAGACTATGGGCTATTAATGGGCTTTATATTTGTTTAACTAAATGATAGTTTATTAATTTAATATAAAGATTTACAATTGGACGTACCTATAAATAACCATATATACTCGATCGGACACGACGGGCGGGATATTTATATGTACGAATAATCGTTCATTTAACCGGACACTGGAATGGATTAATAGTTAATAGACTTATTAAAACAGGGGTGAATTATGTACAAGGATACTTGGCATAATTGTTAACAAAGTATTAAAACCTTGGATTATACGCAGTCGATATCCTGGTGTAATTATTAAACAAAGTATTAAGACCTTGTTATAGTTTAAGTCCCCAATTAGTTGGAATATTTAACTTCGGATATAAGGATAAACGAAGACACTCGCACTTTAAAAATTAATACTATTTCATATACCCCTCGCATAACATCAAGTATTTTTGGCGCCGTTGCCGGGGAAATTCTTGCTTAAACGCCGGAAGCGCAACGCTATATATATAAAAAAAGGATTTTTATTAATTTTTAGTTTACTTTTATAAAAATACTCTTTTGTAAAATTACGTTTTAAATATACGAAAATATAAAAAGAAAAACAAAATATTTATATATTTTTAATAGTTTGTTATATATATAAAATTATAAAGTTTCTTTATTTTTATTTTAGTTTTTAAAATACAAGTTTTTATTTATTTATATAATTATTTATTAAAACAGAAAAAAATTAAATATATAACTCTCGGCCTGGTACTGTAGCAGCCCAACACCTGGCCCGAAAACCTAGCCCATGCGATCGCATGAGCCCGAAGGCAAAAATTCATGCGATCGCATGAGGGTATCTGACACGCCAGGTTAGACCATCCAACACCAATCATTACGGAGTATTATTATTAATTATAATTAATTAAAACCCTAATTAGGTTTTTATTTATTTATTATTTAAGTTTTAGTTTTATTATTTAATTTGTATTATTTAGTTTAATTAGTTTTAATAAATTATAAAATTAATACTTTTATAAAATAAATAATATAAAAATAATATTTTTATAAAAATTGTACTTTTTACAACTTTAAGTTTATTTTTATATTTTGTATCTTTTTATTTGTTTTAGCGTAATATTTGTACTTTTCGTTCGTATTTAGTTTCAACTCATAGTTTTTGCCATAGTTATTTTTATTTCTAGATTTTTAGGCTTTGCCGTAAAATCCCTTAAGTGCTTTTTCTTTAGACTAAGATTTAGGTACTTTAGAATTTTGCGACGCCGTTTTTAATATTTTAGTACTTTTTAAGTAATTGCCGTTTTTGAATATAGAATTCGTTTTTAAGCTTTAATATTTTTTAGACGCAATTTTTAATTCTTAGTTTTTAGTTCCTTTTTAAGTTTCGACGCGCTACTTTCTTATTTTTATTTTTCGACCTTTTATTTTTTTCGACCTTTTTCGGCGCAATCTTTTTCTTTCTTATTTCTCGATGCTCTAGTTTATAGGACATAGAATTTTTTTTCTATTTCTTCTCTAAAATTTCAAAACGAAAAATTATTTTAAGTGGTTGAATTTATAGACATCCAAATTTTCTGCTTCGTAGTAATAGTTGGATTTGTTAGTGGCTGAGTTGTGAGCTTCCGATTTAAAGGGTTCTGGCTCCCTGCTGCATCTATTGGCTATTCGAAACGTGGGCAAAAGCAGAAAAGTCTATTATTTTGATAACTTATATAATTTTTATTTTTATAACTAATAGGATATTCAGTGAATGCACCGAGCAAAACGTTTACCACCTTTTGTACGTTTACCACCTATAACTCGAACAAGACATCTAGCAAATATTGTCGCCGTTGTTTTTCTTTAGAATCTTCATCCAGTCAACCAAGTACTTCAATTCAAATTTCCGATAATCTATTTTTTGAACCCGACCTCACAATTGAGAATCCGGAGGATATTCAAGGACAATTCAGAGATCCTGAACCACTAATCTTTCCTTCGGAACCACCAATCATTCAAACGGAGATTGTCGAGGAACCAACCATTAAATCAGAATCCTCTAGTGATTCAAATTCAACAAATTCAATCATGGAAAATCTGAAACCTCTAAGTATGGAAGACCGAATGAGAGCTAAACACACTGGCCAAGGTCACGCAATTACTCAACCAGACATTAATGCGCCACATTATGAAATCAAGGGACAAATCCTACACATGGTAACTAATCAATGCCAATTTAGTGGTGCGCCGAAGGAAGATCCAAACGAACATCTTCGTACCTTTAATAGGATCTGTACACTATTTAAAATCCGAGAAGTGAAGGATGAATAGATATATCTCATGTTATTTCCCTGGACTTTGAAGGGAGAAACCAAAGATTGGTTAGAATCGTTACCTGAAGGGGCGATTGATACATGGGACGTTTTAGTTGAAAATTTTCTTAAACAATTCTTTCTGGCATCTAAAGCCGTGAGACTTCAAGGAGACATTGTTACGTTCACACAAAAGCCAAATGAAACTCTATATGAGGCGTGGACCAAATTTGGAAAGTTATTAAGAGGATGTCCGCAACATGGTTTAGACACCTGTCAAATAGTACAAATATTCTACCAAGGATGCGACATCACTACAAGAAAAGACATTGATATAGCAGCTGGTGGTTCCATTATGAAGAAAACCGCAACTGATGCTTACAAAATTATTGATAACACTGCTTCCCACTCACATGAGTGGCACCAAGAAAAAGATATCGTTAGATCATCTAAAGCAGCTAGAGCCGATTCTATCCATGACTTAGATTTCATTTCTGCAAAGATAGATGCTGTCGAGAGACGAATGGAAAAGATGACTAAGGATATTCACTCAATAAGAATTAGTTGTGAGCAGTGTGGAGGACCACATTTGACAAAAGATTGTCTCAGTATTGAACTAACAATGGAACAAAGAGATAATGTTTCATACATAAACCAAAGGCCTGGAAATAATTATCAGAATAATTATCAACCGCCAAGACCAATCTACAATCAAAATCAGAACTATAACCGAAATGTTCCATACAACAACCAACAAGGTCCTAGTAATCAACAAGTATCCAACAATACTTACAATCAGCAAAGACCTATTTTTCCAATTAAACCACAACAAACCGATGATAAAAAGCCAAATTTAGAAGATATGATGTCAAAGCTAGTTGAATCTCAAACGCAATTTTTCACATCTCAGAAACAAACCAATAAAAAAATGCTCAAACATTTAGAAATCAACAAGCTTCGATTCAAAATTTAGAACAAGAAGTAAGTAACCTAGCAAGGTTAATAGGTGAAAGAAAATCGGGAAGTTTACCTAGTGATACAAATGCTAACCCCCGGAATGAAATAGCTAAAGCCATTACCACAAGAAGTGGTATTACACTTAAACCACCTGAAATACCTGTAATTTCTGATAAAGCTATTCCTACTCCACAAGAACCCCAATCTGAACAAGATAAGGAAACAGAACCGGTAGTTGAAAAGGTTAATGAAGATAACACAGTTAAGGCTAAACCTTATGTTAACCCATACCAACCACCACTTCCTTACCATAGTAAAATGAGAAAAGAGAGACTTGAAGCCGAGCAATCCAAATTCTTGGATATGTTTAAACAAATAAATGTAAATCTTCCTTTCATTGATGTAATTTCAGGAATGTCTAGATATACTAAATTTTTTAAAGATCTAATCACAAATAGAAAGAAAATGGAAGAACTCTCGGCTGTTACTATGAATGCTAATTGTTCTGCAGTGCTGTTGAATAAGATACCAGAAAAATTATCAGATCCAGGAAGTTTCACAATTCCATGTTTTCTGGGAAGTCTTAGTTCAATAGAAGCATTGGCAGACTTAGGTGCTAGTATAAATTTAATGTCATATTCATTATACGCTAAACTAGACCTTGGAGAATTGAAACCAACACGAATAAGCATACAACTAGCCGATCGATCAGTAAAATATCCTAGAGGGATAATGGAGAACATGCTAGTTAAAGTTGGTACTTTAGTATTTCCAGTAGATTTTGTTATTCTGGACATAGAAGAAGATTCTCGAGTACCTCTCATATTAGGAAGACCATTCTTAAACACAGCTAAAGCATTAATAGACGTGTTTGGTAAGAAACTGACCCTAAGTATAGAGGACGAGAGTGTTACCTTTTCTGTTGATAGAGCAATGCAACAACCGCAATCTGCAGATGATACATGTTATTATATTCAAACTATAGATTCACATGCAGAATTGTTAGAAGAATTTCCAGAATTACAAGGAACGGGAGAATGTTCTTTAGGAGAAGGTAATGAACCAATTGATGAAACTGAAATGTTAGCTACACTAATGGCTAATGGATATGAACCAACAACAGAAGAAATTCAAATGCTAAAAGAAGAAGACAGATATCGATATAAATCATCGATAAAAGAACCTCCGACATTAGAGTTAAAGCCACTTCCAAACCATTTGGAATACGCTTATTTACATGGTGAATCTGAATTACCTGTAATAATATCTTCTTCTCTTACTGAAAATGAAAAATCTCAACGCATTTCTGTATTAAAAGCTCATAAACCAGCCATTGCATGGAAGATTCATGATATTAAAGGAATAAGTCCTTCGTATTGCACACATAAAATCCTTATGGAAGAAGGTCATAAAACGTATGTGCAACGCAAACGAAGACTAAATCCTAATATGCAAGATGTTGTAAAGAAAGAAATTATTAAACTGCTAGATGCAGGTTTAATTTATCCAATTTCTGATAGTCCATGGGTAAGCCCAGTTCAATGCGTGCCTAAGAAGGGTGGCACGACTGTTATCACAAATGAGAAAAATGAGCTTATTCCTACTAGGACTGTAATAGGATGGCGTGTTTGTATTGATTATAGAAAATTAAATGACGCCACCAGAAAAGATCACTTTCCCTTACCTTTCATTGATCAAATGTTGGAAAGATTAGCCGGAAACAGTTACTATTGTTTTCTTGATGGTTTTTCCGGATATTTTCAAATTCCAATAGCACCCGAGGACCAAGAGAAAACCACATTCACGTGCCCTTATGGTACTTTTTCTTACAAATGCATGCCATTTGGACTTTGCAACGCCCCTGCAACCTTTCAAAGGTGCATGATGGCGATTTTTCACGACATGATAGAAGAATGCATGGAAGTTTTCATGGATGACTTTTCAGTCTTCGGTGATACATTTGAAACATGTATAGTTAATCTTGAACGAATGCTTATTAGATGCGAACAATCAAATCTAGTTCTTAATTGGGAGAAATGCCATTTCATGGTTAAAGAAGGCATCGTTCTTGGTCATAAAATTTCAAAGGAAGGAATTGAAGTGGATAGAGCTAAAGTAGATGTAATTGCTAAACTTCCACATCTCACCAATGTTAGAGGAGTTAGGAGTTTTCTAGGGCATGCCGGTTTTTACCGACGTTTCATAAAAGATTTTTCTAAAATTGCCACTCCTATGAATAAACTCCTATAAAAGGATGCTCCATTCATCTTTTCAGATGAATGCATCAAATCTTTTAATATTCTTAAAGAAAAACTTACTAATGCGCCGATCATGATAACTCCAAATTGGAATCTACCATTTGAACTAATGTGCGATGCAAGTGATTTTGCAATGGGAGCTGTTTTAGGACAAAGGATTGAAAAACGATTTCAACCTATTTATTATGCTAGTAAGACGTTACAAGGAGCACAAACGAACTATACAACTACTGAAAAGAACTCCTTGCTATTGTCTTTGCTTTTGACAAATTTCGATCATATTTCGTTCTAGCTAAAACGGTGGTCTATACCGACCATTCTGCTCTTAGATACCTATTTTTAAAAAACAAGATGCTAAACCAAGATTAATCCGTTGGATCTTACTCTTACAAGAGTTCGATATTGAAATTCGAGATAAAAAGGGAGCAGAAAATCTCGCCGCTGATCATCTTTCTCGTCTTGAAAATCCTGAATTAGAAGTTCTAAATGAATCGGCCATACAAGACAACTTTCATAATGAATATCTCTTGAAGATATATTATAATGAAATTCCATGGTTTACACACTATGCAAACTACTTAGTATGTGGATTCCTTGAAAAAGGGTTGTCGTACCAAAAACGAAAGAAATTCTTTAGTGATATAAAACACTATTTCTAGGAAGATCCACATTTGTTTAAAAGTTGTCCCGATGGAATAATACGCCGATGTGTATTCGGAGATGAAGCCAGTCAAATCTTAAACCATTGTCACACAGGACCAACAGGAGGGCATTATGGGCCTCAACTAATAGCAAGAAAAGTTTACGATGCTGGATTCTATTGGCCTACAATTTTCAAAGACGTACACCTTCTTTGCAAATCCTGTGTTGCTTGTCAAAGGGCCGGAAAAATAAGTCAACGTGATGAAAGGCTAAAAAATGTCATTCAAGTATGTGAAGTATTTGACATTTGGGGTATTGACTTTATGGGTCCATTTCCAAAATCTCATAATAATCTATACATTCTCGTTGCCATTGATTATGTATCTAAATAGGCGGAAGGACAAGCTCTCCCAACTAATGATGCACGAGTTGTAGTTAACTTTTTAAAACGTCTTTTTGCAAGGTTTGGAACACCGAAAGCTTTAATAAGTGATCGGGGTACTCATTTTTGTAACAATCAACTTGAGAAAGTTCTTAAAAGATATGGAGTAACTCATAAAATCTCCACCGCATATCATCCACAAACAAGTGGACAAGTTGAAAATACCAACCGAGCTTTAAAACGTATTCTAGAGAAAACCGTAGGATCAAATCCGAAGGAATGGTCCATGAAATTGGAGGATGCACTCTGGGCTTTTAGAACAGCCTACAAAACTCCAATTGGTACCACACCTTTTAAACTCGTTTACGAAAAAGCATGTCATCTTCTAGTAGAAATTGAACACAAATCATTTTGGGCTTTGAAGACATGTAATCTTGATTTACATGAAGCCGGACGTCTACGGTTAAGTCAATTAAATGAATTAGAAGAATTAAGACTTGTGGCATATGAAAATTCGTTAATCTATAAAGAAAGAATGAAGAAATGGCATGATAAAAGAATCAGAAGTTCAAAAGAATTCAAAGAAGGAGACAGAGTTCTTCTTTTCAATTCACGATTCAAGCTATTTCCTGGAAAATTGAAATCAAGATGGTCTGGACCATTCATAGTCAAAAGAGTTTTCCCGTACGGAACGGTAGAATTAATAAATTCAAATGGGATTGAATTTAAAGTTAATGATCACAGAGTTAAACATTACATAGATAGTCCGATGGAAGTTGACAACGAAGTTAATCACAATTTCAACACCACAGCTAACTAAGTGTGGGAAGAATCAAGTCTTTAAAGGATAATATGTATTTCTGTTAGAGTTAGATGTTCTGTTTTCGTATATTTTCCGAGAATGGAACCCGAATGGTCTTTCCCTAGCAGACCCTAAAGAACTAGTCTTCTCCCCCCATTCTGAATTTTTATTTTTTTAGGTTTTACGAGGTGAAGACTTCCTGTGAACTAAACCATGGTCTAATGCTACACGCTTTGATCACTAAACGTAATAATGACACCCTTTCAAGTGAATTAGTATCATTAATCAGAGGTAAATTGGACGGAGTAAGAAAAGAATCCCGGAACGAAAATAATAAGTTACATTTTGGTAAAGGAAAATCAAAATCCGCAGTGAAAAGAAGAGCACGATACCTTGAAAGATGTCACAAATGCGAAAAATGGTCGCACGAAGGAAAATGCTCGACGAATCAGACATATTCCAATACCGAATTCGTTACTTTATGCAGAGATGGACCGTTCATATGTTTTGAAGAAAAATCATTGAATGCTCGAGGTTACGCCTATGTAGCTAGGGAAAACCAATTAGTCCGACTATCTTATGAGTGGGCTAAAGCAGGTCACTAAGAATTCTATTTCACAGGTAAGTATGTACAGTTTTTATTTTTATTTTATTTTAACCTTTTGATAATAAACGCTAAATCGTTCGCTATAAAGTATTAAATTGGTATTCAATAAAATTAGGTTTTGCGACTAAAATTATTGATATCATACAAAAATTTATTACATCACTGCGAAATTTACCGTTTATTCTTAAGGTATAAATATCTTTAATCAATCAACCCAAAATATTTCAAAAATTCGTCATGAGTTAAACTAGGTTATGGAACCGAAATTACTTTACCGAAAAGAGGGGCGTATATTTTTGATAATATTTGATTGATTAAAGTGGGATAAAAGACCAAAAAGATTTTTAATTTTTATTTTTACTTTGTTTTTAATATATAAATATTAAACTAAATTGTAAATTTTTTTTAAAAAAAATCAATATATTTAAAATTGTAAATATTTGAAAAATTAATACTTTTAATATAAGTTTGAATGTATAAAAACAAAAATATAATATAAATTTGATGTGAATTTTTAATGAATTTTTAATTTTATGCATTTTAAATTTAAGTTTGGTGTGAATTTAAAAACAAAAATTTATTTTAATTCGTTAAGTTAAAAACTTTAATTTTTAAAATTCGTTGTGAGTTGAAAACTAGGTCGTTGAACCGAAATTGCTCTACCCAAGGGAGGGACGAGAACTTTTATTATCATTATTTTTTCTTATTGAATTAAAGTATGCCAAAAATATTAAAAAACCTAAAAACCTTTGCTTTTAAAACCGCGCTTAAAATTGACAAATTTTAAAATTTTGTCGAGGGACGGACTAGGACAACGATTCGAAACGCCCTCATCCTAAAAAGAAACAAATTTTTAAAATTTTATTAATTTTATGTTTTATTAAGTTATAAGATTTTTATAAAAATAAAAAAAGCAAAAATGTACTGTACCCGAACCCCATGCGATCGCATGGGATTTGGCCTTCCAATCCATGCGATCGCATGGAGCTGGAACCCAGGCCAGAAACAAAATACCAGCGAGCTGTTCTGTCCACTCCACAAAACACACACACATATACACGAAATCCTCTTAAAAACACCTCAAAAATTCGAAATTTTTCACCGTAATTCGTCAAATTTCTTGCTCTAATCATGCCTAGGTTCGGATTCTTCAACAAAAAGGTAAAAATTACATCCCTAAACTCATAAATTTTCTAGTTTTTGTGATAATTACCAATATTTTACCTAATTTGATTTTGTTAATTTCTAGTGTAATTAGTGTTAAATTGTTAGTATTTTATGCATGTATAACCTAGATTGATGCTATTTAACATGATTTGAAGCCAAAAACTTCAAAATTTTTAGAAATCTAGGGTTTGTGTTCTTGAGCAATTTGGGGCTTTTTGATATAAACAGGTTATGGCCGATTTTTGTCATGAATTATTTCTAAATTAAGTAGTGTAACATGTTTAGGTAGTTAAATGATCCAAACTTTGATCCTAAACATGATTTTTGAGAATTAAAGTGGACTTTTTAGGTACAAAATTCATGAACTTGATTAATTTGATATAATTGCCATTTGAGACTTGTTTAATTGTTAGTAATGACTATTTTGACATGTTATTTGAGTTAAATGTTTATGAACTTTGTATACATTTTCATAAAGGCTTATTTGAAAAAGTGTAGAATTAATAAAATTGTGAAAATGTGTATAAGTTTAATTTTGATTTAACATGTTATTGTAATTGTTTCAAGTTGTTATTTTGCTAACACTAATGCATATTTGGATGCACAAATTTTGTGTTTAATGTGTTTTGCAGAAAACCGATACTGCTGGTGCTTCATCATCATCTAGACAACCACAACAAGAACCTGAACCAGAATATGAGCCGCAATACTAGCCAGAACCCGAACAAGAACCACAACAGGAACAACAACATCAACCTGATCAACATGTACCTTATTATTATCCGCTACAATTTGTTGATGCCTTCACAGTATTTCCGATGCATCCGCCAGTAGAATACCCAACGATTCCTGAACATACATTGCATCCTAATCTGAGATTCGATAGAAGTTGGAGAGATTACCCGGCATATCAAAGTAATAAATTCAAATTAGTAACGAAAGATGTAGAGGTGCCTAGGGTAATTGATTGGAATCCTTTGGAAACGGTACATCTAGTTGACCGTGTTAGACTGCTACTGATTCAAAGGTATGGCAGTTCTTCTTTTACCGATTGGGAACGTCTATTCATCATTCGTAGGCCTGTATATAAGGAATGGTGTGTCGAGCTTATGAGTACTATAGCATTAAATGCAGATGTAGATAGGTTAGATGATAGAAGTTTTCTTAGATTTATACTTGGCCGTAGGATGTACAGGATGTCCATGCTGGACATGGCCAGGTCTTTACAGATATATACGCCCGCTGAATTACTACTACCCGATTGTATTAATTTGATTTATCTTGGTGAAAGGGTAGATAGGAATTTTGATGCGAACACCGTCTGGAGGCGTATGTCAGATTATAATGTTTTTGGGCGGGCAGGAACACATACCTACTTACATATTAACAGAACCGAGCTTCGTATAATTCATAGATTTTTGGCTAACTCGATTACACAGAGAGGTCACAACAAGGAAAAATTTACCTTACATGATTTATTTTACCTAAAGTGTATTCGAGACCCAAGAGGCTTTGTTAATATCCCTTACTGTGTTGGTTTTTATTTATCTAAAATGGTGGAAGTAATACAGGAAGGGGGGATAATTGGAGGAGGTATTTTTGTTACTCTCATTGGAGAGTATTTAGGTGTAGATAGGGACCAAGGGGGTCCACTTATGGTATGTAGGGAACAGGTTAAGCCTTTAGGATTGAGGGTTTATGCGGGTGCTAAGGTATTAAAGAGTAGACGCAATCAGCCAGTACCCTATGAAGGTAATCATCCTCAGGTAAAGAGAGGTTCAGGCGAGAAAATGGAGGAAGCGGATGACATTAGGGATGTCATTCGGGAGGCTATGACTGACGTCTACCAGCGTGTAGATGAGGTAGATATGACAAACGCGGAGAGATTTCGTCGGATGGAGCAGTGGCAAGCCCGGAATGATTACGAGCATTCCAGGCAATGACAGCATGATAGATGGGACTATCATCAGCGTCAGATTATGAGCCGGCTGTCACCTCAGGATCACTACATCCCGACCTGACCCGCTTACTATCCTCCACACCAGCCTGAGATGAGACCACCATTTACTCTTTACGACCCTAACCAGGCATACCAGTACACCTATCACCAACCATGGAACCCGGACGACGACATGAACTGGAACCCCTATCCAGATTGATAGTTCCGTTGGTGATTTCTATGATTTTTATCTTTTTATTATTTTTATTTATTTATGTTTAAACATATGATATTGTGATACATTAATGTATTGTTTAATATTTTTATTATTTGGTACTAATATTTCATATTTGATTTGAAAGTGGGATTTAAAGTCCCATTTCAAATTACCATGCATGTTTATATTTGTATGTATGTATATTGTTAATTGTACACAACAGGGTAAAACAGCGCATTTTCAAAGACTGGCATTAAGTTCAGCAAAAGCTAGTACTTTTGACAACAAAATGAAAAACAAATGTAATGTAACAGCAAGATGAAATGAACAAATGATGTGCACCATTTATCATTCAGCAAACAAACGCCAATATGTTTGGAAACTTTGGTAAAATTTAATCATTTTTCTACGCTAAAACACCCTCAATAATTTAAATTGTACTGATTTCTTGCAAATGAGGGCATTGCAAGATCTTAAGTGTGGGAAGGGGTTAAATTCTTTCGGATTTTTAAAATTTTAACTTATACACTTGATTACCATTAAAAATGCTAGTAAAGCAGTAGTTGTATTAGAATCTAGTGCTCTCTGATAATAAAGAACAACCCTAGTCTTATATACTGACTACCCAATTCTAGTAAAATTTTTCAAAATTTTCAATTAAATGAACTCAAAATCATGTTTATACATATTTATGAACGATAAAACTAGGTGTTAACACCGAAATTATTGTTACCTCAGAAAGGACATAAATTGAGAAACAACCCAAAATGTTAGAATTCATTTAAAATAGAATAGAGGACAATAAAAAGGAAAATAAAAGGCAAGTGTGGAAAAATTACCAAGTTATTTAAAACATATATAACATATTTTTGTACAAATAACTGAAGATGCTTTTGTTTTAGACTAAACTAATCAGTTTTACCCGATTTACTGTAATATATTTGAAAGAAAGATGGATCTACACGATGAATCAATTCCATCATTAAAAGGAAGTAAAGTCTTCCGAAAAAGAAACGCGCTTCTTGATTTAGGTCAGGAAGTTGTCGTCCAGAGTAGTTGTAGAGTCTACGAAAAACCTTGAAAAGTTTTCTCGAAAATCAGTTGGAAATCCACGGACCTCAACATCAAACAGGGTCGCCAAGTGGTCAGACTTATCCTAACCATGAGAGGATCTGTCTCGTAAAATGGGGAGGACGCCGTGCAAATTAGCTTGATAAGACTAATGAATCAGATCCCCAGAAAAGGATAATCTCCTTAAAGATTAAAAATCAGCTTTTAAGCCTGATATTACTCAATCCTAGAGATTGACCTTAAAGATTGAGAATTACAAACTCATGGAATTCGATGATATCTAAACTCGAGCTTGAACGAGAAAATATTTTGATAAAAATTACAAACTGATTTGTTATCTGAAAACCCATTTTCAATGCGTTCATTACCATTGAACGTAAAATCATAGGAATTCACCTGGAATTCATTAGGTCACCTAAACCAAATCGGGTGTCAACCGTAAGAACGGTGGTTGCATAGCATGGTCAAAGACAGGACCTTGTGCCAAACCGAAAAATTATAGGGTGATCTTTACTATTTCTCCTACCAAGGATAGTAATTGCATCCGACACATTATAGACCATAATTAAAAGCATGTCAGGGGACATTGCCTTAACAGTTGCTTGTTCAACGCTTTCCTTTACAAACGGACGATAGTTTACCGAAAGGTAATATACAGAGCAAGTATACTGGACGTGTTGCTTTCCCCATACAAGGTTAGCAAGTGGGTGACACAAAACCGCAAGTTTTGAGCTAAAGTTTTTAAATCTGAAACCCACCAAACCCACAAAAACAATTTGCAAATACAGGTGAAGGGTTATTCCGGAAAACTTATCTAGGGTAAAAGCTAGATCTTATTTTTGAAAAATCAAATGTTTTCATAAAGATCCAATTTCCTTAAAGGATCTAAATTTTCATAGTCATGTGGGACTGTAAACCACATCGTTACTACCATTGTTCATACCCTCGTATAGAAATCACTGATGTACAAAGTGTGAAGAATAAAGAAGTGATTCTAGTATTCTTATTTTAAGACTATATTGCTTGAGGACAAGCAACGCTCAAGTGTGGGAATATTTGATAATGCTAAAAACGAACATATATTTCATAGCATTATCCCTCAAGAAAGACAAGCTTTAGTTGCAATTGTTCTATTTACAAGTGATATTCGTTTAAATAATAAAAGGTGAAGATAAAAGACATATTCGACGAATTGAGGACGCAAATGACCAAAAAGCTCAAAAGTACAAAATACAATCAAAGTGGTTCCAATTATTGATAAGAAACGTCTCAAAATTACAAGAGTACAAGACGCGAAACGCAAAGTACAAGATATTAAATTATACGCAAGGACGTTCGAAAATCCGGAACCGGGACCAAAGTCAACTCTCAACGCTCGACGCAGCGGACTAAAAATTACAAGTCAACTATGCACACGAATATAATATAATATTTAAATAATTCTATAAATTATTTATATATTATATTATTATTATAAACCGTCGGCAAAACAAGAAAACAAACTCATGTGAGCTGGTACCTACCTCCATGCGATCGCATGGCCTGGAGGCACAAAAGCCATGCGATCGCATGGCACACTTTTTCAGCTCAGGTCCTATAAATTCGCAGTTTGGTGATCAAAAATATATCCATCATCTCTCTATCTATCACTCGTATATATATATATATATATATATATATATATATATATATATATATATATATTTTTTTTAAATTCTAATAATAAGGGTATGTTAGCGAATGTTGTAAGGGTGTAAGTCGAAATTTTGTTCGTGTAACGCTACGCTATTTTTAATCACTGTAAGTTATGGTTAATGTTATTTTTATATTATTGTCTCGTAGCGAAGTTATTATTATGCTTATTTAAGACGAAGTAATCATGATGTTGAGCTAAAATATTAAAATTGGGTAATTGGGCTTTGTACCATAATTGGGGTTTGGACAAAAGAACGACACTTG
This sequence comes from Rutidosis leptorrhynchoides, assembly GCF_046630445.1. Taxonomy (NCBI): domain Eukaryota; kingdom Viridiplantae; phylum Streptophyta; class Magnoliopsida; order Asterales; family Asteraceae; genus Rutidosis; species Rutidosis leptorrhynchoides. Next base: position 175,087,115 of record NC_092339.1, read on the forward strand.
TGGAATTTAGACTATGGGCTATTAATGGGCTTTATATTTGTTTAACTAAATGATAGTTTGTTAATTTAATATAAAGATTTACAATTGGACGTACCTATAAATAACCATATACACTCAATCGGACACGATGGGCGGGATATTTATATGTACGAATAATCGTTCATTTAACCGGACACGGAAATGGATTAATAGTTAATAGACTTATTAAAACAGGGGTGAATTATGTACAAGGATACTTGGCATAATTGTTAACAAAGTATTAAAACCTTGGATTATACGCAGTCGATATCCTGGTGTAATTATTAAACAAAGTATTAAGACCTTGTTACAGTTTAAGTCCCCAATTGGTTGGAATATTTAACTTCCGATATAAGGATAATTTGACGAGGACACTCGCACTTTAAATTTATGACCGATGGACTGTTATGGACAAAAACTAGACGGACATATTGAATAATCCAGGACAAAGGACAATTAACCCATGGAAATAAACTAAAATCAACACGTCGAACATCATGATTATGGAAGTTTAAATAAGCATAATTCTTTATTTTCATATTTAATTGCACTTTTAATTATTGCACTTTTATTTACTGTCATCGTATTTAATTGCACTTTTAATTATCGTTCTCCTTAATTATCGCAATTTTATTTTATCGCACTTTTATTTATCGCAATTTCATTATCGTTATTTAATTTACGCTTAAAATTAAGTTATATTTATTTTTAATATTTTACATTAGGTTTTAACTGCGACTAAAGTTTTAAAATTGACAAACCGGTCATTAAACGGTAAAAACCCCCTTTTATAATAATAATACTACTTATATATATTTTTGTATTTTTACAAATATAGTTTTTAAAAATATAGCGTTAAGCTTGTTTAAAAGATCCCTGTGGAACGAACCGGACTTACTAAAAACTACACTACTGTACGATTAGGTACACTGCCTATAAGTGTTGTAGTAAGGTTTAGGTATATCCACTCTATAAATAAATAAATAAGTTGTGTAAATTTGTATCGTATTTAATAGTATTTCCTTGTAAAAATTAATACTATTTCATATACCCCTCGTATAACATCAGGTACTCATTTTTGTAATAATCAACTTGAGAAAATTCTCAAAAGATATGGAGTAACTCATAAAATCTCAACCGCTTATCATTCACAAACAAGTGGACAAGTTGAAAATACCAACCGAGTATTAAACCGTATTTTAGAAAAAACTGTAGGATCAAATCCGAAGGAATGGTCCATGAAATTGGAGGATGCACTCTGGGCTTTTAGAACAGCCTACAAAACTCCAATTTTCATCACACCTTTTAAACTCGTTTACGGAAAAGCATGTCACCTTCCAGTAGAAATTGAGCACAAAGCATTTTGGGCTTTGAAGACATGTAATCTTGATTTGCATGAAGCTGGTCGTCTACGGTTAAGTCAACTAAACGAATTAGAAGAATTAAGACATGATGCATATGAAAATTCGTTAATCTATAAGGAAAGAATGAAGAAATGGCATGATAAAAGAATCAGAAGTTCAAAATAATTTACGGAAGGAGACAGAGTTCTTCTTTTCAATTCACGATTCAAGCTATTTCCTGAAAAATTGAAATCAAGATGGTCTGGACCATTCATAGTCAAAAGAGTTTTCCCATACGGAACAATAGAGTTGATAAATTCAAACGGGATTGAATTTAAAGTTAATGGTCACAAAATTAAACATTACATATATGATCCGATGGAAGTTGATAATGAAGTTAATCACAAGTTCGACACCACAGCTAACTAAGTGTGGGGAGATTCAAATATTTTAAAGGATAATATAATGCTGTCTAGAGTTCGATTTTCTGTTTTCGTGTAGTTCTCGAGAATGGAATCCGAATGGTCTTTCCCTAGCAGACCCTAAAGAACGAGTCTTCTACCTCCATTCTGAATTTTTGTGTTTTTAGGTTTTACGAGATGAAGAATTCATTTGATTTGAACCATGGTCTACTACTACACGCTATGATTACTAAACGTAATAATAACACTTTCCCGAGTGAACTGGTATCATTCATAAGAGAAAAAATGGACGAAGTAAGGAAAGAACTCAGGAAAAATCATAATAAGACACATTTTGGTAGAGGAAAATCAAAATCCGCAACAAAAAGAAGAGCATGACACCTTGAAAGATGTCATAAATGCGTAAAATGGTCACACGAAGGGAAATGTTCGAACAATCAAACACATTCCAATACCGAGTTCGTTACTTTATGCAGAGAAGGACCGTTCATATGTTTAGAAGAAAAGTTATTGAAAAATCGAGGTTACGCTTATGTAGCTATGGAAAACCAAATCGAACGACTCTGTTATGAGTCGACTAAAGCAGGTCTCTGAGAATTTTATCTCATAGGTAAGTATGTACAGTTTTTATTTTATTTTTATTTATTGCTTTGAACCTTTTGATAATAAACACTGAATCGTTCGCTATAAAGTATTAGATTGATATTCAATAAAATTAGGTATAATAAACCGAAATTATTGATATCGGACAAAAATTTAATTCATCACTGCGAAATTTACCATTTATTCATAAGGTATAAATATCTTTAATCAATTAATTCAAAATATTTCAAAAATTCGTCAGGAGTAAAATTAGGTAATATAGCCGAAATTGCTTTACCCAAAAGAGGGACGTATATTTTTGTAAATATTTGATTAATTAAAGTGGGATAAAAGACCAAAAAGATTTTTATTTTTATTTTTACCTTGTTTTTAATATTAATATATAACTATATTATTTTAAATATAAGTTTGTAAAATTAATGTATATAAAAAATATTAATACTTATATGAAATTTTATGCATTTTAAATTTAAGTTTGGTGTGAATTTAAAAACAAAAATTTACTTTATTTCATTAAGTTAAAAATTTGATATCTAAAATTCATCGTGAGTTGAAGACTAGGTCGTGAAACCGAAATTGCTTTACCCGAGGGTGGGACGAGAAATTTTTGTTATCATTATTTTTAATCTTATTGATTTAAAGTATGCCAAAAACAAAAAAACAAAAAAAAAAACCAAAAAACCAAAAAATCTTTGCTTTTAAAACAACGCTTTTGAAATGGCAAATTTTAAAATTTTGTAGAGGGACGAACTAGGTGAACGTACCGAAACGCCCTCAATCTAAAAAGAAACAAAAATTTAAATTAATTAATTGTTTTACAAGTAAAAGGTTATTAAAAAAAAGAGCACCGCACTCGCGGAGCTCCTGAGGGGAAAAAGCACCGCACTCGCGGAGAAATTAAAATCCAGATGGGATAAACTGGTTGACAGACCAGTCCCCAAAACACACCCAACCCAATTTTTTCTGCGAAAATACACACAAAAACCCTTCCAAAATTCGCGATTTTTCATCTAAAATAACCAAATCTTCACTAAAATCATGATTGGGAGATTCCTAACAAGAAACTTTTCAAGGAGATCGGTAAATTTCTACACAATACACTCTTTAATTCGTATTATTAGTGTTCTTGAGCAAAATTATACCTAATTTGATTTTGATGATTTCTAGCTTAGTTATAGTTAAATTGATTGTATATTATGCTTGTATAACCTAGATTGATGCTATTTAACATGATTAGAAGCCTTAAACTTCAAAATTTTGAGTAATCTAGGGACTGTGTTCTTGAGCAAATTTGGGGTTTTTTTTGATGTAAACAGGTTATGGCTGAATTTTGTTATTAGCTCATGCTTAATTAAGTAGTATAACATGTTTAGGTTGCTAAATGATTCAAACTTTGATCCTAAACATGATTTTTGAGCAAGATTGTTGACTTTTTAAGTCAAAAATGCATGAACTTGATTAATTTGATATGAATGTCATTTGAAACTTGTTTAATTGCTAGTAATAGTTATTTTGACATGTTATTTGAGTAGAATACTTAGGAACAATGTATTCATTTTCATATATTTTTATTTGAAAAAAAATGTAGAATTGTTAATATTATGAAAATGTATATAAGTTTATTATTGGTTAAACATGTCATTATGATTATTTTGATTTATGATTTTGCTAGCACTAATGCATATTTGAATGCACAAAAATTGTGTTTAATGTATTTTGCAGACTGAAAGGGTGAATCTTCATCCGCTGCCCAAGCTCATAATGCTCCTCCTGAGAATGCAGGTGCACAGGAGATTAACGATCAATACAGAAAAAATCTACCTCATCCATTCATTGCATATTCAAATATACAAAAGGCAGATTTACACCCTAACTTAAGATTTGACAGATATTGGATAGATTATCCAAAATATCAGAGGAACTTACGCATTCTTCAGTCTAAGAATGTTGAAGTACCTAGGGTGATAGAGTGGGAACCATTAGAGACAGTGGGATTGGCCGAACCAATCAGGGAATTACTTTACCAAAGGTATGGTAATTCTACTTTTAACGATTGGGAACGTTTATTCACTATACGTAGGCCTGCATATAGGGAATTTTAACAGACTGAAACCCGGGTTAGTTGTAAGTGGACTATTTTTGCCCTTAGGGTTTGTGCTTAGTCTTAAGTGCTTTTTATTTTAATTATTTTATTAGTGTTTTAATATAATTATGTTGTGACCAGTTTGTGACAAGGGTCCCAGAACAGGTTTGTTTATTTTAATTGGACCTCGTTTGGGTTATCTAATCTTGTGCGAAAGATATCAGATAACTGGTAAATACCCGTGTGTTGTGGGGTATGAGATTTTAACCCCAAATTAAGTGTGAGACCAGCTAATTTCCTCTCAATTGCTCCTGAACCTTCCTCTCACTCACTCTCACCTAACTTCACCTCCTTCAAACAACCCTAAATGATTTGATCTCAAATTAAAGCTTGATTTTGGTGTCAAATCATTCCTTATGTTGTTGTGATTCTAACAAGGTAAAGTTTATCTGATTTCGTGATCAAATCAGTGTCAAAATGGGTGTTTTAGTCAAGTTTTATGAAAGTGGATTTTGATGTCCAAATTGGTTCAATTTGTTGTTGTTTGTGCATAAAAGTTATGGGTTTATGTTTCTAAATGTTTAGTGTAAAAGATGTAACCTGTTTTGAGGTAAAAAACGTGTCCAAAGTTGAGATTTGGTGATTTTGGGTTGAAACCCATCACTTTGCTGCTGTTGCAGCTGATGAACTACCTTCGGCCGATGGTCGTTGACCATCGACCGATGGTGAGGGTCGATCGGCCGGTGGACAAGACCATCGACCGATGGTGTGAGATTCTGACCAGCTGATGTAATTTTGACGATCGACCGATTGTGGGAGACCATCGACCGATGGTGTGTTGTCGATCGACCGATGGATGGGACCATCGACCGATGGTCTTAGACAGTGAAATTTTTACTAAGTGTTGATTTATAGCTGTTATGCTGTCCGCGTGTTTTTATGATTTTCAGGATGTAAATTCTGAAAGTGCATTTTTGCTGTAATTCGTTGTCAGTGTGTCTAATCTTGATGGGAACACTATTCTAACTTGGTTTTTGCTGTTCTCAGGAGATAAGGACAAGGACGAAGCTCAGAAATAATAACTGAGCAGTTGCTGGTAATTGGTGAGTGGGTCTATCTCCGGATAGAGTTTAAGTAGCATATACTGCTACTGTGGTTGACTCTTTTACCATGCATAGTGTAGGAATTGCCATGATAGAATATTATTGTTTGTCTGATGTTGTATGTGAATTATATGTACACTGTGTGAATGGCACCAGTCGGGCCTAGGGAGACTGGGGACTCGAGACCGTATCTAGGAGAGGTTAGAGTCCATATGAGGTCAATCGTGCCTAGGGGAGGTTGGGTCCATAGGCTACTAATTGTGGAGTATAGTGTGAACGATGCACCCCCTTCATCTGGATAACTATACTGTGAATTGAGTAGCAGGGACTATCGGTAGACTCAAGCCTGATCAGCTGGGAGTCGTGTGCTCGTACAAATCGCCGATCCTCGTATTGTCTTATTGTATGCTAGCTGGTAGTTAGCAGGTGTTGTTGTTAGTAGATAGCTTGTGTGTGGCTTAAGCTATATCTGTTAGATAGATTCCATTCACTTAGCGGTGCGCTAATCCCCCACATATTCTCCCCTTGCAGGTTTAGGTAATGCTAGTCGGGATGGGTGCTGTTGCAGAAGACATGTTTGACAACCCAACTCTGATGTGTAATTTTGTACAAATAATGTTTTGTAATAACGTAACACCGTTGTGTAAACTTAAACTTAATTTCACGGATTAATGTAATGACATGTCTTGTGTTGTGTTTATTAATAAAGTCTTCTACTGTGTGTTTAAAATAAAAAAAATGGCCGGTGTTACAAGTTGGTATCAGAGCATGGTTTGGCAGCAAGTACGTGCGCGTATTTTGTTCCCAAACCCTGAGGCAAGTCATCCATACGTGTGTTAGTTGTGATTGAACTAACTGTTATCCACTAAGCTTTTGTGTGAGCTGTTTTGTAGCACAGGTATGGATGATAGAAACGCAACTGACCCATCCAACCCCGGAACATTCAGAGCACCAGAAGAGGGTGTTGAGTCTGATGATGATCAGAATAGTTACATCCTTCAGTTAGAAAGCAAGCTAAAAGAGGCTGAAGACAAGATTAATGAGCTTGAATTAGCGAGGCATTCTGGGAATGATGATACACCACCTAGATTCCCAACCGCGCAATCCCAAACGATACCTAATGTGCACCAGAACCAGTTTGAGAATCAAATACCTAACCAATACTATATGCCACCGCAAAACACTTTTACTTACCAAAATCCCATGATGATGAACCCATACCAAATGCAAATGTTTCATCAACCTTACATGCAACCACCCAGAAGATGTACTTATAAGAACTTCCGTGATTGCAAACCCTCCGAGTTTTCTGGAAGTACTGATCCGACTGTAACTCTCAATTGGTTGCGAGAAATTGAAAGGGTGTTTGAAGCGTGTCAGTGTGAACCTGAGCTGAAAGTAACGTATGCTAGTCGAATGTTGAAAGGTAGGGCTATGATTTGGTGGGATTCTTTGATTTCCAGTATACCAAAAGAGCAAGTGAGTATGATCACGTGGGAGCAGTTTTATGGGAAGGTGTGTGAACAGTATTGTAATCCGTTTGATATGAACCGAATCAAGACTGAGTTTCTTGAAATGAAGATGACACCTCAAATGACGATCGATGAGGTAGTAGAGAAGTATATGGATAAACTGAGGTTTGTGCAACAATGGGTGCCAGACGAAGCATCTCGTATCCAGCATTTTGTTAATATAATTCTGCCAGAGTACCGAACTTTCGTAAGAACAGCTACATCATTGTCTCAAGCTGTTGTGATGGCTAAGATGGTAGAAAGTGATGTTCAGGCTGCCAGGAATAGAATGTTTGGTAATGTGCTACAACAAGGTGGGCAAGTATCTGGTCAATCAGGATCTAAATCCAAGAAGTCTAGTGGGTTTAAATCGAAGGGTAAAAGTGGTCAGAGTAGTTATGGCTCTGGATCAGATAAAGGGAATTGGTGTCACACGTGTCGATCTTCTCATAGTGGTCAATGTTCTGAGGCTACAAGAAGATGTTTAAATTGTGGTGTTGTTGGGCATGAGTCTTCAGCATGTCCGTATCCGTATAGTGTGTGTTGGAGTTGTCACAAACCAGGGCATCATGCAATTAGTTATCTGTCGAAGAGTGGTAGTTTCGGGGCAGGGTCAGGGGCGCGTTCGGCATCAGCCGTAGGGTCAACTGCCTCGAGTGGGCAGAAGAGGAAGAACCATCCAACAGCAGAGGCTAGATCTTTTCAGATGTCGGTTGAGAATGATGTGGCAACCGACGAAGTGATCACCGGTATGTTTCTAATCAACTCAATACCTGCTCACGTATTGTTTGATTGTGGTTCCAATAGGTGTTTTATGTCTCTACATTTCTGTGCTAAGTTGAATTTACCAGCTGCTGTGTTACCCAAGCCGGTTAGTGTAGAAGTAGCCGATGGTAAGATCACACCCGTCACAACATATGTGTCTGGGGTTTGTATAGAGATCGAAAGGAAGTCTTTCCCGGTGACTTGTTTAGTGTTACCTATTCCTAGCTTTGATGTAGTATTAGGAATGGATTGGTTGAGCTAATATTAAGTGTGATAGGAAAATGATTACCTTTCGTTCGACCGATGGAACCCGTGTTGTGGCCCGAGGGGAGCGGGGTGGGTATAATTTTCCGTTGATAACCATGATGAAAGCGAAAAAGTCGATGGAAAAAGGTTGTGAATCATTTCTTGCATATGTGATTGATGCGAAGAAAGAAAAGAAAACAGTGGCCGATATTCCGGTAGTATCAGAATTTCCCGAAGTGTTCCCAGATGAGTTACCAGGTTTGCCGCCGGTAAGAGAAGTCGAATATAAGATTGAGTTGGTTCCTAGAACAATTCCAGTTGCAAAAGCTCCATACCGATTAGCGCCGTCTGAAATCCATGAAATGATCTCACAGATTCAAGAGTTATTAGATTGTGGGTTTATCCGACCGAGTTCTTCACCGTGGGGTGCTCCGGTATTGTTTGTTAAAAAGAAAGATGGGTCAATGCGTATCTGTATTGATTATTGTGAATTGAACAAAAGAACAGTGAAGAATAAGTATCCATTACCTCGAATAGACAATTTGTTCGATCAGTTACAGGGTGCTTCATTCTTTTCTAAGATAGATTTACGATCCGGGTATCATCAGGTTCGTGTTGCTGAATCAGATATATCGAAAACATCGTTCAGAACTAAGTATGGTCATTATGAATTTCTTGTCATGCCGTTTGGGTTGACGAATGCGCCAGCAGTCTTCATGGATCTAATGAATAGAGTGTGTCATCCGTTCTTAGATAAGTTTGTGATTGTGTTCATAGACAATATACTAGTGTATTCAAAGAGAGAAAGTGAACATACTGAACATCTGAGACAGGTTTTGAACTTGTTGAAACGTGAGCAACTATTTGCAAAATTTTCAAAGTGTGAATTTTGGTTACGTGAAGTGCAGTTTTTGGGTCATGTGATTTGTGCCGAAGGTATAAAGGTTGATCCGATAAAGATAGAAGCGGTAATGAATTGGAATTCTCCGAAGACTCTGACTGAGATTAAGAGTTTTCTGGGATTGGCTGGTTATTATCGCAGGTTTATCAAAGATTTTTCTAAAATAGCGGGTCCGTTGACTAAGTTGACTCCTAAAGATGTAGCCTTTCGATGGACTGATGAACAGGAAAAGGCTTTTCAGAGTTTGAAACAGCTACTGTGTCAGGCACCAGTGTTAGCTTTACCAGAAGGTTCAGACGACTTCGTGGTATACTGTGATGCGTCATATGCTGGGTTGGGTTGTGTATTAATGCAAAGAGATAAAGTAATCGCTTACGCTTCTCGACAATTGAAAGTTCATGAGAAGAATTATCCAGTGCATGATCTTGAAATGGCTGCAGTAGTGTTTGCTTTGAAACTGTAGAGACACTATTGGTATGGAACCCATTGTATTATTTGTACAGATCACAAGAGTTTGCAGTATATCTTCTCATAGAAAGAAATGAATATGAGACAGAGACGGTGGCAAGAGTTGATCAAAGATTATGATTGTGAAATTAAATACCATCCGGGTAAGGCAAATGTGGTTGCAGATGCTTGAAGTCGAAAAAAGTCTAGTGAGAATGTTAAATTCTTGTGTTTGAGTATAACTTCAGATTTGATTGACAAATTGAAAACTGTTCAAGCCATTGCTTTGGAAGATGAACATGTTAAATCTAAACTTATGACTAAACGAAAATTTGACCTAGCCGATGACTCACGTGGACTTAAAACCTTTCATGATCGTGTTTGGGTGCCTATGCTTGGAGACTTGAGGGAATTAATCTTGACAGAAGCTCACAAATCCAGGTTGACAGTACATCCAGGTAGTAATAAGATGTATCATGATTTGAAAACAGTGTATTGGTGGCCGACAATGAAAACAGATATCGCTCGATATGTCGAAAAGTGTCATATTTGTGCTCAGGTGAAGGCAAAACATCAGAAACCTTATGGTTCGTTACGTCAGTTACAGATTCCAAAGTGGAAATGGGAACATATAACGATGGATTTTGTGACCAAATTACCTCGAACTCAGAAAAGACATGATATGATTTGGGTAATAGTGGATAGTCTAACTAAAAGTGCTCATTTTCTTGCTACTCGTGAAACAGCTTCGTTAAGTGAGTTAGCCGAATTGTATGTGAAAGAGATAGTTAGTTGACATGGTGTGCCGTTATCGATTATTTCAGACAGGGATTCTAGATTTGTGTCAAATTTTTGGAATAGTCTTCATCATAATCTGGGTACATGTGTGAATTTAAGTACAGCTTATCATCCTCAGACAGAAGGTCAGAGTGAAAGAACGATACAGACTTTAGAGGATATGTTAAGGGCTTGTGTGTTAGAATACGGTGGTTCGTGGGTACACATTTGCCGTTGGTAGAATTCGCGTATAATAATTCATATCATTCGAGTATAGGGATGCCGCCCTATGAAATGTTGTACGGTCGTCGTTGCAGAACTCCGACATGTTGGTTAGAAGCCGGGGAGAAACAGTTTTCAGGTCCCGAAATTGTTCAAATGACAGCTGAAAAAGTTGCAATTGCGAGAGAAAAGTTGAAAGCCGCTAGAGATAGGCAGAAAATGTATGCTGATCCGCGTAGACATCCGGTAACCTTTAATGTGGGTGAACGAGTGTATCTGAAAGTTTCGCCGTGGAAAGGGGTTATCAGATTCGGTAAACGTGGTAAGTTAGCACCGAGATTTATTGGTCCATTTCAGATCAGTGAAGTGTTGAATGATCAGACTGTGGTGTTAGATCTTCCGCCAGAGTTAGCTGGTATTCATAATACATTCAACGTGTGTTATCTTCGTAAGTGTAAAGTCGACGATGAAATGCAACTTCTTCCTTTAGAAGATATAAGGGTCGATTTGAATAAGAAATTGGTGGAAGAGTCGGTCCGAGTAGTTGACCGAAAGGTGACTAAGTTGAGAAATAAAGAGATACCGATGATATTGATCGAGTGAAAACACAGTTTGGGTTCTAATCTTACGTAGGAAACAGAAGAGTTGATGAGAAATTGCTACCCTCATTTGCTTGACCAAGACCAGATTCCGAGGACGGAATCTCCTTAAGGGGGTGGATTTGTAACAGACTGAAACCCGGGTTAGTTGTAAGTGGACTATTTTTGCCCTTAGGGTTTGTGCTTAGTCTTAAGTGCTTTTTATTTTAATTATTTTATTACTGTTTTAATATAATTGTGTTGAGACCAGTTTGTGACAAGGGTCCCAGAACAGGTTTGTTTATTTTAATTGGACCTCGTTTGGGTTACCTAATCTTGTGCGAAAGATATCAGATAACTGGTAAATACCCGTGTGTTGTGGGGTATGAGATTTTAACCCCAAATTAAGTGTGAGACCAGCTAATTTCCTCTCAATTGCTCCTGAACCTTCCTCTCACTCACTCTCACCTAACTTCACCTCCTTCAAACAACCCTAAATCATTTGATCTCGAATTAAAGCTTGATTTTGGTGTCAAATCGTTCCTTATGTTGTTGTGATTCTAACAAGGTAAAGTTTATCTGATTTCGTGATCAAATCAGTCTCAAAATGGGTGTTTTAGTCAAGTTTTATGAAAGTGGGTTTTGATGTCCAAATTGGTTCAATTTGTTGTTGTTTGTGCATAAAAGTTGTGGTTTTATGTTTCTAAATGTTTAGTGTAAAAGATGTAACCTGTTTTGAGGTAAAAAACGTGCCCAAAGTTGAGATTTGGTGATTTTGGGTTGAAACTCATCACTTTGCTGCTGTTGCAGCTGATGAACTACCTTCAGCCGATGGTCGTTGACCATCGACCGATGGTGAGGGTCGATCAGCCGGTGGACAAGACCATCTACCGATGGTGTGAGATTCTGACCAGTTGATGTAATTTTGACGATCGACCGATTGTGGGAGACCATCGACCGATGGTGTGTTGACGATCGGCCAATGGATGGGACCATCGACCGATGGTCTTAGACAGTGAAATTTTTACTAAGTGTTGATTTATACCTGTTATGTTGTCCGCGTGTTTTTATGATTTTCAGGATGTAAATTCTGAAAGTGCACACGTGTTAAGCATGAAAATTTTAGCGGACGCATTTTTTTACTAATTTGCTATAATTCGCTGTCAGTGTGTCTAATCTTGATGGGAACACTATTCTAACTTGGTTTTTGCTGTTCTCAGGAGATAAGGACAAGGAGGAAGCTCAGAAATAATAACTGAGCAGTGGCTGGTAATTGGTGAGTGGGTCTATCTCTGGATAGAGTTTAAGTAGCATATAATGCTACTGTGGTTGACTCTTTTACCATGCATAGTGTAGGAATTGCCATGATAGAATATTATTGTTTGTCTGATGTTGTATGTGAATTATGTGTACACTGTGTGAATGGTACCAGTCGGGCCTAGGGAGACTGGGGACTCGAGACCGTGTCTAGGAGAGGTTAGAGTCCATATGAGGTCAACCGTGCCTAGGGGAGGTTGGGTCCATAGGCTACTAATTGTGGAGTATAGTGTGAACGATGCACCCCCTGCATCTGGATAACTATACTGTGAATTGAGTAGCAGGGACTATCGGTAGACTCATGCCCAATCAGCTGGGAGTCGTGTGCTCATACAAGCCGTCGATCCTTGTATTGTCTTATTGTATGCTAGCTGGTAGTTAGCAGGTGTTGTTGTTAGTAGATAGCTTGTGTGTGGCTTAATCTATATCTGTTAGATAGATTCCATTCACTTAGCGGTGCACTAATCCCCCACATATTCTCCCCTTGCAGGTTTAGGTACTGCTAGTCGGGATGGGTGCTGTTGCAGAAGGCATGTTTGACAACCCAACTCTGATGTGGACTTTTGTATAAATAATGTTTTGTAATAACGTAACACCGTTATGTAAACTTAAACTTAATTTCACGGATTAATGTAATGACGTGTCTTGTGTTGTGTTTATTAATAAAGTCTTCCGCTGTGTGTTTAAAAAAAAAAACCGGTGTTTTAGGAATGGTGTGTGGAATTGTTATGTACTGTTGAAATAAATGATTAGGTTGCTAGCTTAACTGATCAGAGTTTTATTATATTTTTATTAGGAGGTGTGATGCGCCATATGTCTCTATTAGATATGGCTCGGGCATTGTATATATATACGCCTGAGGAACTAGCATCTACTGATTGTCAAAGGATAATAATTAATGGTAGAAGGGTTGATGATAATTTTGATGCGAATGAAATATGGAGTAGAATGTCTAGACATACCAGATTTCGTGGGGGATCTTACTCTTATACCGATATTGATCGAGCTGAGCTAAGAGTGATTCATAGGTTCTTAGCAAACTCAATTACACAACGAGGTAGGAATAAAGAAAAGGTTAATGAAAATGATCTATTTTACCTCATGTGTATTAGAGACCCACAGAGCTTTGTGAACATACCTTATTGTGTGAGTTATTACTTATCGGTAATGGTAAGGGGTATGAGAAATAATAGTATAATAGGAGGTGGAATTTTCATTACTTTAATTGCTGAGTAACTCAATGTGGATAGAAGTAAGGGGGGATTATTAGTTGCAGTACCAGAACCCCGTGATAGAATTAATTTACGCATGTATCATGGTGCAAAGATTTTAAAGAAACGACATAACGCTGCAGTACCATATGATGGCACGCATCCACAGGTAGAACGAGATCAGGAGCAAGGTAATGCGGGTGGAGGAAACCAAATGACAGATATACAAAGAATAATGGCCCAAAGTGCATACAATCAGGCTATGCAACGTGAGTTTCAGGCTTGGCAATATCATCAAGAATATATCAAAGCCTATTTAGCCTCCCAAGGTAGGAACTACATTCCTACTGAACCGGCCTATTTTCCTCCATGGACCGACGATACACGACCACCTTTTCCTACAAATGACCCATTCCAAGCGTATCAAAAAATATACCACGAACCTTGGAACACCTTCTGGTACAATCAGAATTAACCCTAATTTTCTTAGTCTTATTTATTTTATTATTTGTAATGTTACTACTTTTAATATTTATTTTGGTATTGTAATAGTTTTTATAATTTTCTAACGTTTTAAATATTAGACTTTATGAATTTTTGAACGTGGGGTGATATACCCCACTTCAAAAATATATATATATATATTTGTAGTTTATCTTATGTACAAAACAGGGTAAAACAGCGAACTTTCAAAGACTGATATTAAGTTCAGTAAAAGCAACTAATTTTGACGACAAGATACAAAATAAATGTGAAATAACAACTGCAGGAATGAACAAATGAATGTGCACCATATATCATTCAAACAAACAACAATATGTTTGGAAACTTTGGTAAAATTTAATTATTTTTTTACGCTAATCACCCTCAATAATTTAAATTGTTTCTGATTTCTTGCAAATGAGGGCATTGCAAGATCTTAAGTGTGAGAATGGATTAAATTCTTTCGGTTTTAAACATTTGACTTATACACTTGGTTTAATAGCCACCGTTAAAAATTACTAGTAACGCAGTAGTTTTATTAGAATCTAGTGCTCTCTGATAATAAAGAACAGCCCTAGTCATATATACTGACTACCCACTTCTAGTAAAATTTTCAAAAAAAATTTCAACTAAATGAACTCAAAATCATGTTTATACATATTTATGAACGATAAAACTAGGTGTTAACACCGAAATTATTGTTATCTCGGAAAGGACCTAAATTGAGAAACAATCCAAAACGCTTGAATTCATTTAAAATGGAATAGAAGAGAATAAAAAGGCAAAGAAAGAAAAATAAAAGCCAACTGTGGGAAAAATTTACCAAGTTATTTAGAACATATATCACATATTTTTGTACAAATAATTGAAGGTACTTTTGTTTTGGATGATTTTAATCAGTTTTACCCATTTATTGTAATTCATTTAAAAGAAATGAAGGAAGTAAAGTCTTCCCAAAAAAAGACACGCGCTTCTTGATTTTTGGTCAGGAAGTTGTCATCCAGACCAGTTGTAGAGTCTACGAAAAACCTTGAAAAGTTTTCTCGAAAATCAGCTGAAAATCCACGGACCTCAGCATCAAACAGGGTCGCCATGTGGTCAGACTTATCCTAACCATGAGAGGATCTGTCTAGTACAATGAGGGGCACCGTGCAAATTAGCTTATAAGACTAATGAATCAGATCTCCAGAAAGGATAATCTCCTTAAAAGATTAAAAATCGGCATTTAAGTCTGATATTACCAAGGTTGTAAAAGTCGCGAGTCGGGGACGCATCGGTCGAGACCTAAAAAGGACGCATCGGCTGAGTCGCTGACGCGTCGGGGACGCATCGGTCGTTGACCAACGTTGACTTTATTAATAATTTCTTAAATATATATTTATATACGTATAAAATAGTTGATTCTGTACCATAAATTTCTTAAATAAGAACTTGTATTTAAATACAATCAAACTTCAAACTCAATTAATGTTACCGAGTACATAATCAGTAAGAACACAGAGAAAAGAGCGGCCCAAAAAATGAAAACAAACCATAATTTTAAAACATATCACATCTTAACGAAAATTTGACTGATTTTGACCATTTTTAACCAACTTTGACCGTCTTTGACAGACATTGACCAAACTTTTAGCTTTGACCATCTTTTGAGTCGTTTTCAGAAAAAACGGGACGGAGAATCCAAAAAAACGACGCATCGGCCGACGCGTCGGCCAAGTCGGTCGACTTTTACAACACTGGATATTACTCAATCCTTGAGATTGACTTTAAAGATTGAGAATTACAAACTCATGGAATTCAATGATATCTAAAATCGAGTTTGAACGAGAAAATATTTTGACCAAAATTACAAACCGATTTGTTTTCTGAAAACCCATTTTCAATGCGTTCATTACCATTGAACGTAAAATCCTAAGAATTCATCGGAATTCATTAGGTCACCTGAACCAAATCGGGTGTCAACCGTAAGAACGGTGGTTGCATAGCATGGTCGAGGACAGGACCTTGTGCCAGACCGAAAAACTATAGGGTGATCTTTACTATTGCTCCTACAAAGGATAGTAATTGCATCTGACACGTTGTGGACCATGAACATATGCATGTCATTAGACATTGCCTTAACAGTTGCTTGTTCAACGCTTTCCTTTACAACCGGACGTTAGTTTACCGAAAGGTAATATACAGAATAAGTAAACTGGACGTGTTTCTTTCCTAATACAAGGTTAGCAAGTGGGTGACACAAAACCGCAAGTTTTGAGCTAAAATTTCCAAATCTGAAACCCACAAAACCCACAAAAACATTTTGCAAACATAGGTGAAGGGTTATTACGGAAAACTTATCTAGGGTAAAAGCTAGATTGAATTTTCAAAAGATCAAATATTTTCATAAAGATCCAATTTCCTTAAAGGATCTAAATTTTCATAGTCATGTGAGACTGTAAACCACATCGTTACTATCATTGTTCATACCGCTGTATCAAAATCACTGATGTACAAAGTGTGAAGAATAAATAAGTGATTCTAGTAATGTTATATTCAAGTTCTATATTGCTTGAGGACAAGCAACGCTCAAGTGTGGGAATATTTGATAATGCTAAAAACGAACACATATTTCATAGCATTATCCTTCAAGAAAGACAAGCTTTTATTTGCAATTGTTCTATTTTCAAGTAATATTCGTTTAAATAATAAAAGGTGAAGACAAAAGACAGATTCGACGATTTGAAGACGCAAATGACCAAAAAGCTAAAAAGTACAAAATACAATCCAAGTGGTTCAATTTATTGATGAGAAACGTCTAAAAATTACAAGAGTACAAGCTGCAAAAAGCAAAGTACGAGATATTAAATTATACAAAAAGGCGTTCGAAAATCCGGAACCGGGACATGAACCATCTTTCTTCTTGACAACTGAATGTACCATCTTTCTTCTTGACAAACAAAACAGGAGCTCCCCACGGTGATGTGCTTGGTCGAATGAAACCACGCTCTAAAAGTTCTTGTAATTGGCTTTGCAGTTCTTTCATCTTGCTGGGTGCGAGTCTGTAAGGAGCACGAGCTATTGGTGCAGTTCCTGGTACAAGATCTATTTGAAATTCAACGGATCGATGTGGGGGTAATCCCGGTAATTCTTTCGGAATTACATCGGGAAATTCTTTTGCAATGGGAACATCATTGATGCGCTTTTCTTCAGTTTGTACTTTCTCAACGTGTGCTAGAACAGCATAGCAACCTTTTCTTATTAGTTTTTGTGCCTTCAAATTACTAATAAGATGTAGCTTCGTGTTGCCCTTTTCTCCGTACACCATTAAGGGTTTTCCTTTTTCTCGTATAATGCGAATTGCATTTTTGTAACAAACGATCTCTGCTTT
This sequence comes from Rutidosis leptorrhynchoides, assembly GCF_046630445.1. Lineage (NCBI taxonomy): Eukaryota > Viridiplantae > Streptophyta > Magnoliopsida > Asterales > Asteraceae > Rutidosis > Rutidosis leptorrhynchoides. The sequence goes on from NC_092339.1 coordinate 175,104,515, forward strand.
CACTTCTTTCAACCAGTCCAAACCGATTATCACATCAAAACTCCCTAACTCTACTGGTATCAAATCAATCTTAAATGTTTCGCTAACCAGTTTAATTTCTCGATTCCGACATATATTATCTGCTGAAATTAATTTACCATTTGCTAATTCGAGTAAAAATTTACTATCCAAAGGCGTCAATGGACAACTTAATTTAGCACAAAAATCTCTTCTCATATAGCTTCTATCCGCACCCGAATCAAATAAAACGTAAGAAGATTTATTATCAATAAGAAACGTACCCGTAACAAGCTCCGGGTCTTCCTGTGCCTCTGCCGCATTAATATTGAAAACTCTTCTGCGGCCTTGTCCATTCGTGTTCTCCTGGTTCGGGAAATTTCTAATAATGTGGCCCGGTTTTCCACATTTATAACAAACTACATTGGCATAACTTGCTCCGACACTACTTGCTCCGCCATTACTCGTTCCGACACCATTTGTTCCTTTCGTTCTATTAACCCCTGGTCCGTAGACCTCACACTTCACCGCGCTATGACCATTTCTTTTACACTTGTTGAAAAATTTGGTGCAGAACCCCGAGTGATACTTTTCACACCTTTGGCATAGCTGCTTCTGATTGTTGTTGTTGTTGCGGTTATTATTGTTGTTGGGATGATTGTTGTAGTTGCTGTTGTGGTGGTTGTTGTTGTTGTTGTTGTTGTTGTTGTTGTTGTTATTGTTGTTGTTGAGCCGTTTATTATAGTTGCGATTGATGTTGCGATTGTTGGGATAATTGTTGCGATTATTGTTGTAATTGCTGTTGTTGTTATATTGGTGATTCTTATCACCGTTTTCCTCCCACTTTCTTTTGACTTGCTTCATATTGGCCTCTTCAGCAGTCTGTTCTTTAATTCTTTCTTCAATCTGGTTCACTAGTTTATGAGCCATACTACATGCCTGTTGTATGGAGGCGGGCTCGTGTGAACTTATATCTTCTTGGATTCTTTCCGGTAATCCTTTCACAAACGCGTCGATCTTTTCTTCCTCATCTTCCAATGCTCCCGGACACAATAGGCACAATTCTGTGAATCGTCTTTCGTACGTGGTAATATCAAATCCTTGGGTTCGTAACCCTCTAAGTTCTGTCTTGAGCTTATTGACCTCGGTTCTGGGACGGTACTTCTCGTTCATCAAGTGCTTGAATGCTGACCACGGTAGTGCGTATGCATCGTCTTGTCCCACTTGCTCTAGATAGGTATTCCACCATGTTAATGCAGAACCTGTGAAGGTATGCGTAGCGTACTTCACTTTGTCCTCTTCAGTACACTTACTTATGGCAAACACCGATTCGACCTTCTCGGTCCACCGTTTCAATCCGATCGGTACTTCGGTTCCATCAAATTCCAAAGGTTTGCAGGCAGTGAATTCTTTGTAGGTGCATCCTACACGATTTCCTGTACTGCTAGATCTAAGGTTATTATTGGTATGTAGCGCAGCCTGTACTGCGGCTATGTTTGAAGCTAGAAAAGTACGGAATTCCTCTTCATTCATATTCACGGTGTGTCGAGTAGTCGGTGCCATTTCCTTCAAAATAGTCAAATGGAACAAGTTAATCATACAGAATATTAAGAGTAGTTAATAGTATTTCGTAGCATAATATGAACTCATTTATAAAAGCTTTTTCTTCATATTAGCGTTTTATAAGTTTAAATTCTGGTAGTACCTACCCGTTAAGTTCATACTTAGTAGCTAATATACAATTCAACTACTACAATTCTATATGAAAAACTGATTATAATAATATTTCGCGTTCAAACTTTTACACAATATTTTACAAACTTACAATACCGCTTATTTTACATATACCATAAAATATAGCACACAATAAATTTGATACAAGATGGTTGTGAAGATAATTCTAGCTAGTACACAAGTCGTTCAGCAAAGGCAATAAAGACACGTAATTTATACGTCCAGAAACAAGTCATGCATTCTGGTTTTACTAGGATTACTTCCCATCCTTGGTCTTGTGGAACATAACCGTTATGGCCGTTGATAAGACAGCGTGTTGTAACGTCGTTAAAGGGACGAGGGTTACGTAATGTCCAACAGTCCCGTAACAATCTAAAAACCTCATTTCTTACCCCAATTACCGACTCCGTCACTTGTGGAAACGTTTTGTTTAATAGTTGTAGCCCGATGTTCTTGTTCTCACTTTGGTGAGAAGCGAACATTACTAATCCGTAAGCATAACATGCTTCTTTATGTTGCATGTTAGCCTCTTTTTCTAAATCACGAACTCCAATATTCGGATATATTGAGTCAAAATAATTTCTTAACCCATTGCGTAAAATAGCATTTGGGTTCCCCGCAATATATGCGTCAAAGTAAACACATCTTAACTTATGGATTTCCCAATGTGATATCCCCCATCTTTCGAACGAAAGCCTTTTATAAACCAAGGCATTCTTGGAATGTTCTTCGAATGTCTTACAAACTGATCTCGCCTTAAATAGTTGTGCCGAAGAATTCTGACCGACTCTAGACAAGATTTCATCAATCATGTCTCCGGGTAGGTCTCTTAAAATATTGGGTTGTCTATCCATTTTGTGTTTTTATACTGTAAAATAGACAAGAGTTAGATTCATAAAAAAAATACTTATTAATACAAGCAATTTTTACATATATCATAAAGCATAAGCACACTATATTACATATATTACACCACACGAATACAACTATCTTATTCCGACTCGCTTGTTTCTTCTTCTTCGGTTTTGGTTCGTTTTGCCAAGTTTCTAGGGATATATGATGTTCCCCTAATACGAGCCGTCGTTTTCCACATTGGTTTAGAAAAACCTGGTGGTTTAGAGGTTCCCGGGTCATTGTTACAACTTAAGGACTTCGGGGGTTGACGATACATATAAAGTTCATCGGGGTTGGAATTAGATTTCTCTATTTTTATGCCCTTTCCTTTATTATTTTCTTTTGCCTTTTTAAATTCAGTTTGGGTAATTTCTATAACATCATCGGAATTCTCGTCGGAATCCGATTCATCGGAGAATTGGTAATCCTCCCAATATTTTGCTTCCTTGGCGGAAACACCATTGACCATAATTAACCTTGGTCGGTTGGTTGAGGATTTTCTTTTACTTAACCGTTTTATTATTTCCCCCACCGGTTCTATTTCTTCATCCGGTTCCGATTCTTCTTCCGGTTCCGATTCTTCTTCCGGTTCCGACTCTTCTTCCGGTTCCTCTTCGGGAACTTGTGAATCAGTTCACGAATCATTCCAATTTACATTTGACTCTTCATTATTATTAGGTGAGTCAATGGGACTTGTTCTAGAGGTAGACATCTATCACATAATATCAAACGCGTTAAGAGATTAATATATCACATAATATTCACATGTTAAAAATATATAGTTTCCAACAAAATTTGTTAAGCAATCATTTTTCAAGTAAACACGGTCGAAGTCCAGACTCACTAATGCATCCTAACAAACTCGATAAGATACACTAATGCAAAATTCTGGTTCTCTAAGACTAACGCTCGGATACCAACTGAAATGTCCCGTTCTTAATGATTAAAAACGTTCCATATTAATTGATTTCATTGCGAGGTTTTGACCTCTATATGAGACGTTTTTCAAAGACTGCATTCATTTTTAAAACAAACCATAACCTTTATTTCATAGATAAAGGTTTTAAAAAGCTTTACGTAGATTATCAAATAATGATAATCTAAAATATCCTGTTTACACATGACCATTACATAATGGTTTACAATACAAATATGTTACAACAAAATAAGTTTCTTGAATGCAGTTTTTACACAATATCATACAAGCATGGACTCCAAATCTCGTCCTTATTTAAGTATGCGACAGCGGAAGCTCTTAATAATCACCTGAGAATAAACATGCTTAAAACGTCAACAAAAATGTTGGTGAGTTATAGGTTTAACCTGTATATATCAAATCATAATAATAGACCACAAGATTTCATATTTCAATACACATCCCATACATAGAGATAAAAATCATTCATATGGTGAACACCTGGTAACCGACATTAACAAGATGCATATATAAGAATATCCCCATCATTCTGGGACACCCTTCGGATATGATATAAATTTCGAAGTACTAAAGCATCCGGTACTTTGGATGGGGTTTGTTAGGCCCAATAGATCTATCTTTAGGATTCGCGTCAATTAGGGTGTCTGTTCCCTAATTCTTAGATTACCAGACTTAATAAAAAGGGGCATATTCGATTTCGATAATTCAACCATAGAATGTAGTTTCACGTACTTGTGTCTATTTTGTAAATCATTTATAAAACCTGCATGTATTCTCATCCCAAAAATATTAGATTTTAAAAGTGGGACTATAACTCACTTTCACAGATTTTTACTTCGTCGGGAAGTAAGACTTGGCCACTGGTTGATTCACGAACCTATAACAATATATACATATATATCAAAGTATGTTCAAAATATATTTACAACACTTTTAATATATTTTGATGTTTTAAGTTTATTAAGTCAGCTGTCCTCGTTAGTAACCTACAACTAGTTGTCCACAGTTAGATGTACAGAAATAAATCGGTAAATATTATCTTGAATCAATCCACGACCCAGTGTATACGTATCTCAGTATTGATCACAACTCAAACTATATATATTTTGGAATCAACCTCAACCCTGTATAGCTAACTCCAACATTCACATATAGAGTGTCTATGGTTGTTCCGAAATATATATAGATGTGTCGACATGATAGGTCGAAACATTGTATACGTGTCTATGGTATCTCAAGATTACATAATATACAATACAAGTTGATTAAGTTATGGTTGGAATAGATTTGTTACCAATTTTCACGTAGCTAAAATGAGAAAAAATTATCCAATCTTGTTTTACCCATAACTTCTTCATTTTAAATCCGTTTTGAGTGAATAAAATTGCTATGGTTTCATATTGAACTCTATTTTATGAATCTAAACAGAAAAAGTATAGGTTTATAGTCAGAAAAATAAGTTACAAGTCGTTTTTGTAAAGGTAGTCATTTCAGTCGAAAGAACGACGTCTAGATGACCATTTTAGAAAACATACTTCCACTTTGAGTTTAACCATAATTTTTGGATATAGTTTCATGTTCATAATAAAAATCATTTTCTCAGAATAACAAATTTTAAATCAAAGTTTATCATAGCTGTGTATTTTACGAGTACGAATACGGGTGCATACGAGTAAAATTATTGATGAAACTGAACGAGGATGTAATTGTAAGCATTTTTGTTAAGTAGAAGTATTTTGATAAGTGTATTAAAGTCTTTCAAAAGTGTATAAATACATATTAAAACACTACATGTATATACATTTTAACTGAGTCGTTAAGTCATCGTTAGTCGTTACATGTAAGTGTTGTTTTGAAACCTTTAGGTTAACGATCTTGTTAAATGTTGTTAACCCAATGTTTATAATATCAAATGAGATTTTATATTATTATATTATCATGATATTATCATGTATGAATATCTCTTAATATGATATATATACATTAAATGTCTTTACAACGATAATCGTTACATATATGTCTCCTTTAAAAATCATTAAGTTAGTAGTCTTATTTTTACATATGTAGTTCATTGTTAATATACTTAATGATATGTTTACTTATCATAGTATCATGTTAACTATATATATATTCATATATATGTCATCATATAGTTTTTACAAGTTTTAACGTTCGTGAATCACCGGTCAACTTGGGTGGTCAATTGTCTATATGAAACATATTTCAATTAATCAAGTCTTAACAAATTTGATTGCTTAACATGTTGGAAACATTTAATCATGTAAATATCAATCTCAATTAATATATATAAACATGGAAAAGTTCGGGTCACTACAGTACCTACCAGTTAAATAAATTTCGTCCCGAAATTTTAAGCTGTTGAAGGTGTTGACGAATCTTCTGGAAATAGATGCGGGTATTTCTTCTTCATCTGATCTTCACGCTCCCAGGTGAACTCGGGTCCTCTACAAGCATTCCATCGAACCTTAACAATTGATATCTTGTTTTGCTTAAGTCTTTTAACCTCACGATCCATTATTTCGACGGGTTCTTCGATGAATTGAAGTTTTTCGTTGATTTGGATTTCATCTAACGGAATAGTGAGATCTTCTTTAGCAAAACATTTCTTCAAATTCGAGACGTGAAAAGTGTTATGTACAGCCGCGAGTTGTTGAGGTAACTCAAGTCGGTAAGCTACTGGTCCGACACGATCAATAATCTTGAATGGTCCAATATACCTTGGATTTAATTTCCCTCGTTTACCAAATCGAACAACGCCTTTCCAAGGTACAACTTTAAGCATGACCATCTCTCCAATTTCAAATTCTATATCTTTTCTTTTAATGTCAGCGTAGCTCTTTTGTCGACTTTGGGCGGTTTTCAACCGTTGTTGAATTTGGATGATCTTCTCGGTAGTTTCTTGTATAATCTCCGGACCCGTAATCTGTCTATCCCCCACTTCACTCCAATAAATCGGAGACCTGCACTTTCTACCATAATGTGCTTCAAACGGCGCCATCTCAATGCTTGAATGGTAGCTGTTGTTGTAGGAAAATTCTGCTAACAGTAGATGTCGATCCCAACTGTTTCCGAAATCAATAACACATGCTCGTAGCATCTCTTGAAATAAATGTGCCATCCCTATCAGAGATAATAGAGATTGGTATTCCATGTCTGGAGACGACTTCCTTCAAATACAGTCGTGCTAACTTCTCCATCTTGTCATCTTCTCTTATTGGCAGGAAGTGTGCTGATTTGGTGAGACGATCAACTATTACCCAAATAGTATCAAAACCACTTGTAGTCCTTGGCAATTTAGTGATGAAATCCATGGTAATGTTTTCCCATTTCCATTTCGGGATTTTGTGTTGTTGAAGTAGACCTGATGGTTTCTGATGCTCAGCTTTGACCTTAGAACACGTCAAACATTCTCCTACGTATTTAGCAACATCAGCTTTAATACCCGGCCACCAAAAATGTTTCTTGAGATCCTTGTACATCTTCCCCGTTCCAGGATGTATTGAGTATCTGGTTTTATGAGCTTCTCTAAGTACCATTTCTCTCATATCTCCAAATTTTGGTACCCAAATCCTTTCAACCCTATACCGGGTTCCGTCTTCCCGAATATTAAGATGCTTCTCCGATCCTTTGGGTATTTCATCCTTTAAATTTCCCTTTTTTAAAACTCCTTGTTGCGCCTCCTTTATTTGAGTAGTAAGGTTATTATGAATCATTATATTCATAGATTTTACTCGAATGGGTTCTCTGTCCTTCCTGCTCAAGGCATCGGCTACCACATTTGCCTTCCCCGGGTGGTAACGTATCTCAAAGTTGTAATCATTCAATAATTCAATCCACCTACGCTGCCTCATATTCAGTTGTTTCTGATTAAATATGTGTTGAAGACTTTTGTGGTCGGTATATATAATAAATTTGACCCCATTATAGTAGTGCCTCCAAGTCTTTAATGCAAAAACAACTGCGCCTAATTCCAAATCATGCGTCATATAATTTTGTTCGTGAATCTTCAATTGTCTAGACGCATAAGCAATCACCTTCGTTCGTTGCATTAATACACAACCGAGACCTTGCTTTAATGCATCACAATAAATCACAAAATCATCATTCCCTTCAGGCAATGACAATATAGGTGCCGTAGTTAGCTTTTTCTTCAATAACTGAAACGCTTTCTCTTGTTCATCATTCCATTCAAATTTCTTCCCTTTATACGTTAATGCAGTCAAGGGTTTTGCTATTCTGGAAAAGTCTTGGATGAACCTTCTGTAGTAACCAGCTAGTCCTAAAAACTGGCGTATGTGTTTCAGAGTTTTCGGGGTTTCCCACTTTTCAACAGTTTCTATCTTTGCCGGATCCACCTTAATACCTTCTTTGTTCACTATGTGACCGAGGAATTGAACTTCTTCCAACCAAAATGCACACTTTGAAAACTTAGCGTACAATTCTTCCTTCCTCAATACTTCTAACACCTTTCTCAAATGTTCACCGTGTTCTTGTTCATTCTTTGAGTAAATAAGTATGTCATCAATGAAAACAATGACAAACTTGTCAAGGTATGGTCCACACACTTGGTTCATAAGGTCCATGAACACAGCTGGTGCATTAGTTAAACCAAACGGCATGACCATAAACTCGTAATGACCGTAACGTGTTCTGAAAGCAGTCTTTGGAATATCATCTTCTTTCACCCGCATTTGATGATACCCGGAACGTAAGTCAATCTTTGAATAAACAGACGAGCCTTGTAGTTGATCAAATAAGTCGTCGATTCTCGGTAGTGGGTAGCGGTTCTTGATGGTAAATTTGCTCAACTCTCGGTAGTCAATACACAACCTGAATGTACCATCTTTCTTCTTGACAAACAAAACAGGAGCTCCCCACGGTGATGTGCTTGGTCGAATGAAACCACGCTCTAAAAGTTCTTGTAATTGGCTTTGCAGTTCTTTCATCTCGCTGGGTGCGAGTCTGTAAGGAGCACGAGCTATTGGTGCAGCTCCTGGTACAAGATCTATTTGAAATTCAACGGATCGATGTGGGGATAATCCCGGTAATTCTTTCGGAATTACATCGGGAAATTCTTTTGCAATGGGAACATCATTGATGCACTTTTCTTCAGTTTGTACTTTCTCGACGTGTGCTAGAACAGCATAGCAACCTTTTCTTATTAGTTTTTGTGCCTTCATATTACTAATAAGATGTAGCTTCGTGTTGCCCTTTTCTCCGTACACCATTAAGGGTTTTCCTTTTTCTCGTATAATGCGAATTGCATTTTTGTAACAAACGATCTCTGCTTTCACTTCTTTCAACCAGTCCATACCGATTATCACATCAAAACTCCCTAACTCTACTGGTATCAAATCAATCTTAAATGTTTCGCTAACCAGTTTAATTTCTCGATTCCGACATATATTATCTGCTGAAATTAATTTACCATTTGCTAATTCGAGTAAAAATTTACTATCCAAAGGCGTCAATGGATAACTTAATTTAGCACAAAAATCTCTACTCATATAGCTTCTATCCGCACCCGAATCAAATAAAACGTAAGCAGATTTATTGTCAATAAGAAACGTACCCGTAACAAGCTCCGGGTCTTCCTGTGCCTCTGCCGCATTAATATTGAAAACTCTTCCACGGCCTTGTCCATTCGTGTTCTCCTGGTTCGGGCAATTTCTAATAATGTGGCCCGGTTTTCCACATTTATAACAAACTACATTGGCATAACTTGCTCCGACACTACTTACTCCGCCATTACTCATTCCGACACCATTTGTTCCTTTCATTCTATTAACCCCTGGTCCGTAGACCTCACACTTCGCCGCGCTATGACCATTTCTTTTACACTTGTTGCAAAATTTGGTGCAGAACCCCGAGTGATACTTTTCACACCTTTGGCATAGCTGCTTCTGATTGTTGTTGTTGTTGTTGCGGTTATTATTGTTGTTGGGATGATTGTTGTAGTTGTTGTTGTTGTTGTTGTTGTTGGGCCGTTTGTTGTAGTTGCGATTGATGTTGCGATTGTTGGGATAATTGTTGCGATTATTGTTGTAATTGCTGTTGTTGTTGTATTGGTGATTCTTATCACCGTTTTCCCCCCACTTTCTTTTGACTTGCTTCACATTGGCCTCTTCAGCAGTCAGTTCTTTAATTCTTTCTTCAATCTGGTTCACTAGTTTGTGAGCCATTCTACATGCCTGTTGTATGGAGGCAGGCTCATGTGAACTTATATCTTCTTGGATTCTTTCCGGTAATCCTTTCACAAACGCGTCGATCTTCTCTTCCTCATCTTCGAATGCTCTCGGACACAATAGGCACAATTCTGTGAATCGTCTTTCGTACGTGGTAATATCAAATCCTTGGGTTCGTAACCCTCTAAGTTCTGTCTTGAGCTTATTGACCTCGGTTCTGGGACGGTACTTCTCGTTCATCAAGTGCTTGAATGCTGACCACGGTAGTGCGTACGCATTGTCTTGTCCCACTTGCTCTAGATAGATATTCCACCATGTTAACGCAGAACCTGTGAAGGTATGCATAGCGTACTTCACTTTGTCCTCTTCAGTACACTTACTTATGGCAAACACCGATTCGACCTTCTTGGTCCACCGTTTCAATCCGATCGGTCCTTCGGTTCCATCAAATTCCAAAGGTTTGCAGGCAATGAATTCTTTGTAGGTGCATCCTACACGATTTCCTGTACTGCTAGATCCAAGGTTATTGTTGGTATGTAGCGCAGCCTGTACTGCAGCTATGTTTGAAGCTAGAAAAGTACGGAATTCCTCTTCATTCATATTCACGGTGTGTCGAGTAGTCGGTGCCATTTCCTTCAAAATTGTCAAATGGAACAAGTTAATCATACAGAATATTAAGAGTAGTTAATAGTATATCGTAGCATAATATGAACTCATTTATAAAAGTTTTTTCTTCATATTAGCGTTTTATAAGTTTAAATTCGTGTAGTACCTACCCGTTAAGTTCATACTTAGTAGCTAATATACAATTCAACTACTACAATTCTATATGAAAAACTGATTATAATAATATTGCGCGTTCAAACTTTTACACAATATTTTACAAACTTACAATACCGCTTATTTTACATATAGCATGAAATATAGCACACAATAAATTTGATACAAGATGGTTGTGAAGATAATTCTAGCTAGTACACAAGTCCTTTAGCAAAGGCAATAAAGACACGTAATTCATACGTCCAGAAACAAGTCATGCATTCTGGTTTTACTTCCCATCCTTGGTCTTGTGGAACATAACCGTTATGGCCATTGATAAGATAGCGTGTTGTAACGTCATCAAAGGGACGAGGGTTACGTAATGTCGAACAGTCCCGTAACAATCTAAAAACCTCATTTCTTACCCCAATTACCGACTCCGTCACTTGTGGAAACGTTTTGTTTAATAGTTATAGCCCGATGTTCTTGTTCTCACTTTGGTGAGAAGCGAACATTACTAATCCGTAAGCATAACATGCTTCTTTATGTTGCATGTTAGCCGCTTTTTCTAAATCACGAAGTCCAATATTCGGATATATTAAGTCAAAATAATTTCTTAACCCATTGCGTAAAATAGCATTTGGGTTCCCCGTAATATATGCGTCAAAGTAAACACATCGTAACTTATGGATTTCCCAATGTGATATCCCCCATCTTTCGAACGAAAGCCTTTTATAAACCAAGGCATTCTTGGAACGTTCTTCGAATGTCTTACAAACTGATCTCGCCTTAAATAGTTGTGCCGAAGAATTCTGACCGACTCTAGACAAGATCTCATCAATCATGTCTCCGGGTAGGTCTCTTAAAATATTGGGTTGTCTATCCATTTTGTGTTTTTATACTGTAAAATAGACAAGAGTTAGATTCATAAAAAAAAATACTTATTAATACAAGCAATTTTTACATATATCATAAAGCATAGGCACACTATATTACATATATTACACCACACGAATACAACTATCTTATTCCGACTCGCTTGTTTCTTCTTCTTCGGTTTTGGTTCGTTTTGCCAAGTTTCTAGGGATATATGATGTTCCCCTAATACGAGCCGTCGTTTTCCACATTGGTTTAGAAAAACCTGGGGGTTTAGAGGTTCGCGGGTCATTGTTACAACTTAAGGACTTCGGGGGTTGACGATACATATAAAGTTCATCGGGGTTGGAATTAGATTTCTCTATTTTTATGCCCTTTCCTTTATTATTTTCTTTTGCCTTTTTAAATTCAGTTGGGGTAATTTCTATAACATCATCGGAATTCTCGTCGGAATCCGATTCATCGGAGAATTGGTAATCCTCCCAATATTTTGCTTCCTTGGCGGAAACACCATTGACCATAATTAACCTTGGTCGGTTGGTTGAGGATTTTCTTTTACTTAACCGTTTTATTATTTCCCCCACCGGTTCTATTTCTTCATCCGGTTCCGATTCTTCTTCCGGTTCCGATTCTTCTTCCGGTTCCGACTCTTCTTCCGGTTCCTCTTCGGGAACTTGTGAATCAGTCCACGAATCATTCCAATTTACATTTAACTCTTCATTATTATTAGGTGAGTCAATGGGACTTGTTCTAGAGGTAGACATCTATCACATAATATCAAACGCGTTAAGAGATTAATATATCACATAATATTCACATGTTAAAAATATATAGTTTCCAACAAAATTTGTTAAGTAATCATTTTTCAAGTAAACACGGTCGAAGTCCAGACTCACTAATGCATCCTAACAAACTCGATAAGATACACTAATGCAAAATTCTGGTTCTCTAAGACTAACGCTCGGATACCAACTGAAATGTCCCGTTCTTAATGATTAAAAACGTTCCATATTAATTGATTTCATTGCGAGGTTTTGACCTCTATATGAGACGTTTTTCAAAGACTGCATTCATTTTTAAAACAAACCATAACCTTTATTTCATAGATAAAGGTTTTAAAAAGCTTTACGTAGATTATCAAATAATGATAATCTAAAATATCCTGTTTACACATGACCATTACATAATGGTTTACAATACAAATATGTTACAACAAAATAAGTTTCTTGAATGCAGTTTTTACACAATATCATACAAGCATGGACTCCAAATCTCGTCCTTATTTAAGTATGCGACAGCGGAAGCTCTTAATAATCACCTGAGAATAAACATGCTTAAAACGTCAACAAAAATGTTGGTGAGTTATAGGTTTAACCTGTATATATCAAATCATAATAATAGACCACAAGATTTCATATTTCAATACACATCCCATACATAGAGATAAAAATCATTCATATGGTGAACACCTGGTAACCGACATTAACAAGATGCATATATAAGAATATCCCCATCATTCCGGGACACCCTTCGGATATGATATAAATTTCGAAGTACTAAAGCATCCGGTACTTTGGATGGGGTTTGTTAGGCCCAATAGATCTATCTTTAGGATTCGCGTCAATTAGGGTGTCTGTTCCCTAATTCTTAGATTACTAGACTTAATAAAAAGGGGCATATTCGATTTCGATAATTCAACCATAGAATGTAGTTTCACGTACTTGTGTCTATTTTGTAAATCATTTATAAAACCTGCATGTATTCTCATCCCAAAAATATTAGATTTTAAAAGTGGGACTATAACTCACTTTCACAGATTTTTACTTCGTCGGGAAGTAAGACTTGGCCACTGGTTGATTCACGAACCTATAACAATATATACATATATATCAAAGTATGTTCAAAATATATTTACAACACTTTTAATATATTTTGATGTTTTAAGTTTATTAAGTCAGCTGTCCTCGTTAGTAACCTACAACTAGTTGTCCACAGTTAGATGTACAGAAATAAATCAGTAAATATTATCTTGAATCAATCCACGACCCAGTGTATACGTATCTCAGTATTGATCACAACTCAAACTATATATATTTTGGAATCAACCTCAACCCTGTATAGCTAACTCCAACATTCACATATAGAGTGTCTATGGTTGTTCCGAAATATATATAGATGTGTCGACATGATAGGTTGAAACATTGTATACTTGTCTATGGTATCTCAAGATTACATAATATACAATACAAGTTGATTAAGTTATGGTTGGAATAGATTTGTTACCAATTTTCACGTAGCTAAAATGAGAAAAAATTATCCAATCTTGTTTTACCCATAACTTCTTCATTTTAAATCCGTTTTGAGTGAATAAAATTGCTATGGTTTCATATTGAACTCTATTTTATGAATCAAAATAGAAAAAGTATAGGTTTATAGTCAGAAAAATAAGTTACAAGTTGTTTTTGTAAAGGTAGTCATTTCAGTCGAAAGAACGACGCCTAGATGACCATTTTAGAAAACATACTTTCACTTTGAGTTTAACCATAATTTTTGGATATAGTTTCATGTTCATAATAAAAATCATTTTCTCAGAATAACAACTTTTAAATCAAAGTTTATCATAGTTTTTAATTAACTAACCCAAAACAGCCCGCGGTGTTACTACGACGGCGTAAATCCGGTTTTACGATGTTTTTCATGTTTCCAGGTTTTAAATCATTAAGTTAGCATATCATATAGATATAGAACATGTGTTTAGTTGATTTTAAAAGTCAAGTTAGAAGGATTAACTTTTGTTTGCGAACAAGTTTAGAATTAACTAAACTATGTTCTAGTGATTACAAGTTTAAACCTTCGAATAAGATAGCTTTATATGTATGAATCGAATGATGTTATGAACATGATTACTACCTTAAGTTCTTTGGATAAACCTACTGGAAAAGAGAAAAATGGATCTAGCTTTAACGGATCCTTGGATGGCTCGAATTTCTTGAAGCAGAATCATGACACGAAAACAAGTTCAAGTAAGATCATCACTTGAAATAAGATTGTTATAGTTATAGAAATTGAACTAAAGTTTGAATATGATTATTACCTTGTATTAGAATGATAACCTACTGTAAGAAACAAAGATTTCTTGAGGTTGGATGATCACCTTACAAGATTGGAAGTGAGCTAGCAAACTTGAAAGTATTCTTGATTTTATGTAACTAGAACTTGTAGAATATATGAAGAACACTTAGAACTTGAAGATAGAACTTGAGAGAGATCAATTAGATGAAGAAAATTGAAGAATGAAAGTGTTTTTAGGTGTTTTTGGTCGTTGGTGTATGGATTATATATAAAGGATATGTAATTTTGTTTTCATGTAAATAAGTCATGAATGATTACTCATATTTTTGTAATTTTGTGAGATATTTCATGCTAGTTGCCAAATGATGGTTCCCACATGTGTTAGGTGACTCACATGGGCTGCTAAGAGCTGATCATTGGAGTGTATATACCAATAGTACATACATCTAAAAGCTGTGTATTGTACGAGTACGAATACGGGTGCATACGAGTAGAATTGTTGATGAAACTGAACGAGGATGTAATTGTAAGCATTTTTGTTAAGTAGAAGTATTTTGATAAGTGTATTGAAGTCTTTCAAAAGTGTATAAATACATATTAAAACACTACATGTATATACATTTTAACTGAGTCATTAAGTCATCGTTAGTCGTTACATGTAAGTGTTGTTTTGAAACCTTTAGGTTAATGATCTTGTTAAATGTTGTTAACCCAATGTTTATAATATCAAATGAGATTTTAAATTATTATATTATCATGATATTATCATGTATGAATATCTCTTAATATGATATATATATACATTAAATGTCTTTACAACGATAATCGTTACATATATGTCTCGTTTAAAAATCATTAAGTTAGTAGTCTTGTTTTTACATATGTAGTTCATTGTTAATATACTTAATGATATGTTTACTTATCATAGTATCATGTTAACTATATATATATTCATATATATGTCATCATATAGTTTTTACAAGTTTTAACGTTCGTGAATCACCGGTCAACTTGGGTGGTCAATTGTCTATATGAAACATATTTCAATTAATCAAGTCTTAACAAGTTTGATTGCTTAACATGTTGAAAACATTTAATCATGTAAATATCAATCTCAATTAATATATATAAACATGGAAAAGTTCGGGTCACTACACCAGGACCCAAGTCCCACTATAAAAGGACATGCAATTCGACGATCATATTACACCATCTTCAATCTTCCTTCTGTAAACATATATATATATATATATATATATATATATATATATATATATATATATATATATATATATATATATATATATATATATATTTATGATTATAAATTTAATTTTAATTTAAGTTTAATAATAATAAGGTTATTATAGCGAATGTTTTAAGGTTTTGTAAGTTGAAGCTCTGTCCGTGTAACACTACGCGATTAATACTCATTGTAAGTTATGTTCAACATTTTTAAATTAATGTCTCGTAGCTAAGTTATTATTATGATTATATATATATATATATATATATATATATATATATATATATATATATATATATATATTTATGATTATAAATTTAATTTTAATTTAAGTTTAATAATAATAAGGTTATTATAGCGAATGTTTTAAGGTTTTGTAAGTTGAAGCTCTGTCCGTGTAACACTACGCGATTAATACTCATTGTAAGTTATGTTCAACATTTTTAAATTAATGTCTCGTAGCTAAGTTATTATTATGCTTATTTAAGCCGAAGTAATCGTGATGTTGGACTAAATATTAAGACGGGTTATTGGGCTTTGGACCATAATTGGGGTTTGGACAAAAGACTGACACTTGTGAAAATTGGACTATGGGCTATTAATGGGCTTTATATTTGTTTAACTGAATGATAGTTCGTTAATTTAATGTAGAGATTTACAATTTGACGTATCTAAAAATAACCACATATACTCGATCGGATACGATGGGCGGGATATTTATAAGTACTAATAATTGTTCATTTGACCGGACACGGGGATGGATTAATAGTCAATGGACTCATTAAAACAGGGGTGGATTATATACAAGGAAAATTGGTGTAATTGTTAATAAAGTATTAAAACCTTGGATTGCACACAGTCGATAACCTGGTGTAATCATTAACAATGTATTAAAACTTTATTATAGTTTAAGTTCCCAATTAGTTGGAATATTTGACTTTGGGTATAAGGGTAATTTGACCAGGACAGTCGCATTTTATATTTATGACCGATGGACTATTATGGACAAAAACCAGATAGATGTATCAAATAATCCAGGACAAAGGACAATTAACCCATGGTAATAAATTAAAATCAACACGTCAAACATCATGATTACGGAAGTTTAAATAAGCATAATTCCTTTATTTTATATCTCATCGCACTTTTATTTATCGTCATTTATTTATCGTACTTTAAATTATCGCACTTTTATTTATCGTCATTTACTTTACATTAAGTTATATTTATTTTTAATATTTTGCATTAGGACTTAAAATCGACAAACCGGTCATTAAACGGTAAAACCTCCTTTTTATAATAATAATAATAATACTACTTATATATATTTATACAAATATAGTGTTTAAAAATATAGCGTTAAACTCAGCAGATCCCTGTGGAACGAACCGGACTTACTAAAAACTATACTACTCTACGATTAGGTACACTGTCTATAAGTGTTGTAGCAAGGTTTAGGTATATCCATTCAATAAATAAATAAATAACTTGTGTAAAATTGTATCATATTTAATAATATTTCGCAGTAAAATATAATCTATTTTGTACTACCCCTCGCACACATCACACTACTACTCCGAAATTCGGAATACTTCCTATCCATTTCTTCTCGAAACACACCTATTTGCTCCGCCACGACTGCCGCAACTCTAGTGTTAAACTCATCATCGCTCGCCTCGATCCCGTTTCTCATCGTCATTCTAAAGAATGCAAAACGATTAGTCCATGACCGTAATAAAACCACACGCACAACACCGCCCCATCTTGCTCAACACTCGTCGTACATCACTTGTAGACATGATTTGCACCCGTATTAAGGTTTTCAAGTCCTTAGTATGCACGTACTTCGTACCAACTCATTAGTACAACGACCATCTTGCTCGATGATATGACCAAAATAAACAAAAATTCTACGCGATAAAAACACACGCAAGAAGTAATATCATAACACATGTCACAATCTTAGTTATTTCACCTACACGCTAAGGCACTAACCACGTCCCCGTCCGACCCGTTCACCTACAAGTCCCGCAACAAATAAGCACACACAAAAGTCTAAGTCTAGGCACCTATCTCAAGTCGCCTAAATCCCTTAGACCATGCTCTGATACCACTTGTAATGACCCAACCCGTCGATTACCGGCCCATAATTTTTTTTTCCTTTTTAATATACATTAAATATCACTTTAGGCCCCCTTACATAATTTCCAAAACGTATTTGTTATCAAAGTAAGTTCAACGAACTTGAAAACATACAACAATAATTTAAACTCCTTAATACAATAATACGTTAGTTAAATCGTAAATCGAGCATGGTGATTGGGACAACGCTACCCAATCCTAAATCGAGTCCAAAAGCAAGATCTTCTAATGCAACATAGACAAGATCTCTAATCCCGACGCTTACCCGAGCCGCCATCATGCGAACCTATAAAAATATCAACAACGAGAGGGTAAGCTAACAATTAGTGAGTGAAAGTTTACTACATCCATACATATGCATAAAATGGACACGCCACAAAATAATAATCAAATAGCACATACCGGAGTATCCAAGCATAAGGCAAGCTATTCTAAGCATACCGTACGATCGCTATACAACAAGCTAATAATATCAACAAGGTAAGTACACCACAACGATAAGTACAACGCCAATAAGCTACACCTGGAGGGTTAGCTGCATCACAACAGTACGTCAATATATATAATAACAAAGCAAAAACCGCCCAAGGTTAATCCCTTAACCCAATACCAATGAAGATTGGCCGAACTACACGAGACTTAGTAAATCTACACCACACGAGACTACCATCTTCATTACCACCACAACATCGAGGTTGGCCAAAACTACACGAACCTTAGTGAATCCGCACCACACGAGACCACTACCTCAATAAGATGACCGAAACTACACACGTCATCGTGAATCAGCATCCACACGTGATTCACTTCCCAAATCAAAAACCACATCTTCGGGGTTACTCAATCGCAACTCAAATACCAATCCCACGCCATCAGGATTATACACACCCACATCACAAGCCCATGTGATAACGTACACACGAAGTGTGCACCTCGCCAAAGGTGGTCAACCAAAACGCACAACCGTGCCCATTGGACCTATACACAAGTCCATCAAATCTACCTACATGTGAAGTGTGCTCTATAGCCGAGAATCATTTCACTCGACCCGCACCCATCCTATACATACATATGCACATAGTATAATAACACCCACCTTGAAGTCTTGATGGATTTCAAACCAAAATCCGCAATTGCCAATGGAATGTACCTATCCCATTTATCACATAATCATCAATACAAACTCATTTTGACTCTCGACCCGCCCAAATGAACAACAAGTGCAAATCACACCCTTTTGCACTTTAACGCTACTCGAAAGTCCAAAACTAACGAGACTAGTTCCCGCGTTCCCGAAATACCCAAAGACACCACATTTAGCCATAAAACACACACTAGTTCGCATATTTGCCCAAAACCCATTTTGACCCTTAAAAAGTCAACATCTCACCATTTTCTAGTTTTGACTTTAAAACGCCATTAACTCAAATTCATACTTTAACTTAACTCATTTTAATTTTATAAACTTACTCAATCGACAATCGGACCGAAATCACCAACAAACCCTAATTTTGACTCTATTCAAAATTAGTCAACCAAATGTACACAAATGGTTTCCACTACTTCAATAATCACTAATACTAGTGATTATTCACTCTTTGCAAGTCTCACATGTTTAAACTTGCAAACCAAACCCAAAACCCGCCATCATCACTTATAAACTCGAATCTTGGTGTTAAACTTCCATTAACAACTAATGGGGTTTCATTATGAATCACAATAAAAAACCCCTAAATATGAACATGAATCTTAAGAACGAATTTCGGATAGAAAACTTACCACTAGTATCAAATTGTAGCTAAGAACGAGGAGAACAACGTTTGTTCTTGCTCCAAAGATCGAATCCCGCTTCCTCTTCCTTGATTTACACATAGAATGAATTGGGGTTTTGAAGGAAATGAGAGAAAATGGACAAGAAAAAGGAAAAGAAAATAAGAAAATGAAATGAATGGACCAGATTTTGGGATATAATCTGTCCAATACGCGAAAAGACCAAAATGCCCTCACTTCCCCTGAAACAACCCAACCTGTATTTCATACGATAAATTTTTTTTTTTTTTTTGTAATGATACACATCCAATAAAATATGTAAACCAATCCACGAGTTCCATTTAAACGTTCAACAATTTAAATGTTTACAAAAGACACGAAGGCCATTAATTAAGTTCAATACAAGTTTGACCCACTACAACGATAGTTTATAATCCAAACGACCCCTTGAGCATGGTTTGAGACTAAACTACCCAAAACGTTAGGCCAACTTTCAAACTTCAACAAAACATCATCAAAGGCCACCTAGTGCCCGATAACCCCTTTGCCCTTATCCGTACGTGCAACTAAAAAGATAAACAACGAGAGGGGTAAGCTAATGCTTAGTGAATGCAATAATTATACATGTTCATATATAACCTACTTACTTGCAATCACTTACACAATACCGCATACAAGCTAGGTATTCGACAAACATGCAAACATCATGCATAAACTACTATCCACAATCCACAAGGAGCTAGCAACCGACAATAGCATATAGTTCATAATTTAATATGCTAATTACACAATCACACAACCATGGTTAACCAATAGCAAAAAGGAATGGTACTCAAAATTCCCATCGGTGTTCATAACAACCGTTAGTGCACAACACATATATCACCAACCCTTGGACAACACATATTCGTTCATAAGGTCATTAGTGTACAACACATATAACACCAATTTGGACAACACATATCCATTTAATAAACCGTTAGCATACAACACATATATTTCTAAATTAGACAACACATATCCGTTCATAAATCGTTAGTGTACAACACATATATCACCAACTAGGACAACACATATCCTTACGTACAAATAAGCACATCATATACGTACAAGTATACTTATTCCACTCACCTTGACACAAGGATGATAATTATGCGCGTCCGAACTTCAAGGCAATGTACCTAATTCATTAAGTGAACATTCAATACACCAACTAGTGGAATTAACCGCATTACACTTACTTGAGCATTTAATGACCCAATTGGCATTAAATGACTCAACCACACCAATACCGCCCTTAAATGGCCAAGACCCGACTTTAACCTCTAAAGCTAGTGCATTAAAGTCTACTAACCTCAATTAACACAAACTTAGGGTAATTTATACCCATTTCGCCCAAACTAGGTCAACTAGCCCATTTTGGATCCATTTAACACTTTCACTACCAAACTTGTCAAACATGACACTATTTACCATTTCAACAACATTTTAACAAGTGTTTAATGCTTGACAATACCATTAACACTTACAAACTCCATTTCATTGAACCAAACCCTAGATTATGGTTATTAGGGTTCCATAACAACAACATAACCCAATTTCACCCATTTTACCCCCAAATGGGTCGTACAAGTCTCTAGTAACCAAACCCTAGTCATTAATCAATTAAAACTCAAAACTTAGAGTTAGAACTTACCGAGACTATAAACGCGTAGCTAGAGATACAAGGAACAACTTTAAATCTTGCTCCAAGGTTTGATTCACAATTCTCCAACTCCAAATCTCACTTTTAATACAAATGGGTTTTAAGTTTTGGGAGAGAAATTGGGAAGAAAAGAGAAAAGAAATTACATTAAATGAATAAGTGGTTGTGATTAAATGCTCAAATCTGATCTACACGCGAAAAGACCAAATTACCCCTAAAACCCTTTTAAATAGAGTAAACATTGGAGTCAGAAAAGCAGAGATGCCGCGGCGCGGCGCTATATGTCGCGGCACGACATTACGAAGGAAAAACAACCTCTCTTAACCCACATTCTGATCTGGATTTGCTTTATATGCCGCGGCGCGGCCCAGTTTGTCGCGGCGCGGCATTGGCCGTCACCTGGACACTTCGCAAACCTTAAACAAAATTTGATTTTATTTAATTCGTACACTTAAATCCCGCCTCCTACATTCGCCTAACCTTCAATAATAGTCTCATAAGACTTAACGCTATCAAGGCCCATGCATAAACTTGTATGCGCACACATTATCAAGTATATATATATATATATATATATATATATATATATATATATATATATATATATATATATATATATATATATATATATATATATATATACACACATATATCTATACAATTACGCATAAACTAGTGAGTTTCAAACGTATAAATGATTAAGTATGTACCTTTCGATACGTACGGGAAAAACGGGATGTTACAACTCTCCCCCACTTGAATCGGAGCGCGTCCTCACGATCCAAGCCGCATGACAAGCCGGAAGATAAACCAAAACAAACTCTTCGAATTCCCATGTAAACTCGGAACCCCTTCGATGTCGCCATTGCACCTTGAAAGTTCTAACTTCCTTGTTCTGCAACATCTTAAACTTCTCATCAAGGATTGCAACCGGTTCTTCCGCATACTCTAGCTTGTTATTCAACGTAATTTCATCTAAAGGCACCCAAGTCGAGTCATCCGCAAGACACTTACGAAGATGGGAAACATGAAATGTGTTATAAATTCCCGCAAGTTCTTC
Organism: Rutidosis leptorrhynchoides; assembly: GCF_046630445.1. Lineage (NCBI taxonomy): Eukaryota > Viridiplantae > Streptophyta > Magnoliopsida > Asterales > Asteraceae > Rutidosis > Rutidosis leptorrhynchoides. The sequence goes on from NC_092339.1 coordinate 175,126,913, forward strand.
GGGTAACTCTAGTCGATAAGCAACCTCACCAACACGTGCCAAAACCTTGAAAGGACCAATAAACCGAGGAGCTAACTTTCCTCGTTTCCGAAACCAGATAACACCCTTCCATGGAGAAACTTTAAGCATCACCATATCACCTTCTTGAAACTCTATCGTTCTCCTACCTTTATCGGCATAAGACTTTTGTCTATCTTGCGCCGCTTTAAGTCCAGCCCGAATCATCTCAATTTTACTATTCGTCTCCAAAACCAAATCGGAACTCCCGATTTCCTTTTGTCCCACTTCACCCCAACAAATCGGAGTTCGACACCTACGCCCATAGAGCATCTCATAAGGTGGCATTCCAATACTAGTGTGGTAACTATTGTTGTATGAGAATTCCACCAAGGGTAAGTGCTCATCCCAACTTCCACCAAAATCAATAATACACACCCTTAACATATCCTCTAACGTTTGGTTCGTACGCTCGGTTTGACCGTCCGTTTGAGGATGATTCGCCGTGCTCAATTTCAATTGAGTACCCATATCTTCATGAAACTTGTTCCAAAAGCGGGACGTAAAACAAGTATCTCGATCTGAAACAATAGATATAGGAACCCCATGTCTCGATATCACCTCCTTGATAAACCACTTGGATAAAGTCTCTGATGATATCGTTTCCTGAATGGGAAGAAACAAAGCACTTTTCGTCAATCGATCAACTATCACCCAAATCGTATCATATTGGGTTCTTGCCGTCTTTGGTAATTTGGTAATAAAGTCCATGGTAATGTGCTCCCATTTCCATTTCGGGACTTCCAAGGGTTGTAACTTACCGTACAGCTTTTGGTGTTCGGTTTTAACTTGCAAACATGTGACGCATTGTTCAACATACTTAACCACATCACGTTTCATACCGGGCCACCAATAATCTTTCTTCAAGTCATAGTACATCTTTGTTGCACCCGGATGAATGGAATACTTTGACTTATGTGCTTCATCTAGTAGCACTTGTCGGTTACCACCCATCTTAGGTACCCACACTCTTCCTTGAAACGACAACAAACCCCGCGAGCCCATAGTAATGAACTCCGTTTGCCCCACAATCCGCTCTTCATGCTTGTTGTGAACATACGCTTCTATTTGAATCTCACCAAGCTTTACAAGGAAATCGTTAGTAATAATCATGCGTAACGATCCTACTTGTATCGCCGGATGTTGACTCTTTCGACTCAACGCATCCGCGACCACGTTCGCCTTTCCCGGATGGTAAAGTATCTCACAATCATAATCCTTTACCACATCCATCCACCTACATTGACGATAATTCAAATCTCGTTGAGTAAAGAGATGTTTCAAACTCTTATGGTCCGAATAAATCGTACACTTGACACCATACAAGTAGTGGCACCAAATTTTTAACGCATGAACCACCGCCGCCAATTCAAGATCATGAGTCGGATATCTCGTTTCGTGTTCCTTTAATTGTCGAGAGGCGTAAGCAATGACTTTACCTCTCTGCATTAGAACACACCCGAGCCCATTTAAAGAAGCATCACAATAAACCGTCATGTATTCTACCCCTTCCGGCAACACTAACATCGGGGCCTGACACAATTTCTCTTTTAACAGTTGAAAAGCGATTTCTTGCTCGTTCTCCCAATTGAATCTTACGTTCTTCCTTGTCAATTTAGTCAAAGGAGAAGCAATCTTAGAAAAGTCTTGGATGAACCGACGATAATAACCGGCCAATCCGAGAAAGCTTCGGATTTTCGTAGGCGTAATCGGTTGTCCCCAACTCTTCACCGTTTCTATCTTCCCCGGGTCTACTTGAATTCCTTCTTGATTCAAAATATGGCCAAGGAATTGAACTTCCCTTAGCCAAAATTCACATTTGGAGAACTTGGCATACAACTTCTCCTTCCGCAATGTCTTCAACACTTCACGCAAATGGTGCTCATGTTCCTTCATACTCTTAGAATAAACAAGTATGTCGTCGATGAACACAATTACCGACTTGTCCAACATAGGTTGTCACACTCGGTTCATAAGATCCATGAATGCCGCCGGTGCATTCGTAAGACCAAAAGGCATAACTACAAATTCAAAATGCCCGTAACGCATTCGAAAAGCCGTTTTCTCTATGTCTTCCTCACGGACCCGCACTTGATGATAGCCTGAAAGGACCCGTTCATATACAATATAAACGATTCACAATAGTTGATTTCATCGCGAGATATTTGACCTCTATATGATACATTTTACAAACATTGCATTCGTTTTTAAAAGACAAACTTTCTTTACAACGAAAGTTGACGGCATGCACACCATTTCATAATACATCCAACTATAATTGGCTTAATAATAATCTTGATGAACTCAATGACTCGAATGCAATGTCTTTCAAAATATGCCATGAATGACTCCAAGTAATATCCTTAAAATGAGCTAATGCACAGCAGAAGATTTCTTTAATACCTGAGAATAAACATGCTTTAAAGTGTCAACCAAAAGGTTGGTGAGTTCATAGGTTTATCATAACAATCATTTCAATATATTAATAGACCACAAGATTTCCGTTTATAAATATATGTACACTCGCAAGTGTATAAAAGTATTCTATAAGTTGTAGGCACCCGGTAACAAGCCTTAACGTTCATGTTTTACCCTCTGAAGTACACCAGAACAGGTGTGTTTAAAATAACCTCAAAGTACTAAAGCATCCCATAGTCAGGATGGGGTTTGTCAGGCCCAATAGATCTATCTTTAGGATTCGCGCCTACCGTACATAGACAGGTAGTTTAATGTTACCAAGCTAAGGGTATATTTCTGGTTTAAACCCACGTAGAATTAGTTTTAGTACTTGTGCCTATTTCGTAAAACATTTATAAAAACAGCACATGTATTCTCAGTCCCAAAAATATATATAAAAGGAAGCAAATGAAACTCACCATACTGTATTTCGTAGTAAAAATACATATAACGTTATTTAACAAGTGCAAGGTTGGCCTCGGATTCACGAACGTATCAATATTGAGATTCAATATTGCAGGAAAGTACGTAGACGCAACGGAGATGATAAACACTAGATTGACCTCACGAGCATACCATGAACCATACCCATCACCTCCATAGCTATAACCCATAATTTCCTTAGCTTCGACTCATTCAAAAAAACTATTTTGAAATCACTCGGATAGCACTCCATCGTAATATTTTATGTATACTAATAATATCTTGAAATAATACAGAGCAAATATATATATATATATATATATATATATATATATATATATATATATATACATACATAAATCGATTGAGAGAGTTTAGAGAAATATATTTTCAAGTTTCTATGAAATAATGAAACCTATTGAATTCTATTTATAATAGATTTTTGAATTATTAAAGTGAAGTATTAAAGTATGAATTATTAAAGTGAATTATTAAAGTATGAATTATTAAAGTGAATTATTAAAGTATGAATTATTAAAGTGAATTATTAAAGTATGAATTATTAAAGTAAATTATTAAAGTATGAATTATTAAAGTGAATTATTAAAGTTAAAGTAAAGTAAAAGTAAAATAAAGGTAAAGTTAAAGTATAGTAAAAGTATAAAAACTATGTATGTATAATATGCGTATAAATATATATAATATTAATTTAAATCGTTATATATATTTAATGAAATAAAATATAAATATCGTTATATTTATTATACTGGTTAAGTAACGAGTTGTCAAAAGTGATTCTAAATATTTATAAAAGTTATATACGTTTTAATAATAAAGTTCTTTTTAAACTGAAAACGTCTTTGTACGTTTGAAAATAGATTAATAGAATATTATGGAAACCAATTCTCCACTAACTTTTGTCTAACTTTCGTAAATGACACTTTTTTTTATTTATAAATAGCTTTACAAATTATTCTGAATATCGTTAAGAGGAATAGATTTTCTCAAATCATAGTGGACCTCTCAACAGAGACTTGTAATCATAATTCAATGTTTCTGATAATTCAATCATTTAATATATATTTTTTTATTTCGTCGAAAATCATATTGAAACAAATACGTTCATGTAAAGTATTATACGTTTAATACTTTATTAATATTCTCAAGTTATAATATATATACATATACATATACATATCTATTTATATATAACGGTTCGTGAATCGTCGGAATTTGGTCGAGGTTATAATGAATGTATGAACACAGTTTAAAATTCTTGAGATTTAACTTAACAAACTTTGCTTATCGTGTCGGAATAATATAAAGATTAAAGTTTAAATTTGGTCAGAAATTTTCGGGTCGTCACAGTACCTACCCGTTAAAGAAATTTCGTCCCCGAAATTTGATAGAGGTCGTCATGACTAACAATGAGAATGTTATTATAACGATTATAGAGTTTTATCATGTTCAAGAAGCATGGATAAAATAATTCGATTACTCGAAGCGTGTGAGTGAATTATCGTAAATGAATGAAATAAGATAATAGTGATTCGTCGTATCTTTTGACGTCATCAAGATTGATCTCCGAAAAGAAAATCTTTGTAATCTATATTGGATTTGATTATTCGGCGATTAAGGAAATTATGTTCCTCTTCGAATTAATGCGATAATCCATTTTGATTTCTCTGTCGGATATTTCACTATAAATCCACCTCCTTTGTTTTCTTACAACTCACACCTTCTCAACTCATATTTTAAAGTATTTGTCAATATGCCTCATCCAGTGCTGATTCTTGATATACTCCTCACTTTCATATCTGTCGCTCTTCTTTTTCATCTGCCTCCGGAAGAATCTATTTACTTCTACTATACTCTTGGTTTTATAGTATTTTTAGTTCTCCCGTGTCTTTATATTGCTATATGCATTGATATATACGGTTTGTGATTTCTGGGTTGTTGGGTTTTATATCTTCCCTTATATTTCAAAGTCCTTGCTTCTTCTATAATCATTGTCATCCACAGTTAATGCTCTCTTCTATTTGCTATGATTTATACTCCCATTTCTAGTTCGGAGCTTTGTCCTTTCGTTTCTTCTTCTTGCGATTAAGCACCGCTTGTAATGGTCCAGAATTCGCAGATATAAATTTTGGAATGAACATTGTTAATGTTCTAGGAAGGAAATTGTAATGGTACGATCTTGACTTGTCAAATTACCAGAATACCTCGGAAAAGGCCGAATCATCAAGAAATATTTTCTTGATATTTAGAGATCAAAGAGAATACAAGAGTCGTGTAACATAGCACATGATGACGTTATGATTTGTGAATCATCATGTTCCATTTAGAAACTCAGCATGAATTACTGTAATATAATCACGTTGATCAAGTGTCATTATATTATACTAACTCATGCTTCAGCTCCCAACACTTCTTCAAGAATATTCCTATTTTAAACTCGAATGTTTCAGAATTTAGAAACTAAAATAGTTTCTTTTATGATATAATACAGATAGCGCGAAGAGGTAAATGATTTCAGATAAGAATAATTATAAAAATATCTTCAGAAGTATGGATGATATTTATAATGAAAGATACGATGATATCTTAGAATGTCTAATATCAGAGGATGATGAAGGATATTGTCCGAGGGGGTTTAGAGTCAGGAGCAAGGTATTCGTTAATGACTTCAGCAAGTACTGAATCATTTGGATTCTTTGAAGGCAGGTTCAGCCTTTGTGATTTGTCCACAGCCTCCTTCATACTTTGCTCAATCCGTTTTCCAGTTCCAAAGCTTCTCTTTTTCTGAGCTTTGCCAATATACTATCCTTTATCATCCAACTTTTTACTGTTAAGGTCGTTTACAGTTTTTGCTGCTTCATCAGCATTTTTCAAAATTTTGAGAACTGGTTCGCAGTTTAGGGTGTTTTTCAGAAATTTCTCATTCAAAGAATGTAAGTCTTGGAGGTAGACGTTGTGTGTATATGCAATTGTTGATGTAGACATGCTGCGAGGTTTCAAAATACTGATTGCTGATTCTCAATAATTGGTATGGCAATTCTTGTTATAAGGTACGAATGAGTATATGATAGGGTTTCGATAATTATAATGATTTTTTTTTTGAAAGTCAAAGATCAGTGAAGTTGTTGGTAAGTTTATTGCTAATGTGGTGAATATAAACGATTCCCCGGTAACGTTGGCGAAAGGGCAACGTATCTATCAAGGTTATAATAAGATTGTTTTGATTGAGAAGTCGAAGTTGACTTGCTGGAGCTGTGACAAAACTGTCTATTTTGAAACGGAATTTAAAAGTTATTTTAGCTAGTAAATGCCAAAGGGTCTAACTCGGATACGTGTCAAACTATGACTTGGGTTTTGAGAGTTTTTCAGGTGTATAACTGTGGGTAACATGTGGTTGGATCATCATCTCGATTGTTCCTTAGTTGAAGTGTCTTCAGGAATTTCGAAGGGTTTGAGCACATATTGTAATCGTTAATACATATGATGTTCTAACACAGTTTTGAAGTCAAAGTATAGCTTTGAAAGATATAGGAATCTAAGAGTGATGATACTGGTTATATTTCGAATTGAATTATGCGATTTCAAAATCAGAATATGTAATTGAATTTGAATGAGTATGATTGTTTTGATTTATATGAAAGAATGGATATTGTTGTGAAAGTAGGGAGTATAGTTGATGATTGCTGAATCAGTTTCGAAAAATGTAATATATTAATTGTGAATTTATATATCTCTCGGGTATTACCTACCCGTTAAAAAAAATTCACAATTAATATTTTGTACAAAAGAAGTTTATTACAGTCTTTATGAAAATATATGTGTATATTTTCTTTAGATGTAATATAGATTTAATGAGTTAATATTAAATTAAACTCATTTGTTTTATGGTTGGAACTAGAATTGAGTAATCCCTAAAACTTTATAAATTGCATAAGTATTTCTTCAATAATATTGAAATTATGAATCATTACTTTGTTATTTGTTGGTTTTCGTGAAATTCTTGTGAACTTCGCAAGGTAAGAATGATGTTATTTGAAAAGTTTCGAGTACATTGATGATGAAAGTGTAAAATCAAACATATATTCGAATAATACACTTGATTTATTATGAATTGGAATTTTATTGAATTGAGACAGAGATTGTAATTAACGATGGTTAAGTTGCGGACGAAGGACGTACATCATTGCATATTTGTAATATGAATTAACTGAGTAGTTAAGATTCACACATAATAGCTTAGTACGGGAAGATTTATTATGGTTTAAAAATTTATACATATAAAATATACATATAAATCTTTCGATTGGAAATGAGTTAATACTTCATAACTCGTTGATACAATATATTTGTTGTTGATTCGTAATGATGTCCACAATGATTCTTGAACTGACAGAGTTTGTGATGTTACAGGTGCTGTTGATTCTGACGATACTGACGGCACTGACTGTGTTGATGATGCTACGGTCCTGTTGATGCTGTTGGTAAAACAATTCTAGCTTGTAAATCGTACACCATTTTCGATCAAAGTTTCTACTCTACCATCTCCGTTCACTCATCCGATTTACAGTCAGAATTAAATAATCTCTAAGATTTTGGAGATTACATAACTGCCGCAGAGATATCTCTTCAATGAAGTTTATGAATTAATACTTCATCATTTGTTGTTGTTGATATTCCTGGATATTTACAGGGCGTATGACGTTGATGTTTGAGATACAGATTGTGATGTTGCAGTGTGGGATGTGGATGTTATTATTGGTGGTGGTGATGGTAGTATTGGTGTTGCCGATGGTGGTACTGTTTATGCTGCTGGTGCTGCTGCTGGTGTTTGTAACCTTTGCACCATATTCTCCAAAGCCACTACCCGAGCGCGAAGCTCGTTGACTTCTTCTATTACACCGGGGTGATTGTCGGTTCGGAGGAGCGGATAAATAAAATCTAGAATTTGGTGTAGTATGTAATCGTGACGAGATACTCTAGAAATAAGAGAGAAAATGGTGTTTCGGATAGGTTCGCTGATAAGTGCTTCAGGTTCTTCGCCAAGAGGGCAATGTGGTGGATGGAAGGGATCACCTTCTTCTTGTCTCCAATGATTAAGGAGGCTACGAACCCATCCCCAATTCTTCCAGAATAGATGATGACTAATTGGTTGATCCATTCCGGTCACACTGCTTTCGGAACTTGAGTGGGATTCCATTTTGGAATCTGAGGGACTTAAACTAATGACGAATTCCATTTCGTACGATTGAATAAAGAATTTTTCGATATGAAATGATTTTCCGGCTATCGGGTGGTATTCTAATTATATAGAGCAAAAGGTTTCGTAGATTACGGAGGAATTTAGGGAATATGTCATGCAAAGTTTACAGTAACAGATACGCTAAGATATGAATTAGCAGATACGCTAAGATATGAATTTTGTCTATACACTATTCATGCAATCAATGCAATAAGATGTGTCTAGACTAAGAATGATAAACAGGTAATTTCCGACAAAAATGATGAGCAAAACTTTTGACATGCAGACACGGTCGAAGTCCAGACTCACTAATGCATCCTAACACTATCAGTTAGACACACTAATGCAGACCTGGTTCGCTAGGACCACCACTCTGATACCAACTGAAAGTTGGGGACGCATCCCACTCAGTGCCTGCTCAGCTAACCGCCTGTGACCACTGAGCGTACCTCAGACACTAATTTTACGGCCCGCCTCTCGGCAGTACAGCCAACCCTAATAGGGACCGCGAGGAGTAAGAGCCAATGCTTCGTCACAGGTAACACTGTGAGAACCCCCTCTACGATTAACCCGCTAATAAACGGCATTAAACCAGCTCTGATACCACCTGTGACAACAGTGGGGACGCATCCCACTCCGTGCCTTCCCAGCTAACCGCCTGGTGACCACTGAGCGTACCTCAGACACTGATTTTACGGCCTGCCCCTCGGCAATGTACAGCCAACCCTAATAGGGACCGCGAGGAGTAAGAGCCAATGCTTCGTCACAGGTAACACTGTGAGAACCCCCTCTACGATTAACCCGCTAATAAACGGCATTAAACCAGCTCTGATACCAACTGAAAGGACCCGTTCATATACATTATAAACGATTCACAATAGTTGATTTCATCGTGAGGTATTTGACCTCTTTATGATACATTTTACAAACATTGCATTCGTTTTTAAAAGACAAACTTTCTTTACAACGAAAGTTGACGGCATGCACACCATTTCATAATACATCCAACTATAATTGGCTTAATAATAATAATCTTGATGAACTCAATGACTCGAATGCAATGTCTTTCAAAATATGCCATGAATGACTCCAAGTAATATCCTTAAAATGAGCTAATGCACAGCGGAAGATTTCTTTCATACCTGAGAATAAACATGCTTTAAAGTGTCAACCAAAAGGTTGGTGAGTTCATAGGTTTATCATAACAATCATTTCAATATATTAATAGACCACAAGATTTCCGTTTATAAATATATGTACACTCGCAAGTGTATAAAAGTATTCTATAAGTTGTAGGCACCCGGTAACAAGCCTTAACGTTCATGTTTTATCCTCTGAAGTACACCAGAACAAGTGTGTTTAAAATAACCTCGAAGTACTAAAGCATCCCAAAGTCAGGATGGGGTTTGTCAGGCCCAATAGATCTATCTTTAGGATTCGCGCCTACCGTACATAGACAGGTAGTTTAATGTTACCAAGCTAAGGGTATATTTCTGGTTTAAACCCACGTAGAATTAGTTTTAGTACTTGTGCCTATTTCGTAAAACATTTATAAAAACAGCGCATGTATTCTCAGTCCCAAAAATATATATAAAAGGAAGCAAATGAAACTCACCATACTGTATTTCGTAGTAAAAATACATATAACGTCATTTAACAAGTGCAAGGTTGGCCTCGGATTCACGAACGTATCAATATTGAGATTCAATATTGCAGGAAAGTACGTAGACACAACGGAGATGATAAACACTAGATTGACCTCACGAGCATACCCATGAACCATACCCATCACCTCCGGCTATAACCCATAATTTCCTTAGCTTCGACTCATTCAAAAAAACTATTTTGAAATCACTCGGATAGCACTCCGTCGTAATATTTTATGTATACTAATAATATCTTGAAATAATACAGAGCAAATATATATATATATATATATATATATATATATATATATATATATATATATATATATATATATATATATATATATATATATATATATATATAAATCGATTGAGAGAGTTTAGAGAAATATATTTTCGAGTTTCTATGAAATAATGAAACCTATTGAATTCTATTTATAATAGATTTTTGAATTATTAAAGTGAATTATTAAAATATGAATTATTAAAGTGAATTATTAAAGTATGAATTATTAAAGTGAATTATTAAAGTATGAATTATTAAAGTGAATTATTAAAGTGAATTATAAAAGTATGAATTATTAAAGTGAATTATTAAAGTTAAAGTAAAGTAAAAGTAAAGTAAATGTAAAGTTAAAGTATAGTAAAACTATAAAAACTATGTATGTATAATATGCGTATAAATATATATAATATTAATTTAAATCGTTATATATATTTAATGAAATAAAATATAAATATCATTATATTTATTATACTGGTTAAGTAATGAGTTGTCAAAAGTGATTCTAAATATTTATAAAAGTTATATACGTTTTAATAATTAAGTTATTTTTAAACTGAAAACATCTTTGTACGTTTGAAAATAGATTAATAGAATATTATGGAAACCAATTCTCCACTAATTTTTGTCTAACTTTCGTAAATGACACTTTTTGTTTTTATTTATAAATAGCTTTACAAATTATTCTGAATATCGTTAAGAGGAATACATTTTCTAAAATCATAGTGGACCTCTCAACAAAGACTTGTAATCATAATTCAATGTTTCTGATAATTCAATCATTTAATATATATTTTTTTTATTTCGTCGAAAATCATATTGAAACAAATACGTTCGTGTAAAGTAATATACGTTTAATACTTTAATAATATTCTCAAGTTATAATATATATACATATACATATCTATTTATATATAACAGTTCGTGAATCGTCGAAATTTGGTCGAGGTTATAATGAATGTATGAACACAGTTTAAAATTCTTGAGATTTAACTTAATAAACTTTGCTTATCGTGTAGGAATAATATAAAGATTAAAGTTTAAATTTGGTCAGAAATTTTCGGGTCGTCACATAGCCGGACCGTAAGTCAATCTTAGAAAAATACATTGCACCTTGGAGTTGGTCAAACAAATCGTCAATCCGAGGTAATGGATAACGATTCTTGATCGTCACTTTATTCAACTCCCTATAATCGATGCACATCCGCATACTTCCATCTTTCTTTTTCACAAACAAAACCGGAGCACCCCATGGTGAGGAGCTCGGTCGAATGAAACCCTTCTCAAGCAACTCTTGGGTTTGATTTAACAACTCTTGCATTTCCGTCGGCGTTAAACGATAAGGAGTTTTAGCAATAGGAGTAGCTCCCGGAACTAACTCAATGTGAAATTCTACTTGTCTTTCTGCCGGAACACCCGGTAACTCATCCGGAAAAACATCTTCGAACTCACTAACCACCGGAATTTCACGTATAGGTGGTGGCTCGTCACGAGTATCAACAACATGGGCAAGGAAAGCTAAGCCACCACTAACAAGAGAACGACGTCCCTGTGCAAAAGTGCATATCGGCACAAGTCTCCTACGCTAATCACCGTGAATAATTAACTCTTCCCCACTTGGGGTCTTCACTCGAATAGATTTTTCGTGGCATGCGGTATCAGCTCTATTTCGATCGAGCCAATCCATACCCACAACGATATCAAAATCACCCAAAGCCATAGGAATGAGATCAATTTTAAAGTTTTCGGCACCAAACACAACATCACAATTTTTACATACGTTAACCACTAGCACCGTATTGCCGTCCGCTATTTCGACTTCTACCAGACGACTTAACTTAGCTAATAGCTTATTAAGTTTAGGTACAAATCGAGGTGACACAAAAGACAAATTTGCACCACTATCAAATAGAATCCTTGCCGGATTAGAGTTAACCATGAAAGTACCTGAGACAACTTCGTTCGATTGTTTGGCTTCATCATTGGTCATCAAATAATTTCGACCCCTAGCCGTACCCGCCGCCTTTTCTAACCGCTTAACATTATCATTGCGCAACTCGGGACACTCGGGCCTCTTGTGCCCTTCTTTACCACAATTGAAACAAGAAAATTTGGGTGTGGAAGGTGAGTTGTGGCAATCACGAGAGATGTGACCTTTTTGCCCACAAGTATAGCAAGTGGGTACATGACCACCGGAGCCACCTTTCTTCACACTGTTAACACTTTCGGAGCCCTTCTTGTTATTTTTGTTGGAAAAGCTCGATTGATTCGAACTCTCGAACTTCCTCTTACCAAAAGTAAAACTACTCTTTCTCAACACAAGCGCCTCAAAACCCTTCGCCATATTGACCAATTCATCAAAGCTCTTCACCACGTTCACACTAATTTTCTCTTGATAGTTATCATTCAAGATTCGATAGAAATCTTCTTTCAACATTTTATCATTCCCGACATACTCCGGGCAAAATTGGGTCTTGAACAAAAACACGGATTTGAGAGTGTTCAAATCCATCGACCCTTGCCTCAAGGAACGTAGTTCATCCTTAAGCCTTGTAAGATCGGCCTAAGTTCTGTATTCATCGAAAAACTCCGCCTTGAATTCATCCCAAGTAAAATCCATGCATTGTTCTTCACCATAAACTTGGATTTTCGCATCCCACCATAGCTTGACGTCACCCCTTAACATGTTACAACCATACCTTGTCTTCTTATCAAGAGGACATTCACAAGTACGGAAAGCCCCCTCCATATCGGAGATCCATCGGGCACTCTTGAGAGGGTCTCGTTCACCTTCAAAGGTGGGAGGTTGAGAATCCTTAAAATTCTTATAAAAGATGTCCCGTCTCCCCACATTATCCTCTTGATGAATGGCCTTCACTTGCTCCTTGACTACATTGACTAATTACTCGTCAATCGTATCTAGAAACATTTTCTTAACATCCTCGAGGAACTCCGCCTTTTGATGTTTAAAGATGGCCTCAACCTTGACCGTGAATTCGGGGTCCTCACTAGTGCCCCCATTTTCGGTGTCGTGTCCGTTTCTCATCTTCATTCTATAAAACGGAAAAGATTTAAACGACGAAACGAAACAAAAGGACATAACACGTATGCATATACGTATACCCCACACTACTCCATCTTACTCAACAATCGTCGTACATTACTTGTTTGTCACGATTTGCACCCGTAACAATGGTAGCTAATCATTGTTACGCGAACACGTCGCATTAACTCGCTAGTACAACGTCCATCTCGCTTGATGATTGCTAAACACAACACAATTCAATTAGCACGAGGTTAGTTCACATAAACCAAAGTACTAACAATTCCCGAATTGACCCAAAGTCCTACAAGTCCCGTATAAAAGCGCATACATAATAAAGTCTAAGTCTAGGCACCTATCTCAAGTCGCCTAAATCCCTTAGACCATGCTCTGATACCACTTGAAACAATCCAACCCGTATTCCATACGATAATTTTTTTTTTTTGTAATGATACACATTTACGCTCCAATAAAATATGTAAACCAATCCACGAGTTCCATTTAAACGTTCAACAATTTAAATGTTTACAAAAGGCACGAAGGCCATTAATTAAGTTCAATACAAGTTTGACCCACTACAACGATAGTTTATAATCCAAACGACCCCTTGAGCATGGTTTGGGACTAAACTACCCAAAACGTTAGGCCAACTTTCAAACTTCAACAAAACATCATCAAAGGCCACCTAGTGCCCGATAACCCCTTTGCCCTTATCCGTACCTGCAACTAAAAAGATAAACAACGAGAGGGGTAAGCTAATGCTTAGTGAATGCAATAATTATACATGTTCATATATAACCTAGTTACTTGCAATCACTTACACAATACCGCATACAAGCTAGCTATTCGACAAACATGCAAACATCATGCATAAACTACAATCCACAATCCACAGGGAGCTAGCAACCGACAATAGCATATAGTTCATAATTTAGTATGCTAATTACAGAATCACACAACCATGGTTAACCAATAGCAAAAAGGAATGGTACTTAAAATTCCCATCGGTGTTCATAACAACAGTTAGTGCACAACACATATATCACCAACCCTTGGACAACACATATCCGTTCATAAGATCATTAGTGTACAACACATATAACACCAATTTGGACAACACATATCCATTTAATAAACCGTTAGCATACAACACATATATTGCTAAATTAGACAACACATATCCGTTCATAAATCGTTAGTGTACAACACATATATCACCAACTAAAACAACACATATCCTTACGTACAAATAAGCACATCATATACGTACAAGTATACTTATTCCACTCACCTTGATACAAGGATGATAATTACGCGCGTCCGAACTTCAAGGCAATGTACCTAATTCATTAAGTGCACATTCAATACACCAACTAGTGAAATTAACCGCATTACACTTACTTGAGCATTTAATGACCCAATTCGCATTAAATGACTCAACCACACCAATACTGCCCTTAAATGGCCAAGACCCGACTTTAACCACTAAAGCTAGTGCATTAAAGTCTACTAACCTCAATTAACACAAACTTAGGGTAATTTATACCCATTTCGCCCAAACTAGGTCAACTAGCCCATTTTGGATCCATTTAACACTTTCACTACCAAACTTGTCAAACATGACCTATTTACCATTTCAACAACATTTTAACAAGTGTTTAATGCTTGACAATACCATTAACACTTACAAACTCCATTTCATTAAACCAAACCCTAGATTATGGTTATTATGGTTCCATAACAACAACATAACCCAATTTCACCCATTTTACTCCCAAATGGGTCGTACAAGTCTCTAGTAACCAAACCCTAGTCATTAATCAATTAAAACTCAAAACTTAGAGTTAGAACTTACCGAGACTATCAACGCGTAGCTAGAGATACAAGGAACAACTTTAAATCTTGCTCCAAGGTTTGATTCACAATTCTCCAACTCCAAATCTCACTTTTAATCCAAATGGGTTTTAAGTTTTGGGAGAGAAATTGGGAAGAAAAGAGAAAAGAAATTACATTAAATGAACAAGTGGTTGTGATTAAATGCTCAAATCTGTTCTACACGAGAAAAGACCAAATTACCCCTAAAACCCTTTTAAATAGAGTAAACATCGGAGTCAGAAAAGCAGAGATGTCGCGGCGCGGCGCTATATGTCGCGGCGCGACATTACGAAGGAAAAACAACCTCTCTTAACCCACATTCTGATCTGGATTTTCTTTATATGCCGCGGCGCGGCCCAGTTTGTCGCGGCGCGGCATTGGCCGTCACCTGGACACTTCGACAACCTTAAACAAAATTTGATTTTATATAATTCGTACACTTAAATCCCGCCTCCTACATTCGCCTAACCTTCAATAATAGTCTCATAACACTTAACGCTATCAAGGCCCATGCATAAACTTGTATGTGCACACATTATCAAGTATATATATATATATATATATATATATATATATATATATATATATATATATATATATATATATATATATATATATATATATACACACACACATATATCTATACAATTACGCATAAACTAGCGAGTTTCAAACGTATAAATGATTAAGTATGTACCTTTCGATACGTACGGGAAAAACGGGATGTTACATCCCCTTTAAAATTGCGAAATCCGGAATCAGCCACCCAGTATTGTCGCGCCGCGGCCCTCTTTCCTCGCGCCGCGACCACCAGCGTGGTCTGGTGGTTGTTTTGTCATGCCTCCTGATCCTGGATTCCATGAAATGTCGCGCCACGGCCAAGTGCTCCACGCTGCGACCTTGAGCACGATTTGACCCATTTTCATGCGTTCGACTGTGGTAACGAGTTCCCGCTTCGCATGCCTCATAATTCTAATGTACATGCACGTTAAAACACTAAAACGCT
Organism: Rutidosis leptorrhynchoides; assembly: GCF_046630445.1. NCBI lineage: Eukaryota > Viridiplantae > Streptophyta > Magnoliopsida > Asterales > Asteraceae > Rutidosis > Rutidosis leptorrhynchoides. The sequence continues at coordinate 175,142,960 of NC_092339.1, forward strand.
TCTATTACGCACAACTCGAATATTATCTCGTTAAGCCCATCATACGCCCTTTATATATATACATATTCGTTATACGTCGTACGTACTCTTCACATATACATCGTACGAATAAACGGGTCTTACAGATATGTATATAATAAATAATGGTGGAGAAAAATATAAAGGAAAAAATATATAGATAATAAATAATGGTGGAGAAAAATATAAAGTAAAAAAAAAAAAACCTGCTACAATAATTTGCTACATTAGTTACTGTAGATGAACAGTGAACATTGATAGAATCGTAACCATGGTACAACGTTTGTTACGGGGTGTACAATCGATTTATGCGCGCGAATAGTACTATTTATAAGTTTTGTCTGTTAGATAATATGGTAATTACGCCGTTGGTACCTGTGGTTTGTTTACATTATCATGACAACACCTATAGTTTATTTTTTGCGTAGTTGGAGCCATGAGTACCAATCACGTAAGTTACACAAAACATAGGTACCAACTACGCAAAAAACAAACTTTAGGTGTTGTCATGATAATGTAAACATACCACGGGTACCGACGGCGTAATGTTTTCTTATTATTATTAATATTAATATTATTATTGTTAGTTATTGTTATTTTTATTATTTTCTACATTATTTTTGTTATTATTCCTATATACTAAAAGTCCCCTCAAATTTTGTATTTTCAGTTTTATCGATTTGTAATTATTAATATATTATTATCATTATTTATATTATTTTTATTTCATATAGTATAGTATTACAATAATAATAATAATAATAATAATAATAATAATAATAATAATAATAATAATAATAATAATAATAATAATAATAATAATAATTAGTTATCATTATGGAGTACTGTTTTAATGCTATACGGAGTATATTATTATGATTATGATTATTAATTATTATTAATTATTATTGTTACTATTAATTTATGTCTAAATCTCTAAACGCATTGTTTTTTTTTTTTTTTTTGATGGGTCAAGATCAAATAATGCTATTTTAATTTGTTTAATTCATCATGTATATATGTAATAATAACAGGCGTTGATTTTATTATTGTCTACGCATTAGTCAAATTAGAGTGCTTTGTAGTTTTTTTATATAGTCAAAATGTATTACATAAACAGTCAACTATTGTCAAATGTTACTTAGAGTACTAATGTTTCTTATATAAGTATTTATTGTTTATATTGTTTATTACTGTAATTAAAATAAATTGACAAATATTTGTCATAATCAAGTACGTGTACAAGTATATAAGCAGTTGCTAAGATAAATTGATACATTTTTCGATTATATTACATATACAGGCTAAGATAAAGTGTTATAAATATGAATGAAAATTAACTAGCTAAGCCAAAGGTATAGTAGTAACTAGTGTTCAAGTGATCACATATGATAAAGTGTTATAGGATGTGAACAAAGTGCTTACTTATCAGATCGCTCGATTCTTGATGGTATTTTGGTGTAGAATAAAAGTATAGCTGACCTAAAAAATCCAAGGAGGAAATAATTTATATTTAAGGTAGACTTTGCGAAAACATTTGATAGTGTGAATTGAGTATGTTAGATCTTATGGGATTCGAGGCATAAAAACAACAATGCGTTTAGAGATAGACATAAATTAATAATAATAATAATAATAATAATAATAATAATAATAATAATAATAATAATAATAATAATAATAGTATACTCGGTATAACATTAAAACAATACTCTATAATGATAACTAATAATAAAAATTATTATTATTTTTATAACAATTGTAATAATATATGAAATAAAAATAATAAAAATAATGATAATAATATATTAATAATAGCAGTAATAATAATAATAATAATAATAATAATAATAATAATAATAATAATAATAACAACAACAACAACAACAAAAAGAATATAGAAAATAATAATAATAATAATAATAATAATAATAATAATAATAATAATAATAATAATAATAAGAAAAAATTACGTCGTTGGTACCCGTGGTATGTTTACATTATCATGACAAAACCTAAAGTTTTTTGTGTAGTTGGTACCTAGGTTTTGTGTAACTTACGTGAGTGGTACCCATAACTAACTGTGGTACCCATGACTAACTGCAGTTAGTCATGGATACCAATCACGAAAGTTATACAAAATATAGGTACTAAATGATAATGTAAATAAATCACAAGATCCAATTGTGTAATTTTTTCTTAACAATATACAACAAAAATTATTGAAGCCATCAAAGATTAAATCTTCAATTATGTGGTTAAAAAAATATTAGAAGAAATCGCCGAAGAACTATTGAACACGCAGCCAATTGAAATAGTCACGAGACATAAATAAAGAAAAGTAAATGGGTAAGGATTAAGCAATAGGAAGCTGAGATGGCACATGTGAACCTTTTCTCATACGATAAGGTTTTGAATGATTATCGGAACGTAATATTAAGGGACCCACTCGTGTAGGTCCACCGCCGCAACTGAGCACATGATCTGACGTCGGCAGCGGCCAACCACCGCCCCAAAAGCCGAAATAAAAGGGGTCGTTAGCTTATGGGATTTTTAACGTTTTTCATTTGACTTCTACGGAAAAAAGTCATGGTAAAACATTTATAACCTTCAGTATATTATAAGTAAGTTCATAGCTATTAGGCCACATGCAAATTTTTTTTTTTTTTTTTTTTTTTTTTGTGAAAAGCAACAAGATTTTTATTACTATAAAAAAGAGGATTTCACAGGCCCGAAAATGACCAGCAGAACGAGTATGTATACATATACATCAAAATATGTACAGCAAGAATATCTAGATATATAAAGAAGGGCTTGACAACCATTGAAGCCAATCTAACTTTGTCTTACTCGAATGACTTGAGATCCACTCGAAACTCTTTATTTGTATTTCATTAAGAGCCATTGACCCGCACCACGCTTTATTATTAAACACTTTTTGGTTCCGATTTTTCCAAATAAAATACCCAGTGACCCACTCAATTGCTTGCCAAACTTTCGACCCCCACTCCGAAAAATTATTCCCATAGTTTCCACCGAAAAGCTCCCCGATGCTCCAATTATTAACATTTTGAAAGCCCCACCAATTAATCACTTTATCCCAAATTTCTCGAGCATGTTTACAAAAGATAAGAGAGTGCTCGATTGTCTCTATATCGTCATCACATGTAGGACAACGAATTGTACCTAGATCAATACCCCGTTTATCTAACTCTACCATAACCGGTAATCGTCTTAGTTTGACTCGCCACACGAAAATACCAAGTTTGCTCGCGAGTAAATTGTTGCGCATTATGACAGCCACTGTAGGACTAGGGCCCAAGCAGCTGCTGTCAATTAAATTGTGTAGCAGTTTGGTCGAAAAAATACCTCGGGAATCAATCCGCCATTCCCACCCGTCTCTCGATCCCGCTGGGGGCTGAAATGAAGAGATCAGTGAGTTTAATTCAGCCAGTTCAACCCCCGTTCTTCCACGCACTTCCCTGCCCCAGTTCCAATTCGAAACCCACCCCGAATCAGACCATCTTAACCTGCTCTTGACCTACACTTCCTTGTCTGTTTCCATACGATACAATCTGCTGAATCGGCGTTTTAAAGGAGCGTCTCCTAACCAGATATCATCCCAAAATTTAGTACAACCCCCATCCCTGATTACCCTTTTAAACGATGCCTGAAAATCAATTGTTGTCTCATTAATCTTTTGGCCAGTTTCGACAATCTTCCACCATGTGGTTCCTTTTAAAGCATTACTCGAATGAAAATTCCCCCCAAGACCCCTGTCGTGCCCGTAAATACTTTTAATGATTTTGACCCAAAAAGCATTCTCTACCAATTTGAACCGCCACCACCATTTTCTCAAAAGAGCCCGGTTTTTCCCATTGAAAGACCCAATGTTTAACCCGCCCGAATCATAAGAATTAAGAATTAAATCCCATTTTACTCAACAAATTTTTGTGTTCTCACCCGCCTCGCCCCAAAAGAAATTGCGTCTAATTTGTTCAAGGGTTTTGAATACACCTGGAGGAGCTCGGAAAAGCGAGAAGTAGTACAACGGCATACTACTTAGTACCGATTTAATGAGGGTTAAACGGCCACCGATTGACAACGTCTTCGATATCCAATCGGAAAGTCTAGACTTAATCTTTTCTATGACGGGTGACCAATCGACAGCTTTGTTCATCTTTAGGCCACATGCAATGGTTTCTAAGTTTAACATTACTTTAACCCGTCACATCAGCACAAACAATTTAACATTCTTTTCACATTCCTTTCACATTCCTTTCACTAAACCCTCACAATCATAACTTCACCACCTTACTTTACCCATTTTATATTATTATTTAAAACTTAAAATAGAAATATAAATAACACTTATAAACTAAAAAAAGATACGGATTAAAAATAATAATAAAAAAGCCGATTACATTGATTAATAAAAATACGATTAAATTAAAATTAAAATTAAAATTAAACTACAAGTAAAAAAAACGATTACATAATAAAAAACGAGTACATAAGAAAAAGCACGAGTAAATAAAATAAATACCGATTAATCAGTATAATAACCATCCTCACTACGATCGGTTACGTGAGGAAGATCGTCCCAAATATGTTTCGTATACAACACGACATTTGTCGAGTTGATTATTGCGGTTCCGAGTAGCCACGCACATTCATCGTTATCTTCGAGCCACTCGAAGACCTTTATTTCGTTATCTGTCCATGTCATCGGAAAATAACCCGTCGCCGTGAATCTTGAACGTAACCGTGTTTGTGATAACCATTTTTTGTGTAAAAATTGAGAGTGGAAAATGTATGTGTTAGATAATTTGAGAGTGAAATGATATGATTTTGGTTAAGTAATGGTGTGTATATATATATATATATATATATATATATATATATATATATATATATATATATATATATATATATATATATATATATATATATATATATATGAAATGGGTTGGAAAAAAGATCAAGAAAAAAAAAGCCAACGGATGAATTTTTCAGAATTGAATTGAAGTGGGCCCCATAAATTCTCTCGTTAGAGTCGTTGCAGCAGCCACTGACGGATTGCTGGTGTTCGTGGTGAGGCGGTGGCGGTGGCGGTGGCGATGGGTAACGGTGGTGGTGGCGGATCCATTGCATGCGGCCTTAATATGAAGAGACTGCTCTACTACGTGTATATTAAATCCTAAACGTTTTTATATGTACATAACGATAATTTGTACTTTCTACGTCACATTTAATAGTTCCGGTTAACTTTTTTTTATAACTTTGATCGTCAATAATTTTTTTATATTATATAATATTTGATAAAAATTATATAAAATGAAAATAAATATAAAAATATATATATAACTTAATTTATTCATATAAATTTTATTAAGTACTACTCCCTCCATCCCAAATTAATAGTCCCCCGACAGAAAACATACAGTTTAAAAAAAAGCAACTGACACATGTACTTTTTTTTACCTATTTTTCAATTTTATCACTTACTTTTTACTTACATTTTTGTCTTATCAAAATAAAGTAAGGTATAAAAGTATATTAATAAATTATTCTTATCTATTTATGGAAGTGGACCATTAATTTAGATTAGACAAATCAGAACTATTTAAATGGGACAAATGGAGTGTATAAAACAAAAATATTATTTAAACTTAAAGTTTAGAAAAAAAAAAGTTCAATTAAAAACTATTAAATTGCGAAATATGAGTATTTATTAATTATTATTATTGTTAGTCCACAAATCATGTATCCTATTCTAAACATTTATTAAGAAAGGTGATCTTTAGACACTTTTTTTTTATTAATCTATATACCATTTTATATAAAATGATTATTTTATCCTTTGTATTAATTTGAGTTAATTATATAATTAGTTCATATGATTTACTCAAAATTAAAATGATAATCCTTTTTAAAAAGAATTATACCAGTAGTTCGTATGATTTTTGAAATGCACAGTGGTGATCCTAAACCTAACGTGAGTTAATTTATATCATTAACTTATTACATGTGTGCATTGCACATAATGGACAATTAGGTACTTTTATATAGTTTATCTAGCATAAAATAGGAACCAATTCGGCTCTCTCTACTCACATATGAGATAAACAACGTCGTTGGTGACAATTTGGTGAATAACGGCAGCATATATGTGCACCCAACAGAAGCAATTCAATAGACATAACTCAACAGGTTATCCAACAAAAACAACAACCTTAACAACAAATTCATCATCAATAACACCACCATCATCAATAGTTGTAGCTGTTGACTCCCCAAAATAATTAAGGATTTAATTATGAAAAAACAGTAATTATGTACAATAGAATGTTATGTGCAGCCATCATAGGTTTATTTGTGTATAGACAGCAATTATTGCTGTGTCGAGTGTTTTAGTATGCTGCCTAGTTTACCAGCACAAGGTAGACAGTATTCTTCATTGAGCACAGGATGAGTACCCAGCAAATCATGAAGATCAAGTGAACTAGTATAGAAGAACCAGCATAGCCGGTAACATGATACTACACGAAGACAGCTATGCTCCATTACAAGTATAGTAGTTTCCTGAGTGGTCTACATCAAATGTACTATTCAACAGAAGTCGAAGACAAAGTTGAACATAAAAGGACACGTGTCGGCGGCTGACAAGTGACCTTACAAGACCATGTGGGAATGCAGAAGTTTAACGCATGTGCAGACATGTGTAATACTTTGTCAATGCCTAGGGAACCCAACATTCTATTTGTTTAATCAAATAGTGGTGCCAAACCGAATTGAGGTGTTCCTGCAAATAGCTACCAAAGATGAAAGAAGATAGCACGCTCTCTGATGCAGTTGTCCCCACAAGTACAGACATCCTATGTACCAATGGACAATGGATCAATTACACGGATAAAAGGATTACTATAAATAGAAGTATTCATTATTGTAACAAGTAGTGGTGTGAGTTTATTCAAATAGAGTCCAAAACGTGTAATAGCTTAAAATAGCATCTATAGCTATAATCTAGGTGTAATCTGTATTCAACTAACTGTTATTCCGCCAAGAACAGTTGTGGTTCTTTGTGATTCATATCAATAAAGAATAACCGTTGAAAATTACATTTGACTCTTATTTAAATTGCATTTTTGAATACTAAACTGTGATAACACTTAAGTTAATTAAAAGAATTGTATTCACCCCCTCTACAATACTCATGTTCTTAATCAAGGAACCGACAATAGCCGTTAAATGTTAATCCATTTTGGACAACTACTAGCACCATTGATCACCAATCTTCGTCTCTCCCTTACAACTTCTCTGATTCGTTTGAAGTCGGGCCTCCTGATGTTTCCTTATCAGAAGAAATCGTTGGATTTCACTTCCCTAACCTACACCACGACCAACACCAACACCTAAGGTTTAAGTTGGCCGATTTTATAGCTGCCTCTGGTTCCGTCGGTGACTTCGATACTGACGGAATGGATGAAGAGTTGAATTGATTGGATGACGATGAGTTCCACGTGGCAAACTTCCTCCGATTTCACTTTATACGCCGCCACCAATCCTTTTTCAACGGATTTAAAGAGTGCTACTTGGCATCCGCCGTCACAGGTTGCGACGGTTTCTACGCGTTCCTCTTCCGAACATCTATTATCACAAGAGTAGGTAATAAAGGCATAAACTACTCCATCGTCGACTTCAACAAGTTCACCGAAAATATTGAATCAAATTTTTTTATTGAAAACCCTAAATGATATCACACGGTTTGTAGATACAGATCCACTAAAAGCAATACAAGCAGTTCATCGCCTCCGAAATTCACTAACCAGAGATGGTGATCCAATTAAAAGAGTAGCGTTTTACTTCGCGGAAGCTTTAAACAGCCGTGTGCATTACCAATTGCACATACGCATTACTACATGCGTTTTTTGAGAACATATACACCAAATTGATTAGGATTCTGATTCTAGCTAAATTACCTAAATTACCAACATGTGCAATTCACATGAAATAAGTTAACGAAACAAACTAACCAGCGTTAGATTTAGGACCACCGTTGGCATTTTAAAAATCATATAGAATACTGGTATAATTTTAAAAAGAAAATGACTATCGATATACTTTTTCATAAACCACAAATACCAATGATATTTATGGAATTTTCTAAATAAAGTGGGTATAGTTAAGATATTAAGACATGCATCAAATACATTTAATATGTTAGTGACCACATTAATAACCACATTACTAACTTTTATGTATCTCATTTATGCATCAATCTCTTTTCTTAAAAATTAGCCTTAAAAGTATCACTAAATTTATACATTAATTAACTCTATTAATTTATTTAATCACCTCTTCTCTTTAACTAATATATATATATATATATATATATATATATATATATATATATATATATATATATATATATATATATATATATATATATATATATATATATATGTGGATAGAATATAATCGTGTCGAGCTACTTTGGAAATGAGGGTGAAAATGGTGTTTCGGACTGATTCGCCGTAAGTGTTTGAGGTTCATCGCCAAGAGGGAAATTTGGTTGGTGGAAAGGAATTGCCTTCTTCCCATTTTCATTGATTAAGTCGACTACGAACTCATCAGATGAATTGGGGATGACTGATTGGTTGATCCATTCCGGTCACACTGCTTTCGGAGCTCGAGTGAAACTCCATATCGGAATTCGAGGGACTTGAACTAGTTGCGAGTTCCATTTCATACGATTGAATCAAGGATTTTTCGATATAAAACGATTTTCGGCTATTGGATAGTATTCTAATTATATATATATATATATATATATATATATATATATATATATATATATATATATATATATATAGGACAAAATGTTTCGTAGATTACGGAGGGATTTAGAGAATATGCCAGACAAGTTTACAGTAACAGATACGCTAAGATATGAATTAGCAGATACACTAAAATATGAATTTTGTCTATACACTATTCATGCAATCAATGCAGTAAGATGTGTCTAGACTAAGAATGATAAGCAAGTGATTCCCTAAGAATGATAAGCAGGTAGTTTTCGACACGAAATGATAAGCAAAACTTTTGACACGCAGACACGGTCGAAGTACAGACCCACTATTGCATCTAAATAACTATCAGTTAGACATACTAATGCAAGACCTGGTTCGCTAAGACCACCGCTCTGATACCAACTCTAACAACCCGTCCTAATCCATCCGGACGAATACATTACAATTGGTTACATTGCGAGGTACTTGACCTCTATATGATACATTTTACAAACATTGCATTCGTTTTTAAAAGACAAACTTTCATTACATTGAAAGTTGACGGCATGCATACCATTTCATAATATATCCAACTATAATTGATTTAATAATATTCTTGATGAATTCAACGACTCGAATGCAACGTCTTTTGAAATATGTCATGAATGACTCCAAGTAATATCTCTAGAATGAGCAAATGCACAGCAGAAGATTTCTTTCATACCTGAGAATAAACATGCTTTCAAGTGTCAACTAAAAGGTTGGTGAGTTCATTAGTTTATCATAAATAATCATTTTTCAATAATATAATAGACCACAAGATACTCATATTTAGAAAACAAACTATGCAGGTCTGCTCACTGCTGGAAAATCATTCATACGATATATAAACACCTGGTAATCAACCTTAACAAAATGCATCTAGAATATCCCCCCATACCGGCATTCCGCACGGTCATGCAAAAAGCATACAATCAGGCCACTCTTTTAAATATGATGGTTGTGTACACCTCACAAACATATCATATATTTTAAAGCTGGCGGTTGTATATCTATTTCGAAGTACTAAAGTAGTTCAAATTCCCTGACTGGGGCTGGTTAGTGCTCATAGATCTATCTTTAGGATTTGCGTCAATTAGGAGCTCGGTTTCCTAATTCTTAGATTACCAGACTAAACGGGGTGATATCCGATGTACTCACAATAACTCATTCGTAGAATGTTTTTAAGTACTTGTGTCTATTTCTTCAAACATTTATAAAAGCATTTCATGTATTCGCAGTTCAAAAATATATTTCAAAAGCATTTAATAAAGCAGTTGTAAAAACATCGCATGTATTCTCAGTCCCAAAAATGTAAAGAGTAAAATGGAGTAAATGAAACTCACGATACTGTATTTTGTAGTAAAAATACATATGACGACACTGAACAATGCAGGGTAGGCCTCGGATTCACGAACCTATATCAATTATATATCTATCAACACATATGATGGAAAGTTACATAATTTCATTTATTAATATATTATTTATATATTTGTGATTATATAAATATTATACTAAATTCCATTTAAAAAGGTATACTTATATTATATTTTAAATTACATGTTATATATATATTTATTTTATATATATTTATATTTAAAATGATTAATATCTATTCATTTAGTCATAATAATATGTATATACATATAGTTATATATATGATTAATATTATTTTTAAAATCAGTAGTTTGTTATACGAAGGTATTTATAAGAAAAATGATAATATGTTTGATATATAGTTATATGAAATGTTAATATAATTACAGTATATGTAATATGTATACTTTATGTACATAATAATTATCTAAAAAAATAGTTTTGATAATAATGGTTTACTAATAATAACAATAGTAATAGCTTTATTAATAATGATAATACTAATAATAACGATATTGTTAATAAAGATACTTATACTTATAATAATAATACTGATAATAATAACTATAATTTTTACTACTAATGATAATAGTTTTAATAATAATAATAATACTAATATTAATGATAATAATATTAATTTGCATTATGATAGTGATAATAATAAGTAAACTTAACAATAATAAAAATAATAACCCTAATTGTAACTAAAATCATAATAATAATAATAAATGATAATTACTACCTTAGTAGTTATGATAATTTTAATAACATTGATAATTAATAACAATAATAATAATAATAATAATAATTATAATAATAATAAAAATAATAATAATAATAATAATAATAATAATAATAATAATAATAATAATAATAATAACAATAACAACAACAATAATAATAATAATAATAATAATAATAATAATAATAATAATAATAATAATAATAATAATAATAATAATAATAATAATAATAATAATAATACAAGAAAACTACCTCAAAAATCGACCCAAAAAGAAATATGGTGACCCTGCTAGGGTTCCCGAGACCTCTCGAATACCCACAAACATCACTAAACCATCCAGCTATTACCATTTTTCTAATTTAAACCCAACCAAAATAATTATACCCCGTATTTTCTTATCATCTTTGCCTAACAGACTTTTAATAGTTTCGGCCCAACAAACTTAATCAAGTTCACGGCCCAACAAGATAAATATGGCGGCCCAATATCATAAACTAATTAAACCCAGTTGTATTAAATAACAAAAGAAGGTTTGTGGTTTCTTTTCTTTGTCATAGTCTCGATCCAAAACCCAGCCGCCATCATCAATTCGTAGCTTCGCCATTAATTAATTATTCATTCCTCATCGTTCGTTCTTCACTTGTTTGGAAATAGAAAGGAGTAGCAGCAGCTACTGCAGTCGAATGGCAGGAGTAAACACGAGTTTTGCAGCTGCAGTTATCACCAAGTCTTCACTATCTTCGTTATTTAACAGAATAGAACCCAAATAGAAACGCAGCTGTAGCAGTTGCATAGATCGAGAAAACAGAAGAGAACGTAGCAGGTGTTTGCTTTCGTGGGTTTTGCAGGTATTTCATAAAAGCAAAACAAATATATAAATAAGAAACGATGGTGTTGGGTCTGATCTGGATAGGAATCGAAGCAGTAACAGTTAACAAAGAAAAGGAAAAAAAATGATAATGGTGATTTGGCTGTGATGGTGGTGGTTCACTAGAGATGGTGGTTGTGGGTTTAATTAAATTTCAAACCGAATAGTGGAGCAGTAACACTTCGGTTTGGTTTGAAGAGTGTGGTGGTTCGTTGGTGATTTACGAAGAAGAAGAGAAATAGAGAGAAGTAGAAAAACGTGATGGATGGTTATTTAACGGAGGTGATAGGTTTAAGTGGTTGGGTGGTAGATACAGTGAGGGATAACAACAATATCTAAAGGCGAGAAAAAGAAATTCGATAGATGAAGTAAATGTGACGTTTGATAACAGTTCAATGTAGTCTTTGAGCTTAAGCTTATTAAAGATTATTAATGGTTCGGTTGTGGGTTTGATGAGCTCGATTGATCAGGAAGAAAAAGCAACGAATGAAGAAGGAAAATAAGGATGATGGTTGTGTAAGGGGGTGGTGATTAGTTTGGTGTTCTTATTGTTACAATCGAAAACAATATTAATATGATTGAGGATGGTTCGATGATGGTTGTAGTGATCGGACTAGGATCATGAACGAGTAGCGAGCAAGTGTGGTAATCGTTTTTGAGGTGAGACTCAAAACATAGACAAAGCCATAGCACGTAGTAAGTTAGTAATAGTTATGGGTTTCATCAAATAGTAATGAAGGGTTGAGCTGGGTGTTTGAAGATGAGAAGTAGGAATATGGTGGTGGTGTGTGATGTTATTCCATATGCACGTATATGCATATTGAGTTATGGTGGATATATATAATATAAACTATATATTATTCAAATGAAATCAATCAATTACAGTTTATCCAATTGAAATGTGAATCAATCACTTTAATCAATAGTTTAGCAGCCTAAGTTTTGGTTTATTCTACCGACGGTTTTCACGGACTATTATTTCGTACTCCGTTGTTAAATCAGTGGCGGATAAAAGTCTTCGAAAAAATCTCATATTTTTAAATTAACTATATTTATTTATTTTGGTCATTATGGTATAAAATTCAGTCATTAACTATTAAATTAAAATTACATTAATTATTCACTCCCAACCCTAAGTAAAATATAAAAAGTTTTAAAATTCAACAAATAGTTCCTAAATACATTTTTAATAAGTCTAAAATTTGCAAAACTGATTTTCGGATCATCGTTTATTTTAAAATCACATAAGTTCGATTTTAACTTGTTTAATAACAATCAGAACATCAAACGAGTATTACAATCATTTAAATATTAATTTTTAATATACTTTATTTATATATAGATATGTTTTAAATAATAATTATTGTAATATCCTATTTTTATTTTATTAATTTTTAATAACAACAACACATAATACTTCAAATTATATTTTGAATTATTATTTATATATACATACACACATATCTATTTACAATTAATTGTTCGTGAATCTTCGAAGGTCAAATGATTTCATAACATAGTTCAAAGATTTTGCAATTCAATTTAGTAGACTTTGCTTATCATGTCGAAACCATATAGAGATTAAGTTTAAATTTGGTCAGAAATTTCCGGGTCATCACAGTACCTACCCGTTAAAGAAATTTTGTCCCCGAAATTTGATAGACATTGTCATGGTTGACAATAAGTATGTTTTCATGACAAATATGAGTTGATAAATAGAGTTTTATCATCCTTGAGTAATATGAATGAAACAATTCGATTACTCGAAACGTACGAGTGAAGCTATCACAAAAGAGTGAAATGAGGAAAATATGATTCGTCTTGACTTTAAGTAAAGCGATTAAGACGTCTCGGATTCGTAGGTTAAATCTTAGAATTTTGAATGATCATGGCTATCGTTCTACGAAAGAACTGGTAATAGCATCATCTGACTTGTTAAATTACCATAAGTCACGAGAAAAAATAGAATTATCAGGAAAACATGTTCTCGATATGTTTGGAGATTAAGTAGAATGTAAGAGTCGTGTAACATGGCACATGATGATGTTATGGTCTGTGAATCATCACGTTTCATTAGAAACTCAACATGACTTACTGTAATATAATCAAGTTGATCAAGTGTCATTATATTATACTAACTCATGCTTCAGTTCCTAACACTACTTCAAAATCATTCATAATTCAAACTCTAAGTTTTCAGAGATTTAAAAACTAAAATAGTTTTCTTTCTGATGTAACACTGATATCGCGAAGAGATAAATGATTTCAGATAAGAATAGTTATGATAATATCTTCAGAAATATCGAGGATATTTATAACAAGAGGTACGATGATATCTTAGAATTTCTAATATCTATGGATGATGATGAATATTGGTCCGTAAAAGTGTAGGATCAGGAGCAAGGTATTCGTTAATGACTTCAGCAGATACTGAATCATTTGGATTCTTTGAAGCAGGTTTTGACTTTGTGATTTGTCCATAGCCTCCTTCATGGTTTGCTCAATTCATTTTTCAGTATCAAAATCTTTGAGCTTTTTCAATATTTTGAGTATTGATTCGCAGACTGGGTGCTTTTCAGAATTTAAGATCAAAATTTCTAGGAGTTACACGTTATATGTATATATAACTGTTGAAGTGAAAACGCTTGCGAGATTCGAGATTGATGATTCCTGAATGTTGGTATGGCAATTATTGTTACAAGATGTAGATGGATGAGTATATGATAGGGTTTTAATGAACAATGTAATGATTCTTAGTAGAGACTTAAGTCAATGAGTAATGAAGTTGCTGGTAAGTTTACTGCTAATGTGTTGGAATATAAATGGTTTCCCCGGTAACAATAAAAGAGCACGCATATATATCAAGGTTATAATAAGGTTGTTTCGAACGAAAAGTCGGAGTTGACTTGCTGGAGCTGTGACAAAATTGGCTAATTTGAAAAGAAATTTCATTGTTATTTTTGGGAATAGCAAGGCCAAAGGAGCTAGTACAGATACGTGTTAAACGTTTACTTAGGTTCCGAGTGTTTTCAGGTGATAACTATATCCATCAATCTTTTCTTCCGTAGATGAAGTGCAGTTGATTCATCCTTTCGATTGAGGTGTTTTCAAGAATCATGAAAGGTTTGAACGCAGATTGTAATTGTCAAGATACAAATGAGATTTAAGATGAAATCAAGTGGCAAACTTGAAGAAATGTTTAGTTTCATATGTTATAATCAATATTTTAATTCGTTTTAATTGTCCAATATTATTAGTCCACAGTTAGAAGTCCATAATTAGTAATTCAATAATTCATATATAGTTTAATATATAATATTCGAATTAATTAATACGTATCGTGACCCATTATATCATGTCTCAGACTCGATCACAACTCAAAGTATATATATATATATATATATTATAAAATCAACCTCAACCCTGTATAGCTAACTCGATCATTACTATATATAGAGTGTCTATGGTTATTCCAAATAATATATATAGATGCGTCGATATGATATGTCAAAACATTGTATATGTGTCCCGATAAAGTGCGTAAAATAAATAACAGAAATTAAATGACGATAAATAAAATTGCGAGAATTAAATTGCGATAAAATAAATTGCGATAATTAAAATGTAATAAGGAATTAACAGTTAGCTAGGAACAGTTAGCTAGGATTTTGTTAGCGTGGATTCTTAACAAAATTTCTCATAGTTAATTTGTTTGTTTCTAACAAATTTTATTTTGTCAGATGTTTTCTTCATTATGCCACTTGTTGGATTCTGATAGGTCAAAATCCGAATGTGAAATTGAATGAAAATGGTTATTTTGCGGTGAACGGATTCGTATATCTGTGGGTGTATGTAGGATAGTAAATGACTGTTGAATCAAATTGGAAGAATGTACTGTGTAACTTATTAATGTGAAATCTAAATATTTCTAGGGTATTACCTACCCGTTAAAATATTTTCACCATTAACAGTCTGTACAAAAGAATTTTGAATTACAATCTTTATGAAAACATATATACATATATATTTTCTTCAAATGTAACCATGGATTTAATGAGTCAATATGATATTAAACTCATTTAATTTACCGTTAGAACAAGAATATATAATCTCTAAAACATTCATGTCGAACGAAGATAAATGATGTAGAACGATACGTAGAACGATGATTATACTCGAGGTACAGAATGAGATGTTGAGGCATGGATTGTTGATGGTACTGGTGCTGTTATTGATGGTATTGTTGGTGCCGGTGATGTTGCTGAAGCTGGTAAATTTTGCACCATATTCTCCAAATTGATTACTCGAGCGCGAAGTTCGTTGACTTCTTCTATTATTCCGGAATGATTGTCGATCGGAACTAGCGGATGAATAAGGTTTAGAATTGTGGATAGAATATAATCGTGTCGAGCTACTCTGGAAATGAGGGTGAAAATGGTGTTTCGGACTAATTCACCGTAAGTGTTTCAGGTTCATCGCCAAGAGGGAAATTTGGTTGGTGGAAAGGAATTGCCTTCTTCCCGTTTTCGTTGATTAAGTCGACTACGAACTCATCAGATGAATTGGGGATGACTGATTCGTTGATCCATTCCGGTCACACTGCTTTCGGAGCTCGAGTGAAACTCCATATCGGAATTCGAGGGACTTGAACTAGTTGTGAGTTCCATTTCGTACGATTGAATCAAGGTTTTTTCGATATAAAACGATTTTCGGCTATCGGATGGTATTCTAATTACATAGAATATATATATATATATATATATATATATATATATATATATATATATATATATATATATATATATATATATATATAGGATAAAAGGTTTCGTAGATTACGGAGGGATTTACAGAATATGCCAGGCAAGTTTACAGCAACAGATACGCTAAGATATGAATTAGCAGATACACTAAAATATGAATTTTGTCTATACACTATTCATGAAATCAATGCAGTAAGATGTGTCTAGACTAAGAATGATAAGCAAGTGATTCCCTAAGAATGATAAGCAGGTAGTTTTCGACATGAAATGATAAGCAAAACTTTTGACATGCAGACACGGTCGAAGTACAGACCCACTAATGCATCTAAACAACTATCAGTTAGACACACTAATGCAAGACCTGGTTCGCTAAGACCAACATTCTGATAACAACTCTAACAATCCGTCCTAATCCATCTGGACGAATACATTACAATTGGTTACATTGCGAGGTACTTGACCTCTATGTGATACATTTTACAAACATTGCATTCGTTTTTAAAAGACAAACTTTCATTACATTGAAAGTTGACGGCATGCATACCATTTCATAATATATCCAACTATAATTGACTTAATAATATTCTTGATGAACTCAACGACTCGAATGCAACGTCTTTTGAAATATGTCATGAATGACTCCAAGTAATATCTCTAAAATGAGCAAATGCACAGCAGAAGATTTCTTTCATACCTGAGAATAAACATGCTTTCAAGTGTCAACCAAAAGGTTGGTGAGTTCATTAGTTTATCATAAATAATCATTTTTCAATAATATAATAGACCACCAGATACTCATATTTAGAAAACAATCTGTGCAGGTCTGCTCACTGCTGGAAAATCATTCATACGATATATAAACACCTGGTAATCAACCTTAACAAAATGCATCTAGAATATCCCCCCATACCGGCATTCCGCACGGTCATGCAAAAAGCATACAATCAGGCCACTCTTTTAAATATGATGGTTGTGTACACCTCACAAACAGATCATATATTTCAAAGCTGGCGGTTGTATACCTATTTTGAAGTACTAAAGCAGTTCAAATTCCCTGACTGGGGCTGGTTAGTGCCCATAGATCTATCTTTAGGATTCACGTCAATTAGGAGCTCGGTTTCCTAATTCTTAGATTACCAGACTAAAAGGGGTGATATCCGGTGTACTCATAATAACTCATTCGTAGAATGTTTTGAAGTACTTGTGTCTATTTCTTCAAACATTTATAAAAGCATTTCATGTATTCACAGTTCAAAAATATATTTCAAAAGCATTTAATAAAGCAGTTGTAAAAACAGCGCATGTATTCTCAGTCCCAAAAATGTAAAGAGTAAAATGGAGCAAATGAAACTCACGATACTGTATTTTGTAGTAAAAATACATATGACGACACTGAACAATGCAGGGTAGGCCTCGGATTCACGAACCTATATCAATTATATATCTATCAACACATATGATGGAAAGTTACATAATTTCATTTATTAATATATTATTTATATATTTGTGGTTATATAAATATTATACTAAATTCCATTTAAAAAGGTATACTTATATTATATTTTAAATTACATGTTATATATATATTTATTTTATATATATTTATATTTAAAATGATTAATATCTATTCATTTAGTCATAATAATATGTATATACATATAGTTATATATATGATTAATATTATTTTTAAAATCAGTAGTTTGTTATGCGAAGGTATTTATAAGAAAAATGATAATATGTTTGATATATAGTTATATGAAATGTTAATATAATTATGGTATATGTAATATGTATACTTTATGTACATAATAATTATCTAAAAAATAGTTTTGATAATAATGGTTTACTAATAATAACAATAGTAATAGCTTTATTAATAATGATAATACTAATAATAACGATATTGTTAATAAAGATACTTATACTAATAATAATAATACTGATAATAATAACTATAATTTTTACTACTAATGATAATAGTTTTAATAATTTAATACTAATATTAATGATAATAATATTAATTTGCATTATGATAGTGATAATAATAAGCAAACTTAACAATAATAATAATAATATCCCTAATTGTAACTAAAATCATAATAATAATAATAATAATAAAAAATTATAATTACTACCTTAGTAGTTATGATAATTTTAATAACATTGATAATTAATAACAATAATAATAATAATAATAATAATAATAATAATAATAATAATAACAATAATAATAATAATAATATAAGAAAACTACCTCAAAAATCAGCCCATAAAGAAATATGGTGACCCTGCCAGGGTTCGAACCCGAGACCTCTCGAATACCCACAAACATCACTAAACCATCCAGCTATTATCATTTTTCTAATTTAAACCCAACTAAAATAATTATACCCCGTATTTTCTTATCATCTTAGCCCAACAGACTTTTAATACTTTTGGCCCAACAGACTTAATCAAGTTCACGGCCCAATATCATAAACTAATTAAACCCAGTTGTATTAAATAACAAAAGAAGGTTTGTGGTTTCTTTTCTTTGTCATAGTCTCGATCCAAAACCCAGCCGCCATCATCAATTCGTAGCTTCACCATTAATTAATTATTCATTCCTCATCGTTCGTTCTTCACTTGTTTGGAAATAGAAAGGAGTAGCAGCAGCTACTGCAGTTGAATGGCAGGAGTAAACACGAGTTTTACAGCTGCAGTTATCACCAAGTCTTCACTATCTTCGTTATTTAACAGAATAGAACCCAAATAGAAATGCAGCTGTAGCAGTTGAATCGATCGAGAAAACAGAAGAGAACGTAGCAGGAGTTTGCTTTCGTGGGTTTTACAGGTATTTCATCGAACCAAAAAAAATATGTAAATAAGAAACGATGGTGTTGGGTCTGATCTGGACAGGTATCAAAGCAGTAACAGTTAACGAAGAAAATGAAAAAAAATGATAATGGTGATTAGGCTGCGATGGTGGTGGTTCACTAGATATGGTGGTTGTGAGTTTAATTAAATTTCAAACTGAATAGTGGAGCAGAAACACTTCGGTTTGGTTTGAAGAGTGTGGTGGTTCGTTGGTGATTTACGAAGAAGAAGAGAAATAGAGAGGAGTAGAGAAACGTGATGGATGGTTATTTAACGGAGGTGATGGGTTTAAGTGGTTGGGTGGTGGATACAGTGAGGGATAACAACAATATCTAAAGGCAAGAAAAAGAAATTCAATAGATGAAGTAAATGTGACGTTTGATAACGGTTCAATGTAGTCTTTGAGCTTAAGCTTATTAAAAATTATTAATGGTTCGGTTGTGGGTTTGATGAGCTTAATTGATCAGGAAGAAAAAGGAACGAACGAAGAAGGAAAATAAGGATGATGGTTGTGTAAGGGGGTGGTGATTAGTTTGGTGTTCTTATTGTTACAATCAAAAACAATATTAATATGATTTAGGATGGTTCAATGATGGTTGTAGTGATCGGACTAGGATCATGAACGAGTAGCGAGCAAGTGTGGTAATCGTTTTTGAGGTGAGACTCAAAACAAAGACAAAGCCATAGCATGTAGTAAGTTAGTAATAGTTATGGGTTTCATCAAATAGTAATGAAGGGTTGAGTTGGATGTTTGAAGATGAGAAGTAGGAATATGGTGGTGGTGTGTGATGTTATTCCATATGCACGTATATGCATATTGAGTTATGGTGGATATATATAACAGTATATCCAATTGAAATGTGAATCAATCACTTTAATCAACAGTTTAGCACCCTAAGTTTTGGTTAATTCTACCGACAGTTTTCACGGACTATTATTTCGTACTCCGTTGTTAAATCAGTGGCGGATAAAAGTCTTCGAAAAAATCTCATATTTTTAAATTAACTATATTTATTTATTTTGTTCATTATGGTATAAAATTCAGTCATTAACTATTAAATAAAAATTACATTAATTATTCACTCCCAACCCTAAGTAAAATATAAAAAGTTTTAAAATTCAACAAATAGTTCCTAAATACATTTTTAATAAGTCTAAAATTTGCAAAACTTATTTTCGGATCATCGTTTATTTTAAAATCACATAAGTTCGATTTTAACTTGTTTAATATCAATCAAAACATCAAACGAGTATTACAATCATTTAAATATTTATTTTTAATATACTTTATTTATATATAGATATGTTTTAAATAATAATTATTGTAATATCCTATTTTTATTTTATTAATTTTTAATAACAACAACATATAATACTTCAAATTATATTTTGAATTATTATTTATATATACATACACACATATCTATTTACAATTAATTGTTCGTAAATCGTCGAGAGCAGTCGAAGGTCAAATGATTTCATAACATAGTTCAAAGATTTTGAAATTCAATTTAGTAGACTTTGCTTATCATGTTGAAACCATATAGAGATTAAGTTTAAATTTGGTCAGAAATTTTCGGGTCGTCACAGTAGCGACTCGAGGTCGGTCTCTATATAACCCCAACTTCTTGTCAGCTTTTATTTTACGAATTCTGGAGCCACAAGGGACGTTTTTAAGGGTTCGGAGGCCATTCTTCATCAGATCTAAAGATATCAACATCAAGGTTGAAGATTGGATCATCTATTAGTCATTGGTATTCTAGTTTATTCATTATATTAGTGATTTTATGATGAATACTACTCGTTCCAATTGTTTATTTATTCTTTCTTTTACCATGCTAAGCTAAACTAATCTGTGTCAACTTGATGTATGACTTATGATTATTGATTGTTCTATCTTTTGATTTTTTGAGGTTTTTATGTTTAATTATTCATGTTTTCTTGAAAGATCCATTGTTATGTTCATCTACATATTGTTAAGTTAATTATACAGGTTATTTGATTTGGTTTATGTGAATTTATCAATATTCAAAGCTTGTACTTATTCTTTTAAGATCCAGACAATTGTATGTGAGTGTAATTGGTGATTAAATTGATATTGTGATAATACAATCGTGTAGACTATTCTGAATGATCCCGATAGTCTAGGTTTTATGTGAGTTTAACCAAGAGAAAGTCTCGTTTAATTTAACATGGTAATTTGGACATCTGAATGATAGTTAATGTGAATTAACTGAATTCATTATGCCTTTGGTTCATTGATTTCGTGAGAGCGATATGGACTAGTTACCCAGACCTTTAATAACGGTTCTAATAAACGAAAAATCCTAGTCATTTGTTGAGCATTAAAGTTGACACTGCTTCTTCGTATCTGGTTAATTCGTTAATTTATCATTGCTATTTTTTAGTTCATCAAATTCAAATCAAAACCCTCAATTCTTAGGATAATTATTAGTTATTTCAATCTTAAACACTTTTCTCTCTATGGACGAACTTGTGCTTACTAGCTTCTTTATTGCATTGATCAGGAATAGTTTCCTGTATTCTTGTGTTAATTTGGTTAAGTTTAGCTCAATAAAGTAGGTGTAGAAAACACATGTCAGATGTCGATGGCCACTCAGGCCAGTGGATAGCCACCTGCTTCATGATAGATATGGATGAATCTAAATAGATATGGATACGAATATGGATGAATCTAAATGGATATGGATATGGAATTGATGAAATTTTTATCCGTGAATATATTCATTATAACCCAAAATACATATACAAATATATAAATATTGATACATTTACTGTTAAATATACATTTTTCTTTCAACCTTATAATAAAAATAACTATAACTTTGTTATATTACAACAAAAAATTTATACCTACCAAAATGAACATACAAATTGCATATTTAATTTTTCATAGTCTATGTTTAATGGTAAATTTGACAATTTGTGTTATAACATACAGAGTATCATTTTACTAAAGGGTAGTGTTTATAATATTGTAAAATACAATATTTCAAAGTATGTTTGATTATATATGGATTAAAATTTATTATATATACTAAGAGTACTAGGAGTCGAGACACTAGATTGGTGTCTAATTTCAGTGTTTTTCAAGAGACTGAATTTAATAGTAAAGTTAAAAGTGATAAAATAGTTCAGTATCTAATTTTAATGTCTAATATATTATTTAATTTAATTTTAATAATTTTTAAAAATAAGCATACAATACTTATTTATTTAATTACCTTCTGATTAAATAATTTAGAAAAAAAATAATAAATATTTTAAAGAATACATAATTTAAAGAAGACAATCAACAAAGGAAAATCAATTTAAGAAGACATCTGACGTGAATGTTAAGCACAACAGCAAAGGAAAATCAATTTCCAAATCACAATTGTTTAAGCTATTCAATCAGTTGAATGCTTTAGTTGATGATACTGACAATCAACACAGTGATGAAGGTTTCATGGATGATGATTGGAATTTTGGAGAAGAAGATGAACAGTTCTTTATGACCGGGGAGATGGCAGGAAAGTTATTGGATGGAATTTAGACCAAGACGGCACCATCACGATATAAGCAGAAACTAGCACAATCAGCCATCCATGCAATGACTGTGGATAATTTATTTGCTTTGATTACTGGAGATGAAGCAATCAAACCACCAGCAATGGCAGATTCAACACAGTGTTTTATCCCTAGAATTGAAAATTATCCATTGCCAAGAAATTTGGGAATTCCATCTATCAGTGTTTATGATGGTACAACAGATCTAGAAGATTTTTAGACTATGTTTGTAACGACCCTGGATTTTACAACGTTTATTTATTAATAATTGTCATTGTTAATACTTGTGATTAAACGAATGTATGTTATTACATTTACTTGTTGCCATGATTGCCCGTACTTGACTTTAATTACCCGAAACGTCTTTGTGACACACGAAACTTGCACGAATAATATTTTCAAGTATTATTTACATTCATGGTTAATTTTATTAATCATTTTAATTAACTATGGAGATTAGTTAGTTACTTGGGCTTTATTTGGATTTATTTGTTAATTAATGGAACTTGGACTTGTTTAATGTAAATGGACTCTTGAACATGAGCTTATAAGCCCACCCTACACCCTTAAGTGGACTAGTTAGCCCATACATACATGTAAGTAATCCATTTGAACTTAACTAGTTAGTTAAAAACTTAAGGAATCTTGTTACTACATAATTCCCATGAACAACCATTTATTAACCACACTTTTAAGCTTTAACATTTAAGTAACCAAAGAACAATTGCCTCCCTCTTTTTTTTTGCTGCAGCAGCAGTGGACTACCATGGGTGGTAGGGTGTTCAAAATTCTTTTTTTTTGTATTACATTTACTTGCATTACTCTCTCATTTTCACACACACAAGATACTTCTCATTTTTCTCTCTTTTCTCTAGTTCTTGTAAGTAAACTTGAAGACTTTTTCTCTTCTTCTTTTCTTTCTAAAACCGAATACATACATGCATATCATCATCATCTTTTGTTCTTTGTTTGTTGTTTGATACTTACTAGTTGTTGTTACTTTGTTACTTGTTCTTGTTATTACTTACTTACATGTTTAAGAATCAAACTCTTTAGTTTGATTCTCCATAATATCTTGTATTTTTCAAGAACACAAGAACATAAACTTACTAGTTTATGATTCTACATTTATTGTTTCAAAAGATTTAAGGATCATGTGTTGTAAATCATACTTGTAATTCATGTTAGTAAGCTTTAAAGTTTACTTTCTTAAAGATCAAATTTTGGTTTGAATCTTTAAAGTATGAACAACCCATGAACTAGTTGTTTTACTTAGTTTATTTCCTTACATCATGCACTTTAATTTCATGTAGTTAGTTTAAATGGTCAAGTACTACAAGTTAGTCTTGGTCCCATACTATCTTGAACTAAAAGTTAACTTGAAAATTCAAGAACACATAAGTAGGCTTCTTTAAACTATAACTTTGTACACTTATGCTTGATCTAGGCTTTTGAGTCTTGGATCTTCAAAGATCTAACTAAGAACTATGTTCTACTACTTAAGATCTTGATTTCATAAGTTTACTTCAAGTTTGTAACTTGTTTTTACTTTTAAAGTTCATGTAAGTGTTAGATCTTAGACCTTGATGTAACTTTGGTTCATCAACTTCATACAACTCTTAAGTGAGTTGATCTACATGTCTTAGACTCACACTTGTGTCATAATTGTCAAAATTTAGTTAGTATTACTTTTACATTTCATGTATGTGTTAAATCTAAGACTTTGATGTAACTTTGGTTCATCAAAACACTTGCAACACTTAAGTGAGTTGTGCTTCATGTCTTAGACTTGAACTTGGGTTATGATGGTCAAACCTTGGTGAAAATGATGCAAACACATCAACGAGTTGTACACTTGAAGCTACATGCATCAAGAATGAGAACCGTGATAAGCATCGAACACCAAGAACCACCGGAACCTACTGACCTGTCTGTTTTCTGTATTCTGGGTCTGATCAGTAAGACCTGGGCTGTTGTGATTATAATTTTCAAATAGCTCTTTTTGAGTAGATAACTTTTCATATAGGACTCATCTTAATCCGAGTTACGGTTTAGGATTTATGGCCCTTCGATCGTCACTATGTCCTTTTAACGTTGTGCAGAAATTTCTGACCTACTCGTACTTAGACCGTCGCCACGGTCAAACGAAGACAATTTTGCTTCTGTAAACTTTACCACAATTAAAGGACTCATATATGGAGCCATGGCCACTGGTCTCACCTTATTTCAATAAGGGTAGAGGCCGTGGTGACTGATCAAATCAGCCCTTGTTTTAAACTACTTTCATAAACGAAACTTACTTTACGCCTTTTGTTTGATGATGAATGATGATGACCCTTAAGACCTTATTTACATACTTTTAAACCTATTCGGATGATTTACTGACTTAGTACTATTTGACTTAGGTTGAGGACCCATTTGGACAACCTTCATTACTTGCTTACTTTCCGAGTCATACTTTACCGCTACTTTATCATTGTGAGTTATAGCATTCCCTTTTTACTTTAACTTATTTTGGGAACTGAGAATACATGCGGATTTTATGTTTTACATACTAGGCACGAGTACTTAAACTTATATATGTGTGGGTTATATAACGGCAGAAACATTCCCTTTAGCTCGGTAACGTTTAGTCATTGGTTTTTGAACCGGTGAACGCGAATCTTAGATATGGATCCATAGGGTTTGACATCCCCACTCGGGCTAGTAGCGCTAGCATTTAACGAGTGTTTAATACTTCGTAAACATACGCACTTGCCAAGTGTACTTTCAGGGGGTATAAACGTTAAGTTAGTTACCAAGTGCCCATTGTTATACATATACTTTTCATACTGTTTTGAAACGCTGTTGAAGCACTAAAATCTCGTGGCCTACCTTACATTACTGTTATACTTAAACTATAGCTCACCAACCTTTGTGTTGACATTTTTAAGCATGTTTTTCTCAGGTGCTTAAGGTTATTTGCTTCCGCTGTCGTGCTAGTCTTGCCGTAGACACCCGCTGCTCTAGTGTTATCACCGCATGAACTGTTTACCTTGCATTCAAGCTTTAATACATTTGAACTATGTTTTGTAACGACCTAAGGGTCACATACATTTATTCATGCTTGCTATTCGTAGAAGCATACTGTTGGTGTAAAACATTTGATGTCGGTTACGACGTCACCTTTTTATCGTGAATACAACTTCTTTTATTACAGCATATAGTACTTAACCTTGTAATGATCCTGTTGTTGATGATTCGTACACGATGGTTTTGTGCGGGGCATCACATTTGGTATCAGAGCATTGGTTGTAGGGAATTAGGTTGCATTAGTGAGTCTAAGACCGACCCGAGTAGGATTCACTAATAGGACTAATCTACAACTTGCTAGTTTACTTGTTTCCGCTGGACTTACTGCATGCTGCTGCTTACTTTTACTGCTATATGCCATATGCTATTACATGATTTCACTACTGTATGAAATTACTTGCTTTCGATTGCATGCTACTTCTGTACGATTCGTTATTATTGCCATGATACTTATTGTTATACATGATTTAAACTGTTGGCCTAATACGTGCTTGCTTTATGACTTACTGACATGGAAAATTTATTTTTCCTTGTTCAGATGTCGAATGTACCACCTGCTATCGTTTTGGGCAGTTTAGACTCGTCAGCCACCCCACCTGCTGCTGCTGCCGACACACCGATCCCGCTACCCACGAGTGACCCCGGCGCTTCATCTTCCGGGACTAGCAGCCAGGCGCCTGCACCAGTGGCTACTATTGACGGACACGTGGACCCTACAAATATTCCAGTTCCGTCTGCTCCCGGATCCTCGGAGCCACAGCCCCGCATCGGTGGTGTTGTGATTCCCGCGGAGTTCGGGGAAGGGCCATTCCGTAACCATATGCGCATGCTGTGCTGACGCGCTGCTAATGGAAGTTTAGTGCCGATTCCGCCAGGCAGACACAGAGAGATGTTGGCCGCCTTCGGACTGCCAGCTCAGCCACCCGTGCCACCACCACATGATTCGGATGACTCATCATTCGCCGATTCTTCATCAGATGACTCTTCCTCAGACGAATCCAGTGATGATGAGGACCCTGCCGATATACCTATTCAGCCACCCTCCACCCCGCCGAAAAAGCGGTATAGCTTCGACGGTACCATCATTTCGGGGATCAACGGAGGCCGTGCTTTCACTGACGCATTTGGTCGGCGTCGTAGGGTTACCGCCCGTAAACGGCTTGTGCCGTACCCTGCCGACCCACAGATACGTAAGGTTCCCCGTTACGTACTGACTATTTCTGGAGCCGAAACGTCTGCACCCCGTTTCGTGCGGTCCGCACCACCCGCACCACCCGCACCACCCGCACCACCAGCACCGCCTGCCCCACCATCTCCCACAGTCGAGGAATTGACAAGGAAGGTGGGAATCCTCCGAGCTCGGGTTACTGAGCTCGAGGAGCAGTTGGCTCAGGTTTTAGACATCCTACACCCACCTTCACCGTAGGACCTTTTGTATTAGATTTCATGATGTAATCTAGTTGTAGTTTCATATTTCACTTATGTATTGTACGAATCTATCATGATGTATGAAACTTATTATTAATGAATGGAAACTTTGTGATGTTACTTTTTGCACAAGTGTTCCATTTACGTTACTGTATGGTGTTTTGCGGTACTTGTATCAACTTGCGTTACTTAATTAACATGTATTGTGCTGTTTACATGTTGGTTGTTATATACTATATTATTATATATTGAATGCTGGATTTTGACTTGAGTCAAAATGTTTGTATAGAAAACCATGGCTAACGGTCGATCCACACCTACTGCTGCTTAAATTGAAGAGATGATCCAAGAACGTATAGCCGCAGCCATTGCGGAAATGCAACCCCAAGCTCCCGCCACCGCCACCACCACCGGTTATTCAACCCGTTCGAAATGGGTGTACCTACAAGGAATTCCAGAGCTGTAAACCACATAACTTCAGCGGCACTGAGGGACCGGTTGGTCTCACCAGATGGTTCAAGAAACATGAATCAGTATTCCGAGTTTGCAACTGTTTGGAGGACAATAAGACCAAGTTTGCATCTTGCACGCTATCTGAAGGTGCACTAACGTGGTGGAACACGTTAGCTCAAGCGAAAGGTATCGATGAGGTGTATGCTATGCCATTGGAAGAATTTAAATGTGCCATGATTGAGGAGTATTGTCCGAGAACCGAAATCCAAAAGATGGAAATGGAATTCATGCAGTTAAAGGCCGTTGGGAACGACCTTGATGGTTACAACAGGAGATTTTTGGAACTAGCCCTGATGTGTCCGACAATGGTCACCCCAGAATGCAAGCGAATGGAGAGATACTTCTGGGGACTCCCTAAGTCCATCAAAGGAAACGTCACCTCATCCAAACCACCGAATGTTCCTGAAGCGATGCGCATGGCGCATACTTTAATGAATCAGATAACCATCGATGAACCGGAGAAAACTAAGTCTGAAGCAGGTACTAGTGAGAAGCGCAAATGGGATAACCACAACAACAACAACAACAGGGGAAGAAACTATGATCAAAATTGGCGAAACGACATGAGGGTTTCAGAGGAAACAACAACGGTGGAAACCCCAACCCCAACAACAACACTAACTCCAACCCGAACTACAAATGAACCTTATCACAATGCAAGAGGTGTTACAAACACCACACTGGGTATTGCAATGTTGTCTGCGAGAAGTGCCAACGGTCTGGGCATGTTGGAAAAGACTGCAAGGTCACCACTTTGAATGGGAAGCCAAACCCTACAGGGCCAAGGAAGTGTTACGAATGCGGACAGACGGGCCATTTCAGAAATGCGTGTCCAAATAAGCGAAAAGATGGCGGACCACCACGCGCTAGAGCTTTCAATGTTAATGCAATGGACGTACGCGAAAACCCCGACTTGGTGACAGGTATATTCAAAATCAACAATCTTTTAGCTTCTGTCTTGTTTGATACTGGTGCGGATAGAAGTTATGTATGTAGACATTTTTGCGATAAGATTAATTGGTCATTAGTCCCGTTAAAAGAGAGTATGCTTGTCGAGGTCGCCAACGGTAAACTTGAAAAAGTTGACCACATTAGTCGAGGAGCTATTATCAACATAGCTGGTGCAGATTTCGAAATTGATTTGATACCTATCAAACTGGGAAGTTTTGATGTGATCATTGGTATGGATTGGTTGAGTAAGATAAGGGCCGATATTATCTGTGGAGATAAAGCACTTCACATACCACAAGGAGATGGCGAACCACTGGTTATCTATGGAGAGAGATGTACCTGAAGTTGAACTTCATTAGTTGCGTGAAAGCACAAAAGATTATGAAGAAGAGACGTTTTACTATCCTAGCACATGTGAAAGCGGTAGAAACTGAGGTAAAGAGCGTGAACGACGTTCGAATTGTGAACGAATTTTCCGATGTCTTCCCAGAGGAATTGCTTGGATTGCCGCCGCAGAGAGCAGTGGAGTTTCAGATTGATTTAGTGCCAGGAGCTGCACCTGTAGCTCGCGCACCTTATAGACTCGCACCTTCCGAGATGCAAGAATTACAAAGCCAACTACAAGAACTACTTGATCGAGGATTTATCCAACCAAGCTTCTCGCCTTGGGGCGCACCTGTTCTGTTTGTGAAGAAGAAGGATGGATCCTTCCGTATGTGTATCAACTACCGTGAGCTCAAAAAATTGACTATCAAGAATAGGTATCCTCTTCCATGAATTGATGATCTTTTTGACCAACTACAAGGATCGAGCGTTTACTCAAAGATCGATTTACGATCCGGTTATCACCAGTTGAGGGTGAAGGAAAGCGATGTAATTAAGACTACATTTAGAACTCGTTATGGTCATTATAAGTTTCTCGTGATGCCATTCGGTTTGACAAATGCACCTGCCGTGTTCATGGACCTCATGAATCATGTCTGCAAGCCGTACTTGGATAAGTTTGTTATCGTCTTCATAGATGATATCCTCATCTACTCTAAGAGCAAAGAAGAGCATGAGCAACACCTCCGACTAGTACTTGAACTCTTGAGGCAAGAGCAACTTTACGCCAAATTCTCCAAGTGTGAATTTTGGTTGAAGGAAGTTCAATTTCTGGGTCATGTTGTGAGCGACCAGGGTATCAAAGTTGATCCCACCAAGATTGAAGCTATCAGCAAGTGGGAGACCCCCACTACTCCGACTCATATTCGCCAATTCCTAGGTCTCGCTGGTTACTACCGAAGGTTCATTGAAGGATTTTCTCTGATTGTGCGTCCTTTGACCGCGCTGACTCACAAGGGCAAGAAGTTCATTTGGGAACCCGCACATTAATCAGCATTTCAAACTTTGAAGAAGAAGTTAACCACCGCACCTATTTTATCACTTCCTGAGGGCAGTGACGACTTTGTTGTTTATTGCGATGCATCGAAAAGTGGTTTTGGTTGTGTACTGATGCAACGATCAAAAGTTATTGCCTATGCCTCCCGCCAATTGAAGATTCACGAGAGGAACTACACTACTCACGATCTTGAACTTGGAGCTGTTATCTTTGCGCTTAAATTGTGAGGCACTATTTGTATGGAACTAAGAGCACTATCTTCACCGATCACAAGAGTTTCCAACACATATTCGATTAGAAGCAACTGAATATGAGACAGTATCGATGGATCGAGACACTCAACGACTACGATTGTGAACTTCGCTATCATCCTGGCAAGGCCAATGTTGTAGCTGATGCTTTAAGCCGAAAGGAGAGGACGGCACCTCTTCGTGTTGGGCTCTGAACGTCACCATCCATTCGAACCTCAATAGTCAGATCAGAGTAGCCCAAGATGAGGCTCTCAAGGAGGAGAACATATCTCACGAACATTTGAACATACTTGTCTCTCGATTCGAGGTTAGGGTGTCTGGACTCCGATGTTATGCCGGAAGAATTTGGGTACCACGTCATGGAGATCTACGGAACCTTATACTTGATGAAGCCCACAAGTCTAGATATTCAATTCATCCCGGTGCGGGCAAGATGTACCACAATCTTAAAGAACAGTATTGGTGGCCGAATCGTAAGAAAGACGTTGCGACTTATGTTGGTAAGTGTTTGACTTGCTCGAAGGTTAAAGCCGAGCATCAGAGACCTTCTGGGTTACTTCAACAGCCAGAAATCCCACAATGGAAGTGGAAAAGGATCACGATAGATTTTATCACCAAGCTATGAAAGACGGTGGGCGGATACGATACCATTTGGGTTATTGTTGACCGCCTTACCAAATCTGCACACTTCTTAGAGATGAAGGAGATGGATACAATGGAGAGACTTGCCCAATTATACATCAAAAAGGTTGTATCTCGTCATGGTGTACCTTTATCGATCATCTCAGATCGCGATCCCCGTTTTGCTTCTAGATTTTGGCGTTCTTTGCAAGAAGCCATGGGAACTCGTCTTGACATGAGTACTGCTTACCATCCACAGACCGACGGGCAAAGTGAACGAATGATTCAGACATTGGAAGAAATGTTGCGTGCATGTGTCATTGATTTTGGAAAGGCCTGGGAAAGGCATTTGCCACTAGCCGAATTATCGTACAACAACAGTTATCACTCGAGCATTAATGCTGCACCTTTTGAAGCATTGTATGGCCGTAAGTGCCGATCTCCTATTTGTTGGGCCGAAGTAGGCGAAAAACAAATCACCGGACCCGAGGTAGTCCATGAAACAACGGAGAAGATTGCTCAGATTCAAGCTAGGCTTATGACTGCCCGCGATCGTCAAAAGAGTTATGCAGACCTCAAACGTAAAGACTTTGAATTCAACGTGGGCGACTGTGTAATGTTAAAGGTTGCACCTTGGAAAGGTGTGATCCGTTTTGGAAAACGTGGAAAGTTAAATCCACGATACATTGGTCCTTTTGAAATCTTGGAATGTGTTGGACCCGTTGCTTACCGTTTGGATCTACCAGCACAATTGAGCTCAGTTCATCCTACCTTCCACGTGTTAAACATGAAGAAGTGTCTTGCTACACCTGAACTTATCATACCACTGGAAGAACTTACAATTGATGACAAACTCCACTTCGTGGAAGAGCCTGTTGAGATTATGGATCGTGAGATAAAAACCTTGAAACACAATAAGATTCCGATCGTCCGAGTACGATGGAATGCCAAACGAGGACCTGAGTTTACTTGGGAGTGAGAGGATCAAATGATGCAGAAGTATCCTCACCTTTTCCCGACTCCTCCATCTACCTCAGCTTAAATTTCGGGACGAAATTTTCTTTAACAGGTGGGTAATGTAATGACCCTGGATTTTACAATGTTTATTTATTAATAATTGTTATTATTAATACTTGTGATTAAATGAATGTATGTTATTACATTTACTTGTTGCCATGATTGCCCGTACTTGACTTTAATTGCCCGAAACGTCTTTGTGACACACGAAACTTGCACAAATAATATTTTCAAGTATTATTTACATTCATGATTAATTTTATTAATCATTTTAATTAACTATGGTGATTAGTTAGTTACTTGGGCCTTATTTGGATTTATTTGTTAATTAATGGAACTTGGACTTGTTTAATGTAAATGGACTCTTGAACATGAGCATATAAGCCCACCTTACACCCTTAAGTGGACTAGTTAGCCCATACATACATGTAAGTAATCCATTTGAACTTAACTAGTTAGTTAAAGACTTAAGGAATCTTGTTACTACATAATTCCTATGAACAACCATCTATTAACCACACTTTTAAGCTTTAACATGTAAGTAACCAAAGAACAATTGCCTCCCTCTTTTTTTTGCTGCAGCAGCCGTGGACTACCATGGTGGTAGGGTGTTCAAAATTCTTTTTTTTTTGTATTACATTTACTTGCATTACTCTCTCATTTTCACACACACAAGATACTTCTCATTTTTCTCTCTTTTCTCTAGTTCTTGTAAGTAAACTTGAAGACTTTTTCTCTTCTTCTTTTCTTTCTAAAACCGAATACATACATGCATATCATCATCATCTTTTGTTCTTTGTTTGTTGTTTGATACTTACTAATTGTTGTTACTTTGTTACTTGTTCTTGTTATTACTTACTTACATGTTTAAGAATCAAACTCTTTAGTTTGATTCTCCATAATATCTTGTATTTTTCAAGAACACAAGAACATAAACTTACTATTTTATGATTCTACATTTATTGTTTCAAAAGATTTAAGGATCATGTGTTGTAAATCATACTTGTAATTCATGTTAGTAAGCTTTAAAGTTTACTTTCTTAAAGATCAAACTTTAGTTTGAATCTTTAAAGTATGAACAACCCATGAACTAGTTGTTTTACTTAGTTTATTTCCTTACATCATGCACTTTAAATTCATGTAGTTAGTTTAAATGGTCAAGTACTACAAGTTAGTCTTGGTCCCATACTATCTTGAACTAAAAGTTAACTTAAAAACTCAAGAACACATAAGTAGGCTTCTTTAAACTATAACTTTGTACACTTATGCTTGATCTAGACTTTTGAGTCTTGGATCTTCAAAGATCTAACTAAGAACTATGTTCTACTACTTAAGATCTTGATTTCATAAGTTTACTTCAAGTTTGTAACTTGTTTTTACTTTTAAAGTTCATGTAAGTGTTAGATCTAAGACCTTGATGTAACTTTGGTTCATCAACTTCATACAACTATTAAGTGAGTTGATCTACATGTCTTAGATTCACACTTGTGTCATAATTGTCAAAATTTAGTTAGTATTACTTTTACATTTCATGTATGTGTTAAATCTAAGACTTTGATGTAACTTTGGTTCATCAAAACACTTGCAACACTTAAGTGAGTTGTGCTTCATGTCTTAGACTTGCACTTGGGTTATGATGGTCAAAACTTGGTGAAAATGATGCAAACACATCAACGAGTTGTACACTTGAAGCTACATACATCAAGGATGAGAACCGTGATAAGCATCGAACACCAAGAACCACCGGAACCTACTGACCTGTCTGTTTTCTGTATTCTGGGTCTGATCAGTAAGACCTGACTGTTGTGATTATGATTTTCAAATATCTCTGTTCGAGTATATAACTTTTCATATAGGACTCGTCTTAATCCGAGTTACGGTTTAGGATTTATGGCCCTCCGATCGTCACTATGTCCTTTTAACGTTGTGCAGAAATTTCTGACCTACTCGCACTTAGACTGTCGCCACGGTCAAACGAAGACGAGTTTGCTTCTGTAAATTTTACCACACTTAAAGGACTCATATATGGAGCCATGGCCACTGGTCTCACCTTATTTCAATTAGGGTAGAGGCCGTGGTGACTGATCAAAGTCAGCCCTTGTTTTAAACTACTTTCATAAACGAAACTTACTTTACGCCTTTTGTTTGATGATGAATGATGATGACCCTTAAGACCTTATTTACATACTTTTAAACCTATTCGGATGATTTACTGACTTAGTACTATTTGACTTAGGTTGAGGACCCGTTTAGACAACCTTCATTACTTGCTTACTTTTCGAGTCATACTTTACCGCTACTTTATCATTGTGAGTTATAACATTCCCTTTTTACTTTAACTTATTTTCGGAATTGAGAATACATGCGGATTTTATGTTTTACATACTAGGCACGAGTACTTAAACTTATATATGTATGGGTTATATAACGGCAGAAACATTCCCTTTAGCTTGGTAACGTTTAGTCATTGGTTTTTGAACCGGTGAACGCGAATCTTAGATATGGATCCATAGGGTTTGACATCCCCACTCGGGCTAGTAGCGCTAGCATTTAACTAGTTTTTAATACTTCGTAAACATACGCACTTGCCAAGTGTACTTTCAGGGGGTATAAACGTTAAGTTAGTTACCAAATGCCCACGGTTAACATATAATTTATCATACTGTTTTGAAACGCTCTTTGTAGCACTGAAATCTCGTGGCCTACCTTACATACTGTTATACTTAAACTATAGCTCACCAACCTTTGTGTTGACATTTTTAAGTATGTTTTTCTCAGGTGCTTAAGGTTATTTGCTTCCGCTGTCGTGCTATTCTTGCCGTAGACACCCGCTGCTCTAGTGTTATCACCGCATGAACTGTTTACCTTGCATTCAAACTTTAATACATTTGAACTATGTTTTGTAACGACCTAAGGGTCACATACATTTATTCATGCTTGCTATTCGTAGAAGCATACTGTTGGTGTAAAACATTTGATGTCGGTTATGATGACACCTTTTTATCGTGAATGCAACTTCTTTTATTACAGCATATAGTACTTAACCTTGTAATGATCCTGTTGTTGATGATTCGTACACGATGGTTTTGTGTGGGGCATCACAATGTTTGAAGGTGTTATGAGGTTACAGCATTGGGAAGATGAAACTGCGTGCCATATGTTTCCAATGGTACTGCAGAAAATAGTTTGCCACCAAGGAGTATTAACAGTTTTCTTGATTTGAGGGCAAAGTTTGTGATGCAATATCAAAGTTTGAGAAGCTGCACGTTGTCACATCTTGATGCACACGAGATAACAATGCACCAGAATGAATCACTGAGTGATATTATGAAGCGTTATACCATTGAATGTCACAAGATACCATACATACCAGAGTCTCAGCTTATTTCAGGATTTATATTTTGTCTCGATCAGCGACGTTTTGCACGATTAATTCATTCTTTGCGTTATGATATTCCAAAAACGTTGCATCAGGCATTGGGTATTGCTCAAAAGCACTTAAGAGCAGGAGAGATGGGATATCCAAGATTGGATAATTATCAAAGAAATTTCAGACCGCAAGGCGGAGAACGGAACAGGAATGATAACTACCAGTGGCAACATGGGTATGATAATAATTACCAGAAACAGCAACACGTTTGGAGGGAAATAATCATCCGAATGACAATTATCACCATCGAAAGCCATTGGACAGACATCTACTTATCATGGCTTTAACAAAAACTCCAAGAGAAATCTTGTTTACAGAACCTGTTAAGGAAACCTTTCACCCTCCACCACCAATGGAAGAACGTCAAGGACCACAGAGAGATAAGTGGTGTGATTTTCATGAAGCATATGGACACGACACTGACAATTGCAAATCGCTGATGAGAGAAATCATTGCAAAGATCAAAGCTGGGGAGCTAAACCATCTGTTACCAGGAAAACAATATCGGAGTAATGATCCAAACAAGCATTTTGCTTGGCAAAGAAAAGTTCGTCACAGTGGACAGAATAACTGGAATAGAAGAGAAGAGAGGAAAGATGAGAGGGACCCAACCCCTGAGAAACATATCAAGGTTATATGGAATACGGTGGATGAAAATGATGCAGATGGAGAGCGCCGGACGGAGCAATGGATGTATGCTCAAATCATATTTCACACCATTCCAAAATGGTGACTATCAGAGGAGCCTGTGGTTATTTCAGCTGTCGTTGCAAACAGAAACATTCGCATAATCTATACTGATACAGGTAGCGAGGCAGATCTCTTGTATTTACACTGTTTTAGAGATTATCCGTTCAGCGTGAAGTATAGGCTTCGCTACATGAATTTGAAGATTGCTGGCATCACGGGGGAGTCTATGAAGCCAGTTGGTAAGGTGAAGCTGGATGTAACATTGGGAACACATCCTTTGGTTCGAATAGAAATTGTGGACTTTACAGTTCTTGATGGCAGATCAAGATTCAATACGTTATTTGGAAGGCGGACCCTTCGCAAGTTTAGAGCAATTACTTCTACACCGCATGCAGAATTGCGTTTCCCAACACCCAATGGTGTAGCAGTGATAAGTTCTAAATATGTGGGTCCAGCTAGGAAAAGATCAGTTGTTTATGAAGCTCAAGGGAATTTTGTCAGAGGGGAATCATCGAGGCAGTTATTCAGTAGAAATGATGTGAACGGGTACTTTAAACCACCTAAAATGTGGGGGCATTAAAAGGAGGACGCAGCACACTGCACGGAAGACAGTATAATAGCATGAATCTTACAGAACAATTTTTATCACATTTCTAATTTCCATCAGTTCAGACAATAACACAATACACTTTTTGTAATTTTCTGATTGGGACTTGATCACCCCATAAGAAGATATTACACAAAATGCTGTATGTGTGACAGTATTATCAATAAAATTTTATTTTTTCTCACGCAATACGCGTTACAAATGCAAAGCATAGCATTCATACCTACCCACATAAGGCAAGGCATTTTTATGCCCCCGATGGTAGAGGCTCTTGTGTCAACATTATAGACACAATAGATCGGTTAGCGTAAAGTGTTTACTTCGCTAGAGGGCACCGAGGCAAAAGTAAAGATCTCATAATGTCATGACATAGAGAATGGTTTATCACAACGGCATAAATCCATTTATATCTTGAAAACAGAAAAAATTAAATACAAGTGTATTTTGTAAGCCGCACAACACCTGAGCGCAACACGCTAAACGGAACACCATTAATTTCATAAACAGAAATTTCTCTAACAGATTTATCAATTTTTATAACATATAAATAATATAACAACATATGATTCATTCATACCCTACTTCACAAGTAGTCTGAGAATTCAAATGTTTCTTTATAAAACAAGTGCTCTAGCGCTGAATGGAGAACGGATAAATTGTCTGATATATTCATTACACAACAATAACAAAGTTAAATACGTTTTGCTGAATGACGATACAAAATAGGTATACAATTTTAATAGCCTGTATACATAATACCATTTAGGTAGCAGTACACCTCTGATTCATAAAGAGGAATTATGCATTACGGACAACGGATGATGGATGACAATCCAATTCATGTACAAATTCAAAAATCAGTTTAAGACAAAAATCATTTCATATGATGTGATATATGAAATCTAAGCTTTTTAACAAAGCTTGCAATGGTTAAACACATATGGCAATGATACGTCAATCATGGAAAGCAGCAAAAAAATACCAACATAAACCAAAAGGACTACATATATATATATACTATCAGTATAAAGATGCTACACATTGTTATTACAGATTAGTTGTCTTTTCAAATAATCACCTCTAGAATGTCTTTAACAGACACATCATCCTTAGCACATATTTCTTCCAAGGAATTAATTTTCAAAGAAGTTACTTCACCTATAGCCACCTGCAGTTTGGCACCAGCATCTGGTTTCATATGTTTTGCAATTGCAGCTGGTAAAGGGTCAGTCCTCACAGGTAGAGCATTTAAAATTTCCTCCATTGCATCTGAAAGGTCACTTTCTGTAATGACTTTAACAGACACATCATCCTTAGCACATATTTCTTCCAAGGAGTTAATATTCAAAGAAGTTACTTCACCTATGGCCACCTGCAGTTTGGCACCAGCATCTGGTTTCATATGTTTTGCAATTGCAGCTGGTAAAGGGTCAGCCCTCACAGGTAGAGCATTTAAAATTTCCCCCATTGCATCTGAAAAGTCACTTTCTGTAGATGAAACCAGATACCTAAAAAAAGTCTGACCCACAAGTGAAGAGCTTAACACCCTATGCACAAGACCAGGGACACCAGCTTTTAAATCAGTAAAATTCTTTTCAGCATCAGCAGCAGCAACAATCTTTTCCTCCAACAACTAATTCTTCTCCTCCAGCACCTTCTTTAGCTCTTCATTACTCTTCACCAGCTTATCATTCTCTTCCATGAATTTTTCTTTCTCTACCCTTTTCGACACACATTTTGCTTCCACCACCTCCAACAGGTCATCCTTCTTTTTTACAGCATCCTCTACAGTCTTTGATGAGCGTGAAACTATACCTTTATTTATGAACTGATTTGAGTTGTTTTGTTACACGAATTGATTTATTGTATATGTGGTATTTTATTGAATTCAGGTTGATTTCACACATATATAGGCAACTAGTCCTATCCGTGTAGTTTAGTTTGTTGGTAAATCCGATTCGTTCCACAGGGAGATGGAGTGTTTAATGGTTTTTAATAGTCTTTGATGTCAAACTTAATTAAAGGGGGTTTTGGATTAGGAATTTATAATATAACAGTAACAGAAAATAACTTAACTAATTTACTTCATAAATAAAATTACAAGATTACAATAAATAACTTAAAAAGGAACTAAATGAAATTATGCTAATTATGATGCATTAATTATATTACTAAATGGTAATTAGTAAAATAGTAATTTTTAATAAAACTATATGTTTAGAATTTTGTTTTGAGTAATTATAATATAAACTTATTTAAATTAACTAAATGACAAGTTTTAAATATATTAATATAAATTATTAGGAATAGTAATTTAACTAATTACAAACTAATTATAAATTATAAACTTTTAATTAACACTAATTATAAGGTTAAAACATGTATTAAAGTATTTTATAATAACTAATATTAATTATATAGTAATAACCTAAATATAAATAATTAAATAATTAAAACCCTAATTTTAACCCTACTGGTACTGTAGCCGCGTTGTAGACCGTACGCGTTTCGCGTATTTATACGCGTATCGCGTATAATTTAAAACCTACGCGAATTGTGTGAATCTGGTCGTACAGTTTGATGTACAGGCATACGCGTTTCGCGTATACCATACACGATTCGCGTATGACTTATACGATGTGACAAACAGTCTGTTGCGAATTTTAAGTACTTTTATGTATTGTTTTTATATTTTAAAATAATAATTCGTAAATAATGATAATAATACGTTTACAAGAAATAATAATGGGATAAATGGGAGTGTTTACTTAAATGTGTCACCTCTAGGTCCATGGATTGTTTTGAGTTTAAGCCCTATTAAAATGTTTTAGTAATAAACTTTACATTTTTCTTTCGAAAAAATATAAGGTTACGACTAACTAATTAAAATCTAATTTTCATCGGATTTTATTTAGAAAGCTACTATTCCCCAAGTATTTAAATTGAGACCTAGCCTAGTTTTGACTTTCGCCAAAACCCAAATCATAACGGTTTCCCTTTTTATAATTTCACTACCATATAATTATTGATATTACCCAAACCACCGAAGTTTATTTCTAAATTGGTGTTAATAACTTATCCATAAATTCGTCTAGATCATTTTAATGTTGAAGCTTAATTTATGTAAATAAAAACAACTTTCGTTATTTAAATTTAATAAATTAAGTAGCAAGGGTTAAATACCTAATTACACAATAATGGTTCTTTTAACTAGGCTCAATATTAAGAATACTAAAGTTACATTTTTAACTTTTACAAATGGTAACAATCCATTTCACTAGGGGCTCTACATTTAAACAAACACTAGGGAAATTTAGCTATTCATTACACTAGGGTAAACATAAAAATATAGATATGCAAACATAATAACAACGCTAATTTTAACAGAGTAAACTTACTAAAATATCTTCACTTTCATTAACTTCAAACGGTAGAAAATTACAATAATAACACTCATTTCACGCGTACAATAACACCCTTAATCACGAATAATACACCCTTAAATATTTGAAACTAATTTTACAGAGTAATAAAATGACAGTAGTAATTATGTATAGTAATTGATATGTGTAAACTTGTGTTGTATTCTCCCTTTTTTTTTTGTGTTGATAGTACTCCGTATTTATCATTGAACTTGAAGTAGTAGTTGAGTCAAAAAGCTCCACTTACTGTAGCACTTAGACAAAAGAATTGTTTTAAAAACATAAAAGTAGCCGCCCCCTTCTGGAAACTGGAACAGTAATCTGGCCTAACATTACGCGTTTCGTGTATGGCTACACGATTCGCGTATGACCAAAAGGCTACACGTTTCGTGTAGTGTTACACGATTCGTGTAAGACCAATCGACAGTTTTCTTCATTTTTTTCTTTTTGTTTATTCTTTGTTGATCCCGTATCGACGTGTACTGACTTGGCACTTTCCATTTGAACTCTTTTCTTCATCTATCTTGTACTTTCATTCGGATAAACTTTTCTTGATATAAATTTGGTTAAAACTATCGTTTTATCGTCGTTTCTTCGAATAGCAAGCTCTTGTCTACTTTTATCGTTTTTCTCGTGAAATGCTCATTGAATGTCTTTGTAGATGGTAAAAACCTATGAAATATAAGTGATATTGCGTCGAATAATATGTATGTTTAGAGCAATATCAAAATACCCCACACTTGAACGTTGCTTATCCTCAAGCAATTACATCTTTGAACAGAATCGGAACATTACATATATCTTTATTATCGAACATTAGATCACACAACACACACTACACGAAATGAAACACACGCTATATGAAATATATTACACAACACAGTATTTATTGGATCACACGCACACGAAACGAAATTCTGACAACAGAAACAAACATGAAACTCGTGATTAGGGTTTAAAAATTTGGATCCTTAGGGAAAATTGGACCTTGTGAAAACGTTTTATGATTTTATAAAATGTCATGCTAGTTTTTACACTAGACACGTTTTCCGGTTTTAACCTCAAATTCCGGTTGAGGGTAACTGAAAACCGAAGTCTCAGTCGGCGATTAGCAAGCTATTCGCCCCCATGATTGTAGTATCATGGAACTTGAAGCCGAATGTCCAAAAAATGGTTTTACACAAATATAATTCATAAAATAGCATAAGTTTTAGAACAAAATTATATCGTGTCCAAATATCATCGGTGAACCATGAGTTTGCACACCTCAATTTGTTATGGCATATGTATGTTGACCGCGGTCAAACATAGATGCGGTTAATCTTTACGGAGATTATCCATCTGGGGATTAGATTCATTAGTCTTAAAAGCTAATTTGCATTGTGCCCCCCCATTGTACGAGACATATCCTTCTCATGGTTAGGATAAATCTGACCACCAAAAACCCTGTTTGATGCTGAGGTTAGGTGGATTTCCAGCCGATTTTAGGGATGACTTTTCAAGATTTTTCGTCAACCTACAGCTGTTCTGGACTACATCTTCTAACATAAGTTAGCAAGTGTGTCAATTTGGAAGACTTTAATTCCTTACGGGATGGACTTGATTCATCCTCTATTACTCGTAATAATGGAATATTCAGGTTTATACGTTCCAAAGCAATGATATCTGCAATAACTTCATAGAAACATGTGATATATGGTTCTCAACATAAGGTTTTATGAATTCTTGTTATAATTGGTTTTCTTTTATAGGTTTTAAACAAATAAACTTATGCATTTTTAATGTATTGAGACGATAATTTCGGTTTTTGACACCTATGCTTTAATCGCTCGTAGTTACCTTAAAAATTTATTTGTTATATTTGTTTAAAGATTTTCAAATTTTCATAAAAACCAATAACTTATAAGTTCTCGAGAATTTATATATTCCCACCCCACACTTAAGATTATGTAATGCCCTCATTACATAAAATCAGATAATAATGTATAAATTTGAGAGGGCAAATAGTGTGAAGTATTTGGAACTTCCTTTGTTAACCGATTTGGATTTTCAAATTGTTTTACCTATGATTTTATCCAACGTTTGTATCACAATGTAATTCGATGTTTCATTTCGTCTAATTGCATTTTCTTCTGTACCTGTCAAAACTATGTAAAAGCACACAAAACATGGGGTTGTACATCAATCGTACAAAACAATTTTACCCCACACTACTTTCTTGCTAATATATAATAAAACATAAGAAACATAAAAGTATGAAAACACACCATACAATAATGTTATTACACACCATAAAAATAAAAATGTTTAAAACAATAGAACTAGTCAAATGGGCTCCAAAATGGTCCTCCTCGTTCGCCCTCCTCCTGTTGCTGTCGCTGCCGTTGCTCGTTTAGGCGTTGTTCCTCGTAGAAATGCCTATATGCATCCTGACTCGCGGCTATGGCGGCGTTATGGTCATAGGGTGGAGGTAGAGGGTCATTGGGTGTCTGCCATGGGGGATATGATGGAAAGGCTGAGGGTGCGTAAGCTTGCGGGTTAGACGCGTATAGATATGCCTGTTGGTGCGCCCACTCTAATTGATTTCCCATTCCCCTCTAATCATATCGGATGTTGGACAGCATATTATATTGATCTAGCTGGGTATGCCTAATGTCCCCTAATTGCCGAGATAAAGTAGTGTACTGATCTTCTGATCTCGCTCCCCAGTTTTGATATGAATTACGTACATCTAAACTCAATGCGTTAAACGAGTTTTGGAGCATATCGAAATCAGAAGTACCTGTATGAGATGAGCTAGCCTGATCTGTCTCTCTGCGTCTCCTCCTAGCTTCCCTCGCGGGTTCATCATCCTCTTCCATAGGTGCGTGAGCAGCAACTTCCTGTTGCCTTAAACTACGTACCCCACCCCTTACACGTATAGCCTTAGCTGTCCTATACACCTCCAATCCCAAATTACGAACCGGTTGATCTATTGGTTGGATTGGAGGGTCAAATTCGTTCGGGTCGAGACCGAACCAGGCTGCCAAACACGTGACATAGTGACCCCCCGACATGTCACTCGATCCTCGAGCACCCTTACCAAAATGGGCTAAAAAGTAGGCCACTCCATAGGGTATACTAATAAATGTATCCCTATCTCTGATTGCATCTAAATACCAAAGGTCAACATAATTAATCTTATCTGTATTAAGGAATGCCCTTTGGTTAATTGTGTTCGCTATAAATTTATGAATTATTCGATAGCGAACATCAGTGATCTTAAGGTATGATTCTTGGCCTGCTACATAAGTATTCTTTTGGGAAAAAGAGCGCCAGACACTCAAAGAATCATAATCTCCTGTATACCTAGCTCCTGTAAAAATATATTCCCAAAAACCTGGAGCATTCATCTCATTACCGTCATAAATCCCTAAGGCCATAGTCATGTCGCCTAGGGACATTACTCTATCTACACCACCCAATCTAAATTGTAGGAAACTAGTATCTTCGATATTTTCCGGGTGTATATTCATCCTAACGGTAGAATAAAATTCTAAACACCATTCTCTATATACAGGAGAATTTAACCTAAACAATCTCTCAAAGTCATTATAATACGTAATTTCCCCAAATTCATTCGTGAAACTTTGGGTTAAAATTTCCCTTATCGGTGTATCTAAGTTGACTGGGTCTCCTATGGGATCCCAATCAACAACGTAAACTGGAGAGATGGTTCGATTTACCAGAATGAGTAAATCCTTAACTTTTTGCACCCTTTGATGTACTTCGTTAGGAAATTGCAGGATCGGGTGTAGGTTCAAGAGTTGTTGTTCCATTTCGGGGGTAACTTGATCTTGTGCTTGTTGTTGGTTAAATGCCCTCATTCTAAATGGTCCCTGCATAACATTTTAAAAACAAGGAAATCATCCCAATAGGATGTGTCAATGTTAGCAAAGAGTTTAAATTCAACAAACAAGCTTGTTTCATCACCACATGAATCAATCTATTTCAACAACATTGGAAGATTTAGTTCTATAATTCAAAATAAAGCAGAAACAAACCAAAAATCAAGTTTCATATGCAAAGTTTAATTCACAAGTGAAAACACGCAATTTTTCTAAGTATATCGAATTCAATTCAATCACATTGCGTGTATTTCAGCTTCTAAATAATCCTTAACAACATTAAAGTTCATACTTGATTCATTAAAATGACAAAAACTATCAAAATCATACTAAAATTAAAAATTACAAAATCAAACAAACAAAAACATGTTCAAGAGTTATAACTACTGACAAAACACTTAAAAACATCTAATTACAACCAAAATAACACA
The DNA here is from genome assembly GCF_046630445.1 of Rutidosis leptorrhynchoides. NCBI lineage: Eukaryota > Viridiplantae > Streptophyta > Magnoliopsida > Asterales > Asteraceae > Rutidosis > Rutidosis leptorrhynchoides. The sequence goes on from NC_092339.1 coordinate 175,187,692, forward strand.
CCTCAGTAGCAATTTCTCAATTATCCCCAATTTGTATAAACCCTAATTTTTCAATAACCAATTAAACATCAATTTTTCATGCTAATCGGGTTTATTATCTTACTAACAACATAGATATAGCAATAATCAAGCAAAAATCAACAAGAACATGCATATAATTCGGATTAAAGCCATAAAGAAATATAATGAAAAATTTGAAGAACATGAGGTAAAATGGGTTTAGGACCCATACCAATCTAGGCATGTTGAAAGATTGAAGAATTTGAGAAGATTGGAAGTGTTAATTTAAGTTTTGGGTGTGATTTTGGCGATTTTTGGGGTTTCCTCTCGTTTACAGCAGCCTGAATAATGAAAAGAGTGTGTAAAGAACAGACTGCTGCTCGTCTGTTATGTTCAGCTATTTTTTACCCTACGCGTTTCGCGTAGGTCTACGCGATTCGCGTTAGCTTTGTATTCCACGCGTTTCGTGTAGGTCTACACGATTCGCGTATGCTTTGTCTGTAATTTTTTTTTTTTTTTTTCAACTTATAAACAATTGATTTTAAAATATCTTTTATAGATTTATATTTGTAACGGAAATTCGGTTGTTACACCTGATCTTAATCCGTTTATAAATTTTTAATTTCAATTTATAAAATTCAATCCATTAAAAGTTAAAGTTTTTAATGTTTTTCGAAAACAAATTTAAAATAAAATAAAAACACTCTATTTTTGTGTTAAAATTATTAACATTTTTTAATTTTAAAACAAGTATATGAAAAATAAAAATTACACAAATTAAAATACACTCTATTTTTTTTGTATACCCTTAAATCAACTAATTTTCAAACTTAAAACTTTGTTTCCTATCGATTAGGTAGAGATAAATTCGGTCGTCAAACCTATCATTATCCACGACAAAGATTTACAAGTTATATATTTTTACGGTTATTGATAAAAAGGTATATTTTGCAATCTACTGTAGACTTTTAGAATTTAACAACAACAAAAAATTTTGTGCAATTTGAAAAACGATAATTCAGTTGTAACACTTAACATTTATCGTTTTTAATGAAAAAATATTGAACTCAAGGTTCATCACTTTTAAATGGTAGACCGTTTTAATAGAACATACAACAAACAAAAACAAACCAAACACACCAAAACATTACACACAAAAATGCACAAACACACAATTGGCGAGAAAAAGATTTAAAGAGTGAAGCCTCGTTGGCTCGCCTCGTAGTGGAGTCGCATTATTTCGCTCCCCATTGCTTCGTAGGCGTAACCTCGCTGGTTTAAGAGGTTTTCTTCTGCACATTTTAAAGGCCCTTCTCGGCATAAGGTTACGTACTCGTAATTAGAGTCCGTTTGGTTCTTTGGGCAATCTCCGGAGTGAGTCGGTTTTCCACATTTTACACATTTACCCAAATGACGTGCTCTACGCCTTTTAGCTGATTTAGATTTTCCTCTTGCATAGTTTGTCTCATTTAGTTTCTGTCTTTCTTCTTTCCTCGCCTTATCGCATCTTTTCTTAATATCTAACACCACATCCCTCGGTAAAATCTTATCGCACTTTAAAATGAAATGGTTGTAGATATACTGACTGCGCATCTTGAAATTACACAATAAAAACAAAAAGAAATTAAAAAGGTAGAATGGAGGGAGAAGACTAGTTCTTTAGGGTCTGCTAGGAAAAGACCAATCTAACCCCACTCTTAAAGATAAGAATAAAAATCGAGAATGGAGTTTAAAACCTTAGAGTTACCCTGAATTTATTTGTCCTTAGGGTAGAAGGTGGTTTCGTCTCTTTTCGTAGTATTGATTTCTTCAAAGTATAACTTGAGTCTGTGTCCGTTCACTTTGAAAGTTCCACCGTCTTTACCATACAACTCTGCATATCCAGATGGAAAAACCTGTTTTATTATATATGGCCCATTCCATCGGGATCTAAGTTTACCAGGTGAAAACTTGAAACGTGATTGGAATACCAATACTTTATCCCCTTGTTCAAATTCTTTCTTTTTTAATCGTGCATCGTCCCATACTTTAGTTTTTTCTTTATATGTTTTAGAATTTTCGTAGGCTTGTAATCTTAATTCATCTAGTTCGTTAAGTTGTGATAACCTATTTTCTCCGGCTTGTACAAGGTCAGTATTACATTCTCTCATAGCCCAGTACGCCTTGTGTTCAACTTCAACAGGTAGATGACACGCTTTACCGTATACAAGTCTAAATGGTGTGGTACCTATTGGTGTTTTATACGCAGTCCTAAAAGCCCACAACGCGTCATCTAACTTGCGTTGCCAGATTTTAGGGTTGTTATTAACCGTCTTCTCAAGTATGCGTTTTAAAGAACGATTCGTGTTCTCCACTTGACCACTTGTTTGCGGGTGGTACGAAGTAGAGAAACGATGAGTTACGCCATACTTCTTCAACACCCTTTCAAGAAGGTTGTTGGTAAAATGTGTTCCTCGGTCGGATATGAGTGCTTTTGGGATTCCAAAGCGTGAGAAGAGATTTTTCAAGAAGTTTACCACCACCCTAGCATCATTTGTAGGCAAAGCTTTTGCTTCAGCCCACTTGGATACATAGTCAACGGCTACTAGTATGTACTTGCACTTATGTGAACTTGGAAAGGGTCCCATGAAATCAATTCCCCAAATGTCAAAGATTTCACAAACTTGGATGCCGGTTTGAGGCATCTCATCCTTTTTCGTGATGTTACCCGTTCGTTGGCATGCGTTACAAGTCCGAACGAAATCATGGGCATCTTTAAAGATCGTGGGCCAATAAAAGCCCGATTCAAGGATTTTTCTTGCAGTGTGGTTTGGTCCGAAATGACCGCCGGTTGGCCCTTGATGGCAATGCTCAATAATTTGTTGAGCTTCTTGTCCGTACACACAACGGCGAATTATTTGATCCGCACCAACACGAAATAGGTCTGGGTATTCCCAGAAATAAGACTTTAAATCCGCAAAGAATTTCTTCTTTTGCTGATAAGTAAGTCCTTTTTGTAGAATGCCTGAAGCAAGATAGTTTGCAAAATGGGCAAACCATGGGATTTCAGATTCTTTTTCAACCCTCATTAGAGATTCGTCAGGAAATGTATCTTTGATGATTGTATCATCAAGTTTATCTAATTCGGGGTTTTCAAGTCGGGATAAATGATCGGCAGCTAGATTCTCGGCTCCTTTCTTATCACGTATCTCAATGTCAAATTCTTGAAGTAAAAGAACCCAACGTATGAGACGATGTTTTGCATCTAGTTTCGAGAATAAATACCTAAGTGCCGAATGGTCCGTGTAAACAATGGTCTTGGACAACACCAAATATGACCGAAATTTATCGAATGCATAAACAACCGCTAGGAGTTCTTTTTCCGTGGTGGTATAATTAATTTGGGCTCCTGTTAGAGTTTTACTTGCATAATAAATCGGGAGAAAATGATTATCCGGACGTTGTCCTAAGACAGTACCTAAAGCATAATCGCTTGCGTCACACATTAGCTCAAATGGCATGCTCCAATCCGGAGATACCATAATGGGAGCTTGTGTGAGTTTTGACTTTAGAATCGAGAATGCATTCTCGCAATTAGTGTCAAAGTCAAATGGAGCATCATTTTCAAGAAGTTTGGTCAATGGGCGGGCGATTTTAGAAAAATCTTTGATAAATCGCCTATAGAATCCTGCGTGACCAAGAAAGCTTCTAATTGCTTTAACATTTGATGGTTTAGGTAGTTTAGAGATAACTTCAATTTTAGCTTTATCAACCTCTATTCCCACACGAGATATTTTGTGACCAAGTACAATGCCTTCTTTCACCATGAAGTGGCATTTTTCCCAATTTAGGACCAAGTTTGGTTTCTCACATCGGATAAGCATACGTTCAAGGTTGAAAAGACACGATTCAAAGGTGTCTCCAAATACGGAAAAGTCATCCATGAAGACTTCCATACAATCCTCTACCATATCATCAAAGATTGCCATCATGCACCTTTGAAAGGTTCCGGGTGCATTGCATAAACCAAACGGCATGCGGCGATAGGCAAAGGTACCGAAAGGACAAGTGAATGTGGTCTTTTCTTGGTCGTTGGTATCAATTGGAATTTGGAAGTAACCGGAGAAACCGTCTAGAAAGCAATAATATTCTTTTCCCGCTAATCGTTCAAGCATTTGATCAATAAAAGGTAACGGGAAATGATCCTTTCTAGTGGCATCATTTAGACGTCTGTAATCAATACAGACTCTCCAGCCGGTAATTGTTCTAGTTGGGACGAGTTCGTCCTTTTCATTTAATATAACGGTTGTACCCCCCTTTTTGAGTACTACTTGTACTGGACTAACCCATGGACTATCGGAGATGGGGTAGATTAACCCGGCATCAAGAAGCTTGACGACCTCCTTTTTAACAACCTCTTTCATGTTGGGATTTAGCCTGCGTTGTCTTTGTACTACGGGTTTGTAGTCATTCTCAAGGAGAATTTTATGTGTACAATAAGACGGGTTTATTCCCGGAATGTCGGTTGTTTTCCAGGCTATAGCCTTTTTATGGGTTTTTAATACAGAAATTAGTTTATCCTTCTCATTATCTGAAAGATGTGAAGCAATAATTACTGGTAATTGAGATGTACCTTCGAGATAAGCATACTCCAAGTGTTTGGGTAGCTCTTTAAGCTCTAGTACGGGTGGTTCTTCTAAGGAATTTTTTATACGGAATCTATCTTCATTTTTGATTTCCTCAAACGATTCCTCTTCCATGGGAATTTCTTCTATTATGGTCTCGTCATCCGTGACCACCTTCATCAACTCATCAAAATCTTTATCAATATTGAAGTATTCATTCTCACTTACCGGGGCTAACCCCGGGATATCAATTTCAAGTAGCTCCTTCAATTCATTCTCGACACAAAGATCTATAACATCAATTTGAAAACAAGAGTCATCGGTAGAAGTGGGTCTTTTCATGGCTTTGTCAATGTGACAAATTATTCTCTCGTTTCCCACACCTAGACTCAATTGTTCTTTTTGGACATTAATGATAGCATCTGCAGTGTTTTGGAAAGGACGTCCTAAAATGATAGGAACTTTTGTGTCCTCTTGCATTTCTAAAATAACAAAGTCGACGGGAAAGATAAGTGAGCCAACTTTTACAAGTATATCCTCGGCTATACCTATGGGAGTATCAAATGATTGGTTTGCTAATCGAATACCCATTCGGGTTGGTTTTAAGTCTCCTAAGTCAAGTTTTAAATATAACAAGTAAGGCATTAAGTTAACACTTGCACCTAGGTCGGCTAGTGCATCGTACACCACCGAATCACCCGTCATACATGGTATGATAAAACTACCAGGGTCTCCTAATTTTGGAGGTACATTTTGTTTCTTTAAGATGGCCGAACATTCCTCATGGAGGAATGTGGCAGAAACGTCGTGGTATTTACCCTTCGAGGATATGAGATCCTTTAAAAACTTCCCGTAATTGGGCATATCCCTAAGAACCTCCGCGAGTGGCATGTTAATGCTAATTTGCTTAATCATGTCTGCAAATTTCTCATATCGCCTCGCGAGTCTGTCTTTCTTTAATGCTTTTGGGTAAGGAATAGGTTCCTTATGCACCTTTACAGGTGGTTCTTCACTTTTCTTTGGTATGACCTCAGGTGGATCATCTTTCTCTTGTTCTTTGTCAACTTGCTCATTTTCATCAACCGGTATTTGTAAAACAGAAGGAGATAAAGGAACTTCCGGGGACTTAAGAGTCTCCGGTTTAGTAGTTAAACCACTTCTAGTAGTTATAGCATTTACATGCTCGTTCCTTGTTTGGGGGTTGTTGGGATTCACTTGAGTATTTGAGGGGAGAGTACCTGGTGGTCTCTCTGATAGTAACTGTGATATCCTTCCAACATTCCTTTCTAAGTTTTGTATTGTGGCTTGTTGATTTCGGATTTGCTGAGTTTGGAGCTCTGCATTTTGCTCGTGCTTAACCATAAAATCTCTTAAGAGATCTTCTAAACCAGATTTCCTCTCAGGTTGAGGTTGCATAATTGCTAATGGTTGTGGTTGATTGTGTTGGAAATTATTTTGATAATTTCGTTGAGGTTGATTTCGGTTATTATAACCTGGTGGCGGATTTCTTTGATTTTGATTTGGGAAATTCCGGTTATTTTGGTAACCTGGATTTCCTCCTTGATAGTTATTATTATTTTGATAGTTATTATTATTTGATCCTGAAGGTCCTCCTACTTGATAGCTATTTATAGGAGGATATTTTCGGTTGTTTGCTTCTATAGCTGGAAAATCACTGAAGTTCATTTCACCTTTTCGTAAGTAACCTAAGAAATTTGCTTGCTCTTCCATTGTACTTTGATCACAATCTCTAGTAAGATGGGGACCTTGGCATAGTTCACATCCTACTCTGATAGCATGCATTTCCTTGGTTACTTTCTCGATTTGCCTTGCTTGATTTGCTATTTGAACTTTTAAGGAAGCAATTTCATCATTGCTTTCAATTCTAGCAACATTTGATGATCTAGAGAATTCTATTTCTTGATGCCAATTATGGGAATGGGAAGCTAAATCAGCAATGATTGTGTGAGCGTCTTCAGGTGTTTTCTTCATGATCGAACCTCCGGCTGCAACATCTATATCTTTTCTAGTTGCCACATTGACTCCTTTATAGAATATTTGGACCTTTTGGAATGTATTCAACCCGTGTTGAGGACATATTCGAAGCATTTTATTGAATCGGGTCCAAGCTTCATAAAGAGTTTCATTAGGCTTTTGTTTAAAGTGATTTATGTCACTTTGTAATTTTGCTGCTTTTGAAGCAGGAAAGAATTCTGACAAAAATTTATCCATCATATCATTCCAGTTTTCAATATAACCTTCTGGTAATGAGTCTAGCCAATCTCTTGCATCATCTTTTAAGGACCATGGAAAGATTTTTAAACATGCAACTTCATCGGTGACATCTTTGATTTTGAAAAGCTTGCAAATGCTTACAAACTTACGAAGATGCTCGTTAGCATCCTCATTTGGGGCTCCACCGAATTGACATGTATTAGTCACCATGTGTAAAAATTGACCTTTTATTTCAAAGCCATCAGTCATCGTGGGTTGGATGATTGCGTGGCCTTGACCTTTTCTTGTGGCCTTCATTAATGCTTCCATCGTTTGATTTGTATCAGCCATTTCTTCTTCTTCTTTAATAATCAGCTCTATGATTGGTTGAATTATTGGTTCAGAGTCGGATTCTAAGGAAAGTGACTCTAAATTTTTAGCAAGAGATTCTACTTCTTGAGCTCTTAAGCGTTCGTGGAATTTTCTTTCGGGCTCAGGATGTGAAGGAGTTAATTCAGCGTTGGAGGAACGTAAGTTCATACATTAATTTCTATTATGAGATCACTTTACTAAAGGTTTATCTAGGGTTACCTACTTGTTTCTCTTTTTTTTTTTTGTGTTTTTTTTTAGTGTTTTTTTTTTCGGTGTTTTAAAATTACTAGTACTTCCTATTTCTTTTTGTTGTTTTTCTCCTTTATTAATTCTTTGAGGTTCCGGATTAAGTTTAACGAGTTTAGGATTGAACGGATCATACAATTTAGGAAATTGTACAAAGAACTAAAGGATTTATTCATAAACTTTGAACTTTCTTGGAAATGAATTTCCTCGAGAGGATCGAATAACATAAAAACAATGATAAAAACCCTTAAACAAACAGATTTTCCTTCTGATTTTGCCCACCTTTTGAATAGCCAAAAGATGCAGCAGAGGGGCAGGATCCTTCTATTGACCAATAAAATTGGTGATCCAACAACCCGGTCCACATACAAATCCAACTACTACTACGAATCAAAAAAATTATCTATTTATTTAACTGCCAACTCCCCGGCAGCGGCGCCAAAAAGTTGATGAGCGTGAAACTATACCTTTATTTATGAACGGATTTGAGTTGTTTTGTTACACGAATTGATTTATTGTATATGTGGTATTTTATTGAATTCAGGTTGATTTCACACATATATAGGCAACTAGTCCTATCCGTGTAGTTTAGTTTGTTGGTAAATCCGATTCGTTCCACAGGGAGATGGAGTGTTTAATGGTTTTTAATAGTCTTTGATGTCAAACTTAATTAAAGGGGGTTTTGGATTAGGAATTTATAATATAACAGTAACAGAAAATAACTTAACTAATTTACTTCATAAATAAAATTACAAGATTACAATAAATAACTTAAAAAGGAACTAAATGAAATTATGCTAATTATGATGCATTAATTATATTACTAAATGGTAATTAGTAAAATAGTAATTTTTTATAAAACTATATGTTTAGAATTTTGTTTTGAGTAATTATAATATAAACTTATTTAAATTAACTAAATGACAAGTTTTAATTATATTAATATAAATTATTAGGAATAGTAATTTAACTAATTACAAACTAATTATAAATTATAAACTTTTAATTAACACTAATTATAAGGTTAAAACATGTATTAAAGTATTTTATAATAACTAATATTAATTATATAGTAATAACCTAAATATAAATAATTAAATAATTAAAACCCTAATTTTAACCCTACTGGTACTGTAGCCGCGTTGTAGACCGTACGCGTTTCGCGTATTTATACGCGTATCGCGTATAATTTAAAACCTACGCGAATTGTGTGAATCTGGTCGTACAGTTTGATGTACAGGCATACGTGTTTCGCGTATACCATACACGATTCGCGTATGACTTATACGATGTGACAAACAGTCTGTTGCGAATTTTAAGTACTTTTATGTATTGTTTTTATATTTTAAAATAATAATTCATAAATAATGATAATAATACGTTTACAAGAAATAATAATGGGATAAATGGGAGTGTTTACTTAAATGTGTCACCTCTAGGTCCATGGATTGCTTTGAGTTTAAGCCCTATTAAAATGTTTTAGTAATAAACTTTACATTTTTCTTTCGAAAAAATATAAGGTTACGACTAACTAATTAAAATCTAATTTTCATCGGATTTTATTTAGAAAGCTACTATTCCCCAAGTATTTAAATTGAGACCTAGCCTAGTTTTGACTTTCGCCAAAACCCAAATCATAACGGTTTCCCTTTTTATAATTTCACTACCATATAATTATTGATATTACCCAAACCACCGAAGTTTATTTCTAAATTGGTGTTAATAACTTATCCATAAATTCGTCTAGATCATTTTAATGTTGAAGCTTAATTTATGTAAATAAAAACAACTTTCGTTATTTAAATTTAATAAATTAAGTGGCAAGGGTTAAATACCTAATTACACAATAATGGTTCTTTTAACTAGGCTCAATATTAAGAATACTAAAGTTACATTTTTAACTTTTACAAATGGTAACAATCCATTTCACTAGGGGCTCTACATTTAAGCAAACACTAGGGAAATTTAGCTATTCATTACACTAGGGTAAACATAAAAATATAGATATGCAAACATAATAACAACGCTAATTTTAACAGAGTAAACTTACTAAAATATCTTCACTTTCATTAACTTCAAACGGTAGAAAATTACAATAATAACACCCCTTTCACGCGTACAATAACACCCTTAATCACGAATAATACACCCTTAAATATTTGAAACTAATTTTACAGAGTAATAAAATGACAGTAGTAATTATGTATAGTAATTGATATGTGTAAACTTGTGTTGTATTCTCCCTTTTTTTTGTGTTGATAGTACTCCGTATTTATCATTGAACTTGAAGTAGTAGTTGAGTCAAAAAGCTCCACTTGCTGTAGCACTTAGACAAAAGAATTGTTTTAAAAACATAAAAGTAGCCGCCCCCTTCTGGAAACTGGAACAGTAATCTGGCCTAACATTACGCGTTTCGTGTATGGCTACACGATTCGCGTATGACCAAAAGGCTACACGTTTCGTGTAGTGTTACACGATTCGTGTAAGACCAATCGACAGTTTTCTTCATTTTTTTCTTTTTGTTTATTCTTTGTTGATCCCGTATCGACGTGTACTGACTTGGCACTTTCCATTTGAACTCTTTTCTTCATCTATCTTGTACTTTCATTCGGATAAACTTTTCTTGATATAAATTTGGTTAAAACTATCGTTTTATCATCGTTTCTTCGAATAGCAAGCTCTTGTCTACTTTTATCGTTTTTCTCGTGAAATGCTCATTGAATGTCTTTGTAGATGGTAAAAACCTATGAAATATAAGTGATATTGTGTCAAATAATATGTATGTTTAGAGCAATATCAGTCTTCAACTTTGAATTTACATCTCCTAAATCAATTTCAAGCCTCTTCACCTTGGTCGCATTATGCACAGCATTGGCAACAATAGTTTCATGGGCTTTTTGCATTTTAAGATCATGAATCACATGTTGATTCAAGAGCACTAATGCTGCAGCAGTGGATTGATGACTTTGTTTATAAGTCATGGTGGATAGGGGGGAGGACAAATTAGAAATGGTGTTTTCCTATAATGAATACAATGGTCATGATAAGAACACAATTATCAGAGAAATGATGTTGATAAATCATAAATCTTATAAGGGTTACCTTCAAAAACTCAGCAAAACTATTAAATTTGTTGTTGGGATCATCAAGAAAAGCCTGTAGACCACCTAACGGTACGGATGGAAGTTGAGTAAATGCAGAGGATTGTGTTGTGTTAGTTCCTTTGGGGGTACGCAGAGTATTGAATGGAGGAGTCTCAAAAGATTCATCATCTTGAGTTTCTTCATCATCATCATCACTATCATCTTCAACATCAACAGTCTTATTGCTCTCAAGATCTTTCCAAGTAGAAGTATCAACAATATCATCTTGAAGAACCAATCCTATAAAATGAAGAAACTGATAAATATACAATAGAGCTTCAACATAAAACTAGTAATTTACTTACACAGATACAGATAAGATACATACTTCTCTTTTTTGGTTTTTCAGCGGCTTCACCCGCCGGACGCTTCCCTTCACGTTTAGAGCGCCTTGCAGACTTCTTGGCGCTAGACGGTTGGGGAGTAGTTTCAATAATTTCAACATCAGGAAATGGTTGAACAATACCACCATCTCCACCATCAACAGGCCACTCTGGGCTCTTTAGCTGTTGCTCAAATTCCGCATCTTTGACTTTGTCAACCTCAATTTCAGCAGGGGTTTTGGGCCGTTCTGTGACGACCCGGAAATTTTTTACCAAATTTAAACTTAATCTTTATATTATTTCGACACGATAAGCAAAGTCTGTAATATGAGTCTCAAAATTTTGAACTGTTTTCATGAATTCATTTAATCATTGATTATGTCCGACGACTCACGATACGATTACTTGTCAATAAATATGCTTATATATATTTGTATATAATAATATGAATTATTAGGTATTGTAATTGTTAGAATTAGATATATAAAATAATGATATATAAATAAAGTATACATAATATATATTTTGTGATTTCGAAACTATTTAGTGAACGAAGGTAACGCTAAATTGTCATTCGAACGATATTACACGAGTTAAAAAGAAACTTATGTGATTTTAAAATAAACGGTGATCCGAAAATGAGTTTTATAAATTATAGGCTTACTAAATATATATTTAGGAACTATTTGTTGAATTTTAAAACTTTTTATATTTTACTGGGGGTTGGGAATGAATAATTAATGTCATTTTTATTTAATAGTTAATGCTCGAATTTTATACTATAATGACCAAAATAAATAAAGATATTTAATTTAAAAATTTAAAATTTTTCTGAGAACTTTTATTCGACACTAATTAACAACGGGGTACGAAATACCAATCTTATTTAAACCGTCAGCACATAAAATCAAATTGAGTTTACTGTGCATCACTGTAACACACTCCTGATTCAATGATTGTTATGATTATATATTATAATTATTATTATATTAATTAATCTATTCTTATCATATAAGATATATATGTGTGTGTGTATATATATATATATATATATATATACAGCGCCATCTCAATGCTTGAATGGTAGCTATTGTTGTAGGAAAATTCTGCTAACGGTAGATGTCGATCCCAACTGTTTCCGAAATCAATAACACATGCTCGTAGCATGTCTTCAAGTGTTTGTATCATCCTTTCGCTCTGCCCATCAGTTTGTGGATGATAGGAAGTACTCATGTCTAGACGAGTTCCTAATGCTTGCTGTAATGTCTTCCAGAATCTTGAAATAAATCTGCCATCCCTATATATATATATATATATATATATATATATATATATATATATATATATATATATATATATATATATATGAGTTACGGGAACGATACTCACTCACCACCACCTAGCTTCGTCCCCAAACCACCACCACCGGGTACCAACGTCGCCACCACCTTGAACTACCGTGATCATTAACGCAAACCCATGAACCATCACCACCTTTACTACTATAATCTATCACCAAGAATCACCACTAAACACCCTCCATATTTTTGTTTTGTTTGATACGTCACCACCACCAATCCCACAAAAATCACCATTTTTTTTCCCCGATGATAACCCAACCACCACCATCTCATCGTCACCTTTAACCTTCATCACACAAGAACACCAAACAACTAACCACCATCTCAACATTCGTTTCTCTTTCCTTTCTTCTGTATTTTTCTTCGCCCATACTGTTTCTAATGAAGTGCATGCCATTTTTTTAAAGAAGATAATGATCTTATTAAAGGAGGATGGGGACGTGTGTATTAAAGAAATGAAGACAGCGATTATTTTGTTTATTAATTGATAATGGGGTGGGACAATCTATATATTAAATTACACCCACAAACACATTGCATTATACACGATATTTGCTGTCCATGTACGTTATGATGATGATGTTTTATGTGAATGGAAGATGAGGTGAAGATGAGCGAGATCGTGATGATGACCTTATGATGATATACGACGATGGATATAGGATGATGATGATGATGATAACGATCGATTAGAATGATGATAGAGGTGATGATAGAATGATGATGATGATGATGATGAGATCGTGATGTTATGAGGAAGATGATAAACATGATCATACATATTAAATATAACAGTCGTACGTATTAAAACAGAAATGATGAGTGGTGCAGTTGGTTTGGACGTGCATTATTAATCGAAAGGTCTCGGGTTCGATTCTGACCTGTAGCAATTTTTTTTTTAATTACACAATAACATGCTAAATAGACTCTTTTACTTATTAAATGGGCTGCAGAAATTAGTGGACTGCTACGGTCCAACAAGCTTTGTCCTAGGCCATAGATTTGGGCTTCTAATTGGTATTGTTGGGCCAAACGATGTTAACGGGTTATATTTAATAGAACTTAGTATAAATCAGAAAAGATGAAACGGAGGAATGGTTAAGTGGTGGTGTTGGTTAGCGAGATGTTGTGTGTTCAATTTCGGGCTCGAGCAATCTATTTAATTTTTTTAAGCTTCTTATGGTATTATTATTATTATTATTATTATTATTATTATTATTATTATTATTATTATTATTATTATTATTATTATTATTATTATTATTATTATTATTATTATTATTATTATTATTATTATTATTATTATTATCATTATTATTTATTATTATTATTATTATTACTAGTATTACTATTATTTATTGTTATTAATTTTATTATTATTATTATCATAAATATTAGTATTATTATTAGTAGTATATTATCATTATAGTTATTAAAATAAATATAAGTATTATTGTTAGTAAAATAATTATTTTTATAGTTATTATTAGTATTACTATTGTTATCATTATTATTAAGTGTAATTATTTTTAAATCAATCATTTTATTAAAATTAGTATTATCATTTAAAGTAACATTTTACTAAAATTATCATTTTGTAAACTATCAATACTATTAGAATTTTCATTATCACTATTATTTTTAGTAACAATATTATCACTACGATTATTATTACAACTATTAATATTAATACTAATATTATTATTTTTATGATTGATATTACTAATACAAAAATATTTTACTGTGAATATTAACATTGATAATTTTTTTAAAATTAATATTAAGTACTTATTTCAAATATTGAAAATAAATATATATATTAGGTTTTAATACATGACATGATATCTCTAAACATCAAAATAGGATATTTATAATAAATGACTTATCATATACTTTAAATCTGATATCAATATATATACAAATTCTAAGTATTAAGAATATATAAATGAATATAATTAACAAACTATTAATATAATAAGTATATTAATAATATAAATATATAAACTTTTTTGATTACGGTTATGTGTTTTAATGTATATAATTGATATAGGTTCGTGAATCTGAGGCCAACCTTGCGTTGTTCAGTTCAGTCGTATGCATATTTTTACTACAAAATATCGTATGGTGAGTTTCATTTGCTCCCTTTTTAATTGCTTTTGCAATATATATATATTTGAGCTGAGAATACATGCGCTGCTTCTATGTTTGACGAAATAGACACAAGTACTTCAAATATATTCTACGTTGAGTTGTACCACCTTGCATATCTTCCCTAATAGCTTGGTAACTAATATTTACATGATGGAAGAACATGTAAGCGCGAATCCTATTGATAGATCTATCGGGTTTGACCACCCTAACCGGGCTAGTCGCTCTAGTATCGTAAACGGTTGCATAGTACTTCATTTTTACTACACTTGGTACAGTGTAGGGAGATTTCATAATAAAGGGAATATGCCACATTAATTGTTAAGTATGGTTACCGAAGCGCTCAACAACTTATAGAATACTTTTATACACTTGCGAGTGTACATATATTTATGAAACTGAAATCTTGTGGTCTATCAAAATTACTGAATTTTATGATTGTTTATGATAAACCTATGAACTCACCAACCTTTTGGTTGACACTTTTAAGCATGTTTATTCTCAGGTATGAAAGAAATCTTCTGCTGTGCATTTGCTCATTTTAAAGATATTACATGGAGTCGTACATGGCATATTTAGGTCAGTACCTAGCAATGGGACCAAATGTTGATGACTTCGTCCAGGTGGATTAGGACGGGTTGTTAAAGTTGGTATCAGAGCGGTGGTCTTAGCGAACCAGGTCTTGCATTAGTGTGTCTAACTGATAGTTTTTAGGATGCATTAATGAGTCTGGACTTCAGCCTAGTAGTTGTTAGGATACATTAATAAGTTTGGACTTGAACCTGGTCTGCATGTCAAAAGTTTTGCTTACCGTTCTTGGTCGAAAAATATCTACCTATCATTTTCAGTCTCTACACGTCTTATTGTAATTATTGCATAGATGGTGTACAGACAAATTCATATCCCATCACATTAGACCTTGTATGACACGTTTCCTTAATTCCCTCCATAATCTACGGGATCTTCAGTACTATATATAAGTATTCTATGTAATTTGAATATCATCCGACATCTGAAAATCATTACATATCGAAAACTCTTTATCTAACCGTACAAAATGGAACTCACAACTAGTTCAAATTTCTCGGATTCTGACAGCTATTCCGATATGGATATTCACCTGAGCTCCAAAAGCAGTGTAACTGGAATGGATCAACCAATCAGCCATCATCAATTCTGGATGAATTGGGGATGGGTTCGTAGCCCACTTAATCATTGGAGACAAAAAAAAGGTGATCCCTTCCATCCACCACATTCCCCTCTTGGCGAAGAACCTGAAGCACTTACTGGCGAACCTGTTCGTAATACTATTTTCTCTCTCATTTCCAGAGTATCTCGTCACGACTATATATTATCTCAAATTCTAGATCTTATTCATCCTCTCGTCCGAACCGACAATCACCCCGGTGTAATAGAAGAAGTCAACGAGCTTCACGCTCGGGTAGTGGCTTTGGAGAATATGGTGCAAAGGTTACAAGCACCAGCAGCAGCACCGGCAACAACAGTACCACCATCAATAACACCAACAGTACCATCACCACCACCAACAGCAACATTCGTATCCCACACCTCAACATCACAATCTGTACTTCGAGCATCAATGTCATACGCACCATAGACACCAAAGAGTACCAACAACAACAATCGATGAAGTATTAATCTTTAACATTATTGGAGAAACATTCTGTGGCGATTATGTAATCTCTAAAGTTTTAGAGATTATTCATTCTAGTTCCAACCGAAACCAAATGAGGTTAATATTATATTAACTCATTAAATCCATGATTACATCTGAAGAAAATATATATGTATATATATTTTCATAACGATGGTAATTAAAAATTCTTTTCAACAAACTGTTAATGGTGAAAATATTTTAACGGGCAGGTAATACCCGAGGAATATTTAGATTTCACATTAATAAGTTACACTGTACATTCTTCGAATCTGATTCAACAGTCATTTACTATCCTACTTACATCCACAGATATACGAATCTGTTCATCACAGAATAACCATTTTCATTCAATTTCATATTTGGATTTTGACTTATCAGAATCCAACAAGTGGCATAATGAAGAAAACATTGGACAAAAATAAAATTTGTTAGAAACAAACAAATTAACTATGAGAAATTCTGTTAAGAATCCACGCTAACTATCCCTAGCTAACTGATTACATTTTATTTATCGCAATTTATATTCTCGCAATTTTATTTATCGTCATTTAATTTCTGTTATTTATTTTACGCACTTTAAATATCGGGACACGTATACAAGGTTTTGACATATCATATCGACGCATCTATATATATTATTTGGAATAACCATAGACACTCTATATGCGGTAATGACCAAGTTAGGTATACATGGTTGAGGTTAATTCTACAATACTATATATACTTTGAGTTGTGATCAAGTCTGAGACATGTATATAACGGGTCATGATACGTATTAATTAATTCGAATATTATATATTAAACTGTATATGAATTATTGAATTACTAATTGTGGACTACTAACTGTGGACTACTAACTGTGGACGATTAAAATAAATTAAAATATTGATTATAACATATGAAACTAAACAATTCTTCAACTTTGCCACTTGATTTAATCTTAAACATCCTTTGTATCTTGACAATCACAATCACTGTTTAATCATCTAAAAACCTTCAATATTCTTGAAAACCCTCGGTTTGATAACCGATGATCCAGATCCGTTAACTTTGAAAATGCTGACGAAGCAGCATGTTGTAGATGGTCTAAATGGCCAAAAGTTTGATAATAAAGAATGGAATGTTGGGAACACTCGATAGAAAAATTGGTACTGAAAAACGGATTGAGCAAACCATGAAGGAGATCAAGGACAAATACAAGTAATCAAACTCTGTATTCAAAGAACCCAGATAATCCTAAATCCGATGAAACCTTCAACGAATATCTTGCTCCGTACTCATGTTAAAATCTTGCGGAAAATTTTTCTTCATCAACTTTCGAACATAGAAATTCCAAAATATCATCATAAATATTCTCGATATTTCTGAGGATATTTTCATAAGTATTCTTGTCCGAAATTATATACCTCTTCGTGCTTTCTGTATTCCATTATATTGGAAACTTCTGTTAAATCTAAGTATAAACTATGAATGAATTCTGGAGAAGTGTTGAGAATTAGAGCATGAGTTAGTATAATATAATGACATTTGGCCAATGTGATTATATTACAGTAAGTCATGCTGAAGTTCTAATGAAACATGATGATTCACAGATCATAACGTCATCATGTGCCATGTTACACGACTCGTTCAATCTGTTCAATCTCCGAACATATCAAGAAAATATATTCTTGATAGTTCTATCCTCAGTAATTCTAGTAATTTAACCAATCAAATCATGAGAATACGCTCTTTCGTACTTAGAACGTTATAATCATTCAAAACTTTATATCTACGAGTTCTGGACCATTATTCGCTTGATTTAAAGCCGGAAAGAGAAAACAAGAGCATGAAGCTCCGAAATATAAAGGAAAATATAAAGCCCAACAAAACATCGAAATTACAAACCGTGAATATTAATACGAATAGCAATATAAAGACACGGTAGAATTAAGAATAGTATCACCCCAAGGTAATAGTAGAAGTAAACAGATTCTTCTGGTGGAAGATTAAAAAGAAGGATGACAGAAATGATAATTAGGAAAATATCAAGGATTAGAACTGGATGAAGCATTTTCACAATCTTTTAGAAGTAAGAATTAAGAAAGAAAGTATAGGAGTGGTGAAAATAATAGAACGGAAGGGTTTAATTTATAATGAAAATATCAGACGTAGAAATCAAGACAGATGACCACATTTAATTAAAAAGATCCTAATTTCCTTAAATTCTGAAGACTCAGATCTTATTTAGATTTCGAAGATTTCCTTAATCCCTTGAATTTCGAAAATTCAACCAAGACAACGTCAAAAGATTAGAAACACCTTATTTTCTATATTCAAACGTGACAATGTCAAAAGTTAAGACGAGCTTTATTTTCTATATTCACTCTTTAAGTGATAGCTTCATTCGTACGCTTTGAGAAATCAAATTGTCTTATCCTTATTATTCAATGGTGATAAAAATTTATTTATCACCTCATATACGTCAGGAAAACATTCTTATTGTTAACCATGACCACCTCGATCAAATTTCGGGACGAAATTTCTTTAACGGGTAGGTACTGTGACGACCCAAAAATTTTCGACCAAATTTAAACTTAATCTTTATATGATTTTGACACGATAAGCAAAGTCTATAATGTGAGTCTCAAATTTTTGAACTGTTTTCATGAATTCATTTAATCATTGATTATGTTCGACGACTCACGATACGATTACTTGTAAATAAGTATGCTTATATATATATTTGTATATAATAATATGAATTATTAGGTATTGTAATTGTTAGAATTAAATATATAAAATAATGATATATAAATAAAGTATACATAATATATATTTTGTGATTTCGAAACTATTTAGTAAACGAAGGTAACGCTAAATTGTCATTCGAACGATATTACACGAGTTAAAAAGAAACTTATGTGATTTTAAAATAAACGGTAATCCGAAAATGAGTTTTATAAATTATAGGCTTACTAAAAACATATTTAGGAACTATTTGTTGATTTTTAAAACTTTTTATATTTTATTGGGGGTTGGGAGTGAATAATTAATGTCATTTTTATTTAATAGTTAATGCTCGAATTTTATACCATAATGACCAAAATAAATAAAGATATTTAATTTAAAATTTTAAAATTTTTCTGAGAACTTTTATTCGACACTAATTAACAACGGGGTACGAAATACCAATCTTATTTAAACCGTCGTCACATAAAATCAAATTGAGTCTACTGTGCATCACTGTAACACACTCCCGATTCAATGATTGTTATTATTATATATTATAATTATTATTATATTAATTAATCTATTCTTATCATATAAGATATATAATATATATGTGTATATATATATATGAGTTATGGGAACGATACTCACTCATCACCACCTAGCTTCGTCCCCAAACCACCACCACCGGGTACCAACGTCGCCACCACCTTGAACCACCGTGATCATTAACGTAAACCCGTGAACCATCACCACCTTTACTACTATAATCTATCACCAAGAATCACCACTAAACACCTTCCATATTTTTGTTTTGTTTGATACGTCACCACCACCAATCCCACAAAAATCACCATTTTTTTCTCGATGATAACCCAACCACCACCATCTCATCGCCACCTTTAACCTTCAGCACACAAGAACACCAAACAACTAACCACCATCTCAACATTCGTTTCTCTTTCCTTTCTTCTGTATTTTTCTTCGCCCATACTGTTTCTAATGAAGTGCATGCCATTTTTTTTAAAGAAGATAATGATCTTATTAAAGGAGGATGGGGACGTGTGTATTAAACAAATGAAGACAGCAATTATTTTCTTTATTAATTGATAATGGGGTGGGACAATCTATATATTAAATTACACCCACAAACACATTGCATTATACACGATATTTGCTGTCCATGTACGTTATGATGATGATGTTTTATGTGAATGGAAGATGAGGTGAAGATGAGCGAGATCGTGATGATGACCTTATGATGATATACGACGATGGATATAGGATGATGATGATGATGATAACGATCGATTAGAATGATGATAGAGGTGATGATAGAATGATGATGATGATGATGATGATGAGATCGTGATGTTATGAGGAAGATGATAAACATGACCATACATATTAAATATAACAGTCGTACATATTAAAACAGAAAGGATGAGTGGCACAGTTGGTTTGGACGTGCGTTATTAATCAAAAGGTCTCGGGTTCGATACTGACCTGCAGCGATTTTTTTTAATTACATAATAACACGCTAAATAGACTCTTTTACTTGTTAAATGGGCTGCAGAAATTAGTGGACTGCTACGGTCCAACAAGCTTTGTCATAGGCCATAGATTTGGGCTTCTAATTGGTATTGTTGGGTCAAGCGATGTTAACGGGTTATATTTAATAGAACTTAGTATAAATCAGAAAAGATGAAATGGAGGAATGGTTAAGTGGTGGTGTTGGTTAGCGAGAGGTCGTGTGTTCAATTTCGGGCTCGAGCAATCTATTTATTTTTTTAAGCTTCTTAAGGTATTATTATTATTTATTATTATCATTGTTACTAGTATTACTATTATTTATTGTTATTATTTTTATTATTATTATTATCATAAATATTTGTATTATTATTAGTAGTATATTATCATTATAGTTTTTAAAATAAATATTAGTATTATTGTTAGTAAAATCATTATTTTTATAGTTATTATTAGTATTACTATTGTTATCATTATTATTAAGTGTAATTATTTTTAAATCAATCATTTTATTAAAATTAGTATTATCATTCAAAGTAACATTTTACTAAAATTATCATTTTGTAAACTATCAATACTATTAGAATTTTCATTATCACTATTATTTTTAGTAACAATATTATCACTACGATTATTATTACAACTATTAATATTAATACTAATATCATTATTTTTATGATTGATATTACTAATACAAAAATATTTTAATGTAATATTAACATTGATAATTTTTTTTAAATTAATATTAAGTACTTATTTCAAATATTGAAAATAAATATATATATATTAGGTTTTAATACATGACATGATATCTCTAAAAATCAAAATAGGATATTTATAATAAATGACTTATCATATACTTTAAATCTGATATCAATATATATATACAAATTCTAAGTATTAAGAATATATAAATGAATATAATTAACAAACTATTAATATAATAAGTATATTAATAATATAAATATATAAACTTGTTCGATTACGGTTATGTGTTTTAATATGTATAATTGATATAGGTTCGTGAATCTGAGGCCAACCTTGCGTTGTTTAGTTCAGTCGTATGCATATTTTTACTACAAAATATCGTATGGTGAGTTTCATTTGCTCCCTTTTTAATTGCTTTTGCAATATATATTTTTGGGCTGAGAATACATGCGCTGCTTCTATGTTTGACAAAATAGACACAAGTACTTAAAATATATTCTACGTTGTATTGTACCACCTTGCATATCTTCCCTAATAGCTTAGTAACTAATATTTACATGTTGGAAGAACATGTAAGTGCGAATCCTATTGATAGATCTATCGGGTTTGACCACCCCAACCGGGCTAGTCGCTCTATTATCGTAAACGATTGCATAGTACTTCGTTTTTACTACACTTGGTACACTGTATGGAGATTTCATAATAAAGGGTATATGCCACATTAATTGTTAAGTATGGTTACCGAAGCGCTCAACAACTTATAGAATACTTTTATACACTTGCGAGTGTACATATATTAATAAAACTGGAATATTGTGGTCTATCAAAATTACTGAATTTTATGATTGTTTATGATAAACCTATGAACTCACCAACCTTTTGGTTGAAACTTTTAAGCATGTTTATTCTCATGTATGAAATAAATCTTCCGCTGTGCATTTGCTCATTTTAAAGATATTACATGGAGTCGTACATGCATATTTAGGTCAGTACCTCGCAATGGGACCAAATGTTGATGACTTCGTCCAGGTGGATTAGGACGGGTTGTTAAACGTTCAGAAACTATCAAAGGATCTAGATTGGTCTTCTTAAAAGTTCTGTAAACCTGCATCTCTTCTTCTGCAAACAGGCAACATACCAAACAAGCAGAAACATATATAAGAGAACATATATAACTCATGACAACATAACAAAGAATATAATATATCAATAAAGGTGCCTACCATGGCCTTCCCAGTGCAGCACCGGTGCATATCAAGTACGCCAATTGTTATTCATTTTACAGAGAACCAATATGGCGTCATAATCATTATATGACCTTTGTGTAAATTTGAACGTCTTCAAGGTGTCAAGAATAAAGCTTTCATCATCAGATAATGTGGTGGACTTACTAACTCCTATAGTAGTTTTTCTCCAACCACGAACACATGCCCATGCATCCTGAACAACCCTCTCATTGACAAAGAAATAGAGATCTTTTCAGTTCTTTAAAGAACTTTCCTTCACCCCAGTAAAAGCCTTATTCGGCTTACAGTCGAATGTATACCAGCATTTGCTAACTAATCTAGTTCTAAATAATTCATGGAAAATATTCACATTGGGGGCTTCTTCTATAGCATTACAGTACATTTCAAAAACAATAATTTTTTATAAACCTAATGGATGAATTTGACTAAGCCCTATCCCATAGTGGGCAAGAATCTGTTGAAGAAAGGAAGAAAGAGGAATACGGAGGTTTCGTACAGCTAATTGCAATTTATAGAGGAAATACTGGAAGGGATAGTGCTGACGTCACGATTGTCTCTCTGAGAAGACGTGCTGCTGGATTCGGCCATGGTAGTACGAAAAATAAAAATTCAAATAGAAGAAAAGATGAACAATCACTGACCTTGCACTTCACAGATTGCTAAAATGAATAAATTGCAAGATATCTTCACAGCAAATAATCAGTTTTCGGAAGAGGAAAAAGGTAAAAGGCCGGGCTATTTATAGTCAAGCAAATGGATAATAAAGGGATGAGATTGAAACACGTGTATGGGCCAGATCAATAGAGCAAGAAATTTAAACTTTGAAAATAAATCAAAAAGATTTTGGGGGAAAATTCATAATTAATAATGTGACGTTAACACAGAGAAAAAGACGGCTACAGCAGTTTTGTGTTTACGAGGAAAAAGGCATCTTTTATTTTTAGTTTAACGAATTTATTTTTTACAAAAATAAAGACATTAAACTGGGGGGACTTAATGGTGTATCCTAGGGGATACACGCATAAAAGCACCATTTTCATATAGAAAAATTGATCATAGAGCACAAAAGATAATTAAATTTGGCGGTTTTCAGTATTTGCCGCCCAGCGTCAAACGTAAGCTCTGTAGGCAGCTTCTATGCATAAGCCCTTTAACTCAGTGCGTGAACGGCATGCAGCCACGTCAGCACACGCCACCGACATTCCGGATACTTCATGTAACAGAACCATTCAGTGATTGACACGTGTATCCCAAGAATTTCGGACATTCTACGCGTATAAATAGACCCCTTGAGTCACTACATTTCACATTATTCTGATCTGAACTTCAGTTAGAGAGAAGTACACTTTCTCTCTCACACAGTTCTTTCTCACTCTAAAAGCACATTAGCCGCTTAGTAGCAATATGCTAGACGAATCATTACAGATTGATCCACAGATTGATTGAGGCCACCCCACAGATCTTACATCTGTGTTCCGGGTCTGCAGAGATTATTTCTCGAGGGCAAACAACAATCAACAGTATACGCCACACGCTGAGCAGCTATTTTTCTATACTGGTACCTTACAACCGCTATACAGAAAATTGTACCAACAAATGGCGCCACCCGTCTCAAAGACCACCAAAACCACCAAGAACATGAAGGCAACCGAAACAACTTCATCAAAAGTAGCACATGAACCAATTGATGAAATCATCATCGAGAATATACCAGTGGATCAGTTAACTCTTGAAAAGACTTTAATTGAGGAAGAAGACCATTTACACACTGGTACAGCAGATGATCAAGTTCATGAAACCATACCACGATTGAGAAAATCATTGATGGAAGGTTCTAGTGCAGGAATGTGGAAAGCCAGGCGAGGAACACATAATGTTTCTTTTAAGAAGACATCTGACATGAATGTTAAGCACAACAACAAAGGAAAATCAATTTCCAAATCACAATTGTTAAGCTATTCAATCAGTTGAATGGTTTTGTTGATGATACTGACAATCAACACAGTGATGAAGGTTTCATGGATGATGATTGCAATTTTGGAGAAGAAGATGAACAGTTCTTTATGACTGAGGAGATGGTAGGAAAGTTATTAGATGGAATTTTGACCAAGACGGCACCATCACGATATAAGCAGAAATTAGCACAACCAGCCATCCGTGCAACGGCTGTGGATAATTTGTTTTCTTTGATTACTGGAGATGAAGCTATCAAACCACCAGCAATGGCAGAGTCAACACAGTGTTTTATCCCTAGAATTACAAATTATCCATTGCCAAGAAATTTGGGAATTCCATCTATCGGTGTTTATGATGGTACAACAGATCCAGAAGATTTTCAGACTATGTTTGATGGTGTTATGAGGTTACAACATTGAGAAGATGAAACTGCGTGCCATATGTTTCCAATGGTACTGCAGAAAATGGCAAGGAAGTGGTTTGCTAGTTTGCCACCAAGGAGTATTACCAGTTTCCTTGATTTGAGGGCAAAGTTTGTGATGCAATATCAAAGTTTGAGAAGCTGCACGTTGTCACATCTTGATGCACACGAGATAACAATGCACCAGAATGAATCACTGAGTGATTTCATGAAGCGTTATACCATTGAATGTTAGAAGATAGCAGACATACCAGAGTCTCAGCTTGTTTCAGGATTTATATTTTGTCTCGATCAGCGACGTTTTGCACGATTAATTCATGCTTTGCGTTATGATATTCCAAAAACATTGCATCAGGCGTTGGGTATTGCTCAGAAGCACTTAAGAGTAGGAGAGATTGGATATCCAAGATTGGATAATTATCAAAGAAATTTCAGACCGCAAGGCGGAGAATGGAACAGGAATGATAACTACCAGAGGCAACATGGGTATGATAATAATTACCAGAAACAGCAACACGATAGGAGGGGAATAATCATCCGAATGACAATTATCACCATCGAAAGCCATTGGACAGACATTCACTTATCATGGCTTTAACAAAAACTCCAAGAGAAATCCTGTTTACAGAACCCGTTAAGGAAACCTTTCACCCTCCACCACCAATGGAAGAATGTCAAGGACCACAGAGTGACAAGTGGTGTGATTTTCATAAAGCATATGGACACGACACTGACAATTGCAAATCCCTGATGAGAGAAATCATTGCAAAGATCAAAGCTGGGGAGCTAAACCATCTGTTACCAGGAAAACAATATCGGATTAATGATCCAAACAAGCGTTTTGCTTGGCAAAGAAAAGTTCGTCACGGTGGACGAAATAACTGGAACAGAAGAGAAGAGAGGAAATATGAGAGGGACCCAACCCCTGAGAAACATATCAAGGTTATATGGAATACGGTGGGTGAAAATGATGCAAACGGAGAGCGCAGGACGGAGCAATGGATGTATGCGCCAATCATATTTCACACCATTCCAAAATGGCGACTATCAGAGGAGCCTGTGGTTATTTCAGCTGTCGTTGCAAACAGAAACATTCGCATAATCTATACTGATACAGGTAGCGAGGCAGATCTCTTGTATTTACACTGTTTTAGAGATTATCCGTTCAGCGTGAAGGATAGGCTTCGCTACATGAATTTGAAGATTGTTGGCATCACGGGGGGAGTCTATGAAGCCAGTTGGTAAGGTGAAGCTGAATGTAGCATTGGGAACACATCCTTTGGTTCGAACAGAAGTTGTATACTTTACAGTTCTTGATGGCAGATCAAGATTCAATGCGTTATTTGGAAGGCGGACCCTTCGCAAGTTTGGAGCAATTACTTCTACACCGCATGCAGAATTGCGTTTCCCAACACCCAATGGTGTAGCAGTGATAAGTTCTAAATATGTGGGTCCAGCTAGGAAAAGATTAGTTGTTTATGAAGCTCAAGGGAATTTTGTCAGAAGGGAATCATCGAGGCAGTTATTCAGCAGAAATGATGTGAACGGGTACTTTAAACCACCTAAAATGTGGGAGCATTGAAAGGAGGACGCAGCACGCTGCACGGAAGACAGTATAATAGCATGAATCTTACAGAATAGTTTTTATCACATTTCTAATTTCCATCAGTTCAGATAATAACACAATACACTTTTTGTAATTTTCTAATTGGGACTTGATCACCCCATACGAAGATATTACACAAAATGTTGTATGTGTGACAGTATTATCAATAAAATTTTATTTTTTCTCACGCAATACGCGTTACGAATGCAAAGCATAGCATTCATGCCTACCCACATAAGGCAAGGCATTTTTATGCCCCCGATGGTAGAGGCTCTTGTGTCAACATTATAGACACAAGGGATCGGCTAGCGTAAAGTGTTTACTTCGCTAGAGGGCACCGAGGCAAAAGTAAAGATCTCATAATGTCATGACATACAGAATGGTTTATCACAACGGCATAAATCCATTTATATCTTGAAAACAAAAAAAATTAAATACAAGTGTATTTTGTAAGCTGCACAACACCTGAGCGCAACACGCTAAACGGAACACCGTTAATTCCATAAACAGAAATTTCTCTAACGGATTTATCAATTTTTATAACATATAAATAATATAACAACATTATGATTCATTCATACCCTACTTCACAAGTAGTCTGAGAATTCCCAATGTTTCTTTATAAAACAAGTGCTCTAGCGCAGAATGGAGAACGGATAAATTGTCTGATATATTCATTACACAACAATAACAAAGTTAAATACGTTTTACTGAATGACGATACAAAACAGGTATACAATTTTAATATATATATATATATATATATATATATATATATATATATATATATATATATATATATATATATATATATATATATATACTATCAGTATAAAGATGCTACACATTGTTATTACAGGTTAGTTGTCTTTTCAAATAGACACCTCTAGAATGTCTTTAACAGACACATCATCCTTAGCACAAATTTCTTCCAAGGAGTTAATTTTCAAAGAAGTTACTTCACCTATGGCCACCTGCAGTTTGGCACCAGCATCTGGTTTCATATGTTTTGCAATTGCAGCTGGTAAAGGGTCAGGCCTCGCAGGTAGAGCATTTAAAATTTCCTCCATTGCATTTGAAAGGTCACTTTTTGTAGATGCCACCAGATACCTATCAAAAGTCTGACCCACAAGTGAAGAGCTCAACACCCTATGCACAAGACCAGGAACATCAGCTTTTAAATCAGTAAAATTCTTTTCAGCATCAGCAGCAGCAACAATCTTTTCTGCCAACAACTGATTCTTCTCATCCAGCACCTTCTTTAGCTCTTCATTACTCTTCACCAGCTTATCATTCTCTTTCATGAATTTTTCTTTCTCTACCCTTTTCGACATACATTTTGCTTCCACCACCTCCAACAGGTCATCCTTCTTTTTTACATCATCCTCTGCAGTCTTCAACTTTGAATTTACATCTCCTAAATCAATTTCAAGCCTCTTCACCTTGGTCGCATTATGCACAGCATTGGCAACAATAGTTTCATGGGCTTTTTACATTTTAAGATCATGAATCACATGTTGATTCAAGAGCACTAATGCTGCAGCAGTGGATTGATAACTTTGTTTATAAGTCATGGTGGATAGGGAGGAGGACAAATCAGAAATGGTGTTTGCCTATAATGAATACAATGGTCATGATAAGAACACAATTATCAGAGAAATGATGTTGATAAATCATAAATCTTATAAGGGTTACCTTCAAAAACTCAGCAAAACTATCAGATTTGTTGTTGGGATCATCAAGAAAAGCCTGTAGACCGTCTAGCGGTACGGATGGAAGTTGAGTAGATGCAGAGGATTGTGTTGTGTTAGTTCCTTTGGGGGTACGCAGAGTATTGAATGGAGGAGTATCAAAAGATTCATCATCTTGAGTTTCTTCATCATCATCATCACTGTCATCTTCAACATCAACAGTCTTATTGCTCTCAAGATCTTTCCAAGTAGAAGTATCAACAATATCATCTTGAAGAACCAATCCTATAAAATGAAGAAACAGATAAATATACAATAGAGCTTCAACACAAAATTATTAATTTACTTACACAGATACAGATAAGGTACATACTTCTCTTGTTTGGTTTTTCAGCAGCTTCACCCGCTGGACGCTTCCCTTCATGTTTAGAGCGCCTTGCAGACTTATTGGCGCTAGACGGTTGGGTAGTAGTTTCAATAATTTCAACATCAGGAGATGGTTGAACAATACCACCATCTCCACCATCAACAGGCCGCTCTGGGCTCTTTAGCTGTTGCTAAAATTCCGCATCTTTAGCTTTGTCAACCTCAATTTCAGCAGGGGTTTTGGGCCGTTCAGAAACTATCAAAGGATCTAGATTGGTCTTCTTAAAAGTTTTGTAAACCTGCATCTCTTCTTCTGCAAACAGACAACATACCAAACAAGCAGAAATATATATAAGAGAACATAAATAACTCATGATAACATAACAAAGAACAGAATATATCAATAAAGGTGCCTACCACGGCCATCCCAGCGCAGCACCGGTGCATATCCAACACGCCAATTGTTACTCATTTTACAGAGAACCAATATGGCTTCATAATCATTATATGACCTTTGTGGAAATTTGAACGTCTTCAAGGTGTCAAGAATAAAGCTTTCATCATCAGATAATGTGGTGGACTTGCTAACTCCTATGGTAGTTTTTCTCCAACCACGAACACATGCCCAGGCATCCTGAACAACCCTCTCATTGACAAAGAAATAGGGATCTTTCCAGTTCTTTAAAGAACTTTACTTCACCCCAGTAAAAGCCTTATTCGGATTACAGTCGAATGTATACCAGCATTTGCTAACTAATCTTGTTCTAAATAATTCATGGAAAATATTCACATTGGGGGCTTTTTTTACAGTATTACAGTACATTTCAAAAAGAATAATTTTTTGTAAACCTATTGGATGAATTTGACTAAGCCCTATCCCATAGTGGGCAAGAATCTGTTGAAGAAAGTAAGAAAGGGGAATACGAAGGTTTCGTACAGTTAATTGCAATTTATAGAGGAAATACTGGAAGGGATGGTGCTGACATCACGATTGTCTCTCTGAGACGACGTGCTGCTGGATTCGGCCATGGTAGTACGAAAAATAAAAATTCAAATAGAAGAAAAGATGAACAATCATCGACCTTGCACTTCACAGATTGCTAAAATGAATAAATTGCAAGATATCTTCACAGCAAATAATCAGTTTTCGGAAGAGGAAAACGGTAAAAGGCCGGGCTATTTATAGTCAAGCAAATGGATAATAAAGGGATGAGATTGAGACACGTGTATGAGCCAGATCAATAGAGCAAGCAATTTAAATTTTGAAAATAAATCAAAAAGATTTAGGGGACAAATTCATAATTGGTAATGTGACGTCAACACAGAGAAACAGACGGCTACAGCAGTTTTGTGTTTTCGAGGAAAAAGTCATCTTTTATTTTATTAAACTGGGGGGACTTAATGGTGTATCCTAGGGGATACACGCATAAAAGCACCATTTTCATACAGAAAAATTGATCATAGAGCACAAAAGATAATTAAATTTGACGGTTTTCAGTATTTGCCGCCCAGCGTACAGCAGGCCGCCCAGCGTTAAGTGTAAGCCCTGCAGGCAGCTTCTATGCATAAGCCCTTTAACTCAGCTCGTGAACGGAACGCAGCCACGTTAGCACACGCCACCGACATTCCGGATACTTCACGTAACAGAACCATTCAGTGATTGACATGTGTATCCCGTGAATTTCGGACATTCTACGCCTATAAATAGACCCCCTGGGTCACCACATTTCACATCATTCTGATCTAAACTTCAGTTAGAGAGAAGTAAACTTTCTCTCTCACACAGTTCTTTCTCACTCTAAAAGCACTTAGCCGCTTAGCAGCAATACGCTAGACGGATCATTACAGATTGATCCACAGATTGATTGAGGCCACCCCACAGATCTTACATCTGTGTTCCGGGTCTGCAGAGATTATTTCTCAAGGGCAAACAACAATCAACAGTATACGCCACACGCTGAGCAGCTATTGTTCTGTACTGGTACCTTACAACCGCTATACGAAAAATTGTACCAACAAAAATCATGCCCAATTTCTAATATAGTTAAAATCTGGCCCAAATTTACTAGTTCAAAATATTTTTGTAATTAATAAAACCATAGTGTGAGATTTTTTTCACTTTTTTAAATCGACAAAGGTTAAACATATACATGTTTTGGCCATTGTTGAATTGGGGGATAAGATTTGTTCGAGATGTGATGTGTGGGTTTCAGAAATTTCAGACCTTTCTTGTTAACACTGGGTGCTTGTTCATTCGTTTGATAAACAGTTGGTTTCTAATACTCCGAGGACAGATGATGTTTGTAATCAGCAGGTCACACGTGATTCGGGTCAGAGTCCTATTGCTTCAGTTTATGATTCTGTTTTTGTTTCTGTTAGTGGTAAGACTGTTAATCGGGGTTTGGGGGTTGTAAATAGCCTGAATGGGGGGCAGATCGATCCGTCGAAGTCTATTGATGATGTCTTTAATCGTTCACTGTTGTAATTTGGAACTTTAATTTATTGCGATCGGGTCTAGTACCTATCATTGACAGGCTGCCTGTCATTGAAATACCTGTCCGAGATTTAGTTGATGTTGGGAAAGTTGTTGCTGGTAATTGTTCTGATCCATTACCAGCCACTGTTGGGCCGCTAGTTCCTGGCCCAGTTCATGTATCTACTGGACAAATTGTTGGGCTGGGTCAGGAGCCAATACCTGCTGAATCTGTTGCTCATGTTCTTAAATCCGAATCAAACGAAGAAAACCTAACATTCGCGAAGAGATTGGCTCGATTGAAGAAGTAGAAGAAGAGAAAGTATCAAGAATTGTTGGCTACACGAATGAAGGATTCAGGGAATGTTTCAAGTAATCTAATTGGTGAAGTCAATTTGAGGTTAAGAAAGAAGGTGAACGAGGCGTCCACATGCGGTTCGTATAAGCTTAAAGATAACATTGACGACTTAGAATACAGAAAGCTATCCAAAATTTATTTTTGGGAGGTTTTGAAGCTAAAATAGGAGGATAACTGGCAAAAGGGGAATGGTAATATGTCCAAGGAGGCATTCGTGGCTCTAGACGATATGATGATAAGTATGGCTGTGGAGAGCCGACCGGTTGATGTTTCGCCTATTAATCCTCGCAAGATTCTAAGTACGTCACTTAAAAATAAAATTCAACAAAAGAGGAAGAAATAATTGGTTCAAGGCGCTGAGATGGAAGAATTCGGCGTTTTCATCAAAAACATTTGAGCTCGTGATTCTCGACTTCACGTTTCCTAGTGTCTTTCGTTTCTGAGACTAATGTAGTTGTTAATTTGTTGTATGCGTTGGTTATTTTCTGGTTTGTATTTCGGTTTGTTTAAGTTGAGGCTCAATATTAGATAGTTTGTTAGGTTGTCGCTTTTTAAGTACGAGCCTCATCGAAGTTTCTATCATTGTATTCTTGTTGAAGACGTTTTCTATTCGAAAACATTTTCGTATTTAGAAAGTTTTCGCTTTTTTGTCATAAAAAAAAATAATAATAAAACCATAGACCTTTTTCATGTATGTTGTTTCTATCTTACTATATCATCTCGCTCTTCATGATTATTCTATCAACCGGCAATAAACTAATTATGAAAGAACAAAAAGTTACTCCCTTCGTTCCATATCTATTATTATTCTTTTTTTTCTTTTCTTTTTCAAATTAATTGTCCAATTCGATAAATGAAAAAAAAATAAAGTGATAAAGTTCTTTTTTTTCCCTACTTTATACATATAAGGCAAAAAAATAGATAAAAAGTAAAAGATAAAACTGGAAATTGAACATAAATGTATATGTGACAGCCACTTTTTTTAAAATGCGTGTTTTTTGTCTGGAAAAAATAGATCTGAGACGGAGGGAGTAGAAAAAAAAAAAGAAATAATGAAAGAAAAAAAATAAAAAAAGTTGAAATTCAACGTCACATAGGCGATGGTGAGCCCAAAGATGTCGGGTGACGCCGGCTTAACGGCGAGGCGGTGTCGACGTCGAATTTGCTTAACCCCGAAAAATACCCTTCAACTCCGAGTGCTATTATCATCACCCTTTTAAGAAAAAACAATATAGTAACTATTATAGTACTCCTGTTATATTTCAGTAGGCTTATAACTACCTTTAGTGGCCTGGTTCAATATATTCAAATTGAAAGAACCAATAAAAGAGAGATGTGTTGTAGAAGATATAGGAGAGAAAGAGGTTGAAGAGAGGTGTGATGTATTTAATGTATATGTGTGTTTTTTTTGTAACTTTACATTATGCACACATATATATAGTACAAATTTTACTATCCATATTTGACTAATTACCATCCATATTTAACTACAAAATTTACAACACTCCCCCTTGGATGGTAATTTTTTTTAAAGAGCAATTAATACTGCCTCGTTAAAAACCTTGCTAAAGAAAACCCAGTGGGATAAAACTTTAGCTAAGGGAAAAAGAGTGCAGCATAGAGTTGACTCCCCCTCAAGTAGACAACGCTGAGTCGTCACATCTTTTGAACTTGCCTCATGCCAATATTGTGAACGTATGTTTTGAAAATAGCGATTGACAGTGCTTTGGTATAAAGATCAGCAGAGTTGTTGATTGAACCTATCTCATTTTAATCTGGTTGTCTTTTACGAGATCTTGAGTATATGAGAAGAATCTGAGGTTTTCATCTGAAACTCTATCATCTAAATCTTTTATGTACAAGTTTAGCCCCTGTGATTTTTCTACAGTCTCCTTCATGATTTGTTCAAACCGTTATTTCAATTCCTATTCCCTTTCAGTCCTTTTCTGAGCCTTACCAACATACCATTCTTTTCCATCAAACTTATGACCTTTAAGACCGTCTATGGTTTTAGCGCCTCGTCAGCATTTATGTTTTGTTCTGTCACTTTTGATACTCTTCTTTCATTTCATTTGTACTATGCAAGCTAAATTATCTTCATAGATAGTTGTTGGGCTTTTATAGCGTTCTAGTCCACAAGAATCAATAATGATTTGTGTCATTGATCTCAGCCAAATACATTTTCGAGTAGTTTCATGTAATGCAATCACTTCGTCATGATTTGATGATGTTGCAACAAGTGTTTGTTTTAAGAACGCCATGATTTTGTGGTACCTCCATTTAGGAATACATATCCAGTTTGAGTTTATCTTTATGAGGATTAGATATATGACCTGCATATACATAATCAACAAAATCTTGTTTTGAATTGTTAGAATAAAATAATTTTAAATCAGCAGTTCCTAAAGGGTATCAAAATATATGCTTGATCCCATTCCAATGTCTTTTGTAGGAGCTGAGCTGAACCTTGTCAACAAATTAACTGCAAAATAAACGTCAGGTCTTGTACAATTTGTAAGATACATAAGAGCTTCAATTGCACTAAGATATGGTATTTCTGGTCCCAGAATATCTTCATGATCTTCATAGAGATTAAATGGATCAGTGTCAACATTAAGTGATCTAACAACCAAAAGAGTAGTTAATGGTTTTGCCTTGTCCATATTAAAAACGTTTTAAAATCTTTTCTGTATAAGCTGTTTGATGTACAAGTAAATCATTAGGCATATGCTCAATTTATAAACCAAGGCAATACTTGGTTTTTTCGAGATCTTTCATTTCAAATTCTTTCTTTAGAAGTTGAATGACTTCATGAATCTCTTTATTTGTACCTATGATGTTAAGATCATCAACATAAACAGCTATAATCACATATTCGGATGTTGTTTTCTTAATGAAAACACATGGGAAAATAAGATTATTTGTATACCCTTTGCTTATCAAGTAATCACTTAATCGGATATACCACATGCGACCCGATTATTTCAACCCATATAAAAATCTTTGTGATTTAATGGAATACATTTTCTTGTGTTTTGCATCAGATGCTTTTGATACCTTAAACCCTTCAGGTATATTCATATATATATCACTATTAAGTGATCCATACAGATAAGTAGTAACAACATCCATGAGATGCATTTAAATAACTACCAGGTTGATTAAGTATCTAATAAGTAATTGTATTCATTATAGGAGGATAAGTTTTTCTCCTAATTCATTTCTGGTCTTTGTGGGAAATCTTGAGTTACAAGTCTAGTTTTGCCTTGTAACTTCATTTGCACATTTCTTTTCAGATAAAAATTCATTTGTATCCCATTGTTTCACATCTTTAAAAGTGATAACGATTGATCGAAAAACTTTTCTTTTATTGAGCGATTCTAATTCAGCTTGTATTGCTCCTTTCCGTTGAGTTCAATCACGTCTATTTTGATATTCAATGACAGATTTTGGTTCCAGATCATCATCGTTATTCATGATGTCATTGTAACATTATATGAAAATATCTCATCAAGATTTTTCATTTCATTTCAGTTTCATAATATTGCATAATTTATTGCAATTTATGTATTTACATTTATCAATATCCTCTGCAGAAGGAGTATTGATTTGTGGTTCTTCTTGAACACTTTCTTTTACCTCATTATCAGCTGATTTTCTTTTTCGAGGATTTTTATCTTTGGAACCAATTGGTCTCTCACGTTTCTGCCGTAGCAAAGACTCATGAGTGACATTATTGCCAGCTTTTGTAATTTCAATTCTAGCTGAAGCATTTACTGCTGGTATATATGATTTAGTCACTTATTTTTTTGTATCTTTAAATGCATAAAGTAATTAATTTGCAAGTTCTTGCATATGCATTATATTTGAACTTTCTTTTCGCATTCTTTTGTCCGATGATCAATATTCCTTAATTGATGTTCACACCATGAAACATCATTTTATTTATATTTCATTTCTCCCCCTAATATAGGGAACAATGTTTCATTAAAGTGACAATCGACAAAACTTGCTGTAAAAACATCACCCGTCATGGGTTCAATATATCTTATGATTGAAGATGTTTCATATCTAACATATATTTCAATCCTTCTTTGAGGAACCATTTGTTGTGGTTGTTCAATTAAAAATACACTGCACAACCAAATGTTCTAAGATGGAAAATATTTGGTCTCCACCAAAATTAAGTTGGTAATAGAGAATATTTATAACTTGCACTTGATTTAATGCGAATTAATGTCACATCATGTAAATTTACATGTCCCCATATAAATATTGAGAGTTTTGTACTCATTTCTAATTGTCTAGTTATTAGCTGTAAGCGTTTATCTATTGATTCAGCTAAACTAATTTTGTGTATGCACATGAGCAACTGGATGTTCAACAACAATCCTTGTAGACATATAATAATCATTAAAAGCTTGAGATGTTAACTCACCAGCATTATCAAGTCTCATCCTTTTAATGGTGTAATCAGAATAATGTGTTCTTAATTTAATAATTTGTGCAAGAAACTTTGCAAATGCCATATTACGGCTTGATAACACACAAACATGAGACCATGCGTTAGATGCGTCTATTAAAAAAATGGTCCACATGATGGATGAATTGGTCCATATATATACCCTTGAATTCTTTCAAGAAACATTGGTGATTATTTCTCAATGTGCTTTTCATTAATCGCCATTTGTGCTTTTCATTAATCACCATATGTGTTTTTCGTTAATCACTATATGTGCTTTTCATTAATCACTATATGTGCTTTTCATTAATCACCATATGTGATTTTCATTAATCACCATATGTGCTTTTCATCATATATCATTTTCACCATATGCGCTTTTAATCATATGTGTTGCGCTTTTCGTCATATGCACTTTTCATTATATGCGCTTTTAATTATATGCGCTGCGCTTTTTATCATATGCGCTTTTTATCATATGCGCTTTTAATCCTATGCTCTGCGCTTTTCATCATATGCGCTTTTTATCATATGCGCTTTTTATCATATGCGCTTTTCGGTGCTACATAGATATTTCTCATTTTCGATTATCATTGACTAATAATCATATCCATTATGATATATATCAGAGAAACTTAACAAATTTCTCTTTGATTTGGGAGAAAACAAGACATTGTTTACCAAAAAATTCATACCATTTGGTAATATGAAATTTTGCCTTTTTCGTTCCTCATATCAAGTTTGCAAGAGCTGATATAGTATTTATAATTCCTTCATTTGATTTAAATCAATGAAATATTTCTTAGATTTGATCATAGTGTGTATGTTACTACTATCTGCAATACATAGGTCTTTACCATTTAATTGATGTTGTATTTTAGCAGGATTCATACTAAAACTTCAAATAAGATAAGCAAATAATGAGTTATATTTCAGCAAGATAATCAAATTATATTACCTGCAAACAAGTTATAATCTGAAGTACATAAAAGATAACACTTAATAAAACATATGCGTTATGGTCTAAAACCATTTATTTATGAGTGATACATAAAAAAAAACTAGGCATCTTAGAAAATTCAAACCATTCAAGTCTCAAGGTAGCTCAGGGTTAATTTAATCAAGATTTGTCAACAGATTCACTCTCGTTTTCTTTTCTTTTGGGACTTATTTGTAGAGCTAAACAAGATGTTCATGTATTCAAGAAATACTAGACTGATGATCCACGTTACCAGATCATTAATAAGAATCTCCGGAATTCTTATAAGAGCGTCTACTAATATCTTTAATTTTATTCTTTCATGGATCACCGTTATTATTATTATTATTTTTTTTTGATAATTAATATCGTATCTATCTTTGAATATTTTTCATAATACACTTGGATTTTCGATCATATAATATGTAGATTCTAAGGACTCGTCAATATGTTTGCTAAGAAAAATACTTACTATTGCTTTCTCTTGTTCGGAATAATTGTTATTTTCATTCAGGGTTTCTAAAATACCGTTTGATTCGAAATGTTTTTCTACATTCATAACCCATGTTAAGTAGTTGTTCCCACTTGTTCTAAATGAGCAAATTTAAGCCTTTTCAAATTCGACATTTTCTATTATCAAAAAGATGAATAACATAAATCATAATCATAATCAACTTCTATTCATAGACAAATAATAAAATGAAATTAGAATCATTTTAAATTCATAAGTAGCAAACAACAGAATAATAGTATGATTACAAATAATAAAACCACAAGGGCAGGATAGAATATAGGTTCACCCGGTGGTATATTAGCAACAATGATGATAGTTAATATGACCAATACAATAGGAAAAATCATCCTTGTGTGAATCATTTTTACAAAAACTTTTTGAGAGTAGTAATTTGAAAAATGAAGATTGATTTGTGAAAATGTGAAAACGAAGATGTTTATTTTATATTTGAAAAATATAGTTGTTGTAACGTCGTCAGTTGACGTTAACAACCGTTATGTATATATGACCGTTATAACGTCGTTAGTTGACGTTAACGAACAAAGTCACTATATCAAAACGCGTATGAGTAATATAAAGGACAAGATTTTTTTTTTTCTTTCTTATTTTAACTTTTAAGATTTACTTTTAATAAAAATATAAACTACTTTTTCTTATTTTAACTTTTAAGATTTACTTTTAATAAAAATAAAAAGTACTTTTTTTATTTTAACTTTTAAGATTTACTTTTAATAAAAATACAAACTACTTTTTCTTATTTTAACTTTTAAGATTTACTTTTAAGAATAAACATTAGTATGCATGAAATAAATAATGATTAATTGCATAAGTAATCATAAATGTTAGATAACATATAAAGACCACATCGTATTCGTATTGATCGGAATTAATCTCGACCCATGGTACCGTGTTGTCAAATGACGTGTTGCGTACATAAAGTACCGTGTTGTCAAATGACGTGTTGCGTACAATCATGAGGTCTTATTAATAAGAATTAGATTACAGAAAATATAATTCAGGCGGTATAACCGACCATATATAACTTAAATAACATAAATATAAATGCTAGTGAAGTTAATAAAAGTTAGATTACAGAAATATAATTCAGGCGGTATAACCGACCATATATAACTTAAATAACATAAATATAAATATTAGTGAAGTTAATAAAAGTTAGATAATTTCTT
This sequence comes from Rutidosis leptorrhynchoides, assembly GCF_046630445.1. Classification (NCBI taxonomy): domain Eukaryota; kingdom Viridiplantae; phylum Streptophyta; class Magnoliopsida; order Asterales; family Asteraceae; genus Rutidosis; species Rutidosis leptorrhynchoides. The sequence goes on from NC_092339.1 coordinate 175,225,991, forward strand.
ACCTTGATTAGTGACGTGTGCTTGCTTAGATAAACCTTGATTATACGGAGCACTTCGTGCTGATAACATGTTATATTTCAGTAGGCTTATAACTACTTTTAGTGGCCTGGTTCAATATATTAAAGAACCAATAAAAAAGAGATGTGTTGTAGAAGATATAGGAGAGAAAGAGGTTGAAGAGAGGTGTGATGTATTTAATGTATATGTGTTTTTTTTGTAACTTTACATTATGCACACATATATATAGTACAAATTTTACTATTCATATTTAACTACTAAATTTACAACAACTCCATTTATTTCAAAATAACTTTGCACCTACCTTACTACTACTTTATTTGTTTCACAATAATTATCTACTTATAAAAAATAACTCAGTAAAATTACCTTGTATAAGATCAAAATTAACATTTATTTAACTTATTTTAAATCAAATAAAAATTTATATACGACTCTTTTTAAGACGAATGGAATATTATACATAATTCAATACAATATATATAAATAAATACATACTCCGTATATAATATGTATTCTCATAAATACAGAATAAAATATTTTGAATACATAAAAATTTACCCAATTAAAAAATTATAATCATTTCATTTCTAAACTTCTATAGTCCAAAACACCATTTTTTAAACCCAGGAAATCATAACCATTGCTGTTACCATTCAAACTGGATGTACAACTGCATTCTTTTCCATTCTTTACACCCAAACTGCACCCAAAACAAATAGTCCCACCGCCGGAATTCATTCCTCCTGTCATCAATTTATGATGATGAAGTTGTTGTGTGTATGATGATGATGATAATACCATGTCGCTTTGATTATGATGAAGATGAGGTGGACCGATTCTTAGCTCCAAATTCAAGTCCGGGCATCTTTCTTGATTTTCCGGCGAAATATTTTTAATTTTCCGGCAGTCAGGAGTATTGATGTGGAATTTTATATCTTGGTCTAATTCTTCATTTTTAATCATGAGATGATGGGTTGTACTTGGTGCAGTTGGTGTTGTACTTGCAAAGGAGATGGTGGTCGTGGGGCCTATCTCCGGTGAAGAATTGGCGGCGGAAGTGGTGGTTGTAGTGGTAATGTTATTAGTGTGATGATCGGTTATTGGCCGGTGAGTCGCCGGATCAATTCCACGGTTTATTAGCTTTCTTCTGATATGTGTATTCCAATAATTCTTTATTTCATTATCTGTTCTTCCAGGTAATCTTCCGGCAATTAAAGACCACCTATTTCATTAGAATTCAAAGTTTATGAATGGGCACTGTTTATTTGTTAAAAATTTTATGACTTTAAAATATTCTTGAGTTTTAACATGGTATTGTATATTGTATATTTATTATTGATTAAAACAGAGAATTTGGTGAATCTTGAAAAGAGAAGCTGATAAAAAAACCCAAATTAAAAATGATTTTTGTGGGTTTTTGTTTATTCTATGAAAGAAACAAGAATTAAAAGTTTATTTTTTAAAACAATTTTGTATTTGTATGGGTGTTGTTTATATATTAAAATAAAAGAATAAGAACTTGAAGAAATCTGTAAAAAGCAACATTAAAAAACATATTTTTAGTATGGGCATTGTTTTTTTAATAAAAAAGATTAAGAATTTAAAGAAATATTAAAAATAAATAAATAATGGAAATGAACATACTTGTTGCCAAGGAGGCTGTGGAGTTTGATGATGAGTTCATCTTCATCTTCAGTGAAATTGCCACGTTTAAGATCAGGGCGGAGGTAATTGATCCACCGGAGACGGCAGCTTTTGCCACATCGGAGGAGTCCGGCAGCTTTAGGTAGTGACCGCCAGCAACCTTCGCCGTGAGATTTGATATGAGTAATAAGACGATCATCCTCTTCTTTAGTCCATGCACCTTTATTTGTATGGGATTTTTCACAACAAGGTGACCTTCCCATATTTATTTCTATATTTTGATTTGATTAATATATATATTCTTGGTTCTTTATAAAAATAAAAAAGTTTTATGAATTTTGATGGAGGGTTAGGGAGAAGGAGATTGGATAAATATAAGCCGGTTGTTTGAGTACTTGATTTGGGAATTTATTATAAGCTTTTGACTAAATAAATAGGGGCCGGGGTGGGGTTGAGTTGAGAGAGATAGATGTATAATTGCTTCTAGATGCGAGTTGGTGACACAGGTTTGAGGGAGTGGATAGTGGGCTTGTGGTATATTATTATATTATTATTAAATTAATTATAAATACAAATATAAATTATATACTCCCTCCGTCCCAGATTAATTGTCCCCAGACAAAAAAAACAGTTTAAGAAATGTCATTATCAAATTGTACTTTTCTGTACTTTTTTCTTACTTTACTGTTTTACCCTCAACTAATTAATTAGAAATCCCTCTCACCTTTGTAATTTAATTAATTCATTAGGGACAATATTGTAAACTTTATCAAATTTACTTTCCATATTTAGAAGTGGACAATTAATCTGGGACGTCCCAAAAAGGAATACTGGACAATTAATCCGGGACGTAGGGAGTATTATAATTATATTATTTATAATTATATTATATTATAATTATAATCTATATCTATATCTATATATATATATTTTAAAAACCAAATTTGTCTATATATTTGCATTATAAATAAATATATTCAATAGAAATTATCATTTTACTATTTCTATCATTATTATATTATTAAAATCAACTTTTTTTAAAATAACCCCCAACTTTGAACTAAATACAAATCGGCCCCCGAAACTATGAATTCACTATTCTTAAAATTATTATATTATCAAAATCCATTTTTTTTTAAAATAACCACTCAACTTTGCTCAAAATACAAATCGAATGACCCCCCAACTTTGGTCAAAATACAAATCGGCCTCCCAACCCGAAACTATGAATTCACTTTTCCTAACATTATTATATTACCAAAATCCACCTTTTCAAAATAACCACTCAACTTTGCTCAAAATACAAATCGAATGAGCCCCCAACTTTGGTCAAAATACAAATCGGCCCCTAACCAGAATTTCCAAAAAAAAATCTTATGGGACATATCTTCTCGCTCGCCGCGAGTTAAATCTTCCCAACAATACCGTTGAACTCGAAATAATTTTACGAACACAACGCAACTAACTACTCACAAAAACGGATGTCTTTTAAAAAACGCTAAATGGTTTGTGCCATCTTTCATACACATTATTTTTTTCCAAACACTTGGTTTTACATTAAGCCCTGCTTTGGAGTTCCGCTGCGAAGTGCGGGCTCCTTAACTTGTTTATATAAATAGAAAGGAATGCTTTGTAGATAATTTAATTTACTCATCCAACCATCAAAACTTCTTAATACGAAGAATAACGTTTTTTGTTTTATTGTGATAATATATTTAGAGGTCCTCAAATTTATCAATTTTTTTTATATGTCATTCATTCTTAAAATTCATTTTTAAAACTGATATTGTACACATTCAATTTTAAATTTTATATGTAATATATATCAAATACCCTTAGGCTGCTTTTATCGCAGCGTCAGCTGCCATGGTCAAGCTGAGGTGGCAACAAGTGACGGAAAGAAACGATGATATCGCAGCGTCACTTTTTGACGCTTTCATCCGTTAGTTAAAAAATTGACGGGGGATTGACGATTTAACCAACCAATTATCAATTAATATTAAATATATTTTTGTTATTTATTTATTTTTTTTCCATCCAATTTCCAATCAGATTATACCACATCACCCTCCAAATATTTGACACAAAAACTTGACATTTTGAGTTAAGGGGGTCAAATACAGTCACTGTCAAAAATCCACATTTTCACCAAAAAGTGCACAATTTAACTCTGACATCACCGTCAGAGTTAGGAATATTCTTAAAAACTAATCAGACAACACCTCACTTATTTGATAATCTTTTCAAACCCATGTGACTCAAACTTAAATCTCCTAATCAATAGCCAACCACTAGAACAATTCTTGTAATCGGAGAAATTCAACAAAACCCCGCCTCCAACATTAACCTCGTTTAAGACGAGGTACCTACACCTATATCGAATTGAATAAACGGGAAATGAAAGATGATCAAGGAAGAATCGTCAAGAAGAAACAAGTGTTTTAGTTCACAACTTGTGAACTTCGCAAAACGAGTTTTGATTGGTCTAGTGTTGGATTACGATGTTGGAAAATTCCTATCATGATAACAGTGGCGAATTCAGAATGAAAACGCAATGGGGTCACCATTTTTTTTTCCAAACTATTTGAATGACACTTTAGTGTTTATTTACTTCCAAACAAACATAAATTTTAAAAAATATGTGATGTCATATAGTTAAATTTAGTGGTATTCTATAAAATTTAAAATTAATACGGTATAAACAAAATTTCACACTAGTGGGGTCATAGAACCCCACCCTCAAAAGACTAGATTCGCCCCTACATGGTAATCATATATATATATATATATATATATATATATATATATATATATATATATATATATATATATATACACATACACACACATATATACATATCTATATATAACACCCTGTTTTCATTTCAGTTGAACGGGACGCCGTCCAGGATTCGGGACGCCGTCCAGCAAAGAAGAGCTGGACGTCGTCCAATATTTGGGACGCCGTCCAATTGGTCTGTCGGACCAGCTGTGATATTTTAGTTTTTAATAAGGGGTATGTTGGTCTTTTCACTTGGTGGCCGGTTTTAAGCCACAATTGGGCAAGAGTTGAGCTCATTCAACCTTATCTTCACCAACACAAACACTCTCATCCATATCTAGTGAGAGAGGAGAGTTTTAGAGGGAGAGAAATTGATTTGGAGAAGAAGGAGTCGGATTCTCACTAAAGCTCGGGTTCTAAAGTTGTTCATCTCGCTCCTAGCTACGTTGTGGCGGTATTGGTAAGCTCAAACTCCGAATTTCATTTGTTAGATTTGATATTCAAGTTAGGGTTTTGAGCTAGTTTGTTGTAAAACCCTATTAGATGATGAAGTGGGTTCATGGTGACTAGTTATTCTTGTCACTTGGCGGGTTTCGGGTTGGTTGACGATTTGGCCTTGATTAGGCTTTGATCTTGAGTTTAATCACAAGGTTTAGTGATTATGAAAGTGTTGGAACACTTTTGGGTGTGTTTGGTTAACTAATTTTGAAATGGGTCAAAATTAGGGTTTTGGTGTCAAAATGGGTATGACACGTGTTTAACGCTTGTGTTCGGGTTTAATTGGTGTGTTAGGACCATTTTCGCTCGTGTTAGTGAATATTGGTTAGTTTGGGCGCGGTTGGTGCTTGAAAGTGCATTTGGGTCGAAATTGCACTAAGTGTAAATTGGGTTAGTTTGTAAGTCAACCCTAATTGTGTTGTTGTATTTGTGATTAATGGAATAGGTACTTTCCTTTGGCGTGTTGCGGATTTTGAATTTCACTTCATCGAGGCGTTTAAGATGAGTGTAAATTTACTATGCACATGTGTATGTGTAGAATGGGTGCGTGTGTGTAGAGTGACCCTTGCTTGGGTTTACTCTATGTTATTGTGGTTGAATGGACTCCTCTTGTACTTTGAGTCCATGTGATACACTTATGCGTTGTGGGTTTTTACCCTTGGCATTGTGAATTGGCTAGCATTTTGGATAACCCTTTTGGCAATGGGTTGCTAGCATTTGTTGTTGAGGAAATGAATCTCGGTTAGTGCGGATTCATGATGACTAGGGTTGTTTCGGTCATCTTGGTGATGAGGTCGTGAATTTCGGGTTGTGGGAATTCACTAAGGCTCGGGTAGTTCGGCCAACCTCGGTTATAGAAGTGGTGGAGGAAGTGAATCTCGGGTAGTGCGAATTCACTAAGGCTCGGGTAGTTCGGCCGCCCTTCATGTAGTTTGGATTAAGGGGTTAACCTTATCGTTATTGTTGATTATATTTGTTATATACGCGTATATACTTATCGTTGTGTTGTAGCTAATCTTGTGGCGTTAGCTTGGTGGTTACGTAGCGTGTAGCTACTTTGTGTATGTGTTCTTTTGTAGTTGTTTACCATGCAGAGCCGGTATGTGTTTATTTCGATGCTTGGTGATGCGTAGCTGTGATGCCCCGTACAAAACCATCGTGTACGAATCATCAACAACATGATCATTACAAGGTTAAGTACTATATGCTGTAATAAAAGGAGTTGCATTCACGATAGAAAGATGACGTCATTATCGACATCAAATGTTTTACACCAACAGTATGCTTCTACGAATAGCAAGCATGAATAAAGTATGTGACCCTTAGGTCGGTACAAAACATAGTTTCAAATGTATTAAAGTTTGAATGCAAGATAAACAGTTCATGCGGTGATAACACTAGAGCAGCGGGTGTCTACGGCAAGACTAGTACACAGCGAAAGCAAACCTTAAACACCTGAGAAAAACATGCTTAAAAACATCAACACAAAGGTTGGTGAGCTATAGTTTAAGTATAACAGTATGTAAGGTAGGCCACGAGATTTCAATGCTACAAAGAGCGTTTCAAAATAGTATGATAAAGTATATGTTAACCGTGGGCACTTGGTAACTAACTTAACGTTTATACCCCCTGAAAGTACACTTGGAAAGTGCGTATGTTTACGAAGTATTAAACACTCGTTAAATGCTAGCGCGACTAGCCCGAGTGGGGATGTCAAACCCTATGGATCCATATCTAAGATTCGCGTTCACGGTTCAAAAACCAATGATTAAACGTTACCGAGCTAAAGGGAATGTTTATGCCGTTGTATAACCCACACATATATAAGTTTAAGTACTCGTGCCTAGTATGTAAAACGTAAAATCCGCATGTATTCTCAGTTCCTAAAATAAGTTAAAGTAAAAAGGGAATGCTATAACTCACAATGATAAAGTAGCGGTAAAGTATGACTCTGAAAGTAAGCAAGTAATGAAGGTTGTCCAAACGGGTCCTCAACCTAAGTCAAATAGTACTAAGTCAGTAAATCGTCCGAATAGGTTTAAAAGTATGTAAATAAGGTCTTAAGGGTCATCATCATTCATCATTAAACAAAAGGTGTAAAGTAAGTTTTGTTCATGAAAAGAGTTTAAAACAAAGGCTGAGTTCGGTCAGTCACCACGGCCTCTATACCTACTGAAATAAGGTGAGACCAGTGGCCATGGCTCCATATATGAGTCCTTTAGTTGTGGTAAAAAATACAGAAGCAAACTCTTCTTCATTTGACCGTGGCGACGGTCTAAGTGCGAGTAGGTCAGAATTTTCAGCACAACGTTAATGGACATAGTGACGATCGGAGGGCCATAAATCCTAAACCGTAACTCGGATTAAGACGAGTCCTATATGAAAAGTTATCTACTCGAACAGAGCTATCTGAAAATCATAATTACAGTAGCCCAGGTCATATGGGTCAGACACAGAAACAGTAAAACAGTAGGGTCAGTAGGTTCCGGTGGTTGTTGGTGCTCGATGCTTATAATGGTTCTCATCCTTGATGCATATAGCTTCAAGTGTACAACTCGTTGATGTGTTTGCATCATTTTCACCAAGGTTTAACCATCATAACCCAAGTGTAAGTCTAAGACATGAAGCACAACTCACTTAAGTGTTGCAAGTGTTTTGATGAACCAAAGTTACATCAAAGTCTTAGATCTAACACATACATGAACTTTAAAACTAATAATAAGTTACAAACTTGAAAGTGAACTTATGAAATCAAGATCTTAAGTTGTAGAACATAGTTCTTAGTTAGATTTTGAAGATCCAAGACTCAAAAGTCTAGATCTAACATAAGTGTACCAAGTTATAATTATAGAAAGCTTACTTACATGTTCTTGAACTTTTAAAGTTAACTTTAGTTCAAGATTAATGATATCAACGTTAACTAGTAACATTTGACCAATATTAACCAACAAAATGAATTTAAAGTACATAATATAAAGAAATAAACTAAGTAAACAAGTAGTTAGTTCAAGGTTGTTCATACTTTAAAGATTCAAGCCTAAGTCTTGATCTTTAGAAAGTAAACTTTAAAGTTTACTTCATGAACTTCAAGTATGATTTACAACCATGAACTTACAATCTTTTGAAACAATATATGTAGAACATAAACTAGTAAGTTTAGTTCTTGTGTGTTCTTGAAATACAAGATAAAAGAAGAATGAAACTAGTAAGTTTGATTCTTGAAACTAGTAAAGAACAACAACTACTAGTAAGTAAACAATAATCAAAACAAGTAACAACAAACCAACAAGTAACTTTAACAAGTGAATGATGATGATGTTATTGTGGCTAGGCCACGGTTTAAGCAAGAAAAGAAGGGAAAGAAAAGCTCAAGTTGCTTACAAGAATGTAGAGGAATGCTTGAGAGAAAAGAGAGAAAAATGAAAGCAAGTTGAAGTGTGTGTTTTGAATGAGAGAAGTATGAATGAAGTAATGTGAAAATTGAAACCAAACTCCCTTGTTTGAAGGGTTAGGTCGACGGCCTGCAGTACCCAAGGGGGGGAGGGAAATGTTTAATGGTACTAGCATGTTAAAGCTTAAAAGAGTGGTTATTAGGTGGCCATGCCTGGGGATTATGATATAACTAAGTAGTAACAAGATTCCTTACTACATAAATCATCTAGTTTCATATTAAATGATACTTACATGAAAGAGTTGGGCTAGTAAGTCCATATAAGATGTAGGGTGGGCTCTTAAAGTCCATTAACCATTAATCAAGGCCCAAGTTTAAGTAACTAGCAAGTAATCCAATTAAAGCCCAAGTAATTAACATGTAACCATAGTTAACTAAAATGATTAATAAATTAATCATGAATGTAAATAATATTCAAAAATATTATTCGTAAAAGTTTCGTGTGTCACAAAGACGTTTCGGGCAATTAAAGTCAAGTACGGGCAATCATGGCAACATGTAAATGTAATAACATACATTCGTTTAATCACAAGTATTAATAATAATAATTATTAATAATTAATGTTGGAAAATCCAAGGTCGTTACAGTAGCCATTTTATGCATATGTATGTGTATAGTATCTTTACATTCACTAAGCATTAGCTTACCCTCTCGTTGTTGATATTTTTTTATGTTCGCGTGGTAGCGGCTCGGGTAAGCATGGGGATTAGAGATCTTGGCTAGGTTGCCTTAGAAGATCTTGCTTTTGGATTTGATTAGGATCGGGTAGCGTATCCCCAATCCCATGCTCGGTCTATGTTTGAATTTAACTAAATGGGTCGAAATGGTCACTTAATTGTAATTTGGGTCGATGTGGGCCTGGGGTTGTAAAGCTCGGTTTTATTATGGAAAACTCTTAGTTTTAATTATCATAACATATTGTGAAAGTGTTTTGGTTTAAAAGTGTCGGGAAGCGGGTTTTTCGCCCGCGTGTATAAGAAAAACTGATCAGAACTTTTTAGTGTATTGGGACGCCGTCCCAGATGGCTGGACGCCGTCCAGTCCTTCAGAGCTACTAGTTTGTTGCGGGGTAGGGCGAAGGATTGGTTGGATGGTAAGATCGATCTTGTCGGTGGTGAACCGTTAATGGTGTTGTCGTGGGACGAGTTTAAGATTGAATTCTTCAAAGAGTTCCGGACTTCAGCCGATTTGTCGGAAATGCGAAATGAGTTGCGAAATTTGCAACAAGGAATGATGGACTTGAATACTCTAAAGACGACCTTTATGTCGAAGGCTCGTTTTTGCCCGGAGTATATTGAAAATGATCGGATGTTGATGGAAGATTTCTATCGGACTTTGAATGATGAGTTGCAGGGCAAAATTAGTGTAGGCCAAGTGAACTCGTTTGCAGAGTTATTTAACATGGCTAGGGGTTTCAAATCTTATTCGCGATCGAAGGTTAGGGAGCTTTCAAGTAAGAGAAGGGTTGATTCGTATGATGCTCCAAGTAAGAAAACTAACGGCGCGAATGCGAGTATGGGTAACGTGGAGAAAGGTTTGACGAGTTCTCATGTGCCTAGATGTTTCAATTGTGGTGTTAGGGGTCACAAGTTATGAGAATGCACAATACCGAGAAGTGATGACGGAATGTGCTACTATTGTCATAAAGAGGGACATCGCAAGCTGGATTGTCCCGAGTTGGCCGCGGCGAAAGCCGCAAGTAGACGTTAAGGTATGTTTCGTTTTAATAGATATGTCCTTTGATTATTTATTAAGTGCCGTTTGAGTTTGAGTTGTTAAATTCCTTGTGTTGTGCATATTGTTGTTATGGGTGACGTTCCTAATGGAAGTACCCTATGGTGACATTTGATTATCGGGCAAAGGGCGTGAGACTTGGTGCAACCAAGCATTTCTTAGTGTTGGGAAATGTTTCTACCAAGCCATGGGCATGGGCTTTGGTGTTCGGATGTTAGAACGTGTTCGCTCTCGTGTTGAAGTTGATGAACCGCGAGGTTCGTTGGGTGGATGAAACCTGAAAGAGATCGAGTGTTGGATCTCGATGTATGTTGGTAAAGGAGTCTACGTGACGCGACATTAGGTGCCTCTTTTATACCTACTAGCATGGTGTTCGACTCCGATTGTGTTGCGGTTACATTGTACTTAGGGTACCGAAGTGAAACCCTTAGGTACATGAGTGATCGGGTGAAATTTGACAAACTAAAGCAATTGGGTGATTGCGAGGGTATGGTTTGTGTAATCGTGGTACACTTTTCGTTCGAAGTGTTCAAGGATTGATTGAAATCCTTCGTGTGCTCAAGGTTGGAGCAAGATGTAGTGATGAGTCGTGTGAACCCAATTGTTAGTAAAGTCTACCTTTGGTAGCATTGTACGGGTGTACAAGATGCGGATATGGAACGTAGTTCCAAGTAGGGGAGTTACACTCCCGCAAGAGGAGGTTTTAGTATGATATTTCAGATGACGCTTTTAGTAGATCCGAAATTTGTGTCGGGACCTAGTTTTAGTCGATTTGTGGTGGCGTACAATTTCGATTAAATTGTGCTTATGGTTTTGGATTTGAATTATCACCGAAGTGGTAATGTGGTAAATCTCGTTGAGAGATGATGGACGTGTTGGGTGAGCAAGGTGAAATCCCTCGGTTAAGGGATGTGCGTATCGGATTCTCTTCTAGAGAATTATTGTTTTGTGCCTATGTTTGATATAGGTGGTTCTTGATCGATTGTGTGGATGGTTAGTGGTATCCGTTAGGGTTCACTATAGTGTAGCAGAGCGCGATGTTGCACTACTCGTTGTTTGAGGCCAAAAGTGCGTATGTGATTGGTGAAGCATGACCTTCGGGGTCCGCTGACTTCATCATGGGAGTAGTGTCATATTGGTGAAGCATGACCTTCGGGGTCCGCTGACTTCATTATGGGTGTAGTGTCGATGTGCTAAGACAATACTCGGAGTGAAGTATCGACGTGTTAAGATGCCACTCCAAGGACTATCACGGGTGAAGTGTCGACGTGTTAAGACGCCACCCGGGGTGAAGCATCGACGTGTTAAGATGCCACCCGAGGAATTAGTGTACGCGGTGTTAAGTATACTAATGGATATTTGTGATGAGAGATAACATTATCTGGAAATGCGAGTACCAGTGGGAAATGCGAGTACCATTCCTTGTGTGTGGTTTGGGAATTGAATATCGGGTTGTTCGTATTCACAATGTTTCGGGTTGTACGATTGTCCCTGTTTGTTGGACTCATAGTTTGAGGTAGTGAATGTCGGGTAGTTCGGATTCACTAATGCTCGAGTTGTATGGCCATCCTCGGTTATACTATGGGGTGGAGGTAGTGAATATCGGTTTACGCGTATTCACGGTGACTCGGGTTGTGCGGTCATTTTGTTGTGGGAAATATGGATTGGGTTGGTGAATTTCGGGTTGTTGCGAATTCACTAAGGTTCGGGTTGTTTCGACCATCCTCCATATGTGTTTAGGCTCGGGTTGTTTCGGCCATGTTGTGTGATCTATCGGTTGTTTCATACACCGATGGTGGGGTCGTAAGGACCATATTGTGTGATCTGTTGGTTGTTTTATACACCAATGGTGGGGTCGTAAGGACCATGTTGTGTGAACTATCGGTTGTTTTATATACCAATGGTGGGATCGCGAGGACCATGTTGTATGAATAGTGATGTGATAGCCGTGTTTCACTCACATGTTGTTACGGGTGTGACAATAGTCGATTTTGTACACCTTGGGATCTAGCGTTGCCATGATCGTTTGGGCGCTATCGGTTTTAACCGTTGCTTATGACGTTGCGATAGTTGCGTATTGGTCGTATTGCGCACTACAGGGGATGTTAAGTGGTAAGTGTTATCCGTAAGGGTTCGCTTTTGTTCGGTCTTCGTCGGTATAGATGGTTGACCTGATGTTGGTATGTAGTTACTTTGGCATTGTACTTGGTAATGGTACGCTAGAGGATTGATATCTCGGTTCGAGATTGGATGATTTTTCCCGATGTGATGGAATGAGGAAGATTTTAGTGCTCGAATTGTGATTTGATAAATCGCGTGTGACGATTTTTGTTGATTAAAGGTGATTCATTAGGAAGAGTTGTCTAGGAAAGTCGGATTGTGACTTATGTTGGGGACCGTTGAGTGTAGTCCGTGCGAATAAATGGCGCAGATCGCGAGGACGCGATCATGTCTAAGTGGGGGAGAGATGTAACACCATGTTTCCATTTCAGTTGAACGGGACGCCGTCCAGGATTCGGGACGCCGTCCAGCAAAGAAGAGCTGGACGCCGTCCAATATTTGGGACGCCGTCTAGTTGGTCTGTAGAGCCAGCTGTGATATTTTAGTTTTTAATAAGGGGTATGTTGGTCTTTTCACTTGGTGGCCGGTTTAAGCCACAATTGGGCAAAGGTTGAGCTCATTCAGCCTTATCTTCACCAACACAAACACTCTCATCCATATCTAGTGAGAGAGGAGAGTTTTAGAGAGAGAGAACTTGATTTGGAGAAGAAGGAGTCGGATTCTCGCTAAAGCTCGGGTTCTAAAGTTGTTCATCTCGCTCCTAGCTACGTTGTGGCGGTATTGGTAAGCTCAAACTCCGAATTTCATTTGTTAGATATGATATTCAAGTTAGGGTTTTGAGCTAGTTTGTTGTAAAACCCTTTTAGATGATGAAGTGGGTTCATAGTGACTAGTTATTCTTGTCACTTGGCGGGTTTCGGGTTAGTTGACGATTTGGCCTTGATTAGGCTTTGATCATGTGTTTAATCACTAGGTTTAGTGATTATGGAAGTGTTGGAACACTTTTGGGTGTTTTTGGTTAACTAATTTTGAAATGGGTCAAAATTAGGGTTTTGGTGTCAAAATGGGTATGACACGTGTTTAACGCTTGTGTCCGGGTTTAATTGGTGTGTTAGGACAATTTTCGCTCATGTTAGTGAATATTGGTTAGTTTGGGCGCGGTTGGTGCTTGGAAGTGCATTTGGGTCGAAATTGTACTAAGTGTAAATTGGGTTGGTTTGTAAGTCAACCCTAATTATGTTGTTGTAATTGTGATTAATGGAATAGGTACTTTCCTTTGGCGTGTTGCGGATTTTGGATTTCACTTCATCGAGGCGTTTAAGGTGATTCTAAATTTACTATGCACATGTGTATGTGTAGAATGGGTGCGTGTGTGTAGAATGACCCTTGCTTGGGTTTACTCTATGTTGTTGTGGTTGAATGGACTCCTCTTGTACTTCGGGTCCATGTGATACGCTTATGCGTTGTGGGTTTTTACCCTTGGCATTGTGAATTGGCTAGCGTTTTGGTTAACCCTTTTGGCAATGGGTTGCTAGCATTTGTTGTTGAGGAAATGAATCTCGATTAGTGCAGATTCATGATGACTCGGGTTATTTCGGTCATCTTGGTGATGAGGTGGTGAATTTCGGGTTGTGCGAATTCACTAAGGCTCGGGTAGTTTGGCCAACCTCAGTTGTAGAAGTGGTGGAGGAAGTGAATCTCGGGTAGTGCGAATTCACTAACGTTCGGGTAGTTCGGCCGACCTTCATGTAGTTTGGGTTAAGGGGTTAACCTTATCGTTATTGTTGATTATATTTGTTATATACGCGTATATACTTATCGTTGTGTTCTAGCTAATCTTGTGGCGTTAGCTTGGTGGTTACGTAGCGTGTAGCTACTTTGTGTATGTGTTCTTTTGTAGTTGTTTACCATGCGGAGCCGGTATGTGTTTATTTCGATGCTTGGTGATGCGTAGCCATTTTATGCATATGTATGTGTATAGTATCTTTACATTCACTAAGCATTAGCTTACCCTCTCGTTGTTGATATTTTTATATGTTCGCGTGGTGGCGGCTCGGGTAAGCATGGGGATTAGAGATCTTGGCTAGGTTGCCCTAGAAGATCTTGCTTTTGGATTTGATTAGGATTGGGTAGCATATCCCCAATCCCATGCTCGGTCTATGTTTGAATTTAACTAAATGGGTTGAAATGGTCACTTGATTGTAATTTGGGTCGATGTGGGCCCAAGGTAGTAAAACTCGATTTTATTATGGAAAACTCTTAGTTTTAATTATTATAACATATTGTGAAAGTGTTTTGGTTTAAAAGTGTCGGGAAGCGGGTTTTTCGCCCGCGTGTATAAGAAAAACTGATCAGAACTTTTTAGTGTACTTGGACGCCGTCCCAGATGGCTGGACGCCGTCCAGTCCTTCAGAGCTGGACGCCGTCCAGACAGCTGGACGCCGTCCAGATGAACTGTCCCGGAATTTTTTTTTTTATGGCACGTTTTTGGAAGGATAACGGGTTGGGTCGTTACAATATATATATATATATATACATATATGTATACATATAGATATGTGTACATATATATATGTAGATATGTACACACACACACACACACACACACATATATATATATATATATATATATGTATATATATATATATATATATATATATATATATATATATATATATATATATATATGAAATGACCCATTCATATACAATATAAACGATTCTTAATAGTTGATTACATCGCGAGGTATTTGACCTCTATATGATACATTTTACAAACATTGCATTCGTTTTTAAAAGACAAACTTTCATTACTTCGAAAGTTGACGGCATGCATACCATTTCCTAATATATCTAACTATAATTGACTTAACAATAATCTTGATGAACTCAACGACTCGAATGCAACGTCTTTTGAAATATGACAAGAATGACTCCAAGTAATATCTTTACAATGAGCAAATGCACATCGGAAGATTTCTTTCATACCTGAGAATAAACATGCTTTAAAGTGTCAACCAAAAGGTTGGTGAGTTCATTAGTTTATCATAATCATTCATTTTCATCATTTTAATAGACCACAAGATTTTCATTTTCATTTCTCATAAATATACGTCCCATGCATATAGACAAAAATAATCATTCATATGGTGAACACCTGGTAACCGACATTAACAAGATGCATATAAGAATATCCCCTATCATTCCGGGAAATCCTTCGGACATGATAAAATAACATCGAAGTACTAAAGCATCCGCTACAACGGATGGGGTTTGTTAGGCCCAATAGATCTATCTTTAGGATTCGCGTCAATTAGTAGACTGGTTTACTAATTCTTAGGTTACCAAGTAAAAAGGGCATATTCGGCTTCGATCATTCACCCATATAATGTAGTTTCAATTACTTGTGTCTATTTCGTAAAACATTTATAAAAATTGCGCATGTATTCTCAGACCAAAAATATAAAGGGTAAAAAGGCAAATGAAACTCACCTAATGTATTTTGTAGTAAAAATACATATGACAATATTGAACAATGCAGGGTTGGCCTCGGATTCACGAACCTAAATCATTTATATATATTAACACATAAAATGGAATCGAACAAATATAAATTCATTAGTTATATCATTTTCATATTAAAATATATATATGTTTCATATATCCATTTTGTATATTAAAATATTAATGTTGTTATGTTATATGTATTAAATATATTTATATATATCATTTGTTTGTTAAAAATAGTAATTATGATAATATTATTAATGGTAAAAATTATAATAATCATAATACTTAATATTACTAATAAAGTTAATAATGTGAATAATTCTACTAATGATAATTTTAATGATAATAATAATAATAATGATAGAAAAAAATAGTTTTAATAAGAAATAACGCTAAGATAAAAGTGATAGTTTTTATAAAGATAATATTTTTAATAATAATGGTGATTTTAATAATAATGATAGTCTTAGTAGTATTTTAATAGTCATAATAATACTGATATCAAAGTTAACGAGGATTCTAATACTAATATTTATAATAATGATACTTAGTAATATTAATAATGATAATACTAATTTCAATAAAATGATAGATTTAATATAAATGATAATTTTAATAATAATTATTAATTCATTAAATTCATAACTAAATTATAACTTTAATCATTTCCATAATAAGGTATGTATACATAATTTTTATATTTATAACCATAATAATCATATTCTTTGTGGTAAATTTTAAAATCTAAGACTATAGCTTTTATAATTATAATTCATATTCATAATCATAATTGAACATTTATTCACATCGTTATAACAAATTTTCCATAATCTTTGCCATAACATCTTTTATTATTAAATTCATAATATGTTTATGTTATTAACATTTTTATAATTATCTTAATCATAATATTAATTGTAACAATAATAATAATAATAATAATGGTAATAATAATATTAATAATAATACTAATACTAATAATAATAATAATAATAATAATAATAATAATAATAATAATAATAATAATAATAATAATAATAATAATAATAATAATAATAGAAATTAGAAATTATACCTCAAAACAAAGAGTTTTTAAAAAATAACAGCCACCAGTTGGGTTTGAACCCAAGACCTCACGTCCACACTAACCAACACAAGACCATTGTTCTGCTATTGTTTTTCCTGATTTATCCTAACACATAAATAAAGTTAACCCGTTTGATTTACTAATTCCTTTATCTTCTCCTTCGTGAATCCAATTAACTAGTAAACAACCAAGATTTATAATCATAAATAAAGTTTTTTTTTATTTTCTGGGTTTGGCACTACAATGAAAACAGATACGATTCTTAACACTTGATTAACTTAATTTAAACAAATAAAACGAAATTTAGCTGTAACAGATTTTAAATAAAAACATATGAACTCAAACATCCAAATCAATTTTAAGACTGTTTTAGACCACAGTTTCCAAATGAAAAAGGTTGAAAATCATCTTTATAAACTACCTGAATCATCAATTGAACTTAAATTTCTACATACAACTTAAATTCAATCGAAGAACATAGTTTGACTTTTTCAATCATAGACTTTGACTCGAAAATTAGATGTCGATAAAATGAATTGGCTTTTGATACTTTGCAGATAGTTTTAAAAGAAGATTTCAAACACAACAGCACTTACACATTTTTAAAATTCATTCGAAATTGAGGTTTGGATTAAATGATATAAGAACAGGGGACGGACTGGGTGTTCTTGCATTTTCTGTTTAAAATTCGATCGACACAAAAGTAATAATTGATAATTGATAATACTGGTGAAGTAATTGAATGGTTTTCTGTTTAATATCATAAGTGAATCATTTATTTTATAGCAAAACTCTCGACAAACAGAATCAATTCAGAGAAAAAAAATAAAAATAAAATAAATAAAAGTATGAGATGTCGACCTTAAACAAATTTTGGATTCATCCAGTAATTATATTCTTGATTGGTACGACTTTGGATATTGAAAATCAATTCACAAAAGTGTGAAAACAATGTGCAATAGAATCTCGTATTTTTACTGTATTGGCATACGATGTATATACTTATCTAACTGTATCTACACCTATACATGTATATCTGTATAAATAGCGTATATATATGTATCTGTATATATCTATATCTATTATATATATATATATATATATATATATATATATATATATATATATATATATATATTTCCATATTTTTATATCTTTTATATTTATATATTCAAATTTATAGATCAATCTTAAATACAATAATATAATAATAATAATAATAATACAAATACTAATATTAATAATTATATTAATATTAATAATACAAATAATAATAAAAAAACTAATAATATTAATATTGAAAATATATATTAATAATAATGCATATTAATTCTGTTATTTATAATAATAATTATAGTAGTATTAATCTTAATATCTAATAATATTTAGATTACAACTAAATAATAAATTTAATCATATTTATTAATTTAAGTATTTATTGTGGATTTGTGATAATCATAATTTTAAATTTATAAAAATTTTAATATTTAATATTGCTAATATTGATTGATATTAATATTTATAATAATGAAAGTAGTAATGATATCCATAACATTATTAATTAATTGTATCCAATTATATACATAATATTGATAATACTGATATATAATAAGTAATAGTAATTATCTTTTAACTTGTAAATATAAATATATTAATAAATAATATTTAATAATTATATACATATAATGTTTATACCTTATATATATATATATATATATATATATATATATATATATATATATATATATATATATATATATATATATATATATATATATATATATATATATTCCATTATACATATCGTAATGATTCTTTCATAGAAATCCTATATATATATAGAGCTTTATCTTTTAATAACAACTTAATCATTTTATATATATTTTTACGTTTTCAATTCTAATGGTTTAAAGTGTATTTTATTAGTTCAAGATATTATTTATATACACTTGTATATATATATGTATATATATTTACATATTTATTTACACACAACAGTTCGTGAATCGTCGGAAATAGTCAAAGGTATAAATGAATCTATGTAATTAGTTCAAAATTTTGTAGACTCAGTTTAACAAACTTTGCTTATCGTGTCGAAATCCTATAAAGACTAGGTTTAAATTTGGTCGGAAATTTTCGAGTCGTCACAGTACCTACCCGTTAAAGAAATTTCGTCCCAAAATTTGAGTGAGGTGGTCATGGCTAATAATAAAAATGTTTTCATGACGAATATGAGTTGATAAATAGAATTTTATCATCATTGAGTAATATGGATAAAACAACTCGATTAATCGAAGAGTACAAATGAAACTATCACAAAAGATTGAGATAGAGATTTAACTTTTGACGTAGTCACGGTGGATTTCCCGAATTCAAGGGATTTAAAGAAAATCTTCGAAATCTAAAAGATTTGATTCTTCGGTGAATAAGGAAATTAAGATCTCTGTAATTAAATACGGTGATCTGCCTTGGTTACTCTGGCTGATATTTCTATTATAAATTAAACTCTTCCGTTCCATTATTCTCACCATTCCTATACTTTCTTTCTTAGTTCATATATCCAAAAGATTGTGAAAATGCTTAATCCCGTTCTATTCCTTGATATTTTTCTAATTATCATTTCTGTCATCCTTCTTTTCAATCTCCCACCAGAAAAAATCTGTTTGCTTCTACTATTACCTTGGGGTGATACTATTCTTAATTCTACCATGTCTTTATGTTGTTATTCGTATTAATATCCACGGTTTGTAACTTCCGTGTTGTTATTGGGCTTTATATTTTCTCTTATATTTTGGAGATCTTTGCCTTTTTATTCTCTTCTCGACCTCTAGTAAAGCGAGTAATGGTCCAGAATTCATAAGTATGGAGTTTCGAATGAACTCAATGTTCTAAACAAGAAAGAATGTAATAGCACGATTTGATTTGTCAAATTACCAGAATCACTAAGAATAGAACTATCAAGCATATATTTTCTTGATATGTTCAGAAGTTAAGCAGAATGAAAGAGTTATGTAACATGGCACATGATGACGTTATGATCTGTGAATCATCACGTCCCATTAGAAACTCAGCATGACTTACTGTAATATAATCACGTTGATCAAGTGTCATTATATTATACTAACTCATGCATCAGTTCCCCAACACTTCAAAAAATTCAGAATTTAAACTCGAAAGTTTACAGAATAAAGAAACTATACAGTTTCCTTTATGATGTAACATAGATAGTGCTAAGAGATAAATAATTTCGGATAAGAATATTTATGAAAATATCCTCAGAAATATCGAAGATATTTATGATGATATTTTGGAATTTCTAAGATCGAAGGTTGGTGAAGAAAGCTTTTTCCACAAGATTTAACATGAGTACGGAGCAAGATATTTTCTAAAGATTTCATCAGAAACGGAATCATCAAGATTCTTTATGTACAAGTTTAGCTCTTGTGATTTGTCCACAGTCTCCTTCATAATTTCGCATAATTCGCTTTTTGGTACTAAATTTTCTATCGAGCATTTCCAACACTCTATTCTTTATCATCATACTTTCGACGATTAAGGTCATTTACAGTTGTCTACAGTTTCTGCTGCTTCATTCAGCTTTTTCAACATTCCGAGTAGTAATTCACAGACTATGTGCTTTTCAGAATTTCCGAATGGAAAATCTTAATTCCAAGAGATAAATGCTATATGTATACGTTTAACTGTTGATGTAGAGACATTGCAAGATTCAAAATACTGATTGCTATTTCCCGATAATTGGTATGGTAATTCTCGTTATCAGATGCAGATGAGTAGATGATAGGGTTTCAATGAATTTAATAACTTTTCAGAAAGTCAAAGATCAACGAAGTTGTTGGTAAGTTTACTGTTAATATGGTGGAATATAAACGGTTCCCCGGTAACGATGAAGAAAGGCGAACTTATATATCAAAGTTATAGTAGAGTTCATTCGAATGAGAAGTCGAAGTTGATTTGCTGAAGCTGTGATAAAATTGGCTAATTTGGAAAGGGATTGCAAAGTTACTTTCGGTAATAATAACGCCAAAGGAGCTAGCACATATACGTGTTAAACGTTTTCTCAGGTTCCGAGTGTTTTCAATTGCATAATTATATGTATCAATCTTTTCTTCCGTAGATGAAGTGCGGTTGGTTCATCCTCTCGATTGAGGTGTTTTCAAGAATCATGAAAGGTTTGAACGTGGATTGTAATCGTCAAAATACAAATGAGGTTTAAGATGAAATCAAGTGGCAAACTTGAAGAATTGTTTAGTTTCATATGTTATAATCAATATTTTAATTCATTTTAATTGTTCAATGTTATTAGTCCACAGTCGATAGTCCACAGTTAACAGTTTAATAATTCATATATAGTTTAATATATAATATTCGATTTAATTAATACGTATCGTGAC
Source organism: Rutidosis leptorrhynchoides (assembly GCF_046630445.1). Lineage (NCBI taxonomy): Eukaryota > Viridiplantae > Streptophyta > Magnoliopsida > Asterales > Asteraceae > Rutidosis > Rutidosis leptorrhynchoides. The sequence continues at coordinate 175,247,191 of NC_092339.1, forward strand.
CCGTGTACATGTCTCAGACTCGATCATAACTCAAAGTATATATATTATTTGAGAATCAACCTCAACCCTGTATAGAGAACTCGATCATTACTGCATATAGAGTGTCTATGGTGATTCCAAATAATATATATAGATGTGTCGATATGATATGTCAAAACCTTGTATACGTGTCCCGATATTTAAAGTGCGTAAAATAATTACAGAAATTAAATGACGATAAATAAAATTGCGAGAATTAAAATTGCGATAAATAAATTGCGATAAATAAATTGCGATAAATAAATGTAATACGAGATTAATAGTTAGCTAGGAACAGTTAGCTTGGATTTTGTTAGCGTGAATTCTTAACAAAATTTTTCATAGTTAATTTGTCTGTTTCTAACAAATTTTATTTTGTCAAATGTTTTCTTCATTATGCCACTTGTTGGATTCTAATAGGTCAAAATCCAAATATGAAATTGAATGAAAATGATTATTCTGCGATGAACGGATACGTATATCGGTGGTTGTAAGTAGGATAGTAAATGACTGTTGAATCAGATACGAAGAATGTACAATGTAACTTATTAATGTGAAATCTAAATATTTCTCGGGTATTACCTACCCGTTAAAATATTTTCACCATTAACAGTTTGTACGAAATAATTTTTAATTACAATCTTTATGAAAATATATATACATATATATTTTCTTCAGATATAATCATGGATTTAATGAGTTAATGTGATATTAATCTCATTTGATTTACCGTTAGAACTAGAATATATAATCTCTAAAACATTGAAGATTACATAATCATCATATCGAACGAAGATAAATGATGTAGAACGATTCGTAGAACGATGATTATGCTCGAGGTACATAATGAGATGTTGAGGCGTGTTTTGTTGAAACTTGAGTTGTTGGTGGTACTTTTGGTACCGGTGATGTTGCTGAAGCTGGTACATTTTGTACCATATTTTCCAAGGCTACAACTCGGGCGCGAAGCTTGTTGACTTCTTCCATTTCTCCAGGATGATTGTTGATCGGAACGAGCGGATGAATAAGGTTTAGAATTTGATGTAGTATATAATCATGAAGAGATACTCTGGAAATGAGAGAGAAAATGATGTTTCGGATAGGTTCACCGGTAAGTGCTTCGGGTTCTTCGTCAAGAGGCACTCTAATTAAATGTCCCAGACAAGATTAAATGTCCCAATCCTCCAAGCAAAGGCACTCAAATTCTATCATTATAAGTCTTTAATCTACGTGAATCATCATGTAAATCCACCTTTGTTTGATCATTATTTTAGATTTAAGATATTCATCTCTCATGGCTTCAAATTGTACTATTTAAAATCGATCAATCAGGTCTAAAACTATTTCCAACCGCATAAATTTCACATTTCCAGCGGATTTCTTACGACTCAACGCATTAATAACCAGATTTTCTTTCCCCGCATGATGACAGATTTCACAGCATAGTCTTTAATCAATTCATGACATTGCCTATGACGCATATTTAGTTCTTTCTGAGAAAAGATATACTGCAAACTCTTATGATCTGTACAGATGACACAATGTGTACCATAAATGTAATCTCTCCACAATTTCAAAGCAAAGACTACTGCAGCTAGTTATAGATCGTGTAGTGGGTTATTCTTTTCATGAAATTTCAATTGTCTTGAGGTGTATGCGATCACTTTGTCCCTTTGCATCAAAACACAGCTCAACCCAGGTAATGAGGCATCACAGTATACCACAAAATCATTTGAATCTTCTAGAAATGCTAACACTCGAGCTCGATAGAACAACTGATTCAGAGTCTAAAAAGCTTTCTCCTGTTCATCATTCCCTCGAATGGTTATGTCCTTTCGAGTCAACAAAGTCAACGGTCTCGCGATTTTCGAGAAATCCTTTATAAACCCGTGATAGTAACCCAGTAGGCCTAGAAAACTCATAATCTCTGTAGGAGTCTTTGGCGAATTCCAATTCATAATCGCTTCTATTTTAGATGGATCCACATTTATACCTTTCTCTCAAACAATGTGACCCAAAAATTGAACTTCTCATAAACAAATTCATTCTTGGAGAACGTTTCATAGAGTTTCTCAAGCTTCAACAGAGTTAAAACCCGTTGTAGATGCGTAGCATGCTCACTTTCGATCTTTGAATACACTAAGATATCATCAAAGAACACTGTAACACCATATATATATTTTTTTATTTTTATTTTTAAATCACAGCGGAAGTATATAAAGCATATAACATTTACATATTATAATACAACTGGTGTTACTTTTCAAAATAGTTATACATAGTTATATTAAACCTCAGAGTTCTTCAGTGTGTCGAACATAACCCAAGCACGACTATCTTCTCCCGTCCCTAGCATGTAAAACAATATAACCTGCAGGGGAGAAAATGTGGGAGATTAGCACAACGCTTAGTGAATGAGATATCCCAACAGATATTACTATTAAGTACCAAGCCTAGCTTTTAGGGATCATGCAACTGGTCATGGTCATGTGGATATAGCGTTACACAGCTATCATATAATATAACATTACACATCTGTAACATAGAGAGCTAGGCAGTAATTCAACTAACAAAGCAGCAATAGCATCAACAAGCTATTCACTAAAGGCACCAAAGGTACTACACTAATATATCCTTACATAGCTATACAATAAGGGAATCAATAGCTCTACATAGCTATTCACTAAGTATCAATAGCTCTACACAGCTATTCACTCTCATAGCACAAACGGCTATACATAGCACTAACGGTTATAAATATAAGAGGATCGTTGACCCTGCCAGGTCTACAACTACAAGCTGATCAAGCTAGAGCTGTACCGATAACCCTTGTTATTGTCACACAGTATACCTCTCTTGACGTTTACATACGTCGATTGCAATATACTTCCATTACGATAACCACTGAGCCCAACCCTTCTATACACGGTTGACCTCTTCTGTCCCTTCTATACACGGACAGTTCTTACATGTGCACATAAACTACCTTCAACCTCATGGTAGGTCACATTATTAATAAACACAGGGCACCCTAATCAGGCATGCTATAGATTCAATCTAATCGGGCAGCCTGACTACAGCAGTATCACCTACTACTTATAATTACAACAATAATCAACATGCATACATAGATTATCATAATCTTTAGTAGCATAAAAGTGGGTAGTAACTACACTTGTTACTAAATACCAATATCCATAAGGATAGTCCCACTCACCGATTACCAGCAAGAACTCAGTGGTCTAATGTTACTGAGTCTTCTCTGTTCCTTTATCACCTGAGAACATCATATACTGAGTTAGTATATTTTTCCAATCAATGATAATCATCAATTAATACTATAAATGACATCATATAACTCTACATTCATTATTTGACAAGGCTACATAATTGTCCATACGAAAACAACCCTCATACGCGTGTAAAACAAAGCATACAAGCTATCACAGCATTTTGACCCCAAATAAAGTCTGAATTATAATTTTAAAACCTTACCATTGGAAAGTAGACTTCATTACGTTTCCAATGATATTTGATTCATCAAAAATGGAGTTACGGTTTGAAAGTTACGGCCAAAACAAGTTTCCCAAAAAGCTGACAGACTACAACCTCCCGGTTGCACCTGCAACCGCCCGGTTGCACCCAAAATGGCCCGAATACACCCCGTAACCATACAGATGCATCCTGCAACAGTACGGGAGCTGTTCATCAGTACCAGGTCGCTGTTTTCTTCATTTTGAGCCTCAAATCTCGTTTTTGCACTATTTTAACGCTACAAATCACTTAGAGAACATATATAACTCATATACAAATGTTTACTAACATCAATTTGACACAAACAACACTTTTAGATCAGAATTTGATCAAAAACCCATTTGATATGAAACTTTGATAAAACCCAAATTAAACACAGATTAAAGCACAAATTTGACATGTAAAATACCTTGTAATGATCACGAAATCACTGATAACAAATACCCCAAATCGATTTAACACAAAAACGAGAATCAAGAACTACGGTTTTGGATTAGGGATGCATTTGTGTATGTGTTTGTGTACAGAGGTTTCCAAAAATGGAAACTAAAACAAATAAAGAAGTATATATGACTAAGGGGTTTCTTCATGGTGAGGAAACCTCTTTCGTTTCTCACACGAGTATTTATCAGTTATCTGAAATACGAAACACCTCATTATGTGGTCCAAACTAGGTCCAATTTAAATAAACAAACCTGTTCTATTACCCTTGTCACGAACTGGTCTCAACTATATAAATAAATAATTATAAACACGTAATTATTAAAATAACATATAATTATTAAAATCAATAATATTAACACACACAGGGTAAAATGGTCATTTCCTGCTAGGCCCAGTCTGAGGGTGTTACAAATATACCTCCCATAAAGATATTCCATCCTCGGAATCTGGGTCAATCATAATCACATAAGTTATAGGTTCTCATTACAATCTCTATTTTCAAACTCAAGTTTGCATCCAAACGATAATACCCTTTGTACTCTAGCTCACGTACTCGGTTGACTCTCCTTCTACAAGCTTTAAATCAACAAATTCCACAGACTCAAATACCAAAATCACCAGTCAATCCCAATAGTTTATCATTCGAAACCATCACTATTCCCGACAAAATGCAAACGATAGCTAATTATCATGCCAAACCATCGTCCAAACAATGAAATTTGCTCCGTAATTCATTCAACTAACCATTACCATACACAATTTCCAAGTTCAACTCATTAATCAAGATACCATTCCTGACACTGTAACACTCGATATCATCCAATCCACCAGATCGTTATCAGGTTTGACTTTTTATACGGTTAAATTCCTCAAATTTACAAGTAATGGTAACTCGATTTCATTTATTTCAATAAATTCTATACTTAATGTTCATAAAATACGTCTTTAGTTAATCAAAATCGTCCAAGTGAATCATTTCATGCTCAACAATTCATTGTCCAACAGTCAGTTCACATTCCATGCTCAATTCAAGTCATATATATGTCCTTCAACTTCCCAGAATTTCTGTATAACTTACCCCAATATACTTCTGTTGGCCAGACACATGTATATTATTCTAAATCATACCTTCATAATGATTTACACAATGATCAAGGCACACAATTTCCTGTTAAGCATTGGTAATAGGAAAATTTATTATATCACTAGTCAACAAGTCTCATCAGTCATATGTCATCAACCATCAAAAGATTCATATATGGTTATCTAACTAAACCCGATCAAGTCATCATTTACAACATATCACCATAGTCCAAATTCAGTTAACGGAAGTCACACTATTTGCAAACCAATAATAGTCCATGTATTATTAATCCAATTCCTAAAGGTTGCCACCGTTAACTGAAAATGTCACGCGACCATCATATCATATGAATTTATCAAGTCACACTATTCCATCCTAATGATATACTGGTCACAATCTCAAACATTGTCTAACACTCGGATCTGTCTTCCAGTCATAACACATACTCGGTATCAATCCCCACTCAGGTCAAGGGTTTCCTTATCTTATAAAAGATACACAGGGAACACTACCCACACTTACTTTCTAATGGTCACCACAAATTCAAACGAGTCCAAGGAAGGAAAATAATTCCTTAAGACTTCACTACAGATTTCACGCAATTAATCCCATCAAGTATAGTAATACAGTAGGGCTAGCATCATATATAACATGCAATTCACATACACATAGCAATTGCATACAGGGTTCGAGTCCATTATCACTGAACAATGGAAATACTACTCTATTCCAATTCTTATAATGCCACTATATGTGTCCGATCAGTTCAAGGAAACGAAACACAAATCATAAAAGCCCTATGCAGTCTTATCAAATCATTCGTATCCTTATAACCAGTTAAATACAATAGAAAAGTTTCATACGATAACTTACAAGTCACAAAAAGCATGGCAAATCTATATAATGCATAACATTTAACAAATCTCCGAGAGCATGGCAGTCTACAGTCCAGAAAGGTCATGACAACTAATCAAAGGGATCAATATCACAGTAATATTAATAGTAGTCCTAAGCACAGTTGATGTAACTAGAGCCATCAAATAAATTCTAGTTTAAAAGCTCAAACAACAAATCACATGTATCATACTTGACAAGTATCAATGAAAGGAAGGCAGTCATAAGAAACGTGGCAAACAATCGAAGGGAATTAGATCCCAATAATATCTTTAACAACTCTAAACACAGTTTTTATAACTGGAGCTATTTCATTACCAACTACGTCTTCCTCATTAGGAAGACCAATTATATCTCCACAATTACAGTCAGTTAGAGCAGACTATAGTCATATCATGTGTTTACCAACAATTAACAATACTATAATAAATATAAAATGTATTAAGAACATACCTTTTAGATTCAAGAGGATTTCCTTCTCTTCTGCCCAATCACTGAACCTGATGATCCGCATGTCGAACCCCCGATTGATGCTGACCTTGCCCCAGAATATAGCTATCTCGCGGATGGATATTGATCAGATCGATGACCTTCACTCTGACAATTCCAACACACATTATCTTTATACGAACAAGACTGAACATCGTGTCCTATCAAACCACAACGGTAACATCGATAGGTCCTTTCAGAACAATGTCCAACACGAGTTGCTCTACAATGAACACACCACGTTTCCGATTTTAACTTAGATACACCCAGAGTCTGTTTCCTTTTCATCTTATTCCAAAAGGTTTTCTTTGACTTGGAACTAGATCGACTTATTGTTTGACTTTACTGCTGAAGGCTTACATTTTCCTTTCTACGGTTACTCGCAGCTTTAATATCACCCTTAGTCATTTTTTCCATAACAAAAGCATGAGACAAAGTGGTGGAAATTCTTGCCATGGTTCTGTACTCTGGAAACAACATCTCCACAAAATGATCAATTTTGGATTGTTCATCAGGAACCCATTGATGCACAAACCTTAGTTTATCAGTATACTGTTCAATTGCATCATCTACAGACATATGCTTGGTCATCTTTAATTCCAAAAATTCTCTCCTCAACTTTCCAATCTCATACGGGGTACAATACTGTTCACACACTTTTTCATAAAACTGCTCCCAAGTGATTTAACCAAATTGTTCCTTTGTTGCATGGGTAATGATAGAATCCCACCATACCATAGCTTTATTCTTTAATAACCTACAAGCAAAAGTAACTCTAAGTTCCGGTTCACATTGACACGCTTCAAATGCCCGGTCCACTTCTCTAAGCCAATTTAATGTGTCATTCGGGTTAGCACTTCCCGAATATGTAGGAGAATTATAATTTAAGAAATGTTTATAGGTACAGTTATCCTTGGTTTCCGTTATGGATTGCTGAAACATCTGATATAGTTACATCACTGGGTCAGAATGTGAATAATTGAAGTGGGGTGAAATTTGGAATTGTGGTTGTGGTTGATGTAGTGCATCTCTAACAGGTAAAGACGCATATTGTAGTATCGAAAAACCCGGCGGTGTTGATAAATTAGTTATGGTTGGAGCAATGGTTGAATCAACTGATTGTGACTGTCACTGCTCTAGTTCCTGTATTCTATTCCTTATTTCTTTTAACTGACTATGTAACTGAAAATTATACTTTTGCAAGTCATCTTCTCCACTATGCTCCTCTGAGGATGCTCTCATTATTCTGGGCATCAAGGGGTATCGACGTCTCGAGTTTGATCATCCATACCTATCTTATCACAACATCTCATAAAAGCTTAGTGGATAATCGGTTAGTACCTAGAAACTAACACGTATTCCATCTACATTCACTTTCCCTTTCCCCCACTAGGATGTTTGACACAAATCCAATCAAGATTTGGGAACATGACATTCATCACAATGTACATACTGCCAAACCTATGCTCTGATACCAACTTGTAACACCATATATATAGTTTTTTATTTTTTATAAATCAAAGCGAAAGTATTTAAAGCATATAACATTTACATATTACAATATAACTGGTGTTACTTTTCAAAACAGTTATACATAGTTATATTAAACATCATAGTTATTCAGTGTGTCAAACATAACCCAAGCACGACTACCTTCTCTCGTCCCTAGCAAGTAAAACAATATAACCTGCAGGGGAGAAAATGTGGGGGATTTGCACAACACTAAGTGAATGAGATATCCCAACAGATATTACTATCAAGTACCAAGCCTAGATTTTAGGGATCATGCATCTGGTCATGGTCATGTGGACATAGCCTTACACAACTATCATATAATATAACATTACATATCTGTAACATAGAGAGCTAGGAAGTAATTCAACTAACAAAGCAGCAATAGCATCAACAAGCTATTCACTAAAGGCAACAAAGGCACTACACTAACATAGCCTTACATAGCTATACAATAAGGGTATCAATAACTCTACATAGCTATCCACTAAGTATCAATAGCTCTACACAGTTATTCACTCTCATAACACTAACAGCTATACATAGCACTAACGGCTATAAATACAAGAGGATTGTTGACCCTGTCAGGTCCATAACTACTAGCTGTTGTACCGATAGCCCTTGTTATTGTCACACAGTATACCTCTCTTGACGTTTACATATGTCGATTGCAATATACTGCCATTATAATAACCACTAAGTCCAACCCTTCTATACACGGTTGACCTCTTCTGTCCCTTCTATACACAGACAGTTCTCACATGTGCACATAAACTACCTTCAACCTCATGGTAGGTCACATTACTAATAAACACAGGGCACCCTAATCAGGCATGCTATAGATTCAATCTAATCGGGCAACCTGATTACAGTAGTATTACCTACTACTTATAATTACAATGGTAATCAACATGCATACATAGATTATCATAATATTTACTAGCATAAAAGTGGGTAGTAACTACACTTGTTACTAAATACCAATATCCATAAGGATAGTCCCACTCATCGATTACCAGCAAGAACTCAGTGGTATAATGTTACTGAGTCTTCTCCGTTCCTTTATCACCTGAGAACATCATATACTGAGTTAGTATACTTTTCCAATTAATAATATTCATCAATTCATACTATAAACCACATCGTGTAACTCTACATTCTTCATTTGACAAGGCTATATAATTGTCCATACGAAAACAACCCTCATACGCGTGTAAACAAAGCATACAAGCTATCACAGCCTTTTGACCCCAAATAAAGTGTGAATTATTATTTTAAAATCTTACCATTGGAAATTATACTTCATTATGTTTCCAACGATATTTGATTCATCAAAAACGGAGTTACGATTTGAAAGTTACGACCAAAACAAGTTTCCCAAAAAGCTGACAGACTACAACCGCGCAGGAGCACCTGCAACCGCCCAGTTGCACCCAAAATGGCCCGGATACACCCCGTAACCATACAGGTGCATCCTATAATCGTACGGGAGCTATTAATCTGTAGCAGGTCGCTGTTTTTGTTATTTTGAGCTCCAAATCTCGTTTTTGCACTATTTTGACACTACAAATCACTTAGAGAACATACATAACTCATATACAAACGTTTACTAACATCAATTTGACAAAAACAACACTTTTAGATCAAGATTTGATCAAAAACCCATTTGATATGAAACTTTGATAAAACCCAAATTAAACACAGATTAAAGCATGGATTTGACATGTAAAATACCTTGTAATTATCACGAAATCACTGATAACAAATACCCCAAATCGATTTAACACAAAAACGAGAATCAAGAAGAAGGGTTTTGGATTAGGGATGCATTTGTGTATGTGTTTGTGTACATAGGTTTCTAAAAATGGAAACTAAAACAAATACAAAAGTATATATGACTAAGGGCTTTCTTCATGGTGAAGAAACCTCTTCCGTGTCTCACACGAGTATTTACCAGTTATCTAAAATAAGAAACACCTCATTAAGTGGTCCAAACGAGGTCCAATTTAAATAAACAAACCAGTTTTGTGACCTTTGTCACGAACTGGTCTCAACTATATAAATAAATAATTATAAACACGTAATTATTAAAATAATATATACTTATTAAAATCAATAATATTAACACACACAGGGTAAAATGGTCATTTTCTGCTAGACCCAGTATGAGGGTGTAACAAACACCGTCACAAAATTATCAAGAAACTGTCGACACACACAATTTATAAATACATGAAGATAGCTAACGCATTCGTCAATCTAAATGGCATAACAAGAAACTCGTAATGACCATATCTCATTAGTAAAGCTATCTTAGGAATATCGGTTTCTGCAACTCTAACTTGATGATATCCTGACCCAAATCAATCTTTGTGAAGTACGAAGCTCCCTGAAGCTGATAAAAAATAAATAGTCAATTCTTGGTAAATGGTAATTATTCTTTAATGTTCTCTTATTTAGTTCTCAGTAATCTATACACATGCGGAGGGTTCCATATTTCTTTCTAACGAATAACAATGGATCACCCAATGACAAAGAACTAGGAAGAATAAAAACACGATTTAACAATTCATGTATCTGTGACATTGTCTCACGATATCTGAGATGGAGCTAAGCGGTAAGGAGCTTTTGCAATTTGCATGGTTCCGGACACTAATTCAATCATATACTTTACATCCCTTATCGGAGACAAACCAAGTAACCATCAGAGAGTACCTCTAGATAGTCAAAAACTACAAGAATGTTAGATATCTTCTTCTTTTTCTTCTCATTCTTAGCATCAACCACATATGCTAAGAATGACTCACACCCTTTTACTAATGCCTTTTTAGCTTTCATCATGTAGATTAACGGACAACTAAACCATCCGCATTACCCTGGGGCCATAACACGGGTTCCATTGGTTAAAGAAAATTAAATTATCTTCATATGGCACTTAATGCTACATCTATGGTGATTTAACCAATCCATACCTAATACTACGTCAAAGCTATTATAGGCATTACAAGGAAATTTACGGGAAATAAACTTATGTCAATCTCTATACTAACTCCAGACACAGATGTTGTGACTAGCATAGTCTTACCATCGGCTACCTCTACTCCTAAGGGTTCAAGCAATACATTAGCATGTAACTTCAACTTAGCACATTACTTCAACTTAGCAATACAGTAGCAAGTAATTTCAACTTAGCACATAATCAAACAATACACGAGCAGGTACTGAGTAGATTAAAAATATACCAGTGACAACATTGTTGATTGCAGTAGATGTATCAACCAACATCTGAAAAGTTTTGGTTTATGAGGTTAGAGGGTTCTTTATCTTTTGTTCACTAGAAGCAGTAGACCCCCTGGCTGACATTGTTCTTACCGTTGACCCATCCCTTGAACTCATCAAACTTGCAGATGGACACTGAGAAGCATGGTGACCTTCTTTATGATAATTCCAACAAATATTCTCTCGGGAAGAACAAACTTGAGACTCATGTCCCACAGTACCACACTTTAAGCAACTCGTTGTTGACACCGAACAAGAACCATTGTGCGATGATTTGCATGATCGACACTAATCCTTTTGACTTAACCTAGTTCTACTCTACCTAGATTTCCCTTTTTGACGATACCTAATTGATGTATTTGTTATCGAACTTGATGGACTGGTAGCTAGGCTTGACTGCGGTATAACACTTCCCACCATTCTTCTCTTTCTACCTTTCACATCATCCTCTACTATCTTGGCCATGGTTTGGTATTCAGGAAGTATCATTTCCACAGAATGTTGTACAAACCTCTTCTTAATCATATACTTTTCAATCACCTCATCTATTGTCGTTCACTCTATCATATTCATTTCCATAAACTCTCTATTGAGTCGGGTGATTTAGTAGGAGGTATAATACTATTTACAGACTTTATTATAAAATTGATCCCACATGTTCTGACTCATTTGCTCCTTTGGTATACTAGAAATAACTGAATCTACCACACCATTGCCTTATCCTTTAATAGGCAACTTACATAGGTAACCCGTAGATCTGGTTAGCACTGACAAGTATCCAATGCACTGTCCACTTCTCATAGCCAATATAGGGTTAATGTTGGGTTTGGACTTCCTGATCTCGATTTAAAAACATGAAGTTTTTTTGGGGGGGGGGGGGTGAATACAATTCTTTTTGTTAATTAAAATTATTTACCAGTTTAAGCATATAATTAACAATCAATTGAATCAGAGTCATGAGTAATTTTCAACTTTATTCTTTTATTGAAATAATCTCAAATAATCACGGTTATCCTTTGGAAGAATAGATAACCAGTTGATACAGATTACACCTAGAAAGTTTTCGAACGAATGTGAAATGTCCCGTTCATATTGATTATAAACGTTCCATATTAATTGATTTTGTTGCGAGGTTTTGACCTCTATATGAGACGTTTTTCAAAGACTGCATTCGTTTTTAAAACAAACGATAACCTTTATTTTATCGACAAGATTTAAAGGACACCACCTAGATTATCAGAAATGATAATCTAAAAATATCACACTTACACACTACCAATACATATTGGTTTACAATATTAATATGTTACAACAAAGTAAATTTCGAATGCAGTTTTAAACAATATTATACAAGCTTGCTGACTCCAAATCTTGTCCATATGTTAGCATGCAACAGCGGAAGCTCTTAATAATCACCTGAGAATAAACATGCTTTAAACGTCAACAAAAATGTTGGTGAGTTATAGGTTTAACCTATATATTTATCAAATCGTAATAATAGACCACAAGATTTCATATTTCAATACACATCCCATACATAGAGATAAAAATCATTCATACGTTGAACACCTGGTAACCGACATTAACAAGATGCATATAGAATATTCCCATCATTCCAGGACACCCATCGGACATGATAATTTCGAAGTACTAAAGCATTTCAAATTCTAGAATGTGGCTTGTTAGGCCCGATAGATCTATCTTTAGGATTCGCGTCAATTTCGGGGTCTGTTCCCAAATTCTTAGGCTACCAAGCTAAAAAGGGGCATATTCGGCTTCGATCATTCACCCATATAAAGTAGTTTCATTTACTTGTGTCTACTTCGTAAATCATTTATAAAATTGCATGTATTCTCATCCCAAAATATTAGATTTTAAAAGTGGGACTATAACTCACTTTCACAGATTTTTACTTCGTCGGGAAGTAAGACTTAGCCACTGGTCGATTTACAAACCTATAACAAATATGTACATATATATCAAAGTATGTTCAAAATATATTTACAACATTTTTAATACGTTTTAATATTTTAAGTTTATTAAGTCAGCTGTCCTCGTTAGTAACCTACAACTAGTTGTCCATAGTTAGATGTACATAAATAAATTGATATATATTATCTTGACCCAATCCACAACAAAGTGTATACACGTCTCAGGCTAGATCACAACTCAAAGTATATATATTTTTGGAATCAACCTCAACCCTGTATAGCTAACTCTAACATTACTGCATATATAGTGTCTATGGTTGTTCCAAATAATATATATAGATGGGTCGATATGATATGTCAAAACATTTGCATACGTGTCTATGGTATCCCAAGATTACATAATATATTAGAATATATATATTATATAATATAAGTTATCTAGGAAATGATTAATATAGATTTTGTTTACAATTTTCACGTAGCTACAACAAGTAAAAATATCCAATCTTGTTTTACCCATAACTTCTTCGTTTTAAATCCGTTTTGAGTGATTCAAGTTGCTATGGTTTCATATTGAACTTAAGTTTATGAATCTAAACAGAAAAAGTATAAGTTTATAGTCGGAAATATAGATTACAAGTCATTTTTGTAAAGGTAGTCATTTCAGTCGAAAGAACGACGTCTAGATGACCATTTTGGAAAACATACTTCCACTTTGAGTTTAACCATGATTTTTGGATATAGTTTCATGTTCATAAGAAAAATTATTTTCCCAGAAGAACAACTTTTAAATCAAAGTTTATAATAGGTTTTAATTAACTAACCCAAAACAGCCCGCGGTGTTACTACGACGGCGTATATCCGGTTTTACGGTGTTTTTCGTGTTTTCCGGTTTTAAATCATTAAGTTAGCATATCATATAGATATAGAACATGTGCCTAGTTGATTTTAAAAGTAAAGTTAGAAGGATTAACTTTTGTTTGTGAACACGTTTAGAATTAACTAAACTATGTTCTAGTGATTACAAGTTTAAACCTTCGAACAAGGTAGTTTTATATATATGAATCGAATGATGTTATGAACATCATTACTACCTCAGGTTTTGTGGATAAACCTACTGGAAATAAGAAAAATAGATCTAGCTTCAAAGGATCCTTGGATGTCTTGAAAGTTCTTGAAGCAAAATCATGACACGAAAACAAGTTCAAGTAAGATTTCCACTCGAAATAAGATTGTTAAAGTTATAGAAATTGAATCAAAGTTTGAATATGAGTATTATCTTATATTATAAAGATATATTACTGTAAATAAGAAGGATTTCTTGAGGTTGGATGATCACTCAAAGTGGATTTGCAAGATTGGAAGTAAGCTAGCAAACTTGGAAGTGTTGTTGGTGTGTTCTTGAGTAGTTGTTTTATAACTTGGTTTATGTATGGATTTATGAACTAGATTGAGCTAGATTTTGTTGAAGATGATGAAGAACACTTAGAACAAATGAAGAATACTTGAGAGAGAGTATTTTGATTCAAGAAAATTGAAATGGAAATGTGTTTGTGAGCTCTCTACTTCACGTGAATGTAGGGGTGCCATATAGTCTCCATTAGTTTGTAATTTTTGAGATATTTTACGCTAGATGTTAAATGATGGTTCCCACATGGTTAGGTGACTCACATGGGCTACTAAGAGCTGATAATTGGAGTGTATATACCAATAGTAAATACATTTAGAAGCTGTGTATTGTACGAGTACAAATACGAGTGCATATGAGTAGAATTGTTGATGAAAATGAATGAGGATGTAATTGTAAGCATTTTTGTTAAGTAGAAGTACTTTGATAAGTGTCTTGAAGTCTTTCAAAAGTGTATGAATACATATTAAAACACTACATGTATATACATTTTAACTGAGTCGTTAAGTCATCGTTAGTCGTTACATGTAAGTGTTGTTTTGAAACCTTTAAGTTAACGATCTTGTTAAATGTTGTTAACCCATTGTTTATTATATCTAATGAGATGTTAAATTATTACATTATCATAATATTATGATGTATTAATATATCTTAATATGATATATATACAATTAAATGTCGTTACAATGATAATCATTACATATATGCCTCGTTTCAAAATCCTTAAGTTAGTAGCCTTGTGTTTTACATATATAGTTCATTGTTAATATACTTAATGATATGTTTACTTATCAAAATACCATGTTAACTATATATATATATATATATATATATATATATATATATATATATATATATATATATATATATATATATATATATATATATATATATATATATATGACATCATATAGTTTTTACAAGTTTTAACGTTCGTGAATCACCGGTCAACTTGGATGGTCAATTGTCTATATGAAACCTATTTTAATTAATCAAGTCTTAACAAGTTTGATTTCTGAACATGTTGGAAACACTTAATTAGGTAAATAAAAATTTCATTTAATATATATAATCATGGAAAAGTTCGGGTCACTACAGTACCTACCCGATAAATAAATTTCGTCTCGAAATTTTAAGCAGTTGGAGGTGTTGACGTATCTTCTGGAAATAAGTGCGGGTATTTTTTCTTCATCTGATCTTCACATTCCCAGGTGAACTTGGGTCCTCTACAAGCATTCCATCGAACCTTAACAATTGGTATCTTGTTTTGCTTAAGTCTTTTAACATCACGATCCATTATTTCGACGGGTTCTTTGATGAATTGAAGTTTTTCATTGATTTGGATTTCATCTAACGGAATAATGATATCTTCTTTAGCAAAACATTTCTTCAAATTTGAGACGTGGAAAGTGTTATGTACAGCCGCGAGTTGTTGAGGTAATTCAAGTCGGTAAGCAACTGGTCCGACACGATCAATAATCTTGAATGGTCCAATATACCTTGGATTTAATTTCCCACGTTTACCAAATCGAACAACGCCTTTCCAAGGTGCAACTTTAAGCATGACCATCTCTCCAATTTCAAATTCTATATCTTTTCTTTTAATGTCAGCGTAGCTCTTTTGTTGACTTTGGGCAGTTTTCAACCGTTGTTGAATTTTGATGATCTTCTCGGTAGTTTCTTGTATTATCTCCGGACCCGTAATCTGTCTATCCCCTACTTCACTCCAACAAATCGGAGACCTGAACTTTCTACCATAAAGTTCTTCAAACAGCGTCATCTCAATGCTTGTATGGTAGCTGTTGTTGTAGGAAAATTCTGCTAACGATAGGTGTCGATCCCAACTGTTTCTGAAATCAATAACACATGCTCGTAGCATGTCTTCAAGCGTTTGTATCATTCTTTCACTCTGCCCATTAGTTTGTGGGTGATAGACAGTACTCATGTCTAGACGAGTTCCTAATGCTTGCTGTAATGTCTGCCAGAATCTTGAAATAAATCTGGCATCCCTATCAGAGATAATAGAGATTGGTATTCCATGTCTGGAGATGACTTCCTTCAAATATAGTTGTGCTAACTTCTTCATCTTGTCATCTTCTCTTATTGGCAGGAAGTGTGCTGATTTGGTGAGACGATCAACTATTACTGAAATAGTATCAAAACTACTTGCAGTCCTTGGCAATTTAGTGATGAAATCCATGGTAATGTTTTCCCATTTCCATTCTGAGATTTCGGGTTGTTGAAGTAGACCTGATGGTTTCTGATGCTCTGCTTTAACCTTAGAACACGTCAAACATTCCACTACGTATTTAGCAACATCGTCTTTCATACCTGGCCACCAAAAATATTTCTTGAGATCCTTGTACATCTTCCCCGTTCCAGGGTGTATTGAGTATCTGGTTTTATGAGCTTCTCTAAGTACCATATCTCTCATATCTCCAAGTTTTGGTACCCAAATTCTTTCAGCCCTATACCGGGTTCTGTCTTCCCGAATATTAAGATGCTTCTCTGATCCTTTGGGTATTTCATCCTTTAAATTTCCCTCTTTTAAAACTCCTTGTTGCACCTCCTTTATTATATTAGTAAGGTTATTGTGAATCATTATATTCATAGCTTTTACTCGAATGGGTTCTCTGTCCTTTCTGCTCAAGGCGTCGGCTACCACATTTGCCTTCCCCGGGTGGTAACAAATCTCAAAGTCATAATCATTCAACAATTCAATCCATCTGCGCTGCCTCATGTTCAGTTGTTTCTGATTAAATATGTGTTGAAGACTTTTGTGGTCAGTATATATAATACTTTTGACCCCATATAAATAGTGCCTCCAAGTCTTTAATGCAAAAACAACCGCGCCTAATTCCAAATCATGCGTCGTATAATTCTGCTCGTGAATCTTCAATTGTCTAGACGCATAAGTAATTATCTTCATTCGTTGCATTAATACACAACCTAGACCTTGCTTTGAGGCGTCACAATATATCACAAAATCATCATTCCCTTCAGGTAATGACAATATAGGTGTCGTAGTTAACTTTTTCTTCAACAATTGAAACGCTTTCTCCTGCTCATCCTTCCATTCAAATTTCTTCCCTTTATGCGTTAATGCAGTCAGGGGTTTTGCTATTCTGGAAAAGTCTTGGATGAACCTTCTATAGTAACCAGCTAGTCCTAAAAATTGGCGTATGTGCTTTGGAGTTTTCGGGGTTTCTCACTTTTCAACGGTTTCAATCTTTGCTGGATCCACCTGAATACCTTCTTTGTTCACTATGTGACCTAGGAATTAAACTTCTTCCAACCAAAATGCACATTTGAAAACTTAGCGTACAGTTTTTCTTTCCTTAACAACTCTAGCACTTTTCTCAAATGTTCTTCGTGCTCTTGGTCATTCTTTGAGTAAATAAGTATGTCATCGATGAAAAAAATGACAAACTTGTGAAGGTATGGTCCACACACTCGGTTCATGAGGTCCATGAACACAGCTGGTGCATTAGTCAACCCAAACGGCATCACCATAAACTCGTAATGACCGTAACGCGTCCTAAAAGCAGTCTTTGGAATATCATCCTCCTTCACCCGCATTTGATGATACCCATAACATAAATCAATCTTCGAATAGATCGACGAGCCTTGTAGTTGATCAAATAAGTCGTCGATTCTCGGTAGTGGGTAGCGGTTCTTGATGGTAAGTTTGTTCAACTCTCGGTAGTTGATACACAACCTAAATGTACCATCCTTCTTCTTGACAAACAAAACAGGAGCTCCCCACGGTGATGTGCTTGGTCGAATGAAACCACGCTCTAAAAGTTCTTGTAACTGACTTTGTAATTCTTTCATTTCGCTAGGTGCGAGTCTTTATGGAGCACGAGCTATTGGTGCAGCTCCTGGTACAAGGTCTATTTGAAATTCAACGGATCGATGTGGGGGTAATCCCAATAATTCTTTCGGAAATACATTAGGAAATTCTTTTGCGACGGGAACATCATTGATGTTCTTTTCTTCAGGTTTAACTTCCTTGATGTGCGCTAGAATGACATAACAACCTTTTCTTATTAGTTTTTGAGCCTTCAAACTACTAATAAGATTTAATTTCGCATTGTTCTTTTCTCCGTACACCATTAAAGGTTTTTCCTTTTCACACATAATGCGAATCGCATTTTTGTAACAAACGACCTCTGCTCTCACCTTTTTCAACCAGTCCATGCCAATTATTACATCAAAACTCCCTAACTCGACTGGTATTAAATCAATTTTAATCGTTTCATCCCCCAGTTTAATTTCTCTATCCCGACATATATTATCTGCTGAAATTAATTCATCGTTTGCTAATTCGAGTAAAAATTTACTATCCAAAGGCGTCAATGGGCAACTTAACTTAGAACAAAAATCTCTACTCATATAGCTTCTATCTGCACCCGAATCAAATCAAAACATAAGCAGATTTATTATCAATAAGAAACGTACCCGTAACAAGTTCCGGGTCTTCCTGTGCTTCTGCCGTATTAATATTGAAAACTTTTCTGCGGCCTTGCCCATTAGTATTCCCCTGATTCGGGCAATTACTTCTAATGTGGCCCAGTTTTCCACATCCATAACAAATAAAGGCGGCATTACTTGTTTCGCCACTATTTGTTCCTTTAGTTCTGTTAAACTTTGGTCCGTAGACCTCACACTTTTTCGCACCTTGGCCAGTTCTTTTACACTTGGTGCAACATGTCGTGCAGAACCCATTCTGGTGGTACTCTTCACACCTTTGGCATTTTTGGTTTTTGTTTCCATTGTTGTTATTGAGGTTGTTGTTGAGATTGTTATTGTTATTGGAATGGTTGTTGTAGTTGTTGTTGTTGTTGTTGTTGGGACGTTTGTTGTAGTTATTGTTAGGATTGCGGTTATTGTTGTGATTGTTGTTGCGGTTGTGGTTGTAATTGTTGTTGTTGTTGTATTGGTGACCCTTGTCACTGGTTTCTTCCCACTTTCTCTTGAGTTGTTTCGTGTTGGCTTCTTCGGCTGCCTGCTCTTTAATTCTTCCCTTAATCTGATTTATGAGTTTATGAGCCATTCTAATTGCCTTTTGTATGGAAGCTTTTGTATGGAAGCGAGCTCGTGTGAACTCACATCTTCTTGAATCCTTACTGGTAACCCTTTTACAAACGCGTTGATCTTCTCTTCTTCATCTTCGAACGCTCCCGGACATAATAGGCACAACTCTGTGAATCATCGTTCATATGTGGTAATGTCGAACCCTTGTGTTCGTAACTCCCTAAGTTCTACCTTGAGTTTATTGACTTCGTTTCTAGGACGGTACTGCTCGTTCATCAATTGCTTGAATGCCGACCACGGTAGTGCGTAAGCAGCATTTTGTCCTACCTGTTCAAGATAGGTGTTCCACCACGTTAACGAAGTACCTGTGAAGGTATGCGTAGCGTACTTAACTTTGTCCTCTTCAGTACACTTACTTATGGCAAACACCGATTCGACTTTCTCGGTCCACCGTTTTAATCCAATTGGTCCTTCGGTTCCATCAAATTCCAAAGGTTTGCAAGCAGTGAATTCTTTGTAGGAGCATCCTACATGATTTCTTGTGGAATTAGTTCCACTGCTAGATCTAGAGTTATTGTTATTTTGCATTGCAGCCTGTACTGTGGCTATGTTCGCAGCAAGGAAAACACGGAAGTCTTCCTCGCTCATGTTCAAATTCTGACAAGTCGCCGGTGCCATTTCCTTCAAAAATAGCCAAAAGAATTGAGTTAATCATATAGAATTTAAGAGTAGTCAATAGTATCTCGTAGCATTATATGAACTTATTTATAAAAGCTTTTTCTTCATATTAGCATTTTATAGTTTTAATTCGGGTAATACCTACCCGTTAAGTTCATACTTACTAGCTACTATACAACTCAACTACTACACTTCTATATGAAAAACTTATTACAATAATATTTTGCGTTCAAATCTTTATACAATATTTTACAAACTTACAATATCACTATTTTACATATAGGTTGAAATATAACACATAATAACTTTGCTACTCGGCAGTTATAAAGGTAATTCTAGTTAATACGCAAGTTGTTCGGCAAAAAAAATAAAGACACGTAATTCATAAGTCCAGAAACAAGTCATGCATTCTGGTTTTACTAAGATGACTTCCCATCCTTGATCTTGTGGAAAGTAACCGTTATGACCATTGGCTAGGTAGCATGTTGTAATGTCGTCAAAAGGACGAGAGTTTCGTAATGCCCAACAGCCTCGTAGCAATCTAAAAACCTTGTTTCTTACCCCAACTACTGAGTCCGTCACTTGTGAGAATGTTTTATTTAAAAGTTGCAACCCAATGTTCTTTTTCTCAATTTGATGAGAAGCGAACATTATTAACCCGTAAGTATAACATGCTTCTTTATGTTGCATGTTAGAAGCTCTTTCTAAAGAATCTTGTCTGGGTTTCCCGCACTAAATGCCTTAAAGAAAACTTGGCGTAACTTAAAGTCTTCCCAATGTGATATACCCCATCTTTTCAAAGGAAAGGCTTTTATATACTAAGGCATGCCTGGAATGTCTTTCAAATGTTTGACAAACTAATTTTGCAGTAACTAATTGTGCTGATGAATTCTGCCCAACTCTAGACAAGATTTTATCAATCATATCTCCTGGTAGGTCTTCTAAAATTTTTGGTTGTCTATCCTTAACGTCCATTTTGTGTTTTTATACTGTAAAATAGACAAGGATTAGATTCGTAAAAGATAATTAACAAACAATACAAGCAATTTTTACATAGAACATAAAAGTACAAGCACACTACAATACATATAATACACAACATGATTACAACCCTCTAATCTGAATCACTGGTTTCTTCTTCTTCGAACTTGGTTCGTTTTCCTAATTTTCTAGGGACATATGGTGTTCCTCTAATACGAGCCGTCATTTTCCACAATAATTTAGAAAAACCTGGTGGTTTAGAGGTTCCCGGGTTATTGTTACAATTTAGGAAATACAGACGTTGCCGATACATATAAAGTTCATCGGGGTTGGAATCAGGTTTCTCTATTTTTATACCTTTTCCCTTATTATTTTATTTTGCTATATTAAATTGGGTCGAGATAATTTCTATAACATCATTAGAATCCTCATCGGGATCCGATTCATCAGAAAATTGATAATCTTCCCAATATTTTTCTTCCTCGGCGGAAACACCATTGACCATTTTTAACTTTGGTCCGTTGGTTGATGATTTTCTTTTATTTAATCGATTTACTGTAGGTATCAATATTTCTTCCTATGGAACCTCTTCTTCTTCCGATTCCTCCTCTTTCGGTTCCTCCTCTTCTGGTTCCTCTTCTTCCGGTTCCTCTTCTTCCGGTTCCTCTTCTTCCGGAATTTGTGAATCTTCCCAAATTATATTCGACTCTTCATTATTATTAGGTGAGTCGATGGGATTTATACTAGTGGTAGACATCTATCACACAATATCAAACACATTAAGAGGTTGATATATCACATAATATTTACATGTTAATAATATGTAGTTTCCAACAAAAGTGTTAAGCAATCGTTTTAGAAGAAAACACGGTCGAAGTCCAGACTCACTAATGTATCCTAACAAACTCGATAAGACACACTAATGTAAATTTCTGGTTCTCTAAGACCAACGCTCATATACCAACTGAAATGTCCCGTTCATATTTATTATAAACGTTCCATATTAATTGATTTCGTTGCGAGGTTTTGACCTCTATATGAGACGTTTTTCAAAGACTGCATTCGTTTTTAAAATAAGCCATAACCTTTATTTTATCGACAAGGTTTAAAGGACACCACCTAGATTATCAGAAATGATAATCTAAAAATATCAAACTTACACACTACCAATACATATTGGTTTACAATATTAATATGTTACAACAAAGTAAATTTCGAATGCAGTTTTAAACAATATTATACAAGCATGCTGACTCCAAATCTTGTCCATATGTTAGCATGCAATAGCGGAAGCTCTTAATAATCACCTGAGAATAAACATGCTTTAAACGTCAACAAAAATGTTGGTGAGTTATAGGTTTAACCTATATATTTATCAAATCGTAATAATAGACCACAAGATTTCATATTTCAATACACATCCCATACATAGAGATAAAAATCATTCATACGGTGAACACCTGGTAACCGACATTAACAAGATGCATATAGAATATCCCCATCATTCCGGGACACCCATCGGACATGATAATTTCGAAGTACTAAAGCATTCCAAATTCCAAAATGGGGCTTGTTGGGCCCGATAGATCTATCTTTAGGATTCGCGTCAATTTCGGGGTCTGTTCCCAAATTCTTAGGCTACCAAGCTAAAAAGGGGCATATTCGGCTTCGATCATTCACCCATATAAAGTAGTTTCATTTACTTGTGTCTATTTCGTAAATCATTTATAAAATTGCATGTATTCTCATCCCAAAATATTAGATTTTAAAAGTGGGACTATAACTCACTTTCACAGATTTTTACTTCGTCGGGAAGTAAGACTTGGCCACTGGTCGATTCACGAACCTATAACAAATATGTACATATATATCAAAGTATGTTCAAAATATATTTACAACATTTTTAATACGTTTTAATGTTTTAAGTTTATTAAGTTAGATGTCCTCGTTAGTAACCTACAACTAGTTGTCCATAGTTTGATGTACAGAAATAAATTGATATATATTATCTTGACCCAATCCACAACCCATTGTATACACGTCTCAGGCTAGATCACAACTCAAAGTATATATATTTTTGGAATCAACCTCAACCCTGTATAGCTATCTCCAACATTACTGCATATAGAGTGTCTATGGTTGTTCCAAATAATATATATAGATGGGTCGATATGATATGTCAAAACATTTGCATACGTGTCTATGGTATCCCAAGATTACATAATATATTAAAATATATGTATTATACAATATAAATTAGCTAGGATATGATTAATATAGATTTGTTACCAATTTTCACGTAGCTACAACAAGTAAAAATATCCAATCTTGTTTTACCCATAACTTCTTCGTTTTAAATCCATTTTGAGTGATTCAAGTTGCTATGGTTTCATATTGAACTTAAGTTTATGAATCTAAACAGAAAAAGTATAAGTTTATAGTCAAAAATACAGATTACAAGTTGTTTTTGTAAAGGTAGTCATTTCAGTCGAAAGAACGACGTCTAGATGACCATTTTGGAAAACATACTTCCACTTTGAGTTTAACCATGATTTTTGGATATAGTTTCATGTTCATAAGAAAAATCATTTTCTCAGAATAACAACTTTTAAATCAAAGTTTATCATAGTTTTTAATTAACTAACCCAAAACAGCCCGCGGTGTTACTACGACGGCGTATATCCGGTTTTACGGTGTTTTTCGTATTTTCTGGTTTTAAATCATTAAGTCAGCATATCATATAGATATAGAACATGTACCTAGTTGATTTTAAAAGTCAAGTTAGAAGGATTAACTTTTGTTTGCGAACAAGTTTAGAATTAACTTAACTATGTTCTAGTGATTACAAGTTTAAACCTTCGAACAAGGTAGTTTTATATATATGAATCGAATGATCTTATGAACATCATTACTACCTCAGGTTTTGTGGATAAACCTACTGGAAATGAGAAAAATAGATCTAGCTTCAAAGGATCCTTGGATGTCTTGAAAGTTCTTGAAGCAAAATCATGACACGAAAACAAGTTCAAGTAAGATTTCCACTCGAAATAAGATTATTAAAGTTATAGAAATTGAATCAAAGTTTAAATATAAGTATTACCTTATATTATAAAGATATCTTACTGTAAATAAGAAGGATTTCTTGAGGTTGGATGATCACTCAAAGTGGATTTGCAAGATTGGAAGTAAGCTAGCAAACTTGGAAGTGTTGTTGGTATGTTCTTGAGTAGTTGTTTTATAACTTGGTTTATGTATGGATTTATGAACTAGATTGAGCTAGATTTTGTTGAAGATGATGAAGAACACTTAGAACAAAGGAAGAACACTTGAGACAGAGTAGTTTGATTCAAGAAAATTGAAATGGAAATGTGTTTGTGAGCTCTCTACTTCACGTGAATGTAGGGGTGCCATATAGTCTCCATTAGTTGTTAAATTTGTGAGATATTTCATTCTAGATGTTAAATGATGGTTCCCACATGGTTAGGTGACTCACATGAGCTGCTAAGAGCTTATCGTTGGAGTGTATATACCAATAGTAAATACATTTAGAAGATGTGTATTGTACGAGTACAAATACGAGTGCATATGAGTAGAATTGTTGATGAAAATGAATGAGGATGTAATTGTAAGCATTTTTGTTAAGTAGAAGTACTTTGATAAGTGTATTGAAGTCTTTCAAAAGTGTATGAATACATATTAAAACACTACATGTATATACATTTTAACTGAGTCGTTAAGTCATCGTTAGTCGTTACATGTAAGTGTTGTTTTGAAACCTTTAAGTTAACGATCTTGTTAAATGTTGTTAACCCATTTTTTATTATATATAATGAGATGTTAAATTATTACATTATCATGATATTATGATGTATTAATATATCTTAATATGATATATATACAATTAAATGTCGTTACAACGATAATCATTACATATATGCCTCGTTTCGAAATCCTTAAGTTAGTAGTCCTTTTTTTTTACATATATAGTTCATTGTTAATATACTTAATGATATGTTTACTTATCATAATACCATGTTAACTATATATATATCCATATATATTACATCATATAGTTTTTACAAGTTTTAACGTTCGTGAATCACCGGTCAACTTGGGTGGTCAATTGTCTATATGAAACCTATTTTAATTAATCAAGTCTTAACAAGTTTGATTGCTTAACATGTTGGAAACACTTAATCATGTAAATAACAATTTCATTTAATATATATAATCATGGAAAAGTTCGGGTCACTACAGAATGAAGCTTATATAAGGTTTGGACTCTATCGATTTAATACCCACATCACTAGATAATACAATAGTGGAATACATCTATTTATAGAAGTACTAGTAATTATGTAATAGATCTATTATCCACTGGTATAAAGGATATTTGAACTCAGTTGACAACTATGTCCAGAAGCGCGTGGATCCCTTTCCTATTTGGTAGCTATTTGTATGAACACCCCAAAAGAGTTTGGACACCCAATTTGGATAAAAAAAATGGATTGTTGGGTTCCCTAGGAATTGAGAAAGTATTAACCATGAACTGTGCATGGGTTAAACTTTTACATTCCTTTGATGTCTTGTAAGGCCATTTTTTAGCCGCCAATGCGTGCCCTAGTTTGTTCAACTTCGTCTTCGATGTCAGTTGAATAGTATCTTTGACGTAGACAACAAAAGATACAATTATTCTAATAGATCATAATTTATCTAAGTGTTGTGTACTGCTCTAGTCGGTGCTAGTTCTTCTCATGCTAGTGCTTCATAAGATCTTCTTGCTGGTTAAGCATACATCCTATGCTGGTTATGAAGAACCCTTGAATCTTTAACTATCTTGTACAGATAGTGAAGGCAGCATACCAACTCACTCAGACACAGTAAACAATGTTTTTCTTAAATTAATAGATATGTAAACATATGCTGGCCTGCATATTAAAACTAGTTTTATAATCATGTTTTGTCATAAAAGAATCCTATTTACTTAGGGGTCTCAACAATCTCCCCCTATCTGGTGATGACAAAACATATAGCAGTAAAAGAAAAACTGTAAGGCCCAGCTCTAAAGGACTTGAGAAAATAAGCAGTAAATTGTCCTTTAAGTTTACTATTCTGCGATATTTTGCTAAGTTATCTATATCTTATAATCTGATATACTTTTGAAGATAACTCACTCAATAATATCCATTACTATCATTCAATGTACATCTAAAAAATGGAATATTACTACAATTACAGATTATAAAAAGAATAAAAAATCTATTCCTCATTAACTGGTTCTTCTTTAATCTTCACACCTGAGAAGCGTTTTGGGAGATCTTCAATTCTGGTCTGGATTATTACTAGTGGTAAAATGATTGGTTCATGTCATCTGTATGTGCCAGCTCCGGATTTCTTTTTCTTAGTTAGATCAGCATCCATATCAACTGTTGGTGCATTATGATGAAACATGACAAGGAACTTCGAAATCAACAGGTTTAATTCACACAAAGGCGGAATTAGTGAATCAAACCATTGTAGTGAATATTGTGCTTTTTGGGATTAATTTAGTCAAACCACAACAATGGATGTGTGATTAGATTAACACCTAGAGCTATTATTCACCTCCTGAGTGATTTGGGTTGAGAGAGAATTGGACAAGGCTACCAGATCTGAGTGATGTGTGTGTAATGAGAGGCTTAACCTAAAATGAAGAACATAACACTTAACAACCCCTGCTGTTGAGTCAACCGTGCGAGTCAGTCGTCACTCGTACGAGTGGGCTGTCTCAGCCGTACGGGTGATCACTCACTCGTGTATGTATACTCAGATTAGATTTGTGACTCAGCTCAGCTCCACCGTGCGTATGAGCTTGTCAGCCATATAAGTGAGACTTCACTCATACGTCTGACTGAGTCTAAGATAGTCAAACTTTCATATCGCGTTCCTGCAGTACCTGTAACCACATATAAACATAGATAGGATAATAACGAGCAATCATGGTAGCCCATAAACTGAAGTACTAATCACAAACGTAGGATAGATGTCTAGGGACTTACAGAAAATGCATCAACAACTCCCCCTAGGACCTAGACCATCGATTACAATAAAGTAAACGTTCGTGAAATACATATAAGTCCAAAAGTAACATCATTTTAACATCAAATACACATCCGGATTCTCTCTCTTACATAAAAACATCAAAAACAAAATATAAACTAGCAACACAGTATCTGACAGGATTCAGTTGGTCTGAGCTTGGTTTGAGCTTTGAGCATCACTTTCTTTGTTGAGGTAGGCATAGTAGACATCGATTACACGTTGATATCTCATAGCTTCTGTAACATCCCGTCTTTTTTCCGTTTACTTTCCGTTTATTTATTCTAAAGTCCGTTATGTAATTTTAACATCTTCCGTTAATACGCGTTTTAAAATATTTCGTTTAGGTAATTCACGCACTCGCTTCAAACTTGAGGGACTAAACTTGCCAAGAGACTAAACTTTTGAATAGGTCAAATGGTCAACACCATCTCCTCCATTCATTCATCCTCCACTTTTCCTTTTACTTCCAACTTTTGCTCTCAAAACTCTTAAACAAAGAATCATCATCTAAATCCGATCTAGCGAGCGTCATCAAAACAAATTGCATATTTAGAATCCTTGCAACTTCCTCTTCAAATCCATACCAACTTCATCTCATTTGGGTAACTTTCTAAAAATACTAGATTTCATGATCTTGATGTTTTTGACTTATAAAAGTGTTAGTTAGTATCTATGGCTCGAGTCTAACATGAATATATGATTTGTATGCTCGATCTTGTTGTTTTAGTGTAACTAGCATGAACTTGAAGAGTGTATGTTTGATGTTGAGATTTAGTTGCTTAAATGTTGTTAGATGTTAAAAGTGCATGTACTAAATGTGTTACTAGCATCACTAGTTTCACTTTGATGTGTAGGTTGATCTAGAAAGCTTCAGTAACATGATTATTGATTTTGTGATTTTGGTTAGGGTTTGATAGACTTAATTATGAACTTTTGATGCATTAAATTCTTAACAATGTTGTTTGTAAGTGTTTAGTTGTATTGTATGCATAATTACCTATGAAACGGCGTATTATATGTATGCATTCAATTCCCGAATCATCAATGTGCATTTATGAACTTGGATGCAATTAATGGTGAACATTTAATGCAGTTTTGGTTGTTATAAATGTTGAATTGATTGATGATATGTGCTTAGTTGTTTTCCTCGTCAAAATACCTTTTCGACGATATAAGATACATGTTATGATTGTTTGCGGATTATAAATTGGGATTGATTGAGTTTTGGTTCGGGCACTTATGTAAGTTCAGCAAGCAGGATCTGTGTACTGATTGGGACGCCATCCAAACATCTGGAGACCATCCAGCCCTTCACATCTGGATGCCGTCCAGCCTATTTGGACGCCGTCCAAATGAACTACCAGATTCTGTTTGGATTGGTCTTTTACCGTTTAATTCTAACTATGCTACGCACCTCCGATTAACATGTAACTTGTTCTAACATGCTCATATATGATTATAAAACTCAGAAAAATTGTTCGAGACCCGACTCGAACTTATTGACTTTTTCGTTGACTTTGACTTTACCAAAGTTGACTTTTATTCAAACTTAACCAAATACTTATGCAATCGACCTAATATGCTTTTATACTTGTACCTTGCATGAAACTTGACAACGTGATTCACATGTTATATATTAATTGAGTCGTAACGAGCCATAGGATTAATTGAACAACTTTGACCGACTTCATGTTTACCAAGGTGAGATCATAGTCCCACTTTTACTCTTTCAAACTTACATTTGGGATGAGAAAACATAAACGTTTCATTTTACCAAGTGAACATAAGTACGGAAACAAACATTCTACGTACGAGTTAGAACAAAAATCCTCAATTCGATTATCATTAGTTACACTTGCCGGGTATAAGCGAGAACTTATGTTGTATGGCCATATGGGTTTGACAAACCCTCATTCGGACGGTTCGCTACCATTATTCGGATGAAATATATTTTTGAGAAATAGTGTAGGTTCTAACACTATGTGTATGGGGTTCGTGGAAAGTTAAGCCTTGATAATTGGGTGCTCGTGATAACAAATTTTAGAATGGTTTACTATTATTTCAACGTTATAAATCTTGTGGTTCATTTGTACTTACTTACTTACTTACTTAAACCTATGATTTCACCAACGTCTTCGTTGACAGATTTCTATGTTTTTCTCAGGTTCTTGAACAATAGGTGTTACATGCTTCCGCTCACTATTTTTGATACTTGCTTGGATGTCGAGTATACATGCATACATGGAGCATCTTTTGACTTACTTTTAAATCGTGTCACATAGGTTTCATTTGTACGTTAAACGTCGTAATGTAACTAGTCGTTGAACTACTTTTGTAAACTTGAAACATCTTTACATTTGAAATGAATGCGACATATTTTGGTCAAACGTCATTTTAAAGACTTATGACCACGTAACGGGACCTAAGTGGATGGCGCCGTCAATGACGATTTTGTCGGGTCACTACAGATGGTATCAGAGCATTGGTTGTAGGGATTTAGAGTTCATTGGTGTCAATCCCCGAGTCATAGGGTACATTAGTGAGTCTAGACTACAACCGGCATATAGACTTGAAGTAGGAATTACTTGACTACTTGTGCATTTATACTCGAACTCTTCTATTCGTATCTAACTCTTATTTCATCTTAATCTCACGTAGTTTAATTTGATTGACATGCCACCTTGACTTTATGAGGTAATGTCGAATGCACATATGAATTAGGGTAATATAATTTCCGGGATTATATTACAGTGACTCATATGGATGTTCCGACATTATAACATAAAGAATTTAGGGCGAGTCATGGAAAATTTTCTATCTTTATTTCATATCACGATTAGTATTATTGAGAATACTAATCAACGAAATTCTTGTGTCTTGAAGGAACAATGCCTCCTCGCCGAGTCCCATGCAATGAAACTCCCGAACAAGCTCTTCAACGAATGATAGCCACCACCGTAGATGCGGCCATGGCCAGTCACTCATCCAACAACAACAACAATAACAACAACCACAACAACAACAATGGAGCCGGTAACTCAAATGAGGGATGCTCCTACAAAGCTTTCATGGGGTGCAAACCTCATAGTTTCGATGGGACCGGAGGACCGGTTGCTCTCACACGATGGTTTGAGCAAACGGAAGTCGTTTTTAGTATAAGCGGTTGCCGGGACCAAGATAAGGTCAAATACTCCACCCACACTTTTGCCAGTATCACTCTCACGTGGTGGAACACATATGTACAATCAGTGGGTACCGATGAAGCCCACGCTCTCTCTTGGTCCGATTTAAAAGAAAAGATGATCACCGAATACTTTCCGCGTGAAGAGACCTGAAGGCTCGAAAGCGAGCTAAGAAGTTTGAAAGCGGCCAGAAACGACCTCAACGCTTATAATCAACGGTTTGCCGAGCTAGCTCTAATGTGTCCAAACCTTGTAAATCCTGAGCCTCTACGAGTTGAACTTTACATGGATGGCCTTCCTAAGAGCATCAAACATGGGGTAATGTCATCCAAACCCGCTAACCTACAAGAAGCTTTGAAGATGGCCCTCCAATTAATAGAAACGGTGGACGAAATCGTAGTACCAGCACCTAAGGCCGAGGATAAATCGGGTGGCAATAAAAGAAAGTGGGAAGCCCCCCAATCAAGCAACAACAACAATAACTTCGCCAAGAAGCCTTTCACCTCTGACGGCAAGAAGGGTTATGCCGAAAACCTACCTCTTTGCAACAAATGTCACAAGCATCACTTTGGTGAATGTGGCAAGCTAATTTACCACCGGTGTTAAGGAAGTGGCCATAAGGCCAACGATTGTAAAAGTGCCGCCCCTGTCGCTCGAAAGGGGCCCAATGCACCAAAGACGGTCACTTGTTACGAATGTGGCCAAACGGGTCATTATAGAAATGCATGATCAAAGAAGAAAGATAACCTCAATACGCGCGGCCGAGCTTTCAACATTAACACTAAGGAAGCCCGAGATGACAATGATCTAGTCACGGGTACGTTTCTTCTCAACAATTCTTATGTCTCTTGCTTATTCGATTCGGGTGCCGATAAGAGTTTTGTATCCAAGACTTTGACTCATTCTTTTAGTACTCCACCACTTCCACTAGATACTACTTACACCATTGAAGTGGCCAGCGGGAAACTATTGAGTGCCGAAAAATTTTATCGGGGGTGTACGTTAAACTTAATGGGTAAAGAGTTTGAAATTGACTTGATACCTATAGAATTAGGGAGCTTCGATGTAATCATTGGTATGGATTGGTTAGCCAAAATGAAATCTCACATCCTTTGCGATCTTAAAGCGATTCAAATTCCTATCGAGAATGGTGAACCCTTGATTGTCTATGGCGATAAGAGTTGCACCGGACTCAACCTTGTCTCGTGCCTTAAAGTTGAAAAATACCTTCGTAAAGGTTGTTTCGTAATTTTAGCCCATGTTAAGAAAGTCGAGATCG
The DNA here is from genome assembly GCF_046630445.1 of Rutidosis leptorrhynchoides. Taxonomy (NCBI): domain Eukaryota; kingdom Viridiplantae; phylum Streptophyta; class Magnoliopsida; order Asterales; family Asteraceae; genus Rutidosis; species Rutidosis leptorrhynchoides. The sequence continues at coordinate 175,279,022 of NC_092339.1, forward strand.
ACGAGAAGCATATCGATATTGTGCCAATTGTTAGTGACTTTTCCGATGTTTTTCCCGACGAATTGCCAGGCCTTCCACCTCATCGACCGGTAGAATTCCAAATCGATCTTATTCCGGGAGCCACACCCGTAGCACATGCACCGTATAGACTTGCTCCATCCGAAATGCAAGAATTGCAAAGTCAAATCCAAGAACTACTTGACTGTGGTTTTATCCAACCGAGCCATTCACCATGGGGTGCTCCGATTTTATTCGTTAAGAAGAAAGATGGATCCCTACGAATGTGCATCGACTATCGTGAACTAAACAAATTGACGGTTAAGAACCGATATCCTCTTCCACACATCGATGACCTCTTTGATCAACTACAAGGGTCTTGTGTATATTCAAAAATCGATCTCCGCTCGGGTTATCATCAACTAAGGGTTAAGGGGGAAGATGTCTCCAAAACCGCTTTTCGGACTCGCTATGGTAGTTACGAATTCCTTGTCATTCTATTTGGTCTAACTAACACACTGGCGGTGTTCATGGATCTTATGAACCACGTGTGCAAACTGTATCTCGACAAGTTCGTTATTGTATTCATCGATGATATCTTGGTCTATTCTAAAAGCGAAGAAGAGCACGAACAACACCTTCGACTTGTGCTCGAACTCTTGAGACAAGAATGACTCTATACCAAATTCTCTAAGTGTGAATCTTGGTTGAAGGAAGTTCAATTTCTCGGTCATGTCGTAAGCGACAAAGGCATTAAGGTCGATCCCGCAAAAATCGAAGCCATTAGCAAATGGGAAACCCCTACTACTCCTACTCACATTCGACAATTATTGGGTCTCGCCGGATACTATCGTAGATTCATCAAGGATTTCTCTTTGGTTGCTCGTCCTCTAACCGCATTAACTCACAAGGGAAAGAAATTCATTTGGACAACCAAACAAGAGTCCGCGTTTCAAATCTTGAAGACAAAGCTAACCACCACTCCTATCTTGTCACTTTTCGAAAGCAATGATAATTTTGTTGTATATTGCGATGCCTCGAAACATGGTTTTGGTTGTGTATTGATGCAACAAAAGAAAGTCATTACTTATGCCTCTCGACAACTAAAAATTCATGAACGGAACTACACGATACATGATCTCGAACTCGGAGCCATTATCTTTGCACTCAAAATGTGGAGACACTATCTTTATGGAACCAAGAGTACTATCTTCACCGATCACAAAAGCCTTCAACACATCTTCGATGAAAAACAACTAAACATGAGACAATGACGATGGATTGAAACTTTGAACGATTATGATTGTGAGCTTCGTTACCATCCCGGGAAGGCGAATGTAGTAGCCGATGCCTTAAGTCGAAGAGAATGAGCGGTGCCTCTTCATGTCCGAGCTTTAAACATCACCATCCACACCAATCTCAATAATCAAATTCGTGTAGCCCAAGACGAGGCTCTCAAGGATTAAAACATGTCTCTCGAATGCTTGAACGTCCTGACCTCTCGATTCGAAGTTAAGGAGACCGGACTCCGATATTTCTCTGGAAGAATTTGGGTGCCTAGTTATGGGGACTTGCGAAGCCTTATTCTAGACGAAGCCCATAAGTCAAGGTATTCGATTTACCCCGGTGCCAATAAGATGTACCACGACCTCAAGGAACAATATTGGTGGCCAAACATTGAAAGGGACATTGCTACATATGTTGGAAAGTGCCTAACTTGTTCCAAAGTCAAAGCCGAACACCAAAGACCGTCCGGACTACTTCAACAACCCGAAATCCCACAATGGAAGTGAGAGAGAATAACGATGGATTTTATCACAAAACTACCAAGAACGGCGAGCGGTTATGATACTATTTGGATTATTGTAGACCATCTCACCTAATCCGCCCACTTCCTAGCCATGAAGGAAATCGACAAAAATGGAGAAAATTGCACAACTTTACATTAAAGAGATCGTAGCCCGTCACGGTGTACCATTATCGATTATTTCTGACCGAGATGGCCGTTTTGTTTCTAGATTTTGGTGTACCTTACAAAGAGCATTGGGAACACGATTAGACATGAGCACCGCATACCATCCGTAAACTCACGGACAAAGCGAACGCACAATTCAAACCTTGGAAGACATGCTACGAGCTTACATTATCGATTTTGGAAAAGCTTGGGACAAGCACTTGCCTCTCGCCGAATTCTCATACAACAATAGTTATCACGCGAGTATTAACGCCGCACCATTCAAAGCATCATATGGCCGCAAATGTCGTTCACCTCTTTGCTGGGCCAAAGTAGGCGACACACAAATCACCGGACCCGAACTCATTCATGAAACAACCGAGAAGATCGTTCAAATCTGAGATAGGCTCAGGACGGCCCGCAGTCGTCAAAAGAGCTATACCGACATTAGACGCAACGACCTCGAATTCCAAGTCGGTGATCGCGTAATGTTAAAAGTCGCACCTTGGAAAGGTTTAATCCATTTCGAGAAACGCGGGAAGCTAAATCCGCGGTATATTGGTCCTTTTGAAATCTTGGAGCGTGTTGGAACTGTTGCTTATCGTTTAGATCTTCCGCCTCAACTGATCTTCATTCATCCTACTTTCCATGTATCAAATTTGAAGAAATGTCTCGCCGAACCCGAACTCATCATCCCTCTCGAGGAGCTTACTATTGACGACAAACTTCATTTTGTGGAAAAACCGGTTAAAATTGTGGATCACTCCGTCAAAATGCTAAAACAAAGCCGAATTCTGATTGTCAAGGTTCGGTGGAAAGCCAAGAGAGGACCCGAGTTTACTTGGGAAAGACAAGATCAAATGCAAAGGAAATACCCTCATTTATTCATAGATTTGGAAACGCAAGATCCCGAGGAAGAAACAACGACCACTACGCCTACTTAAATTTCGGGACGAAATTTCTTTAAGGAGTAGGTAATGTAGCATCCCGTATTTTTTTCGTTTACTTTCCGTTTATTTAGTCTAAAGTCCGTTATGAAATTTTAACATCTTCCGTTAATACGCGTTTTAAAATATTTCGTTTAGGTAATTCACGCACTCGCTTCAAACTTGAGGGACTAAACTTGCCAAGAGACCAAATTTTTGACTAGGTCAAATGGTCAACACCATCTCCTCCATTCATTCATCCTCCACTTTTCCTTTTACTTCCAACTTTTGCTATCAAAATCCTTAAACAAAGAATCATCATCTAAATCCGATCTAGCGAGCGTTCATCAAAACAAATTGCATATTTGGAATACTTGCAACTTCCTCTTCAAATCCATACCAACTTCATCTCATTTGGGTAACTTTCTAAAAACACTAGATTTCATGTTCTTGATGTTTTTGACTTATAAAAGTGTTAGTTATTGTCTACAGCTCGAGTCTAACATGAATATATGATTTGTATGCTCGCTTACGTTGTTTTAGTGTAACTAGCATGAACTTGAAGAGTGTGTGTTTGATCTTGAGATTTAGTTGCTTAAATGTTGTTAGATGTTAAAAGTGCATGTATTAAATGTGTTACTAGCATCACTAGCTTCACTTTGATGTGTAGGTTGGTCAAGAAAGCTTCACTAACATGATTATTGATTTTGTGATTTTGGTTAGGGTTTGATAGACTTAATTATGAACTTTTGATGCATTAAATGCTCGAAAATGTTGTTTGTAAGTGTTTAGTTGTATTGTATGCGTAATTACCTACGAAACGACGTATTATATGTGTGCATTCAATTCCCGAATCATCAATGTGCATTTATGAACTTGGATGCAATTAATGGTGAACATTTAATGCGGTTTTGGTTGTTATAGATGTTGAATTGATTGATGAAATGTGCTTAGTTGTTTTCCTCATCAAAATACTTTTCCGACGATATAAGATACATGTTATGATTGTTTTCGGATCATAAATTGGGATTGATTGAGTTTTGGTTCATGCACTTGCGTAAGTTCAGCAAGCAGGATCTGTGTACTGATTGGCACGCCATCCAAACATCTGGACGCCGTCCAGCCCTTCACATCTGGACGCCGTCCAACCTATTTGGACGTCGTCTAAATGAACTACCATATTCTGTTTGGATTGGTCATTTACCGTTTAATTCTAACTATGCTACGCACCTCCGATTAACATGTAACTTGTTCTAACATGCTCATATATGATTATAAAACTCAGAAAAATTGTCCGAGACCCGACCCGAACGTGTTGACTTTTTCGTTGACTTTGACTTGACCAAAGTTGACTTTTATTCAAACTTAACCAAATACTTATGCAATCGTCCTAACATGCTTTTATACTTGTACCTTGCATGAAACTTGACAACGTAATTCACATGTTATATATTAATCGAGTCGTAACGAGCCATAGGACTAATTGAACAACTTTGACCGACTTCATGTTTACCAATATTGATACAACCTATTTGTTTAGGTCAAGACTAGCATTCTTTCTTGTACACGTTTACTTGTGAAGTACATTTACATTCGTGCACTCAAGGTGACATCATAGTCCCACTTTTACTCCATTAAACTTACATTTGGGATGAGAAAACATAAACGTTTTGTTTTACAAAGTGAACACAAGTACGGAAATAAACATTCTACGTACGAGTTAGAACAAAAATCCTCAATTCGATTATCATTAGTTACACTTGCCGGGTGTAAGCGAGAACTTATGTTGTATGGCCAGATGGGTTTGACAAACCCTCATTCGGACGGTTCGCTACCGTTATTTGGATGAAATATATTTTCGAGAAACAGTGTAGGTTCTAACACTATGTGTATGGGGTTCGTGGAAAGTTAAGCCTTGATAATTGGGTGCTCGTGATAACAATTTTTAGAATGGTTTACTATTATTTCAACGTTATAAATCTTGTGGTTCATTTGTACTTACTTACTTACTTACTTACTTAAACCTATGATTTCACCAACGTTTTCGTTGACAGATTTCTATGTTTTTCTCAGGTCCTTGAACAATAGGTGTTACATGCTTCCGCTCACTATTTTTGATACTTGCTTGGATGTCGAGTATACATGCATACATGGAGCATCTTTTGACTTACTTTTAAATCGTGTTGAAGCGTCCCGTTCATATCAATTATAAACGTCACGTACTTATTGGTGTCATTGCGAGGTATTGACCTCTATATGTGACATTTTTCAAAATCTGCATACGTTTTTATGATATAAATCATAACCTTTATTATAACCAAAGGCTTAAACAACATAATAATGATTATCGCTTAGCGATAATCTTAGTCTTACAAACTTTATATTTGATAATAACAATACGATTTCCAACATATTTCACATTACAAATCTTTCGGTATGCAGTTTTATTTTTGACACAAATATGCATACTCCAAATCTTGCTTAAATTCGGCATAATGCAGCGGAAGCTTTTATTTATCACCTGAGAATAAACATGCTTAAAACGTCAACATAAAGTTGGTGAGATATAAGTTTAATGCTAGCAGCGTTATAAATATAGACCACAAAATTTCATATACATAAACGTTTTAATAAAAATATTCTAAGTGGTTGAGCACTTGATAGCCATACTTAACATTTAATCAACGTCGCATATTCCCTTTATTATGAAATCTCACTACACCGTACCAAGTGTAGTCACCGAAACGAAGTACTGTGCAACCGTTGAATACTGGTCGTCCAGTCCGGTTGGGGTTGTCAGGCTCGATAGATCTATCAACAGGATCCGCGTTTACAATACCGCATGTAAATAGTAGTTACCAAGTTACAGGGAAGTATGCCAGTGGTACAACTCAAAGTAGAATATATATTTTTAATCACTTGTGTCCATAACGTAAATTATAAAATGCATGTATTCTAATCCCAAAATATTTAGAGTTTAAAAAATGGGACTATATACTCACTTTTGCCTTGAAGATATTTAACACGACTTGGTCTCCGATAGATATCACGAACCTAACCATATATATAATATATCAACATATTTTCTTTTCAAATAATCATTACATATATACTTTTAATATCTATTAGTCCATAGTTAGAAGTCCGATGTTAGTGGTCCACAATTAGTTGCTCAATAAAATAAATAAAGACCCCATTGTATTCGTATTGATCGGAATTAATCTCAACCTATGGTACCGTGTTGTCAAATGACGTGTTGCGTACATAAAGTACCGTGTTGTCAAATGACGTGTTGCGTACAATCATGAGGTCTTATAATTAATCTTCTTGTGTTGTTTACTGGTGGTCCTGAAATATGTAAAATCAAATCATGATTAAATATATATAAAATATCATATTAATTAGCAAAGATATGATTAGTTTAGTTTTACTCAAAATATTTTCGTAGCTAAACTAGCTTCAGATACCCGATTTTGTTTTAGCCGTAGTTTCTTCAATACAACTCCGTTTTTGTTGGTTCAACTTGCCACTTCCTTGGATCGAGCCATTATTTATGAATATGAACTGTAAATACCTTAGTTTGCATTCAAAATCACAGGTTATAGGTCAAACTTGGGTGAATCTTATGAAAGTGATCATTTCCATCATAAAAACAACATCTAGATGATAATTTTTATAAAAATACTTACACTTTGAGTTATACCATGAGATTTTTATATATTAACATATTCATAAGAAATATCATTTTTCCAGAATATAAACTTCCAATTCAAAGTTTAAGATGGTTTTTAATTATCCAACCCAAAACAGCCCCCGGTTGCACTCTGACGACGTAGATTCAGTTTTAAGGTGTTCTTTGTAAAATCAAGTTATATCTTGTTAAGTTAGCATATCATTATGATATATTACAGGTCTTGAAGTGTTTTAAAAGTCAAGTTAGAAGGATCTATTTAGTTTGCGAACAAGTTTGAAATCATTCAAACTATGTTCTTGTTGTTATAATTTATAACTCAAAATAAGGTAGTTATATAAATATGAATCGAATAAGATTATGAATAAGGTTACTACCTAAAATTACTTGGATAAAGCTACTGGAAAGGAAGTATAACTCTTGATCCTAAAGAGTGGTGAAGTTGGATTGAAAGATTGGAAGTAAACTTAGAATATAGACTTGAAATGAAAGTAGTATCTTGTAGTGTTCTTGTTTGATCTTAATATGATGGTTATTAAGGTGATTCTTGAGAGAGTTTTTGCTGGATTTCTTAGAGGTGAATGAAGCTTACAAGTAGGTGTTTTTAGCTAGAGAAAATGTGCAGTAAAAATGAAAATGGAATGGAGTATAAATGGTGGTGAAATGATGTATAAGTTTGTAATATTGTGTAAAAGTCTTGTAATATGCCAAATTGATTAATCATGCATGCTAAGATCCAAAATTTGCTGACTCATGGCTGCTAATAAAGTGATTGTGATGTGTATATACCAATAGTAAATACATATAGAAGCTGGGTATGATACGGGTACATATACCCTAGATATACTTGTAGAAATCTTGAGGAAACGAAACGAGGATTCAAATATAGCTATCTTTTGTAAATATACTTATATTGTTTTATGTATATATGCCCTTTAAAAGTGATTAAATACATATTTATACGATACTTGTATAACCATTATAACTTATAGGTATATATGTCAAAGAACGTTACATATAGTTATCGTTTTGAAAACTTAAGTTAGTAGTCTCTAAGTATACTTATAACTCATTGTTATTATTATACAATGATATGTTAAACCATCCTTAGATCATGTTAAATATGTATAAATACGTATATGTACACAATTGTATAATTATCGTATGTTATATAGTTCGTGATATCATCAGTCAAATTGGACGGTCAAACGTTGTGTAAAACTCTTTACAAAAACACAAGACTCAACAATTTGGATTTCTTATCATGTTGGTAATGTTTAATTTATGTAAATATTAATCTCATATGTATAAAACGATCAGAAAAATCCTGGTCGTTACAGTACCTACCCGTTAAATAAATTTCGTCCCGAAATTTTAAAGTTGTACCTATTTTGCGTTCTCTGGAAACAAATGTGGGTACTTTTGTTTCATCTGATCCTCTCGTTCCCAAGTAAACTCGGGACCCCTTCGAGCATCCCAACGAACCTTAACGATTGGTATGTTGCTCTGCTTGAGCTGTTTAACTTCACGGTCCATGATTTTGACTGGTTCTTCTATGAATTGTAGTTTCTCGTCGACTTGGATTTCTTCAAGAGGAATGGTGAGGTCTTCCATTGCAAGACACTTCTTAAGGTTTGAAACGTGAAATGTATTATGTACTCCGGCGAGTTGTTGTGGTAACTCAAGTCGATAAGCTACCGGTCCAGCGTTCGATGATCTTGAACGGGCCTACATACCTTGGGTTCAGTTTACCCCTTTTGCCGAAACGTATTACACCTTTCCAAGGTGACACATTTAGCATAACCATGTCACCGATCTGAAAATATAATGGTTTCCTTCGGACATCGGCGTAGCTCTTTTGGCGACTACGGGTTGTTTTTAATCTCTCCTTGATTTGTACTATCTTCTCAGTAGTTTCGTGTATGATCTCGGGAACAGTTAATCGTCGATCTCCTAATTCATTCCAACAGATAGGGGATCTACACTTCCTTCCATATAGTGCTTCAAATGGTGCAACTTTATTGCTCGCATGATAACTATTATTATACAAGAATTCTGCTAATGGTAGATATTTATCCCATCCGTTTCCAAAATCGATCACACATGCCCTGAGCATGTCTTCAAGAGTCTGAATTGTTCTTTCACTCTGCCCGTCAGTTTCCGGATGATATGCGGTGCTCATATCCAAACGAGTTCCCAGGGCCTCCTGTAGTGATTGCCAGAACTTTGATGTAAATCTACTATCACGATCGGATATAATGGAAATAGGTATTCCATGCCTTGAAACAATTTCCTTTATGTATAATCGTAATAGTTTCTCCATTCTATCCGTTTCTTTTATAGGCAAGAAATGTGCAGAATTGGTGAGACGATCATCTATTACCCAAATGGTGTCATAACCCCATGCAGTCTTGGGTAACTTCGTGATAAAATCTATGGTAATACCGTCCCACTTCCATTCTGGGATTTTTGGTTGTTGAAGTAACCCTGACGGCTTCTGGTGTTCTGCTTTGACTTTGGAACAAGTTAAACATTCCCTGACATATGTTGCAACGTCTGTCTTTAAATTAGGCTACCAATAATGCGTCTTAAGATCTTGATACATCTTTCCAACTCCAGGATGTATCGAGTATCTTGTCTTATGTGCCTCGTTCAATATCAACTTCCTTAATCCACCCAACTTTGGTACCCAAATACGTTTTACAAAATATCGAATTCCGTCTTCCCGTATAACGAGTTGCTTCTCATACTTCTTCATTATTTCATTTCCTATGTTTTCCTTAGTAAGAGCTTCTCGTTGAGCCTCTTTGATTTGTGAGTTGAGATTCATGCGAATTTTTATGTTCATCGCTCGTACTCGAATTGGCTCTCGTTCCTTTCTGCTTAGAGCATCAGCCACTACATTCGATTTTCCGGGATGATAGCGAATCTCACAATCATAGTCATTTATCAGCTCGACCCACCTACGTTGCCTCATGTTCAGCTATTTTTGATCGAAAATATGTTGAAGGTTTTTATGATCGGTAAACACAGTGCATTTAACCTCATATAAGTAGTGTATCCATATCTTCAATGCAAACACTACCGCTCCCAGTTCTAGATCATGCGTCGTATAATTTCGCTCATGAATCTTCAATTATCAGGATGCGTACGCAATAACTTTCTTTCGTTGCATAAGGATGCAATCAAAACCTTGTCGTGAAGCGTCACAATATATCTCAAAATCATCGTTCCCTTCAGGTAACGATAAAATAGGCGCCGTAGTCAATTTCTTCTTCAGTTATTGAAATGCACTCTCCTGCTCAGAAGTCCATTCGTACTTCTTCCCTTTTTGCGTTAACGCTGTTAATGGTTTAGCTATTCGGGAAAAATCTTGAATAAACCTTCTATAATAACCGGCTAAACTCAAAAATTTACGTATTTGTGTTGGTGTCATAGGAGTCTCCCATTTTTCAATGGCCTCAATTGTAGCTGGATCTACCTGAATTCCTTTGCTACTAACAACGTGGCCAAGAAATTGCACTTCTTTCAACCAAAATGCACACTTAAAAAATTTGGCGTATAACTGTTCTTTTCTTAACAATTCTAATACCAACCTTAAATGCTGCTCTTGCTCTTGCTCATTTTTGGAATAGATAAGAATATTGTCAATGAAAACGATAACAAACTTATCTAGATATAGACTCCAAACTCGATTCATGAGGTCCATGAATACAGCGGGCGCATTCGTCAATCCAAACGGCATGACCAAAAATTCGTAATGACCGTAGCGTGTCCGGAAAGCAGTTTTTGGAATATCTTCTTTTTTTACGCGTAGTTGATGATAGCCCAATCTTAGGTCAATTTTCGAGTAAACACATGATCCTTGCAGTTGATCAAATAAGTCATCAATTCTCGGTAGTGGATACCGATTCTTGATAGTTAACTTATTTAATTCATGGTAATCTATACACATTCGGAAGGACCCATCTTTCTTCTTGACGAATAAAATCGAAGCTCCCCACGGTGAAGTGCTCGGTCGAATGAAACCACGGTCCAGTAATTCTTGTAACTGGCTTTGTAACTCTTTCATCTCAGATGGTGCAAGTCTGTATGGAGCACGAGCCACTGGTGCAGCTCCTGGTACAAGATCTATTTGAAATTCTACAGATCTGAATGGAGGTAATCCCGGCAACTCTTCCGGAAAGACTTCAGGAAAATCTTTTGCTACAGGTACGTCATTGATGCACTTCTCTTTTTCTTTCATTTCGACTTTATTAACATGTGCTAGGATAGCATAGCACCCTTTCTTCAAGCACTTTTGGGCTTTCAAACAGCTAATGAGTTTTAGCTTTGAGTTACCCTTATCTCCATAAATCATTACTGGCGTTTTATCCTTACGAGGAATGCGAATTGCCTTCTTGGCACACACAACTTCAGCTCCTATTTTGGACATCCAGTCCATGCCGACTATTACATCAAAACTTCCTAATTCTACGGGTATCAAATCAATTTTAAACGTTTCTCTGGCTAAATTTATTTTACAATTACGGCAAATTTTATCGGCTTTAATTAGTTTACCATTAGCTAACTCAATCATGGACTTAGCATCTAGAGGTAATGATGAACAATTCAATTTAGTGTAAAAGTCTCTACACACGTAACTTCTATCGGCACCAGTATTAAATATAATAGATGTTGATAAGTTATTAATGGTAAACGTACCCGTAACAAGCTTCGGGTCTTCACACGCCTCTCTAGCATTAATAATAAATGCTCTTCCACGTGCAGATCCGTTATTCTTCTCTGGATTCAGGCACTGGCTCTTATAATGACCCTGTTTCCCACACCCATAACAAGTAACATTGGCCAAGGCAGTTCTATTTGCATTGGTGGCAGGAGTCTTGGTGCCATTTGTATTTGTAACGGGAACCCTACAATCTTGAGTAAGATGATCCCTTCGATTACAATTGTTGCACACCACATTACAATAACCAGAGTGATGTTTGTGGCATCTGTTACATAAAGGATTTCATCCCTTATAACCTGAGCTTGAACCACTACCCGCACCTTGCGTGGTTTCTTGTTTCTTGTTGGATTGATGATGATTACCTTCCCATTTTCTTTTGTTTTCCGATGTCTTGACATCGGTGTTCTTATCCAGAATAATCTAGTCCATCAACTCGTTTGCCATAGTGATGGCTTCATGAATAGTCTTGGGTTTCGATGCTGTAACATTTGCCTTGACATTTTTAGGCAAACCATCTTTGTACAGTTCTATCTTCTGTTCTTCGGTTGGTACCAATTCAGAACATAGCAAAGCTAATTCCATGAATCGCTGATTATAGTTGGTGAGTTCAGTACCAACAACTTTCAGGCTTCGTAATTCAGCTTCCAACTTCCTAACCTCGTTCCTTGGACAATACTCGTTGATTAGCATTGTTTTGAATTCTTCCCATGGAGTATCATAAGCTACATCTCCTCCTACGGCCTTCACATAGCTTTTCCACCACGTGAGTGCACTATCTTGTAAGGAGCATGATGCATACTTGGTCATGTCCTTCTTAATACAACCACTGATTTTAAACACAGACTCAATCTTTTCGATCCACCGGGTTAAACCGACAGGTCCTTCTGTTCCACTGAATGATGAGGGCTTGGAACCTTGAAAAGTTTTGTAGGTACATCCCACACGAGGATTTGGGTTAACTACAGCACCTCTTGCAGCCTCGACCCATAACATTCTGTCGTTCACTCGCTGATTGATGAATTCCTCGATTTCTTATTCCGTCATTCGGTTCAATCGCGCCATATTCTTCAATAAGAATGAAAAAAAATAATTATTCACATGGAATATTATAGATGTAGTGTGTATTTACAGTACATCGTAGCTTATTAATAATATGAACCATTTATTATTATAAAAGCCTTTTCTTCTTATTAGCGTTTTATAATTATATCTAGGGTAGTACCTACCCGTTAAAGTTCATACTTAATAGCTTAGTACGGAAATCAATTACTACCACCCAAATAATACTCAACCATGGAAAATTATTGCATTTCACACTTCACTATTTCACATATGCTTATCTTACATCAAACATCAAGCAAACTACACTAGTAATATTATACAAAAAGTTATATGATCCCATGGTTTACAACAACAGCGCATCATTTAGCCTATATCCCAAAACATTTGTGTTCAGGGAATCGCTTAACGCTAATCCTAGCTGTCTCCCTACATCTTGGCTGATGGGCCGAAGAACTGGATGTCGGGATAGAACAAATAGGAATAGCGGGAATATGGGTGGAAGTGTCTGGTGGAGTTGGTGCCACAACATCCACACTAAACTCGGGATTTGGATTTTCCAATTCAGTAGCCTTTTATTTCTTTCCTCGTTCGAACTTGTCTTTCATAATTTCCTGTATTTCTTCCTCCTCAGGATCACTTTCCGGTTCCTCTTCAATTGATTCATCTGGAAATTGTGAGTCTTCCCCAAAGGTGTCGTTTTCATCATCGGATAGGTTAATGACTGGAACACTATCTGAGGATTCTGGTTCGGAGTCGCTGAATGTGATAACAAGTTCTAAGCCGGACATCTATCACACAACAAGTAGCACGTTAGTACCACATAATATTTACATATTAATTTTTAACCAACAAGGATAAGCAATAGTTTTCGAAATCAAACACGGTCAAAGTCCAGACTCACTAATTCATCTTAACAAACTCGATAAGACACACTAATGCAAATTTTCTGGTTCTCTAAGACCAACGCTCTGATACCACCTAAAACGTCCCGTTCATATCGATTATAAACGTCACGTACTTATTGGTGTCATTGCGAGGTATTGGCCTCTATATGTGACATTTTTCAAAATCTGCATACGTTTTTATGTTACAAACCATAACCTTTATTATAACCAAAGGCTTAAACAACATAATAATGATTATCGTTTAGCGATAATCTTAGTCTTACAAACTTTACATTTGATAATAACAATACGATTTCCAACATATTTCACATTACAAATCTTTCGGTATGCAGTTTTATTTTTGACACAAATATGCATACTCCAAATATTGCTTAAATTCGGCATAATGCAGCGGAAGCTTTTATTTATCACCTGAGAATAAACATGCTTAAAACGTCAACATAAAGTTGGTGAGATATAAGTTTAATGCTAGCAGCGTTATAAATATAGACCACAAGATTTCATAGACATAAATGTTTTAATAAAAATATTCTAAGTGGTTGAGCACTTGATAACCATACTTAACATTTAATCAACGTCGCATATTCCCTTTATTATGAAATCTCACTACACCGTACCAAGCGTAGTCACCGAAACGAAGTACTGTGCAACCGTTGAATACTGGTCGTCCAGTCCGGTTGGGGTTGTCAGGCCCGATAGATCTATCAACATGATTCGCGTTTACAATACCGCATGTAAATAGTAGTTACCAAGTTACAGGGAAGTATGCCAGTGGTACAACTCAACGTAGAATATATATTTTTAATCACTTGTGTCCATAACGTAAATCATAAAATGCATGTATTCTCATCCCGAAATATTTAGAGTTTAAAAAATGGGACTATATACTCACTTTTGCCTTGAAGATATTCAACACGACTTGGTCTCTGATAGATATCACGAACCTAACCATATATATATATAATATATCAACATATTTTCTTTTCAAATAATCGTTACATATATACTTTTAATACTTTTAATATCTATTAGTCCGTAGTTAGCAGTCTGATGTTAGTGGTCCACAATTAGTTGCTCAATAAAATAAATAAAGACCCCATCGTATTCGTATTGATCAGAATTAATCTCGACCCATGGTACCGTGTTGTCAAATGACGTGTTGCGTACATAAAGTACCGTGTTGTCAAATGACTTGTTGCTTACAATCATGAGGTCTTATAATTAATCTTCTCGTGTTGTTTACGGGTGGTCCTGAAATATGTAAAATCAAATCATGATTAAATATATATAAAATATCATATTAATTAGCAAAGATATGATTAGTTTAGTTTTACTCAAAATATTTTCGTAGCTAAACTAGCTTCGGATACCCGATTTTTTTTAGCCGTAGTTTCTTCAATACAACTCCGTTTTTGTTGGTTCAACTTGCCACTTCCTTGGATCAAGCCATTATTTATGAATATGTACTGTAAATACCTTAGTTTGCATTCAAAATCACAGCTTATAGGTCAAACTTGGGTGAATCTTATGAAAGTGATCATTTCCGTCATAAAAACAACATCTAGATGATCATTTTTATAAAAATACTTACACTTTGAGTTATACCATGAGATTTTTATATATTAACATATTCATAAGAAATATCATTTTTCCAGAATATAAACTTCCAATTCAAAGTTTAAGATGGTTTTTAATTATCCAACCCAAAACAGCCCCCGGTTGCACTCCGACGACGTAGATTCAGTTTTAAGGTGTTCTTTGTAAAATCAAGTTATATCTTGTTAAGTTAGCATATCATTATAATATATTATAGGTCTTGAAGTGTTTTAAAAGTCAAGTTAGAAGGATCTATTTAGTTTGCGAACAAGTTTGAAATCATTCAAACTATGTTCTTGTTGTTATAATTTATAACTCAAAATAAGGTAGCTATATAAATATGAATCGAATAAGATTATGAATAAGGTTACTACCTCAAATTACTTGGATAAAGCTACTGGAAAGGAAGTATAACTCTTGATCCTAAAGAGTGGTGAAGTTGGATTGAAAGATTGGAAGTAAACTTAGAATATAGACTTGAAATGAAAGTAGTATCTTGTAGTGTTCTTGTTTGATCTTAATATGATGGTTATTAAGGTGATTCTTGAGAGAGTTTTTGCTGGATTACTTAGAGGTGAATGAAGCTTACAAGTAGGTGTTTTTATCTAGAGAAAATGTGTAGTAAAAATGAAAATGGAATGGAGTATAAATGGTGGTGAAATGATGTATAAGTTTGTAATATTGTGTAAAAGTCTTGTAATATGCCAAATTGATTAATCATGCATGCTAAGATCCAAAATTTTCTGACTCATGGCTGCTAATAAAGTGATTGTGATGTGTATATACCAATAGTAAATACGTATAGAAGCTGGGTATGATACGGGTACATATACCCTAGATATACTTGTAGAAATCTTGAGGAAACGGAAGGAGGATTCAAATATAGCTATCTTTTGTAAATATACTTATATTGTTTTATGTATATAAGCCCTTTAAAAGTGATTAAATACATATTTATACGATACTTGTATAAGCATTATAAGTTATAGGTATATATGTCAAAGAACGTTACATATAGTTATCGTTTTGAAAACTTAAGTTAGTAGTCTCAAAGTATACTTATAACTCATTGTTATTAGTACACAATGATATGTTAAACCATCCTTAGATCATGTTCAAATATGTATAAATACGTATATGTACACAATTGTATAATTATCGTATGTTATATAGTTCGTGATATCATCAGTCAAATTGGACGGTCAAACGTTGTGTAAAACTCTTTTCAAAAACACAAGACTTAACAATTTGGATTGCTTATCATGTTGGTAATGTTTAATTTATGTAAATATTAATCTCATATGTATAAAACGATCAGAAAAATCCGGGTCGTTATACGTGTCGCATAGGTTTCATTTGTACGTTAAACGTCGTTATGTAACTAGTCGTTGAACTAATTTTGTAAACTTGAAACATCTTTACATTTGAAATTAATGCAACATATTTTGGTCAAACTTCATTTTAAAGACTTATGACCACGTAACGGGACCTATGTAGACGATTTTGTCGGGTCGCTACAACTTCCTATTTTTTATCATCTCTGAACGTAATGTGATGGCGGTGAAGTGTCTCCACATCAAATCTTGACAAGTTTCTTAGCCACATAGGATTCAGAATCCTCACATTGTCAAACTGTATGCTTCTATCTTCTTTTGCAATTGCAGTCAGTATCACTGCTTCCTCCGATAATTCGTCATAGAACCACCATCTGAAGTTTTTACATATATCCTTGGGTAAGGGCATCAACAGAGATTTTTCATGTACTTGGCTGGACGGAACTTAACAACGCGAACAGGTCCATCTTTTAAATTTAACTTTATTGGGTGTATGGAAAACCTGGCGGCTGTTGACTTAAAGATATCCCATTTCCCTGTCTTGTACTCATATCTGAGTTTTCTCTGAAACAACCTGGAAAGGTCATTATCTTCAGCGTTCAACATCTTCAGCTTCGCAAGTTGCATGATCTCAAAGTAAGGTAGAATTTTGAAGTGACTCGGTCTTGCCATATAATCAACTCCTCCTTCCTTCTTGATCGTAAAATAATTGATCTCCTTGAAGTAACCCCAGCTCAAAATTTTACCCTTGGAATACTTCTTGGTTCTCTTTCCCTTTTCATAGAAACTGAAAAACTTTGGCTCGAGTTCTGGCTTATTCATCTGATTAGGGTTAACAACGTTCTGTTTCCACCAACTCTGACGGATCTCATCTTCTTCAACGTTTCTGTTAACTTTAACCCTATCACGTTCGAATCACTTATTAATCTCATTCCATACCTCGTCTTTAGCTTGCTCGGCTCGGAGTTTCTTCTTCTTTAGCTCAATCTCTTTTCTTTCTTTCTCAACGAGCAGTTTCTTAAATCGGATTCTCTTATTCGTTTCCATTAACACATCAACTTCCTTGATTTGATCCTTGTATACCTTCCTCACCTCTTCTAATTCATTCAACCTCTTTATTTTCACCTCACTACTCAAATTGAAAAAGTCACTTAAAGTATTGAGTGACGGATTCGAGTAGGGCTCGAGCGAAGGCGTAACAATGTCAACTTCTTCTTCTTCTTCATTTTCAGATTCTGTCACCAATTCATCTTCAGATTCAACAATCACATCGTCTTTCACATTACCTTTACTGACAGAATCTTCACTCTTTTCATCCGCAAACAAATTATCAAAATCACTTAAATCAAAATTTTGGATTGATTCGGGAAGGACTTCAGCAGTTGGCTCTTCTTGTGGAGCATTGTTTTTAGCTTCAACTGTCTCTGCATCCTCTGTATCATTTTCACTATCGGATGCCAGAACAGCAAGCTGTTCCACTGGGAAATCATTTGGTGGAACGTCCCCCTTTTCTGTATCATTAAAAACATTTGAATAATTAATATAATATTCAGCAGTAAAGACCTCACCATATTCATTAAAGCTTCGAATAGGTATCACTAATGGAATTTCAAAAGAGGGTCCTCCAGTGCCAGCATCTTCTTCATCATCTTTCTCGTCATCACCTCCCAAATCAGAAGAATATTCACCTCCATCCGTTATCAACTTAGTTTTACCAAAGGTAATTTGTTTGAGCTTATCGTTCATCTCCTTCAACATCAACCTATTTTCACTCTTAATAGCCAAATTCTTTTTCTTTAACTTCTCCATCTATCCTTTCTGACGGTCCATTCGATTACACAACCTTTTGTTTTCTTCCACTAATGACTCAATCTTTGCTTCACTGGCCTTCTTCTCCTCAATGGCTTTATTCTCGAGATTAGTAATCTTAGTGATCAATGAAAATAGAAGATTCTGCTGTGTCTTGAATTCTGATGACATGACCTGAGGTGTTGTGGTGGCGGGTCTCGGTGAGGTAACAGCAGCTCTAGCGTCCTTCATGAAATCGAAAGGCTGTCTCTGAGCTTGTTGTTTAGAACCTCCCCGAGATGACCTCTGAGGTGAGTCATAATTGTGTTTAGTTCTTTTCTCCTTTTTCTTTGGCTGTTCGGAAGTCATCGGTCCTTTACCTTTCCTCTTCCTTTGAATCAAGCTAACATCTTCCTCAGTTGCTTCATCATCATCACCATCAACATTATCATCATTTCCTCTTTGAGCTTCACCAGTTGCTCTTTGATTATCACCTCCACCTTCCTCCTCATCAGTAACTTCAAAGTTAGAGTCGGAATCCTCATTTCTCCAAGCATTACCAGCTGGACATCGATAATTCTCCTTGATGAGATGGCAAACAAGCTTTCTGTTAAAATTAGGTTTCAAATCATCGTTTCTTGTTTCCTCCATTCTCCGAAAAGTTATCAGATTCATTGGTTTAAGGTGAATAATATCCTCTTCACGCTTTGGTAGATCTGGTGCAGCGTCATTGATAATCATTTGAAGAAAATGGGCGTAGATGAGATATCTCTGTGTAGAGCTGAAAAGATTTGCTTTGAAGTAATAGAAGACGAATCCTGAGAAATCATATGGAGCCCTTAGGACAATTGCCACAAACATACTCTGCACTTTCTCATTCAGCTTATCAAAACCAGCTTTACGTCCACTCAAGCAGAGCATTATCACATGAGCAAGATATCCAAACCGTGGAGGCAGAAGAGTCTTCATCAGTTCAGATTTACCAGAGATATAACCAGAATATGCACATCTCTTGAAGCATCCGTGGATTCTTTCTCGATTGATTGTCATATGGGAGCAGTTCTCATCGTTAAAACTTAAAATCCACCTTATCAAAGTGTTAGAAACACCGATCTCAAGCCCTTGAACAGTACTGACCAGCTTAGTCTCAGCTTCTGACACATCAAGTAACGCATTTCTCCAGAATTCCCTTTGGTGACTATAGTAAGCAATGCATTGAGTAGAAATAGCAGTATGGATCCTTGATCGCTGAAGAAAAGCTATAATCTCTTTAAAATGATCACCCCTCTCGAGAGTAGTGTCATAGAGGGCGACTTGATTGTTGAGATCACCCTTCTCTAGAATAATCTCTTTCTGAGCAGGTGGGTTAACGGGATTCACTTGAGGATTTACCTGCTCCCCCTGAGCTTCTTGGTTAACAACTGGAACGTTGTCATGTTGTTCTGCCATTGGTGATTTCTTAACAAACTGAAATAGCAACAGAAATGTTAGAAATACAACTCACATATCATAAGACATCAAAGCATTTGCAACAAAGTGTCATAACTCATTAAATAGGACAAAACATGCAAGTGATGCTGTCACACGTGTAGCTGAGGGATCAGACGTGCGAGTAACATAGTCACTTGTGTCACTGTTGACACGTTTGAGCAGTAATATGGTTTCAGACAAGGTACATGGTTGAGGCAACATTTATAAACGAGTGAGTCAACCGTGTGGTGACTCGTGCAGGTAATCACACGTATCAGCTCTATCAAGTGATTGAGTAGTCAAATGAAATCAAACGAGTGGGCTCAAAGGTTCACACGGTTAAGCCTTAACCGCATACTGACTCGTGCGAGCCATGTCCCACACGTACGAGTGATGTCACTCGTGCATGTCTGATGAAACCAATATTAAATGCACTTTTTAAATCGACGGGATTACATGTTTGTGTGTTTTATGGACCGATTTACATCACAATAGCAAGTATAGATAGCATTTAACTCAAAATAATAGTAAATAATCATCAAAACACACATCAATTTAACAAAATTCGACTTATAAAACCTTAGGGTTTTGACACATTCAAACAACAAATTAACCTACTAAAACTTGATGAAATTATACCTAATTGGTGGCTCTAAGGTCGGCTCAATATGCTTAACAAACACTGCAGTGGAATACTCGATTGGTGAAGGTCAATTTTAGAGAGAGAAAATGAAGTGGGTGCACAAATGTGAGTTCCTGTGCTCAGCACCCTCTATTTATACTCTCGTGCTCAACCGTACGGTTGAGCACACGGTTCACCATTAACCGCTCGTCTCACAGTGTCACTCGTGCGTGTGACCCAGCTAACTTAAGACAATTTTAGAACAGGGTTATCCGTACGGTTAACCTCAGTCATGTGGTTACTCGTACGATTCACACATCAATCGTGTGAGTGAGCCACTTAGGCAATTTCAAATTTTCACTAACTTAGGATTTCGACTCGTTTGGCAATCTTAGAGCTAACTAGCACTTTCAATTTGAGTCATAAATCACTAATCCATCAAGTAATGATCATTAACACTTAGGCAGAAGAAAAATCCTAACCAAAACAAGTTTATTACTCTAAACATTCTGTTTCTCAATAGTAAATCCTACAGTGTAATGTCATCTTAAGTTCACTAACAACTTAAATCATTTTAAGTCCTTCAAACAATGACAAGCTCTACAAACTTCTATCTTATGGATTTGGTGGTCAAAACTATCTTGATCTTGACAAGGTTCTTTCAGATGTCATTGTGCATTCAGAGGATAATCAGAAAATAAAGAGAAGATAAAATCTTTATAAGTTTTCTGAAATATAATGTCATGCAACTAAAAATATGCAAAGAAAAGACATTCTATCATGATATGCAATAACATGCAAACTAAAATCTTTTTGTTGTTTTACAGTTTTCAATGCAAACTATCTAACAAACAAATAAACAAACACATAAGTCCACATTCTTTTTGTGAGCAAGATGATTAACAATTTTAAAAATGGATCAGAATTAACATATTGAATCGACTTCTGTTGTTCATTCCTAATTATCCAGTCTATGTCTATTATCATGCAATTACTGATATCAATCCTCATTAAACATGAACATATTCATTCCGGACACTTCGACAATCATGTTGGCATTAATTACTTGAACATTATAGAGCAATAATTTTTGAGATCATGCTAAGTTCATTAATCCTTGATTCTTTCATCACTTATGATTGTGCTTTTTTATTAGGATGTCAATTCATTACGCGTAACTTTTTGTTATCTCTATCCATGTACTTCATTCAAATTGAACAGGATGGTTCTCACGACATTTTGAATAACCCTGTCAGCCTTTAGCTTCTACCAATGTGTTGACAATCTTCAATCTAGTTGGTTCGGCAGATCTTAGAGTATGTTGTATTATCCGAATAGGCGCATTATTTACCGCGAGAATTGGTCTATAGTTAAAGCAGACTTGCCTGATGACCAGTCGTCACACGAAATAAATCTCAAGGCCCTTAACTTCTTTATGTTCAAGTTGACATGGAAAATAGAATCGAAAGATAAACTTTCATTTATATATTATTTAGAGTATATCTAGGTAAGTATCTTTCCAACTTATAGTCTTAATAGGTATAACTCTAAATTGCAGACGACAAGAATCTTGATAGTTCAGTGTGAACGTCATGATTAAACAATTCAACCTGTGTAGGGGCGTCACACTAAGAATGATCTGAGTTCTTTATGAGCTCATCGTGAATCAGCATTCTTCGTACTTTCAGGACTTTTCCATCTTGATACGCCAATTATTTTTGACTTCAATTTCCTTTTGATATTTCTTTTTTAGCATATCACTGTCTTTTGATATATTATTTTGAACGCCATCATGATTGGATTTTCCATTTTTATGCATGAACTCATGTTTCTTTGTTGTGTGCTCAGATCACTCGAAGGTGTTCTTCCTTAAATGCTTGAACGGTCCGCAATAAGGAATTATACTTTTCAACCTTAAGTGAGAAGGGGCACTTACTTCGACATAAACTAATTTTCTATGAGATTTTCGGGGTTTAGTTTTGATTATTAAGTCTTAGGCCCGTGACAACATGGTATGCACCAGCCAAACATATAATCCTCACCCTTAAATCTACCCCAACCTTTTCTAGTGATTATCAATTATGATAGGGATACCCTCAACCGACTGTTGAGTTCCTCAACAATTATCATTAGATATAGTTTCAGAGATAATTAGGTGACTACATTCAAATGCTACAGATCGTCCATAACTTCTGAATCTTAGATGATCGTTATCCTTATTATGATTGTCTAATGCCAAAAATTCATAAGTCACATCTATCAGTACATCACACAACAGATAAACATAAACGTTCAAATAAGTGCTTACTAATCAAATATATCAATTCTCAGTATAGTAATTTCTTCATCTCCCAAAAATTAATCAAAACAAGCTCATTTTCAAAATTTTTAACTTTTTAGGGTTTTCTGATGAGGCATTTTACACTTTTTAGGTATTTTCTGTTGAAATAAATACTCCCCCTAAAATACTAAAACATAAAATCTTTTTGTCTTTTAGCATTTTAAACAAAGAAAACAGAAAATAGCTACAGACTAGCATGCAAACATGAAAGAAATCATGCAAAGAAATGCAGACAGAAAGCAAAAATATGCAATACAGATAATAAGAAACTAAAATCTATATGTCATGCATCCTTCATGCAAAGTCTAAAAGTTTGATTAAACCTCATAAACAACATCCGAAATTACTTTGTCTCGATCATCAATGCCATTCATCTCTAAAAGTAGCAAGAACCTTGGTTTATCAAAAGCCTTAGTAAAAAGGTCAGCCCTCTGGTCCTTAGAACCTGTTCTCTTAAACTCAATTATCTTTTTCTCATGGAAATCCCTAAGAAAATGATATTTAACACCTATGTGTTTAATCTTAGAGTGTTGCACACGATTCTTAGTAATTGCAATAGCAGCAGTCTTATCAATATAAAGAGGAGAGAAAGAGATTCTTAGTCCGTAATCGTGAAGTTGTTGTTGAATCCAAACAACTTGCGAACAGCAACTTGCAGCAGCAATATATTCAGTTTCACACGTGGAAAGTGCAACTGCAGTTTGTTTCTTGCATTGCCAGGTCACCAGCCTTTCTCCTAGAAATTGACATCCTCCTGATGTAGATTTGTTGTTGATTTTTCAACCTGCATAGTCTGAATCACTGTATGCTACAAGATCAAACTTGTCTTCATTCGAATACCAGATACCGAGATTTGGAGAATGTAACAGATAATGTAGAATTCTTTTGGCAGCTGTAAGATGAACTGTATTCGGATTAACTTGATAAGGAGCACACATATATGTTGCGAACATAATATCCGATCTAGATGCAGTGAGATACATGAGCGATCCGATGATTGCTCGATAGTATGTAGGATCAACAGGCTCCCCTTCACAGTCCAACAAAATACCGTGATTCACAGCTAGCGGGGTCGACACAGGACATTCTTGAGTCATACCAAAACGTTCGAGTATATCATTTACATACTTTGCTTGATGAAGAAAAATTCCATTATCAGACTGTTCGACTTGCAAACCATGAAAGTAGTGTAAGAGACCCAATTTGCTCATTTTGAATTCGTCCTTCATCACCTGCTCAAACTCATTGATGAGTTCCTGCTTAGTAGCACCGAAAATAATGTCATCCACATAAATCTGAACTAAGATAATATCATCATCTTTAACTTTCGTGAACAGAGTACAATCTACTGTGCCCATTTGATAGCCTTTTTCAATCAGATAACTTGACAGACGTCCATACCAAGCTCTCGGGGCTTGATGTAAACCTTATAGGGCTCTTCGTAAACGGTAAACTTTGTCAGGATGAAGATGATTTTCAAAACTTGGTGGTTGACTGACATATACTCTTTCATTTAGCTTGCCATAAAGAAATGCACTCTTGACATCCATTTGGAACACTTTAAACATCATAAATGATGCAAAAGTCAAGAAAATGCGAATAGCTTCCAATCTGGCAACAGGAGCAAAAACTTCATCATAATCGAATTCAGGATCTTGCTGATAACCTTTAGCTACTGATGTGTGCGAACGTAACCTTTATTTATGAACGGATTTGAGTTGTTTTGTTACACGAATTGATTTATTGTATATGTGGTATTTTATTGATTTTAGGTTGATTTCACACATATATATAGGCAACTAGTCCTATCCGTGTAGTTTAGATTGTTGGTAAATCCGATTCGTTCCACAGGGAGATGGAGTGTTTAATGGTTTTCCTTTTTTATAGTCTTTGATGTCAAACTTAATTAAGGAGGGTTTTGGATTAGGCAATTTATAAAATAACAGTAAAAGCAAATAACTTAACTAATTTACTAAATAAAATAAAATTACAATATGACAAGAATTATCTTAAAATGATACTAAATGAAACTATACTAATTATGATGCATTAATTATGTTACTAAATGGTAATTAGTAAAATAGTAAATTTTAATAAAACTATATATTTAGATTTTTGTTTTAAGCAATTATTATATAAACTTATTTAAATTAACTAAATGACATTTTTAATTAAACTAATACAAATTAAAAGGAAATTAATTAATTTACTAACTATAAACTAGATACAATTTATAAAACTATAATAAATAATAATTTTTAAGATTAAAACATGTATTTTAGTATTTTATACTAATTAAAACTAATTATATAATAAAAATAACTAATAACCTAATTATATAATATTAATTAATTAAAAACCCTAATTTTTGACCTACTGGTACTGTAGCCGCGTCCAGGTCTTACACGATTCGTGTGAGGCTACACGATTCGTGTACGGCTAAAATTATGTGACAATTAACTGTTCGAAAAAGAAATATTTTTATGGTTTCTTTTTATATTATAAAAATAGTATTCGTAAATAAAAATGATAAAACTTTTATAAGAAGTATAAATAAGATAAATGGGAGTGTTTACTTAATTGTGTCACCCCTAGGTCCATGGATTGTTTTAAGTTTTACGCCCTATTAAAATGTTCTAGTATCAAACTTTACATTTTTCTCTCGAATAAATATAAAGTTACAACTTAACTAAATAAAATCTAATTTTCATTGGATTCTTTTTAGAAAGCTACTATTCCCTAAGCATTTAAATTGAGACCTAGCCTAGTTTTGACCTTCGCCAACACCCAAATTATAACGGTTTCCCTTTTTATAATTTCACCTTCATATAATTTATTGATATCACCCAAACCACCGAAGTTTATTTCTAAATTGGTGTCAATAACTTATCCATAAATTCGTCTAGATCATTTTTAATGTTGAAGCTTAATTTAGGTAAATAAATATAACTTTCGTTATTTACATTTACTAAATTAAGTGGCAAGGGTTAAATACCTAATTACACAAAAATGGTTCTTTTAACTAGGCTCAATATTAAAAATACTAAAGTTACATTTTAACTTTACTAATGGTAACAATCCATTTCACTAGGGGCTCTACATTTAAGCAAACACTAGGGAAATTTAGCTATTCATTACACTAGGGGAGACATAAAAATATAGATATGCAAACATAATAACAACGCTAATTTTAACAGAGTAAACTTACTAAAATATCTTCACTTGCATTAACTTCAAATGGTAGAAAAATTACAATAATAACACCCCTTTCACGCGTACAATAACACCCTTTATCACGAACAATACCCCTAAATATTACAACTATTTTTAACCTTGAACTAATAGAGTAATAAAAATTACAGAATAATAACTTGCGTATAATAATTGTATGAAAATATGTGTGTGTATAGTAATTTTGTGTTGTAATAATGTGTCCCTGATCTTCTCAACGTACTCCGTATTTAAACTGAATAGAAGTAGTAGTTGAACTTAATTGGATGGAGTCTTTGCTGTCTTCAATTTGAGAAAAGAATTATTTTTTAAACATCAAAAGCAGCCGCCCCATTTCAGTGTTATCATTATCTCGGCCTAACATTACACGATTCGTGTATCAGTACACGATTCGTGTGAGAACAAATATTCTACACGTTTCGTGTAGACATACACGAATCGTGTAAGATCAAATAACAGTTTTCTTCATTTTTCTTCTTCAGTTGTTCTTTGTTGATCCCGTGTTTGACGTGTACAGATTTGGCACTTCTCATTTGAACTCTTTTCTTCTTTCATCTTGTACTTTCATTCGGATAAACGTTTCTTGATATAAATCTAGTTAAAACTATCGTTTTATCGTTGTTTCTTCTAACTTCACTCTTTTGTCGTTTTTCTCGTGAAATGCGCATTGAATGTCTTTGTAGATGATAAAAACCTATGAAATATAAGTGATATTGCGTTGAATAATATGTATGTTTAGAGCAGTATCAAAATACCCCACACTAGAACGTTGCTTGTCCTCAAGCAATTACATCTTTTAACAGAGTTAGAACATTATATATCTTTCTTATCGAACATTTAGATCACACAACACACACTACACGAAATGAAACACACGCTATATGAAATATATTACACAACACAGTATTTATTGGATCACACGCACACCACACGAAATGAAATTCTGACAACAGAAACAAACATGAAACTCGTGATTAGGGTTTAAAAATTTGGATCCTTAGGGAAAATTGGACCTTGTGAAAACGTTTTATGATTTTATAAAATGTCATGCTAGTTTTTACACTAGACACGTTTTCCGGTTTTAACCTCAAATTCCGGTTGAGGGTAACTGAAAACCGAAGTCTCAGTCGGCGATTAGCAAGCTATTCGCCCCCATGATTGTAGTATCATGGAACTTGAAGCCAAATGTCCAAAAATAGTTTTACACAAATATAATTCATAAAATAGCATAAGTTTTAGAACAAAATTATATCGTGTCCAAATATCATCGGTGAACCATGAGTTTGCACACCTCAATTTGTTATGGCATATGTATGTTGACCGCGGTCAAACATAGATGCAGTTGATCTTTACGGAGATCATCCATCTGGGGATTAGATTCATTAGTCTTAAAAGCTAATTTGCATTGTGCCCCCCCATTGTACGGGACATATCCTTCTCATGGTTAGGATAAGTCTGACCACCAAAAACCCTGTTTGATGCTGAGGTTAGGTGGATTTCCAGCCGATTTTAGGGATGACTTTACAAGATTTTTCGTCAACCTACAGCTGTTCTGGACTACATCTTCTAACATAAGTTAGCAAGTGTGTCAATTCGGAAGACTTTACTTCCTTACGGGATGGACTTGATTCATCCTCTATTACTCGTGATAATGGAATATTCAGGTTTATACGTTCCTTAGCAATGATATCTGCAATAAACTTCAAAGAAACATGTGATAAATGGTTCTCAATATAAGGATTTATAAATTCTTGTTATAAATGGTTTTCTTTTATAAGTTTTAAACAAATAAACTTATGTATTTTTAATGTATGGAGACAACAATTTCGGTTTTTACACCTGATCTTTAATTGCTCGTAGTTACCTTAAAAATTGATTAGATACATTTGTTTAAAAATTTTCAAATTTTCATAAAAACCAATAACTTATAAGTTCTCGAGAATTTATATATTCCCACCCCACACTTAAGATTATGTAATGCCCTCATTACATAAAATCAGATAATAATGTATAAATTTGAGAGGACAATTAGTGTGAAGTATTTGGAACTTCCTTTGTTAACCGATTTGGATTTTCAAATTGTTTTACCTATGATTTTATCCAACGTTTGTATCGATGTTTCGTTTCGTCTAATTGCATTTTTGTCTGTACCTGTCAAAACCATGTTAAAAACACACAAAATATGGGGTTGTACTTCAAGCATACAAAACAATATTACCCCACACTTATTTCTTACTAATATACAATAAAACATTAGAAGTATAAAGAATATCAATACACACCATTCAATTATGTTATTACAAACTAAAAAATAAAAAATAAAAAAAAAATAAAAACAATAGAACTAGTCAAATGGGCTCCAAAATGGTCCTCCTCGTTCGCCCTCCTCCTGTTGCTGTCGCTGCCGTTGCTCGTTTAGGCGTTGTTCCTCGTAGAAACGCCTATATGCATCCTGACTCGCGGCTATTGCGGCGTTATGGTCATAGGGTGGAGGTAGAGGGTCATCGGGTGATTGCCATGGGGGATATGATGGAAAGGCTGAGGGTGCGTAAGCTTGCGGGTTAGACGCGTATAGATATGCTTGTTGGTGCGCCCACTCTAATTGATTTCCCATTCCCCTCTGATCATATCGGATGTTGGACAGCATATTATATTGATCTAGCTGGGTATGCCTAATGTCCCCTAATTGCCGAGATAAAGCAGTGTACTGATCTTCTGATCTCGCTCCCCAGTTTTGATATGAATTACGTACATCTAAACTCAATGCGTTAAACGAGTTTTGGAGCATATCGAAATCAGAAGTACCTGTATGAGACGAGCTAGCCTGATCTGTCTCTCGTCGTCTCCTCCTGGCTTCCCTCTCGGGTTCGTCATCCTCTTCCATGGGTTCCTGAAGCGCAACTTCCTGTGGCCTTAAACTAATCACCCCAGCCCTCACCCGTATAGCTTTAGCTATCCTATACACATCCAATCCTAAGGTACGAACCTGTTGATTTATCGGTTGGATTGGAGGTGCGAAGTCGTTCGGGTTGATATCGAACCAGGATGCCAAACATGTGATATAGTGACCCCCCGATATGTCACTGTCTCCTCGAGCACCCTTACCTACATTGGCCAAAAAGTAGGCCACTCCATAGGGTATACTAATATTAGTTTCCCTATCTCTAATAACATCCAAATACCAAAGGTCGACATAATTAATCCTATCTGTAGTAAGGAATGCCCTTTGGTTAATCGTGTTCGCTATAAATTTATGAATTAATCGATAGCGAATATCTTGGATCTTAAGGTATGATTCTCGGCCTGCTGTATATGAATTTCTTCCGGAAAAAGATCGCCAGACGCTGACAGAATCATAATCTCCTGAATACCTAGCTCCTGTAAATATAAATTCCCAAAAACCTGGAGCAATCATATCATCACCCTCATAAATCCCTAAGGCCATAGTTAAGTCGCCTAGGGACATTACTCTATCAACCCCACCCAGTCGGAATTGTAAGAAACTAGTATCTTGGACACTTGCGGGGCTTTTATCCATCCTAACAGTAGAGTAAAATTCTAAACACAAATCCCTATATACAGGAGCAGTCAAACCAAACAATCTCTCCCAGTCATTAAAATACCTAATTACCCCAAATTCATCCGTGTAGCTTTGGGTTAAAATATTCCTTATCTGTGTATCTAAATTAACTGGGTGACCTAAGGGAGTCCAATCAACAACGCAAACTTGATTGATTGTTCGATTTACCAGAGTAAGTAAATCTTTAACTTTTTGTACCCTTTGGCTTATTTCAATAGGGAAATGTAGAATCGGGTGTAGTTGCAACATTTGTTGTTCCATTTCGGGCGTAACTTCCTCTTGTTGGTTAACTGCCCTCATTCTAATTGGTCCCTGCATAACATTTTAAAAACAAGGAAATCATCCCAATAGAATGTGTAAATGTTAGCAAAGATTTTAACTTCAATAGACAACTTGTTTTCAACACCACCTTAATCAATTTAATTCAACAAACTTGGGATATTTAGTTCTATTATCCAAAACAAAGCAAAAACAAACCAAAAATCACAAATCAAAAATCAAGTTTCATAAAAAAAGTCTAATTCACAAGTGAAAACACGCAATTTTTGTAAGCATATCTACTTCAATTCAATCACATTGCGCATATCTCAGCTTCTAAATCATCCTTAACATCATTCAAACGCATACTTGATTCATGTAAGTATCAAAAGTTATCAATTTTAGGCTAAAATTAAAAATCACACAATCAAGCAATCAAAATCATGTTCACAAGTTCTATATACTAACAAAATACTCAAAAACAACTAATTATAACTAAATTAACACACTTTAGTTTCAATTTCTCAATTTTTCCCAAATTGGTATAAACCCTAATTTGCAAACACTAATTAAACATCATTTTCTTATGCTAATCGGGTTTATCATATTACTAACAACATAGATATAACAATAATCAAGAAAAAATCAACACAAACATGCACAAAATTCGGATTATAACTATAAAAAAAAATAATGAAAAACTTGAAGAACACTAATTAAAAGGGGTTAAAAATCCTTACCACTCTCGGCATGATGAAAGATTGAAGAATTAGAGGAGATTGAGAGCGTTAATTTAATGATTTGGTGCGATTTTGGGGTTTTTGGGGTTGAGCTCTCGTCACAGAAAAAAAAAATGGGGAAGGGATAGAGTGTGCAAACCAGTCCCCTGCCCTTTTCTGATATGGCCAGATTTTTAGCCTTACACGAATCGTGTAGGGCTACACGAATCGTGTAAGGCTTAATTTCAGCTGTAATTTTTTTTTTTTTTTTTTTTTTTATATAACTTATAATTAATTAAATTTAAAATCTCTTTTATAGATTTATATTTGTAACGGAAATTCGGTTTTTACACCTGTTCTTTATCCGTTTATAAATCTTAAAAATAAATTTATAAAATTCAATTCATTAATAGTTAAAGTTTTTATAGTTTTTCTGAAAACAAATTCAAAAATAAAAACACTCTATTTTTATTTAACTTAAAATCAATTGAATTCAAAATATCTTTTATAAATTTATATTTGTAACGGAAATTCGGTTTTTTTACACCTGATCTTAATCCGTTTATAAATTTTTAATTTCAATTTATAAAATTCAATTAATTAAAAGTTTAAAGTTTTTATAATTTTATCGAAAATAAATAAAATAAAAACAAGTACATGAAAAATAAAAATTAAATAAATAAAAATTCACTCTATTTTTGTTATATACCCTTAAATCAACTAATTTTCAAACTTAAAACTTTGTTTCCTATCGTCTAGGTAGAGATTAATTTCGGTTGTCAAACCTATCATTATCCACGACAAAGATTT
This sequence comes from Rutidosis leptorrhynchoides, assembly GCF_046630445.1. Lineage (NCBI taxonomy): Eukaryota > Viridiplantae > Streptophyta > Magnoliopsida > Asterales > Asteraceae > Rutidosis > Rutidosis leptorrhynchoides. Next base: position 175,310,035 of record NC_092339.1, read on the forward strand.
ACAAGTTATATATTTTTACGGTTATTGATAAAAGAGTATATTTTTGCAATCTACTATAGACTTTTAGAATTTAACAAATATTCTGTACAATTTTTTGAAAAATAAAAATTCAGTTGTGACACCTAACATTTTCATTTTCAAAGAAACAAGTTAAACTCAAGGCGTTTCACCTCAATTTAGTAGAAAGAATTTTTTTTATATTTATTTTGTTTTTCGTGGTTTACTATTTAAATGATATCTTAAAAATTTAACAATTAATAGCGTGCAATTTTGAACAACAATAATTCAGTTTTAACACTTTAACATTATCGTTTTTAATGAAAACAGGTTAAATTCAAGTTTAATCAATTTTAAATAGTAGACCTTTTTATAAAACTCACTGCAAACAAATATAAACCAAAATACACACAAAATAAAATAAAAAAAAATAAAAATAATATATGCACATACATACAATCGACGAGAAAAAGAATTAGATAGTGAACCCACGTTGACTCGCTTCGTAGTCGAGTCGCGAAATTTCGCTTCCCATTGCCTCGTAGGCGTAACCTCGTGGGTTTAAGAGGTTTTCTTCTAAACATTTGAAAGGCCCATCTCGGCATAAAGTTACGTACTCGAAATTAGAGTCCGTTTGGTTCTTTGGGCAATCTCCTGAGTGAGCTGGTTTTCCACATTTTTCACATTTACCCAATTGACGTGCCCGACGCCTTTTAGCGCATTTTGATTTGCCTTTTCCATAATTTTTCTCATTATAATCTTGTCTTTCTCCTTTTCTCATCGCATCGCATCTTTTCTTAATATCTAACACCACATCTCTTGGTAAAATCTTATCGCATATTAAAATGAAGTGGTTGTAGATATATTGACCTCGCATCTTAAAAATAAACAATAAAAACAAACCAAAAGAAATTAAAAAGGTAGAATGGAGGGAGAAGACTAGTTCTTTAGGGTCTGCTAGGGAAAGACCAATCTAACCCCACTCTTAAAGCTAAGAATAAAAATCGAGAATGGAGTTTAAAACCTTAGAGTTACCCTGAATTTATTTGTCCTTAGGGTAGAAGGTGGTTTCGTCTCTTTCCGTAGTATTGATTTCTTCAAAGTATAACTTGAGTCTGTGTCTGTTCACTTTGAAAGTTCCGCCGTCTTTATCATACAACTCTGCATATCCAGATGGAAAAACCTGTTTTATTATATATGGTCCATTCCATCGGGATCTAAGTTTACCAGGTGAAAACTTGAAACGTGATTGGAATACCAATACTTTATCCCCTTGCTCAAATTCTTTCTTTTTTAATCGTGCATCGTGCCATACTTTAGTTTTTTCTTTATATGTTTTAGAATTTTCGTAGGCTTGTAATCTTAATTCATCTAGTTCATTAAGTTGTGATAACCTATTTTCTCCGGCTTGTACAAGGTCGGTATTACATTCTCTCATAGCCCAGTACGCCTTGTGTTCAATTTCAACAGGTAGATGACACGCTTTACCGTATACAAGTCTAAATGGCGTGGTACCTATTGGTGTTTTATACGCAGTCCTAAAAGCCCACAACGCGTCATCTAACTTGCGTTGCCAGATTTTTGGGTTGTTATTAACCGTCTTCTCAAGTATGCGTTTTAAGGCACGATTCGTGTTCTCCACTTGACCACTTGTTTGCGGGTGGTACGGAGTAGAGAAACGATGAGTTACACCATACTTCTTCAACACCTTTTCAAGAAGGTTGTTGGTAAAATGTGTTCCTCGGTCGGATATGAGTGCTTTTGGGATTCCAAAGCGTGAGAAGAGATTTTTCAAGAAGTTTATCACCACCCTAGCATCATTTGTAGGCAAAGCTTTTGCTTCAGCCCACTTGGATACATAGTCAACGGCTACTAGTATGTACTTGCACTTATGTGAACTTGGAAAGGGTCCCATAAAATCGATTCCCCAAATGTCAAAGATTTCACAAACTTGGATGCCGGTCTGAGGCATCTCATCCTTTTTCGTGATGTTACCCGTTCGTTGGCATGCGTTACAAGTCCGAACGAAATCATGGGCATCTTTAAAGATCGTGGGCCAATAAAAGCCCGATTCAAGGATTTTTCTTGCAGTGTGGTTTGGTCCGAAATGACCGCCGGTTGGCCCTTGATGGCAATGCTCAAGAATTTGTTGAGCTTCTTGTCCGTACACACAACGGCGAATTATTTGATCCGCACCAACACGAAATAGGTCTGGGTATTCCCAGAAATAAGATTTTAAATCCGCAAAAAATTTCTTCTTTTGCTGATAAGTAAGTCCTTTTTGTAGTATGCCTGAAGCAAGATAGTTTGCAAAATGGGCAAACCATGGGATTTTAGATTCTTTTTCAACCCTCATTAGAGATTCGTCAGGAAATGTGTCCTTGATGATTGTGTCATCAAGTTTATCTAATTCGGGGTTTTCAAGTCGGGATAAATGATCGGCAGCTAGATTCTCAGCTCCTTTCTTGTCACGTATCTCAATGTCAAATTCTTGAAGTAAAAGAACCCAACGTATGAGACGATGTTTTGCATCTAGTTTCGAGAATAAATACCTAAGTGCCGAATGGTCCGTGTAAACAATGGTCTTAGACAACACCAAATATGACCGAAATTTATCAAATGCATAAACAACCGCTAGGAGTTCTTTTTCCGTGGTGGTATAATTAATTTGGGCTCCCGTTAGAGTTTTACTTGCATAATAAATCGGAAGAAAATGATTATCGGGACGTTGTCCTAAAACAGCACCTAAAGCATAGTCGCTTGCGTCGCACATTAGCTCAAATGGCATACTCCAATCTGGAGATACCATAATGGGAGCTTGTGTGAGTTTTGACTTAAGAATCGAGAATGCATTCTCGCAATTAGTGTCAAAGTCAAATGGAGCATCCTTTTCAAGAAGCTTGGTCAATGGGCGGGCGATTTTAGAAAAATCTTTGATAAATCACCTATAGAATCCTGCGTGACCAAGAAAGCTTCTAATTGCTTTAACATTTGATGGTTTAGGTAGCTTAGAGATAACTTCAATTTTAGCTTTATCTACCTCTATTCCCGCACGAGATATTTTGTGACCAAGTACAATGCCCTCCTTCACCATGAAGTGGCACTTTTCCCAATTTAGGACCAAGTTTGCTTTCTCACATCGGATAAGCATACGTTCTAGATTGAAAAGACACGATTCAAAGGAGTCTCCAAACACGGAAAAGTCATCCATGAAGACTTCCATACAATCCTCTACCATATCATCAAAGATTGCCATCATGCACCTTTGAAAGGTTCCGGGTGCATTGCATAAACCAAACGGCATGCGGCGATAGGCAAAGGTACCGAAAGGACAAGTGAATGTGGTCTTTTCTTGGTCGTTGGGATCAATTGGAATTTGGAAGTAACCGGAGAAACCATCTAAAAAGCAATAATATTCTTTTCCCGCTAATCGTTCAAGCATTTGATCAATAAAAGGTAAAGGGAAATGATCCTTTCTAGTGGCATCATTTAGACGTCTGTAATCAATACAGACTCTCCAGCCGGTAACTGTTCTAGTTGGGACGAGTTCGTCCTTTTCATTTAATATAACGGTTGTACCCCCCTTTTGGGTACTACTTGTACTGGACTAACCCATGGACTATCGGAGATGGGGTAGATTAACCCGGCGTCAAGAAGCTTGACGACCTCCTTTTTAACAACCTCTTTCATGTTGGGATTTAGCCTGCGTTGTCTTTGCACTACGGGTTTGTAGTCATTCTCAAGGAGAATTTTATGTGTACAATAAGACGGGTTTATTCCCGGAATGTCGGTTGTTTTCCAGGCTATAGCCTTTTTATGGGTTTTTAATACAGAAATTAGCTTATCCTTCTCATTATCTGAAAGATGTGAAGCAATAATTACTGGTAATTTAGATGTACCTTCGAGATAAGCATACTCCAAGTGTTTGGGTAGCTCTTTAAGCTCTAGTACGGGTGGTTCTTCTAAGGAATTTTTTATACGAAATCTATCTTCATTTTTGATTTCCTCAAACGATTCCTCTTCCATGGGATTTTCTTCTATTATGGTCTCGTCATCCGTGACCACCTTCATTAACTCATCAAAATCTTTATCAATATTGAGGTATTCATTCTCACTTACCGGGGCTAACCCCGGGATATCAATTTCAAGTAGCTCCTTCAATTCATTCTCGACACAAAGATCTATAACATCAATTTGAAAACAAGAGTCATCGGTAGAAGTGGGTCTTTTCATGGCTTTGTCAATGTGACAAATAATTCTCTCGTTTCCCACACCTAGACTTAATTGTTCTTTTTGGACATTGATGATAGCATCTGCAGTATTTAGGAAAGGACGTCCTAAAATGATAGGAACTTTTGTGTCCTCTTGCATTTCTAGAATAACAAAGTCGACGGGAAAGATGAGTGAGCCAACTTTTACAAGTATATCCTCGGCTATACCTATTGGAGTATCAAATGATTGGTTTGCTAATCGAATACCCATTCGGGTTGGTTTTAAGTCTCCTAAGTCAAGTTTTAAATATAACGAGTAAGGCATTAAGTTAACACTTGCACCTAGGTAAGCTAGTGCATCGTACACTACCGAATCACCCATCATACATGGTATGATAAAACTACCAGGGTCTCCTAATTTTGGAGGTACATTTTGTTTCTTTAAGATGGCCGAACATTCCTCATGGAGGAATGTGGCAGAAACGTCGTGGTATTTACCCTTTGAGGATATGAGATCCTTTAAAAACTTCCCGTAATTGGGCATATCCCTAAGAACCTCCGCGAGTGGCATGTTAATGCTAATTTGCTTAATCATGTCCGCAAATTTCTCATACCGCCTTGCGAGTCTGTCTTTCTTTAATGCTTTCGGGTAAGGAATAGGTTCCTTATGCACCTTTACTGGTGGTTCTTCGTTTTTCTTTGGCATGACCTCAGGTGGATCATCTTTCTCTTGTTCTTTGTTATCTTGCTCATTTTCATCAACCGGTATTTGTAAAATAGAAGGAGATAAAGGAACTTCCGGGGATTTTGTAGTCTCCGGTTTAGTAGTTAAACCACTTCTAGTAGTTATAGCATTTACATGCTCGTTCCTTGTTTGAGGGTTGTTGGGATTTACTTGAGTATTTGAGGGGAGAGTACCTGGTGGTCTCTCTGATAGTAACTGTGAGATCCTTCCAACATCTCTTTCTAAGTTTTGTATTGTAGCTTGTTGATTTCGGATTTGCTGAGTTTGGAGCTCTGCATTTTGCTCGTGCTTAACCATAAAATCTCTTAAGAGATCTTCTAAACCAGATTTCCTCTCAGGTTGAGGTTGCATAATTGCTAATGGTTGTGGTTGATTGAATGCTAGTGGTTGTGTGTGTTGGAAATTATTTTGATAATTTCGTTGAGGTTGATTTCGGTTATTATAACCTGGTGGCGGAATTCTTTGATTTTGATTTGGGAAATTCCGGTTATTTTGGTAACCTGGATTTCCTCCTTGATAGTTATTATTATTTGATCCTGAAGGTCCTCCTACTTGATAGCTGTTTATAGGAGGATATCTTCGGTTGTTTGCTTCTATAGCTGGAAAATCACTAAAGTTCATTTCACCTTTTCGTAAGTATCCTAAGAAATTTGCTTGTTCTTCCATTGTACTTTGATCACAATCTCTAGTAAGATGGGGACCTTGGCACAGTTCACATCCTACTCTGATAGCATGCATTTCCTTGGTTACTTTCTCGATTTGCCTTGCTTGATTTGCTATTTGAACTTTTAAAGAAGCAATTTCATCATTGCTTTCAATACTAGCAACATTTGATGATCTAGAAAATTCTATTTCTTGATGCCAATTATGAGAATGGGAGGCTAAATCAGCAATGATTGTGTGAGCGTCTTCAGGTGTTTTCTTCATAACTGAACCTCCGGCTGCAACATCTATATCTTTTCGAGTTGCAACATTGACTCCTTTATAAAATACACAGACTTTTTGGAATGTACTCAACCCGTGTTGAGGACATATTCGAAGCATTTTATTGAATCGAGTCCAAGCTTCATAAAGAGTTTCATTAGGCTTTTGTTTAAAGTGATTTATATCACTTTGTAATTTTGCTGCTTTTGAAGCAGGAAAGAATTCTGACAAAAATTTGTCCATCATATCATTCCAGTCTTCAATATAGCCTTCAGGTAATGAGTCTAGCCAATCTCTAGCTTCATCTTTTAATGACCATGGAAAGATTTTTAAACATGCGACATCATCGGTGACATCCTTAATTTTGAATAGTTTGCAAATGCTTACAAACTTACGAAGATGCTCGTTAGCATCCTCGTTTGGAGCTCCACCGAATTGGCATGTATTAGTTACCATGTGTAAAAATTGACCTTTTATTTCAAAGCCATCAGTCATCGTGGGTTGGATGATTGCGTGGCCTTGACCTTTTCTTGTGGCCTTCATTAATGCTTCCATCGTTTGATTTGTATCAGCCATTTCTTCTTCTTCTTTAATAATCGGCTCTATGATTGGTTGAATTATTGGTTCAGAGTCGGATTCTAAGAAAAGTGACTCTAAATTTTTAGCAAGAGATTCTACTTCTTGAGCTCTTAAGCGTTCGTGGAATTTCCTTTCGGGTTCAGGATGTGAAGGAGTTAATTTAGCGTTGGAGGAACGTAAGTTCATACATTAATTTCTTTTATGAAATCACAACACTGAAGGTTTAGCTAGGGTTACCTATTTGTTTCTCTTTTTTTTTTTTTTTTTTTAAGAATTTTTCGGTGTTTTAAAATTACTAGCACTTCCTATTTCTTTTTGTTGTTTTTGTCCTTTATTAATTCTTTGAGGTTCTGGATTAAGTTTAATGAGTTTAGGATTGAACGGATCATACAATTTGGGAAATTGTACAAAGAACTAAAGGATTTATTCAAAAACTTTGAACTTTCGTGGAAATGAATTTCCTCGAGAGGATCGAATAACATAAAAACAATGATAAAAACCTTTAAACAAACAGATTATCCTTCTGATTTTTGCCCACGTTTCGAATAGCCAAAAGATGCAGCAGAGGGGCAGGATCCTTCAAAGACCAATAAAATTGGTGATCCAACAACCCGGTCCACGTACAAATCCAACTATTACTACGAACCAGAAAAATTATCTATTTATTTAACTGCCAACTCCCCGGCAGCGGCGCCAAAAAGTTGATGTGTGCGAACGTAACCTTTATTTATGAACGGATTTGAGTTGTTTTGTTACACGAATTGATTTATTGTATATGTGGTATTTTATTGATTTTAGGTTGATTTCACACATATATATAGGCAACTAGTCCTATCCGTGTAGTTTAGATTGTTGGTAAATCCGATTCGTTCCACAGGGAGATGGAGTGTTTAATGGTTTTCCTTTTTTATAGTCTTTGATGTCAAACTTAATTAAGGAGGGTTTTGGATTAGGCAATTTATAAAATAACAGTAAAAGCAAATAACTTAACTAATTTACTAAATAAAATAAAATTACAATATGACAAGAATTATCTTAAAATGATACTAAATGAAACTATACTAATTATGATGCATTAATTATGTTACTAAATGGTAATTAGTAAAATAGTAAATTTTAATAAAACTATATATTTAGATTTTTGTTTTAAGCAATTATTATATAAACTTATTTAAATTAACTAAATGACATTTTTAATTAAACTAATACAAATTAAAAGGAAATTAATTAATTTACTAACTATAAACTAGATACAATTTATAAAACTATAATAAATAATAATTTTTAAGATTAAAACATGTATTTTAGTATTTTATACTAATTAAAACTAATTATATAATAAAAATAACTAATAACCTAATTATATAATATTAATTAATTAAAAACCCTAATTTTTGACCTACTGGTACTGTAGCCGCGTCCAGGTCTTACACGATTCGTGTGAGGCTACACGATTCGTGTACGGCTAAAATTATGTGACAATTAACTGTTCGAAAAAGAAATATTTTTATGGTTTCTTTTTATATTATAAAAATAGTATTCGTAAATAAAAATGATAAAACTTTTATAAGAAGTATAAATAAGATAAATGGGAGTGTTTACTTAATTGTGTCACCCCTAGGTCCATGGATTGTTTTAAGTTTTACGCCCTATTAAAATGTTCTAGTATCAAACTTTACATTTTTCTCTCGAATAAATATAAAGTTACAACTTAACTAAATAAAATCTAATTTTCATTGGATTCTTTTTAGAAAGCTACTATTCCCTAAGCATTTAAATTGAGACCTAGCCTAGTTTTGACCTTCGCCAACACCCAAATTATAACGGTTTCCCTTTTTATAATTTCACCTTCATATAATTTATTGATATCACCCAAACCACCGAAGTTTATTTCTAAATTGGTGTCAATAACTTATCCATAAATTCGTCTAGATCATTTTTAATGTTGAAGCTTAATTTAGGTAAATAAATATAACTTTCGTTATTTACATTTACTAAATTAAGTGGCAAGGGTTAAATACCTAATTACACAAAAATGGTTCTTTTAACTAGGCTCAATATTAAAAATACTAAAGTTACATTTTAACTTTACTAATGGTAACAATCCATTTCACTAGGGGCTCTACATTTAAGCAAACACTAGGGAAATTTAGCTATTCATTACACTAGGGGAGACATAAAAATATAGATATGCAAACATAATAACAACGCTAATTTTAACAGAGTAAACTTACTAAAATATCTTCACTTGCATTAACTTCAAATGGTAGAAAAATTACAATAATAACACCCCTTTCACGCGTACAATAACACCCTTTATCACGAACAATACCCCTAAATATTACAACTATTTTTAACCTTGAACTAATAGAGTAATAAAAATTACAGAATAATAACTTGCGTATAATAATTGTATGAAAATATGTGTGTGTATAGTAATTTTGTGTTGTAATAATGTGTCCCTGATCTTCTCAACGTACTCCGTATTTAAACTGAATAGAAGTAGTAGTTGAACTTAATTGGATGGAGTCTTTGCTGTCTTCAATTTGAGAAAAGAATTATTTTTAAACATCGAAAGCAGCCGCCCCATTTCAGTGTTATCATTATCTCGGCCTAACATTACACGATTCGTGTATCAGTACACGATTCGTGTGAGAACAAATATTCTACACGTTTCGTGTAGACATACACGAATCGTGTAAGATCAAATAACAGTTTTCTTCATTTTTCTTCTTCAGTTGTTCTTTGTTGATCCCGTGTTTGACGTGTACAGATTTGGCACTTCTCATTTGAACTCTTTTCTTCTTTCATCTTGTACTTTCATTCGGATAAACGTTTCTTGATATAAATCTAGTTAAAACTATCGTTTTATCGTTGTTTCTTCTAACTTCACTCTTTTGTCGTTTTTCTCGTGAAATGCGCATTGAATGTCTTTGTAGATGATAAAAACCTATGAAATATAAGTGATATTGCATTGAATAATATGTATGTTTAGAGCAGTATCAGCTACTAATCTTGCTTTGTTATGGATAACATTGCCATCTTCGTCAAACTTGCACTTCCAAACCCATTTGACTTTAGCACCATGCGGCTTAGTAACTAGCTTCCAAATATCTAAACGATGAAATTGCTGATTTCTTCTTGCATAGCCATGACCCAATCAACATGCTTCAAGGCTTCTTTTTTTGTCTTTGGCTCTATTCTAGAAATATGACATGAGTACTCGTAGTATGTAGCATCAGCTATCATATGAGTATCAACTTGACCATCAAACTGAACTTGCCTTCTTGTTCTAACACATGCATTTGGATCTCCAATAATATTCTCTCTAGGATGAGCAGCTGTAGTTCTGGGAACTGGATGTGCAGGAACATGTATCTCAGGATGTAGATTCGTAGTATCACCAATATCTTCAGGATTATCAGAACTTTCACTTGAAATATCAGATCCACAGGTATCGTACACTGGATCAATATCTTGATCTGAATCTTGAACTGGTTCATCGACAGTGGGTAATGGAGTTGGAGTTGGAGTAGGTGTAGATACTTCTGGTTCATTCTGTAAATCAAACAATATTCGTTAATCAACTTCATTCTCCGTCTGATTTGGAGCAAGATTGAATGATTCAATCAGCTCATCATAGTTATAAATCCAAGGATGGCACTTAGAAGCACTCTTCGTATGATTCCTTTGGACGCCAACTTCAGACCATTCTTCAACACATCTTGTTTCATTGTTGAAAACTCGCTTGTTAGGAGAACTATACCCAAGAAATACTCCAGTAACCACTTTAGAATCAAACTTACTTCCTGGTTTTCTTTTTAAGATGTTACACGGTGCACCAAATGGTTCTAGATGTTTCAAAGATGGTTTTCTCCCATGCAATAACTCATAGCAAGTTTTACCCAATCGTTTAACAGTCAGAACTCAATTCATAGTGTAACACGCATTAGCAACAGCTTCACTCCAAAAATGAACAGGTAACGATGAATCTTCCAGCATTGTTCTAGCTGTTTTGATCAATACTCTATTCTTTCTTTCAGCAATACCATTCATCTGAGGAGCGTATGCAGAACTGAACTGCATATTGATACCTTTTTCAATACAAAAACCTGCAAGATACTGATTCTTGAATTCTGTACCGTTGTCGCAACAAATCTTTCTTACTTTTAGATTAAAACCTGTCTCTAATCGATTGATTAGCACTTTCAAATTGTCAAAAGTATCGAACTTCTCTTTCAAAAACATTACCCAAGAAAATCTTGAAAAATCATCAGTTACAACCAGACAATACTTACTTCCATTAATGCTTTCAAAACGAATTGGACCGAAAAGATCCATATGTAACAATTCAAGTGGAGCAGAGATTGGATTATACTTCACCAGCTTATGAGCTTTCTTGCTCTTCTTACCCTTCTTACACAGAACACTTGTTCCTGGAATCTGAAAAGATCAAAGATCAACACCTTCTACAAGATTGTTGTGGATAAGGTGATTCATTTTCCGAAAACTTAAATGACCCATGCGTTTGTGCCATGTAATAGAATCTTGTTCATTCGCTTTAGAAATAAAAGCTTGATGATGTTCAGTAGTTGAAGTAGCAACATTCATATCTAGCATGTATAAATCAGCTTGTCTAGGAGCCTTCATCAAAATCATTTCTGGAGGAATCACAAATTCTGGCTTCAAAATGTAGCTGAATTCGTCATCAAATGCTACCTTGAAAGATTTTTCACAGATTTGTGAAACCGACAACAAATTGTTTGCAAGCTCTTGACAATAGTTCACTTTGTTGAAACTAACTTTCTCGTTCTTCAATAAACCTTGAGCTGAAATGTGACCTCCTTTATCTCCAGCAAATGCAACATAAACTCCCTTAATTGGGTGTACATCCAAAAGAAGAGATAATTGTCCAGTCATATGTTTCGAAGCACTGCTATCCACTATCCAGGTGTTGTTTGCAGGTACCCTGGTTCCCTGCATATCACATTAAGAATATTAATTAATAATGGGAACCCACGCCCGGACGGCAGTAGGTTGTCCATTAACACCCATAGCTTGAAATTCCATCCATTTCCCATTTGAGTCCGGTGAAATCTCATCATTTGAAACCATAAACTTAGACAGTTTAGAAGTAGCAATATTGCTCTTCTGGTTTTTCACATTTTTCTCATCTTCAAAGCAACTCATTTGTGGTATGTTACGAGAAAAGTATTTTCGACGACTAGCTTTTTGTGAGGTGATCGTGCCTATGGTTCAAAAGGTTTTTCTTGATTACGAACCCCTGTCACATTTTCCTCAAAACTTATCTTTGTAATTTTACCTTTCACAGGTGACACAGATCTATTTAAATTCTTTCTCTTAGGATCTCCATAAACAACATTTGTCTTAAACCTCTAATCATGACGTTCGTTATTTACTGGTGAGTTTGTTCTATGAGCAAAAGATGATCTAAAATTATCATGTTACAAGTCAATCTTATGTCTAGTGGAACGAACTCTTCTAGGACAATAAGCAACAATGTGTCCAAAGACAGCACCATTAAAACATTGACGAAACTCTCTATGTCCTCTAAGTTCATACACGTTATTAGAATTCGAAGATGAAGGATCTTGTTTTCTTACGAACACAGGAGAATCATTTGGTTTATCTTTTGAAACAGGCTTAGGAGTAACAGGAGGAACAGGTCTGTCAGCAAATCTAGGATTTCTTAAAATTTTAACAGGACCTTTTGGTATTCTAACCCTATTTGTCTTAGAGTTATCTCTAAACCAGTTTTCCTATCTTCCTCATGATCTAGAGCACCTTAAGCAGTATCATCAGAAGTTGTATTCTTAGTTGAGCTACACTTTTTATTCTTTTCAATGTAATCTTCGTAACTAGGAAAAATACAGTCTTCTGGTCGACTGTCAACTACGTTTGCATTAACAAATGTGTTCTGAAAAGGAGGAGATGCAGACTTATATCCAATACCCTTTCCCTTGGTGTCATTAATTTCCACCATTAATGCATTCCACTGTGACGCACTTGCCCAACATTTCATTTTAATTGAAATTGCTTCTAAATCTGCTTTAACGCATTCATTTTCTTTCTTTAGTTCATTAATTGTGTCAACACGTTTAATTAAAGCTTGATTTATGTCAAAGTTATAACATTTAAGATCATGAAGTTGTTTTTTATAAACTTTGATCTGCTCTTTCAACTCATTTTCAACTTTAGTGGTCACATGGTCTGCGTGCCATTTTTCTTTCATCTCCGCATAAGCCTTTGTTAAATTATCTATGGTTATTTTAGATTCAGCGCATTTAACACATTCATTATCAGTAGATGGATCAGAAGATACCTGTTGAGCGTTATTTGATGAAGAAGTCTCAGCTATAAATGCAAAGGAATTTGTCTTCTTCCCATCATCGAGCTCATCTTCTGATTCTGATGAATCTGTAAGATACTCTGATGTATCAGCATCTTTTCCCAAATGAATCTGTTCAAGTCTGTCCCAAATATCCTTAGCTTTTGTTAACCCGGTGACCTTCTCAAGATCACATTTTGATAATCACATCTTTAGTAAATCTACTACTTTCTTGTTCAGTGCATCAACATCAGTTTGATCAAGTCCAGTATGATCAGCTTTAACTTCAACTTCTAAATCCGAGATTTCATTTGAATCATTATCTTCTAAATTTACACTCTCAAGATCTGAGCCTTCACCCATGAGAACTAACATTTCCAACTCTTCAACAATCATTCTACCCCATTCGTCTATTTCTTTGTCAGCATCAACCAATGTTTCTTCACTTTGATCAGCTTCTAGACTTGTAGTGACCTGAACTTTTCCATGTTTATATATATTAATTGAGATTGATATTTACATGATTAAATGTTTCCAACATGTTAAGCAATCAAACTTGTTAAGACTTGATTAATTGAAATATGTTTCATATAGACAATTGACCACCCAAGTTGACCGGTGATTCACGAACGTTAAAACTTGTAAAAACTATATGATGACATATATATGGATATATATATATAGTTAACATGATACTATGATAAGTAAACATATCATTTAGTATATTAACAATGAACTACATATGTAAAAACAAGACTACTAACTTAATGATTTTTAAACGAGACATATATGTAACGATTATCGTTGTAAAGACATTTAATGTATATATATCATATTAAGAGATATTCATACATGATAATATCATGATAATATAATAATTTAAAATCTCATTTGATATTATAAACATTGGGTTAACAACATTTAACAAGATCGTTAACCTAAAGGTTTCAAAACAACACTTACATGTAACGACTAACGATGACTTAACGACTCAGTTAAAATGTATATACATGCAGTGTTTTAATATGTATTTATACACTTTTGAAAGACTTCAATACACTTATCAAAATAGTTCTACTTAACAAAAATGCTTACAATTACATCCTCGTTCAGTTTCATCAACAATTCTACTCGTATGCACCTGTATTCGTACTCGTACAATACACAGCTTTTAGATGTATGTACTATTAGTATATACACTCCAATGATCAGCTCTTAGCAGCCCATGTGAGTCACCTAACATATGTGGGAACCATCATTTGGCAACTAGCATGATATCTCATAAAATTACAAAAATATGAGTAATCATTCATGACTTATTTACATGAAAACAAAATTACATATCCTTTATATCTAATCCATACACCAACGACCAAAAACACCTACAAACACTTTAATTCTTCAATTTTCTTCATCTAATTGATCTCTCTCAAGTTCTATCTTCAAGTTCTAAGTGTTCTTCATAAATTCCAAAAGTTCTAGTTTCATAAAATCAAGAATACTTTCAAGTTTGCTAGCTCACTTCCAATCTTGTAAGGTGATCATCCAACCTCAAGAAATCTTTGTTTCTTACAGTAGGTTATCATTCTAATACAAGGTAATAATCATATTCAAACTTTGGTTTAATTTCTATAACTATAACAATCTTATTTCAAGTGATGATCTTACTTGAACTTGTTTTCGTGTCATGATTCTGCTTCAAGGAACTTAAGGTAGTAATGATGTTCATAACATCATTCGATTCATACATATAAAGCTATCTTATTCGAAGGTTTAAACTTGTAATCACTAGAACATAGTTTAGTTAATTCTAAACTTGTTCGTAAACAAAAGTTAATCCTTCTAACTTGAATTTTAAAATCAACTAAACACATGTTCTATATCTATATGATATGCTAACTTAATGATTTAAAACCTGGAAACATAAAAAACACCGTAAAACCGAATTTACGCCGTCGTAGTAACACCGCGGGCTGTTTTGGGTTAGTTAATTAAAAACTATGATAAACTTTGATTTAAAAGTTGTTATTCTGAGAAAATGATTTTTATTTTGAACATAAAACTATATCCAAAAATTATGGTTAAACTCAAAGTGGAAGTATGTTTTCTAAAATGGTCATCTAGACGTCGTTCTTTCGACTGAAATGACAACCTTTACAAAAACGACTTGTAACTTATTTTTCCGACTATAAACCTATACTTTTTCTATTTAGATTCATAAAATAGAGTTCAATATGAAACCATAGCAATTTGATTCACTCAAAACGGATTTAAAATGAAGAAATTATGGGTAAAACAAGATTGGATAATTTTTCTCATTTTAGCTACGTGAAAATTGGTAACAAATCTATTCCAACCATAACTTAAGCAACTTGTATTGTATATAATGTAATCTTGAGATACCATAGACACGTATACAATATTTTGACCTATCATGTCGACACATCTATATATATTTCGGAACAACCATAGACACTCTATATGTGAATGTTGGAGTTAGCTATACAGGGTCGAGGTTGATTCCAAAATATATATAGTTTGAGTTGTTATCAATACTGAGATACGTATACACTGGGTCGTGGATTGATTCAAGATAACATTTATCGATTTATTTATGTACATCTAACTGTGGACAACTAGTTGTAGGTTACTAACGAGGACAGCTGACTTAATAAACTTAAAACATCAAAATATATTAAAAGTGTTGTAAATATATTTTGAACATACTTTGATATATATGTATATATTGTTATAGGTTCGTGAATCAACCAGTGGCCAAGTCTTACTTCCCGACGAAGTAAAAATCTGTGAAAGTGAGTTATAGTCCCACTTTTAAAATCTAATATTTTTGGGATGAGAATACATGCAGGTTTTATAAATGATTTACAAAATAGACACAAGTACGTGAAACTACATTCTATGGTTGAATTATCGAAATCGAATATGCCCCTTTTTATTAAGTCTGGTAATCTAAGAATTAGGGAACATACACCCTAATTGACGCGAATCCTAAAGATAGATCTATTGGTCCTAACAAACCCCATCCAAAGTACCGGATGCTTTAGTACTTCGAAATTTATATCATATCCGAAGGGTGTCCCGGAATGATGGGGATATTCTTATATATGCATCTTGTTAATGTCAGTTACCAGGTGTTCACCATATGAATGATTTTTATCTCTATGTATGGGATGTGTATTGAAATATGAAATCTTGTGTTCTATTATTATGATTTGATATATATAGGTTAAACCTATAACTCACCAACATTTTTGTTGACGTTTTAAGCATGTTTATTCTCAGGTGATTATTAAGAGCTTCCGCTGTCGCATACTTAAATAAGGACGAGATTTAGAGTCCATGCTTGGATGATATTGTGTAAAAACTGCATCCAAGAAACTTATTTTGTTGTAACATATTTGTATTGTAAACCATTATATAATGGTCGTGTGTAAACAAGATATTTTAGATTATCATTATTTGATAATCTACGTAAAGCTTTTTAAATCTTTATTGATGAAATAAAGGTTATGGTTTGTTTTAAAATGAATGCAGTCTTTGAAAAATGTCTCATATAGAGGTCAAAACCTCGCAACGAAATTAATTAATATGGAACGTTTTTAATCAATAAGAACGGGACATTTCAGTTGGTATCCGAGCGTTGGTCTTAGAGAACTAGAAAATTTGCATTAGTGTATCTTATCGAGTTTGTTAGGATGCATTAGTGAGTCTGGACTTCGACCTTGTTTTCTTTAAAAATGATTGCTTAACATTTTTGTTGGAAACTATATATTATTAAGATGTATATATTATGTGATATATTAATCTCTTAACATGTTTGATATTGTGTGATAGATGTCTACCTCTAGCACAAATCCAATTGGCTCACCTAATAATAATGAAGAGTCGAATATATATATTGGACTGATTCACAAGTTCCCGAAGAAGAACCGGAAGAAGAATCAGAACCGGAAGAAGAATCAGAACCGGAAGAGGAGGAACCGGAGGAGGAAATAGAACCGGTGGGGGAAATAATAAAACGGTTAAGTAAAAGAAAATCCTCAACCAACCGACCAAGGTTAATTATGGTCAATGGTGTTTCCGCCAAGGAAGCAAAATATTGGAAGGATTACCAATTCTCCGATGAATCGGATTTCGACGAGAATTCCGATGATGTTATAGAAATTACCCCAACTGAATTTAAAAAGGCAAAAGAAAATAATAAGGGAAAGGGCATAAAAATAGAGAAATCTAATTCCAACCCCGATGAACTTTATATGTATCGTCAACCCCCGAAGCCCTTAAGTTGTAACAATGACCCGGGAACCTCTAAACCACCAGGTTTTTCTAAACCGTTGTGGAAAACGACAGCTCGTATTAGGGGAACATCATATATCCCTAGAAACTTGGCAAAACGAACCAATACCGAAGAAGAATAAACGAGCGAGTCGAAATAAGATAGTTGTATTCGTGTGGTGTAATATATGTAATATAGTGTGCTTATGCTTTATGATATATGTAAAAATTGCTTGTATTAATAAGTATTTTTTTTATGAATCAAACTCTTGTCTATTTTACAGTATAAAAACACAAAATGGATAGACAACCCAATATTTTAAGAGACCTACCTGGAGACATGATTGATGAAATCTTGTCTAGAGTCGGTCAGAATTCTTCAGCACAACTATTTACGACGAAATCAGTTTGTAAGACATTCGAAGAACGTTCCAAGAATGTCTTGGTTTATAAGAGACTTTCGTTTGAAAGATGGGGGATATCACATTGGGAAACCAATAAGTTACGATGTGTTTACTTTGATGCATATATTACGGGGAACACAAATGCTATTTTACGCAACGGGTTAAGAAATTATTTTTACTCAATGTATCCGAATATAGGACTTCATGATTTAAAAAAAGTGGCTAACATGCAACATAAAGAAGCATGCTATGCTTACGGGTTAGTAATGTTCGCTTCTCACCAAAGTGAGAAAAAGAACATCGGGCTATAACTATTAAACAAAACGTTCCCACAAGTGACGGAGTCGGTAATTGGGGTAAGAAATGAGGTTTTTAGGTTATTACAAGACTGTTGGTCATTACGTAACCCTCGTCCCTTTGACGACGTTACAACACACTGTCTTATCAACGGCCATAACGGTTATGTTCCACAAGACCAAGGATGGGAAGTAGTCCTAGTAAAACCAGAATGTATGACTTGTTTCTAGACGTACGAATTACGTGTCTTTATTGCCTTTGCTGAACGACTTGTGTACTAGCTAGAATTATCTTCACAACTATCTTGTATCAAAGTTATTGTGTGCTATATTTCATGCTTTATGTAAAATAAGCGGTATTGTAAATTTGTAAAATATTGTATAAAAGTTTGAACGCGAAATATTATTATAATCAGTTTTTCATATAGAATTATAGTAGTTGAATTGTATATTAGCTACTAAGTATGAACTTAACGGGTAGGTACTACCCAAATTTAAACTTATAAAACGCTAATATGAAGAAAAAGCTTTTATAAATGAGTTCATATTATGCTACGAAATACTATTAACTACTCTTAATATTCTGTATGATTAACTTGTTCCATTTAACTATTTTGAAGGAAATGGCACCGACTACTCGACACACCGTGAATATGAATGAAGAGGAATTCCATACTTTTATAGCTTCAAACATAGCCGCAGTACAGGCTACGCTACATACCAACAATAACCTCGGATCTAGCAGTACAGGAAATTGTGTAGGATGCACCTACAAAGAATTCACTGCCTGCAAACCTTTGGAATTTGATGGAACCGAAGGACCGATCGGATTGAAACGGTGGACCGAGAAGGTCGAATCGGTGTTTGCCATAAGTAAGTGTACTGAAGAGGACAAAGTGAAGTACGCTACGCATACCTTCACAGGTTCTGCGTTAACATGGTGGAATACCTATCTAGAGCAAGTGGGACAAGATGATGCGTACGCACTACCGTGGTCAGCATTCAAGCACTTGATGAACGAGAAGTACCGTCCCAGAACCGAGGTTAATAAGCTCAAGACAGAACTTAGAGGGTTACGAACCCAAAGATTTGATATTACCACGTACAAAAGACGATTCACAGAATTGTGCCTATTGTGTCCGGGAGCGTTCGAAGATGAGGAAGAGAAGATCGATGCGTTTGTGAAAGGATTACCGGAAAGAATCCAAGAAGATATAAGTTCACACGAGCCCGCCTCCATACAACAGGCATGTAGAATGGCTCACAAACTAGTGAACCAGATTGAGGAAAGAATTAAAGAACAGACAGCTGAAGAGGCCCATGTGAAGCAAGTCAAAAGAAAGTGAGAGGAAAACGGTGATAAGAATCACCAATACAACAACAACAGCAATTACAATAATAATCGCAACAATTATCCCAACAATCGCAGCATCAATCGCAACTACAACAAACGGCCCAACAACAACAACAACAACAACAATAACAACAACAACAGCAACTACAACAATCATCCCAACAACAATAACAACCGCAACAACAACAACAATCAGAAGCAGCTATGCCAAAGGTGTGAAAAGTATCACTCGGGGTTCTGCACCAAATTTTGCAACAAGTGTAAAAGAAATGGTCATAGCGCGGCGAAGTGTGAGGTCTACGGACCAGGGGTTAACAGAACGAAAGGAACAAATGGTGTCGGAACGAGTAATGGCGGAGCAAGTAGTGTCGGAGCAAGTTATGCCAATGTAGTTTGTTATAAATGTGGAAAACCGGGCCACATTATTAGAAATTGCCCGAACCAGGAGAACACGAATGGACAAGGCCGCGGAAGAATTTTCAATATTAATGCGGCAGAGGCACAGGAAGACCCGGAGCTTGTTACGGGTACTTTTCTTATTGACAATAAATCTGCTTACGTTTTATTTGATTCGGGTGCAGATAGAAGCTATATGAGTAGAGATTTTTGTGCTAAATTAAGTTGTCCATTGACGCCGTTGGATAGTAAATTTTTACTCGAATTAGCAAACGGTAAATTAATTTCAGCAGATAATATATGCCAGAATCGAGAAATTAAACTGGGTAGCGAAATATTTAAGATTGATTTGATACCAGTAGAGTTAGGGAGTTTTGATGTAATAGTTGGCATGGACTGGCTGAAGAAGGTGAAAGCAGAGATCGTATGTTATAAAAATGCAATTCGCAATGTACGAGAAGAAGGAGAACCCTTAATGGTGTACGGAGAAAAGGGCAACATGAAGCTACATCTTATTAGTAATTTGAAGGCATAAAAACTAATAAGAAAAGGTTGCTATGCTGTTCTAGCACACGTCGAGAAAGTACAAACTGAAGAAAAGAGCATCAATAATGTTCCCGTCGCAAAAGAATTTCCCGATGTATTTCCGAAAGAATTACCGGGACTACCTCCACATAGATCTATTGAATTTCAAATAGATCTTGTACCAGGAGCTGCACCAATAACTCGTGCTCCATATAGACTCGCACCCAGCGAGATGAAAGAACTGCAAAGCCAACTACAAGAACTATTAGAACGTGGTTTTATTCGACCAAGCACATCACCATGGGGAGCTCCTGTTTTGTTTGTCAAGAAGAAGGATGGTACATTTAGGTTGTGTATTGACTACAGAGAGTTGAACAAACTTACCATCAAAAATCGTTATCCACTGTCGAGAATTGACGACTTATTTGATCAACTACAAGGCTCGTCGGTTTATTCAAAGATCGATTTACTTTCTGGATATCATCAAATGCGAGTAAAGGAGGATGATATTCCAAAAACTGCTTTTAGGACGCGTTATGGTCATTACGAGTTTATGGTTATGCCGTTTGGATTGACTAACGCACCAGCTGTGTTCATGTACCTTATGAACCGAGTGTGTGGGCCATATCTTGATAAGTTTGTCATTGTTTTCATCGATGACATACTTATTTACTCAAAGAATGATCAAGAGCACGAAGAACATTTGAGAAAAGTGCTAGAAGTATCGAGGAAAGAAAAATTATACGCTAAGTTTTCAAAGTGTGCATTTTGGTTGGAAGAAGTTCAATTTCTCGGTCACATAGTGAACAAAGAAGGTATCCAGGTGGACCCGGCAAAGATCGAAACCGTTGAAAAGTGGGAAACCCCAAAAACTCCGAAGCATATACGTCAATTTTTAGGATTGGCTGGTTACTACAGAAGATTCATCCAAGATTTCTCCAAAATAGCAAAACACTTGACTGCATTAACGCAAAAAGGGAAGAAATTTAAATGGAAGGATGAACAAGAGAAGGCGTTTCAATTATTGAAGAAAAAGCTAACTACGGCACCTATATTGTCATTGCCTGAAGGGAATGATGATTTTGTGATTTATGGTGACGCATCAAAGCAAGGTCTCGGTTGTGTATTAATGCAACGAACGAAGGTGATTGCTTATGCGTCTAGACAATTGAAGATTCACGAGCAAAATTATACGACGCATGATTTGGAATTAGGCGCGGTTGTTTTTGCATTAAAGACTTGGAGGCACTACTTATATGGGGTCAAAAGTATTATATATACCGACCACAAAAGTCTTCAGCACATATTTAATCAGAAACAACTGAATATGAGGCAGCGTAGGTGGATTGAATTATTGAATGATTACGACTTTAAGATTCGTTACCACCCGGGGAAGGCAAATGTGGTAGCCGACGCCTTGAGCAGAAAGGACAAAGAACCCATTCGAGTAAAATCTATGAATATAATGATTCACAATAACCTTACTACTCAAATAAAGGAGGCGCAACAAGGAGTTTTAAAAGAGGGAAATTTAAAGGATGAAATACCCAAAGGATCGGAGAAGCATCTTAGTATTCGGGAAGACGGAACCCGGTATAGGGCTGAAAGAATTTGGGTACCAAAATTTGAAGATATGAGAGAAATGGTACTTAGAGAAGCTCATAAAACCAGATACTCAATACATCCTGGAACGGGGAAGATGTACAAGGATCTTAAGAAACATTTTTGGTGGCCAGGTATGAAAGCCGATGTTGCTAAATACGTAGGAGAATATTTGACGTGTTCTAAGGTCAAAGCTGAGCATCAGAAACCATCAGGTCTACTTCAACAACCCGAAATCCCGGAATGGAAATGGGAAAACATTACCATAGATTTCATCACTAAATTGTCAAGGACTGCAAGTGGTTTTGATACTATTTGGGTAATAGTTGATCGTCTCACAAAATTAGCACACTTCCTGCCAATAAGAGAAGATGACAAGATGGAGAAGTTAGCACGACTGTATTTGAAGGAAGTCGTCTCCAGACATGGAATACCAAACTCTATTATCTCTGATAGGGATGGCAGATTTATTTCAAGATTCTGGCAGACATTATAGCAAGCATTGAGAACTCGTCTAGACATGAGTACTGCCTATCATCCACAAACTGATGGGCAGAGCGAAAGGACGATACAAACGCTTGAAGACATGCTACGAGCTTGTGTTATTGATTTCGGAAACAGTTGGGATCGACATCTACCGTTAGCAGAATTTTCCTACAACAACAGCTACCATTCAAGCATTGAGATGGCGCCGTTTGAAGCACTTTATGGTAGAAAGTGCAGGTCTCCGATTTGTTGGAGTGAAATGGGGGATAGACAGATTACGGGTCCGGAGATAATACAAGAAACTACCGAGAAAATCATCCAAATTCAACAAAGATTGAAAACCGCCCAGAGTCGACAAAAGAGCTACGCGGACAGTAAAAGAAATGATATGGAGTTTGAAATTGGAGAAATGGTCATGCTTAAGATTTCACCTTGGAAAGGCGTTGTTCGATTTGGTAAACAGGGGAAACTAAATCCAAGGTACATTGGACCATTCAAGATTATAGATCGTGTCGGACTAGTAGCTTACCGACTTGAGTTACCTCAACAACTCGCGGCTGTACATAACACTTTCCACGTCTCGAATTTGAAGAAATGTTTTGCTAAAGAAGATCTCACTATTTCGTTGGACGAAATCCAAATCAATGAAAAACTTCAATTCATTGAAGAACCCGTCGAAATAATGGTTCGTGAGGTTAAGAGACTTAAACAAAACAAGATACCGATTGTTAAGGTTCGATGGAATGCTCGTAGAGGACCCGAGTTTACCTGGGAGCGTGAAGATCAGATGAAGAATAAATACCCGCATTTATTTCCAGAAGATACGTCAACACCTCCAACTGCTTAAAATTTCGGGACGAAATTTATTTAACGGGTAGGTACTGTAGTAACCCGAACTTTTCCGTGTTTATATATATTAATTGAGATTGATATTTACATGATTAAATGTTTCCAACATGTTAAGCAATCAAACTTGTTTAGACTTGATTAATTGAAATATGTTTCATATAGACAATTGACCACCCAAGTTGACCGGTGATTCACGAACGTTAAAACTTGTAAAAACTATATGATGACATATATATGGATATATATATAGTTAACATGATACTATGATAAGTAAACATATCATTTAGTAGATTAACAATGAACTACATATGTAAAAACAAGACTACTAACTTAATGATTTTTAAACGAGACATATATGTAACGATTATCGTTGTAAAGACATTTAATGTATATATATCATATTAAGAGATATTCATACATGATAATATCATGATAATATAATAATTTAAAATCTCATTTGATATTATAAACATTGGGTTAACAACATTTAACAAGATCGTTAACCTAAAGGTTTCAAAACAACACTTACATGTAACGACTAACGATGACTTAACGACTCAGTTAAAATGTATATACATGTAGTGTTTTAATATGTATTTATACACTTTTGAAAGACTTCAATACACTTATCAAAATACTTCTACTTAACAAAAATGCTTACAATTACATCCTCGTTCAGTTTCATCAACAATTCTACTCGTATGCACCCGTATTCGTACTCGTACAATACACAGCTTTTAGATGTATGTACTATTGGTATATACACTCCAATGATTAGCTCTTAGCAGCCCATGTGAGTCACCTAACACATGTGGGAACCATCATTTGGCAACTAGCATGAAATATCTCATAAAATTACAAAAATATGAGTAATCATTCATGACTTATTTACATGAAAACAAAATTACATATCCTTTATATCTAATCCATACACCAACGACCAAAAACACCTACAAACACTTTCATTCTTCAATTTTCTTCATCTAATTGATCTCTCTCAAGTTCTATCTTCAAGTTCTAAGTGTTCTTCATAAATTCTACAAGTTCTAGTTACATAAAATCAAGAATACTTTCAAGTTTGCTAGCTCACTTCCAATCTTGTAAGGTGATCATCCTGAAATGTCCCGTTCTTATTGATTAAAAACGTTCCATATTAATTGATTTCGTTGCGAGGTTTTGACCTCTATATGAGACGTTTTTCAAAGACTGCATTCATTTTAAAACAAACCATAACCTTTATTTCATCAATAAAGGTTTAAAAAGCTTTACGTAGATTATCAAATAATGATAATCTAAAATATCCTGTTTACACACGACCATTACATAATGGTTTACAATACAAATATGTTACAACAAAATAAGTTTCTTGAATGCAGTTTTTACACAATATCATACAAGCATGGACTCCAAATCTCGTCCTTATTAAAGTATGCGACAGCGGAAGCTCTTAATAATCACCTGAGAATAAACATGCTTAAAACGTCAACAAAAATGTTGGTGAGTTATAGGTTTAACCTATATATATCAAATCATAATAATAGACCACAAGATTTCATATTTCAATACACATCCCATACATAGAGATAAAAATCATTCATATGGTGAACACCTGGTAACCGACATTAACAAGATGCATATATAAGAATATCCCCATCATTCCGGGACACCCTTCGGATATGATATAAATTTCGAAGTACTAAAGCATCCGGTACTTTGGATGGGGTTTGTTAGGCCCAATAGATCTATCTTTAGGATTCGCGTCAATTAGGGTGTCTGTTCCCTAATTCTTAGATTACCAGACTTAATAAAAAGGGGCATATTCGATTTCGATAATTCAACCATAGAATGTAGTTTCACGTACTTGTGTCTATTTTGTAAATCATTTATAAAACCTGCATGTATTCTCATCCCAAAAATATTAGATTTTAAAAGTGGGACTACACCTCACTTTTACAGATTTTTACTTCGTCGGGAAGTAAGACTTGGCCACTGGTTGATTCACGAACCTATAACAGTATATACATATATATCAAAGTATGTTCAAAATATATTTACAACACTTTTAATATATTTTGATGTTTTAAGTTTATTAAGTCAGCTGTCCTCGTTAGTAACCTACAACTAGTTGTCCACAGTTAGATGTACAGAAATAAATCGATAAATATTATCTTGAATCAATCCACGACCTAGTGTATACGTATCTCAGTATTGATCACAACTCAAACTATATATATTTTGGAATCAACCTCAACCCTGTATAGCTAACTCCAATATTCACATATAGAGTGTCTATGGTTGTTCCGAAATATATATAGATGTGTCGACATGATAGGTCGAAACATTGTATATGTGTCTATGGTATCTCAAGATTACATAATATACAATACAAGTTGATTAAGTTATGGTTGGAATAGATTTGTTACCAATTTTCATGTAGCTAAAATGAGAAAAATTATCCAATCTTGTTTTACCCATAACTTCTTCATTTTAAATCCGTTTTGAGTGAATCAAATTGCTATGGTT
Organism: Rutidosis leptorrhynchoides; assembly: GCF_046630445.1. Classification (NCBI taxonomy): domain Eukaryota; kingdom Viridiplantae; phylum Streptophyta; class Magnoliopsida; order Asterales; family Asteraceae; genus Rutidosis; species Rutidosis leptorrhynchoides. The sequence goes on from NC_092339.1 coordinate 175,335,571, forward strand.
TCATATTGAACTCTATTTTATGAATCTAAACAGAAAAGTATAGGTTTATAGTCGGAAAAATAAGTTACAAGTCGTTTTTGTAAAGGTAGTCATTTCAGTCGAAAGAACGACGTCTAGATGACCATTTTAGAAAACATACTTCCACTTTGAGTTTAACCATAATTTTTGGATATAGTTTCATGTTCATAATAAAAATCATTTTCTCAGAATAACAACTTTTAAATCAAAGTTTATCATAGTTTTTAATTAACTAACCCAAAACAGCCCGCGGTGTTACTACGACGGCGTAAATCCGGTTTTACGATGTTTTTCGTGTTTCCAGGTTTTAAATCATTAAGTTAGCATATCATATAGATATATAATATGTGTTTAGTTGATTTTAAAAGTCAAGTTAGAAGGATTAACTTTTGTTTGCGAACAAGTTTAGAATTAACTAAACTATGTTCTAGTGATTACAAGTTTAAACCTTCGAATAAGATAGCTTTATATGTATGAATCGAATGATGTTATGAACATCATTACTACCTTAAGTTCCTTGGATAAACCTACTGGAAAAGAAAAAAATGGATCTACCTTCAACGGATCCTTGGATGGCTCGAAGTTCTTGAAGCAGAATCATGACACGAAAACAAGTTCAAGTAAGATCATCACTTGAAATAAGATTGTTATAGTTATAGAAATTGAACCAAAGTTTGAATATGATTATTAACTTGTATTAGAATGATAACCTACTGTAAGAAACAAAGATTTCTTGAGGTTGGATGATCACCTTACAAGATTGGAAGTGAGCTAGCAAACTTGAAAGTATTCTTGATTTTATGTAACTAGAACTTGTAGAATTTATGAAGAACACTTAGAACTTGAAGATAGAACTTGAGAGAGATCAATTAGATGAAGAAAATTGAAGAATGAATGTTTTTGTAGGTGTTTTTGGTCGTTGGTGTATGGATTAGATATAAAGGATATGTAATTTTGTTTTCATGTAAATAAGTCATGAATGATTACTCATATTTTTGTTATTTTATGAGATATTTCATGCTAGTTGCCAAATGATGGTTCCCACATGTGTTAGGTGACTCACATGGGCTGCTAAGAGCTTATCATTGGAGTGTATATACCAATAGTACATACATCTAAAAGCTGTGTATTGTATGAGTACGAATACGGGTGCATACGAGTAGAATTGTTGATGAAACTGAACGAGGATGTAATTGTAAGCATTTTTGTTAAGTAGAAATATTTTGATAAGTGTATTGAAGTTTTTCAAAAGTGTATAAATACATATTAAAACACTACATGTATATACATTTTAACTGAGTCGTTAAGTCATCGTTAGTCGTTACATGTAAGTGTTGTTTTGAAACCTTTAGGTTAACGATCTTGTTAAATGTTATTAACCCAATGTTTATAATCTCAAAAGAGATTTTAAATTATTATATTATCATGATATTATCATGTATGAATATCTCTTAATATGATATATATACATTAAATGTCTTTACAACGATAATCGTTACATATATGTCTCGTTTAAAAATCATTAAGTTAGTAGTCTTGTTTTTACATATGTAGTTCATTGTTAATATACTTAATGATATGTTTACTTATCATAGTATCATGTTAACTATATATATATATCCATATATATGTCATCATATAATTTTTACAAGTTTTAACGTTCGTGAATCACCGGTCAACTTGGGTGGTCAATTGTCTATATGAAACATATTTCAATTAATCAAGTCTTAACAAGTTTGATTGCTTAACATGTTGGAAACATTTAATCATGTAAATATCAATCTCAATTAATATATATAAACATGGAAAAGTTCGGGTCACTACAGTACCTACCCGTTAAATAAATTTCGTCCCGAAATTTTAAGCTGTTGAAGGTGTTGACGAATCTTCTGGAAATAGATGCGGGTATTTCTTCTTCATCTGATCTTCACGTTCCCAGGTGAACTCGAGTCCTCTACGAGCATTCCATCGAACCTTAACAATTGGTATCTTGTTTTGCTTAAGTCTTTTAACCTCACGATCCATTATTTCGACGGGTTCTTCGATGAATTGGAGTTTTTCGTTGATTTGGATTTCATCTAACGGAATAGTGAGATCTTCTTTAGCAAAACATTTCTTCAAATTCGAGACGTGGAAAGTGTTATGTACAGCCGCGAGTTGTTGAGGTAACTCAAGTCGGTAAGCTACTGGTCCGACACGATCAATAATCTTGAATGGTCCAATATACCTTGGATTTAATTTCCCTCATTTACCAAATCGAACAACGCCTTTCCAAGGTGCAACTTTAAGCATGACCATCTATCTAATTTCAAATTCTATATCTTTTCTTTTAATGTCAGCGTAGCTCTTTTGTCGACTTTGGGCGGTTTTCAACCGTTGTTGAATTTGGATGATCTTCTCGGTAGTTTCTTGTATAATCTCCGGACCCGTAATCTGTCTATCCCCCACTTCACTCCAACAAATCGGAGACCTGCACTTTCTACCATAAAGTGCTTCAAACGGCGCCATCTCAATGCTTGAATGGTAGCTGTTGTTGTAGGAAAATTCTGCTAACGGTAGATGTCGATCCCAACTGTTTCCGAAATCAATAACACATGCTCGTAGCATGTCTTCAAGTGTTTGTATAGTCATTTCGCTCTGCCCATCAGTTTGTGGATGATAGGCAGTACTCATGTCTAGACGAGTTCCCAATGCTTGCTGTAATGTCTGCCAGAATCTTGAAATAAATCTGCCATCCCTATCAGAGATAATAGAGATTGGTATTCCATGTCTGGAGATGACTTCCTTCAAATACAGTCGTGCTAACTTCTCCATCTTGTCATCTTCTCTTATTGGCAGGAAGTGTGCTAATTTGGTGAGACGATCAACTATTACCCAAATAGTATCAAAACTACTTGCAGTCCTTGGCAATTTAGTGATGAAATCCATGGTAATGTTTTCCCATTTCCATTCCGGGATTTTGGGTTGTTGAAGTAGACCTGATGGTTTCTGATGCTCAACTTTAACCTTAGAACACGTCAAACATTCTCCTACATATTTAGCAACATCGGCTTTCATACCCGGCCACCAAAAATGTTTCTTGAGATCCTTGTACATCTTCCCCGTTCCAGGATGTATTGAGTATCTGGTTTTATGAGCTTCTCTAAGTACCATTTCTCTCATATCTCCAAATTTTGGTACCCAAATCCTTTCAGCCCTATACTGGGTTTCGTCTTCCCGAATATTGAGATGCTTCTCCGATCCTTTGGGTATTTCATCCTTTAAATTTCCCTCTTTTAAAACTCCTTGTTGCGCCTCCTTTATTTGAGTAGTAAGGTTATTATGAATCATTATATTCATAGATTTTACTCGAATGGGTTCTCTGTCCTTCCTGCTCAAGGCATCGGCTACCACATTTGCCTTCCCCGGGTGGTAACGAATCTCAAAGTCATAATCATTCAACAATTCAATCCACCTACGCTGCCTCATATTCAGTTGTTTCTGATTAAATATGTGTTGAAGACTTTTGTGGTCGGTATATATAATACTTTTGACCCTATATAAGTAGTGCCTCCAAGTCTTTAATGCAAAAACAACCGCGCCTAATTCCAAATCATGCGTCGTATAATTTTGTTCGTGAATCTTCAATTGTCTAGACGCATAAGCAATCACCTTCGTTCGTTCCATTAATACACAACCGAGACCTTGCTTTGATGCGTCACAATAAATCACAAAATCATCATTCCCTTCAGGCAATGACAATATAGGTGCCGTAGTTAGCTTTTTCTTCAATAACTGAAACGCTTTCTCTTGTTCATCATTCCATTCAAATTTCTTCCCTTTATGCGTTAATGCAGTCAAGGGTTTTGCTATTCTAGAAAAGTCTTGGATGAACCTTCTGTAGTAACCAGCTAGTCCTAAAAACTGGCGTATGTGTTACGGAGTTTTCGGGGTTTCCCACTTTTCAACAGTTTCTATCTTTGCCGGATCCACCTTAATACATTCTTTGTTCACTATGTGACCGAGGAATTGAACTTCTTCCAACCAAAATGCACACTTTGAAAACTTAGCGTACAATTCTTCCTTCCTCAATACTTCTAACACCTTTCTGAAATGTTCACCGTGTTCTTGGTCATTCTTTGAGTAAATAAGTATGTCATCAATGAAAACAATGACAAACTTGTCAAGGTATGGTCCACACACTTGGTTCATAAGGTCCATGAACACAGCTGGTGCATTAGTTAAACCAAACGGCATGACCATAAACTCGTAATGACCGTAACGTGTTCTGAAAGCAGTCTTTGGAATATCATCTTCTTTCACCCGCATTTGATGATACCCGGAACGTAAGTCAATTTTTGAATAAACAGACGAGCCTTGTAGTTGATCAAATAAGTTGTCGATTCTCGGTAGTGGGTAGCGGTTCTTGATGGTAAGTTTGTTTAACTCTCGGTAGTCGATACACAACCTGAATGTACCATCTTTCTTCTTGACAAACAAAACAGGAGCTCCACACGGTGATGTGCTTGGTCGAATGAAACCACGCTCTAAAAGTTCTTGTAATTGGCTTTGCAGTTCTTTCATCTCGCTGGGTGCGAGTCTGTAAGGAGCACGAGCTATTGGTGCAGCTCCTGGTACAAGGTCTATTTGAAATTCAACGGATCGATGTGGGGGTAATCCCGGTAATTCTTTCGGAAATACATCGGGAAATTCTTTTGCAATGGGAACATCATTGATGCTCTTTTCTTCAGTTTGTACTTTCTCGACGTGTGCTAGAACAGCATAGCAACCTTTTCTTATTAGTTTTTGTGCCTTCAAATTACTAATAAAATGTAGCTTCGTGTTGCCCTTTTCTCCGTACACCATTAAGGGTTTTCCTTTTTCTCGTATAATGCGAATTGCATTTTTGTAACAAACGATCTCTGCTTTCACTTCTTTCAACCAGTCCATACCGATTATCACATCAAAACTCCCTAACTCTACTGGTATCAAATCAATCTTAAATGTTTCGCTAACCAGTTTAATTTCTCGATTCCGACATATATTATCTGCTGAAATTAATTTACCATTTGCTAATTCGAGTAAAAATTTACTATCTAAAGGCGTCAATGGACAACTTAATTTAGCACAAAAATCTCTACTCATATAGCTTCTATCCGCACCCGAATCAAATAAAACGTAAGCAGATTTATTGTCAATAAGAAACATACCCGTAACAAGCTCCGGGTCTTCCTGTGCCTCTGCCGCATTAATATTGAAAACTCTTCCGCGGCCTTGTCCATTCGTGTTTTCCTGGTTCGGGCAATTTCTAATAATGTGGCCCGGTTTTCCACATTTATAACAAACTACATTGGCATAACTTGCTCCGACACTACTTGCTCCACCATTACTCGTTCCGACACCATTTGTTCCTTTCGTTCTATTAACCCCTGGTCCGTAGACCTCACACTTCGCCGCGCTATGACCATTTCTTTTACATTTGTTGCAAAATTTGGTGCAGAACCCCGAGTGATACTTTTCACACCTTTGGCATAGCTGCTTCTGATTGTTGTTGTTGTTGCGGTTATTATTGTTGTTGGGATGATTGTTGTAGTTGCTGTTGTTGTTGTTGTTGTTGTTGTTGGGCCGTTTGTTGTAGTTACGATTGATGTTGCGATTGTTGGGATAATTGTTGCGATTATTGTTGTAATTGCTGTTGTTGTTGTATTGGTGATTCTTATCACCGTTTTCCTCCCACTTTCTTTTGACTTGCTTCACATTGGCCTCTTCAGCAGTCTGTTCTTTAATTCTTTCTTCAATCTGGTTCACTAGTTTGTGAGCCATTCTACATGCCTGTTGTATGGAGGCGGGCTCGTGTGAACTTATATCTTCTTGGATTCTTTCCGGTAATCCTTTCACAAATGCGTCGATCTTCTCTTCCTCATCTTCGAATGCTCCCGGACACAATAGGCACAATTATGTGAATCGTCTTTCGTACGTGGTAATATCAAATCCTTGGGTTCGTAACCCTCTGAGTTCTGTCTTGAGCTTATTGACCTCGGTTCTGGGACGGTACTTCTCGTTCATCAAGTGCTTGAATGCTGACCACGGTAGTGCGTACGCATCGTCTTGTCCCACTTGCTCTAGATAGGTATTCCACCAAGTTAACGCAGAACCTGTGAAGGTATGCGTAGCGTACTTCACTTTGTCCTCTTCAGTACACTTGCTTATGGCAAACACCGATTCGACCTTCTCGGTCCACCGTTTCAATCCGATCGGTCCTTCGGTTCCATCAAATTCCAAAGGTTTGCAGGCAGTGAATTCTTTGTAGGTGCATCCTACACGATTTCCTGTACTGCTAGATCCAAGGTTATTGTTGGTATGTAGCGCAGCCTGTACTGCGGCTATGTTTGAAGCTAGAAAAGTACGGAATTCCTCTTCATTCATATTCACGGTGTGTCGAGTAGTCGGTGCCATTTCCTTCAAAATAGTCAAATGGAACAAGTTAATCATACAGAATATTAAGAGTAGTTAATAGTATTTCGTAGCATAATATGAACTCATTTATAAAAGCTTTTTCTTCATATTAGCGTTTTATAAGTTTAAATTCGGGTAGTACCTACCCGTTAAGTTCATACTTAGTAGCTAATATACAATTCAACTACTACAATTCTATATGAAAAACTGATTATAATAATATTTTGCGTTCAAACTTTTACACAATATTTTACAAACTTATAATACCGCTTATTTTACATATAGCATGAAATATAGCACACAATAAATTTGATACAAGATGGTTGTGAAGATAATTCTAGCTAGTACACAAGTCGTTCAGCAAAGGCAATAAAGACACGTAATTCATACGTCCACAAACAAGTCATGCATTCTGGTTTTACTAGGACTACTTCCCATCCTTGGTCTTGTGGAACATAACCGTTATGGCCGTTGATAAGACAGCGTGTTGTAATGTCGTCAAAGGGACGAGGGTTACGTAATGTCCAACAGTCCCGTAACAATCTAAAAACCTCATTTCTTACCCCCATTACCGACTCCGTCACTTATGGAAATGTTTTGTTTAATAGTTGTAGCCCGATGTTCTTGTTCTCACTTTGGTGAGAAGCGAACATTACTAATCCGTAAGCATAACATGCTTCTTTATGTTGCATGTTAGCCGCTTTTTCTAAATCACGAAGTCCAATATTCGGATATATTGAGTCAAAATAATTTCTTAACCCATTGCGTAAAATAGCATTTGGGTTCCCCGCAATATATGCGTCAAAGTAAACACATCGTAACTTATGGATTTCCCAAAGTGATATCCTCCATCTTTTGAACGAAAGCCTTTTATAAACCAAGGCATTCTTGGAACGTTCTTCGAATGTCTTACAAACTGATCTCGCCTTAAATAGTTGTGCCGAAGAATTCTGACCGACTCTAGACAAGATTTCATCAATCATGTCTCCGGGTAGGTCTCTTAAAATATTGGGTTGTCTATCCATTTTGTGTTTTTATACTGTAAAATAGACAAGAGTTAGATTCATAAAAAAAATACTTATTAATACAAGCAATTTTTACATATATCATAAAGCATAAGCACACTATATTACATATATTACACCACACGAATACAACTATCTTATTCCGACTCGCTTGTTTCTTCTTCTTCGGTTTTGGTTCGTTTTGCCAAGTTTCTAGAGATATATGATGTTCCCCTAATACGAGCCGTCGTTTTTCACATTGGTTTAGAAAAACCTGGTGGTTTAGAGGTTCCCAGGTCATTGTTACAACTTAAGGACTTCGGGGGTTGATGATACATATAAATTTCATCGGGGTTGGAATTCGATTTCTCTATTTTATGCCCTTTCCCTTATTATTTTCTTTTGCCTTTTTAAATTCAGTTGGGGTAATTTCTATAACATCATCGGGATTCTCGTCGGAATCCGATTCATCGGAGAATTGGTAATCCTCCCAATATTTTGCTTCCTTGGCGGAAACACCATTGACCATAATTAACCTTGGTCGGTTGGTTGAGGATTTTCTTTTACTTAACCGTTTTATTATTTCCCCCACCAGTTCTATTTCTTCATCAGGTTCTGATTCTTCTTCCGGTTCCGATTCTTCTTCCGGTTCCGACTCTTCTTCCGGTTCCTCTTCGGGAACTTGTGAATCAGTCCACGAATCATTCCAATTTACATTTGACTCTTCATTATTATTAGGTGAGTCAATGGGACTTGTTCTAGAGGTAGACATCTATCACATAATATCAAACGCGTTAAGAGATTAATATATCACATAATATTCACATGTTAAAAATATATAGTTTCCAACAAAATTTGTTAAGCAATCATTTTTCAAGTAAACACGGTCGAAGTCCAGACTCACTAATGCATCCTAACAAACTCGATAAGACACACTAATGCAAAATTCTAGTTCTCTAAGACCAACGCTCGGATACCAACTGAAATGTCCCATTCTTATTGATTAAAAACGTTCCATATTAATTGATTTCGTTGCGAGGTTTTGACCTCTATATGAGACGTTTTTCAAAAACTGCATTCATTTTAAAACAAACCATAACCTTTATTTCATCAATAAAGGTTTAAAAAGCTTTACGTAGATTATCAAATAATGATAATCTAAAATATCCTGTTTACACACGACCATTACATAATGGTTTACAATATAAATATGTTACAACAAAATAAGTTTCTTGAATGCAGTTTTTACACAATATCATACAAGCATGGACTCCAAATCTCGTCCTTATTTAAGTATGCGACAGCGGAAGCTCTTAATAATCACCTGAGAATAAACATGCTTAAAACGTTAACAAAAATGTTGGTGAGTTATAGGTTTAACCTATATATATCAAATCATAATAATAGACCACAAGATTTCATATTTCAATACACATCCCATACATAGAGATAAAAATCATTCATATGGTGAACACCTGGTAACCGACATTAACAAGATGCATATATAAGAATATCCCCATCATTCCGGGACACCCTTCGGATATGATATAAATTTCGAAGTACTAAAGCATCCGGTACTTTGGATGGGGTTTGTTAGGCCCAATAGATCTATCTTTAGGATTCGCGTCAATTAGGGTGTCTGTTCCCTAATTCTTAGATTACCAGACTTAATAAAAAGGGGCATATTCGATTTCGATAATTCAACCATAGAATGTAGTTTCACGTACTTGTGTCTATTTTGTAAATCATTTATAAAACCTGCATGTATTCTCATCCCAAAAATATTAGATTTTAAAAGTGGGACTATAACTCACTTTCACAGATTTTTACTTCGTTGGGAAGTAAGACTTGGCCACTGGTTGATTCACGAACCTATAACAATATATACATATATATCAAAGTATGTTCAAAATATATTTACAACACTTTTAATATATTTTGATGTTTTAAGTTTATTAAGTCAGCTATCCTCGTTAGTAACCTACAACTAGTTGTCCACAGTTAGATGTACAGAAATAAATCGATAAATATTATCTTGAATCAATCCACGACCCAGTGTATACGTATCTCAGTATTGATCACAACTCAAACTATATATATTTTGGAATCAACCTCAACCCTGTATAGCTAACTCCAACATTCACATATAGAGTGTCTATGGTTGTTCCGAAATATATATAGATGTGTCGACATGATAGGTCGAAAAATTGTATACGTGTCTATGGTATCTCAAGATTACATAATATACAATACAAGTTGATTAAGTTATGGTTTGAATAGATTTGTTACCAATTTTCACGTAGCTAAAATGAGAAAAAGTATCCAATCTTGTTTTACCCATAACTTCTTCATTTTAAATCTGTTTTGAGTGAATCAAATTGCTATGGTTTCATATTGAACTCTATTTTATGAATCTAAACAGAAAAAGTATAGGTTTATAGTCGGAAAAATAAGTTACAAGTCGTTTTTGTAAAGGTAGTCATTTCAGTCTAAAGAACGACGTCTAGATGACCATTTTAGAAAACATACTTCCACTTTGAGTTTAACCATAATTTTTGGATATAGTTTCATGTTCATAATAAAAATCATTTTCTCAGAATAACAACTTTTAAATCAAAGTTTATCATAGTTTTTAATTAACTAACCCAAAACAGCCCGCGGTGTTACTACGGCGGCGTAAATCCGGTTTTACGATGTTTTTCGTGTTTCCAGGTTTTAAATCATTAAGTTAGCATATCATATAGATATAGAACATGTGTTTAGTTGATTTTAAAAGTCAAGTTAGAAGGATTAACTTTTGTTTGCGAACAAGTTTAGAATTAACTAAACTATGTTCTAGTGATTACAAGTTTAAACCTTCGAATAAGATAGCTTTATATGTATGAATCGAATAATGTTATGCACATCATTACTACCTTAAGTTCCTTGGATAAACCTACTGGAAAAGAGAAAAATGTATCTAGCTTCAACGGATCCTTGGATGGCTCGAAGTTCTTGAAGCAGAATCATGACACGAAAATAAGTTCAAGTAAGATCATCACTTGAAATAAGATTGTTATAGTTATAGAAATTGAACCAAAGTTTGAATATGATTATTACCTTGTATTAGAATGATAACCTACTGTAAGAAACAAAGATTTCTTGAGGTTGAATGATCATCTTACAAGATTGGAAGTGAGCTAGCAAACTTGAAAGTATTCTTGATTTTATGTAACTAGAACTTGTAGAATTTATGAAGAACACTTAGAACTTGAAGATAAAACTTGAGAGAGATCAATTAGATGAATAAAATTGAAGAATGAAAGTGTTTGTAGGTGTTTTTGGTCGTTGGTGTATGGATTAGATATAAAGGATATGTAATTTTGTTTTCATGTAAATAAGTCATGAATGATTACTCATATTTTTGTTATTTTATGAGATATTTAATGCTAGTTGCCAAATGATGGTTTCCACATGTGTTAAGTGACTCACATGGGCTGCTAAGAGCTGATCATTGGAGTGTATATACCAATAGTACATACATCTAAAAGTTGTGTATTGTACGAGTACGAATACGGGTGCATACGAGTAGAATTGTTGATGAAACTGAACGAGGATGTAATTGTAAGCATTTTTGTTAAGTAGAAGTATTTAGATAAGTGTATTGAAGTCTTTCAAAAGTGTATAAATACATATTAAAACACTACATGTATATACATTTTAACTGAGTCGTTAAGTCATCGTTAGTCGTTACATGTAAGTGTTGTTTTGAAACCTTTAGGTTAACGATCTTGTTAAATGTTGTTAACCCAATGTTTATAATATCAAATGAGATTTTAAATTATTATATTATCATGATATTATCATGTATGAATATCTCTTAATATGATATATTTACATTAAATGTCTTTACAACGATAATCGTTACATATATGTCTCGTTTAAAAATCATTAAGTTAGTAGTCTTGTTTTTACATATGTAGTTCATTGTTAATATACTTAATGATATGTTTACTTATCATAGTATCATGTTAACTATATATATATATATATATCCATATATATGTCATCATATAGTTTTTACAAGTTTTAACGTTCGTAAATCACCAGTCAACTTGGGTGGTCAATTGTCTATATGAAACATATTTCAATTAATCAAGTCTTAACAAGTTTGATTGCTTAACATGTTGGAAACATTTAATCATGTAAATATCAATCTCAATTAATATATATAAACATGGAAAAGTTCGGGTCACTACACATCCAACCTCAAGAAATCTTTGTTTCTTACAGTAGGTTATCATTCTAATACAAGGTAATAATCATATTCAAACTTTGGTTCAATTTCTATAACTATAACAATCTTATTTCAAGTGATGATCTTACTTGAACTTGTTTTCGTGTCATGATTCTGCTTCAAGAACTTCGAGCCATCCAAGGATCCGTTGAAGCTAGATCCATTTTTCTCTTTTCCAGTAGGTTTATCCAAGGAACTTAAGGTAGTAATGATGTTCATAACATCATTCGATTCTTACATATAAAGCTATCTTATTCGAAGGTTTAAACTTGTAATCACTAGAACATAGTTTAGTTAATTCTAAACTTGTTCGCAAACAAAAGTTAATCCTTCTAACTTGACTTTTAAAATCAACTAAACACATGTTCAATATCTATATGATATGCTAACTTAATGATTTAAAACCTGGAAACACAAAAAACACCGTAAAACCGGATTTACGCCGTCGTAGTAACACCGCGGGCTGTTTTGGGTTAGTTAATTAAAAACTATGATAAACTTTGATTTAAAAGTTGTTATTCTGAGAAAATGATTTTTATTATGAACATAAAACTATATCCAAAAATTATGGTTAAACTCAAAGTGGAAGTATGTTTTCTAAAATGATCATCTAGACGTCGTTCTTTCGACTGAAATGACAACCTTTACAAAAACGACTTGTAACTTATTTTTCAGACTATAAACCTATACTTTTTCTATTTAGATTCATAAAATAGAGATCAATATGAAACCATAGCAATTTGATTCACTCAAAACGGATTTAAAATGAAGAAATTATGGGTAAAACAAAATTGGATAATTTTTCTCATTTTAGCTACGTGAAAATTGGTAACAAATCTATTCCAACCATAACTTAATCAGCTTGTATTGTATATTATGTAATCTTGAGATACCATAGACACGTATACAATGTTTCAACCTATCATGTCGACACATCTATATATATTTCGGAACAACCATAGACACTCTATATGTGAATGTTGGAGTTAGCTATACAGGGTCGAGGTTGATTCCAAAATATATATAGTTTGAGTTGTGATCAATACTGAGATATGTATACACTGGGTCGTGGATTGATTCAAGATAATATTTATCAATTTATTTCTGTACATCTAACTGTGGACAACTAGTTGTAGGTTACTAACGAGGACAGCTGACTTAATAAACTTAAAACATCAAAATATATTAAAAGTGTTGTAAATATATTTTGAACATACTTTGATATATATGTATATATTGTTATAGGTTCGTGAATCAACCAGTGGCCAAGTCTTACTTCCCGACGAAGTAAAAATCTGTGAAAGTGAGTTATAGTCCCACTTTTAAAATCTAATATTTTTGGGATGAGAATACATGCAGGTTTTATAAATGATTTACAAAATAGACACAAGTACGTGAACTACATTCTATGGTTGAATTATCAAAATCGAATATGCCCCTTTTTATTAAGTCTGGTAATCTAAGAATTAGGGAACAGACACCCTAATTGACGCGAATCCTAAAGATAGATCTATTGGCCTAACAAACCCCATCCAAAGTACCGGATGCTTTAGTACTTTGAAATTTATATCATATCCGAAGGGTGTCCCGGAATGATGGGGATATTCTTATATATGCATCTTGTTAATGTCGGTTACCAGGTGTTCACCATATGAATGATTTTTATCTCTATGTATGGGATGTGTATTGAAATATGAAATCTTGTGGTCTATTATTATGATTTGATATATATAGGTTAAACCTATAACTCACCAACATTTTTGTTGACGTTTTAAGCATGTTTATTCTCAGGTGATTATTAAGAGCTTCCGCTGTCGCATACTTAAATAAGGACGAGATTTGGAGTCCATGCTTGTATGATATTGTGTAAAAACTGTATTCAAGAAACTTATTTTGTTGTAACATATTTGTATTGTAAAGCATTATGTAATGGTCGTGTGTAAACAGGATATTTTAGATTATCATTATTTGATAATCTACGTAAAGCTTTTTAAACCTTTATTGATGAAATAAAGGTTATGGTTTGTTTTAAAATGAATGCAGTCTTTGAAAAACGTCTCATATAGAGGTCAAAACCTCGCAACGAAATCAATTAATATGGAACGTTTTTAATCAATAAGAATGGGACATTTCAAGACTGTCTTCAAACACTGAGGTATCACCATATCTATACTTCCAACTGTTGTAGTAGTAGTCCTCTGACGATGTTGGTGAAACACTTCCAGATTCAGGTGTGCGAGGAACTGAATCACGTGCCTTCTTGAATTTGTCTTTAACCTGTTTCAGAATCTTCTCCTTTCGAATGGTTGGAGACAATTCTTCAGCTCTTTCAGCATGAACAGTCAGCTTCTCAATTAAATTTCGATTAGTGACACACTCTTCTTCAATTTCGGTGATCTTTGCCATGTTAGCTTTAGGTTGTTGATCATCTACATTCAATTTGATAGACCAATCATCATCATCATCTCCATGAATGACAACCAAAGCTTTGTTAGGAGTCTCAACTGTTTCTGGTTCATTTACTTTATCAGTAATGTAAATCTCACGCTTAGTTGTTTGACTCTGAGAACTGTAGTTCTGATTCTTGAACGGATTACGATTACCCTGCTTCTTCTGTTTTGTACACTGTCTTGAAAAATGACCTAATTCTCCACAGTTGTAACAAGTAACAGTATTCATATCAAATCCCAGTTTTGTATCTTTGGTCAGACTGATCGGTTTTCCAGTTCGCTCTTTGCAATCTCTTGCTCTTCTCACAAGATTTGCCATACCCCATAATATCCATCTTTTCTGCTTCATCTTTATCAAGTTGATGATAATATTCAGTTGTTAGATGAATGTTACCCACACGACCATCAAGATAATTATCATAGGAATTAACAAGGCTTGATAGTAAAGCTATATCTTCACTAATCTTTTCTTTCCGAGTTTTCCTAATGTTCTCGAACTTAAGTGCTGAAAAAACCCAACCCGTATTCCATACGATAAATATTTTTTTATATAATACACATTTATGCGCCAATTAAATATGTAAACCATTCCACAAGTTCCATTTAAACGTACATCAATTTAAATGTTTACAAAAGGCACGAAAGCCATTAATTAAGTTTAATACAAGTTTGACCCACTACAAGGATAGTTTATAATCCAAACGAGCCTCGAGCATGGTTTGGGGCTAAACTACCCAAAATGTTAGGCTAACTTCCAAAGCTAACACCAAAAGCACCCCCGACAACATAAGCGGGAAACCACTAGTCCAAACGTATGCCATTACCATTGTCCAAGCCGGAACCTATAAAAATGGTAAACAACGAGAGGGTAAGAAAGGCTTAGTGAGTGCAACAATTATACATACATATATATAACCTATCCATTTGCAATCACAATACCAAATACCTCATACGAACTTGTAACTCAAATAGCATGTCAACATACCCGTAACACTAACAAGTCGTACATTATCACACCACTTCATTAGCATAAACTCAACTCAATATAAATATAATATGCTAAATAAAACAACAATCTCAATATGGTTAACCAATAACGCTATGGTGCTACCGGCTCGTGGTTCACACCATACGCCTTTTAGTCAGATTCGTTTATAGTGCTACCGGCTCGTGGTTCACACTCGATGCTACTGGCTCGTGGTTCACATCTTAGTTTATAGTGCAACCGGCTCGTGGTTCACACTCGATGCTACCGGCTCGTGGTCCACATCTTAGTTTATAGTGCTACCGGCTCATGGTTCACACTCCATCCCACACATGTTATGGCACTATTGGCACGTGGTTCATACCATAACATTCACAAATAAACACGCCATACACATGAACGCATAATTATTCCACTCACCTTATCACAAGGATGATGATTTAGAACTTCCGAGCTTCAACGCAATGTACCTAAATCATTAAGTGCACATTCAATTTCACAACTAGTGGGATTAACCACAATACTCCCACTTGAGCATTTAATGACCCAATTTGCATTAAATGACTCAACTACTCACAACCGCCCATAAATGGCCAAGACTCGACTTTAATCACTAAGACTAGTGAATTAAAGTCTATTAACTTCAATTAACAGAAAACTTAGGGTAATCCATACCCATTTCATCTAATTAGGTCAACTAGTACATTTTGACCCATTTTATATCACTTAAACTCATTAATACTTCTTTCATAAATCTTAAAGTGCATTAGTGACTAACAACATCAATTGACACTTACAACCTCAAATCACAAGGCCAAAACCCTAGATTGTGGCTATTAGGGTTTCATTACAACAACATAACCTAAACTCACCCGTTTTACCACCAAATGGGTCTTACAAATCTCTAGTAACCAAAACCCTAGCCATTAACCAATTAAAACTCAAAACTTACTTTATATATATATATATATATATATATATATATATATATATATATATATATATATATATATATATATATATATATATATATATATATATATATATATATATGTATATATATATGTGTGTGTGTGTGTGTGTGTGTGTGTGTGTGTGTGTGTATCTAAAGACGCAAGGAACAACTTTAATTCTTGCTCCAAAGATCAACCCTTAATCATTCACTCTCAAATCTCACTTTTAATCCAAATGGGTTTTAAGTTTTGGGAGAGAAATTGGAAAGAAAAGAGAAGAAATTAAATTAAATGAACAAGTGGTGGAGGTTTAATGCTCCTATCAGGTCTACATGTTAAATTACCAATTTGCCCCTTAAATTTATTTAATTTGTGCTAGAATCGAAGTCAGAACTGCAGAGGTGCTGCGGCGCTGCCCATTTGTCGCGGGGCGACCTAACGAAGGAAAAACGCCCCCTTTTAACTTAACTTCTGATATGGAATTTCTTTATATGTCGCGGCGCGACCCAGTTTGTCGCGGCGCGGCATTTGCCGTCACCTGGACACCTCGATAAACTTAAGTAAATTTTGATTTTATTTAATTCGTACACTTAAATCCCGCTTCCTATATTCGCCTAACCTTCAACAATGGTCTCACAAGACTTAACGCTATCAAAACTCACGTATAAACTTGTATGTGCACCCATTATCAAGTGTGTATATATATGTATATATATATATATATATATATATATATATATATATATACAATTTCGCACAATCTAGCGAGTTACAAACGTACAATGATTTAGTATGTACCTTTCGATATGTACGGGAAAAACGGGATGTTACAACTCTCCCCCACTTGAATCGGAGCGCGTCCTCGCGATCCAAGCCGTATGACAAGCCGGAAGATAAACCAACACAAACTCTTCGGGCTCCCAAGTGAACTCGGAACCCTTACTACGACGCCATTGAAACTTAAAAGTCCTTACCTCTTTATGTCTCAATCTTTTGACTTTCTCATCAAGTATGGCAATCGGTTCCTCGATATACTCTAACTTATTATTTAGCTCAATCTCGTCTAATGGTACCCAAAATGAATCATCTGCAAGACACTTACGGAGATGAGAAACATGAAATGTATTATGGATCCCCGCAAGCTCTTCAGGTAATTCCAAACGATACGCGACTTCACCAACACGAGCTAAAACCTTAAACGGCCCAATAAACCGAGGAGCTAACTTTCCTCATTTCCGGAATCGAATAATACCTTTCCATGGCGAAACCTTAAGCATCACCATGTCACCTTCTTGAAATTCGATCGTTCGTCTACGTTTGTCGGCATACGACTTTTTCCTATCTTGAGCCTTTTACAAATGCTCTCGAATCACATCAATCTTGCTATTCGTCTCTAAAACCAAATCGGTACACCCGATTTCCTTTTGTCCCACTTCACCCCAACAAATCGGGGTTCGACACCTACGCCCATAAAGCATCTCATAAGGTGGCATCCCAATACTAGTATGATAACTATTATTGTACGAGAATTCCACCAAAGGCAAATGCTCATCCCAACTACCACCGAAATCAATAATGCACGCTCGTAACATATCTTCCAAAGTTTGATTCGTACGTTTGGTTTGACCGTTCATTTGAGGATGATACGCCGTGCTCAATTTCAATTGCGTACCCATATCTTCATGAAACTTTTCCCAAAACCGAGATGTAAAACGAGTATCTCGATCCGAAATAATAGATATAGGAACACCGTGTCGAGAGATTCCTTCCTTGATAAACAACTTAGCCAAGGTCTCCGACGATATCGCTTCCTTAATGGGAAGAAATAAAGCACTCTTCGTCAGTCGATCAACTATAACCCTAATCGAATCAAACTGGGTTCTCGCCGTTTTAGGTAACTTTGTGATGAAGTCCATGGTAATGTGCTCCCATTTCCATTTCGGGATTTCTAACGGTTGTAACTTACCATACGGCTTTTGGTGCTCGGCTTTAACTTGCAAACACGTGACGCATTGCTCAACATACTTCACAACATCACGTTTCATGCCCGGCTACCAATACTCTTTCTTTAAATCAAGATACATTTTCGTTGCGCCCGGATGAATGGAATACTTTGACTTATGTGCTTCATCAAGTAGCACTTGTCGGTTACCACCCATCTTAGGTACCCACACTCTTCCTTGAAATGACAATAAACCACGCGAGCCCATAGTAATGAACTCCGATTGTCCCACAATTCGCTCCGCATGCTTGTTGTGAACGTAAGCCTCTATTTGAATCACGCCGAGTTTTTCAAGAAAATCATTAGTAATAATCATACGTAACAATCCCAATCGTAACGCCGGGTGATGACTCTTTCGACTTAACGCATCCGAGACCACATTCGCCTTGCCCGGATGATAAAGTATCTCACAATCATAGTCTTTTACCACATCCATTCACCTACGTTGACGATAATTCAAATCTCGTTGATTAAAGAGATGTTTCAAACTCTTATGATCCGAATAAATCATACACTTGACACCATACAAGTAATGGTGCCAAATTTTCAACGCATGAACCACCGCCGCCAATTCAAGATCGTGAGTCGGGTATCTCTTTTTGTGTTCCTTTAATTGTCGAGAGGCGTAAGCGATGACTTTACCTCTTTACATCAAAACACACCCGAGCCCATTTAAAGAGGCATCAAAATAAACCGTCATGTCTTCTACCCCTTCCGGCAACACTAACAACGGCGCTTGACACAATTTCTCTTTTAACGATTGAAAAGAAATTTCTTGCTCATTCTCCCAAACAAACCTCGCGTTCTTCCTCGTCAATTTCGTCAACAAAGAAGCGATTTTAGAAAAGTCTTGGATAAACCGACATTAATAACCGGCCAATCCGAGAAAACTTCGGATTTTCGTAGGCGTACTCGGTTGTCTCTAACTATTCACCGTCTCTATCTTCCCCGATCTACTTGAATACCGTCTTTGTTCACAATGTGGCCAAGGAATTGAACCTCCCTTAGCCAAAATTCACATTTGGAGAACTTAGCATACAACTTCTCCTTTCGTAATGTCTTCAATACCTCACGCAATTGAGGTTCATGTTCGTTCATACTTTTCGAGTAGACTAGTATGTCGTCAATGAACACAATCACCGACTTGTCCAACATAGGTTGGCACACTCGGTTCATAAGATCCATGAATGCCACCGGTGCATTCGTAAGACCAAAAGGCATAACTACAAACTCGAAATGCCCATAATGCGTTCGAAAAGCCATTTTCTCAATATCTTCCTCACGGACCCGCATTTGGTGATAGCCGGACCGTAGGTTGATCTTAGAGAAATACGTTGCACCTTGGAGTTGGTCAAACAAATCATCGATCCTAGGTAATGGATAGCGATTCATGATCGTCACTTTGTTCAACTCCCGATAATCGATGTACATCCACATACTTCCATCTTTCTTTTTCACAAACAAGACCGGAGTACCCCATGGTGAGGAGCTCGGTCGAATGAAACCCTTTTCAAGCAACTCTTGGGTTTGATTTAATAACTATTGCATTTCCGTCGGTGCTAAACGATAAGGAGTTTTAGCAATGGGAGTAGCTCCCGGAACCAACTCAATGCGAAATTCAACTTGTCTTTCCGCCGGAACACCCGGTAACTCGTCCGGAAAAACGTCTTCGAATTCCCTAACCACCGGAATTTCACGAATAGGTGGTGGCTCATCACGAGTATCAACAACATGGGCAAGAAAAGCCAAGCAACCACTAACAAGAAAATGACGTGCCCGTGCAAAAGAACATATCGGCACAAGTCTTCTTCGTCTATCGCCATGAATAATCAACTCTCCCCCACTTGGGGTCTTCACACGTATAAACTTTTCATGGCATGCAATATCGGCTCTATTTCGATCGAGCCAATCCATACCAACAACGATATCAAAATCGCCCAAAGTCATATGGATGAGATCAATTTTAAAGTTTTCAGCACCAAAAACGACATCAAAATTCTTACACACATCAACCACTAGCACCGTCTTGCCGTTCGCTATTTCGACTTCTACCGGACGACTTAACTTTGCTAACGGTCTATCAAGTTTAGGCACAAATTTTGGAGACACAAACGACAAATTTGCACCGCTATCAAATAAAATCCTTGCCGGATTAGAGTTAACCATAAAAGTACCTGAGACAACTTCGTTGGATTGCTTAGCTTCATCATTCGTCATCAAATAGTTGCGACCCCTAGCCGTGCCCTCCGTTCTCTCCAATTTCTTAACATGATCATTATTCAACTCGGGACATTTCGGCTTCTTGTGCCCTTCCTTACCACAATTAAAGCAAGTAAATTTGTTCGGGCCATTAGTACAATCACGGGCCATGTGTCCCCTTTGTTTACAATTAAAACACGTGGGCCCGAAACCCCCGGAAGCACCCTTCTTCACATTATTTAAGCTTTCGGAGTCTTTCTTGTGCTTTTTATTTGAAAAGTTCGAATGGCTCGAACCTTCAAACTTTCTCTTTGAAAAAGTGAAATCACTCTTCCTCGGAACCTCCGGTTCAAAACCCCGAGCCAACTCGAATAGCTCTTCAAAAGTCTTAGCCATTCCCCGACTAATCTTACCCTTTAACTCATCGTTCAAGGTACGGTAGAAATCTTTCATTAGATTTTGATCGTCACAAACATATTCCGGGCAAAAACGAGTCTTTGCCAAAAAGGTAGACTTGAGAGTAACCAAGTCCATTGAACCTTGTTGCAAATGATGCAACTCGTCCCGGATTCTATCAAGGTCGGAAAAAGTTCGGTATTCTTAAAAAAATTCCTTCTTAAACTCCTCCCATGTCAAGCTCATACATTGCTCTACACCATACAAATTGATTTTATCGTCCCACCACAACTTGCCTTCTTCACGTAACATGCTAGACGCATACCTCGTCTTCTTCTCGGGAGGACATTCCGCGATACGGAAAGCTCCCTCGATATCCGAAATACAACAAGTGCTTTTCAATGGATCCCTCAACCCATTAAACATCGGAGGTTGAGTATCCTTGAAATTTTTGTAGTGGAAGTCCCGTCTTCCTTCACCTCCTTCACCACGAGGATAAATGTTTCTAGCTTCAAGAGCCTCTCAGATAGTGGCCTTCAGTCGTTCATTTATCAAATCGGTCACTTGTCCATCGACTGAATCTTGGAATACCTTTCGGACGTCCGTAAGAAAATCCGCTTTTAACTTTTTAAACACGGCCTCAACCTTGGCCGAAAATTCGGGGTCCTCGCTTGTACCACCGATATCATTATCGTGTCCGTTTCTCATCTTCATTGTATATAACGAAAAGGGTTAAACCATGAATGACAAGCATAACACGTAAGTATATATATGCGTACCACACTACCCCATCTTGCTCAACAACCATCGTACATTACTCGTTTGACACGATTTGCACCCGTAAAAACGGTAGCTAATCGTTGTTACGCGAGCACGTCGCCTTAACTCGCTAGTACAACGTCTGTCTTGCTTGATGATTGCTAAACACAATACAAAACAATTAGCACAAGGTTAGTTCACATAAATCAAAGCACTAACAATTCCCGATTAGACCCAAAGTCCTACAAGTCCTGCATAAAGCGCTCACACAATAAAGCCCAAGTCTAGGCACCTATCTTAAGTCGCCTAAATCCCATAGACCATGCTCTGATACCACTTGAAACAAGCCAACCCGTATTCCATACGATAAATTTTTTTTTATATAATACACATTTATGCGCCAATTAAATATGTAAACCATTCAACAAGTTCCATTTAGACGTACATCAATTTAAATGTTTACAAAAGGCACGAAAGACATTAATTAAGTTTAATACAAGTTTGACCCACTACAAGGATAGTTTATAATCCAAACGACCCTCGAGCATGGTTTGGGGCTAAACTACCCAAAACGTTAGGACAACTTCCAAAGCTAACACCAAAAGCACCACCGACAACATAAGCGAGAGACCACTAGTCCAAACGTATGCCCTTACCCTTGTCCAAGCCGGAACCTATAAAAATGGTAAATAACGAGAGGGTAAGCAAGGCTTAGTGAGTGCAACAATTATACATACATATATATAACCTATCCATTTTCAATCACAATACCAAATACCTCATACGAACTTGTAACTCAAATAGCATGTCAACATACCCGTAACACTAACAAGTCGTACATTATCACACCACTTCATTAGCATAAACTCAAATCAATATAAATATAATATGCTAAACAAAACAACAATCTCAATATGGTTAACCAATAACGCTATGGTGCTACCGGCTCGTGGTTCACACCATACGCCTTTTAGTCAGACTCGTTTATAGTGCTACCTGCTCGTGGTTCACACTCGATGCTACCGGCTCGTGGTTCACATCTTAGTTTATAGTGCTACCGGCTCGTGGTTCACACTCGATGCTACCTGCTCGTGGTTCACATCTTACTTTATAGTGCTACCGGCTCGTGGTTCACACTCCATCCCACACATGTTATGGCACTACCGGCAGGTGGTTCATACCATAACATTCACAAATAAACACGCCATATACATGAACGCATAATTATTCCACTCACCTTGTCACAAGGATGATGATTTAGCACTTCCGAGCTTCAACGCAATGTACCTAAATCATTAAGTTCACATTCAATTTCACCACTAGTGGGATTAACCACAATACTCCCACTTGAGCATTTAATGACCCAATTTGCATTAAATGACTCAACTACTCACAACCGCCCATAAATGGCCAAGACTCGACTTTAATCACTAAGACTAGTGAATTAAAGTCTATTAACTTCAATTAACACAAAACTTAGGGTAATCCATACCCATTTCATCTAATTAGGTCAACTAGTACATTTTGACCCATTTTATATCACTTAAACTCATTAACACTTCTTTCATAAATCTTAAAGTGCATTAGTGACTAACAACATCAATTGACAATTACAACCTCAAATCACAAGGCCAAAATCCTAGATTGTGGCTATTAGGGTTTCATTACAACAACATAACACAAAGTCACCCGTTTTACCACCAAATGGGTCTTACAAATCTCTAGTAACCAAAACCCTAGCCATTAACCAATTAAAACTCAAAAATTAGAGTTAGAACTTACCAAGACTATCAACGTGTAGCTAAAGACGCAAGGAACAACTTTAATTCTTGCTCCAAAGATCAACCCTTAATCCTTCACTCTCAAATCTCACTTTTAATCCAAATGGGTTTTAAGTTTTGGGAGATAAATTGGAAAGAAAAGAGAAAAGAAATTAAATTAAATGAACAAGTGGTGGAGGTTTAATGCTCCTATCAGGTCTATACGTTAAATTACCAATTTGCCCCTTAAATTTATTTAATTTGTGCTAGAATTGGAGTCAGAACTGCAGAGGTGCTGCGGCGCGGCCCATTTGTCGCGGCGCGACCTAACGAAGGAAAAACGCCCCCTTTTAACTTAACTTCTGATCTGGAATTGCTTTATATGTCGCGGATTGACCCAGTTTGTCGCGGCATGACATTAGCCGTCACCTGGACACCTCGAAAAACTTAAGCCAATTTTGATTTTATTTAATTCGTACACTTAAATCCCACTTCCTATATTCGCCTAACCTTCAACAATGGTCTCACAAGACTTAACGCTATCAAAACCCACGTATAAACTTGTATGTGCACCCATTATCAAGTATATATATATATAGGGATGTTACAAGTGCAGATAGAACATCCGATGCAGTCGGTGTAGATGACTCTGTAGTATTGGAAGTAGGCTGTGATTGAGTATTGAGAGAATATGGTGAAACTTGTGGTGGATACGAAGGTTGTTGAATAGGTGTACTGCTAACATTCTAACCATACATATTCTGATTGTTTGTAGCAAAAGCTGTTTGAAATGGATCATGAGCTGATTTTGGTGGTGTATAACCATTTGGGCAATACATTTTGGTGTCTTGAACTTGTTTAGACCTCCTAACTTTGTTTAACAACTCTAACTCTTGTTCTTGAAGTCTTGCGATAAACGAGTTCACTGTAGTAGTAGCAAGTTCTCCACTTGTTTTCATAGTTAATATGAAACCATTCCATTCTAGTGGTAATGCTCCAGCTAGACACGTCACTTTATCTTTTTTGGCAATGGTTACATCATGCTTGTGTAGTTCAGCTAGCAAATGACGATATCTTTCAACCAATTCTGTAATAGATTCTCTGACTTGCCAGTGAAAATGATCAAACTCAACTTTTAACTCTAAACCTTTTCTAGTTCTGTAAGATGTATTTCCTTCATTAAAAGTGCGAAGTGCTTCCCATATCTTGAATGAGTTATCATGACACATAAATTGATGGAAAATCGGACCATCAAGAGCACTTGTCAAGTTACAGTACATCTTCTTCTCCAAGTTATATTCTTCACGTTCTTCCGAAGGCATATTATGCAATGTATACAATTCATTTGTAACTGGTGAACGTGGCCTTTGAAATTCGGTTTCAATGTACTTCCAAAGCTTCGTTTCCTGACCATCAGACCAAATCTTAAATCTCGACTTCCAAGTAGAATAATTATCCATATTTATTAACTTCGGACATTTCGTATCACTTCCTAATTCACTCTCAGCAAGGAGTAATCGTTGAGTCATATTCGTAATACTATGAACTAACGGTGCAGCTAACGCGTAATTGTTTGAATTAAACATCTTGAAAATTTTACCAAAAGGTAAACCGTGAGGTTCAGTATATCAACCGTACGAGTGACTATCTCAAACGTACGTGTCACAACCTCAAGCGTACGTGTCACTACTTAATCTTACGTGTCACAACTTAAACAAAAGAACCAATCACTAAGTCTCAGACGTGCGAGTAAAGGTCAACCGTGTGATTACTCGTACGTGTCACAGTCAACCTTATGATCACTCGTGTGATCAGACTGTAGTCACTTAACCTAACAAGGTTATGCTAAATCGTGCGTGTGAGTTCATGAGTGATGTCAACCGCTCTGTCAACCGCGCGAGTGAGCAAATTTCACTTCCCCACTCGTGTGGGTTGCTGTTCAACCTAATTCACTCAAAAACCCTAGAAATTGATGTTAAACCTCAATTTCTTCGTCCACAAGCTGGATTAGCACTAAACTAACATAAACACACTCTCTAATCACAATTACACACGTAAAATGATTCCTTTTTGATCAAAATTACTCTAAACTCAAAAACCCAAAATAACAAACTCTTTAATCACCAAAAATCACTAGATGATGTTGAAATCACAACCAATGCTGTGATACCAATGATGAAACATGACTAGGAACTTCAAAATCAACAGGTTTAATTCACACAAAGGTGGAATTAGTCAATCAAACCATTCTAGTGAATATTGTGCTTTTTGAGATTAATTTAGTCAAACCACAACAATGGATGTGTGATTAGATTAACACCTAGAGCTATTATTCACCTCTTGAGTGATTTGGGTTGAGAGAGAATCGGACAAGGCTAACAGATCTGAGTGATGTGTGTGTGATGAGAGGCTTAACCTAAAATGAAGAACATAACACTTAAATGCCCCTACTGTTGAGTCAACCGTGCGAGTCAGCCATCACTCGTACGAGTGGGCTGCCTCGGCCGTACGGGTGATCACTCACTCGTGTATGTGTACTTAGATTAGATTTGTGACTCAGCTCAGCTCAACCATGCGTATGAGCTTGTCAGCCGTACGAGTGAGCCTTCACTCATACGTCTGACTGAATCTAAGATAGTCAAACTTCCATATCGCGTTCCTGCAGTACCTGTAACCACATATAAACACAGATAGGATAATAACGAGCGATCATGGTAGCCCATAAACTGAAGTACTAATCACAAACATAGGATAGATGTCTAGGGACTTACAGAAAATGCATCAACACATTGACATAGTTAGTGGCTTTTTTGAACAATGTTTTCAATTCTTTGGCAATGATGTCTTTAATATTACTTTCCTTTTTACCTCTGAACAGTTCAAGATTTACCATCCACTCAGAATAACCATTTCTTCTAAGATCCTCCAGATCTACCATTCAAATACATTGTTGTATCACTTGATGTTGAAGGCGTTCTTTATGCACTTCTGAACCTTGATGATTTTGGCCAAATTTGTCCTTCGTGTCATCACATCAGCATATCTTTCCTTTAGAGTTTTATCCTAGACAGCTTGAGATTTGGCAATGAGAGGCCTTTCTTTATTGGATGCTTGTGCAGCTGCTTTTTCGGCTGCTTTTGCAGCATCAAACTCTTTATCTTGTGCTGCTGCAAGTGGTCTGTCTGCCTTAAGAGATTTTTCTTCATCTTCTTTTCTTTATTGTTAAGCAGCCAGCTTTTCTTCTTGTTGTTGCAGACTTAAGCATTTGGAAAGCTCAACATCTGATTTTGCTTGCTGTTCCAATTGAACAGATAGCATAAATTCTTCTAAGGAAAAATTTAATTTTTTAGCTATAGCTGCTATTATTCTTGTGACGACCCGGAAATTTTCGATCAAATTTAAACTTAATCTTTACACGTTTCTGACACAATAAGCAAAACCTATTAAACTAAGTCTCAAAATGCTGGAATTGTGTTCATGTATACAATTTGACCTTTGACTATTCCGGACGATTCACGAACAATTGGGTTATATATATATATATATATATATATATATATATATATATATATATATATATATATATATATATATATATATATATATATATATTTATATATATTCATACAAATATAAATATAAGTATATATATAACAATTAACAATTAGAAATAATATATAATTAATTGTACGAGCTAAATTGTAAAATAATAATTGATATAATAATAATTAAGTTGATATTAATCTAGAAATATAACCTATGACTTTTGTACATATCTTTTATTAGGGTATGTTAAGAATATAAATGTTATACTATTAACCTTACTTCCATTATAAATATTAATATTAATATCTGTATTATTAATATTATTAATTTTAAAATATATAAAGATATATGAAATTTGAGATGTTATTAATACTGTCATCAGTATTAATTCTATTATTATTAGTTTTATTATTATTAATAAAATTAATAATAAATATTAATGTTTATATAATTAATATTGTTATGTTTCTTTATATAAGTAATATACAACTATATATATATATATATATATATATATATATATATATATATATATATATATATATATATATATATATATATATATATATATATATATATATATATATATTCGATATATAATGATACGAATACATATATATACATAAATACATACAACTTGTTATATCTTAATTATCATTTGTATTATTATTAGATATTATTATTACCTTTATAAATAAAAATCATTGTTAGCATTATCAATAATAATATTATTGTTATCATGTTATGTTATTATCATTAGTTATTAGTATTATTATTGAAATAACTATTACTATTAGATGTTTATTATTATTATTGGTGTATTAAAGATTGATCTATAAAAATAAAAATAAAAAATAGATAAAAATGACATACCAATAGGGATAAAAAAAAGATATATATATATATATATATATATATATATATATATATATATATATATATATATATATATATATATATATATATATATATATATTAGGAAAACTAGTATTAATATTATTATTAATGTGTTTATTAAATATTAAAAATTAATCATATAAATTATAAAAAAAAACGTACGAACCAGTTTTTCTATCCCCATCAGCTTTTTCCTTAATATTTGTTTTATTCATTTTTTTCCTCTATCTCCTGCTTACTCGTGATATCTGGTCGAACTACTCCATGATGCAAATAACCACCTATCAATTTTTGTTACAGCACAAATCAATTATTTACGTACTCAAATTCTCTACTGCAATTTGATTTAAAAAAAAATCAAACCAAAATACAGAAGCAAAAAGCTCGCAACCTTTGTTATTGTCAAAATTTTCAAAATCTCGAAATTTTATCAAAACTCAAAATGTATAAGTGTAGTTATGTTAAGAATCCTTTACTTAATCTTTTTTCAAAATCTCAAGTTCCAATTCCTCCTAACAAGTTCTAATTTCGAAGTCAAAGTTATGTTTCAAAAAAAGTCAACTTGTGTTCTTGAGCCAAATTCGATTTTTCTGTTTCGATTTGAGTTAAATTGATGTTTCCAAAAGTTTCTAAGGTTAATTCGAAATATATTTTGTGTTATAAACATCGTCTAATACGTTAGCAAAAAGGAAATTAAATTTTTTTTCTTCCTTTTCATCAGCGACAATAGCAACCCAGCTGTTTATTTTTTTTCTGTGTTTTCACGTTTAATAAATGGAATTAACATATAAATGATGTTTCGGTTTCAATATAATTCGCATTTTAAATTCTCCAATTGGTTTAAGAATGTTACTTGGTCAATTAGAGTACGGAAGAAGGAGAAGATGATAAGGGTTAATTGATACGGCTTATATATATACAGAAGGGATATTTATTCAGAAAACAGGCAACAGCCTGATGGTTTAGAGTGTTAGCGAGATGCGAGAGGTCTCGGGTTCAAGTCCCTGTTGGGGCAATATATTTTTTTGGGCCAATTTTCATTAAAGGTAGTCTTCCAATATTTTATTTATTATGTTATCACTATTATTATTACTAATTATTATTATTATTATTATTATTATTATTATTATTATTATTATTATTATTATTATTATTATTATTATTATTATTATTATTATTATTATTATTATTATTATTATTATTATTATAATTGTTATTGTTATTGATATGCATTATTAATTATTATTATTAATTCAAGTATTATTGTTATTTATTATTGTTATTATTATTATTATTAGCATTATTATTTAGAAATTATTAGTATTAACATTATTATTATAATAAGTATTATTATTATTGTGAATATTAATTATTATTATTATTATCATTATTACTAATAAAAGTTATCATTTGTTATTACTAACACAATTGAAAATTACAATTATGACTACTATTATCATTATCACTAGTATTATTATTAAGTAATAATATTAGTAATATTATCATTTGTATTGTTATAAGTAATATTAATATTATTAATAGTACGATTTTAGTATTATCATAAATATTATGATTATGATTAACATTGGTAATATTATTATAAAAATGATACGATTTATTAGTACTTTCATAAATATTAGTATTATTATCATTTTATATATATAGTAGAACTATTATTATTAACATAAGTAAATTATTAACGTTATTATCATTATTTTTATCTTTCCTAATATTAACTTAGTATAACTAGAACTACGGTTTTGATAAACAAATGAAATATATATATATATATATATATATATATATATATATATATATATATATATATATATATATATATATATATATATATATATATATATACATATACATAAATATATTTAACACATACAGCATAACAAAATATTTTTTTTACATATATAAAACGAATATATGAAACCTAAACATATTATTAATATAAAAATGATATAATTAATAAGTTTTATATATGTGTGTATATATATATATGTATATATATATATATATATATATATATATATATATATATATATATATATATATATATATATATATATATATATATATATATATATAAACTTATTCATTTACGATTATGAGTATTGATAATTATACAAAAGATATAGGTTCGTAAATCCGAGGTCAACCCTGCATTGTTCAATATAGTCATATGTATTTTTACTACAAAATACATTAGGTGAGTTTCATTTGCCTTTTTACCCTTTATATTTTTGGACTGAGAATACATGCACAATTTTTATAAATGTTTTACGAAATAGACACAAGTAATTGAAACTACATTATATGGGTGAATGATCGAAGCCGAATATGCCCCTTTTGCTTGGTAGCCTAAGAATTAGGGAACATCACTAATTTTGAGAATTAGTGCACGCCTAATTGACGCGAATCCTAAAGATAGATCTATTGGGCCTAACAAACCCCATCCAAAGTACCGGATGCTTTAGTACTTCGATGTTGTTTTTATCATGTCCGAAGGATTTCCCAAAATGATAGGGGATATTCTTATATGCATCTTGTTAATGTCGGTTACCGGGTGTTCAATTCATATGAATGATTTTTGTCTCTATGCATGGGGCGTATATTTATGAGAAATGAAAATCTTGTGGTCTATTAAAATGATAGAAATGATTATTTATGTTAAACTAATGAACTCACCAACATTTTGGTTGACACTTTAAAGCATGTTTATTCTCAGGTATGAAAGAAATCTTCCGCTGTGCATTTGCTCATTTTAAAGATATTACTTGGAGTCATTCATGACACATTTCAAAAGACGTTGCATTCGAGTCGTTGAGTTCATCAAGATTATTATTAAGTCAATTATAGTTGGATATATTATGAAATGGTATGCATGCCATCAACTTTCAATGTAATGAAAGTTTGTCTTTTAAAAACGAATGCAATGTTGTAAAATGTATCATATAGAGGTCAAGTACCACGCGATGTAACCAAATGTAATGTATTCGTCCAGATGGATTAGGACGGGTCATTAGAATTCTGCCGTCCTCTGTACTTACGAGGATCATGTACTCTTCCAAACCAATACCTAATTTGTTGCTCTCAACAACTTTAGTTTTTCATCTTCTATACTTAATCTCAGCCCATTTACTTCAAGAAAAACTTCGATATGCATGTTAAGGTTGGCAGCAAGGATGTAGTATTCTTGATCTTAAGGATGATAAAGCATCATGATCCTTCTTTCATTGTCACTCCGAATAGCTGCATCCCTTCACTGCCATTCTTCAACAGAGATGTTTAACTTTTGAGCTTTTCGTTCTTCAAATGTGAGTTGAGGATAAGTAGGTTTTATTTGGTTCAGAAGGTTGATCTTCCCAATCTGTGTGCTTGTTATGTAGCTTGGGGGAAGATGGGGGAAAGAAAAGTGGTACCTTTGCTACCTCTGTTGTACCTGAAGGACCTGCTGGTTCATCTTATTTCACTTATTCCTTCATTCGGTCAAGGGCAGCCAAAACTTCAGGTGTTAAAGTACTAGATGATCTAGCTGGTTGATCACTAGTTAGTCCTTTACCAGCAGCAATAATGTCTTCATGAAGCTTAACCACCTGTGTTAGGTCTTCAACATTTCGATTACCCAGGAGCACACTTCATGCTAGGTCTTCTTTCTCAACTTCACTCGTTGAGTCTTCTACTGCTGCTGATAGAATTTTCTTCAATCTTTTAGAGGAACATAGTGCATTGGATACTTGTTGGAGGGTACAATTTCTTCATTAGATTCATACAAGAGTTCATCATCTTCATCTTCTTCACCGCTTGACATAAATAAGGGTTCAAATCGAATATGGTGATCATCTTTTGATTAAGTTTTGACACTTTGTTTATCAATGGCTTCAGGTTCAAGTGGTAATGCTGATTCTTGAGTTTCCATGAGGGGAGTTGATTAAAGTTTCTCCCCCTCAGTATCAGACTTGGATGTTTCTACTGGAACATCATCATCACCAGCAGAGGTCTGATTAGCTTCTACTTGTTGTTGTTGTTGTTGTTGTTGTTGTTGTTGTTGTTGTTGCTGTTGCTGTTGTTTCTGTTGTTGTATATCTAGTTATGTTTGTTCAACAGCTCTAGTTGGCATGCTAGAGAATAACCATTGCTGAAAGATAGCACTCTTTTCTGCTCGAGGCTAGTTTGGAAATGAAGATAAGCTTGTACCTCTTTAGCAGTAAGTCCTTTGATACGTTCCGATCTCTTAACATAGAGCTTTGCTTGTTTCTTCTCAAATCTGATCTAAAAATTAGCTTATATCTTCTTATGTTGTTATTAATCCTTCTTGAGATTAGCTATTTGATCCTTTCTTTCCTTTTGATCATCAGGGAGACTTACCCGTTCAAGGATCTTTAAATGCATTTTCCTTGAATATTCATTGAATTGAGCATTGAAAGCATCATTACCAGATTGATGTTTCCTCTGGTGTCTCTCAATATACTTCTGCATCTTTCCCTTAATACTTTGAGACATAGTAGGAATTTGAGCTTTAATAATTTCTTCAGACTGGACACTATTGGGCTTACTACCAGTACCAACATCCTCATCACGTGTACTAGATGCACTACGGGACTTAGTCTTGCCAGTACCAACATCCTTGACATGTTCCTCAGACTGGGCGCTATTGGGTTTGGGGCCAGTTCAGCTTTATCAGTATCATCTCCATCCCTCTTCCATTGTTTTGGAGCTTTAGTATGTTCATGCTCCCCCTTAGTTGTTTTTCTTTTGGGATCAGTTCTATTTTTCTCCCCCTTTTTGGCATCATCAGGGCTGAAGTAGAATCTTGGGGAACAATGATCTCACAGTCATTGTCACTGTCTCTATGAGACATGACATGGTGATTCCAATCAGTATCAACTCGAGAGAGATGAACTCTAGGTTCAGCACCAAGATGTTTTGCACATAGATTAGCAGTTCGAACTTCATTTCTAGAGGTGATCATAAGCATTCTCTCCACATCAGATCTGCTTGCAGCTTAAAGTTCAACCATCTGGTGCAGTGTTTTCCAGTTTAACCTGGAGTCTACTTGTTGTTGAAGATCTTTGATCTGGTCTTCAAGAATTCGACTCTCCTCATTTATATAATGATTGCATTTTATCTTTTCATTTAGATTTTCTTCCAATTTAGAAAGATGAAAGACATACTGTTCATGAGTAAGAATCTAATGACCCAGATCTGCAGTATTTAGCCGGTTGCATTGAAGGTCAGCAACAATAGTATTAGCAAAACTAGCTATTTGCTTAATATATTATTCAACAGTAGAGATGGAGGCACATGAAGGAGCAGAATCTACAACAGTTAGAAAAGGCTCCACGTACAGCCTCATAGATGGTGTCTCTGATGGCTGGGGTTACATGAGTAACAGCTCTCTGCACAGCAAGATAAGATAACCCTCTAACTTCATCCACCTTCAAAGAGGAGCCTGATGGAAAAGAAATTGCCTGACGAAGACTAACATTATGGGGGTGGTGGAGGTGGAAAGTCATCATCAAAATCATCAGCATGATCACCATCATTTTACCTTTGTCTAAAGGCTTAGAACCAATATTATCTTCATCAGCTAAACTAGAACCATTATCAAGATCCACTAGTTTAGCAGCTGAACCAGTACCCATATCAGTATCATGATCTGATGACTTAGAATCATCTGATGAAGAAGAAGAAGATGAAAAAGAATCAAAGGGTACTAGTTGAAGATCATCAGTATAGATGGTTGATGGGATAGAACCTTGGATCACCATAACATCAGATTTAACAAGTTCATTTTTAAGAGGTGTCCATGACCTAATAGGAGGAGCAGCAGGAGGAGGAGAAATGAAAAAGTCATAGAATGGCTGCTCATTGACATTGTCGTAGTCAATTGGTCTAACAATTCATCATGGGTAGCCTTGATCAAGTTGTTGAAGAAGTTCCAGCAACTCTTCTTCTTAAGGCTGATGAGCAGCAACAAGAGCACTCTTGGGGATCAATGATGAGCAGGTCAACCCTTAAAGCTACCTTGGGAGCCATTGTTACCCCTTTGTGAATGAATTTGGGAATCACCTCCTCTGATTAGGTACTTGACTGATATTGCTTCATTTATACGTATTTTAATCGCAATATCGGTTTCAATTTGTTGGTGTTTTGGTACTAAATTGAGAAATTCATGAATATAACTATTAAAGATCAATTTTTTAGGTTCATGAATGTGAATTGAAGAATTGTGGATATTTTAGAGTAAATTTGGGTAGAGATTCCAGTATTTACAAGTCAAATCGAAGAAAGGATCGACTAAGCCCATTACTACGAGTTCAAGAAATAGAAACTGACAGAATAATAGCATCTCGTGGCAGCAATTTCTTCCTCACAGTTGGGAGGTTTTCTGGTGCTCGTGAGGTATAGTTCGTGCTCGTGAAATATTAACAGAAGTCTCAAAAGTTTGAATGATGTTAAATGTCCCGTTCATATTGATTATAAACGTTCTATATTAATTGATTTCGTCGCGAGGTTTTGACCTCTATATGAGACATTTTTCAAAGACTGCATTCATTTTTAAAACAACCATAACCTTTATTTTATCGATAAAGGTTTAAAAAGCATTACGTAGATTATCAAATAATGATAATCTAAAATATACCGTTTACACACGACCATTATATAATGATTTACAATAAGAATATATTACATCAAAAATAAGTTTCTTGAATGCAGTTTTTACATAATATCATACAAGCATGGACTCCAAATCTTGTCCTTATTTTAGTATGCAACAGCGGAAGCTCTTAATAATCACCTGAGAATAAACATGCTTAAAACGTCAACAAAAATGTTGGTGAGTTATAGGTTTAACATATATATTATCAAATCATAATAATAGACCACAAGATTTCATATTTCAATATACATCCCATACATAGAGATAAAAATCATTCATATGGTGAACACCTGGTAACCGACATTAACAAGATGCATATAAGAATATCCCCTGTCATTCCGGGACATCCATATGAACATGATAAAACTACATCGAAGTACTAAAGCATCCGCTACAACGGATGAGGTTTGTTGAGCTCAATAGATCTATCTTTAGGTTTTACGTCAATTAGTAGACTGGTTTACTAATTCTTAGGTTACCAAATAAAAGGGGGCATATTCGGCTTCAATCGTTCAACCATAGAAAGTAGTTTCATGTACTTGTGTCTATTTTGTAAAACATTTAAAAAGCTGCATGTATTCTCATCCCAAAAATATTAGATTTTAAAAGAGGGACTATAACTCACTTTCACAGATTTACTTCGTCGAGAAGTAAGACTTGGCCACTGGTCGATTCACGAACCTATAACAAATATGTATATATATATCAAAGTATGTTAAAAATATATTTACAACATTTTAAATACATTTTACTGTTTTAAGTTTATTAAGTCAGATGTCCTCGTTAGTAACCTACAACTAGTTGTCCACAGTTAGATGTACAGAAATAAAGCAATATATAATATCTCGAATCAATCCACGACCTCGTGTATACAAGTCGCAGGCTAGATCACAACTCAAAGTATATAATATTTTGGAATCAACCTCAACCCTGTATAGCTAACTCCAACATTACTGCATATAGAGTGTCTATGGTTGTTCCGAAATATATATATAGATGGGTCGATATGATATGTCAAAACATTGTATTCATGTCTATGATATCCCAAGATTACATAATATATTAGAATACATGTATAATACAATATAAGTTAGCTAGGATATGATTTTTATAGAATTGTTACAATATTTCCCGTAGCTACAACAATAAAAAAATATCCAATCTTGTTTTACCCATAACTTCTTCGTTTTAAATCCGTTTTGAGTGAATCAAATTGCTATGGTTTCATATTGAACTCTATTTTATGAATCTAAACAGAAAAATTATAGGTTTATAGTCAGAAATATAAGTTACAAGTCGTTTTTGTAAAGGTAGTCATTTCATTCGAAAGAACGACGTCTTGATGACCATTTTGAAATACATACTTTCACTTTGAGTTTAACCATGATTTTTGGATATAGTTTCATGTTCATAAGAAGAATCATTTTCCTAGAAGAACAACTTTTAAATCAAAGTTTATCATAGTTTTTAATTATCAAACCCAAAACAGCCCGCGGTGTTACTACGACGGCGTATGTCCGGTTTTACGGTGTTTTTCGTGTTTCCAGGTTTTAAATCATTAAGTTAGCATATCATATAGATATAGAACATGTGTTTAGTTGATTTTAAAATTCAAGATAGAAGGATTAACTTTATTTGCGAACAAGTTTAGAATTAACTAAACTATGTTCTAGTGATTACAAGTTTAAATCTTTGAATAAGATAGTTTTATATGTATGAATCGAATGATGTTATGAACATCATTACTACCTTAATTTTAGTAGGTAAACCTACTGAAAATGAGAAAAATATATCTAGCTTCAAAGGATCCTTGGATGGCTTGAAAGTTTCTTGAAGCAGAATCATGACACGAAAACAAGTTCAAGTAAGATTTCCACTCGAAATAAGATTGTTATAGTTATAGAAATTGAATCAAAGTTTGAATATGAGTATTACCTTGTATTAAAAAGATATCTTACTGTAAATAAGAAAGATTTCTTGAGGTTGGATGATCACTTTACAAGATTGGAAGTAAGCTAGCAAACTTGGAAGTATTCTTGATTTTATGAAACTAGAACTTATAGAATTTATGAAGAACACTTAGAACTTGAAGATAGAACTTGAGGGAGATCAATTTCATGAAGAAAATTGAAGAATGAAAGTGTTTGTAGGTGTTTTTGGTCGTTGGTATATGGATTAGATATAAAGGATGTGTAATTTTGTTTACATGTAAATAAGTCATGAATGATTACTAATATTTTTGTAATTTTATGAGATATTTCATGCTAGTTGTCAAATGATGGTTCCCACATGTATTATCTGACTCACATAGGCTGCTAAGAGCTAATCATTGGAGAGTATATACCAATAGTACATACATCTAAAAGCTGTGTATTGTACGAGTACGAATACGGGTGCATACGAGAAGAATTGTTGATGAAACTGAACGAGGATGTAATTGTAAGCATTTTTGTTAAGTAGAAGTATTTTGATAAGTGTCTTGAAGTCTTTCAAAAGTGTAAGAATACATATTAAAACACTACATGTATATACATTTTAACTGAGTATTTAAGTCATCGTTAGTCGTTATATGTAAATGTTGTTTTGAAACCTTTAGGTTAACGATCTTGTTAAATGTTGTTAACCCATTATTTATTATACCTAAAGAGATGTTAAATTATTACATTATCATGATATTATGATATATTAATATATCTTAGTATGATATATATACAGTTAAATGTTGTTACAACGATAATCGTTACATATATGTCTCGTTTCGAAATCATTAAGTTAGTAGTCTTGTTTTTACATATGTAGTTCATTTTTAATACACTTAATGACATTTTTACTTATCATTTATCATGATTAAACATAGTGTATCAATATCTTAATATGCTTCATATGTATTTAGCAAGACGTTGTTATAACGATAATCGTTATATATATCGTTTCGAGTTTCTTAATTCAATAAACTCAATTTTATGTATATAACTCATTGTTAAAATACCTAATGAGATACTTAATTATCCTAATATCATGTTAACTATATATATAATCATATATATGTCATCATATAGTTTTTACAAGTTTTAACGTTCGTGAATCACCGGTCAACTTGGGTGGTCAATTGTCTATATGAAACCTATTTCAATTAATCAAGTCTTAACAAGTTTGATTTCTTTACATGTTGGAAACACTTAATCATGTAAATAAAAATTTCATTTAATATATATAAACATGGAAAAGTTCGGGTCATTACAGTACCTACCCGTTAAATAAATTTCGTCCTGAAATTTTAAGCAGTTGGAGGTGTTGACGTATCTTCTGGAAATATGTGCGGGTATTTCTTCTTCATCTGATCTTATCGTTCCTAGGTGAACTCAAGTCCTCTACGAGCATTCCATCGAACCTTAACAATTGGTATCTTGTTTTGTTTAAGTATTTTAACCTCACGATCCATTATTTCAACGGGTTCTTCGATGAATTGAAGTTTTTCGTTGATTTGGATTTCGTCTAACGGAATAGTGAGATCTTCTTTAGCAAAACATTTCTTCAAATTCGAGATGTGGAAAGTGTTATGTACAGCCGCGAGTTGTTGAGGTAACTCAAGTCGGTAAGCTACTGGTCCGACACGATCAATAATCTTGAATGGTCCTATATACCTTGGATTTAATTTCCCTCATTTACCAAATCGAACAATGCCTTTCCAAGGTGCAACCTTAAGCATGACCATCTCTCCAATTTCAAATTCTATATCTTTTCTTTTAATGTCGGTGTAGCTCTTTTGTCGACTTTGGGCGGTTTTCAACCGTTGTTGAATTTGGATGATCTTCTCGGTAGTTTCTTGTATTATCTCCAGACCCGTAATCTGTCTATCCCCCACTTCACTCCAACAAATCGGAGACCTGCACTTTCTACCATAAATTGCTTCAGACAGCGCCATCTCAATGCTTGAATGGTAGCTGTTGTTGTAGGAAAATTCTGCTAACGGTAGATGTCGATCCCAACTGTTTCCGAAATCAATAACACATGCTCATAGCATGTTTTCAAGCGTTTGTATCATCCTTTCACTCTGCCCATCAGTTTGTGGATGATAGGCAGTACTCATGTCTAGACGAGTTCCTAATGCTTGCTGTAATGTCTGCCAGAATCTTGAAATAAATCTGCCACCCCTATCAGAGATAATAGAGATTGGTATTCCATGTCTGGAGACGACTTTCTTCAAATACAGTCGTGCTAACTTCTCCATATTGTCATCTTCTCTTATTGGCAGGAAGTGTGCTGATTTGGTGAGACGATCAACTATTACCCAAATAGTATCAAAACCACTTGCAGTCCTTGGCAATTTAGTGATGAAATCCATGGTAATGTTTTCCCATTTCCATTCCGGGATTTTGGGTTGTTGAAGTAGACCTGATGGTTTCGGATGTTCCGCTTTGACCTTAGAACACGTCAAACATTCTCCTACGTATTTAGCAACATCGTCTTTCATACCCGGCCACCAAAAATGTTTCTTGAGATCCTTGTATATCTTCCCCGTTCTAGGGTGTATTGAATATCTGGTTTTATGAGCTTCTCTAAGTACCATTTTTCTCATATCTCCAAATTTTGGTACCCAAATTCTTTCAGCCCTATACCGGGTTCCGTCTTCCCGAATATTAAGATGCTTCTCCGATCCTTTGGGTATTTCATCCTTTAAATTTCCCTCTTTTAAAGCTCCTTGTTGCACCTCCTTTATTTGAGTAGTAAGGTTATTGTGAATCATTATATTCATAGCTTTTACTCGAATGGGTTCTCTGTCCTTTTTGCTCAAAGTGTCGGCTACCACATTCGACTTCCCCGGGTGGTAACGAATCTCAAAGTCGTAATCATTCAACAATTCAAACCACCTGCGCTGCCTCATGTTCAGTTGTTTCTGATTAAATATGTGTTGAAGACTTTTGTGGTCGGTATATATAATACTTTTGATCCCATATAAGTAGTGCCTCCAAGTCTTTAATGCAAAAACAACCGCGCCTAATTCCAAATCATGCGTCGTATAATCCTGCTCGTGAATCTTCAATTATCTAGACGCATAAGCAATTACTTTCGTTCGTTGCATTAATACACAACTGAGACCTTGCTTTGAGGCATCACAATATATCACAAAATCATCATTCCCTTCAGGTAATGACAATATAGGTGCTGTAGTTAACATTTTCTTCAATAATTGAAACGCTTTTTCTTGTTCATCCTTCCATTCAAATTTCCTCCCTTTATGCGTTAATGCAGTTAAGGGTTTTGCTATTCTGGAAAAGTCTTGAATGAACCTTCTGTAGTAACCAGCTAGTCCTAAAAACTGGCGTATGTGTTTCGGAGTTTTCGGGGTTTCCCGCTTTTCAACGGTTTCAATCTTTGCTGGATCCACCTGAATACCTTCTTTGTTCACTATGTGACCGAGGAATTGAACTTCTTCCAACCAAAATGCACACTTTGAAAACTTAGCGTACAGTTTTTCCTTTCTTAACAACTCTAGCACTTTTCTCAAATGTTCTTCGTGCTCTTGGTCATTCTTTGAGTAAATAAGTATGTCATCGATGAAAACAATGACAAACTTGTCAAGGTATGGTCCACACACTCGGTTCATGAGGTCCATGAACACAGCTGGTGCGTTAGTCAACCCAAACGTCATAACCATAAACTCGTAATGACCGTAACGCGTCCTAAAAGCAGTCTTTGGAATATCATCCTCCTTCACCCGCATTTGATGATACCCAGAACGTAAATCAATCTAAGAATAAACCGATGATCCTTGTAGTTGATCAAATAAGTCGTCGATTCTCGGTAGTGGGTAGCGGTTCTTGATGGTAAGTTTGTTCAACTCTCGGTAGTCGATACATAACCTAAATGTACCATCCTTCTTCTTGGCAAACAAAACAGGAGCTCCCCATGGTGATGTGCTTGGTCGAATGAAACCAAGCTCTAAAAGTTCTTGTAATTGGCTTTGAAGTTCCTTCATTTCGCTGGGTGCGAGTCTTTATGGAGCACGAGCTATTGGTGCAGCTCCCGGTACAAGGTCTATTTGAAATTCGACAGATCGGTGTGGAGGTAGTCCCAGTAATTCTTTCGGAAATACATCGGGAAATTCTTTTACGACGAGAACTTCATTGATGTTCTTTTATTCGGAATTGACTTTCTCGACGTGTGCTAGCACATCATAGTAACCTTTTCTTATTTGTTTTTGTGCCTTCAGGTTACTAATAAGATTTAACTTCGCGTTGCTCTTTTCTCCGTACACCATTAAGGGTTTTCCTTTTTCTCGTATAATGCGAATTGCATTTTTGTAACAAACGATCTCTGCTTTCACTTCTTTCAACCAGTCCATACCGATTATCACATTAAAACTCCCTAACTGTACTGGTATCAAGTCAATCTTAAATGTTTCGCTAACCAGTTTAGTTTCTCGATTCCGACATATATTATCTGCTGTAATTAATTTACCGTTTGCTAATTCGAGTAAAAATTTATTATACAAGGGCGTCGGTGAACAACTTAGTTTAGCACAAAAATCTCTACTCATATAGCTTCTATCCGCACCCGAATCAAATAAAACATAAGCAGATTTTTTGTCAATGAGAAACGTACCCGTAACAAGCTCCGGGTCTTCCTGCGCTTCTGCCGTATTAATATTGAAAACTCTTCCGCGGCCCTGCCCATTAGTATTCCCCTGATTCGGGCAATTTCTACTAAAGTGGCCCGGTTTTCCACATCCAAAACAAACTATGGCGGTGTTATTGGTTC
The DNA here is from genome assembly GCF_046630445.1 of Rutidosis leptorrhynchoides. Lineage (NCBI taxonomy): Eukaryota > Viridiplantae > Streptophyta > Magnoliopsida > Asterales > Asteraceae > Rutidosis > Rutidosis leptorrhynchoides. The sequence continues at coordinate 175,376,683 of NC_092339.1, forward strand.
CGACATTATTTGTTCCTTTAGTTCTGTTATGCATTGGTCTGTAGATTTCGCACTTCTTCGTGCTATGACCATTTCTTTTACACCTGTTGCAAAATGTCATGCATAACCCCAGGTGATGCTCTTCATATCTTTGGCATGGCTGTTTTTGGTTTTTATTGCCATTGTTGTTATTGAGATTGTTGTTGGGATTGTTATTGTTGCTGCTGCTGCTGTTGTTGTTGTTGTTGTTGTTATTGTTGTTGGGACGGTTATTGTAGTTGTTGTTGGGATGTTTGTTGAAATTGTTTTTGCGATTGATGTTGCGGTTATTGGGATAGTTATTGCGATTGTGGTTGTGATTGTTGTTGTTGTATTGGTGACTCTTGTCATTGGTTTCTTCCCACTTTCTCTTGACTTGTTTCTTGTTAGCCTCTTCGGTCGCCTGCTCTTTAATCCTTCTTTCAATCTGGTTCACTAATTTGTGAGCCATTCGAATTGCCTTTTGTATGGAGGCGGGCTCGTGTGAACTCACATCTTCTTGAATTCTTTCCGGTAACCCTTTTACAAATGCGTCGATCTTCTCTTATTCGTCTTCGAATGTTCTGGGACACAATAGGCACAATTTTGTGAATCATCATTCGTACGTGGTGATATCGAAACCTTGTGTTCGTAATCCTCTAAGCTCTACCTTGAGCTTATTGACCTTGTTTCTGGGATGATACTGCTCGTTCATTAATTGCTTGAATGCTGACCATAGTAGTGCGTAAGCAGCATCTTGTCCTACTTGCTCGAGATAGGTATTCCACCATGTTAACGCCGTACCTATGAAGGTATGCGTAGCGTAATTAACTTTGTCCTCTTCAGTACACTTACTTATGGCAAACACCGATTCGACCTTCTCGGTTCACCGTTTCAATCCAATTGGTCCTTCGGTTCCATCAAATTCCAAAGGTTTGCAGGCAGTGAATTCTTTGTAGGAGCATCCTACACGATTTCTTGCGGAATTAGTTCCACTGCTAGATCCAGAGTTATTGTTATTTTGCATCGTAGCCTGCACTGCGGCTATGTTCGCAGCAAGGAAAACACGGAAATCTTCCTCACTCATGTTCAAGTTCTGACGAGTCGCCGGTGCCATTTCCTTCAAAAATAGCTAAAAGAATTGAGTTAATCATATAGAATTTAAGAGTAGTCAATAGTATTTCATAGCATAATATGAACTTATTTATAAAAGCTTTTTCTTCATAACAGCATTTTATAGTTTTAATTCGGGTAGTACCTACCCGTTAAGTTCATACTTAGTAGCTATTATACAATTCAACTACTACGATTCTATATGAAAAACTTATTACAATAATATTTTGCATTCAAACTTTATACTATATTTTACATATTTACAATACTGCTAATAACCATATAGGATGAAATATAGCACATAATAACTTTGCTACTCGGTAGCTATGAAGGCAATTTTAGTTAATACGCAAGTTGTTCAGAAAAAGAAATAAAGACACGTAATTCATAAGTCCAAAAACAAGTCATGCATTCAGGTTTTACTAAGACGACTTCCCATCCTTGATCTTGTGGAAAGTAACCGTTATGACCATTAGCTAGGCAGCATGTTGTAATGTCATCAAAAGGACGAGGGTTTTGTAATGTCCAACAGCCCCGTAATAATCTAAAAACCTTGTTTCTCACCCCAATTACTGAATCCGTCACTTGTGGGAAGGTTTTATTTAAAAGTTGTAATCCGATGTTTCTTTTCTCACTTTGGTAAGAAGCGAACATCACTAACCCATAAGTATAACATGCTTCTTTATGTTGCATGTTAGAAGCTCTTTCTAACTCACGAAATCCTATGTTGGGATATGTTGAGTCAAAATAGGTTCTTAACCCGTAGCGTAAAATTGCATTTGGGTTCCCCGCATTTAACGCTTTAAAGAAAACACAGCGTAACCTACGGTCTCCCCAATGTGATATACCTCACCTATCAAAGGAAAGCCTTTTATAAACTAAGGCATTTCTGGAAAGTCTTTCAAATATTTGACAAGTTAATTTCGCCATAACTAAATATGCTGATGAATTCTGACCGACTCTAGACAAGATTTCCTCAATCATATCCTCTGGTAGGTCTTCTAAAATATTCGGTTGCCTACCCTTAACGTCCATTTTGCTTTTATACTGTAAAATAGACAAGGATTAGATTCGTAAAAGATAATTACTAAATAATACAAGCAATTTTTACATAGAACATAAAAGTACAAGCACACTACAATACATATAATACACAACATGATTACAACCCTCTAATCTGAATCACTGGTTTCTTCTTCTTTGGACTTGGTTCGTTTTTCTAATTTTCTAGGGATATATGGTGTTCCTCTAATACGATCCGTCGTTTTCCACAATGGTTTAGAAAAACCTGGTGGTTTAGAGGTTCCCGGGTTATTGTTACAATTTAGGAAATACGGACTTTGCCGATACATATAAAGTTCATCGGGGTTGGAATCAGGTTTCTCTATTTTTATACCCTTTCCCTTATTATTTTCTTTTGCTTTATTAAATTGGGTCGAGGTAATTTCTATAACATCATCGGAATCCTCACCGGGATCCGATTCATCGGAAAATTGGTAATCTTCCCAATATTTTGCTTCCTTGGCGGAAACACCATTGACCAATTTTAACTTTGGTCCGTTGGTTGATGATTTTCTTTTATTTAATCGATTTATTGTAGATATCAATATTTCTTCCTCCGGAACCTCTTCTTCTTCTGGTTCATCCTCCTCCGGTTCCTCCTCTTCTGATTCCTCTTCTTCCGGTTCCTCTTCTTCCGGTTCCTCTTCGGGAATTTGTGAATCTTCCCAAATTATATTCTACTCATCATTATTATTAGGTGAGTCGATGGGATTTGTACTAGTGGTAGACATGTATCACACAATATCAAGCACATTAAGAGGTTAATATATCACATAATATTTACATGTTAATAATATATAGTTTCCAACAAAAGTGTTAAGCAATCGTTTTTAAAGAAAACACAGTCGAAGTCCAGACTCACTAATGTATTCTAACAAACTCAATAAGACACACTAATGTAAATTTCTGGTTCTCTAAGACCAACGCTCGGATACCAACTGAAATGTCCCGTTCATATTGATTATAAACGTTCTATATTAATTGATTTCGTCGAGAGGTTTTGACCTCTATATGCGATGTTTTTCAAAGACTGCATTCATTTTTAAAACAACCATAACCTTTATTTTATCGATAAAGGTTTAAAAAGCATTACGTAGATTATCAAATAATGATAATCTAAAATATACCGTTTACACACGAACATTACATATTTATTTACAATAAGGATATATTACATCAAAAATATGTTTCTTGAATGCCGTTTTTACATAATATCATACAAGCATGGACTCCAAATCTTGTCCTTATTTTAGTATGCAACAGCGGAAGCTCTTAATAATCACCTGAGAATAAACATGCTTAAAACGTCAACAAAAATGTTGGTGAGTTATAGGTTTAACCTATATATTATCAAATCATAATAATAGACCACAAGATTTCATATTTCAATATACATCCCATACATAGAGATACAAATCATTCATATGGTGAACACCTGGTAACCGACATTAACAATATGCATATAAGAATATCCCCTATCATTCCGGGACATCCATCGAACATGATAAAACAACATCGAAGTACTAAAGCATCCGCTACAACGGATGAGGTTTGTTGAGCTCAGTAGATCTATCTTTAGGATTCGCGTCAATTAGTAGACTGGTTTACTAATTCTTAGGTTACCAAATAAAAGGGGGCATATTTGGCTTCGATCGTTCAACCATAGAAAGTAGTTTCATGTACTTGTGCCTATTTTGTAAAACATTTAAAAAGCTGCATGTATTCTCATCCCAAAAATATTAGATTTTAAAAGTGGGACTATAACTCACTTTCACAGATTTACTTCGTCGAGAAGTAAGACTTGGCCACTGGTCGATTCACGAACCTATAACAAATATGTACATATATATCAAAGTATGTTAAAAATATATTTACAGCATTTTTAATACATTTTACTGTTTTAAGTTTATTAAGTCAGATGTCCTCGTTAGTAACCTACAACTAGTTGTCCACAGTTAGATGTACAGAAATAAAGCAATATATAATATCTCGAATCAATCCACGACCTCGTGTATACAAGTCTCAGGCTAGATCACAACTCAAAGTATATAATATTTTAGAATCAACCTCAACCCTGTATAGCTAACTCCAACATTACTGCATATAGAGTGTCTATGGTTGTTCCGAAATATATATATAGATGGGTCGATATGATATGTCAAAACATTGTATTCGTGTCTATGGTATCCCAAGATTACATAATATATTAGAATACATGTATAATACAATATAAGTTAGCTAGGATATGATTTGTATAGAATTGTTTCAATATTTCCCGTAGCTACAACAATAAAAAAATATTCAATCTTGTATTACCCATAACTTCTTCGTTTTAAATCCGTTTTGAGTGAATCAAATTTCTATGGTTTAATATTAAACTCTATTTTATGAATCTAAATAGAAAAATTATAGGTTTATAGGCGAAAATATAAGTTATAAGTCATTTTTGTAAGAGGTAGTCATTTTAGTCGAAAGAACGACGTCTTGATGACCATTTTGAAAAACATACTTCCACTTTGAGTTTAACCATGATTTTTAGATATAGTTTAATGTTCATAAGAAAAATCATTTTCTCAGAAGAACAACTTTTAAATCAAAGTTTATCATAGTTTTTAATTATCAAACCCAAAACAGCCCGCAGTGTTACTACGACGGCATATGTCCGATTTTACGGTGTTTTTCATGTTTCCAGGTTTTAAATCATTAAGTTAGCATATCATATAGATATAGAACATGTATTTAGTTGATTTTAAAAATCACGTTAGAAGGATTAACTTTATATGTATGAATCGAATGATGTTATGAACATCATTACTACCTTAATTTTAGTAAGTAAACCTACTGGAAATGAGAAAAATAGATCTAGCTTCAAAGGATCATTGGATGGCTTGAAAGTTTCTTGAAGTAGAATCATGACACGAAAACAAGTTCAAGTAAGATTTCCACTCGAAATAAGATTGTTATAGTTATAGAAATTGAATCAAAGTTTGAATATGAGTATTACCTTGTAATAGAAAGATATCTTACTGTAAATAAGAAAGATTTCTTGAGGTTGGATGATCACTTTACAAGATTGGAAGTAAGCTAGCAAACTTGGAAGTATTCTTGATTTTATGAAACTAGAACTTATAGAATTTATGAAGAACGCTTAGAACTTGAAGATAGAACTTGAGAGAGATCAATTAGATGAAGAAAATTGAAGAGTGAAAGTGTTTGTAGGTGTTTTTGGTCATTGGTATATGGATTAGATATAAAGGATGTGTAATTTTGTTTACTTGTAAATAAGTCATGAATGATTACTAATATTTTTGTAATTTTATGAGATATTTCATGCTAGTTGCCAAACGATGGTTCCCACATGTGTTAGGTGACTCACATGGGCTGCTAAGAGCTGATCATTGGAGTGTATATACCAATAGTACATATATCTAAAAGCTGTGTATTGTACGAGTACGAATACGGGTGCATACGAGTAGAATTGTTGATGTAACTGAACGAGGATGTAATTGTAAGCATTTTTGTTAAGTAGAAGTATTTTGATAAGTTTCTTGAAGTCTCTAAAAAGTGTAAGAATACATATTAAAACACTACATGTATATACATTTTAACTGAGTCGTTAAGTCATCGTTAGTCGTTACATGTAAATGTTGTTTTGAAACCTTTAGGTTAACGATCTTGTTAAATGTTGTTAACCCATTGTTTATTATATCTAAAGAGATGTTAAATTATTACATTATCATGATATTATTATATATTAATATATCTTAGTATGATATATATACAGTTAAATGTTGTTGCAACGATAATCGTTACATATATGTCTCGTTTCGAAATCATTAAGTTAGTAGTCTTGTTTTTACATATGTAGTTCATTGTTAATACACTTAATGACATGTTTACTTATCATTTATCATGATTACACATAGTGTATCAATATCTTAATATGATTCATATGTATTTAGTAAGATGTTGTTATAACGATAATCGTTATATATATTGTTTCGAGTTTCTTAATTCAATAAACTCAATTTTATGTATATAACTCATTGTTAAAATACCTAATGAGATACTTACTTATCATAATATCATGTTAACTATATATATAATCATATATATGTTATCATATAGTTTTTACAAGTTTTAACGTTCGTGAATCACCGGTCAACTTGGGTGGTCAATTATCAATATGAAACCTATTTCAATTAATCATGTCTTAACAAGTTTGATTGTGTAACAAGTTGGAAACACTTAATCATATAAATAACAATTTCATTTAATATATATAAACATGGAAAAGTTCGGGTCACTACATGATGAAGATCACACTCGCAATTTAGTAAATCGCGCTCGCGAGTTGTTCGAGGAATCACGGTCGCGAAGTGGATCTCGCGGTCGCTAGGTGTCTGCTGACTCAGTTGTTTTTCTCTATTTGGTAAATAGTCAGGTTTTTTTTTCCCAAGTTAGGGTATCAATTTTCTTTACGAATTTTAGCCTACTATTTGCTACACTTAGGAATTTCTTAGCTTTTCTGCATTCTTTTGAGTGGGTTTATGCTGTTGCATCATTCGTTAGTTTTATGTTTGTAATCACTATAATCTTTATTCAATTTAATGTCTATGTTTGTTTATCTTTTGTGTTTTATTGTTTCTTGCATTAATATGAGTAGCTAAATGCACAGTATCTGCTTAGATGATTGAAATGAGGTGAATGATTGCTCTCTTTATAATTTAGACAATTAATCGTATTACTCATATTTTGTTTAACTAAAGAACGATCGTTATTAAGGTTAATTAACTAGTTGAATTAGTGGAGATTATTAGCTATTTGACGAGAGTTGAATTAAGTCGTGTTCTTTACTACGTTATTGAACGTGAATAACTTAGTCCATCGGATAATTGTATGTGGGACACCAGTATAATTAGACGATTAGCAATTAAACTATGATAGACGTTGATAATTGTGGAATTATGTAGGGACACCAAAGCAATTGAAGTTAGATTATAATTTTGGTTGATTATTTGATGACTTGATTAGAAAACTAGAACCAAGGAGAGTTGAGCTAGGGATTTAGTTAATAATCTGTGAGAATTGACAAATAATTGCAGTGTCAACGTAATTTTAATTGTTCAAAACGGACTTAACCAACAATCATGATCCGAAGGAATTGACTCTAAGTGGATACCTTTCCTCCATTGATTTAAGTTTAATTTACTTTTTGTGATTTTTAGTTTTAATTAATCAAGAACTCCCCCAATTTTACTCGGATAATTATTAGTTAATGTTTCTGATAAAAAAACTGCTCTCTGTGGACAAACTGGTCAATTTTACTTATAAATTATTGCACGATCAGGATTAGTTGCCAGTATTGTGTATTTAAATAATTATAATTATGGTGACACTGTAATTATTTGTCAATTCTCACAGAATCAACTAGTTTACAATGCAATGGCTATCTAATTAGGACTAGTAAGGTTCCTTATATAGCCCTCTTCTAAGGAACCATCATTTAAGATTGTCTCACAGTAACACTATACACCTTTGGGGTCCTAACAATCTCCCCCTTAGTGTTAATTGTGAAAAATACAATGTAATCCTATTGTGTAATCTTGAGAGGTCCAAATGTAGCTTTCCATCTTGTACCCGCTGGATCTGAAAATTCGACTTGATTGTCTGAAATCTTCTTTAACGGTTTCCAGGTACCCCATGCTTTTCTTGGATCTCCCTTATGTAATGGATATTCATTAATTTCTTTGAAATGCCTTCTTTTTCGTTGACCACAAAGAATCTCAAATTATCTGGTTCAGATCCGGAGCTTTAGACGATCTCTGATGTGTTTAATGAATTCTCCAAGACCCATTTTCATGTCAATATCATCAAATTTGATTTGACGGAACTTGAGATACTTCAGTGCAACTTTGAGTGTTCCATCTGAATATTTGTTCAGCTCATTTGTTATGATGAACACCTTTTCCTTTTGAGAAATAACAAACATAAACCCTTCGGGTTCAAATAACATCTGAAACATTCTCATGTCCTCCAGTCCCTGTAAATATTTATCCGGGCAAGAATACTGAGTTAGTTGTAGATGTGGATGATATCCAGCATATCTAGATTTTGAAAATCAGCTTCTGTAAACTTGTACTCCTTCTCATCTTCCCTTATAACATGGAACAGACTGAAATTGTATCTTTCTTCACACTGATTTCTACTCCCACTCGAGTAATATCTAACACTTCTGACAATCAATACTTTCACTATAACCACAAATCATCTCCATTTATGTTGATATGTTTCCTCCAGATAAAACGATACCAATTTCTTTCATAAGCTGGAAGTAACTATGAGCCAATGTAGGTAAATCTTTCACTTCTTGGAGTTTCGTTAATGTAAAAGATCTTATGAACATTTTCCTCGATGAATGTGTTTCTTAATGTCATAAAGTCATGTTCAACTCCCAATTGTAGTCATTGATCCCGATTCTTGAAGAATAAACCATTGTTGTACTTAAACCAGGAATTAACCGTAGAACTTGATGTTGTTGTATCAGAAGTTGAACTCTCATTAGCATTTGTTACATTTGAACTTGATGTTGTTGTAGAAGTATGTGTTGATTGATCTGTAGGATTTGTCGGGTTTTCAGTTGGAACATTATCATCTTCAATATGATTAAAGATATCATATATGTTAGGATTTTCATATTGACTGTCACCATCTTCATTAGTAGAATCCTCCTCATCATCACTTTCAATAATTGGTTCAAGATTCCCTTCATCAACAAACTCTAGATCATCAGGTATAGCAGACAGTGAAGACATTAGACTGAGAACGACAAATCCATCATCATTACAGTTTCTTCAAGATAGAAATCACTTAGATTCAAATCCTCATCAACTTGTCCGCCTTCAACACTAGTTTGAATAATCAGAATAATCACTTTCTCAGATTCTACATGCTCAATTACATCATCATGAGTTTGCATCATCTCATATTCAACACTAACCTTTTAAGCTTGTGAAGTTGAAGCAGACCTCACACCACTACCCCTAGTAGAAATGTTCACTATTAGAAATTCTCCATCTACCCTATCTACCCCTCATGGCTATTCTGAGAATCAGAATCGTCATGTTCATCATCTCTGTGAGGACTTAGAGGAGAAGAGCAGGAAGTAAGTGGATGCCTTAAGAGAGCACGAAGAAAAGTACAACAAAGAACATCAATATTTGACTTAGAAAACATACGACCAAAGTATGCTTGCTCCAAAGCTTCATAATAAATTGGTGAACGTGGGGTTGATAGTGGAAAAGTAACAATTGGATCACGGCAGAAACAGCTGATGTTGTCGGTGAAGTCGATGGAAGTGTTTGATTTGTTGTGAGGATAGGTGAGGGTATGAGTGTGGTATTATTCTTATATGTATGTTGATACGTACTACTAGTCAGATTATCCCCTTCTGATGGAGGTTGGTTAACAATCGGAGTTGTAACCGGCGAAGACTCTTTCGGGTCACTCGCCTCCATGATATATGTCTCATGGGGATCTAACAGAGTAGAAGAACTACCCGTCGTTTTAGCTCTCGCTGAGATATTAAAATCCCCAACTCCTAAAGTCATCAATGTACTCCTAAAGTCATCAATGTACCATGAGATAGCACATTTCTTTCAGTTAAAGACTCAACACCCAGACCCTGAGTTTCAAGATCCAAATGAGAAGTGGTTTGAACCAAAGGATCAATTTCTTGAACCTGAGGAATAGTCTGCTGGAAATCTAATAAATTTCCCGAAGGAATGTCATGTTGACTTGTTTCCATGAGACGCGACAGATCTCCCTCATCAAGATAAGCCGGACCTCCAGGCCCTGTTGGACGTTGAGGCAATACAACATCACTAGGATGAAGTCTATCTAGAGGATTTTCGGTCGCTATGCAGGGTGCCTTTTCAAGGTTTTTCGGCTCCTCTTCGGCCGTTCTGGACTTCAATGACTGAGTTTCCTCAATCGATTGAGTCAGTGTAGACTTTACTGCAGAGGTCGACTTTACTTCCTTTGTAGATGCCAAAGCATCTCTTTGGGTGGGATTTATTCTTAAATCCTGTTTAGAGTGGATGGGCTTATTGGTCTTTTTACAATCCTTGCGTTCAGCTCTCTTGCCTACCGAAGCTTGCGCTTCATTTAGTGTAGGGCTTATTGTTATTATTGGATGTGATACGAAGATGGGAGAAGGTGACCTAGTTGTCTCTAAGCCTTGGTCCGTATCACCAATAGGTTCAGTAAATGTTTGGTGAAAAATAGGAGTAGAAGTCCTAGATCTAGTTATGCGTTGAGTAGGCGGAGTCTGAATCATCTCATTAGGTATATAACGTGTCTTCTTCTTCATTTGTTTAGGAGATGATTCAGTTGCTAATGTATCGTGTTCATTCCCTTCAGGTGTAGTGGATAAGGTGGGTGCATCCCTAGTTGGACTAGGTTTTCTAATCCTTACAGGTTTTGTTGGTTGGATAACCCTAGGACATTTGAGGTTTACCCTAAGTGAGGTGTCAGTTGGTCCGGGTTAGATTCTAGGTTCCTCTCTAAACTCTGGGGTGGAACCACATCTGGCTTAACTTGTACTTGTTGTACCGGTTTCGGAAGAGGTATAATTACCGCCTCAAAGTATGGACGCATTCTAACATCCAAGGGATTTGCTAACCTCACTAACCAATTAGGAGTTGGTGCAGTGAACTCATTATCAGACAATATCGCAGTGTTCATCTTCACCTCCGCAAATCTCACCTTTCTCATACCATGAGAATAGGAATAGGTATATTGGCATTCCTGCAAGTAGTTAATGCATCATGTATAAATATGCAGAAAAACCTTTCACAAGGAGTTTATGTATTCCTTATCTTATCAACTTGTGCCTGAACCAGATCCCATAAGAGTTCAGCATAATCTGGATTTTCCACTCTGGTGAAAGAGTAGAACAACCTCATCATCGGGATAATCAAGCTGTCGGAACCGTTAGTGTCAGCAGAAGGCACCTTTTTATGATCAAGAAGATCACATACCACCTGTAATGCAAGTACTTCTTTTAAAACTTATCAGGAGTAACAGAAGTATCTTCATTGTATCCCAGTTAAAAGATTGAGTTCATCCTGACAGTGGTTGAAGGAAATGCTGGAGCATTGTTTACAACAAGAAGCTGAAAGATCCTCCCGAAGTCAGCCTTAGTAATGGACCTCATTCCATTAACATCCCTTAGCACAAACTCAAATCGAGCAGGTTCTCCTTTAGGGTTTGTAGCAGATGGTTTTGTGGCCTTAACAAATCTGATTGATCTATCCAGAAGCCTAAGATCTGTCTCTGGTACACCAACAGTATTGCTCAAAGAACCCCAAAGCTGATGCTTTTCCAGTATGGCCAACCAGTACTTGCCAGGTATGTTTGTCTCAGAGTTAACAAAGTAATTGTTTGCCATTAGCTGCTTGATAAGAATAAAAGACCACAACATGTTAACAGTAATCACATGTCTTTATTCTTATTCCCTTTGAAATCTTTTTCGTTTTCAAATTTTATAAATTTTTATGGATTTTATAACTTATAAAAATCTTTTATTCCATATATTTACAAGTATTTGACAATCATGAAATCTATGCTAAACATCGAAGATCTAAATACATCAATTATTATCATGCAATAGATGGATTAAACATGATTATACAAACAAAGCAACTGGAATCTAACAACACTTAGTCATTTTTTCAACATTTGAGCTGATTCAGTAACAATTAAGTTTCTATGATTTTGTTACCAAATATACTCTTCCTTTTATTTTTATGAACTAGATCAACACGTAAGTTTTTCAAATACAAAGAATAAGTTTAATGCATGAAATCTAACTAAACGAATAACAAATTCGGTATCAAGGTCATATGGCAGATTCAGTATCATGAAAACTTTATATAATACTCTATACATTCTCTAGTCATATTGTTCTCAAGTTCATAACCGGAATCATGTGTAAACACGGAATTAATCAGATAGACATGAATTCAGTAGAATCGATTCGGTAACTGAAGCAATGACAAGTTCGGTTTGTATAGAATCCATTAAACTCTAATTAATCATGCAATCTAAGTCGTTTTCATGATAGATCTACTTAACATTCATCATTTAATCTCAAGAAAACATCATTTAATCACACAAATCTGTTTTAGTTTAAAGATTCAAAGTTTTATATTCAGATTCGGTTTTTCAATGAATCAATCATATGATCATCTTAATCATGAAATTATTGAACTATTCTAGTTTATTTACTCATATTCAACTCAGATCTATGTATCTTAATTAACAAACTTGATCAAAATGAAGATTTACCAAAGATTTGTTTGATAGAGAAGTCGAATTCGGTAGATTAGGCATAGATTCGGTATTTGGCACATATTCGGCTTGAGAATTTGAAAAGTAAAAGTTTTGACTTTGACTCTTCTATTTATACACATCGGATCTGGGTCAAATATGGGCCTAACCGAATTCATACCGAATGCGCCTTAACAAACCAAATGTAAGTCCATTAAGTGTTTTCATTCATTTTAACTTCAAACTTTAGAGAATCCAGATTAATATAATCACAAGTTTATTATTTTTCCTTCAAACATTAAGATTGAGTGAATTTTGAACCTTTTGAGACATACCGAATCTGCACTGTTTGGTATTCAGATTCGGTATCATGCATAAAAATAGCATTTATTTATGAAAAATTAAATCTTTTTGGATTTTAAGCTTTTCCAATTTTTAAGATTTTTCTAAAGATAAGATTTGTACTTAAAGAATTTTGAATATGTACAAAGCACAAATCTTCAGTGATACCAATTGTTATACGGGTTGCATACTAAGATGTATACAAGCCAAATTGAATTATTTATCATTTAGAACACAAGTTTTTATGAATTCAATTTTCAAAATCAATTTTCTTTTTCATTTTCTCTCTTTCTCCCCCCTCAAAATGTGATATACTGTTAAGTAAATCAACATTTTGATATCTCCATAAGAAAATTATGAACTCCCCCTTTGAATCAAGATATCAATCAGTTACCTTCCCCTATCATAACTATTGAAATATAATCCCAGGGAGTTAACATGAAATCTAAAGCTCCTCCAGAAAGATAATATCTAAACCATTAAAGTTCAGTTGCCCCCTATAAAATAGATACTCCCCCTAAACACAAGTTTCCAAGTATAAGTACCTCTTGAAGTAAGGAATCTAAGCACTATACTCCACCATGCCAATTTGTTGAATCAAGAACTTTAGCCTAACCTCATGCAAAGGTTTAGTAAACATGTCAGATAATTGCACTTTTATAGGCATGAAGTATAATTCTATATCCCCCTTTTCTACATGGTCCTTGATAAAATGATAACGGATATCTATGTGCTTGGTCTTAGAGTGCTGGACCAGGTTTCTAGTAATTGCAATTGCACTCTGTGAATCACAGTATGAGGCCTTACTGATCTTAAATCCATAGTCTAAAAGTTGAGTTTACATCTACAAAACTTGAGAACAGCAGTGAGCTGCAGCAACGTACTCAGACTTAGTTGTTGACAATGAAACACAATTTTGTTTCTTGGATGACCAACTAACTAATCTATTCCTCAATATCTGAATTGATCCAGATGTGCTCTTTCTATCAACATGGCAACCTCCATGATCAGCATCCGTAAAAGTAGTAAGATTGAAATCAGATCCATGAGGATACCGGATTCCAAGGTTAGGTGTACCTTTAAGGTATTGGAAAATTGTAACCACCGCTTTGAAGTGTTTTCTTAGGGTTGGACTGAAATCGAGCATAGACAGTTACTGAAATTGAGCACAGACAGTTACATCAAGTATAATGTCTGGTCTACTTACATTCAAGTACATTAGTGAGCCAACCATGCTTCGATAAAGAGTTATATCAAAGGGTTCCCCATTTTCATCAGCATTAAACAATGTCCTCATTGGGGTTGACATTTTTCGCAAACCATTCATTTTAAAAAGTTTTAGCATGTCCTTAATGTATTTTGTTTGACTAATAAAAATGCCATTTGGTAATTGTTTGACTTGTAACCCCAAGAAGAAATTGAGCTTGTCAAGCATGCTCATTTCAAATTTGTTGGCCATAAGGTCACCAAATTCTTTGCATAAGGCAGGGGAGGTGGAACCAAAATTAATATCATCAACGTAAATTTGAAGCAAGAGAATGTGACCGTGGTTTTTACGGATGAAGAGAGCTGTGTCAATTATTCCACGAGAGAAGCCATTTTCCAGCAAATACTTTTTCAAGGTCTCGTACCATGCACGCGGTGCTTGCTTTAGACCGTACAAAGCTTTCTCCAAGTAGTAAATGTTGTTTGGATTAATAGGATCGATAAAGCCTTCTGGTTGATCAACGTAAACTTGCTCTTGAAGATCACCATTCAGAAAAGCAGTTTTGACATCCATTTGAAACACCGTGAACTTCATATGAGAAGCATAAGCAAGAAAAAGACCAATAGCCTCAATCCTTGTAATCGGAGCAAATGTCTCATCATAGTCAATACCCTCTTGTTATCGGTATCTTTGGCCATAATACGGCCTTATTTCTAACCACAACCCCATCTGAATCTTTCTTGTTCTTGAAAATCCACTTAACCCCGATTGGTCGATGACCCGGTTGGTATGTGGAAGAGGTTCAATATCATCACCAATGATAAGATCAATCAGATAACTTTTTTAGTCCATCGGTTGGTATGTGGAAGAGGTTCATGATTGGTAGTATCAAGTGGAACATCAACCATTGTTGAAGTCGAACCATGATCCTCTTGTTCTGAAGTAACATTGTCTAATAGGTTCATCTGGATTTCTGGAGAAATATCCGGAGTTTAATCAAATGATGCATCTTGAAGCGGATCAAGATTAGCATCTGGAGGTGGGAGGGAGGATGAAGAAATAACTGGTGAAGTAGTAGGTGCTGTATCTTCATCAACGAGACTTGGTTGTGTCTCAATGGTAATTGATTGTGTTGGTGTTTCCGGTACGGCATGAACATTTGAATTCCGTTGAGGAGAATAAAGAGTATCAAACAAGATATCCAGGGTCAGATCAGGTTTTGAACTGAGTTGTTCAAAAGCCATTCCCGATAACTCATCAAACTGAACATTGATGCTTTCGTTTATTGTCTGTGTTCTTTTGTGATAAAAACGATAAGCCAATTTGTTCGACGAGTAATCGAGAAATATGGCCTGATCGCCATGAGCATCAACTTTCTAAGGCTGTCAAAGTCGTTAAGAAAATAGCATATACAACTAAATACATGAAAATATTTAACATTCGGATGTCTACCATATAGCAACTCATATGGAGTTTTATCTAAATGTTTGTTAATGATACAATGACTTTGGGTA
Source organism: Rutidosis leptorrhynchoides (assembly GCF_046630445.1). NCBI lineage: Eukaryota > Viridiplantae > Streptophyta > Magnoliopsida > Asterales > Asteraceae > Rutidosis > Rutidosis leptorrhynchoides. The sequence goes on from NC_092339.1 coordinate 175,392,250, forward strand.
TAACATGCAGTTGAAATGGCCTCCCTCCACATTTTTGGAGGTAGTTTGGAGTAGGCAAGCATTGTTTGAGTTGCCTCGCACAACGTACTGTTACGTTGTTCAACTACTCCATTTTGTTGGGGGATCCTTGCAGCAAAGAACTGATGTTCAATGCCTTGATCTTTCAAGTAACAATCAAGCTGGTCATTCTTAAATTTTGTCCTATTATCAGTTCGGATGCTCTTAACATGTTTGTTAAAACAGCGTTGAGTTTTCTTGATGAACTCAATGATAATGGCAGGGGTTTCAGATTTAGTCCTTAAAAGAAAAATCATGTATATCGTGTATAATCATCAATAATGACAAGCACATATTTCCGACCACCGAGGCTAGAAACCCACATGGGTCTACATAAGTCCATATGCAATAATTGCAAAGAAGTTTGAAGTACTAGGGATTTTCTTAAGCGGATGATTAGTCCGGATAAGTTTACCCATTTCACATGATGGAGACACATGATGCATATCATATTGAAAGCTAGGAATACCATCAACCAAGTCTTTAGAGACTAGCCGATTGATTCCCTTGTAATTCAGGTGTGACATCTGGTGATGCCATAACCACAAATTTTCTTTTGTGGAATGTGCAACTAAACACAAGTTACCATGTGTTGGCACGCCACTAAGGTCAAAGTTTACCAACAAGGAGATCATTTCCATCGGTGGATTACACCGAACACTGAAGACATTCGAATAGGAGTTTGAGATCTCCATCGCAAAATTGGCTTATACTAAGCAAACTACAACCCAAGCCTTCAACATATGAGACCCATTTGATCATTATTCCATTTTTCAAAATAGCTCCATAACCCGTTATTGCCACAATTTCATCGTTTCCAAATGTAACCGTTCCTAGGAATTTTTCAACCAAATTCATGAGCAAGGATTTATCGTCCGTCATGTGTCAAGAACAACCAGAGTCGATATACCACACATAAATGTCGAAACCTTGTAAATGTTAATTTTCCTAGAGTTTAGGTACCCGAAGTTTCTTGGGTCCTTTACGGTTAGTACCAACAGAAAACTTCAGATCGCACAAATATGTATCACGTAATGCAGCATGCAATTTAGATTGTAACACATCATTTAAAAGCACATTACCTGAACTATCATCATAAGCAATCTCAAGGTTTACATGATTATCATAAGTCTTAACACACAACTTATTCCTAGTAGATGTTTTGTTCACAGAAGAAAAATAAAATACATGCGATGGTTTCCTAGGTCGACTAACAGATTTCTTGGTTTTGTTTGCTACTTTCTTAGTCTTTGACTTAGGTACCCATATTGACTTATATTTGAAGTTTGGATTATAACCTGTGACACGAAAAACAACTTTTTTACTTAAATGTCCAAACTCTCCTTTTAACATGTGACACGATTGACTTTTCAAAATTTCAATTTTGATTTGACGTTCTTTATCATCATACTCACCTAAATCAGATTTAGGACTCGTGTGTTGTTTTAAATACTTCACTGGTTTCTTTAAAAGACTTTCCTTTGTATGATTTGACAATAACATCATAGGAAGTTGTTCAGTAAAATAAGAACCATCTAGATGATGAACCTTTTTAACCATAATTTGATTCGAAGGTGAAACATTCGAAACACTTTTCCCCAATTGAGAACGTAAAGGATTTTTAAGAATGGTAATGGGTTTAAAAACATTAGATTATCTAGACCCCTTAACCTTCTAATCAATCCCACCAGCACATGCAAAAACTTTGTTCACACAAGAAGAAGTCATTTGTGGTATGTGTGCCTTTGGAGAATCTTGCTTATGTGTGTTAGCATGCTTTAGTAGAACTATCTTACGATTTAAGCTCTTAATCTCAAGACATAAGTCCTCAGCAAAAACTACAACATCACCTTCTATAAAAGCATAATTACATTCTTTCCTAGGAAGTGGTGGAAGTTTATCACACATCTTAAACATTTGTTTCAAAGATTGACATCTAAGTTGAAGTTCAACATTTTCTCTTTCAAGTTTTTTAACTAGATGATTCAAATCTATCTTTTCAGGCTTCATTTCATTTGGTTCAACCTTAGGTTCAACTTTTGGTTCTACCTTAGGTTCTACAATTTCATCAAAAGCCTTGTGACCTAGTGATTTTGACTTTGCGAGTTTTAACTTCTTTTCAATATTGTCTAATTTGGTTTCAAACTTGTTAGTTAAGTCATTTAGTTCATGTACTAAGTCTTCACCGATTTGAACTTTTCCAAAAGGACATGCGTTTAAGGCCAGTAGAGTTGGTTTTGCTTTAATTGTAGGTGTCACACTAGAATAGGGTTGCCAAAAACTTTATTTTCTAGCATCAAGATGTATTTCTCTAGCATGAGTGTGGGAAAACCAATCTACGTGAAGGCACATAATCAGCATTTTGCATATTTTGTTCATGTTCAGCTACCTCTTGTAAGAAACTAGGGTGTGTTTTACCCATTTTAGCATTAATCTTTTCATACATCAAGTTGATTTGATAATATTTCTTATATGAACGATTAGAAATAACATTATCAAAATTAGCATCGGATGAATGAACAAAGTGATATGGTAAACCAGCTTGAAAGTAATCAAAATGATATAAGCCTGGAATCTTTTGGAAATATCATCCAACGTCTTGGGATCTTCAAATCCAACCCTCCACTTATCACCATGAATTGTTTAAGGTCTATTCATTTAGATTGTTTTCTTTGAAAGTTCCATGTTAATGATAGCTTTTGATTGCTCTGTTTGATAGAGTTTTTCCTCATATGGTGCAAGTTGAGCTTTCATTTGAAGAGAATCTTTAGTGAATAGTGAAATTTCAGATTTCTTTTTAATTAGGGTTTCTCCCAATTGAACGATTTTCTTGTTTAACTTGGAAATTGTGGGTTCGTGTTGTTCTTTTAGGTCAGAAAGATCTTTTTCTAAGAATTGAACTTTCTTCGCAAGACGTTCGGATTTCAAACGATAATCCGTTCTTTCAATTTCAATCAGAAGAATTGACTTTTTAAGTTCTTCCAACTCAGTGTCCATGGAGTTGAGTTGGGTTCTTAAACGATTCACTTCCGATTGTGAATTGGATGATGAAGAAGATTTAGTCTCATTTTATATGATTTTATCTTTTAAAACTTTGTTTTTAGATTTTAAACCTTTTACTTCTTTTGACATTGCGACTAAATTTTTCATCATGTCATTTTTCATTTTGACAAAGTCAGTTGGGATTTCAGTAAATTGTACCTCATCATCATCAGATGTTGAGTCGGCGTTCTCCATTTCTTCCTTACCTTTGATAAGCTTGGTCACCTTGTAAACATTTGCATGTTCCTTCTCGGATTCTGAATCATCGTCCAATTGAACCAAGTATCATCAACCGGTTTCAGCTCTCCCCTAGTCTCCATAACCTTTACCATCAACATTTTCTTCTTGTAGTAAGCTGCATCCTTCTTCTTAGTCATTTTGCATTCATGGGAGAAATGTCCAGCTTTGCTACAATTATAGAAGATTGAATCATCCTTCTTGGATTCATCAGCATGTTGATGTTTTGAGGAGTCAGGTTTCTTGTAGTAGGAGGAAGAAAATGAATTCTTGCATTGGTTGTTTGATTTTCCTTTATACTTTTACTTGTTCAAAGCTTTGGTGAACATAGCAGCCATCTTGACTAGTTCAAGGTGAGAATTATCAACATCTGAAAGGTTGAGCCCTTCAGAATTAGGTGATTCTTCAACAAGAACTTTCTTGGATAAACTTTTGGAAGTAGTGTAAGATTTACTCTTCTTTTTAGCAATGAGGGCAAGTGGATCACCCGGAGAAGACTCGTTCCTTTCTTCTTGAAGTTTAGACACTGCTGGCTGATAATGCATAAGGACTCCAACTAGCTCATGAATATTCAACTTATCAATCTCTTTGGTAGATCGAATGATAGTTCCTTAAGGAAGCCAATCAAAATTGAGCTTATTGAGAAACTTCATGTTGATCTCAGCATTCACTTTAGTAATCTTGCAACTTTTCAACTTATTCAGAACACCATTGAAACGTCGGTAGGTATCCTTGAGAAGTTCGTCAGGTTTCTGCTTAAAATCTTCATAAAGTCCTAGAGCCTTATTCAGCTTAGTGACATCAGATATGTCATAACCTTCTTGTTGTCTTTTGATCTCATCCCATATGTCTTTAACAGTAGTGTTGCTGTAAACATTCTCAAAAAACTCATACAGGATGGCTTGCATGATGGCATTTTTAGCCTCAATATCACCCTAAGCTCTCTCACATTTCTCTCCAAAAAGTTCATAGACTGGAATTGGCATACCAGTTTCTGAATGAAATTCAGTAACTGTTCCTTCTTTCAAATAAGCCCATATGCACTTTGCCTTCTCACCCTTGTAGTCTATGTTATGAGTGATACGATGGAGCCACTGGTTATACTTTCCATCAAAATATACAGATGGTCTGGAATCTGATCCAATAATCAATGTATCTTGAGTAGACATATTGATAAATTCTGAGGTAGCTTTGGTAATGATTCGGTAGATCACAAAATCCAAGATTCAGATACAAAATCTAACAAAATGTCAGATTTGGTTTCAGTACTGTAGCTGATTCGGATTCGGTACTGTAGCAGATTCGGTATATCAGATTCTGTAACGGATTATGATAAAATGTAACAAGTATCTCACACAGATTCGGTAAGTACAGAATTTGAAGCCCTAGAACACTTTAACCCCAAAATATACCAAGTATATCGGAGATTCGGTTTCGGTATCTGCTTTGATAACCAGATTTTGTAAATAGTCACAAACAGATGAATTGAATCTAATGTTTAACACTTTGAATCAAATTCGGTAACCTTGCTGCACAAGGAAACAAGTTAGTAATAGAGGAAATATCAATGAAACCGAATGTGTAAAACTGAATGTTAACTGTAGTAGTTGACAAACCGAATATAAGTGTGAAACTTAGTTATTTGATCGAAACACTGCTAGAACCACTTGAATTAGTTGCGTCTTATCAAACCGAGCGTGACTGAATCATAAACATACAACAATCAGCAACACCTTTACTGAATTTCTGAGATGAAGCAGATTTGGTGTTACAGTTGAAATTCCGAATGAAGATCAAAACACCAGAAATTGATGAATTGATGAAATCAAACTGTCAGATAGTTGCCTAATCACCTCACGAACTTAACTTAATCTACTGATCTTCAATTGAACACAGAAACAAGCTTGAATTAATCAAAATAGAGAGTTTTAGCCACAAACTCTAAAATTTAGCTCGAATCTCCATAATTGATGTTGTAAAACTGTAATGATGATCGAAGAACTATCTAATGTATCTATTAAACCTTCACTGAGATTTTCACACAAATCTGAACGTCTGATTATTAGATTCGATGAAACCGAATCCGATTCAATCTAACCGAATGAGTTCAGATCTTGTAATCTTCAATCTCTGGATCGATATACTGATGTAGATTCACTCCCTGGAAGCTCTGATACCAAATGATAGGTCAGATCATGTTGAGAATCGAAGATACAAATGATAGATTGAGATTCCAGTGAATAGTAAACAGATTCGGTATTAGAGAGTTTCGGTAAATTTACATTCCACAGCTTCTTAAACTAGTTTACAATGCAATGGCTATCTAATTAGACTACTAAGATTCCTTATATAGCCCTCTTCTAAGGAACCATTATTTAAGCTTGTTTCACCATAACACTATACACCTTTGAGACCCTAAAAGAAATAGTTGAACAAGTTAGTTAGCAAAATTAGAACCAAATAAATTTGACTTAACAATTGCATCAGATGTTGGTCTCTAGGGAATGATTTGTGTTTGCTCAGCCCTTCGATTGAGACGAATTTTGGAGCCTTGTGACTCTACTGACTTATTGTCGGCACATGCTGACTCAGATCGTGTAAGATATTTTTCAAGTTTATATGTATTAATGAGAATCTTATCTTTTCTGTCTAAGTTGCTACTAGGTTGTGCAGTAGTTAGAGCTAGCTCAACACGATGAAGATATGGCTAAGTTTTGGTTTGGGGGTGAGGTATGATCTCTGCTGGTTATACTGTCAGCAGTAGATATCTTTCAAAGTATGTTTTATAAAAATGTAGATGTTCTAGGTTAGAGGAACATGGGTTGTTGTTCCTCTTCACACTTGTTTTGAAACAAGTATGAGATAAAATATTTAAAGTAACTTTGGTTTCTTCAAAACCAGTTTTGATACTAGAATCGATTGTTTCAACAAGTCTGGACACATCTGCCTCTTGGTCTAGAGGAGCATCAGATTCCATAATAGTGTCTTTTGGAGACCCAACTGTTGCAACTGGTGCTATCTTCGATTGAGGAGCACTATATTCCATAGCTAGATATCTAGACTTAGAAGTTGAGACTGATGTTGTCTCCCCTGTGACTTGATGTGAACAAGAAGTAGAAGCCTTGCATAATCATGTACTAAGAAATGGTTAAGCAACTGATTCCATAACCAGTTTAGTAGAATCAATATGTAAGATTGGTGTTGTCTCAACAAGAGGATCACAAAATTCTATAACCAATAGTAATTTACCAGTAGTTACCACTGTGGTTGTCCTTTTTTCAGAGGTTGTGGCAGAGTGTGTGATCGTACCAAATCTGGATCACGGATAGGATACGAGTGCAAATCACAATCACGTTAATTATGAGCGGTTTAAGTCCTTGAAGGTTCTCCGAAATAACAATGATTACCTGATCGAGAGTCAAACTGCGAATCCAGTCAAGCTCAAACTTGGTCAACTACTTTAGAGAGAAAAAGTTCTCCTATAGAGAGAGAAAGTTCTGCTCTGACAAAGTGATGTAATCTCTCCAACAATGAAGTCTAGGTGGCCTATTTATAGGTAAAAAAGTCAAAGGTTCTTCTTCGAGGATGGACACGCGTTATACCCGAATTGGTGAGTCAACCCTTATTCTTCGAAAGTTGACTTTTATCCTTGAGGCTATCCGATGTCCGCTATACGCTATGCGTTCACTGAAATAATGTTTTTATGCTTTTATCCACGTTTATAGTGATCGGTTTCCTTTTACTTTGTGCTTTATCGTCGTGTGATCAAGCATATTTTCACGGGGTCAAGGTGAGCCTACGCTTGAGTGCATAAAGGGGTTTAAGGACTAACAATATTTGAACCTCTGACGCTTTGTCGTAGATAACCCATATCGGTATCGTTTCGATTCTGACAGGGTCGCCGATTTGAGAGTCCACCAACAACCTAGCATACGAGGTTGAGTGGCCCAAAGACATGAAGGTTTTATAGTTCGAGACATACCTGAAAGTCTTTACGACCGTAAGAAGCTTTATTCGTACGATGGAGATTTGTATGTTGTGGTTTATGTATGAGTAAACGAATGAATCTCTCTATTAGGGTTTATGAGCTATGTATTTATAGGCTCATGAATTAGGGTTTTGGTAGAATCTCTTCCCTAATTAAATGCAATCTTATCCCAACTAACTTTCGTTATTTAAGGAAAAGAATCCGAATTGATTATGCCGTACATTCTTTTAGAATGTACCGGACCCTTATGCAAGTATACGAAACTCGCATCAGATGGTATAGGCGCACAAGGATGCGGCTTTACCCATGCCATATGCCTTACATGGCAGTTTATGTGTGGTTTAGGGATTTGGATGCGCAATCCGCACAGTCTTGCGGATATGCGTATCATTAAGTCCCCACAGTTCGATGTTATATACAATGCCAATAAGTGTATAGGGTCGAACTAATAAAATAAAAGCAACGAATAATGCCCAATGATTACCTCGGATCATAGGACTGTGTATTTAAACGTATTGGCGATACACATAGGACATTATATGCGTGTATATGTAATCAACCGCCGTTTGCATTAAATGCTAAATATTCGTATAGTTGAAAAATCATCCTCTCGACTGTAATTCCAGTACCTGAGGTGACAGCTGTTACAATTCATCCTAGACATAATGATGAAAACATATGTAACCGCCTGGAGTTGCTATCGTAGGCCGATTTTGTCAATCATCTTTATTGCAGATTGATACACGTGTGGGCTCAAAATTTGACCGTGCTATTTTCAAATTTGCTTTGCCTATAAATAGATAATTCACCCTTTTTGGGTTTTGCACGCTCCTCTCTTATTTCAAATTTTGCTCTTTTTCCGGCAGGCGTTTGCTTTTCCGTTCGTATTTACCCAAAGGTCCGTGCTTTCTTTTCTTCATTTTCCTTTTTTACGCTTTAAATCTTGCATCCATTCATCATGTCTTCTAATAAGAACGTGAAGGATATAGAATCTTCTATTACCGAAGCAGAAATTTGCCGTATCATCGAACAATACCCCCAATTGAACAATATTCTCCGATTGCCCCTGCCAGCGACCAACGGGCGAACCAGCCGCCGGAGCATATGATTGCTGTTTATGACAAATTGTTGGAGCTCGAAAACACAGGTATTCCTCCTACCCCTTTTTTCATGGAGGTTCTCCGTCATTACTCAATTGGTATTAGTCAATTGCACCTTTATGGTGCCAATCATATTTCTATTTTTGAAATGTGGTGTCGTGCCAATTGTCGCAAACCTTCTTTGTCCATTTTTACCAACCTGTTTCGTGCCTCGATGAGTGATGAGAGTTGGTATTCTTTTGATAATATTGCCAAATTTTGTGTTACTCCAAAACAGGGTGTGAAGGGGGCGTGAAAAAATCATTTTTCTTTGTTAAAGCTACATGCGTTTCTGAAGATTTTAATAGCATTCTTGTCTGGTATTCTGGAAAGAAGGGGGAGAAAAATAAACCTCCGCCAATTCCTACTGAGGAAGACAAATTTTATAAGTCGTGCCTTAACCTTCAGCTTCCATCTCGCATTTATCCCAATGTCCCCTTAGTTATCGAATGCATTTCAACCCATTGGGCGTGTTCTGATAAGCGTCCTGTTATAATTAAGAATAAGAAGGGTATATCCCTTTTTTAATTGCATTACATAGGGTGTATGTTTAATTCCCTTCTTCTCATATTTTTATGTATTCATGTATTTGCAGATATGGACTTGAACGAGTTCATGCTGTTGAAGACATCCGATGGCGTTACTTATGGACAGAAAGATCTGCATGATACTGACTCTGATGTGCACCCAAAAATTATCAAGGCTTCAACTAATCCAGCTGCTCCTGCTACTTCGAAGCGCAGGACAACCAGTCTACATCAAGAGAGAGAAACCAACGTGTCTTCTTTTGTTGACATCAAGCGATCCCCTGTTGTTGAAATTTCGAAAGCGGTCGAAAAAAGGCCAATCATAGGTAAGCGCCTTGTATGCTCTGTTTTAGAACATTTCTATTTTGAATTCATTATTATTATAGATATATTTTATTGTAATTCCTTATGTTGCAGATATTAGCAATCCGATTAAAATTGACCAAGAGGTGCAATCTGTCAACCGTGCCCCTGCTTCAGAAGCCCAAGTATCCCAAACTGTTCCAAATTCTCCCGTTCTCCATCAATCAACTATAGATCCAAATGTTTCCTGCGAGCTTCCACCATTCCAAAGGTGCACCAACTTGTATTCGGACGCCTCTTCACTTGATACTAGCCGCAACAAGCGTGCTCGACTCAACATTCCGACCAGCTTTTCTTTATCCCCTGACATGAATATGGATTATTTTGAGGAGTTTTTTAAGATATCTGTCCCCACTTTTTCCCAACAATTCTCGCATCTAGGTGCATGCGCTCCTTCCAATCTTGCTGCAAAGTTTGAGCATCTTTCTCCTGAGCAAGCCACGATGTTTAACCTGGCCAAAGATATTAGCCGTCTGAAACAAAAGTCTAATTCCATAACTCTTGGTCATAAACATCTATCGTGTGAGCAAAGGGAGTTTGCCAAGCTTGATGCTGAGAAACAACAGATTTCTGAACAGCTTCATCAGGAGGTTACTGACCGTTTAAAAGTGGAAGGTAGGAATACTCATCTTGATGGTGAGTGCCAGCGTTTATTGAATGAAATAAAGCGTTCTAAAACTGTTCGTGCTGATTTTGAGTCGTAAGTGAATCATCTGTCCCTACAACTTGGTACTGCATCATCGGAAAACTGCCAGTTTAAAAAACAGCTTGAGGAGTTGAATACGGAGTGCCAAACAGTTGTTAACGAGTGTGATGATCTGAAGACCAAGTGCTCAAGCCTCCAAGCTGAATGCTCAAGCCTGAAAGCTGAATACTCGAGCCTCAAATCTGAATACTCGACCGTAAGGTCCGGTCTTCCTAAGATTGTGAAGCATATTATGGCTTGTCCGAGTATTCGCATTCTGTTTGGTAAGGCTATAGTTGTTGCACGTGCTCTTGAGCGATCGCGCTTTTGGGATGTTGTGAAGTCAAACCTTGTTGTGCCGGATATTATTATGACACCCATTTCAGATGAGCTTGTGGAGGATGCTGACGAAAAGTGTACGGAAGCCTGTGCAGCTTTAGCAAGTCTAAGGATTCCTCGTCTAGAGGAATTGGCTGAAAATCGGAACTTTTCATCCCGTCAAGTGGTTGACGATATGCTTGCATAGGTTGGCAGGCAGTGGATTGGAGGAGCAGTGATTGTCCGCTTCCTAATATGTTGTTTTTTTCGCCAGTGAGGGATGGGCCCTGGTAGTTTAAGGGTTTCGCATCCCTATATCTATATTTATGTTTTTTGTTTTAAAAGCGGGATATACGTCTGATCGCTGCGGGCAAGGATTGTATATTCTCCTTAGTGTAGGGCACCGTTCCAATTAAGCCACCCTTAGTATATTAGTAGGAAATAATTATTTTAAACGATATGCAGAAAAGTAGAATTCTATCCTTTATAGGTATCTGCCTTTTCTTATACGATGTTGGAGTATAAGAGATTTTCTGTTTGCTGAAGGCATTTTGATATAAATAGTGCTCTACTTATCGTGTACGAATATTTGAATATTTTTTGCTATATGCGTTTCATATTTTTTTGCAAATTTATAAGCGGCGTATTTGCATTCATATGCGCATTACATCATGGGAATAAATGTCATTCGCATATGACGGGAGCGACCCTTCTATATGCGCATGATCTTTCTATTCTTACATATTATCAAAGCAAACCAATGCTTATACATATTATACTCTTGAGTTTTAAATTATTTGTACGCATTGATAAACCAATATCGAATCCTTCTATATAAGCAACCCAATGCTTATTTCAAGAGTCTTTCGGACAATCCAATGTCCGTGATATGAACAAGTAACCAAACTTGTATTTTATAGTCATGACTTTGCAAGTCTCCGTCTTGCGCGGTATACAAGCGTTTGAATTAAACCAATGTTTTACTACTGTTACCATTAAAAATAGTATTAGTAATCAAACTAAACTATGCCACTTGAGACTCGGAGTGTGTCCCGTGCAGCTTAAGGAAAATGTAAAAGTGCACGAATTATGGGCTTAAATTGCATGATTCAATTTATTATGAAAAACAATTCAAATGATAGAAATAGAAACATAACAAAATTTCAACAGATGTCTGGGTGATCAATCCTACTGTTGCTATATTTTGCTTTTTTGCGCCGTTTATTTTTACGCATGCAAGGCGCATCCTGTCAGTTTACTTTCAAGCCTTTGTGCTCCTTTTTGTTGCATTTCCCAGTAACCATATTATCTGGGTCATTCACCACGCAATCATATGTAACAACCCGCCTCCGATAACCGACCAAAAACAGTCCCAAAAAAAAATTTAAACTGCTGCTCAGGTGTGGTGCGCGGCGCGCTCCACTGAAAGTGCGCGGCGCGCACAAGGCATTCCAGGCTCTGATCAAACTGTTTTTAACTCGTAAAAAGATGGACCACTTCCCGACATATTTAGACCGAACGCTTTTCACGGCAAACTTATATATGTAAAACTAACACGAATCAAACATAAAACGATGTTTTACATGCAGGGCCCACACGACCCAAAATACAAGTTTAATACAAGTTTAGAGTTTCGACCACCAAAAAGTTTAAGTTCCAAACTACACAATGAGCATGGCGTTTGGGATTAAACTATCCAACTATCGGTCAAACTCCAAGAGCTACTAAAGCCAAAAGCGTCCCCTAGCATCAAGCGGGATCTCTAGTCCGAACGAATGCCCTTACCCTTATCCACGCCGGAACCTATAAAATGGTAAACAACGAGAGGGTAAGCTAATGCTTAGTGAATGCAATACTTATACATATACATATGTAATTTACCTACACGCATCCACCTACAAAACCATTACATACAACGAACAAACGAGTTAGCATCAACAAACACACGACTAGCAACAACGTTAGTATATAATTCAACACGATAATATACTAAACATAAAAGGGCATAAACATGCTAACCGTTCACCGCTTACTACTACCGACTTGTAGCCGACCAAGATCATCGAGTCTCACTCGTACCATGTCACCGACTTGTGACTCGTCATATGGTGTCACCGACTTGTGAATCACCATGTAGCATCACCGACTTGTGAAGCCCCACCTAGTGTCACCGACTTGTGATCACTAAGAAATGTCACTGACTTGTGACTCATCATAAGGTGTCACCGACTTGTGAATCACCACTATTACTTATGGGTCACCGCCTCGTGAACGCCATGTGGCATCACCGACTTGTGAAGTGCCACCAAGTGTCACCGACTTGTGAACACTATGGGGTGTCACCGACTAGTGCACCACCCGTCAATAGATATGAGGTCGCCGACTTGTAAACCTCCAAGAGGTGTCACCAACTCGTGAGACACCTAGCGAGATACTACCGACCCGTAGTTCTCTTCACCCGAATACCAAATAAGCCACCAACTTGTGACATAACGCCCAACACTCACGATGTGGCACCAAAGGCCCACATCGCGTACGAGTAAATAAACCACATACATACATGTATAAATATTCCACTCACCTTGATTTCAAGTAAGGCAACTTCCGCTTGAGCTCCTAATCGTCCGATGCAAATCACCTAAGTAATTTACAACCGAATAAGCTAAATACACTAGCTTATACACAAAACACCATAAGTGCAATATCGACCCATTTGCACATGCATCACTTTGACTAAGTCAAAACTCGCCCAAAACACCCATAATCAAAATTAACTAATGATTATGTTCAAACACCCCCTTATGCTCAAGGTTCAACATCAAAACACTTACTTGCATCATTAGGACACAAAAATCCATTTTGACCCAAACTCAAGTCAACACCCATTTGCAAGTTTACACTTCTAATCACTAATAATCTTAATTAACTAGTGATTCCAACAACCAAACATGATTAACAACTAATCATCTTCATTAACAAACCCAAACCAACCAACAATGGTTATTAACACCATTTACTAGCTCAAACATCTAATTAACAACTAATGGGTTTATTTCAAGAACACCCATTTCAAAACCCCAATTATGAACACTAAATCAAACTATGAAAACTCGGAGTTAGAGCTTACCAATACCACCACAATGTAGCCGTGAACAAGGTGAACAACTTTAACACTTGCAACTTCGTTTGATTCAAGCTCCTTCTTCCCCAAATGAAGCTTTCTCTCTAAGCTCTATTTCTCACTCTAGGGTTTGAGAGTGTGTGGAAGAGATGAAGATAAGATTGTGGACTTGAAAGAGTCCACAAATCTGCCTTTGTGGCCTAAAACCGACCATCAAGTGAAAAGACCATAATGCCCTTCATTAAACTTAAAACAGAAAAACTGGGGTTCTGTCGCAGGGACAGTGCACGGCGCGCACCATCACCCCTGCGCGGCGCGCACGAAGGGCTGAACAGGTTCTGTCTTCGGTTTACTCACACAATTTTCCCCACACTTCATGCACTCTAATACACTTCTGTAAAATAAATAATCGGGTCTTACAACTCTCCCCCACTTAAATTGGATCGCGTCCTCACGATATAAACCTCATCGCGAACGAAAACAACTCATTTTCCACAAGTCTTCGAGTTCTCACACAATTTCGGAACCTTTGAGGCCACCGTGCATCCTATCGATCACACTTTACCACCATGCAACGTTCCAATTGAACAATTAACCTTCATGATTTCCTTGGCATACTCCAACTCACGACTTAGAGTTCTAACGCCCATCGCCAATACTCTAGAGAGTTCGTTCCCGAACGCACTCTATCCTAACACGCCCCTACATGAGACAGTCCAAACTAACACTCTACGTCTCTAGTTGGCTCTCAAAACGAGATAACTTACGGCAAATGGCTCAAACACGCCTACCAAAGCAAAGAAGCATCGTACCAACCGGGTATATACTTCCCCACTTAGGGTTTTAGCCCTACCTTATCATCGTCAAGATGATAATACCTTGCGAAATTTCAACATTCCACAACATACATGACCGGTACCAACGTCGGTCATACTCAAAATTTTCCGCGGACTTACCAAAAGATACTCGAACCTAGTCTTTCCGAATCGGCTAAACGTCAACGCCCGCTAGTCGTCGCAATAAACCATGATCGTACCTTCGGGTTTCCTCACCGGTACCCAAGTACAAAGTAATCACACCACCGGAGTGAAGCATTCCACTTGCAGGTATTTGGAGGGCACCTGACGTAGTGTTATGCAACTCCCATTACTACCACCGAGTCTCATTCACTTGCCCCTTTCGGGGTCCATCCTCGGCGTTATATGACACTTGACTATTCGAAGTCACCCAAACCCAATGAACATTACGGCTCAATGCCACAACTCCCTAGCAATCAACTGCTAGTCGAGATCTACCTAGGACACAAAGCAGGCCTAGCAAACGTTCACTTACAATGGCGATGCTTGGTGCCACCAAGACTTATACCCTACCCGTATCGTCTCGACCGTTAATGCGGTCACTTACACACAAACAAAGATAGTCAACCACCATGACTATACTCGGACACATACAAAGTCAACGTGAACGCCTCTCGAACTGCATACCATTACTATGCTAAACCTTATGGAGCGCAATACAAGTAACCCTCTAATCAAATCACGGTTTCACCCGACTCGGTTAGGCCTCCAACTCGTCCGGTCAACCTACCTCGTCCAACCCTTAACAAGAATTAATTAACCCGACCCGGTTAGTTAAATACGCTCGGTCAACCCGCCTCGATCAACACTTATCACCAAATTGATTAACCCGACTCGGTTAAGTCGAACTCACTTGGTCAACCCGACTTGGTCAACACTCCTAACAACTTATTGATTAACCCGACTTGGTTAGTCAAACTATCTCGGTCAACCCGACTTGGTTAATCCCCTAAAAATAATTTGATTAACCCGGCTCAGTTAGTCAAATACCCTTAGTCAACCCGCCCCAGTCAACGCCTAACAACAACTGATTAACCAGACTTGGTTAAGTCAAACACACTAGGTCAACCCGACTCGGTCAACACTTATCATTTAATTGATTAACCCGACCCGGTTAGTCAAACTCACTTGGTTAACCCGCCTCGGTCAACATCCAACATCCCATTGATTAACCCGACATGGCTAATCAAACCGCAATGGACTAACTCGACCTAGCTAGTCACTACAACACATGGATAAACTCAATCATTATCCAAAATCACCCGCATAAAGATAGTACTAAAATAAAATAGTACGTGAATCAAGCGTCGCTAGATTTTCGCGCTCCGTCACTATTCCACTCGGGACATTCCGACTTCCGGCACTTAAAGCATGTGACCTTACCCGACGGACAATCACGAGACTTATGCCCCGTTTGCCCACAATTATAACACGTGAATTTAGAACCACCCGTGTCATTCATCTTTACGCTTCTGACACCTTCGGTAGCGCTTTTACTCTTCTTGTTCGAAAACGTCGCCGCTTCGAACTTCCGTTTACTAACATCGGACACACTTGGCTTTGACACCTCCGGTTCGAAACCCTGCGCCAACTCAAACAACTCTTCAAAAGACTTAGCCATTCCCCGACTAATCTTACCCTTCAACTCGTCATTCATGGTACGGTAGAAATCTTTCATCAACTTGTGATCGTCACCAACATACTCCGGACAAAAACGAGTCTTTGCCAAGAAAGTAGACTTGAGAGTAACCAAGTCCATCGAACCTTGTCGCAAATTGTGTAACTCGTCCTGGATTCTATCAAGGTCGGAAGAAGTTCGGTATTCATCAAAGAACTCCTTTTTGAACTGATCCCATGACAAGCTCATACATTGTTCCTCGCCATACAATTGAATCTTGTCATCCCACCACAACTTGGCTTCTTCACGTAACATACTAGAACCGTACCTCGTTTTCTTCTCGGGAGGACATTCACTAGTACGGAAAGCCCCCTCGATGTCTGAAACCCAACATGTACTCTTCAACGGATCCCTTACCCCATTAAACATAGGAGGTTGTGCATCCTTGAAGTTTTTGTAATGGAAGTCCCGCCTCCCATTTCCTTCACTCCCTTCGCCTCGGGGATAAATATTTCTAGCATCAAGCGCTTCCTCGATTGCGACCTTCACCCTTTCATCAATTAGATCGGTTATTTGCCCATCAACCGATTCCCGAAAAACTTTTCTAACATCCTCGAGAAACTCCCCTTTTTGACGTTTAAAGATGGCCTCAACCTTAGCCGTGAACTCAACGTCTTCGTCTTGATCTTCATTGGCTTGTTTGCTCCTTGTAGTCATTCTAAGAAATGAACTCGGTTAGGAACACAACATGAATAACTTACACACACCACCACGATCAATCGTTCACAAACATATAATATGCCACAGTTCGTACATCCCATCTAGTTCAACACTTGTTGTACATCACTTGCATGACTTGGCTTGCAACCGTAATAATGGTCGCGAAGCATTATTACGCTCACACGCCATGCCAAGCTCATGAATACAACAACTATCTCGCTAGATATTCAACGCAAACAGCACGATTAATAACAACATAATCAATACATAGCTAGTTCACCCATTCTCTAAGGCACTAACTAAATCTCGAACCGACCCGCAATCCTACAAGTTCCGCATAATAGCACACACAAAAGTCTAAGTCTAGGCGCCTATCTCAAGTCACCTAAATCCCTTAGACCATGCTCTGATACCACTTGTAACAACCCGCCTCCGATAACCGACCAAAAACAGTCCCAAAAAAAAAAATTAAACTGCTGCTCAGGTGTGGTGCGCGGCGCGCTCCACTGAAAGTGCGCGGCGCGCACAAGGCATTCCAGGCTCTGATCAAACTGTTTTTAACTCGTAAAAAGATGGACCACTTCCCGACATATTTAGACCGAACGCTTTTCACGGCAAACTTATATATGTAAAACTAACACGAATCAAACATAAAACGATGTTTTACAAGCAGGGCCCACACGACCCAAAATACAAGTTTAATACAAGTTTAGAGTTTCGACCACCAAAAAGTTTAAGTTCCAAACTACACAATGAGCATGGCGTTTGGGATTAAACTATCCAACTATCGGTCAAACTCCAAGAGCTACTAAAGCCAAAAGCGTCCCCTAGCATGAAGCGGGATCTCTAGTCCGAACGAATGCCCTTACCCTTATCCACGCCGGAACCTATAAAATGGTAAACAACGAGAGGGTAAGCTAATGCTTAGTGAATGCAATACTTATACATATACATATGTAATTTACCTACACGCATCCACCTACAAAACCATTACATACAACGAACAAACGAGTTAGCATCAACAAACACAAGACTAGCAACAACGTTAGTATATAATTCAACACGATAATATACTAAACATAAAAGGGCATAAACACGCTAACCGTTCACCGCTTACTACTACCGACATGTAGCCGACCAAGATCATCGAGTCTCACTCGTACCATGTCACCGACTTGTGACTCGTCATATGGTGTCACCGACTTGTGAATCACCATGTAGCATCACCGACTTGTGAAGCCCCACCTAGTGTCACCGACTTGTGATCACTAAGAAATGTCACTGACTTGTGACTCATCATAAGGTGTCACCGACTTGTGAATCACCACTATTACTTATGGGTCACCGCCTCGTGAACGCCATGTGGCATCACCGACTTGTGAAGTGCCACCAAGTGTCACCGACTTGTGAACACTATGGGGTGTCACCGACTAGTGCACCACCCGTCAATACATATGAGGTCGCCGACTTGTAAACCTCCAAGAGGTGTCACCAACTCGTGAGACACCTAGCGAGATACTACCGACCCGTAGTTCTCTTCACCCGAATACCAAATAAGCCACCAACTTGTGACATAACGCCCAACACTCACGATGTGGCACCAAAGGCCCACATCGCGTACGAGTAAATAAACCACATACATACATGTATAAATATTCCACTCACCTTGATTTCAAGTAAGGCAACTTCCGCTTGAGCTCCTAATCGTCCGATGCAAATCACCTAAGTAATTTACAACCGAATAAGCTAAATACACTAGCTTATACACAAAACACCATAAGTGCAATATCGACCCATTTGCACATGCATCACTTTGACTAAGTCAAAACTCGCCCAAAACACCCATAATCAAAATTAACTAATGATTATGTTCAAACACCCCCTTATGCTCAAGGTTCAACATCAAAACACTTACTTGCATCATTAGGACACAAAAATCCATTTTGACCCAAACTCAAGTCAACACCCATTTGCAAGTTTACACTTCTAATCACTTATAATCTTAATTAACTAGTGATTCCAACAACCAAACATGATTAACAACTAATCATCTTCATTAACAAACCCAAACCAACCAACAATGGTTATTAACACCATTTACTAGCTCAAACATCCAATTAACAACTAATGGGTTTATTTCAAGAACACCCATTTCAAAACCCCAATTATGAACACTAAATCAAACTATGAAAACTCGGAGTTAGAGCTTACCAATACTACCACAATGTAGCCGTGAACAAGGTGAACAACTTTAACACTTGCAACTTCGTTTGATTCAAGCTCCTTCTTCCCCAAATGAAGCTTTCTCTCTAAGCTCTATTTCTCACTCTAGGGTTTGAGAGTGTGTGGAAGAGATGAAGATAAGATTGTGGACTTGAAAGAGTCCACAAATCTGCCTTTGTGGCCTAAAACCGACCATCAAGTGAAAAGACCATAATGCCCTTCATTAAACTTAAAACAGAAAAACTGGGGTTCTGTCGCAGGGACAGTGCACGGCGCGCACCATCACCCCTGCGCGGCGCGCACGAAGGGCTGAACAGGTTCTGTCTTCGGTTTACTCACACAATTTTCCCCACACTTCATGCACTCTAATACACTTCTGTAAAATAAATAATCGGGTCTTACAACTCTCCCCCACTTAAATTGGATCGCGTCCTCACGATATAAACCTCATCGCGAACGAAAACGACTCATTTTCCACAAGTCTTCGAGTTCTCACACAATTTCGGAACCTTTGAGGCCACCGTGCATCCTATCGATCACACTTTACCACCATGCAACGTTCCAATTGAACAATTAACCTTCATGATTTCCTTGGCATACTCCAACTCACGACTTAGAGTTCTAACGCCCATCGCCAATACTCTAGAGAGTTCGTTCCCGAACGCACTCTATCCTAACACGCCCCTACATGAGACAGTCCAAACTAACACTCTACGTCTCTAGTTGGCTCTCAAAACGAGATAACTTACGGCAAATGGCTCAAACACGCCTACCAAACCAAAGAAGCATCGTACCAACCGGGTATATACTTCCCCACTTAGGGTTTTAGCCCTACCTTATCATCGTCAAGATGATAATACCTTGCGAAATTTCAACATTCCACAACATACATGACCGGTACCAACGTCGGTCATACTCAAAATTTTCCGCGGACTTACCAAAAGATACTCGAACCTAGTCTTTCCGAATCGGCTAAACGTCAACGCCCGCTAGTTGTCGCAATAAACCATGATCGCACCTTCGGGTTTCCTCACCGGTACCCAAGTACAAAGTAATCACACCACCGGAGTGAAGCATTCCACTTGCAGGTATTTGGAGGGCACCTGACGTAGTGTTATGCAACTCCCATTACTACCATCGAGTCTCATTCACTTGCCCCTTTCGGGGTCCATCCTCGGCGTTATATGACACTTGACTATTCGAAGTCACCCAAACCCAATGAACATTACGGCTCAACGCCACAACTCCCTAGCAATCAACTGCTAGTCGAGATCTACCTAGGACACAAAGCAGGCCTAGCAAACGTTCACTTACAATGGCGATGCTTGGTGCCACCAAGACTTATACCCTACCCGTATCGTCTCGACCGTTAACGCGGTCACTTACACACAAACAAAGATAGTCAACCACTGTAAGACCCGAATATTTATCTTGCTTGTTTGTGTATTAAGACGTTCGAGATTTGGGTTTCGTGGATTATTTATATAAAGTTTAAAATGCAAAAGAATCTGTTTCAGTTAGGTCGCGCGCCGCGCGGGGATTCGGCGCGCCGCGCCGTTTGCTGCTGACAGAATCCCTTGTTTTTAATTGGTTTAAGTGAAGGGCAAATGGGTATGATACGTGTTTGACACTTGAGTTCGGGTTTAATTGGCTTATTAGGACCATTCTCACTTGTGTTAGTGATTATCGGGTAGTTTTGGGCACGGTTTGTGCTTGGAAGTGCATTTGGGTCGAAATTGCATTAAGTGACGAATTGGGTTGATTTGTAAATCCACTCTAAGTGTATTGTTGTAATTGTGTTAATGGAATAGGTATTTTCCATTGGCGAGTTGCGGATTACTTGGAAGCTTTCTTCAAGACTTCAAGGTGAGTGATATTATCCTATGTACATATGTATGTGTAGGATGGGTGCGGGTCGGGTGAAGTGATTCTCGGCTATAGAGCTCACTTCACATGTAGGTGGACTTGATGGACTTTTGTATAAGTCCAATTGGCACGGTTGTGCGTTTTGGTTGACCATCTTTGGCGAAGTACACGTTCGTGTGTACATTATCACACGTGATTGTGATTTGGATGTTGTGGCCCCGATGTGGTGGATTATATAATCCCGTGACCGTGGGTTTGAGTTGGAGAAGTGAATCGCGTGTGGTTTCGGATTCACGATGACGCGTGTGGTTTCGGTCATCTTATCAAATGAATCTCGTGTAGTTCGGATTCATGGTGACTCGTGTAGTTCGGTCATCTTATTGAGGTAGTAATCTCGTGTGGTTTCGGATTACTAAGGCTCGTGTGGTTCGGCCAACCTCGATGTTGTGAAGATAGTAATCTCGTGTGGTTTCGGATTACTAAGGCTCGTGTAGTTCGGCCAATCTTCATTGTGGTATTTGGTTCTCGGTATTGGGTTAAGGTGTTAACCTTGTTCATTTATATTGTTATATATTAATGTATTGTTGTGTTGTAGCTAACCCTCCGGGTGTAGCTATATGGAGATGTTCACTTTGTCGTTGGTGGACTCATATTTGTTGTTGTACCTTTAGCTTGATGCTTAGAGATTGTACGGTATGCTTAGTGTAGTTGCTTTATATTTGGATGCTACGGTATGCGGTATTTGTTTGTGTGGCGTATCCATTTTATACATATATATGTATGTAGTATATTATCATTCACTAAGCGTTAGCTTACCCTCTCGTTGTTGACTCTTTTTATAGATTGCATGCGGATGGTGGCTCGGGTAAGCGCGAGGATTAGAGGACTTGCGTAGTTTGCGTAGAAGGCTTGCTTTTGGATTTATTAGGATTGGGTAGCGTATCCCCAATCGCCATGCTCGGCTTTGTCTTGTATTAAGAGTCTTATGGTCTAAAATTGTACTTTTATACTTAAAGGGTAATTTGGGCACGTGTGGGCCCCACTTTGTGAAACTCGCTCAAACCTTAGTTATGTGCTAGTTTTACATATATTAATGTACGGTTAAAAGCGTTTTGGCTAAATGTGTCGGGAACTAGTCAAACATTTTCGTTAAATTGACTTCCGGGGACAGCGGGCTGTCCAGGCGATTCGGCGCGCCGCGCGACCTATATGGCGCGCCGCGCGAATGAACTGCACAAGAAAATTTTTTTTTGTTTGAAATCTCGCCGTGTTTGGTCGGTTACGGTTTGGGTTGTTACAAGTGGTATCAGAGCATGGTCTAAGGGATTTAGGTGACTTGAGATAGGTGCCTAGACTTAGACTTTTGTGTGTGCTTAATTTGTTGCGGGACTTGTAGGATTACGGGTCGGAATGGGTTTGGTTAGTGCCTTGGCTATAGGTTGACTAACGTTTATATTAGTAATGCGGATATTATTAATATGTTGTTGTGTTGTGATAATAATTCTCGCGTGTGTTTGTACCGCGTAGAATTTTGGTTATGTTTGTGTATATCATCGAGCGAGACGGTCGTTGTACTAACGAGTCGATGCGGCATGTGTGCGTAATAAGAACTTGCAAACCTTATTACGGGTGCAAATCGTGTCTAACAAGTGATGTACGATGAGTGTTTAGCAAGATGGGGCTGTGTCGTGCGTACGGTTTTACACGTTCGTGGACTAATCGTTTTGCATTCTTTAGAATGGCGACGCGAAACGTGATCGAGACGAATGACGAGGAGTTTAATACTAGAGTTGCGGCCGCCGTTGCGGAGCAAATGAGTGCGTTAGAAGAAAGAATGGAAAGGAGGTATTCCGAACTTCAAAGTAGTGGTGAAATGGAGCGTTATCTTAAGAGCTTCATGAGGACTAAACCCCCGATGTATGACGGAAAGCCGGATCCTTTGGTAAGCACAACTTGGATTTCGGACGTCGAAGGGTGTTTCCGTACTATTGATTGCCCTCCCGAGAGAAAGACGAGACTCGCTACGAGTTTGTTGCGGGGTAGGGCAAGGGATTGGTTGGATGGTAAGATTGATCTTGTCGGTGGTGAGACGTTTATGGCCTTATCATGGGACGAGTTTAAGGAAGAATTCTTTGAGGAGTTCCGGACTTCGGCCGATTTGTGGGAATTGCGTAATGAGTTGCGAAATTTGCGACAAGGATCTATGGATTTGAGTACTCTTAAGACGACCTTTATGGCGAAGGCTCGTTTTTGTCCGGAGTATTTGGGGAATGATCGTTTGTTGATGGGAGATTTCTATCGGACCTTGAATGATGACTTGAAAAGTAAAATTAGCCGGGGTCAAGCGAAATCGTTTTCGGAATTATTCGACTTGGCTAGAGGTTTCGAGTCGTATTCACGATTGAAAAAGGGTGAATCTTCAAGTGAGAGAAGAGTTGTTTCTTATGGTGCTCCGAGTAAGAGGACTAAGGGTCCGAGTGTGAGCACGGGTGGTACGCGAACGGGTATATCGGATTCTAGTGCGGCTAGATGTTACAATTGTGGCGTAAGGGGTCACAAGTCTTGGGAATGTTCGGTACCAAAGGGTGGTAGTATGGTGTGCTTCAATTGCCAAAAGGAAGGACATCGTAAGTCGGAATGTCCCAAGTTAGCGGGGACGGGTGCGGCGAGGAGACGTTAAGGTACGTTTCATTTTAATAATTAGGTCTTTTGATTATTTATAAAATGCCGGTTGAGTTTGAGTTGTATGTCTTTGTTGTGCATGTTACGCTATGGGTGACGTTCCTAATGGAAGTACCCTAAGGTGATGTTTGATTGTCGGGCGAAGGGCGTAAGACTTGGTGCAACCAAGCATTCCTTAGTATTTGGGGTATGTTTCTACCAAGCCACGGAAATCGTTTTGGTGTTCGATTGTTAAGCGCGTGTTCGCTTGTGTGTTGAAGTTGATGAACCACGAGGTTCGTCTGGTGATTGGAACCTTTGAGATCGAGTGTTTAAAATCTCGATGTGTGTTGGTAATGGAGTCTTTATGACGCGACATTAGGTGCCTCTTTTATACCTACTAGCGTGGTGTCGACTCCGATTGTGTTGTAGTTACATTGTACTTAGGGTACCGGGAGGAACCCTTAAGTATACGAGTGACTCGGTGAAATTGACAACTATAGTAATTGGATGATTGCGAGGGTGTAGTTTGAGTAATGCGTGGTACACTTTTCGTTCGAAATGTTTAAGGATTGTTTGAAATCCTTCGTATGCTCAAGGTTGGAGCAAGATGTGGTAATGGGTCGTGTGTACCCAATCGTTGGTAAATTCTACCTTTGGTAGCATTGTACGGTTGTACGAGTGTGATATAGGAACGTGGTTCCAAGAGGGGGAGTCGCATTTCCGCACGAGGAAGTTTTAGTGTGATATTTCGGATGATGTTTTTGGTAGATCCGGAAATTTCGTTGAGACCTAGTTTTGGTCAACTTGTGGTAGAGTACAATTTTGGTTAAATTGTACTTATGATATTGGATTGGAATTACCACTGAGGTGGTAATGTGGTAAATCTCGTTGAGAGATAATGGACGTGTTTGGTGAGCAAGGTGAAATCCTTCGGTTAAGGGAGGTGTGTGTCGGATTCTCTTTTGGGGAATCATTGTTTGGTACCTATGTTTGATATAGGTGGTTCTTGCTCGATTGTGGGGGATGGTTAGTGGTATCCGTTAGGATTCACTATAGTGTAGCAGGGCGCGATGTTGCACTACTCGTTGTTTGAGGCCGAAAGTGCGTATGTGATCGATGAAGCATGATCTTTAGGGTCCGCTGACTTCATCGTGGTATTGATGATTAATGAAGCATGATCTTCGGGTCCGCTGACTTCATTATGGTTTGGTTGATTGATGAAGCATGATCTTTAGGGTCCGCTGACTTCATCATGGGAGTACGTGATTGGTGGAGCATGACTTTCGGGGTCCGCTGACTTCATCATGAGCGTGGTGTTATATCGGTGAAGCATGATCTTCGGGTCCGCTGACTTCATCCGGTGTTGAGATTGGTGAAGCATGATCTTCGGGTCCGCTGACTTCATCATGGTTGTGAATCGCGTGTGTTTTCGGATTCACGATGACGCGTGTGGTTTCGGTCATCTTATCAAATGAATCTCGTGTAGTTCGGATTCATGGTGACTCGTGTAGTTCGGTCATCTTATTGAGGTAGTAATCTCGTGTGGTTTCGGATTACTAAGGCTCGTGTAGTTCGGCCAACCTCGATGTTGTGGAAGTGAATCTCGTGTAGTTTCGGATTCACAAATGACTCGTGTGGTTTCGGTCATTGTATTGAGGAGTGAGTCTCGTGTAGTTCGGATTCACAAATGACTCGTGTAGTTCGGTCATTCCTCCGGGATAGTGACTCTCGTGTAGTTCGGATTCACTATGGCGCGTGTAGTTCGGCCATTCCCGATTGTTGTTGTGGTGAAGGTAGTGAGTCGCGTGTAGTTCGGATTCACTAAGGCGCGTGTGTTTTCGGCCAGCCTTCGTGTGTTGTGTGATCCATTGGTTGTTTGATACACCGATGGTGGGGTCGTAAGGACCGTGTTGTTTGATCTATCGGTTGTTTGATACACCGATGGTGGGGTCGTGAGGACCATGTTGTATGATTAGTGATGCGATAGCCGTGTTTCGCTCACATGTTGTTACGGGTGTGACGAAAGTCGATTTTGTACACCTTGGTTTAGCGTTGCCATCATCGTTTTGGACGTTATCGGTTTTAGCCGTTTGTTATGATGTTACGGTAGTTGCGCTTTGGTCGTATTGCGCACTACAAGGGATGTTAGTGGTTGGTGTTGTCCGTAAGGATTCGTTTGGTTCGTAATTCATCGTTTCGGGTTGTTGACCTTAGGTTGAGACTTGGTTGCTTTTAGCGTTGTACTCGGTAATAGTACGCTAAGGGATTGATATCTCGGTATGAGATTGGTTGAGTTTTCCCGATGTTAGGGAATGAGCATGGTTTTAGTGCTCGGATGGTGATTTGAATAAATCGCGGGTGACGATTTAGTTGTGGAAGGCGATTCGTTGGGAAGGAATTGCTTAGGAAAGTCGGATTGGGACTTATGTCGAGGACCGTAGGGTGAGGTCCACTTGGTTAAGTGATGAGGATCACGAGGACGTGATCGAGTTTAAGTGGGGGAGAGTTGTAAGACCCGAATATTTATCTTGCTTGTTTGTGTATTAAGACGTTCGAGATTTGGGTTTCGTGGATTATTTATATAAAGTTTAAAATGCAAAAGAATCTGTTTCAGTTAGGTCGCGCGCCGCGCGGGGATTCGGCGCGCCGCGCCGTTTGCTGCTGACAGAATCCCTTGTTTTTAATTGGTTTAAGTGAAGGGCAAATGGGTATGATACGTGTTTGACACTTGAGTTCGGGTTTAATTGGCTTATTAGGACCATTCTCACTTGTGTTAGTGATTATCGGGTAGTTTTGGGCACGGTTTGTGCTTGGAAGTGCATTTGGGTCGAAATTGCATTAAGTGACGAATTGGGTTGATTTGTAAATCCACTCTAAGTGTATTGTTGTAATTGTGTTAATGGAATAGGTATTTTCCATTGGCGAGTTGCGGATTACTTGGAAGCTTTCTTCAAGACTTCAAGGTGAGTGATATTATCCTATGTACATATGTATGTGTAGGATGGGTGCGGGTCGGGTGAAGTGATTCTCGGCTATAGAGCTCACTTCACATGTAGGTGGACTTGATGGACTTTTGTATAAGTCCAATTGGCACGGTTGTGCGTTTTGGTTGACCATCTTTGGCGAAGTACACGTTCGTGTGTACATTATCACACGTGATTGTGATTTGGATGTTGTGGCCCCGATGTGGTGGATTATATAATCCCGTGACCGTGGGTTTGAGTTGGAGAAGTGAATCGCGTGTGGTTTCGGATTCACGATGACGCGTGTGGTTTCGGTCATCTTATCAAATGAATCTCGTGTAGTTCGGATTCATGGTGACTCGTGTAGTTCGGTCATCTTATTGAGGTAGTAATCTCGTGTGGTTTCGGATTACTAAGGCTCGTGTGGTTCGGCCAACCTCGATGTTGTGAAGATAGTAATCTCGTGTGGTTTCGGATTACTAAGGCTCGTGTAGTTCGGCCAATCTTCATTGTGGTATTTGGTTCTCGGTATTGGGTTAAGGTGTTAACCTTGTTCATTTATATTGTTATATATTAATGTATTGTTGTGTTGTAGCTAACCCTCCGGGTGTAGCTATATGGAGATGTTCACTTTGTCGTTGGTGGACTCATATTTGTTGTTGTACCTTTAGCTTGATGCTTAGAGATTGTACGGTATGCTTAGTGTAGTTGCTTTATATTTGGATGCTACGGTATGCGGTATTTGTTTGTGTGGCGTATCCATTTTATACATATATATGTATGTAGTATATTATCATTCACTAAGCGTTAGCTTACCCTCTCGTTGTTGACTCTTTTTATAGATTGCATGCGGATGGTGGCTCGGGTAAGCGCGAGGATTAGAGGACTTGCGTAGTTTGCGTAGAAGGCTTGCTTTTGGATTTATTAGGATTGGGTAGCGTATCCCCAATCGCCATGCTCGGCTTTGTCTTGTATTAAGAGTCTTATGGTCTAAAATTGTACTTTTATACTTAAAGGGTAATTTGGGCACGTGTGGGCCCCACTTTGTGAAACTCGCTCAAACCTTAGTTATGTGCTAGTTTTACATATATTAATGTACGGTTAAAAGCGTTTTGGCTAAATGTGTCGGGAACTAGTCAAACATTTTCGTTAAATTGACTTCCGGGGACAGCGGGCTGTCCAGGCGATTCGGCGCGCCGCGCGACCTATATGGCGCGCCGCGCGAATGAACTGCACAAGAAAATTTTTTTTTGTTTGAAATCTCGCCGTGTTTGGTCGGTTACGGTTTGGGTTGTTACAACCACCATGACTATACTCGGACACATACAAAGTCAACGTGAACGCCTCTCGAACTGCATACCATTACTACGCTAAACCTTATGGAGCGCAATACAAGTAACCCTCTAATCAAATCACGGTTTCACCCGACTCGGTTAGGCCTCCAACTCGTCCGGTCAACCTACCTCGTCCAACCCTTAACAAGAATTAATTAACCCGACCCGGTTAGTTAAATACGCTCGGTCAACCCGCCTCGATCAACACTTATCACCAAATTGATTAACCCGACTCGGTTAAGTCGAACTCACTTGGTCAACCCGACTTGGTCAACACTCCTAACAACTTATTGATTAACCCGACTTGGTTAGTCAAACTATCTCGGTCAACCCGACTTGGTTAATCCCCTAAAAATAATTTGATTAACCCGGCTCGGTTAGTCAAATACCCTTAGTCAACCCGCCCCAGTCAACGCCTAACAACAACTGATTAACCAGACTTGGTTAAGTCAAACACACTAGGTCAACCCGACTCGGTCAACACTTATCATTTAATTGATTAACCCGACCCGGTTAGTCAAACTCACTTGGTTAACCCGCCTCGGTCAACATCCAACATCCCATTGATTAACCCGACATGGCTAATCAAACCGCAATGGACTAACTCGACCTAGCTAGTCACTACAACACATGGATAAACTCAATCATTATCCAAAATCACCCGCATAAAGATAGTACTAAAATCAAATAGTACGTGAATCAAGCGTCGCTAGATTTTCGCGCTCTGTCACTATTCCACTCGGGACATTCCGACTTCCGGCACTTAAAGCATGTGACCTTACCCGACGGACAATCACGAGACTTATGCCCCGTTTGCCCACAATTATAACACGTGAATTTAGAACCACCCGTGTCATTCATCTTTACGATTCTGACACCTTCGGTAGCGCTTTTACTCTTCTTGTTCGAAAACGTCGCCGCTTCGAACTTCCGTTTACTAACATCGGACACACTTGGCTTTGACACCTCCGGTTCGAAACCCTGCGCCAACTCAAACAACTCTTCAAAAGACTTAGCCATTCCCCGACTAATCTTACCCTTCAACTCGTCATTCATGGTACGGTAGAAATCTTTCATCAACTTGTGATCATCACCAACATACTCCGGACAAAAACGAGTCTTTGCCAAGAAGGTAGACTTGAGAGTAACCAAGTCCATCGAACCTTGTCGCAAATTGTGTAACTCGTCCTGGATTCTGTCAAGGTCGGAAGAAGTTCGGTATTCATCAAAGAACTCCTTTTTGAACTGACCCCATGACAAGCTCATACATTGTTCCTCGCCATACAATTGAATCTTGTCATCCCACCACAACTTGGCTTCTTCACGTAACATACTAGAACCGTACCTCGTTTTCTTCTCGGGAGGACATTCACTAGTACGGAAAGCCCCCTCGATGTCTGAAACCCAACATGTACTCTTCAACGGATCCCTTACCCCATTAAACATAGGAGGTTGTGCATCCTTGAAGTTTTTGTAATGGAAGTCCCGCCTCCCATTTCCTTCACTCCCTTCGCCTCGGGGATAAATATTTCTAGCATCAAGCGCTTCCTCGATTGCGACCTTCACCCTTTCATCAATTAGATCGGTTATTTGCCCATCAACCGATTCCCGAAAAACTTTTCTAACATCCTCGAGAAACTCCCCTTTTTGACGTTTAAAGATGGCCTCAACCTTAGCCGTGAACTCAACGTCTTCATCTTGATCTTCATTGGCTTGTTTGCTCCTTGTAGTCATTCTAAGAAATGAACTCGGTTAGGAACACAACATGAATAACTTACACACACCACCACGATCAATCGTTCACAAACATATAATATGCCACAGTTCGTACATCCCATCTAGTTCAACACTTGTTGTACATCACTTGCATGACTTGGCTTGCAACCGTAATAATGGTCGCGAAGCATTATTACGCTCACACGCCATGCCAAGCTCATGAATACAACAACTATCTCGCTAGATATTCAACGCAAACAGCACGATTAATAACAACATAATCAATACATAGCTAGTTCACCCATTCTCTAAGGCACTAACTAAATCCCGAACCGACCCGCAATCCTACAAGTTCCGCATAATAGCACACACAAAAGTCTAAGTCTAGGCGCCTATCTCAAGTCACCTAAATCCCTTAGACCATGCTCTGATACCACTTGTAACAACCCGCCTCCGATAACCGACCAAAAACAGTCCCAAAAAAAAAAAAATTAAACTGCTGCTCAGGTGTGGTGCGCGGCGCGCTCCACTAAAAGTGCGCGGCGCGCACAAGGCGTTCCAGGCTCTGATCAAACTGTTTTTAACTCGTAAAAAGATGGACCACTTCCCGACATATTTAGACCGAACGCTTTTCACGGCAAACTTATATATGTAAAACTAACACGAATCAAACATAAAACGATGTTTTACAAGCGGGGCCCACACGACCCAAAATACAAGTTTAGAGTTTCGACCACCAAAAAGTTTAAGTTCCAAACTACACAATGAGCATGGCGTTTGGGATTAAACTACCCAACTATCGGTCAAACTCCAAGAGCTACTAAAGCCAAAAGCGTCCCCTAGCATCAAGCGGGATCTCTAGTCCGAACGAATGCCCTTATCCTTATCCACGCCGGAACCAATAAAATGGTAAACAACGAGAGGGTAAGCTAATGCTTAGTGAATGCAATACTTATACATATACATATGTAATTTACCTACACGCATCCACCTACAAAACCATTACATACAACGAACAAACGAGTTAGCATCAACAAACACACGACTAGCAACAACGTTAGTATATAATTCAACACGATAATATACTAAACATAAAAGGGCATAAACACGCTAACCGTTCACCGCTTACTACTACCGACTTGTAGACGACCAAGATCATCGAGTCTCACTCGTACCATGTCACCGACTTGTGACTCGTCATATGGTGTCACCGACTTGTGAATCACCATGTAGCATCACCGACTTGTGAAGCCCCACCTAGTGTCACCGACTTGTGATCACAAAGAAATGTCACCGACTTGTGACTCATCATAAGGTGTCACCGACTTGTGAATCACCACTATTACTTATGGGTCACCGCCTCGTGAACGCCATGTGGCATCACCGACTTATGAAGTGCCACCAAGTGTCACCGACTTGTGAACACTATGGGGTGTCACCGACTAGTGCACCACCCGTTAATACATATGAGGTCGCCTACTTGTAAACCTCCAAGAGGTGTCACCGACTCGTGAGACACCTAGCGAGATACTACCGACCCGTAGTTCTCTTCACCCGAATACCAAATAAGCCACCAACTTGTAACATAACGCCCAATACTCACGATGTAGTGCCAAAGGCCCACATTGCGTACGAGTAAATAAACCACATACATACATGTGTAAATATTCCACTCACCTTGATTTCAAGTAAGGCAACTTCCGCTTGAGCTCCTAATCGTCCGATGCAAATCACCTAAGTAATTTACAACCGAATAAGCTAAATACACTAGCTTATACACAAAACACCATAAGTGCAATATCGACCCATTTGCACATGCATCACTTTGACTAAGTCAAAACTCGCCCAAAACACCCATAATCAAAATTAACTAATGATTATGTTCAAACACCCCCTTATGCTCAAGGTTCAACATCAAAACACTTACTTGCATCATTAGGACACAAAAATCCATTTTGACCCAAACTTAAGTCAACACCCATTTGCAAGTTTACACTTCTAATCACTTATAATCTTAATTAACTAGTGATTCCAACAACCAAACATGATTAACAACTAATCATCTTCATTAACAAACCCAAACCAACCAACAATGGTTATTAACACCATTTACTAGCTCAAACATCCAATTAACAACTAATGGGTTTATTTCAAGAACACCCATTTCAAAACCCCAATTATGAACACTAAATCAAACTATGAAAACTCGGAGTTAGAGCTTACCAATACCACCACAATGTAGCCGTGAACAAGGTGAACAACTTTAACACTTGCAACTTCGTTTGATTCAAGCTCCTTCTTCCCTAAATGAAGCTTTCTCTCTCTAAGCTCTATTTCTCACTCTAGGGTTTGAGAGTGTGTGGAAGAGATGAAGATAAGATTGTGGACTTGAAAGAGTCCACCAATCTGCCTTTATGGCCTAAAACTGAACCTCAAGTGAAAAGACCATAATGCCCTTCATTAAACTCAAAACAGAAAAACTGGGGTTCTGTCGCAGGGACAGTGCGTGCACCATCACCCCTGCGCGGCGCGCACGAAGGGCTGAACAGGTTCTGTCTTCGGTTTACTCACACAATTTTCCCCACACTTCATGCACTCTAATACACTTCTGTAAAATAAATAATCGGGTCGTACATCATATCTTGGATTTTTATTATTCTTTTTCCTTACCGCTATTAACCTGGCAGTGCCATCGTTTCTTTGTATTTTAACCCAATGTTGCTTTCGTGGTATTTTTCCTTTAGACTCTCTTTCACTTGCCTCAATCTTTTCAAGAACAATCTTCAGAGGTTTTTCGTTGGTATGGTGTTTATCCCACCAATCACTTGATTGTCGTTGTTTTAAACGCCATGAACCTCCTGTCGATATAATGTCCGAAAATAAATTTCAATTTGGCCTAGAGTAAAATATTTAACTTAGCTGTTATTTAATGTACGCAATTTACCTCTTCCTGACAACCATGTTTGAATGATGTCAGTAGATCTTCGGGTGCGCACGCTTTGCTTTATAGCAAGCTCTTTGGGCGCATCGTTCTTTATAGCTGTACTATTTTTTGACACTGTGTGCAAGCTATTTTTTGGCTTTATATGTGAGCGCACCCCTGCATTTTGTTTGTGCATCACAAGTCGTACTTCTTTGGCATTAGGTAATCTTTCTACCCTTGCATGTGCTATTTCTTTCTTGTTCCTTGGATTACGGTTCTTCGCTAAGCCCATGATGCGGGTGCGGATCTTTTTTCCACATTTTCTTTTGATTTCCTTATTCATTTTAACACTTTTTCTAAGATTTTCCAAACCCTGCATCTTATAATAGTATATAATATCTTTAAGACAGGTAATTACAACGCAGTTTTATGCCCCCACATTACTTAATTAAGCGTCTATCTTAATTGTTTACACTTTTTAAAATAAGTAACCTTTATTGAAAAGCAAATTGGCGCTTTTGTTTTTCCTAAAAACTTGCAACATCAAATATTGAATTAAAATATTTGCGTACCTGTGAGCATAGCGTTTCGTCGATTATTTGAGCCATTCGCTGTTTGCTTGACTCTGCATCTTTGCGTCTCCACCTTATGCCTTTTTCTATCGCTCTTTCTTTCCTATCCACTTCTGATTTTATAGTTGCGACTCCTCATTTTGTTGGGAATCTTAACAAGCCATGTATTGTGGATGGTATGGCACCTAGCTTCTGCAAGGTGTCCCTGCTTAATAGTGCGTTGTGCTCAGCTCTCGATTTGACTACAGTGAATTCAATCTCAACATCCCTTCTCTTTTTATCATTGGTGTCTTCTCGTAGTTCTAACCCAACTTTAATCGTTCCTAATGACGGGACCATTTCACCAGCAAAACCAAACAAAGTAACTACTTTCTTTTTTAACTGCGACTTAACTGATCTAGGTAGCAACATGTAGAAATGTTCATACATGATATCTATGTCACAGCCAGTGTCTAGACACAACCCCTTAAGTTCCTGGTTGTAACTTTTGATGTATCCTTTAATTGCCACGCGTTTGTTCAACCAGTCCCTTTCACTTGCTTCAAATGAGATTTTTTTTTTTTTTCCAATCTCTAACCTTTCTCATGCTCGTCATCACGTTCTCACTTGTTACCATATTTATGGTTTTTTCTGCTTCCCATGCTTTTGGTTCGCTTTTCTTTTGCCACGGATATTCATTTTCCTGTCTTGATTTATGGCCTTCTGCTTTAGCCGATTTCTTTAAATGCTGCAACCTTCCCTTTTTTAGTTCTGCAACCACCCTCTCGATTAACTGCCTGCACTTATTAGTTTCATGACCAAAATCATCATGAAAATCACAAAATTTGGTTTTGTCCTTTTTTGCATAATCGGGTAGTGGTGCTGGAGCTTCGAATGTTTTACACACTGACTCAGTTGCCAATATCTCCTTTGGTGTTTTGCTAAGGTCTTTTATAATTGCATAATTATCGTCGTGGGCGCTCTTGCTTCTGTAATTGCCACCTCCTGTGCTGTTGTTGTACCGTCGGTACTTATTGTTATTGTTGTAACTTCCGCCTTTGAGAGGGCTATTATTATTATATCTCTTTGCAGACCCAGAGCTCTTGCCCTGATCGCGATGATGATCATCATCATTATTCCTGCCCAGATAGCTTTTTCCGTAATTTTGCGTTATATCTTCTTGCGCCCGCATGTAATCATGTGCTTCCTTTATTGCTTCCGCAAATGTTTGTGGAACTTTCCTTTGCAACCTCTGCCAGAAAGACAGGTGCTTTTCTGTATCAAGGCAGTGTATAAATCCTGACACCTTTTGGCTTTCTGGTAGATCTGGTATTTTAGCCACTTCCTTTGTGTACCTATCAATAATCTCACCCAAAGATTCTTTGGGTTTTTGCTTTATGTCATGGCATTCCACGTGCATTCTTCTTCGTGCACGCAGACTATGAAAATTAAGTAGAAACTGAGATCTTAAATCTGCATAACCTGTTATGCTTCTGGGAGTTAAATTGTTGAACCACTCCCGCGCCACTCCTTGCAGCACAATTGGTAGCATGTGACATGCTACCGCGTCTCCCCAATTGTGGGTTCTTGCCGTTCCCTCAAACCTTTGTAGGAAGTCATCAGGATCAGACAACCCATCATAGCTTCCTAATGTTAATGGTATTACAGGTGCTTCCGGAAATGGATGATTCGCTATGTGTGCGGTGAACTTTTCTGTAGTTGGAGCTAGCTCTAGAGATTGCCTTACTTTATGCCATTGCATTACTGTAAACCAGTTTTGCATAAACTCCTGAAATCGCGCTGGCTTATTGAGTGCTTGCGCTAGGTGTGAAGGTGCAACTTGCTACAATTGTGAAATAAAATTATTCGAGCTGCTTGGCTCCAGCGGATTATAAGGCGCACTCCCCTGGTCGTACTGATGTTGAGTTTGCGTTAACCCACCTACATTTAGTTGGTATGGTGCATAGGTCATCTTTGCTTGTAGCAGAGCTACTGTAATATACGAACCATCTAGGTTTCTCAAACCCAATCTTCTAATTTCTTCTTGCGCACTTGCCGAGGTAACCTTCAAAGTT
Source organism: Rutidosis leptorrhynchoides (assembly GCF_046630445.1). NCBI lineage: Eukaryota > Viridiplantae > Streptophyta > Magnoliopsida > Asterales > Asteraceae > Rutidosis > Rutidosis leptorrhynchoides. The sequence continues at coordinate 175,427,237 of NC_092339.1, forward strand.
TGAGTTTCTGGTTCTACTGTTGTGATAATTGGGATTGTTCCTACATATGTAGTTTTTGCTATTAGCTTGGCACCACTTGGCGGAGAGTCATACCCGTAGTCTGTTTCTTTAGAGCGTATATAGCTCATGTTGGCTGGAGATCTGAAACTTATTTTTTCCAGAGACTTCGTGCGTCCCGTTTCCGTTTCTTTGAAACATATATAGCTAGTTTCTACTGCTGGGGGCATATCTTCCCCATCACTCTGCAGCCGTTCACTTTCTGTCCCTGCCGTGATTGGAGGAACCGTTTTTTCAGTCACGGCTCCCGTCGGCCCCGTTAGGATAGCTTCTGTCGAAGGAGGTTTTGATACCTTTTTCCCTTCTACCACAGATGCCTGTTTTGATGTTTGTGCAGGTGTTCGTTGACGTGTAAATGTCTGAAAAGTCGGCTTCGAACCTTTGTTGCCCGCCATTGATCTGAATTAGGTGAAATACCTGAAATTGACCGATTAGTGTGAACAAAAAATATTTTATGGAAAACACAAAAACGAATTAGATTCATTATGAATTTCCTTCCTATTTTCTCATGTAACCGGTCCCACGGATGGCACCAAATGATCAAGCATATTTTCACGGGTCAAGGTGAGCCTACGCTTGAGTGCATAAAGGGGTTTAAGGACTAACAATATTCGAACCTCCGACGCTTAGTCGTGGATAACCTATATCGGTATCGTTTCAATTCCGATAGGGTGGTCGATTTGAGAGTCCACCAAGAACCTAGCATACGAGGTTGAGTGGCCCAAAGACATGAAGGTTTTATAGTTCGAGACATACCTGAAAGTCTTTAAGATCTTAAGAAGCTTTATTCGTACGATGGAGATTTGTATGATGTGGTTTACGTATGAGTAAACGAATGAATCTCTCTATTAGGGTTTATGATCTATGTATTTATAGGCTCATGAATTAGGGTTTCATTAGAATCTCTTCTCTAATTAAATGCAATCTTATCCCAACTAACTTTCGTTATTTAAGGAAAAAAATCCAAATAGATTATTCCGTACATTCTCCTAGAATGTACCGGACCCTTATTCAAGTATACGAAACTCGCATCAGATGGTATAGGCACACAAGGATGTAGCTATACCCGTGCCATATGCCTTACACGGCAGTTTATGAGCGGTTTAGGGATTTGGATGCGCAATCCGCACAGTCTTGCAGATATGCGTATCATTATCGTTTTTATTGTACACTAACCAAATAGCGTATCACTAAGTCCCCCCAGTTTCAGAATGATAGTTTTAAAAAGTATCATTGTCAAACTTAAAAATCCTCTATGTATGTCTGACAACTTCAATGTATTCAATGTTTCTGACCTTTTGATTTGACAGCTCTTACTCTTCCATTTATTGATTGTGTTATCTAGACCATCCACGAGTACGCCTTATCTTCTCTTAATCATCGGTAAAAATCCGTTTGAGTTACTTTATTCACCCCTATATATATCTATAGCATTTACTTCTGTATAACTACATCGTCTTTATTACTGGCTCATTCGCATTCTACCATAATGTCTTATCCATCTTCCAGTAATCTCTCTCTGCTCGATGTTCGGAATATCGCTAGTGCTGTGTCGCAACAGTATTTAGAAGACCTATTTAATCGCTTTTCAGTTCTTCATTCAATTGATGCTTTCATTCTATCATCTTCTGATCACGCTAATCGACCCCCTCCAAGAAAGATTACTATATATTCTCATGCGTTGGAATCTGCCAACCTTCGTATTCCCTTGACCGAGTTTTTTTCAATCTGTAATTTGTCATTACAAAATTGCGATTGGTCAGCTTTAACCTGCCAATATTCGTAAAATCTTTATTTTTTAGATGTATTGTCATGCCACAAACAAACCCCTTTTCTTCGTATTTTCGATAATCTTTTTCAAATTTAATCTTATCATGCGGGGTGGTTCTATTTTAAACAATATGGCTTTTTTGATCTTCGAGCAGAACCCATTTAAAATTTGGAATCATCTTTCTTTTATGTAAATGAAGATGTTATTTTAGATGATTATCGAACGGCACGGTTTTGGCGAGCGAATCCCTATGCGCCTCTCGTTCTTGGTACGAAATTTTGTCGTATGCTGAAAAGAAACATTATGAAAAGTTTAGAGCTAAAGCTCTCTTTCAACGCACATAGATGAACACATTCTTGTTCTTGGCTCTATTAGCAATGATTGACAGGATTTACATGTGCACCATGTAGTTACTTATAAAGGCAAAGGTGAAATGTCCCGTTCATATTGATTATAAACGTTCCATATTAATTGATTTCATCGCGAGGTTTTGACCTCTATATGAGATGTTTTTCAAAGACTGCATTCATTTTTAAAACAACCATAACCTTTATTTTATCGATAAAGGTTTAAAAAGTATTACGTAGATTATCAAATAATGATAATCTAAAATATACCGTTTACACACGACCATTACATAATGGTTTACAATATGAATATATTACATCAAAATAAGTTTCTTGAATGCAGTTTTACATAATATCATAAAAGCATGGACTCTAAATCTTGTCCTTATTTTAGTATGCAACAGCGGAAGCTCTTAATAATCACCTGAGAAAAAACATGCTTAAAATGTCAACAAAAATGTTGGTGAGTTATAGGTTTAACCTATATATTATCAAATCATAATAATAGACCACAAGATTTCATATTTCAATACATCCCATACATAGAGATAAAAATCATTCATACGGTGAACACCTGGTAACTGACATTAACAAGATGCATATAAGAATATCCCCTATCATTCCGGGAAATTCTTCGGACATGATAAAAACAAATTCGAAGTACTAAAGCATCCGGTATAGATCTATCTTTAGGATTCGCGTCAATTAGTAGATCGGTTTACTAATTCTTAGGTTACCAAGCAAAAAGGGGCATATTCGGCTTCGATCATTCAACCATATAATGTAGTTGCGATTACTTGTGTCTATTTCGTAAAACATTTATAAAGCTGCATGTATTCTCATCCCAAAAATATTAGATTTTAAAAGTGGGACTATAACTCACTTTCACAGATTTTTACTTCGTCGGGAAGTAAGACTTAGCCACTGGTCGATTCACAAACCTATAACAAATATGTACATATATATCAAAGTATGTTCAAAATATATTTACATCATTTCAAATACGTTTTAATGTTTTATGTTTATTAAGTCAGCTGTCCACGTTAGTAACCTAAAACTAGTTGTCCATAGTTAGATGTACAGAAATAAATTGATATATATTATCTTGACCCAATCCACGACCCAGTGTATACACGTCTCAGGCTAGATCACAACTCAAAGTATATATATTTTTGGAATCAACCTTAACCCTGTATAGCTAACTCCAACATTACTGCATATAGAGTGTCTATGGTTGTTCCAAATAATATATATAGATGGGTCGATATGATATGTCAAAACATTTGCATACGTGTCTATGGTATCCCAAGATTACATAATATATTAGAATATATGTATTATACAATATAAGTTAGCTAGGATATGATTAATATAGATTTGTTACTAATTTTCACGTAGCTACAACAAGTAAAAATATCCAATCTTGTTTTACCCATAACTTCTTCGTTTTAAATCCGTTTTGAGTGAATCCAATTGCTATGGTTTCATATTGTACTTAAGTTTATGAATCTATATGGAAAATGTATAAGTTTATAGTTGTAAATACAGGTTACAAGTCATTTTTGTAAAGGTAGTCATTTCAGTCGAAAGAACGACGTCTAGATGACCATTTTGGAAAACATACTTCCACTTTGAGTTTAATCATGATTTTTGGATATAGTTTCATGTTCATAAGAAATATCATTTTCCCAGAAGCACAACTTTCAAATCAAAGTTTATCATAGTTTTTAAGTAACTAACCCAAAACAGCCCGCGGTGTTACTACGACGGCGTATATCCAGTTTTACGGTGTTTTTCATGTTTTCAGGTTTTAAATCATTAAGTTAGCATATCATATAGATATAGAACATATGTCTAGTTGATTTTAAAACTCAAGTTAGAAGAATTAACTTTTGTTTGCGAACAAGTTTAGAATTAACTAAACTATGTTCTAGTGATTTCAAGTTTAAACCTTCGAATAAGGTAGTTTTATATATATGAATCAAATGATGTTATGAACATCATTACTACCTCAGGTTTTGTGGATAAACCTACTGGAAATGAGAAAAATAGATCTAGCTTCAAAGGATCCTTGGATGGCTTGAAAGTTCTTGAAGCAGAATCATGACACGAAAACAAGTTCAAGTAAGATTTCCACTCGAAATAAGATTGTTATAGTTATAGAAATTGAATCAAAGTTTGAATATGAGTATTACCTTGTATTAAAAAGATATCTTACTATAAATAAGAAAGATTTCTTGAGGTTGGATGATCACTTTACAAGATTGGAAGTAAGCTAGCAAACTTGGAAGTATTCTTGATTTTATAAAACTAGAACTTATAGAATTTATGAAGAACACTTAGAATTTGAAGATAGAATTTGAGAGAGATCAATTTCATGAAGAAAATTGAAGAATGAAAGTGTTTGTAGGTGTTTTTGGTCGTTGGTATATGGATTAGATATAAAGGATGTGTAATTTTATTTACATGTAAATAAGTCATGAATGATTACTAATATTTTTGTAATTTTATGAGATATTTCTTGCTAGTTGCCAAATGATGGTTCCCACATGTATTAGGTGATTCACATGGGCTACTAAGAGCTGATCATTGGAGTGTATATACCAATAGAATATACATCTAAAAGCTATGTATTGTACGAGTACGAATACGGGTGCATACGAGTAGAATTGTTGATGAAACTGAACGAGGATGTAATTGTAAGCATTTTTGTTAAGTAGAAGTATTTTGATAAGTGTCTTGAAGTCTTTCAAAAGTGTATGAATACATATTAAAACACTACATGTATATACATTTTATCTGAGTTGTTAAGTCAACGTTAGTCGTTACATGTAAATGTTGTTTTGAAACCTTTAGGTTAACGATCTTGTTAAATGTTTTTAACCCATTGTTTATTATATCTAAAGAGATGTTAAATTATTACATTATCATGATATTATGATATATTAATATATCTTAGTATGATATATATACAGTTAAATGTTGTTACAACGATAATCGTTACATATATGTCTCGTTTCGAAATCATTAAGTTAGTAGTCTTGTTTTTACATATGTAGTTCATTGTTAATACACTTAATGACATGTTTACTTATCATTTATCATAATTAAACATAGTGTATAAATATCTTAATATGATTCATATGTATTTAGTAAGACGTTGTTATAACGATAATCGTTATATATATCGTTTCGAGTTTCTTAATTCAATAAACTCAATTTTATGTATATAACTCATTATTAAAATACCTAATGAGATACTTACTTATCATAATATCATGTTAACTATATATATAATCATATATATGTCATCATATAGTTTTTACAAGTTTTAACGTTCGTGAATCACCGGTCAACTTGGGTGGTCAATTGTCTATATGAAACCTATTTAAATTAATCAAGTCATAACAAGTTTGATTGCTTAACATCTTGAAAACACTTAATCATGTAAATAACAATTTCATTTAATATATATAAACATGGAAAAATTCGGGTCACTACAAAAGGTAATTTTTTACTTCTCTTCTTTTATGTATTTTATATATATATATATATATGTGTGTGTGTGTGTGTGTGTGTGTGTGTGTGTGTGTATATATATATATATATATATATATATATATATATATATATATATATATATATATATATATATATATATATATATATATATATATATATATATTTCAAAAATGTGTTTCTTGTGTTTTCATACCAATATTGTAGCTCAAACTCGTCTTCGCATGTCCTTACTGCAGGTGAATTAGCTAATTACAATTTATTATCCTTTTCACCATTCCCAATCATGGTGGTGCCTATATTACTTCTATTGCTGATCCCTTCTTCTCACAGTGAAGAATAATGCTCCTCTAAATGATGCTTCTAATTCTATCATAATTACTTCTCCATCTCCTTTTTGTCCTTCAAACAATGTCGAACGTCATGTTCACTACCAGAACTAGATATTTCTGGGATGTTATCTTTTGCAAGAGGTCCGCCTAATAGCTATAATGATTATAAAAAGTTTTTAGAAGTTATCTCCTCGTCTACTTTTCTTGATGCGTTAAATAAGCTTTCGGATAGGGATTCGCGTACGGCCCATGCTCAAGGTCTTATCTATACAATGATGACTAGATTTAACCAAATTTTTTGAAACGCGCAAGAAAAAAATTCTCTTCGACATTCAAACCCTCCTACTTCTGAAATAAATATACTTCGTGAAGCCAAAGAAAATATAGAGATCGATCTCAGGGCTGCTACTTCTGCGAAATTAGATGCAGAATCACGTGTTGCTGCTATAGAATCAAAAGAAATAAAAAACATAGAGTGAATCAAGGATCTTGAAAAACAGGTACATGCTTCTCAAGACGAAAATTCAAAAGTTAAAAAATGTTGGCATGACGTTGTTGATGTGAGTAATAAACTCATCGCTTCTCCTCCTGGCATTTTAGCTGATTTGAATCTTTTAATGGTGGGCCTACCTCCCCTATTTAAAAGAATGTTTTCTTCGGATCGTTAAAAGAAACCATACGAAGATCTCCTTTCTGCAACAATTGATGCTGAACGTGTAACACCCCATTTTTCAGTTACATGATATTTTGGACCTCATTTGAGTTACAAGGTATGTAATATTATTTTTTGACCCTAAATAAAGTCTGAGTTTATGTTTAAAAACCTTACTATTGGAAAGTAGACCTTATTACGTTTCCAATAATATTTGATTCATAAAAAACAGAGTAATGATCTGAAAGTTACGACCAAAACAACTTTCACGAAAGTGCTGAAACTGGGGGACCTCGTGGTCTGGACCCAAAACCTCACAGTCGCGAGATTTGGTCAGGAATTCACCTATATGGTTTGCAAGCTCACGGGCGCGACCCAAAACCTCGCAGTCACGAGATTCGTCAGACATGGGTATTTTTAACCCATTTAAGGCTTATTTGAGGGGTATTTGGGTCTTTTCACTTGTGAACGGGTTATAAGCTTGGGAGTGATTTTGAGTTCAATTCTAACCTCATTTCTCATCCTCTCAAACTCTCTCATCTCTTTTTAAAGTGAGAAACCCTAGTTTTTAGAGTGAGAATGCTAGATTAAGGAAGAAGGAGGTGATTTCCACCCAAATAGGTTGTACTTCTTGGATGATCCTTTGCTAGGGTACGAATTGGTATGGTAGTAATTCTCAAATCCGAATTTCATTTGTTTAAAATTGATATTCAAGTTAGGGTTTGAACTTAATGTGATGAGAAACCCATTGATGCTCATGAAGTGAGTTGTTGTAGCTAGTAATTGGGTTTTAGACTCATTGTTGGTGGGTTTTGGGTTGGAAGACTAATTGACCATGTTTAGGTCTGAAAGTTAGTGATAATCCCTTGGAAGTGTGTAAACTAGTGATTTTTTTGATGTTTGAACTCGTAAGAGTAAGGCTGAAAGCTTGATTTTGAAATGGGTCAAAAACTAGGGTTTGTGACTTGATTTTGGGGAAGATAAGTGTTTAGCACTTGTGATTTGGTTAGTTGGAGTTATAGGACCATTTTCACTGGTGGTAAGTGATTATTGGTTAGCTTAGGCATGGTTTGTGCTTAGTGCAATTGGGTCATAATTGCACTATGTGTTAAATTGGTTTGGTTTGTAATCCACCCTAATTGTGTTGTTTTTTTGTGTAAATATATTATATGTATATGTATGCATAGTATGGGTGCGGGTGGGGTAGAGTGATCCTTGTGCGTCGGAGTTCACTTTATACGTGTGTAGGATAATGGACCCTATGAGTTTCGGGTCCATGTTGTCCGTTTGTGCGTTTTGGGTTACCACCCTTGGGTTAGTGAATCTTGCAATTTCGGATTCACGTTGGTGTGAGTAAGCCAACCCCGTTGATGTTGTTGAGGTAATTTGGGTAGTGAATCTCGTGTAGTTCGGATTCACAATGTCATGTGTAGTTTGAACATTCCCATTGTTGTGTTATGTCTTAGGGTAGTGAATCTCGTGTAGATCGGATTCACTAGGGCGCATGTAGTTTGGCCAACCCTATTATCGCATGGATTGGGGTAGTGAATCTCGTGTAGTTTGGATTCACTAGGGTGCTTGTAGTTCCGCTAACCTCAGTTGTAGTTAAGGTGAAGGTAGGGAATCTCGTGTTTTTCATAATCACTAGGGCGTGTGTGTTTTTGGCCAACCATCATGTGTTTGAGGTTAACGGATAAACCTTGGGATATTTGGGTTTATGTTTATATATACATATATATTGTTGTGTTGTAGCTAATCTTGCGAATTGACATAGTAGTACGTAGCATATAGCTTACTTAGTTGTACATGAGCATGGTATGTCTTTAATACATACTATTTGGTGATACTTATTCATGTTATGCATATTTATGGATATAGTATGTTTATATTCACTAAGCTTTATAGCTTACCCTCTCGTTGTTTATATTTTTATAGATTCGCAAGGTGGTGGCGACAAGGGTAAGTACATGTACTAATGGACTACCACATGACACTTTAGAAGACTGTGCTTTTGGGATTGACTTAGGATTGGGTAGTGCATTCCGAATCACCATGCTTGGTCTTTTGTCGGAGTTTAAACTTGTCGGGTAATTGGAAGTGTTTTGAAACTGTAATTGTGTAGTCGTTGTCACTAATATTATTGTTGTATAAAAGAAAACATTTTCTAGGTCGGTATAATGACGGTTGGGTCATTCCAAGTGGTATCAGAGCATGGTCTAAGGGATGTAGGCGACTTGAGATAGGTTCCTAGACTTAGACTTTTGTGTGTGCTTAATTGTTGTCGGACTTGTAGAAGTACGGGTCGGAACGAGGATTTAGTTAGTGCCTTAGTGTGTAGGTGAAAAAACTAGGATTGCGGATAGCATCGTGATATTATTCGTGTGTGTGCTTATATCGTGTTTGTGCATATCTTCGAACGAGATAGTCGTTGTACTAATGAGTTGAGGCAGCATGTGGGCGTAATAATGACTAGGTACCATTGTTACGAGTGCAAACCGTGTCTAACGAGTGAGGTACCACAAATGTTGAGCAATATGGGGCGGTGTTGTGCGTGTGGTTTATTTGCATTTTGTTGTTTAATCGTTTGTAGTCTTTAGAATGAAGACGAGAAGCGGGGTTTTAAGCGAGAATCAAGGTGATGATGATGAGTTGACGGCTAAGATTGAGGCCGCTTTGGAGAATTATTCCTCGGTCTTTACCGGGAAGGTTAAAGAAGTCTTTCAAGGGGAGATTGAAGGACAAGTAACCGATCTTATTAAGGAACAAATAGGTACGATTGTTCAGGCGGAGTTTGAAAAGAGTGTTCCTAAACCTCGAGTCAAAGGCGGTGGAGAGGATGTTCCTCTTGATCATGGGATTTGAGGCAATGTAGTCAGAGGGGAGTTTATTTACAAAAACTTCATGATGACTAAACCTCCTATTTATGACGGGGATCCCGATCCTTTGATAAGCACAGGTTGGATCTCGGATGTCGAAGGGTGTTTTCGTACGAGTGAATGCCCTCCTGATAAGAAAACGAGACTCGCTACTAATTTGTTGCGGGGTAATGCGAAGAATTGGTTAGAAGGTAAGATCGATATAGTTGGTGAGGAGCCTTTTATGGGGTTATCGTGGGACGATTTAAAAATGAATTCTTCGAGGAATTCTGAACGCAAGCCGATTTGACGAGGTTGCGTGATGAGTTGCGAAGTTTGTGACAAGGGTCTATGGACCTAAATACTCTTAGGGATACCTTTTTGGTGAAGGCCCAATTTTGTCCCGAATATACGAGGAACGATAGGTTGTTGATGGAGCATTTTCTTAATACTTTGAATGATGATTTGCGTGGGAAAATTAAACTTGGGCAAGTGGACTCATTTGCTAAACTATTTGTCGTGGCTAAGGGTTTTGAATTGTATGCTCCGACGATGGTTGGTGATATTTTGGGTAAGAGAAGGGTTAAATCGTATTGAGCACCGAGCAAGAAAGCTAGGAGTGTAATTGAGTGTAAGGAGTATCGGACACTAGTGCGTCTAGATGTTTCAATTGCGAAGAAAGAGGTCACAAGTTTTGTAAGTGCCCGGTATCGAGAAGCAATGGCATTGTGTGTTTCAATTGCCGTAAAGAAGGGCATCACAAGATGAAGTCTCCCGAGCTAGCGGTGGCGGGCGTCGCGAGAGGACGTTCATGTACTTTTAGTGTGATATTTTTATGTTGTTTACTTGTAATAACATGCGGTGTGTATGTAAGCCTTATCTAAATTTTATCCTCAGTTGGAGATAATTTTAGAAAGCGGTCGGCTTGGTTTTTGATTACTCTCGGTAGAGTGTGTGGATAATGAATTGTGCCTTGACTCTATTGTGTGAGTCTTTTGTTGTTTAGGCATTTGGGGTATTAAGTTCGTTAAACTCACTTGAGTGAGACCCGTAGGACATTGGTTGTGATAGTGTTCTAGCGCGTGGAGTAATCATACATGTATGTATATAGTGTATTTACTTGTGTGGGATACGATGTGGGTTTAAGTTCGGGCATTTGATGCCACATTGTGTTAGCATGTGATATGGGTTTAAAGTTTGTTCTATACCATATCATCGTGTGTGCGTGGGCGTGATAGGTGGGTGCGATCGATTTATCGGTTGCTTTACGGGTAGTGCGGACGACCACATCAGGGGTTAGTGTTATAAAGCGTATGTAAACTTTCGGTCATTGTGCGAGTACCGTTCCATTGTGTGCACGTGTTATTCAATTAGTGTGTACCTGGTGTTATACCATCATGTGAGGGTATGTGACGTGTGCTCGTCTTGCTTCAAGTGCCGTGTTTTGTTGCTCGTTGTGAGTGAGGTGGCGAGTGACATCTAGGCGTAAGGATTCGCTCTTCGTTGACCACTTGATGCAATGTGGTGAGTGACTCCGTGAGATCTCACTCTTCGTTGACCACGATTTCGGTTTGATGTGTGTAGCAAGTTTTGTTCACTCTTCGTCGGCCACTTTTCGTGTGTGTATGCATGGTAGCGCCACTCGGGAGGCGCTTTCGTCGGCCATGTACGTGTGCGAGTAGTGTCATGGTTGTTGACTAACCTTGATGTGTGAAGGTGACCGTGTTAACGGTTGTGACGGTGTACGGAAGGGTGTGAGTGTTGGTGTTTCCAAGCATCTCCTTAGTGATGAGTGGAAGGGTTACTAGACTAGCTGTGCAGTCTAGGTGGAATGTGACTAGAGGGTGTCGCTAGGAAAGTTGTGGGCATTGAGCTGTGTCATCGGGTGACGTTTGAGTAGACCCCGTAAGGGTCGAGTTCTTGAATCTCGGTGGTAGTGATGGGAGTTACATGACATTGCGTCAGGTGCCTCCGTATACCTGCTAGTGTAATGTTCAACTCTGATGGTGTGGTTACTTTGTATTTGGGTACCGGTGAGAAACTCGAAGATACAACTGTGATTGGTTGTGGTGTTTAGCGGGCGTTAATGAGTTGACTAATTTGAAAAGTCGAGGTTCGAGTACCTTGTTGTAAGTCTGTAGAGGATTGGTGTGTATGACTAACATTGAGACCGGTCATGTGTATTGAGAAATGTTGAAATTCTGCTGGATGTTATCATCTTGGCGGTGATCGTGTGGGGTTAAAACCCTAAGTGGGGGAGTTATGTACCCGGGGGGTATGATGTTGCCTCAGTTTGGTAGGCGTGTTCGAGCAATTTGCCGGAAGTCATCCCGTTTAGTGAGCTAACACTTGACGTAGAGTATTGATTCTAACTATCTCATGTAAAGGCATGTGAGTGTTGAGCGCGTTTGAGAGAGAGTTCTCTAGTGTATTGAGAACTTATACGTGTGAAAATTTGATGAGGCCATTCTTGATGGACCGTCAAAGTAAAGGTTCACTTGGTAATGGTGGACGAGTGGTGAGTTGAGCAAGATTGCATGTCGGTTAGAGTTACCTAAGAGCTTGCGGGAAATTCTATTACCGTGTGCGTGGTATGGATGACTCAAATAGATTGTCGGTTGGTGATGGTGCTCTAAGTCGTAAGTTAGAGTGTGCTAAGGAATCGTGAAGGATTTGTTGTGTGGTTGGAACATTGCGTAACAAGGAAGTGACACCTATAGGATGCAACGGCAGTATCGAAGGGTTCAGAGTCATGTGAGAACTTGAAGAGTTGAGGAAGGTGTAATTTCTCGACTGTTATGAGGGCTAGATCGCGAGGATGTGATCCAGTTTAAGTGGGGAGAGTTGTAACACCCCGTTTTTCAGTTACATGTTATTTTAGACGTCATTTGAGTTACAAGGTGTGTAATCGTATCTTTTTACCCCAAATAAAGTCTGAGTTAATGTTTAAAAACCTTACCTTTGGAAAGTAGACCTCATTACATTTCCAACGATATTTGACTCATCAAAAACGGAGTTACAGTCTGAAATTACGACCAAAACAAGTTTCACGAAAGTACTGAAACTAGGGGACCTCGCGATCGCGACCCAAAACCTCGTGGCCACGAGATTTGGTCAGGAATTCAGCTATTTTGGTTTGCAAGCTCGCGGTCATGATCCAAAACCTCACGGTTACGAGATTCGTCAGACCGGGGTATTTTTAACCTGTTTTAGGGCTTATGCGAGGGGTATATGGGTCTTTTCACATGTGAACGGGCTATAAGCTTGGGAACTGATTTTGGATTCATTCCAACCTCATTTCTCATCCACTCTAACTCTCTCATCTCTTTTTAGAGTGAGAAACCCTAATTTATAGGTTGAGAAAGCTAGATTAAGGTAGAAGGAGGTGATTTCCACCCAAATCGGTTGTACTTATTGGAAGATCCTTTGCTAGGGTACGAATTGGTGTTGTAAGTCTCAAATCCGAATTTCATTTGTTTAAAATTGATATTCAAGTTAGGGTTTAAACTTAATGTGATGAGAAACCCATTGATGCTCATGAAGTGAGTTGTTGTAGCTAGTAATTGGGTTTTAGATTCATTGTTGGTGGGTTTTAGGTTGGAAGACTAATTGTGTTGTTTGTTTATGTGATAAATGGAATACGTACTTTCCATTGGCGGATTGCGGATTTGGTTTACATTCATCAAGGCGACAAGGTGACACATGTAAGTATAGGATGGGGGCAGGTGGGGTAGAGTGATCCTTGTGCGTCGGATTCACTTTACATGTGTCTGGGAGAATGTACCCTATGAGTTTCGGGTCCATGTAGCACGTTTGTGCATTTTGGGTTACCACTCTTGGGATAGTGAATCTCGTGAATTTTCATATTCACGTTGGCGTGAGTAAGCCAACCCCGTTGATGTTGTTGAGGTGATTTAGGTAATGAATCTCGTGTAGTTCGGATATTCCCATTGTTGTGTTATGGCTTAGGGTAGTGAATCTCCTGTAGTTCGGATTCACTAGGGCGCGTGTTGTTCGGCCAACCCTATTGTCGTATGGATTGAGGTAGTGAATCTCGTGTAGTTCGGATTCACTAGGGCGCGTGAGTTTTCGGCCAACCTTCATGTGTTTGAGGTTAAGGGGTTAACCCTGGGTATTTGGGTTTATGTGTACACACACACACACACACACACACTGTAACATCCTCAATCGGGCCTAGAAGTAAGATTACCATAGTGCCCTTAAGTATATGTATTGTGTTATTATATGTTTTTATTTTAATTTAACATTTATTATTATTTGATGATGTGGTTAGGACCAGCTTGTGACAAGGGTTACAGAACAGGTTTGTTTATTTAATTTGGACTTCGTTTGGGTTGCCAAATGATGTACGAAAGATATCAGATAACTGATAAATACTCGTGTGTTGCACAGTGTGAGAATTAACCTCACTTAAAAGACTAGTGCTTTGTCCTTCTTCCCTTTTCTAGACCTTTCTTCTCAAATACACCGTACCTACACTTTCACACTCATCAAACCCTAATCTTGAATCCTTGTTCTTGAGCTCAAATCTTTTACATTATCTTGTTCCTTGTGATTTACTGATTCTATCAAGGTAAGAATCACAAGTTTTCATGCTTTAATCTTTGAGAAAATTGGGTTTTTGTGTTAGTTTTTACAAAGTGAGTAATTTGGGTCAAAATGGTTAGATTTGATGTTGTTTGAGTCCAAATCTTGTGGGTTTATGTTTCTACATGTTTAGTGTCTTCGATTTGGTCAGTTTTGAGGTCGTAATTGAGCTCTAGAGCAAGAATTGATCGATTTTGGGTGAAACTCGTCACTTTGTCTTCAGCTTCTACAGATGAACACAGTCGGCCGAGTGTCTTCTGACAAAAAAAATTCTGTATTGTGTTATTTGGGGTTAACGGACAGAAACTAACTTGTGTATATGTTTTTCTCAGGAGAAAAGGAGAAAGAGAAGGTTCAGTGATTGGATAGCTGAATACCTTCTCGTTTGCTGGTAATCGGTGAGTGGGACTGACTGAAGAATATAGTATATAGTAGCATGTTATATTATGATTGCCATGCTTGTTAAATATACTTATTGTTGTAATTAGTTAGCTCCTTGTGATGACTGCATGTTGGTTGATGCTTGTCTGTTGGAACCCAGTGCGTCCCTATCTTGTGGTAGCCTAATTCAATAGGAGAGATCAACCTGCGGGTTGGGTTCCTCATGTGGTAGCCTATTTGCATCTGTATAGTATATGTTTGAATGACGCATTCGTCGTGTGTGGATGATTTATGCGGCACGGTATGTAGAAGGAACTTCCGGTAAACCCCAGCCCGATCAACTGGAGGTTAATGGTTTGGCCGAACCGCCGGAGTCTCTGTAGACTGCACTACTGGGTGATGTTTGTGTGTTAGACTATGTGAGATGATTAGTATAACACTTCTGTATGCTATGGCCTGTAGTTAGTCGTACTCACTTAACTTCGTGCTAATTCCCCTCCATCTCCTCCCTGCAGGTTATTAGCTTTTGTAAATGTCGCATTTTGGGGAGAAGACGGGCACGGCGTTGTTATGTTTGACAGGGTTAACTCTGATGTGGTCTTTTAGAATATGAACCGTGTACTTTTGAAAACAGAATGTATTTACGTCTTTTCCTGTTAATATGTAAATTGTTTTAATGACACGTGACATCGGTTTATACAAATGTTGATATCGTATTTAATTAATATTATGCTTCCGCCACGTATATATAAAAAAATAAAAAAAAATTGGCGGTGTCAAAAAACAAGTTGGTATCAGAGCTTAGTTTGGCGGCATGTGCATTGTGATATAAATGTCATGTTCCCAAACTTAGTAGAGTCATGTCAAACATAACATGTTGGGGATGGGTTAAGTGAGTACTAGGACAGGATATGTGTTAGTTGTTAGTACTAACAGAATTTATACTAAGCTTTGGTGTGAGTGTTGTGGTAGTGCAGTAATGACAGATAATGAAGCAATCGCTACTGGCCATACTGTCCCTGGAACTGGTACTTTTAGAGTCCCTGACGAAGATGGACATGTGTCTTCAGAAAAAGAAACTTCTCAAGAAGTAATAGAACTTCAAAGTCGGTTACTAGAAGCTCAGGAGAAAATTAAGGAATTGGAACAAGAACGGGCGCAATGGAACCCTAATACCACTGCGTTAAATACAACTTTTCCTCCTAACTTTTATAATCAAGCCGGTGGCAGTTCTCAGTCACAATTTTCACAAAATACCTATCAAAACTATCAAATGCCATTTCCGTTTAACCAGACTTTTCCTAATCAAATGATGACCCATTTCAAGTCCATGAGACAAGAAGGAAGTGTACTTATAAACAGTTTATGGACTGCAAACCTCCTGAGTACAGTGGTCACACAAACCCTACAATGACCCTTAATTGGCTAAGAGAAGTAGAGAGAGCGTTGGAAGCATGTTTTTGTGAGCCTGAATCTATGGTACTGTTTGCTAATAGGCTTCTCAAAGGTGAAGCAATGGAGTGGTGGGATTCTATTACTGCATATTTACCCAAAGAACTGATCAGTCAGATAACTTGGGAACAGTTCGCTACTAAAGTTCGTGAGCAGTATTGTTCTGAGTATGAGATGGAAAGATTGAAAACTGAGTTCATGAGTATGAAAATGACCGAAAGTATGACAATTGATGAGGTTTTCAGAGATTTTACATCGAAGTTAAGGTTTGTTCAACAGTGGGTACCGACTGAAAAGGATAAGATTTAGTATTTTATGCGGGTGATTAAGCCAGAATATAGAACAGTAGATTTGCAACCACATTGGCACAGGCTCATGAAGGTGATATAATGGTAGCGAAAAGAGAAAGTTCAAAAGGTGGATCTTTTGGGGAAAAATCAGAAGGTCAAACAGGTGGTCAGTCTGGTCAGCTGTCAAGTAAGCAATCAGGATTTCGTGGTAAGAAGTCAGATGGGTTTAAATAGAAGAGTAAGTCTGGTATAAGCGGATCGGGTTCAATTCAGCCTGATTGGTGTAATGTTTGTAAGTCGACTCATGCCGAACCGTGTTCTCCAATGACCCGAAGATGTTTGAAATGTGGAGTGAAGGGTCATGAAGCAACAGCTTGTTCTTTTAAGTCAAATGTTTGTTGGAGTTTCCATAAGGAAGGTCATAGATCGGCGGATTGTCCATCTGCGTCAAGAGCCGATTCTGGGGCAGGGTCAGGGGCGAGGTCAGTTACTTTCGGGGGATCTTCTGCTTCTACTGCCGGGCAGAAGAGAAAGAATCCTCCAACAGCAGAGGTAAGGGCGTTTCAGATGACGGTAGATGCTGCAACCGCTACCGATGATGTCATTATCGGTATGTTCTTGGTTAATTCCTTGCCAGCTCGTGTGTTATTTGATTCTGGAGCGAATCGATCTTTTATGTCCTTAGGCTTCTGTGATAAGTTGAAGTTGCCTGTTAGGATGTTAGATGAGCCTTTGGGAATAGAAGTAGCTGATGGTAAAATGGTTCCATGCACATCATCTGTGTCTGGAATTACCATCGAAATCGACGGCCATTCTTTCCCTTTAACCTGTTTACTGATGCCTATACCTAGTTTTGATATAGTCATAGGTATAAATTGGTTAAGAGCTAATAGGGCTAATATTAAGTGTGATAAGAAGATGATTTCTTTCCATTTGGCTGACGGATCCTGAGTGATAGCTAGGGGAGAGCGCAGTGGATTTAACTTTCCTATGGTTTCCCTAATGAAAGCTCAGAAGGCAATAACGAAAGGGTGTGATTCATTCTTAGCCTACGTGATTGATGTTAAGAAAGAGGAGAAGTAGGTGACCGATATTCCCGTTGGGTCAGAATTTCCAGAAGTATTTCCAGATGATTTACCAGGGTTACCTCCAGTACGTGAAGTAGAGTATAAAATTGATTTGGTTCCAGGTGCTACGCCAGTTGCAAAAGCTCCTTACAGATTAGCTCCGTCAGAAATCCGAGAAATGATGTCTCAGATTCAGGAACTGTTAGATAAGGGGTTTATCCGACCAAGTTCTTCACCGTGGGGTGCTCCTGTTTTGTTTGTGAAAAAGAAAGATGGGTCGCTTCGTATGTGTATAGATTATTTGAATAAGAGAACAATCAAGAATAAGTATCCGTTACCAAGAATAGATGATTTATTTGATCAGTTAAAGGGTGCTTCTTACTTTTCAAAGATCGTTCAGGGTATCATCAGGTACGTGTTGCAGAGAACGATATATTGAAAACAGCGTTTAGAACTAGATATGGTCATTATGATTTTTTAGTTATGCCATTTGGGTTAACAAACGTGCCAGCAGTGTTTATGGATCTCATGAACAGGGTGTGTCGTCAGTATCTTGACAAGTTTGTGATTGTCTTCATAGATGATATCTTGATATACTCGAAAACCGACAAAGATCATGCTACACATTTGAGATTGGTATTAGAACTCCTGAAACTGGAATAGTTGTACGTTAAGTTTTCTAAGTGTGAATTTTGGTTGCGGGAAGTACAGTTTTTGGGTCATGTGATTTGTGAACAGGGTATTAAAGTAGATCAATCTAAGATAGAGGCTGTAATGAATTGGAACTCACCGAAAATGCCGACAGAAATTAAGAGTTTTCTGGGTTTAGCAGGTTATTACAGCCGATTTATCAAAGACTTCTCTAAAATAACCAGTCCGTTGAATAAGTTAACTAGAAAAGATGTAGCCTTTCGATGGACTGATGAACAAGAAAAGGTTTTTCAGACTCTCAAACAATTGTTATGTCAAGCGTCGGTCTTAGCTTTACCAGAGGGAACAGAAGATTTTGTGGTTTACTGCGATGTGTCACGTGCAGGTCTGGGTTGTGTTATGATGCAGAGAAATAAATTTATAGCGTATGCTTCACGACAGTTGAAGAATCATGAACGAAGCTACCCTACTCACGATTTAGAGTTAACTGCAGTTGTGTTTGCTTTGAAGCTTTGGAGACATTATTTGTATGGTACACATTGTGAAATCTATATAGATCATAAGAGTCTTCAATATATCTTTTCACAGAAAGAATTAAATATGCGTCAACGTCGATGTTTAGAATTGATTAAAGACTACGATTGTGAGATTAAGTACCATCCGGGTAAAGCAAATGTGGTCGCAGATGCTCTGAGTCGCAAGAAAACCATCGAAAATGTTAGATTTATGAGAATTGAAATAGTTTCAGACTTGATTGATCAATTGAAAACCGTTCAGTTAGTAGCTTTGAATGACTAAAACCTAAGGATTGAACAAATGACTAAAAGAAAATTTGACCTATGTAATGATTCTAGAGGATTAAAGACCTATAAAGATCGAATTTGGGTGCCTATGCTTGGAGATTTGAGGGATTTAATCCTTACTGAAGCGCATAAATCGAGATTATCAGTGCATCCAGGTAGTATAAAGATGTATAGAGACTTGAAAACCTTGTATTGGTGGCCGACAATGAAGACAGATGTTGCAAATTTTGTCGAAAAATGTCATATTTGTGCGCAAGTTAAGGTAGAACATCAGAAACTGTTTGGATCTCTAAGACAGTTAGAAATTCCTCAGTGGAAATGGGATCATATAACGATGGATTTTATAACCAAGTTACCCCGAACCCAGAAAGGACACGACATGATCTGGGTGATTGTGGATCGTTTAACAAAGAGTGCTCACTTTTTAGCTACTCGTGAAACAGCTTCGTTAAGTGATTTGGCAGAATTGTACTTGAAAGAGATCGTTAGTTGACATGGTATACCGTTGTCAATAGTTTCCGATAGAGATACTAGGTTTGTATCAAACTTTTGGAACAGTTTACAACAGAATTTGGGTACGCATGTGAATTTAAGTACAGCATATCATCCACAAACAGACGGTCAGAGTGAACGAACGATTCAAACGTTAGAAGACATGTTGAGAGCGTGTGTCTTAGAATATGGTGGTTCTTGGGATTTGCATCTTCCACTGATAGAGTTTGCTTACAACAATTCGTATCATTCGAGTATTGGAATGCCGTCATATGAAATGTTGTATGGTCGTAAGTGTAGAACTCCGACATGTTGGTTAGAAGCAGGTGAGAAACAATTTGCAGGTCCCGAAATTGTTCAGTTAACTGCAGAAAAAGTCGAAATTGCACGTGAGAAGTTAAAAGCAACTAGAGATCGACAAAAGATGTATGCTGATCCGCGTAGGCGTCCGGTAATTTTTAATGTAGGTGGTCGTGTATACTTGAAGGTATCACCATGGAAAGGGGTGATCAGATTTGGTAAACGTGGTAAACTAGCACCGAGGTTTATTGGGCCATTTTCGATCAAAGAAATTTTGAATGATCAGACTGTTGTTTTAGATCTTCCATCAGAGTTAGTAGGAATATACAACACGTTCAATGTTTGTTATTTAAGAAAGTGTAAAGTAGACGACGAAAGTCAGATTCTTCCATTGAAGGATTTGAAAGTCGACTTGACTAAGAAACTAGTAGAAGAGCCGGTTAGAATAGTGGACAAGAAAGTCACCATGTTAAGAAAGAAACAGATTCCAATGTGGTTAGTGGAATGGCGGCACAGTTTAGGTTCTAACTTGACGTGGGAAACCGAAGAGTTAATGAGGGTGCGCTATCCCTATTTGTTTGACCTTGACCAGATTCCGAGGACGGAATCTTCTTAAGGGGGTAGATTTGTAACATCCTCAATCGGGCCTAGATGTAAGATTACCAAAGTCTCCTTAAGTATATGTATTGTGTTATTATATGTTTTTATTTTAATTTAACATTTATTATTATTTGATGATGTGGTTAGGACCAGCTTGTGACAAGGGTCACAGAACAGGTTTGTTTATTTAATTTGGACTTTGTTTGGGTTGCCAAATGATGTACGAAAGATATCAGATAACTGATAAATACCCGTGTGTTGCACAGTGTGAGAATTAACCTCACTTAAAAGACTAGTGATGTGTCCTTCTTCCCTTTTCTAGACCTTTCTTCTCAAATACACCGTACCTACACTTTCACACTCATCAAACCCTAATCTTGAATCCTTGTTCTTGAGCTCAAATCTTTTACATTATCTTGTTCCTTGTGACTTACTGATTCTATCAAGGTAAGAACCACAAGTTTTCATGCTTTAATCTTTGAGAAAATTGGGTTTTTGTGTTAGTTTTTACAAAGTGAGTAATTTGGGTCAAAATGGTTAGATTTGATGTTGTTTGAGTCCAAATCTTGTGGGTTTATGTTTCTACATGTTTAGTGTCTTCGATTTGATCAGTTTTGAGGTCGTAATCGAGCTCTAGAGCAAGAACTGATCGATTTTGGGTGAAACCCGTCACTTTGTCTTCAGCTTCTGCAGATGAACACAGTCGGCCGACTGTCTTCTGACACTCGACCGACCGACTCGACCATCGACCGAGTGTGTAAGACCCACGGCTGAGTGTGTCTGTGAGAGACCATCGACCGAGTGACTAGACACTCGACCGGGTGAGTGGACCGAGTGTCTTGGGCAGTGAATATTTTACCAAGTGCTGATTTTTAGCCGTTATGCTGCCTGTTTGTATTTTGGTGATCATGATGTAAATTTTGAAAGTGCATAGCAAAAAAATTTTAGCGGACACTTTTTCTGACAAAAATTTCTGTATTGTGTTATTTGGGGTTAATGGATAGAAACTAACTTGTGTATATGTTTTTCTCAGGAGAAAAGGAGAAAGAGAAGGTTCAGTGATTAGATAGCTGAATACCTTCTCGTTTGCTGGTAATCGGTGAGTGGGACTGACTGGAGAATATAGTATATAGTAGCATGTTATATTATGATTGCCATGCTTGTTAAATATACTTATTGTTGTAATTAGTTAGTTCCTTGTGATGACAGCATGTTGGTTGATGCTTGTCTGTTGGAACCCAGTGCGTCCCTATCTTGTGGTAGCCTAATTCGATAGGAGAGATCAACCTGCGGGTTGGGTTCCTCATGTGGTAGCATATTTGCATCCGTGTAGTATATGTTTGAATGATGCGTTCGTCGCGTGTGGATGATTTATGCGGCACGGTATGTAGGAGGAACTTCCGGTAAACCCCAGCCCGATCAACTGGAGGTTAATGGTTTGGCCGAACCACCGGAGTCTCTGTAGACTGCACTATTGGGTGATGTTTGTGTGTTAGACTATGTGACATGATTAGTATAAAACTTCTGTATGCTATGGCCTGTAGTTAGTCGTACTCACTTAGCTTCGTGCTAATTCCCCTCCATCTCCTCCCTGCAGGTTATTAGCTTTTGTAAATGTCGCATTTTGGGGAGAAGACAGGCACGGCGATGTTATGTTTGACAGGGTTAACTCTGATGTGCTCTTTTAGAATATGAACCGTGTACTTTTGAAAACAGAATGTATTTACATCTTTTCCTGTTAATATGTAAATTGTTTTAATGACACGTGACATCGGTTTGTACAAATGTTGATATTGTATTTAATTAATATTATGCTTCCGCCACGTATATATAAAAAAAATAATTTGGCGGTGTCACACACACAAACACACACATACACACACACACACACACACACACACATATATATATATATATATATATATATATATATATATATATATATATATATATATATATATATATATATATATTATTGTGTTGTACCTAATCTTGCAGATTGACATGGTGGTGCGTAGCGTATAGCTTACTAAGTTATACATGAGCATCGTATGTGTTTAATACTTGCTATTTGGTGATACGTATTCATTTTATACATATGTATGGATATAATATGTTTATATTCACTAAGCTTTATAGCTTACCATCTTGTTGTTTATATTTTTATAGATTCGCAAGGTAGAGGCGGCAAGGGTAAGTATGGGTACTAGTGGACTACCGCGTGATGCTTTTGAAGACTTTGCCTCTGGAATTGACTTAGGATTGGGTAGTGCATTCCTAATCACCATGCTCGGTCTTTTGTTGGAGTTTGAACTTGTTGGGTAATTCGAAGTGTTTTGAAAACATAATCGTGCATTCGTTTTCATTTATATTATTGTTGTACAAAAGAAAATAATTTCCGGGTCGGTATAATGACGGGTTGGGTCATTACAGAACGTGTTAATACTATAAGGTTTCTGCAAGTTAATATGCTTGATTTCCCTATTCTTTCAGAGTATATAGCTTCTCAATTGAAAACCGATTCTGTTGATAAAGTTAATGTGAAAGGACCCGTTCATATACATTATAAACGATTCACAATAGTTGATTACATCGCGAGGTATTTGACCTCTATATGATACATTTTACAAACATTGCATTCGTTTTTAAAAGATAAACTTTCTTTACAATGAAAGTTGACGGCATGCACACCATTTGATAATACATCCAACTATAATTGACATAATAATAATCTTGATGAACTCAATGACTCGAATGCAACGTCTTTCAAAATATGCCATGAATGACTCCAAGTAATATCCTTAAAATGAGCTAATGCACAGCGGAAGATTTCTTTAATACCTGAGAATAAACATGCTTTAAAGTATCAACCAAAAGGTTGGTGAGTTCATAGGTTTATCATAACAATCATTTCAATATATTAATAGACCACACGATTTCCGTTTATAAATATATGTACACTCGCAAGTGTATAAAAGTATTCTATAAGTTGTAGGCACCCGGTAACAAGCCTTAACGTTCATATTTTACCCTCTGAAGTACACCAGATCAGGTGTGTTTAAAATAACCTCGAAGTACTAAAGCATCCCATAGTCAGGATGGGGTTTGTCAGGCCCAATAGATCTATCTTTAGGATTCGCGCCTACTGTACATAGACAAGTAGTTTAATGTTACCAAGCTAAGGGTATATTTCTGGTTTAAACCCACGTAGAATTAGTTTTAGTACTTGTGCCTATTTCGTAAAACATTTATAAAAACAGCGCATGTATTCTCAGTCCCAAAAATATATATAAAAGGGAGTAAATGAAACTCATCATACTGTATTTCATAGTAAAAATACATATAACGTCATTTAACAAGTGCAAGGTTGGCCTCGGATTCACGAACGTATCAATATTGTGATTCAATATTGCAGGAAAGTACGTAGACGCAATGAAAATGATAAACGTTAGGTTGACCTAACGAGCAATACCCTCGAACAATACCCATAACCTCCATAGCTATAACCCATAATTTCCTTAGCTCTATCCCGTTTGAAAACTTATTTTGAAATCGTCTGAATATAACTCCATCGTAGTATTTTATGTATACTAATAATATCTTGAAATAATACTAAGTAAATATATATATGTAATTTGATTGAGAGAGTTTAGAGAAATATATTTTCAAATTTTTATGAAATAATGAAACCTATTGAATTCTATTTATAATAGATTTTTGAATTATTAAAGTGAATTATTAAAGTATGAATTATTAAAGTGAATTATTAAAGTATAAATTATTAAAGTGAATCATTAAAGTATGAATTATTAAAGTGAATTATTAAAGTATGAATTATTAAAGTGAATTATTAAAGTATGAATTATTAAAGTTAAAGTAAAGTAAAAGTAAAGTAAAACTAAAGTAAAGGTAAAGTTAAAGTATAGTAAAAGTATAAAACTATGTACGTATAATACGCGTATAAATATATTTAATATTAATTTAAATCGTTATATCATAAAACATTTTAGAAAAGTAGAATTATATATATTCATAATAGGTTTCAAGTTTTTAAATTACAGTCTGTTGGTGAAGAATGGGATAAAGTCCAAAGGTTTAATAAACGTATGAAATCATCTTAATAAAAAATGTCGAGTTACTTAACTTGTCGATATCCAACATCTAAGTTATTTGCACTCCACGTTCTTACTTATAGATCACTTTACCATTTTCCGAATATTGTCAAAAAGAATAGATTTCTTAAATCACAGTGGACCTCATAACATTGGCCCGTAATCATATCATAATGTATCTGATAATTCAATCATTTGATATTATCTCTTAATTCTGTCGATAAATATATCGAAACAAATACGTTCACGTAAAGTATCATATATATCAAATACTTTGTTAATGTTTTCAGTTATTATATATTATATATACATATCTATATACACATAATTGTTCGTGAATCGTCGAACACGGTCAAAGGGTAATTGATTACATGAATGTAGTTCCAAACTTTTTGAGATTCAACATTATAAATTCTGCTTATCGTGTCGGAAACATATAAAGGTTAGGTTTAAATTTGGTCGAAAATTTCCGGGTCGTCACAGTACCTACCCGTTAAAGAAATTTCGTCCCGAAATTTGATCGAGGTCGTCATGGCTAACTTTAAAAATGTTTTCATGACGAATATGAGTTGATAAATAGAGTTTTATCATCATTGAGTAATATTGATAAAACAATTTGATTACGCGAAGAGTATAAGTGAAGTTATCGCAAGAGAGTGAAATGAGTAAACGTATATTCGTTTTAACCGATGACGTAGTTATGATTGATTTTCGGAATTCATGGAATTTAAAGAAAATCTTTGCAATAAGATTTGGTTCTTCGGCGATTAAGGAAATCATGATCTTATTTGATTAAATGCGATAATCTGTCTCGATTTCTCTGTCTGATATTTTACTATAAATCCACCCCCTTCGTTTCTTTATTTCCACAGCTCACACCTTCTAGTCTTTCTCCCCAATTCATACTTTAAAGCATTCGTTAATATGCTTCATCCAGTATTGATTCTTGATATACTCTTAACTTTCATATCTGTCATTCTTCTTTTTCATCTACCACCGGAGGAAGTTATTTTCTTCTACCATTACCTTGGGGTTATTGTGTTTTCATTCTCCCGTGTCTTTATATTGCTATACGCATTGATATACAAGGTTTGTAATTTTGGGGTTGTTATCGGGCTTTATATTCTCCATTATATTTCGGAGCTTCATGCTTTCGTTTTCTCTTCCCGACCTTAAGTCAAGTGAATAATGGTCCAGAATTTGTAGATATGAATTTTTGGATGAACATAGTTAATGTTCCAAGAAGAAAATCGTAATGGCACGATCTTGATTTGGCAAATTACCAGAATATCCGAAAATATAGAGCTATCAAGATGATATGTTCTTAATATGTTTGGAAATTGGGTAGAATGTAAGAGTCGTGTAAATAGTACATGATGACGGTATGTTTTGTGAATCATCACGTTCCATTAGAAACTCAGTATGACTTACTATAATATAATCACATTGATCAAGTGTCATTATATTATACTAACTCATGCTTCAGTTCCCAACACTACTTCAAAAACATTCCTATTTTAAATTCGAATTTTTTTCTTCAGAATTTAGAAACTAACACAGTTTCTTTTTATGTTGTAACGCAGATATTGTGAATAGATAGAATATTTTGGATAAGAATAGTTGTGAAAATATCTTCAGGAATATCGAAGATATTTATAATAAAAGATACGATGATATCTTAGAATTCTTAACATAGATGGATGATGAAGAAGATTTGTCTGTGAAGGTTTAGAATAAGAAGTAAGGTGTTTGCTAACGATTTCAGTAGACACTGAATCATTTGGATCCTTTAAAGGCAGGTTTAGTCTTTGTGATTTGTCCACAGCCTCCTTCATGGTCTGCTCAATCCGTTTTCCAGTATCAAACCTTCTCTTTTTCTCAGCTTTACCACCATACTATTCTTTATCATCAAACTTTTGACTGTTAAAGTCGTTTACAGTTTTTGCTGCTTCATCAGCATTTTTCCAATTTCAGAGAACTAGTTCATAGTTTGGGATGTTTTTCAGAAAATTCACATTCGAAGTATGTAAGTCTAGGAGATAGACGTTATATGTATACATATAACTTTTGACGTAAAATTGTCGCGGAATTCAAAATACTGATTGCTAATTCCCAGTAGTTGGTGTGACAATTATTGTTACAGGATGTAGGTGAGTACATGATGGGGTTTTAATGAATAAGTATAGTGGCTTTTCGGAGAGGCTTAAGTCGAAGGTTAATGAAGTTGTTGATAAGTTTACTGCTAATGTGGCGAGATATGAAAGGTTCCCCGGTAACAATGATGAAGGGGTAATTGTTATAATAAGGTTTATTCGTATAAACAAATGAAGGTGATTTGTTGAAGCTATGATAAAACTGTCTATTTTGGAAAGAGATTGAAAAATTATATTTAGTAATAAATATCAAAGGATCTAACAAGGATACGTGTTAAACTATAACTTTGGTTTCGAGAGCTTTTCAGGTGCATGACAGTGGGTAATGTGTAGTTGGATCATCATCTCGCATGTCTTTAAGAATTTTGAAGTGTTTGAACACATATTGTAATTGTTAATATACATATGATGTTCTAAGATTTTGAATGATACAAATATTTTGTAAGTTCCATGAATAGAAATGAGGTTCTAGGACAGTTTTGAAGTCAAAGTATAGTTTTGAAAGATGTAGAAATCTAAGAGTGATGATTTCGGTTATATCTTGAATCGAATTCTGAGATTTCAAAATCAGAATATGTAATTAGATTTTGAATGAGTATGGTTGTTTTGATTTCTATAAAAGAATGTATATTGTTGTGAAAGAAGGGAGTATAATGGATGATTTGCTGAATCTGATTCGAAGAATGTAACATATTAATTGTGAATTTATATATCTCTTGGGTATTACCTACCTGTTAAAAATATTTCACAATTAATATTTTGTACAAAAGAATTTTATTACAGTCTTTATGGAAATATATATGTGTATATTTCTTCAGATGTAATATAGATTTAATGAGTTAATATTAAATTAAACTCATTTGATTTATGGTTAAGGCTAGGATAGATAATTTCTAAACTTTATAAATTACATAATCATCGTAGAATGTTTTCCCAATGAAGTTATGAATCAATACTTCATCGTTGTGGTATTCCTTGGTATCTACATGGCGTATGACGTCGATGCTCGTGGGACAGATTGTGAAGTTGAGGTTTGCGATGCGGTTGTTGTTGGTGGTGGTAATGGCACTGTTGATGTTGTTGATGGTGGTACTTGTTATGCTGCTAGTTGTAGTGACCCGAACTTTTCCATGTTTATATATATTAATTGAGATTGATATTTACATGATTAAATGTTTCCAACATGTTAAGCAATCAAACTTGTTAAGACTTGATTAATTGAAATAGGTTTCATATAGACAATTGACCACCCAAGTTGACCGGTGATTCACGAACGTTAAAACTTGTAAAAAAACTATATGATGACATATATATGGTTATATATATAGTTAACATGATATTATGATAAGTAAACATATCATTAATTATATTAACAATGAACTACATATGTAAAAACAAGACTACTAACTTAATGATTTTGAAACGAGACATATATGTAACGTTTATCGTTGTAACGACATTTAATGTATATATATCATATTAAGAGATATTCGTACATCATAATATCATGATAATATAATAATTTAAAATCTCTTTTGATATTATAAACATTGGGTTAACAACATTTAACAAGATCGTTAACCTAAAGGTTTCAAAACAACACTTACATGTAACGACTAACGATGACTTAACGACTCAGTTAAAATGTATATACATGTAGTGTTTTAATATGTATTTATAAACTTTTGAAAGACTTCAATACACTTATCAAAATACTTCTACTTAACAAAAATGCTTACAATTACATTCTCGTTCAGTTTCATCAACAATTCTACTCGTATGCACCCGTATTCGTACTCGTACAATACACAGCTTTTAGATGTATGTACTATTGGTATATACACTCCAATGATCAGCTCTTAGCAGCCCATGTGAGTCACCTAACACATGTGGGAACCATCATTTGGCAACTAGCATGAAATATCTCATAAGATTACAAAAATATGAGTAATCATTCATGACTTATTTACATGAAAACAAAATTACATATCCTTTATATCTAATCCATACACCAACGACCAAAAACACCTACAAACACTTTCATTCTTCAATTTTCTTCATCTAATTGAACTCTCTCAAGTTCTATCTTCAAGTTCTAAGTG
The DNA here is from genome assembly GCF_046630445.1 of Rutidosis leptorrhynchoides. Classification (NCBI taxonomy): domain Eukaryota; kingdom Viridiplantae; phylum Streptophyta; class Magnoliopsida; order Asterales; family Asteraceae; genus Rutidosis; species Rutidosis leptorrhynchoides. The sequence continues at coordinate 175,455,781 of NC_092339.1, forward strand.
TTCTTCATAAATTTCAAAAGTTCTAGTTTCATAAAATCAAGAATACTTTCAAGTTTGCTAGCTCACTTCCAATCTTGTAAGGTGATCATCCAACCTCAAGAAATCTTTGTTTCTTACAGTAGGTTATCATTCTAATACAAGGTAATAATCATATTCAAACTTTGGTTCAATTTCTATAACTATAACAATCTTATTTCAAGTGATGATCTTACTTGAACTTGTTTTCGTGTCATGATTTTGCTTCAAGAACTTTGAGCCATCCAAGGATCCATTGAAGCTAGATCCATTTTTCTCTTTTCCAGTAGGTTCATCCAAGGAACTTAAGGTAGTAATGATGTTCATAACATCATTCGATTCATACATATAAAGCTATCTTATTCGAAGGTTTAAACTTGTAATCACTAGAACATAGTTTAGTTAATTCTAAACTTGTTCGCAAACAAAAGTTAATCCTTCTAACTTGACTTTTAAAATCAACTAAACACATGTTCTATATCTATATGATATGCTAACTTAATGATTTAAAACCTGGAAACACGAAAAACACCGTAAAACCGGATTTACGCCGTCGTAGTAACACCGCGGGCTGTTTTGGGTTAGTTAATTAAAAACTATGATAAACTTTGATTTAAAAGTTGTTATTCTGAGAAAATGATTTTTATTATGAACATGAAACTATATCCAAAAATTATGGTTAAACTCAAAGTGGAAGTATGTTTTCTAAAATGGTCATCTAGACGTCGTTCTTTCGACTGAAATGACTACCTTTACAAAAACGACTTGTAACTTATTTTTCCGACTAGAAACCTATACTTTTTTTGTTTAGATTCATAAAATAGAGTTCAATATGAAACCATAGCAATTTGATTCACTCAAAACGGATTTAAAATGAAGAAGTTATGGGTAAAACAAGATTGGATAATTTTTCTCATTTTAGCTACGTGAAAATTGGTAACAAATCTATTCCAACCATAACTTAATCAACTTGTATTATATATTATGTAATCTTGAGATACCATAGACACGTATACAATGTTTCGACCTATCATGTCGACACATCTATATATATTTCGGAACAACCATAGACACTCTATATGTGAATGTTGGAGTTAGCTATACAGGGTTGAGGTTGATTCCAAAATATATATAGTTTGAGTTGTGATCAATACTGAGATACGTATACACTGGGTCGTGGATTGATTCAAGATAATATTTATCGATTTATTTCTGTACATCTAACTGTGGACAACTAGTTGTAGGTTACTAACGAGGACAGCTGACTTAATAAACTTAAAACATCAAAATATATTAAAAGTGTTGTAAATATATTTTGAACATACTTTGATATATATGTATATATTGTTATAGGTTCGTGAATCAACCAGTGGCCAAGTCTTACTTCCCGACGAAGTAAAAATCTGTGAAAGTGAGTTATAGTCCCACTTTTAAAATCTAATATTTTTGGGATGAGAATACATGCAGGTTTTATAAATGATTTACAAAATAGACACAAGTAATTGAAACTACATTCTATGGTTGAATTATCGAAATCGAATATGCCCCTTTTTATTAAAGTCTGGTAATCTAAGAATTAGGGAACAGACACCCTAATTGACGCGAATCCTAAAGATAGATCTATTGGGCCTAACAAACCCCATCCAAAGTACCGGATGCTTTAGTACTTCGAAATTTATATCATATCCGAAGGGTGTCCCGGAATGATGGGGATATTCTTATATATGCATCTTGTTATTGTCGGTTACCAGGTGTTCACCATATGAATGATTTTTATCTCTATGTATGGGATGTGTATTGAAATATGAAATCTTGTGGTCTATTGTTACGATTTGATATATATAGGTTAAACCTATAACTCACCAACATTTTTGTTGATGTTTTAAGCATGTTTATTCTCAGGTGATTATTAAGAGCTTCCGCTGTCGCATACTTAAATAAGGACAAGATTTGGAGTCCATGCTTGTATGATATTGTGTAAAAACTGCATTCAAGAAACTTATTTTGTTGTAACATATTTGTATTGTAAACCATTATGTAATGGTCGTGTGTAAACAGGATATTTTAGATTATCATTATTTGATAATCTACGTAAAGCTTTTTAAACCTTTATTGATGAAATAAAGGTTATGGTTTGTTTAAAAATGAATGCAGTCTTTGAAAAACGTCTCATATAGAGGTCAAAACCTCGCAACGAAATCAATTAATATGGAACGTTTTTAATCAATAAGAACGGGACATTTCAGTTGGTATCCGAGCGTTGGTCTTAGAGAACCAGAAAATTTGCATTAGTGTGTCTTATCGAGTTTGTTAGGATGCATTAGTGAGTCTGGACTTCGACCGTGTTTTCTTTAAAAAGGATTGCTTAACATTTTTGTTGGAAACTATATATTTTTAACATATGAATATTATGTGATATATTAATCTCTTAACGTGTTTGATATTATGTGATAGATGTCTACCTCTAGAACAAGTCCCATTGACTCACCTAATAATAATGAAGAGTCAAATGTAAATTGGAATAATTTGTGGACTGATTCACAAGTTCCCGAAGAGGAACCGGAAGAAGAGTCGGAACCGGAAGAAGAATCGGAACCGGAAGAAGAATCGGAACCGGATGAAGAAATAGAACCGGTGGGGGAAATAATAAAACGGTTAAGTAAAAGAAAATCCTCAACCAACCGACCAAAGTTAATTATGGTCAATGGTGTTTCCGCCAAGGAAGCAAAATATTGGGAGGATTACCAATTCTCCGATGAATCGGATTCCGACGAGAATTCCGATGATGTTATAGAAATTACCCCAACTGAATTTAAAAAGGCAAAAGAAAATAATAAGGGAAAGGGCATAAAAATAGAGAAATCTAATTCCAACCCCGATGAACTTTATATGTATCGTCAACCCCCAAAGTCCTTAAGTTGTAACAATGACCCGGGAACCTCTAAACCACCAGGTTTTTCTAAACCAATGTGGACAACGACGGTTCGTATTAGGGGAACATCATATATCCCTAGAAACTTGGCAAAACGAACCAAAACCGAAGAAGAAGAAACGAGCGAGTCGGAATAAGATAGTTGTATTCGTGTGGTGTAATATATGGAATATAGTGTTCTTATGCTTTATGATATATGTAAAAATTGCTTGTATTAATAAGTATTTTTTTTTTATGAATCTAACTCTTGTCTATTTTACAGTTTAAAAATACAAAATGTATAGACAACCCAATATTTTAAGAGACCTACCCGGAGACATGATTGATGAAATCTTGTCTAGAGTCGGCCAGAATTCTTCGGCACAACTATTTAAGGCGAGATCAGTTTGTAAGACATTCGAAGAACGTTCCAAGAATGTCTTGGTTTATAAGAGACTTTCGTTTGAAAGATGGGGGATATCACATTGGGAAACCCATAAGTTACGATATGTTTACTTTGACGCATATATTGCGGGGAACCCAAATGCTATTTTACGCAACGGGTTAAGAAATTATTTTGACTCAATATATCCGAATATTGGACTTCGTGATTTAGAAAAAGCGGCTAACATGCAACATAAAGAAGCATGTTATGCTTACGGATTAGTAATGTTCGCTTCTCACCAAAGTGAGAACAAGAACATCGGGCTACAACTATTAAACAAAACGTTTCCACAAGTGACGGAGTCGGTAATTGGGGTAAGAAATGAGGTTTTTAGATTATTACGGGACTGTTGGACATTACGTAACCCTCGTCCCTTTGATGACGTTACAACACGCTGTCTTATCAACGGCCATAACGGTTATGTTGCACAAGACCAAGGATGGGAAGTAGTCCTAGTAAAACCAGAATGCATGACTTGTTTCTGGACGTATGAATTACGTGTCTTTATTGCCTTTGCTGAACGACTTGTGTACTAGCTAGAATTGTCTTCACAACTATCTTGTATCAAAGTTATTGTGTGCTATATTTCATGCTTTATGTAAAATAAGCGGTATTGTAAGTTTGTAAAATATTGTATAAAAGTTTGAACGCGAAATATTATTACAATCAGTTTTTCATATAGAATTGTAGTAGTTGAATTGTATATTAGCTACTAAGTATGAACTTAACGGGTAGGTACTACCCGAATTTAAACTTATAAAACGCTAATATGAAGAAAAAGCTTTTATAAATGAGTTCATATTATGCTACGAAATACTATTAACTACTCTTAATATTCTGTATGATTAACTTGTTCCATTTAACTATTTTGAAGGAAATGGCACCGACTACTCGACACACCGTGAATATGAATGAAGAGGAATTCCGTACTTTTCTCGCTTCAAACATAGCCGCAGTACAGGCTGCGCTACATACCAACAATAACCTTGGATCTAGCAGTACAGGAAATCGTGTAGGATGCACCTACAAAGAATTCACTGCCTGCAAACCTTTGGAATTTGATGGAACCGAAGGACCGATCGGATTGAAACGGTGGACCGAGAAGGTTGAATCGGTGTTTGCCATAAGTAAGTGTACTGAAGAGGACAAAGTGAAGTACGCTACGCATACCTTCACAGGTTCTGCATTAACATGGTGGAATACCTATCTAGAGCAAGTGGGACAAGATGATGCGTACGCACTACCGTGGTCAGCATTCAAGCACTTGATGAACGAGAAGTACCGTCCCAGAACCGAGGTCAATAAGCTCAAGATAGAACTTAGAGGGTTACGAACCCAAGGATTTGATATTACCACGTACGAAAGACGATTCACAGAATTGTGCCTATTGTGTCCGGGAGCATTCGAAGATGAGGAAGAGAAGATCGACGCGTTTGTGAAAGGATTACCGGAAAGAATCCAAGAAGATATAAGTTCACACGAGCCCGCCTCCATACAACAGGCATGTAGAATGGCTCACAAACTAGTGAACCAGATTGAAGAAAGAATTAAAGAACAGACTGCTGAAGAGGCCAATGTGAAGCAAGTCAAAAGAAAGTGGGAGGAAAACGGTGATAAGAATCACCAATACAACAACAACAGCAATTACAACAATAATCGCAACAATTATCCCAACAATCGCAACATCAATCGCAACTACAACAAACGGCCCAACAACAACAACAACAACAACAACAACAGCAACTACAACAATCATCCCAACAACAATAATAACCGCAACAACAACAACAATCAGAAGCAACTATGCCAAAGGTGTGAAAAGAATCACTCGGGGTTCTGCACCAAATTTTGCAACAAGTGTAAAAGAAATGGTCATAGCGCGGCGAAGTGTGAGGTCTACGGACCAGGGGTTAATAGAACGAAAGGAACAAATGGTGTCGGAACGAGTAATGGCGGAGCAAGTAGTTTCGGAGCAAGTTATGCCAATGTAGTTTGTTATAAATGTAGAAAACCAGGCCACATTATTAGAAATTGCCCGAACCAGGAGAACACGAATGGACAAGGCCGTGGAAGAGTTTTCAATATTAATGCGGTAGAGGCACAGGAAGACCCGGAGCTTGTTACGGGTACGTTTCTTATTGACAATAAATCTGCTTACGTTTTATTTGATTCGGGTGCGGATAGAAGCTATATGAGTAGAGATTTTTGTGCTAAATTAAGTTGTCCATTGACGCCTTTGGATAGTAAATTTTTACTCGAATTAGCAAATGGTAAATTAATTTCAGCAGATAATATATGTCGGAATCGAGAAATTAAACTGGTTAGCGAAACATTTAAGATTGATTTGATACCAGTAGAGTTAGGGAGTTTTGATGTGATAATCGGTATGGACTGGTTGAAAGAAGTGAAAGCGGAGATCGTTTGTTACAAAAATGCAATTCGCATTATACGAGAAAAAGGAAAACCCTTAATGGTGTACGGAGAAAAGGGCAACACGAAGCTACATCTTATTAGTAATTTGAAGGCACAAAAACTAATAAGAAAAGGTTGCTATGCTGTTCTAGCACACGTCGAGAAAGTACAAACTGAAGAAAAGAGCATCAATGATGTTCCCATTGCAAAAGAATTTCCCGATGTATTTTCGAAAGAATTACCGGGATTACCCCCACATCGATCCGTTGAATTTCAAATAGATCTTGTACCAGGAGCTGCACCAATAGCTCGTGCTCCTTACAGACTCGCACCCAGCGAGATGAAAGAACTGCAAAGCCAATTACAAGAACTTTTAGAGCGTGGTTTCATTCGACCAAGCACATCACCGTGGGGAGCTCCTGTTTTGTTTGTCAAGAAGAAAGATGGTACATTCAGGTTGTGTATCGACTACCGAGAGTTGAACAAACTTACCATCAAGAACCGCTACCCACTACCGAGAATCGACGACTTATTTGATCAACTACAAGGCTCGTCTGTTTATTCAAAGATTGACTTACGTTCCGGGTATCATCAAATGCGAGTGAAAGAAGATGATATTCCAAAGACTGCTTTCAGAACACGTTACGGTCATTACGAGTTTATGGTCATGCCGTTTGGTTTAACTAATGCACCAGTTGTGTTCATGGACCTTATGAACCGAGTGTGTGGACCATACCTTGACAAGTTTGTCATTGTTTTCATTGATGACATACTTATTTACTCAAAGAATGACCAAGAACACGGTGAACATTTGAGAAAGGTGTTAGAAGTATTGAGGAAGGAAGAATTGTACGCTAAGTTTTCAAAGTGTGCATTTTGGTTGGAAGAAGTTCAATTCCTCGGTCACATAGTGAACAAAGAAGGTATTAAGGTGGATCCGGCAAAGATAGAAACTGTTGAAAAGTGGGAAACCCCGAAAACTCCGAAACACATACGCCAGTTTTTAGGACTAGCTGGTTACTACAGAAGGTTCATCCAAGACTTTTCCAGAATAGCAAAACCCTTGACTGCATTAACGCATAAAGGGAAGAAATTTGAATGGAATGATGAACAAGAGAAAGCGTTTCAGTTATTGAAGAAAAAGCTAACTACGGCACCTATATTGTCATTGCCTGAAGGGAATGATGATTTTGTGATTTATTGTGATGCATCAAAGCAAGGTCTCGGTTGTGTATTAATGCAACGAACGAAGGTGATTGCTTATGCGTCTAGACAATTGAAGATTCACGAACAAAATTATACGACGCATGATTTGGAATTAGGCGCGGTTGTTTTTGCATTAAAGACTTGGAGGCACTACTTATATGGGGTCAAAAGTATTATATATACCGACCACAAAAGTCTTCAACACATATTTAATCAGAAACAACTGAATATGAGGCAGCGTAGGTGGATTGAATTATTGAATGATTACGACTTTGAGATTCGTTACCACCCGGGGAAGGCAAATGTGGTAGCCGATGCCTTGAGCAGGAAGGACAGAGAACCCATTCGAGTAAAATCTATGAATATAATGATTCATAATAACCTTACTACTCAAATAAAGGAGGCGCAACAAGGAGTTTTAAAAGAGGGAAATTTAAAGGATGAAATACCCAAAGGATCGGAGAAGCATCTTAATATTCGGGAAGACGGAACCCGGTATAGGGCTGAAAGGATTTGGGTACCAAAATTTGGAGATATGAGAGAAATGGTACTTAGAGAAGCTCATAAAACCAGATACTCAATACATCCTGGAACGGGGAAGATGTACAAGGATCTCAAGAAACATTTTTGGTGGCCGGGTATGAAAGCCGATGTTGCTAAATACGTAGGAGAATGTTTGACGTGTTCTAAGGTCAAAGCTGAGCATCAGAAACCATCAGGTCTACTTCAACAACCCAAAATCCCGGAATGGAAATGGGAAAACATTACCATGGATTTCATCACTAAATTGCCAAGGACTGCAAGTGGTTTTGATACTATTTGGGTAATAGTTGATCGTCTCACCAAATCAGCACACTTCCTACCAATAAGAGAAGATGACAAGATGGAGAAGTTAGCACGACTGTATTTGAAGGAAGTCGTCTCCAGACATGGAATACCAATCTCTATTATCTCTGATAGGGATGGCAGATTTATTTCAAGATTCTGGCAGACATTACAGCAAGCATTAGGAACTCGTCTAGACATGAGTACTGCCTATCATCCACAAACTGATGGGCAGAGCGAAAGGACGATACAAACGCTTGAAGACATGCTACGAGCATGTGTTATTGATTTCGGAAACAGTTGGGATCGACATCTACCGTTAGCAGAATTTTCCTACAACAACAGCTACCATTCAAGCATTGAGATGGCGCCGTTTGAAGCACTTTATGGTAGAAAGTGCAGGTCTCCGATTTGTTGGAGTGAAGTGGGGGATAGACATATTACGGGTCCGGAGATTATACAAGAAACTACCGAGAAGATCATCCAAATTCAACAACGGTTGAAAACCGCCCAAAGTCGACAAAAGAGCTACGCTGACATTAAAAGAAAAGATATAGAATTTGAAATTGGAGAGATGGTCATGCTTAAAGTTGCACCTTGGAAAGGCGTTGTTCGATTTGGTAAACGAGGGAAATTAAATCCAAGGTATATTGGACCATTCAAGATTATTGATCGTGTCGGACCAGTAGCTTACCGACTAGAGTTACCTCAACAACTCGCGGCTGTACATAACACTTTCCACGTCTCGAATTTAAAGAAATGTTTTGCTAAAGAAGATCTCACTATTCCGTTAGATGAAATCCAAATCAACGAAAAACTTCAATTCATCGAAGAACCCGTCGAAATAATGGATCGTGAGGTTAAAAGACTTAAGCAAAACAAGATACCAATTGTTAAGGTTCGATGGAATGCTCGTAGAGGACCCGAGTTCACCTGGGAGCGTGAAGATCAGATGAAGAAGAAATACCCGCATCTATTTCCAGAAGATTCGTCAACACCTTCAACAGCTTAAAATTTCGGGACGAAATTTATTTAACGGGTAGGTACTGTAGTGACCCGAACTTTTCCATGTTTATATATATTAATTGAGATTGATATTTACATGATTAAATGTTTCCAACATGTTAAGCAATCAAACTTGTTAAGACTTGATTAATTGAAATAGGTTTCATATAGACAATTGACCACCCAAGTTGACCGGTGATTCACGAACGTTAAAACTTGTAAAAAAACTATATGATGACATATATATGGTTATATATATAGTTAACATGATATTATGATAAGTAAACATATCATTAATTATATTAACAATGAACTACATATGTAAAAAAAGACTACTAACTTAATGATTTTGAAACGAGACATATATGTAACGTTTATCGTTGTAACGACATTTAATGTATATATATCATATTAAGAGATATTCGTACATCATAATATCATGATAATATAATAATTTAAAATCTCTTTTGATATTATAAACATTGGGTTAACAACATTTAACAAGATCGTTAACCTAAAGGTTTCAAAACAACACTTACATGTAACGACTAACGATGACTTAACGACTCAGTTAAAATGTATATACATGTAGTGTTTTAATATGTATTTATAAACTTTTGAAAGACTTCAATACACTTATCAAAATACTTCTACTTAACAAAAATGCTTACAATTACATTCTCGTTCAGTTTCATCAACAATTCTACTCGTATGCACCCGTATTCGTACTCGTACAATACACAGCTTTTAGATGTATGTACTATTGGTATATACACTCCAATGATCAGCTCTTAGCAGCCCATGTGAGTCACCTAACACATGTGGGAACCATCATTTGGCAACTAGCATGAAATATCTCATAAGATTACAAAAATATGAGTAATCATTCATGACTTATTTACATGAAAACAAAATTACATATCCTTTATATCTAATCCATACACCAACGACCAAAAACACCTACAAACACTTTCATTCTTCAATTTTCTTCATCTAATTGAACTCTCTCAAGTTCTATCTTCAAGTTCTAAGTGTTCTTCATAAATTTCAAAAGTTCTAGTTTCATAAAATCAAGAATACTTTCAAGTTTGCTAGCTCACTTCCAATCTTGTAAGGTGATCATCCAACCTCAAGAAATCTTTGTTTCTTACAGTAGGTTATCATTCTAATACAAGGTAATAATCATATTCAAACTTTGGTTCAATTTCTATAACTATAACAATCTTATTTCAAGTGATGATCTTACTTGAACTTGTTTTCGTGTCATGATTTTGCTTCAAGAACTTTGAGCCATCCAAGGATCCATTGAAGCTAGATCCATTTTTCTCTTTTCCAGTAGGTTCATCCAAGGAACTTAAGGTAGTAATGATGTTCATAACATCATTCGATTCATACATATAAAGCTATCTTATTCGAAGGTTTAAACTTGTAATCACTAGAACATAGTTTAGTTAATTCTAAACTTGTTCGCAAACAAAAGTTAATCCTTCTAACTTGACTTTTAAAATCAACTAAACACATGTTCTATATCTATATGATATGCTAACTTAATGATTTAAAACCTGGAAACACGAAAAACACCGTAAAACCGGATTTACGCCGTCGTAGTAACACCGCGGGCTGTTTTGGGTTAGTTAATTAAAAACTATGATAAACTTTGATTTAAAAGTTGTTATTCTGAGAAAATGATTTTTATTATGAACATGAAACTATATCCAAAAATTATGGTTAAACTCAAAGTGGAAGTATGTTTTCTAAAATGGTCATCTAGACGTCGTTCTTTCGACTGAAATGACTACCTTTACAAAAACGACTTGTAACTTATTTTTCCGACTAGAAACCTATACTTTTTTTGTTTAGATTCATAAAATAGAGTTCAATATGAAACCATAGCAATTTGATTCACTCAAAACGGATTTAAAATGAAGAAGTTATGGGTAAAACAAGATTGGATAATTTTTCTCATTTTAGCTACGTGAAAATTGGTAACAAATCTATTCCAACCATAACTTAATCAACTTGTATTATATATTATGTAATCTTGAGATACCATAGACACGTATACAATGTTTCGACCTATCATGTCGACACATCTATATATATTTCGGAACAACCATAGACACTCTATATGTGAATGTTGGAGTTAGCTATACAGGGTTGAGGTTGATTCCAAAATATATATAGTTTGAGTTGTGATCAATACTGAGATACGTATACACTGGGTCGTGGATTGATTCAAGATAATATTTATCGATTTATTTCTGTACATCTAACTGTGGACAACTAGTTGTAGGTTACTAACGAGGACAGCTGACTTAATAAACTTAAAACATCAAAATATATTAAAAGTGTTGTAAATATATTTTGAACATACTTTGATATATATGTATATATTGTTATAGGTTCGTGAATCAACCAGTGGCCAAGTCTTACTTCCCGACGAAGTAAAAATCTGTGAAAGTGAGTTATAGTCCCACTTTTAAAATCTAATATTTTTGGGATGAGAATACATGCAGGTTTTATAAATGATTTACAAAATAGACACAAGTAATTGAAACTACATTCTATGGTTGAATTATCGAAATCGAATATGCCCCTTTTTATTAAAGTCTGGTAATCTAAGAATTAGGGAACAGACACCCTAATTGACGCGAATCCTAAAGATAGATCTATTGGGCCTAACAAACCCCATCCAAAGTACCGGATGCTTTAGTACTTCGAAATTTATATCATATCCGAAGGGTGTCCCGGAATGATGGGGATATTCTTATATATGCATCTTGTTATTGTCGGTTACCAGGTGTTCACCATATGAATGATTTTTATCTCTATGTATGGGATGTGTATTGAAATATGAAATCTTGTGGTCTATTGTTACGATTTGATATATATAGGTTAAACCTATAACTCACCAACATTTTTGTTGATGTTTTAAGCATGTTTATTCTCAGGTGATTATTAAGAGCTTCCGCTGTCGCATACTTAAATAAGGACAAGATTTGGAGTCCATGCTTGTATGATATTGTGTAAAAACTGCATTCAAGAAACTTATTTTGTTGTAACATATTTGTATTGTAAACCATTATGTAATGGTCGTGTGTAAACAGGATATTTTAGATTATCATTATTTGATAATCTACGTAAAGCTTTTTAAACCTTTATTGATGAAATAAAGGTTATGGTTTGTTTAAAAATGAATGCAGTCTTTGAAAAACGTCTCATATAGAGGTCAAAACCTCGCAACGAAATCAATTAATATGGAACGTTTTTAATCAATAAGAACGGGACATTTCACTAGTGCTGCTGCTGGTGTTTGTAACCTTTGCACCATATTCTCCAAAGCCACTACCCGAGCGCGAAGCTCGTTGACTTCTTCTATTACACTGGGGTAATTGTCGGTTCGGACGAGCGGATAGATAACATCTAGAATTTGGTGTAGTATATAATCATGACGAGATACTCTGGAAATGAGAGAGAAAATGGTGTTTCGGACAGGTTCGCCGGTAAGTGCTTCAGGTTCATTGCCAAGAGGGCAACGTGGTGGATGAAAGGGATCACCTTCTTCTTGTCTCCAATGGTTAAGTAGATTACGAACCCATCCCCAATTCATCCAAAATAGATGATGGATAATTGGTTGATCCATTCCGGTCACACTGCTTTTGGAACTTGAGTGGAATTCCATTTCGGAATCCGAGGGACTTGAACTAATGACGAATTCCATTTCGTACGATTGAATAAAGAATTTTTTCAATATGAAATGATTTTTCGGCTATCGGGTGGTATTCTAATTATATAGAGCAAAAGGTTTCGTAGATTACGAAGGAATTTATGAAATATGTCAGTCAAAGTTTACAGTAACAGATACGCTAAGATATGAATTAGCAGATACGCTAAGATATGAATTTTGTCTATACACTATTCATGCAATCAATGCAATAAGATGTGTCTAGACTAAGAATGATAAGCAGGTAATTTCCGACAAAAATGATGAGCAAAACTTTTGACATGCAAACACGGTCGAAGTCCAGACTCACTAATGCATCCTAACGACTATCAGTTAGACACACTAATATAGACCTGGTTCACTAAGACCACCGCTCTGATACCAACTGAAAGGACCCGTTCATATACATTATAAACGATTCACAATAGTTGATTACATCGCGAGGTATTTAACCTCTATATGATACATTTGACAAACATTGCATTCGTTTTTAAAAGATAAACTTTCTTTACAACGAAAGTTGACGGCATGCACACCATTTGATAATACATCCAACTATAATTGACATAATAATAATCTTGATAAACTCAATGACTCGAATGCAACGTCTTTTAAAATATGCCATGAATGACTCCAAGTAATATACTTAAAATGAGCTAATGCACAGCGGAAGATTTCTTTAATACCTGAGAATAAACATGCTTTAAAGTATCAACCAAAAGGTTGGTGAGTTCATAGGTTTATCATAACAATCATTTCAATATATTAATAGACCACAAGATTTCCGTTTATAAATATATGTACACTCGCAAGTGTATAAAAGTATTCTATAAGTTGTAGGCACCCGGTAACAAGCCTTAACGTTCATATTTTACCCTCTGAAGTACACCAGATCAGGTGTGTTTAAAATAACCTCGAAGTACTAAAGCATCCCATAGTCAGGATGGGGTTTGTCAGGCCCAATAGATCTATTTTTAGGATTCGCGCCTACTGTAAATAGACAAGTAGTTTAATGTTACCAAGCTAAGGGTATATTTCTGGTTTAAACCCACGTAGAATTAGTTTTAGTACTTGTGCCTATTTCGTAAAACATTTATAAAAACAGCGCATGTATTCTCAGTCCCAAAAATATATATAAAAGGGAGCAAATGAAACTCACCATACTGTATTTCATAGTAAAAATACATATAACGTCATTTAACAAGTGCAAGGTTGGCCTCGGATTCACGAACGTATCAATATTGTGATTCAATATTGCAGGAAAGTACGTAGACGCAATGAAAATGATAAACGTTAGGTTGACCTCACGAGCAATACCCTCGAACAATACACATAACCTCCATAGCTATAACTGATGTGAAGCGAGGTGTATATAAAATAGTTTATATTTTACTAGGAAAAACTATTAAATATGATACAATTTTACACAAGATATTTATTTATTTATAGAATGGATATACTTAAACCTTGCTACAACACTTATAGGCAGTGTACCTAATCGTACAGTAGTGTAGTTTTTAGTAAGTCCGGTTCGTTCCACAGGGAAATCTTTAAACAAAGCTCAACGCTATATTAGTTTACTTTTATAAAAATACAAATATATATATAGGTAATATTATTATTATAAAGGGGGGTTTTTACCGTTTAATGACCGGTTTGTCGATTTTAAGATTTTAGTCGCAGTTAAAACCTAATGTAAAATATAAAATAAATACAAGACTTAAATTAAAGCGTAAAGTAAATAACGATAATGAAATTACAATAAATAAAAGTGCGATAATTAGAAGTGCAATTAAATATAAAATAAAGGAAATTAAATATGAAATAAAAGAATTATGCTTATTTAAACTTCCGTAATCATGATGTTTGACGTGTTGATTTTAGTTTTATTCCCATGGGTTAATTGTCCTTTGTCCTGGATTATTTAATATGTCCGTCTGGTTTTTGTCCATAACAGTCCATCAGTCATAAATATAAAGTGCGAGTGTCCTCATCAAATTATTATTATACCCGAAGTTAAATATTCCAACTAATTGGGGATTCGAATTGTAACAAGGTTTTAATACTTTGTTTAATGAATACACCAGGTTATCGACTGCGTGTAAACCAAGGTTTTACTACTTTGTTAACAATTACACCAATTACCCTTGAATGTAATTTCACCCCTGTTTTAATTATTCTAGTGGCTATTAATCCATTCCCGTGTCCGGTTAAATGAACGATTATTCGTACATATAAATACCCCGCCCATCGTGTCCGATCGAGTGTATATGATAATTTATAGGGACGCCCAATTGTAAATCTTTATATTAACATTAACAAACTTTCATTTAGTTAAACAAATATAAAGCCCATTAATAGCCCATAGTCTAATTTCCACAAGTGTCGTTCTTTTGTCCAAACCCCAATTATGGTACAAAGCCCAATTACCCAATTTTAGTAATTAGCCCAACATCATGATTACTTCGTTTTAAATAAGCATAATAATAACTTAGCTACGAGACATTAATATAAAAAAGTTGAACATAACTTACAATGATTAAAAATAGCGTAGCGTTACACGGACAGAATTTCGACTTACACCCTTACAACATTCGCTAACATACCCTTATTATTAGAATTATAATTAAAATTAAAATTAAAATATAAATTATATATATATATATCGTATATATTGAGAGAGATTAAAATTATGTATAAAACTCGGCAGAAAACTGGCTTTATATAGGACCTGACCAGCAATTTCACTCCATGCGACTCGCATGGATTTGTGCCTCTGGCCATGCGAGTCGCATGGCCACCCTGGATCCAGCCAAATTGATTTGTTTTCTTCTTGCCGACGTAATATAATAATAATATATAATATAATATATAATTATATATAATTATATATAATTATATATATATTATATTATATTCTTGTGCATAGTAGACTAGATTTTTTTTGGTCCGTTGCGTCGGGCGTTTCTTCTTGGCTCAGGTCCCGGTTCCGGATTTTCGGACGTCTTCGCGTATTATTTTATATCGTGTACTTTGCGTCTTGTAACTTGTACTCTTGTCATTTTGAGACGTTCCTCATCAATATTTTGAACCTTTTTAATTGTATCTTGTACTTTTTAGCTCTTTGGACCTTTTTGTCTTCAATTTGTCGAATCTGCCTTTTATCTTCTCTTTTTAAAATTTAAACGAATATCGCTTGTAAATCGAACAATACCAACTAAAATCTTGTCTTTCTTGAGGAATAATGCTATGAAATATATGTTCGTTTTTAGCATTATCAAATATTCCCACACTTGAGCGTTGCTTGTCCTCAAGCAATATTGTCTTGAAATACTAGAATCACTTCTTTATTCTTCACACTTTGTACATCAGTGATTTCTATACGGCGGTATAAACAATGGTAGTAACGATATGGTTTACAGTCCCACATGACTATAAAAATTTAGATCCATTAAGGAAATTGGATCTTTATGAAAACATTTGATCTTTCGAAATCTAGTTTTTACCCTAGATAAGTTTTCCGGAATAACCCTTTACCGGTGTTTGCAAAATATTTTTGTGAGTTTGGTGGGTTTCAGATTTGAAAATTTTAGCTCAAAACTTGCGGTTTTGTGTCACCCACTTGCTAACCTTGTATTTGGAAAGCAACACGTCCAGTTTACTTGTCCCGTATATTACCTTTCGGTAAACTACCGTCCGGTTGTAAAGGAAAGCGTTGAACAAGCAACTGTTAAGGCAATGTCCCGTGACATGCTTTTGATTATGGTCTATAACGTGTCGGACGCAATTACTATCCTTGGTAGGAGCAATAGTAAAGCTCACCCTTATAATTTGTCGGTTTGGCACAAAGTCCTGTCTTTGACCATGTTATGCAACCACCGTTCTTACGGTTGACACCCGATTTAGTTCAGGTGACCTAATGAATTCCAGGTGAATTCCTAGGATTTTACGTTCAATGGTAATGAACGCATTGAAAATGGGTTTTCAGAAAACAAATCGGTTTGTATTTTTGATCAAAATATTTTCTCGTTCAAGCTCGAGTTTAGATATCATCGAATTCCATGAGTTTGTAATTCTCAATCTTTAAGGTCAATCTCAAGGATTGAGTAATATCAGGCTTAAAAGCTGATTTTTGATCTTTAAAGGAGATTATCCTTTCTGGGGATCTGATTCATTAGTCTTATCAAGCTAATTTGCACGGTGCCTCCCCATTGTACGAGATAAATCCTTCTCATGGTTAGGATAAATCTGACCACTTGGCGACCCTGTTTGATGCTGAGGTCCGTGGATTTTCAGCCGATTTTAGTGATGACTTTTCTAGATTTTTCGTCAACCTACAGCTGGTCTGGACGACAACTTCATGACCTAAATCAAGAAGCGCGTGTCTTTTTCGGAAGACTTTACTTCCTTTTAATGATGGAATTGATTCATCGTGTAGATCCATCTCTTCTTTTCTTTCATCGGGTAAAACAGTTTAGTTTAGTTCAAAGCAAAAGTATTTTCAGTTATTTGCTACAGATATATGTGGCATATGTTTAAAATAACTTGGTAAATTTTCCCACACTTGGCTTTTATTTTCCTTTTTATCGTCCTCTATTCCATTTTAAATGAATTTTAACATTTTAGTTTGTTTCTCAATTTATGTCCTTTCCGAGGTAACAATAATTTCGGTGTTAAAACCTAGTTTTATCGTTCATAAATATGTATAAACATGATTTGAATTCATTTAATTGAAAATTTTGAAAAATTTTACTAGAATTGGGTAGTCAGTATATAAGACTAGGGCTGTTCTTTTTTATCAGAGAGCACTAGATTCTAATACAACTACTGCTTTACTAGTATTTTTAATGGTAACCAAGTGTATAAAGTAAAAATTTTTAAAATCCGAAAGAATTTAACCCCTTCCCACACTTAAGATCTTGCAATGCCCTCATTTGCAAGAAATCAGTAACAATTTAAATTATTGAGGGTGATTTGTGTGAAAATGATTAAATTTTTACCAAAGTTTCCAAATATATTGGCGTTTGTTTGCTGAATGATAAATGGTGCACGTCATTTGTTCATTCCGTCTTGTTGTTATTTCACATACATTTTGCATCATTGTCGTCAAAACGCGTTGTTTTACCCTGTTTTGTGCATAAAAGAGAATACATACAATACAAATATAATCATACATGCAATTTGAAATGGAACTTTGGCATCCCACTTTCAAACTATAAGAAAAATATTAGTACACAATAATAATAAGAATATCAAACATTACATAAACGTAATAAAAATGTTAAGTGTTTAAAATAATAAAAATATAAATTACCAACTTATCTCTACTGATCAGGAGGTGGGTTAGGAGGAAAATTAGGATATGGATCCCAATTCATGTTCGCGTCCGGGTTCCATGGCTGATTATAGGTGAACTAGTATGCTGCGTCATAATCATATGAATCATAGGGTGGTCTCATTTCTAGCTGATGTGCGGGATAGTATGCGGGTCGGGTCGGATAATACATCTCGCCAGGCTGCAACTGGCTTATAATTTGGCGCTGATGATAATCCCATCGGCCATGCTCTCGTTGCCGGGAATGCTCGTAGTCATTCCGACGTTGCCATGCCTCGTACTGCATATGCCTATCATAGTTCGTCATGTATTCATCCTCCATACGAATGCCTAAATCAAGAGCAGTCTCCCGAACAACTCCTATAATGTTGTTCGCCTCCTCCATCTCGTCATCCGAACCTCTCTCTACCTGTCGCTGAGGTCCCTCGTATCGATATACCCGACCACGTCTCATCAATAATACCCTTGCACCGTGATAAAGGTTTGAACTTATAGTTTCACCTTCGTCCTCTATTTCGTTCATTGGACCCCCTTGGTGCTTATCCACACCTAAATACTCTCCAATGAGAGTAATGAAAATACCACCACCTATAATACTCCCCGATTTCATCCCCGAAACTACATTAGCGAGATAATAACCAACACAATAGGGAATGTTAACGAAACTCCTCGGGTCTCTAATACACTTGAGGTAGAACAAATCGTTTACGGTCAATTTCTCCTTATTCTTACCCCTTTGTGTAATTGTGTTTGCTAAGAATCTATGAATCACCCGGAGTTCAGCTCTGTCTATATCTAAGTATGTATGATTTCCACTGGCGTGAAATTCATTAAAGTGGGACATACGCCTCCAGACGGCGTTAATATCAAATTCCCTATCTATCCTTTCTCCTTGGGCAATCAGGCTATTACAGTCGGGGCTCAAAAGTTCAGCAGGGGTGTAAATCTTTACCTTTCTCCTGAAGGGGTTGAGACTACTGAATCTAGGCATGAATATTGTGAAATTTTTGCAAGAAATTTGGTGAAAATTGGTGAAAAATTGAGAGAGTTTGGGAGGTTTTCGTATGTGTTTGTGTGTGTATTGTGAGAGACAGGAGCAGATTCGCTGGATAAATTGATCCTGTCCAGTTTTTGGCTGCCATTCGACTCGCATGGTATAAGCCTTTCCCCCATGCGACTCGCATGGGGGTATTTTCCAGGTAAATATTTTATTTTATTTTTTTTTTTATAAAAACCTTATACTTTTAAAACATAAAATTTAATAAAATTTTAAAAATTTTGTTTCTTTTTAAGACGAGGTCGTTTCGGGACGATGCCCTAGTCCGTCCCTCGACAAAATTTTAAAATTTTGTCATTTTCAAGCGATTGTTTTAAAAGCTTAGATTTTTGGATTTTTCTATTTTTTTTGGCATACTTTAAATCAATAAGATTAAAAATAATGATAATAAAAGTTCTCGTCCCTCCCTTGGGTAAAGCAATTTCGGTTCAAAGACCTAGTCTTCAACTTACGACGAATTTTAAAAATCATATTTTTAACTTAATGAGATAAAGTAAATTTTTGTTTTTAAATTCACACAACTTAAATATAAAATTCAAAATTAATATTAAAAATTCACACCAAACTCAAAATTTGAAATGCATAAAATTAAAAATTCATATTTTAAAAATTCACACCAGACTTAATTTGAAAATTCATATTATAAATTCACACCAAACTTATATTAATTTTTCAAATATTTACAATTTTAAATATATTGTTTTTACAAAGTTTACAATATTAATTTAAGATTTAAATATTAATTTTAAAAATATGGTAAAAATAAAATTAAAAATCTTTTTGTCTTTTTATCCCACTTTAATCAATCAAATATTATCAAAAATATGCGCCCCTCTTTTCGGTAAAGTAATTTCGGTTCCAAGACCTAATTTAACTCATGACGAATTTTTGAAATATTTTGGGTTGATTGATTAAAGATATTTATACCTTAAGAATAAACGTTAAATTTCGCAGTGATGTAATAAATTTTTGAACGATATCAATAATTTCGGTCGCCAAACCTAATTTTATTTAATACCAATTTAATACTTTTTAGCGAACAAATTAGCGTTTATTATCAAAAGGTTAAAAATAAAAATAAAAATAAAAACTGTACAGACATACCTGTGAAATAGATTTCTTAGTTATATGATCTATTCCATTCATAAGATAGTCGGTTTAATTGATTTTCCATGGCTGCATAGGCGTAACCTCGAGCATTCATTGTCTTTTCTTCTAAACATATGAACGGTCCGTCTCTGCATAAAGTAACAAATTCGGTATTTGAATAGGTTTGATTATTTGAACATTTACCTCCATGTGACCATTTTCCGCATTTGTGACATCGTTCTAGGTGTCGTGCTCTTCTTTTTGCTGCGGATTTTGATTTTCCTTTACCAAATTGTAACTTATTATCTTCGCATCTGGATCCTTTTCTAACTCCGTCCATTCTTTCTCTAATTACTGATACTAATTCACTCGGTAGTATATCATTATTTCTTTTAGTGATCAAAGCGTGTAGCATTAGACCATGGTTTAGTTCACAGGCAGTCTTCATTTTGTAAAAACCTAAAAAAAATAAAAATTCAGAATGGGGGGAGAAGACTAGTTCTTTAGGGTCTGCTAGGGAAAGACCATACGTGTTCCATTTTCGAGAACTACACGAAAACAGACAATCTAACTCTAACAGAAATACATATTATCCTTTAAAGACTTGATTCTCCCCACACTTAGTTAGCTGTGGTGTCAAAATTGTGATTAACTTCGTTGTCGACTTCCATCGGACCATGTATGTAATGTTTAACTCTGTGACCATTAACTTTAAATTCAATCCCATTTGAATTTATTAATTCTATCGTTCCGTATGGGAAAACTCTTTTGACTATGAATGGTCCAGACCATCTTGATTTCAATTTTCCAGGAAATAGTTTGAATCGTGAATTGAAAAGAAGAACTCTGTCTCCTTCTTTAAATTCTTTTGAACTTCTGATTCTTTTATCATGCCATTTCTTCGTTCTTTCTTTATAGATTAACGAATTTTCGTATGCTTCATGTCTTAATTCTTCTAATTCATTTAGTTGACTTAATCGTAGACGTCCGGCTTCATGTAAATCAAGATTACATGTCTTCAAAGCCCAAAATGCTTTGTGTTCAATTTCTACTGGAAGATGACACGCTTTTCCATAAACAAGTCTAAAAGGTGTGGTTCCAATTGGAGTTTTGTAGGCTGTTCTAAAAGCCCAGAGTGCATCCTCCAATTTAATGGACCATTCCTTCAGATTTGATCCTACGGTTTTCTCTAGAATACGTTTTAAAGCTCGGTTGGTATTTTCAACTTGTCCACTTGTTTGTGGATGATATGCGGTGGAGATTTTATGAGTTACTCCATATCTTTTAAGAACTTTCTCAAGTTGATTATTACAGAAATGAGTACCCCGATCACTTATTAAAGCTTTCGGTGTTCCAAACCTTGCAAAAAGACGTTTTAAAAAGTTGACTACAACTCGTGCATCATTAGTTGGGAGAGCTTGTGCTTCCGCCCATTTAGATACATAATCAATGGCTACGAGTATATATAGATTATTATGAGATTTTGGAAATGGACCCATAAAGTCAATACCCCAAATGTCAAATACTTCACATACTTGGATGACATTTTGTGGCATTTCATCACGTTGACTTATTTTTCCGGCCCTTTGACATGCATCACAGGATTTGCAAAGAAGGTGTGCATCTTTGTAAATTGTAGGCCAATAGAATCCAGCTTCATAAACTTTTCTTGCTGTTAGTTGAGGCCCATAATGCCCTCCTGTTGGTCCTGTGTGACAATGGTTTAAAATTTTACTAGCTTCATCTCCAAATACACATCGGTGTATTATTCCATCGGGACAACTTTTAAACAGATGTGGATCTTCCCAGAAATAGTGTTTTATATCACTGAAGAATTTCTTTCGTCTTTGGTACGATAATCCTTTTTCAAGGAATCCACAAACTAAGTAGTTTGCATAGTCTGCAAACCATGGGATTTCTTTATAATCTATCTTCAATAGATATTCATCAGGAAAGTTGTCTTGTATGGCCGATTCATTTAGAACTTCTAATTCGGGATTTTCAAGACGAGAAAGATGATCAGCGGCGAGATTTTCTGCTCCTCTTTTATCTCGGATTTCAATATCAAACTCTTGTAAGAGTAAGATCCAACGGATTAATCTTGGTTTTGCATCTTGTTTTGAAAATAGGTATCTAAGAGCAGAATGGTCGGTATAGACCACCGTTTTTGCTAGAACGAGATATGATCGAAATTTGTCAAAAGCAAAGACAATAGCAAGGAGTTCTTTTTCAGTAGTTGTATAGTTCGTTTGTGCTCCTTGTAACGTCTTACTAGCATAATATATAGGTTGAAATCGTTTTTCAATCCTTTGTCCTAAAACGGCTCCCATTGCAAAATCACTTGCATCGCACATTAGTTCAAATGGTAGATTCCAATTTGGTGTTATCATGATCGGTGCATTAGTGAGTTTTTCTTTAAGAATATTAAAAGATTTGATACACTCATCCGAAAAGATGAATGGCGCATCCTTTTCTAGGAGTTTATTCATAGGAGTGGCAATTTTAGAAAAATCTTTTATGAAACGTCGGTAAAAACCGGCATGCCCTAGAAAACTCCTAACTCCTCTAACATTGGTGGGATGTGGAAGTTTAGCAATTACATCTACTTTAGCTCTATCCACTTCAATTCCTTCTTTTGAAATTTTATGTCCAAGAACGATGCCTTCTTTAACCATGAAATGGCATTTCTCCCAATTAAGTACTAGATTTGATTTTTCGCATCTAATTAGCATTCGTTCCAGATTAACTAGACATGATTTAAATGTATCACCGAAGACTGAAAAGTCATCCATGAATACTTCCATGCATTCTTCTATCATGTCATGAAAAATCGCCATCATACACCTTTGAAAGGTTGCAGGGGCGTTACAAAGTCCAAATGGCATGCGTTTGTAAGCAAAAGTACCATAAGGGCACGTGAATGTGGTTTTCTCTTGGTCTTCGGGTGCTATTGGAATTTGAAAATATCCGGAAAATCCATCTAGAAAACAATAGTAACTATTTCCGGCTAATCTTTCCAACATTTGATCTATGAAAGGTAAGGGAAAGTGATCTTTTCTGGTGGCGTCATTTAATTTTCTATAATCAATACATACACGCCATCCTGTTACAGTCCTAGTAGGAATAAGCTCATTTTTCTCATTTGTAATGACAGTCATGCCACCCTTCTTAGGCACGCATTGAACTGGGCTTACCCATGGACTATCAGAGATTGGATAAATTAAACCTGCATCTAGCAGTTTAATAATCTCTTTCTTAACTACATCTTGCATATTAGGATTTAGTCTTCGTTGACGTTGCACATACGTTTTATGACCTTCTTCCATAAGGATTTTATGTGTGCAATACGAAGGACTTATTCCTTTAATATCATGAATCTTCCATGCAATGGCTGGTTTATGAGCTTTCAACACAGAAATGAGTTGTGATTTCTCATTTTCAGTAAGAGAAGACGATATTATTACAGGTAATTCAGATTCACCATGTAAATAAGCGTATTCCAAATGGTTTGGAAGTGGCTTTAACTCTAATTTCGGAGGTTCTTCTATCGATGATTTATATCGATATCTGTCTTCTTCTTTTAGCATTTGAATTTCTTCTGTTGTTGGTTCATATCCATTAGCTATAAGTGTAGCTAACATTTCAGCTTCATCAATTGGTTCATTACCTTCTCCTAAAGAACATTCTCCTGTTCCTTGTAATTCTGGAAATTCTTCTAATAATTCTGCATGTGCATCTATAGTTTGAATATAATAACATGTATCATCTGCAGATTGTGGTTGTTGCATTGCTCTATCCACTGAAAAGGTAACACTCTCATCCTCTATACTTAGGGTCAATTTCTTACCGAACACGTCTATCATCTGCCTGTCACGCGGGTGACCCGGGTTCGATCCCCGGCAGCGGCGCCAAAAATACTTGATGTGAAGCGAGGTGTATATAAAATAGTTTATATTTTACTAGGAAAAACTATTAAATACGATACAATTTTACACAAGATATTTATTTATTTATAGAATGGATATACTTAAACCTTGCTACAACACTTATAGGCAGTGTACCTAATCGTACAGTAGTGTAGTTTTTAGTAAGTCCTGTTCGTTCCACAGGGAAATCTTTAAACAAAGCTCAACGCTATATTAGTTTACTTTTATAAAAATACAAATATATATATAGGTAATATTATTATTATAAAGGGGGGTTTTTACCGTTTAATGACCGGTTTGTCGATTTTAAGATTTTAGTCGCAGTTAAAACCTAATGTAAAATATAAAATAAATACAAGACTTAAATTAAAGCGTAAAGTAAATAACGATAATGAAATTACAATAAATAAAAGTGCGATAATTAGAAGTGCAATTAAATATAAAATAAAGGAAATTAAATATGAAATAAAAGAATTATGCTTATTTAAACTTCCGTAATCATGATGTTTGACGTGTTGATTTTAGTTTTATTCCCATGGGTTAATTGTCCTTTGTCCTGGATTATTTAATATGTCCGTCTGGTTTTTGTCCATAACAGTCCATCAGTCATAAATATAAAGTGCGAGTGTCCTCATCAAATTATTGTTATACCCGAAGTTAAATATTCCAACTAATTGGGGATTCGAATTGTAACAAGGTTTTAATACTTTGTTTAATGAATACACCAGGTTATCGACTGCGTGTAAACCAAGGTTTTACTACTTTGTTAACAATTACACCAATTACCCTTGAATGTAATTTCACCCCTGTTTTAATTATTCTAGTGGCTATTAATCCATTCCCGTGTCCGGTTAAATGAACGATTATTCGTACATATAAATACCCCGCCCATCGTGTCCGATCGAGTGTATATGATAATTTATAGGGACGCCCAATTGTAAATCTTTATATTAACATTAACAAACTTTCATTTAGTTAAACAAATATAAAGCCCATTAATAGCCCATAGTCTAATTTCCACAAGTGTCGTTCTTTTGTCCAAACCCCAATTATGGTACAAAGCCCAATTACCCAATTTTAGTAATTAGCCCAACATCATGATTACTTCGTTTTAAATAAGCATAATAATAACTTAGCTACGAGACATTAATATAAAAAAGTTGAACATAACTTACAATGATTAAAAATAGCGTAGCGTTACACGGACAGAATTTCGACTTACACCCTTACAACATTCGCTAACATACCCTTATTATTAGAATTATAATTAAAATTAAAATTAAAATATAAATTATATATATATATATCGTATATATTGAGAGAGATTAAAATTATGTATAAAACTCGGCAGAAAACTGGCTTTATATAGGACCTGACCAGCAATTTCACTCCATGCGACTCGCATGGATTTGTGCCTCTGGCCATGCGAGTCGCATGGCCACCCTGGATCCAGCCAAATTGATTTGTTTTCTTCTTGCCGACGTAATATAATAATAATATATAATATAATATATAATTATATATAATTATATATATATTATATTATATTCTTGTGCATAGTAGACTAGATTTTTTTTGGTCCGTTGCGTCGGGCGTTTCTTCTTGGCTCAGGTCCCGGTTCCGGATTTTCGGACGTCTTCGCGTATTATTTTATATCGTGTACTTTGCGTCTTGTAACTTGTACTCTTGTCATTTTGAGACGTTCCTCATCAATATTTTGAACCTTTTTAATTGTATCTTGTACTTTTTAGCTCTTTGGACCTTTTTGTCTTCAATTTGTCGAATCTGCCTTTTATCTTCTCTTTTTAAAATTTAAACGAATATCGCTTGTAAATCGAACAATACCAACTAAAATCTTGTCTTTCTTGAGGAATAATGCTATGAAATATATGTTCGTTTTTAGCATTATCAATAACCCATAATTTTCTTAGCTCTATCCCGTTTGAAAACTTATTTTGAAATCGTCTGAATATAACTCCATCGTAGTATTTTATGTATACTAATAATATCTTGAAATAATACTAAGTAAATATATATATGTAATTTGATTGAGAGAGTTTAGAGAAATATATTTTCAAATTTCTATGAAATAATGAAACCTATTGAATTCTATTTATAATAGATTTTTGAATTATTAAAGTGAATTATTAAAGTATGAATTATTAAAGTGAATTATTAAAGTATGAATTATTAAAGTGAATTATTAAAGTATGAATTATTAAAGTGAATCATTAAAGTATGAACTATTAAAGTGAATTATTAAAGTATGAATTATTAAAGTGAATTATTAAAATATGAATTATTAAAGTTAAAGTAAAGAAAAAGTAAAGTAAAAGTAAAGTAAAGGTAAAGTTAAAGTATAGTAAATGTATAAAACTATGTACGTATAATACGCGTATAAATATATTTAATATTAATTTAAATCGTTATATCATAAAACATTTTAGAAAAGTAGAATTATATATATTCATAATAGGTTTCAAGTTTTTAAATTACAGTCTGTTGGTGAAGCATGGGATAAAGTCCAAAGGTTTAATAAACGTATGAAATCATCTTAATAAAAAATGTCGAGTTACTTAACTTGTCGATATCCAACATCTAAATTATTTACACTCCACGTTCTTACTTATAGATCACTTTACCATTTTCTGAATATTGTCAAAAAGAATAGATTTCTTAAATCACAGTGGACCTCATAACATTGGCCCGTAATCATATCATAATGTATCTGATAATTCAATCATTTGATATTATCTCTTAATTCTGTCGATAAATATATCGAAACAAATACGTTCATGTAAAGTATCATATATATCAAATACTTTGTTAATGTTTTCAGTTATTATATATTATATATACATATCTATATACACATAATTGTTCGTGAATCGTCGAACACGGTCAAAGGGTAATTGATTACATGAATGTAGTTCCAAACTTTTTGAGATTCAACATTACAAATTCTGCTTATCGTGTCGGAAACATATAAAGGTTAGGTTTAAATTTGGTCGGAAATTTCCGGGTCGTCACATAATGATGCTCTTCAAATACTACAAAATGTTTATTTCTAAGATTTTGAAGATCTCTGCGAACGTGCAGATTAATTTGTAGATGATATATTAAAATTTCAACCTAGAAATTCTGTTGTTTATTCAGTGTTCTCTTTTGTAATTAATGATATGTATATGATGATGTTTTTTGTTTTATAATTGTTATGTTTTGAAGAACTAGTTCCTTGTATTATTTGTAGATATCTTGACTACGAAATTGGTTTGGCGAGTAGGGAATATCGCTTAGCCATTTGTTTAAATCCTATCCATAATGATTTTCATTTTGGAGGATGTCTACCTTCGGGAGCTAGAAACATCCCTTAAGTAGGTAGATATCGGTTTCTTGAATTCACTATTTATATTTCAAGAATTGCAATGATTTATTGTTTCTTTATTATTCATGAAAATTCGAATTTTACGTTTGCTTGATACTACATGCTTTTTGGACAATTGTCCTAAGCGTATAACGACTAAGCGTAAAATTTCTTCAAATGCATTGCATTCCATGTTCTTGGCAAATCTTTTTCTGATGGTGTTGCCAATATGTATGCCCCATGGCCATTTATCTTTTGTATTTTGTATGGTCCTTACCATCTTGGTCCCAATTTTCCTTGGTCCGCTTGTCGACTTGCCTCATTATTCCTTAGTACTAAATCCCCTTCTTTAAACTCCACAAATTTAACTTTCTTAATATAGTATCATGCAATCTTTGGTTTGTTATCTGCTTACCGGATTGCCGCCATAATTCGCCGTTCTTCCAAAAGATTCAAGTTTTCTCTTATAGCTTCTTCATTGCTCTCCGCATGAAAGGCTGCTATTCGATGTGTTGGTATTCTTATTTCTGCTGGGAGTACTGCTTCTGATCCATAGACCAAACTGAATGGTGTTTCTACACTACTATCTTTTCGTATAGTCCGGTGTGCCCATTATACTTGTGATAACTCATCAAACCATCCTGTTCGACTTAAACCCAATCATGCCTTTATTCCTGCCACAATTTCCCTATTCGTAACTTTTACTTGCCCATTCGCCTGCAGATGTGCTACAAATATAAATGTTTGTGTTATATCCAATTCTTCACACCAGCTTTTGAAAGGATTTTTGGCAAATTGTTTCCCATTATCACACACAATTTCTTTTGGCAAACCATATCTGCAAACGATGTCATCCCATAGAAACTGTTTTATCTTATTCCTTGTGATAGTTTAGAGTGGTTTCGCTTCAATCCATTTTATGATATACTCAATTGGGACTACTAGAAATTTCACATTTCCCACTCATGTTGGAAATGGTCCCATGATGTCTATTGCCCATTTACAAAATGGCCATGTAGAAGACATTGGGATCATTTCGTATTTCGACATTCACGATACTGGTGCATGCATTTGGCAAGCTTCAACTTTTTACACTATTTCTTCCGTATCCCTGTACATGCTAGGCCAAAAATATCCATGTTGCATTATTTTTGCTACTAGTGTTCTGAAACCTGAATATTGTCCACACACCCCTTCATGTATTTCTCTAATGATATTCGCTGCTTTCTTTGTCGCTTCACAACTAAAAGTGCCTCATACTCAGCCTCATCATTCGATGCATGGAAACTGAATTTTAGAGCATATGTATGCTCCTCTCTTTCTGGGTTAATTAATATTAGCCCTGCTCCTGCTCCATCTATGCTAGAAGCGCCATCAGTATATAACTCCCATGTTTGTGGTGTTTCAGCTTCCTCGCTTTGTTCAGTTCGCTCTCAGGATACTTATACTAAAAAATCTGCTAGTATTTGCAGGATTTCTTGGTTCAAAACTTATTTCATGTTCTCCTAATTCTATTGCCCATTTTCCAATCTTCCCGATGTCTCTGGTTTGACCAATATTTGTTTAATTGTTTTATATGTTATTATCCTTATTGGATGTGCTTGAAAATATCTTCGTAATCGTCTAGCAGAGTGAACCAAACAGTATACCAATTTTTCAATCGGTTTTTAATTCATTTAATGTACCTGCAAAGCTTTACTTACAAAAAAAATGGGCATCTGTACTTTTTCTATTTTCCCTATAAGAACAGAGATTACCGCTTCTCTTATTGTTGACATGTATAATATCAATTTTTCTCATTCAATCGGTGCCATTAAAGTTGGTAATTCTTTCAATAACTTCTTTATATCTTGAAATGCTGCTTCTGCTTCTGCTGTCCATGAAAGTTCTTTTTGATTGATGCATCCGTTTAATATACTGAAAAATGGGACGGATCTTTCTGCAGCTTTTGACAAGAATCTTATTAGAGCTGCTAACTTCCCATTTAAAATTTATACCTCCTTTTTACTAGGTGATTTCATATCCTCAATTGCTTGAATTTTCTTTGGATTTGCTTTAATTCCTCTAGGTGTTACCCAGTAACCTAAAAACTTTCCTTCCTCAACCCCGAATGTGCAATTTTTGGGATTTAATTTCATATTTATCTTTCTTAGGGAACTGAATGTTTCCAAAATATCTTTCATCATCTCCTCTTATGTCCGCTTTTAATAACTATGTCATCTACATAAGTTTCATCATTTCGTCCAATTTGATCACAAAAAGCGGTATCAATTACTTTTTGATATGTTGCTCCTGCATTTTTTTGCCCAAATGTCATTTTTGTGTAACAAAATATCCCTTGATATTTTGATATGGCATTTTTGATATGGAAAGCTGTTTTATATTCATCGCATTTCGCCATTAATATCTGATGATACCCTTTGTATTCATCTAAAAAACATTTATATCTGAATCTGGATAAAGACTCAACTTTCCAATCCATTTCAGGCAATGTATAGTTATCTTTAGGGCACGCCTTATTAATATCTGTGAAATCTACACACATTCGCCATGATCCATCAGGTTTTTTTTTTTACCATGATTGGGTTTGCTAACCATGTTTGATATTTTACTTCCCTCATTATTCATGCTTTCATCAATTTATCTACCTCTTCCTTTAAACACTTATGCCATTCTGGAGCCATTCCTTTCTTTATCTGACATACTGGTGGTATATTCGGGTTAACATTCAATCTATGCTCCGCTACATCTCTTGGTACTCCCGTCATATTCGATTCCTGCCATGCGTATACATCTATATTTGTTGCCAATATCTCTACAACCATATTTTTACATTCAATGCTTAAAGTTTTCCCAATAGCTATTCGTTGTTCAAGGAATTTGGGATTTGGGGAAATTGATCCATCATCATGCATTTTGAATTCAACTTTCTTCTTCAAAATTTGTTTACATACAACAGTTTTTCGTTTAATTCCGTACAAGGTTGCGATACCTACTGGTGTTGTGAACTTCATCATACCATGTATTGTGGAAGTAATAGCCCTAAACTTTTGCATTGTTGTTCTTCCTAAAATTATGTTATATAGGAAATCTTCTTTTACTACTAAAAATTCTATCTCACAACTCCTTGAGTAAGGGTATTCTCCTAGAATTACTTCTAAGATAACACTTCTCATTGACCATGTAGATTCACTTGTAAAGCTGGCTAGCAGCACCATGGAATTTTTGATTTTGTCTTGTGCATTATTTCTGCTCCAGCTCCTGTGTCGGTATAAATTAGGGCTGAGCTATAATTTGCTATTCGTTCCTCTATCATTAATGGTGCATCAGATGGATTTATATCTAATACGGGTGGAAATGCAATTGGTTCTTTTTTCCATTCTTCTAACACTTCTGCCTTCCTTCTTTGTCCTGTTCCCCACTTAGATAACATAATTTACTTTTAGTCAGGTAAATAAACGGATGGCGTCAATTGATTTTATTAAATTCAGATCGCGGATAGGATAGGAGTGCAAATCACAATCACGTTAATGGTGAGCGGTTTAAGTCTTTGAAAGCTCTATGAAATAACAATGATTACCGGATCCAGAGTCAAACTGCGAATTTAGTCAAGGTCAAACTTGGTCAACTACTTTAGAGAGAGAAAGTTCTCCTATAGAGAGAGAAAATTCTGCTCTGACAAAGTGATGTAATCTCTCCATCAATGAAGCCCAGGTGGCCTATTTATAGGTAAAAAAAAGTCAAAAGTTCTTCTTCGAGGATGGACACGCGTCATACTCGGATTGGCGAGTCAAGCCTTATTTTTCGGAAGTTGACTTTTATCCTTGAGGCTATCCGTTGTCCGCTATACGCTATGCATTCACTGAAATAATGTTTTATGCTTTTATTCACGTTTATGGTGATCGGTTTTCCTTTGGTTTTGTGCTTTATCGCTGTGTTTACTATACGCTAACCAAATAGTGTATCCTTAGTGTGCTTGTTGCTCAGTAGGTAAACAACGGAGCATTTGTGAAAGAAAGACCAGGATATGATCCTTGACACTTGTGAGTGAACATCCCTCCCTCCTTGGCAACAAAAGGCACGACTGGATCAGTGAGTGTTTGATAAGTATCACCCAGGTTGTATTCAAAATAAAGATTTAAGATATGGTAAAGGTCATTATTTCATTTCTCTTTTTCTTTGCCACCATATCCCTAAGTTTGATGTAAATGTCAAGTGAAAAATCAATGTTTCGATTAATAATGAGTACATGAGCAATGATGAGTTAAAAATCTAAACACTAATTAAAACTACCGGACTCGGAAATCATGCATTGAGTTAACACACCAAAGAAATAGCTCCAGAATTGTGACATGTTTTTCCTTAAAGGATTGTGGGCATCGAATGGACCATCATATCCCACGTATCTTAGCACTTGTTTCTAGTATCGATCGCTGATAAAAGATTTTACAAATTGACTTCTTGGTAGACGAAGAGCTGCAATGATGATTCCAGGATTGATTGAGCAGTCATCTTCTTCAGTTACCATGCCAGTGTTGCATTCAATACTATTGGGGGTCTTATTTAGTCCAAAAGTGTACCAAAATCGACATATGCACATCAGAAAGGCAGATGAAGGGTTCCAGAAATTGCAAAAACAATTGGGGAATGTAGGAAATAGTTAACCATGGGTGTATAGCACTATTCAGCTTGATTTGCAAGGATAACGAGGGTATGAGGAGAATTTACTTTAGAAAGGCGAAGACAATGGTGTTTTGGTGTAGTAGGAGCTCTGAAAAGGTTTTCATGAAGATTGAATAGTGCTTGTGGGCAGTTGTTCTTGTTGTTCCTCCCGCTGTTGTGGAATTTGGTGTTCTGGTTAATTTTGCTGTTCTGCCATTGATGATGTTTAAGAAGAATAAAGATTGAAGATTTATTAATCGAGAAAGAATTTTGGGAATTTAGGGCTTGAATATTTGAAGATTTAGTGGGATATAAAATCTACAAATCAAATCATACGGATTGGTTGAAAAAGTATAGGAGAGAGAAAAATTTGAAACAGGTGTGTGGGCAGACGTGACAGTTCTATATGTTTTCGAGGTATGGTAGACATTTGGTGAAGAGTAAACGGCTTAAACACTCATTATTCTAACTAATCATTAAATGTGGCAAGTATTTGAATCAAATTTGTTTCAAAAACCACAAAATATATTGTGTAATAAATACAAAATCATTTGACACAGTTAATTTTTTTCGTATTAAATGTTAAATCATCGGGAATAAATGAGGTGCAATTAATTTGGGATCATTCAATTGAGTCAGCTATATTATTTACTCATTTATACAAATTTAACCAAGTAGAAGACCTTGTGGTGTTGACTGGTCATTACTTGTGCACACGCAGTGGACAGTCAAGTATGTACTACTTGTTTTTCTTGTACACTGTAGAATCAGCATGCCAGAAAAATTTTCTTCATGCTGTTAGAGGAGATAGTTGAAACGTTTCTCATCTAGTGGCTTGGTGAAAAGAGCTCCTAACTATTGATACGTTGAAATGAAGTGTAGTTTGACATTCCCTTTTTGTACATGATCTCTAATGAAATGATACTGTAAATTAATGTGTTTGGTCCTTGAGTGCATTACATAATTGTTGGTGATGGCAATGGCACTGGTATTATCACAGTAGATTGGTTTCTTTGTGAAGCGTATACCATAGTCCTTCAGCTAGCATTACATCAACAGTACATTAGCAATAAAGCTACCTACAAAGACATACTCACCCTCAGCTGTAGATGTTGACACATTATTCTGCTTCCATCTGGTCCAACTAACTAGCCTTCCAACCAGTAACTAACAACCACCAGTTGTGCTTTTCATGTTTATTTTACAACTTGCAAAGTCTGCATTTGAATAACCCATTAGATCAAAATCTTGGTCTTTAGGATACCAAAGACCACGTTTGGGACTACCCTTTCGATATCTAAATATCCTTTTGACTACAAGCAGGAGGTGACTCCTTAGGATCAGCTTGATATTTGCCACATAATCATGTGGCAAACATGATATCTGTTCTGCTAGCTGTAACATATAATATGGAACCAATCATACCTAAATATTCAGGGATATTAACTGGTGTACCATGTTGATCAGCATCCATTTTGATGGATGCTGACATAGGTATCCCTATATCTATTAAGCAGGTCAGACTAAATTTCTTTAACATATCATTGATATATTTTTATTGACATATAAAAATGCCATCATCAAGTTGTTTGATTTTTAAATCAAGAAATATTGCAATTCTCTTTGTAAATTCATTTCATATGCTCATACATGAGTTTTGAAGAATCTAGACAATCTTTTTCATTTGTAAAATCATAAATAATATCATTCACATATATCTATACCAGCAAGAGATCACCATCTATCTCCTATGATAATAGAGTAGTATCAATTGTTTCCACTTTAAAGTTTAGACCAGTTAGGTACACATGAAGTATCTCATACCATGATCTAGGTGGTTATTTAAGGCCATAAAGAGTTTTATCTAATTTATAGACATAGTTTGGATATTTATTGCTTACAAAACCTGGAGGCTGCTTAAAATAGACTTCTTCTTGCAACTTCTCATTAAGAAAAGCAGATTTGACATCCATCTGGAATACTCTAGGAATATTCTGATTTCTTCCATTAAAAAAAGCAGCAAATCCTAGCAATATTATGATTGCTTCTATCCTTGGACTGGTGCATATGTATCTCCATAATTCATTCCTTCTTCCTGCCTAAATCCTTGGGCTACCAATCTAGCCATGTTTCTGATTACAACCCCATCTTCATCTATCTTTTTTTTTGAACACCCACTTAGTAACTATGACTTTCTTCTTATCATCATCAGGTTCAGGTACCAGATTCTATACTTTATTCCTATCTAACTGAGAGAGCTTATCTTGCATAGCTTCTGCCCAGCTAGGATCTTCAGTACTTAGTGGGTTCACTGGTTGACACAAAATTCACATTCATACAAAAGTTACTATTTGCATGCCTTCTAGCCTTCACTACACTAGCCAGATTACCAATAATCTGTTCAATAAGATGCTCCTTAGTCCATTTGGTGTTATGGACTGGTAAACTCAAGCATAACTTCCTCTATGGTAAACTCCTTCTTATAAAGATAAAAATCTAAGTAATTAGCATTTTCATCAACTTCTTCCCCACACTTGTCCCTAATCATACGACTTGGTTTCCTGTAAAGAGTTTCTCTATGAATAATTGAATGATTTCACCATAATTTCCTTGAAAGATTATATTGGTGTTATCACGATAATCGATATTAGCTCGAGCAGTTGACAAGAAAGGTGATCCCAACAAGAGAGGAGTAATAGAATCTTCATCCATATGCATTATAGTAAAATGAATAAGGAAATTAGCAAACCCTACTTTAACTTCAACATTTTTGAAAATACGCAGAGGTCCGTGAATTTTACTATCGGCATATGAAATTACGGCTTTAATTGGCTCAAATCGCAGTAATCCTAAACGATACTAAATCTTAAACGACATTACATTAACACTTGAACCACCGTCTGCCAAAGCACAGATAGGAACAGGACCATGAATGAGACAAGAAATATGAAACTTCCCTTGATCCAGACGAATAATAGGGAATTCATAATAGGAATTTGTCGAAACTTTGCTTGAATCAAATAAACGAACTCCATTAGCTTCCAATTCTTCCTTCCTAAATTCCTTATCCTTTCGAACTGAAACCTTCTCTTCATCCTTTACACTTTGAAATCTATCATACTAAACTCATATGGATGAAAAAATCTATACGGTAATAACCTTTCAACAATTCTAGCATCTTTGGCAAGTTCTGATCCTCTTCCTCATCAGAGAGTTTTTTTTTATTCACTGTCAAAAATATCTATTACTTCAGGATTTACTTCCATCTTATTTATATCTATCTAATTCTTGGGGTTAGAAGTTTCTCCTTTCATTTCATCTACTTCTTTAGACAGTCATTTTGTATTCCCACAGTACATCATATCCTTTTGACTTACGAACCTTTATACCATTCAATCTCATCAGCTTCATTAACTTCTTCTTCAACAACCACTTCGTCATCACTACCCCATTCATCATCGAAAGTAGAAACTAAATTTACTTTCTCAAATTGGACTTGTTTTGGTTTCTCATCACTAGCCGACCCTTTTCCCTCAACCAGTTAAAGCAACTTAGCAAAATTATGCTCTAGATTTTCAATGGTGGCTTGGTGATTATGTTGAACTTGTGCTAATTGGGATTTAATTACCTCGTTAGCTTCATTCTTGTTTTTATTAAAGGTAAGAATGTTTTCTTCAAGAGGCGATCAATTTTTCTGGTTGATTATTGGATGGATGGTTTGGATTGAAGGGCGCTCTAGTTTGGTAGAAACCAGGTGGATTCTTAAAAATATTTTTAAAAGGAGCTTGATAATTGTTAAATTAACGAAAGTTAGGGTTCCAATTTTGAAAGTTCTGACCCGCATAAGATACATTTTCAACCTGTTCCATTGTTAAACTGTTAATACAACCCTTGGTTAAATGTGGGCCATCACATTTTTCACATCCTACCTTCATCACATGAATTTCCTTATTAAGCTTTTCAATTTGTCTACTTAATTCCCTAATTCAACATTCATTGCCTTCAACACATCTTCAGAGTCTTAACCTACAGCACTAACTGAACGAGAAACTACAAGATCTTGATGCCATTAATGTGAATGAGCAGCCATCTTATCAATTAATGTGTGAGCTTCATTAGCAGTCTGATTCATGATGTTACCTCCAGCTGAAGTATCTATTTCCCTTCTGGTTGCAATATCACATCCTTTAAAAAAGATAGTAACTATTTGAAAAGTCTTTAAACCATATTGCGGACATGTTCTTAGCAATTGACCAAACCAATCCCAAGCAGCATATAATGTTTCATTTTTCTTCTGCTTTAAATTAGCAATCTCAGTTTGAAGCGTGAAAGTTTTAGAATCCGGAAAGAACCTAGTTAGAAACTTTTCAACCATATCATCCTAGTCAGTTATTCCCCTTCCGATAAAGAGTTCAACCAATCCTTATGGTTGTCTTTAATAGACCACAGAAACAACCTTAAGTATATAACCTCATCTTCAACCCCAATAAATTTAAATAGATTTCAAATTTCCTTAAATTCGCGTAGATTATCATTGACATCTTCCTTTTGAGTACCTCTAAATTGATTATCTTTGATTAAATGCATAATAGGACCCTTAATTTCAAATTGTTCTTATATTTTTGGTTGAGTGATCAAATGCCCTAAACCTTGATGATTAGCCTTCATCAAAGCTTCCATTGAATTATTTATCTCCCATTTTAGAGTCTGAATCAAAAAGAGTTCTCAAACGATTAGAATCTGGAATTGGAGGAGAAGGAGGTCGGAAAGAAGTTTCTCCTACCTCATAATTTAATTTCCTTACTAGAGATTCTTTAATTCTTTGATTATATATTGACACTAATTTTTCAGGATCTGACAGTTTCTCTCTAGGATAGATGTGACGACCCAGAAATTTCTGACCAAATTTAAACTTAATCTTATTATAATTCCGACACGATAAGCAGAGTCTGTAATGCTGAATCTCAAAATTTTTGAACTATTTTTTTTAAATCAATTGACCTTTGACCATGCTCGACGATTCATGAACAATTGTTTATAAATAAATATGTATATATATAAATGTAAGTATATATTATAATTTGAAATTATAAAATATAAATTAAATATTAAAATTTAATATATAAAAAGATAAAAAGTAATTAACTTATATATAAAATAAATTTATATGATTCCTATAGATATATATTGTAATATGTATATGGTAATATTTACATAAAAATTTATTACTCAATAAAAGTCACCATATGTATATAATTATTAAATATTATATAATGAATAATTTGTATATATTAAATGTAAGTAAAAGTTAAGGATATAATTGTCATAATAACCTTATTATTAAGTTCATTATTAATACTAATATCAATATCAATATTAGTTTTATGTACATATTGAAATTTAAATATTATCAGCTATTATTGTTGTTATTATTAAGTATTAATATTATAAATATTGTTAGTATAATTATTATTAAGAATTATAAATATTATGCTTATTATTATGATTACCATTATTTTTACTTTTATCATTATTATTATTAGTATTATTAGTATTATTAATAACCTTAATATATTATATTTATTAAATATCAAAAATTTAAGAAATTGATATATATACATATATAAAATGTTATATAAATACAAATATATTTAAATGCTTATACATAAACAAAATAATAGATTTATATATGTAAATACATATACAAATATAGATATACATAAAAAAATTTCGGATATATACACATGTAGATAAAAAATATATATATATATATACGTAATTATAATCATAAAAATCCAAAATCAATTGCTATCATTTTCATACTGTGTTGTAATTTGTTTTAGGATTGCAAATTGGTATGAATCATTGACAATTAGTCTTATTAGCAAACAAAATTAGTTTTAATCGATTGTTTTATTCTAAAAATTTCTTCTGACAAAATTAAAGTTGTCGAGAGAATTAAGCTAACAAACAAGCGTTAGATGAACTACATTAGCTGTAATTATATATTTTAGTATCTATATAATACTCTACAATTGCAATTCGAGTTGGGAGGGTAAAAATCAAAATTTATTTTAAAGAACACAGGTCGTATTCCCTGTTTTTGACTATTTTCTCAAATACCTCAAATTCAAAACCCATTTTAAAATCCTTAAATGCAGAGATGTTAGAAATCCTTTGTGTAAACTATCTGTAAAGTTTCAAGATTCAATTTTATCTATCGAATTTGAATTTTGGAGTCAAAGTTTCAATTTCAAAAAGTCAACCATTTGTTCATCGAGAAATTTGATTTCGTTCTATTGTTTTCAGTCAAATTGATTATACAGAAAGTTTTTAATAATGATTTATAACTTTTTTTATTCAGGAATCAGGACCTAAAACAGTTTAGAAATTCGAAATTGGTTTCAAGTTCTTAACCGTATTTTAAGAGCTGTACAGCATATATATTTTTTTGTATTTTCTTCTTATACTGTTCTATTTAATTCAAACAATCTGTACGTGTCATTTCTGTTTCAAGATTGAATCATAAAACAAACAATTAGTTAGAGGTTAGGAAGGTTTCTGATCGATTGAATTACAAGAAGAAGGAGATAACAGGAAAAACGGGTTATATGTATATGGGTGTCGAATTAAAACAGAAATACAGTTATGGTTCAATGGTTGGGTTATGTTGCGGGTGTTCGAGAGGTCTTGGGTTCGAGTTCCATTTGGTGCATATCTTTTTTAGGGTATACCTTTAATTCTCATTTCCATTTCTATTACAATTATTATTATTATTATTATTATTATTATTATTATTATTATTATTATTATTATTATTATTATTATTATTATTATTATTATTATTATTATTATTATTATTATTATTATTATTATTATTATTATTATTATTATTAATGTTATGATGATTATTATTATTAATGTTATGATTATTATGATTATAAGTATTATTGTTATTATCATTACTATTATTATTTTTATTATTAACAAGTATTATCATTAAATGTAATTATTATCATTATTCTAAGTATTATCATTAACTTAGTTAATACTAAATAGAATGAGTATTATTACTATTATTATTAGGTTTATGATTAAAATTATTATTATTATGTATTCATTAATATTGTTATTATTATTATTATTATTGTCATCTATGTCAATATTAAGAAAGATACTATTGTTAGAACTTTAGAATTATCAGTGTTATTAATATAGGTATTATTATTACTAAGAAAATGATGCAAAAATATTATTACTTCGCTAATATTAGTACTTGTATCATTTTTATAATAATTAGTATTATTATCATTAACATGAGTATCATTATTAACAATATCGTTAGTGTTATTATTATTAGTAAATCATTATTATCAAAACTATCATTTTTAACAAATAAATATTTTGTACAAAAATTATACTTACTATATATATATATATACTATAATTGTATTTCATACAATAATATATCAAACATACTAA
Source organism: Rutidosis leptorrhynchoides (assembly GCF_046630445.1). NCBI lineage: Eukaryota > Viridiplantae > Streptophyta > Magnoliopsida > Asterales > Asteraceae > Rutidosis > Rutidosis leptorrhynchoides. The sequence goes on from NC_092339.1 coordinate 175,495,239, forward strand.
TATTTTTATATAAATATTTACATATAACTAAATGTATAAATAAAAAAATTTATTTTAAATATATATACAAAATATAAAAATATAACCTAAGATATATTATATATAAATAAAGTATATATTTAAATAGATTTTAGTATAAATTCTATATAACTACACATATCTAAAAATCTATACAATTAATGAATGAAATTATGAGATTTTTATTAAAATGTTTTAATAGATATACAATTGATATAGGTTCGTGAATCCGAGGCCAACCCTACTCTTGTTCAATATCGTTATATGTATTTTTACTATAAAATACAGTATTGTGAGTTTCATTTGCTCCCTTTTTAAATTCTTTTGCAATATATATTTTTGGGACTGAGAATACATGCGCTGCTTTTATAAATGTTTTATGAAATAGACACAAGTAATCGAAACTACATTATATGGTTGAATGATCGAAGCCGAATATGCCCTTTTTTGCTTGGTAACCTAAGAATTAGTAAACCAGTCTACTAATTAACGTGAATTCTAAAGATAGATCTATTGGGCCCAACAAATGAAATGTCCCATTCTTATTGATTAAAAACGTTCCATATTAATTGATTTCGTTGCGAGGTTTTGACCTCTATATGAGACGTTTTTCAAAGACTGCATTCATTTTAAAACAAACCATAACCTTTATTTCATCAATAAAGGTTTAAAAAGCTTTACGTAGATTATCAAATAATGATAATCTAAAATATCCTGTTTACACACGACCATTACATAATGGTTTACAATACAAATATGTTACAACAAAATAAGTTTCTTGAATGCATTTTTTACACAATATCATATAAGCATGGACTCCAAATCTCGTCCTTATTTAAGTATGCGATAGCGGAAGCTCTTAATAATCACCTGAGAATAAACATGCTTAAAACGTCAACAAAAATGTTGGTGAGTTATAGGTTTAACCTATATATATCAAATCATAATAATAGACCACAAGATTTCATATTTCAATACACATCCCATACATAGAGATAAAAATCATTCATATGGTAAACACCTGGTAACCGACATTAACAAGATGCATATATAAGAATATCCCCATCATTCCGGGACACCCTTCGGATATGATATAAATTTCGAAGTACTAAAGCATCCGGTACTTTGGATGGGGCTTGTTGGGCTAGATAGATCTATCTTTAGGATTCGCGTCAATTAGGGTGTCTGTTCCCTAATTCTTAGATTACCAGACTTAATAAAAAGGGGCATATTCGATTTCGATAATTCAACCATAGAATGTAGTTTCACGTACTTGTGTCTATTTTGTAAATCATTTATAAAACCTGCATGTATTCTCATCCCAAAAATATTAGATTTTAAAAGTGGGACTATAACTCACTTTCACAGATTTTTACTTCGTCGGGAAGTAAGACTTGGCCACTGGTTGATTCACGAACCTATAACAATATATACATATATATCAAAGTATGTTCAAAATATATTTACAACACTTTTAATATATTTTGATGTTTTAAGTTTATTAAGTCAGATGTCCTCGTTAGTAACCTACAACTAGTTGTCCACAGTTAGATGTATAGAAATAAATCAATAAATATTATCTTGAATCAATCCACGACCCAGTGTATACGTATCTCAGTATTGATCACAACTCAAACTATATATATTTTGGAATCAACCTCAACCCTGTATAGCTAACTCCAACATTCACATATAGAGTGTCTATGGTTGTTCCGAAATATATATAGATGTGTCGACATGATAGGTCGAAACATTGTATACGTGTCTATGGTATCTCAAGATTACATAATATACAATACAAGTTGATTAAGTTATGGTTGGAATAGATTTGTTACCAATTTTCACGTAGCTAAAATGAGAAAAATTATCCAATCTTGTTTTACCCATAACTTCTTCATTTTAAATCCGTTTTGAGTGAATCAAATTGCTATGGTTTCATATTGAACTCTATTTTATGAATCTAAACAGAAAAAGTATAGGTTTATAGTCAGGAAAATAAGTTACAAGTCGTTTTTGTAAAGGTAGTCATTTCAGTCGAAAGAACGACGTCTAGATGACCATTTTAGAAAACATACTTCCACTTTGAGTTTAACCATAATTTTTGGATATAGTTTCATGTTCATAATAACAAAAATTTTCTCAGAATAACAACTTTTAAATCAAAGTTTATCATAGTTTTTAATTAACTAACCCAAAACAGCCTGCGGTGTTACTACGACGGCGTAAATCCGGTTTTACGGTGTTTTTCGTGTTTCCAGGTTTTAAATCATTAAGTTAGCATATCATATAGATATATAACATGTGTTTAGTTGATTTTAAAAGTCAAGTTAGAAGGATTAACTTTTGTTTGCGAACAAGTTTAGAATTAACTAAACTATGTTCTAGTGATTACAAGTTTAAACCTTCGAATAAGATAGCTTTATATGTATGAATCGAATGATGTTATGAACATCATTACTACCTTAAGTTCCTTGGATAAACCTACTGGAAAAGAGAAAAATGGATCTAGCTTCAACGGATCCTTGGATGGCTCGAAGTTCTTGAAGCAAAATCATGACACGAAAACAAGTTCAAGTAAGATCATCACTTGAAATAAGATTGTTATAGTTATAGAAATTGAACCAAAGTTTGAATATGATTATTACCTTGTATTAGAATGATAACCTACTGTAAGAAACAAAGATTTCTTGAGGTTGGATGATCACCTTACAAGATTGGAAGTGAGCTAGCAAACTTGAAAGTATTCTTGATTTTATGAAACTAGAACTTTTGGAATTTATGAAGAACACTTAGAACTTGAAGATAGAACTTGAGAGAGATCAATTAGATGAAGAAAATTGAAGAATGAAAGTGTTTGTAGGTATTTTTTGTCGTTGGTGTATGGATTAGATATAAAGGATATGTAATTTTGTTTTCATGTAAATAAGTCATGAATGATTACTCATATTTTTGTAATTTTATGAGATATTTCATGCTAGTTGCCAAATGATGGTTCCCACATGTGTTAGGTGACTCACATGGGCTGCTAAGAGCTGATCATTGGAGTGTATATACCAATAGTACATACATCTAAAAGCTGTGTATTGTACGAGTACGAATACGGGTGCATACGAGTAGAATTGTTGATGAAACTGAACGAGGATGTAATTGTAAGCATTTTTGTTAAGTAGAAGTATTTTGATAAGTTTATTGAAGTCTTTCAAAAGTGTATGAATACATATTAAAACACTACATGTATATACATTTTAACTGAGTCGTTAAGTCATCGTTAGTCGTTACATGTAAGTGTTGTTTTGAAACCTTTAGGTTAACGATCTTGTTAAATGTTGTTAACCCAATGTTTATAATATCAAATGAGATTTTAAATTATTATATTATCATGATATTATCATGTATGAATATCTCTTAATATGATATATATACATTAAATGTCTTTACAACGATAATCGTTACATATATGTCTCGTTTAAAAATCATTAAGTTAGTAGTCTTGTTTTTACATATGTAGTTCATTATTAATATACTTAATGATATGTTTACTTATCATAGTATCATGTTAACTATATATATATCCATATATATGTCATCATATAGTTTTTACAAGTTTTAACGTTCGTGAATCACCGGTCAACTTGGGTGGTCAATTGTCTATATGAAACATATTTCAATTAATCAAGTCTTAACAAGTTTGATTTCTTAACATGTTGAAAACATTTAATCATGTAAATATCAATCTCAATTAATATATATAAACATGGAAAAGTTCGGGTCACTACAGTACCTACCCGTTAAATAAATTTCGTCCCGAAATTTTAAGCTGTTGAAGGTGCTGACGAATCTTCTGGAAATAGATGCGGGTATTTCTTCTTCATCTGATCTTCATGCTCCCAGGTGAACTCGGGTCCTCTACGAGCATTCCATCGAACCTTAACAATTGGTATCTTGTTTTGCTTAAGTCTTTTAACCTCACGATCCATTATTTCGACGGGTTCTTCGATGAATTGAAGTTTTTCGTTGATTTGGTTTTCATCTAACTGAATAGTGAGATCTTCTTTAGCAAAATATTTCTTCAAATTCGGGATGTGGAAAGTGTTATGTACAGCCGCGAGTTGTTGAGGTAACTCGAGTCGGTAAGCTACTGGTCCGACACGATCAATAATCTTGAATGGTCCAATATACCTTGGATTTAATTTCCCTCGTTTACCAAATCGAACAACGCCTTTCCAAGGTGCAACTTTAAGCATGACCATCTCTCTAATTTCAAATTCTATATCTTTTCTTTTAATGTCAGCGTAGCTCTTTTGTCGACTTTGGACGGTTTTCAACCGTTGTTGAATTTGGATGATCTTCTCGGTAGTTTCTTGTATAATCTCTGGACCCGTAATCTGTCTATCCCCCACTTCACTCCAACAAATCGGAGACCTGCACTTTCTACCATAAAGTGCTTCAAACGGTGCCATCTCAATGCTTGAATGGTAGCTGTTGTTGTAGGAAAATTCTGTTAACGGTAGATGTCGATCCCAACTGTTTCCGAAATCAATAACACATGCTCGTAGCATGTCTTCAAGCGTTTGTATCGTCCTTTCGCTCTGCCCATCAGTTTGTGGATGATAGGCAGTACTCATGTCTAGACGAGTTCCTAATGCTTGCTGTAATGTCTGCCAGAATCTTGAAATAAATCTGCCATCCCTATCAGAGATAATAGAGATTGGTATTCCATGTCTGGAGATGACTTCCTTCAAATACAGTCGTGCTAACTTCTCCATCTTGTCATCTTCTCTTATTGGCAGGAAGTGTGCTGATTTGGTGAGACGATCAACTATTACCCAAATAGTATCAAAACCGCTTGCAGTCCTTGGCAATTTAGTGATGAAATCCATGGTAATGTTTTCCCATTTCCATTCCGGGATTTCGGGTTGTTGAAGTAGACCTGATGGTTTCTGATGCTCAGCTTTGACCTTAGAACACGTCAAACATTCTCCTACGTATTTAGCAACATCGGCTTTCATACCCGGCCACCAAAAATGTTTCTTGAGATCCTTGTACATCTTCCCCATTCCAGGATGTATTGAGTATCTGGTTTTATGAGCTTCTCTAAGTAACATTTCTCTCATATCTCCAAATTTTGGTACCCAAATCCTTTCAGCCCTATACCGGGTTCCGTCTTCCCGAATATTAAGATGCTTCTCCGATCCGTTGGGTATTTCATCCTTTAAATTTCCCTCTTTTAAAACTCCTTGTTGCGCCTCCTTTATTTGAGTAGTAAGGTTATTATGAATCATTATATTCATAGATTTTATTCGAATGGGTTCTCTGTCCTTCCTGCTCAAGGCATCGGCTACCACATTTGCCTTCCCCGGGTGGTAACGAATCTCAAAGTTGTAATCATTCAATAATTCAATCCACCTACGCTGCCTCATATTCAGTTGTTTCTGATTAAATATGTGTTGAAGACTTTTGTGGTCGGTATATATAATACTTTTGACCCCATATAAGTAGTGCCTCCAAGTCTTTAATGCAAAAACAACCGCGCCTAATTCCAAATCATGCATCGTATAATTTTGTTCGTGAATCTTCAATTGTCTAGATGCATAAGCAATCACCTTCGTTCGTTGCATTAATACACAACCGAGACCTTGCTTTGATGCGTCACAATAAATCACAAAATCATCATTCCCTTCAGGCAATGACAATATAGGTGCCGTAGTTAGCTTTTTCTTCAATAACTGAAACGCTTTCTCTTGTTCATCATTCCATTCAAATTTCTTCCCTTTATGCGTTAATGCAGTCAAGGGTTTTCCTATTTTGGAGAAATCTTGGATGAACCTTCTGTTGTAACCAGCTAGTCCTAAAAACTGGCGTATGTGTTTCGGAGTTTTCGGGGTTTCCCACTTTTCAACAGTTTCTATCTTTGCCGGATCCACCTTAATACCTTCTTTGTTCACTATGTGACCGAGGAATTGAACTTCTTCCAACCAAAATGCACACTTTGAAAACTTAGCGTACAATTCTTCCTTCCTCAATACTTCTAACACCTTTCTCAATTGTTCACCGTGTTCTTGGTCATTCTTTGAGTAAATAAGTATGTCATCAATGAAAACAATGACAAACTTGTCAAGGTATGGTCCACACACTCGGTTCATAAGGTCCATGAACACAGCTGGTGCATTAGTTAAACCAAACGGCATGACCATAAACTCGTAATGACCGTAACGTGTTCTGAAAGCAGTCTTTTGAATATCATCTTCTTTCACCCGCATTTGATGATACCCGGAATGTAAGTCAATCTTTGAATAAACAGACGAGCCATGTAGTTGATCAAATAAGTCGTCGATTCTCGGTAGTGGGTAGCGGTTCTTGATGGTAAGTTTGTTCAACTCTCGGTAGTCGATACACAACCTGAATGTACCATCTTTCTTCTTGACAAACAAAACAGGAGCTCCCCACGGTGATGTGCTTGGTCGAATGAAACCACGCTCTAAAAGTTCTTGTAATTGGCTTTGTAGTTCTTTCATCTCGCTGGGTGCGAGTCTGTAAGGAGCACGAGCTATTGGTGCTTCTCCTGGTACAAGATCTATTTGAAATTCAACGGATCGATGTGGGGGTAATCCCGGTAATTCTTTCGGAAATACATCGGGAAATTCTTTTGCGACGGGAACATCATTGATGCTCTTTTCTTCAGTTTGTACTTTCTCGACGTGTGCTAGAACAGCATAGCAACCTTTTCTTATTAGTTTTTGTGCCTTCAAATTACTAATAAGATGTAGCTTCGTGTTGCCCTTTTCTCCGTACACCATTAAGGGTTTTCCTTTTTCTCGTATAATGCGAATTGCATTTTTGTAACAAACGATCTCTGCTTTCACTTCTTTCAACCAGTCCATACCGATTATCACATCAAAACTCCCTAACTCTACTGGTATCAAATCAATCTTAAATGTTTCGCTAACCAATTTAATTTCTCGATTCCGACATATATTATCTGCTGAAATTAATTTACCATTTGCTAATTCGAGTAAAAATTTAATATCCAAAGGCGGCAATGGACAACTTAATTTGGCACAAAAATCTCTACTCATATAGCTTCTATCCCCACCCGAATCAAATAAAACGTAAGCAGATTTATTGTCAATAAGAAACGTACCCGTAACAAGTTCCGGGTCTTCCTGTGCCTCTGCCGCATTAATATTGAAAACTCTTCCGCGGCCTTGTCCATTCGTGTTCTCCTGGTTCGGGCAATTTCTAATAATGTGGCCAGGTTTTCCACATTTATAACAAACTACATTGGCATAACTTGCTCCGACACTACTTGCTCCGCCATTACTCGTTCCGACACCATTTGTTCCTTTCGTTCTATTAACCCCTGGTCCATAGACCTCACACTTCGCCGCACTATGACCATTTATTTTACACTTGTTGCAAAATTTGGTGCAGAACCCCGAGTGATACTTTTCACACCTTTGGCATAGCTGCTTCTGATTGTTGTTGTTGTTGCGGTTATTATTGTTGTTGGGATGATTGTTGTAGTTGCTGTTGTCATTGTTGTTGTTGTTGTTGTTGTTGTTGGGCCGTTTGTTGTAGTTGTGATTGATGTTGCGATTGTTGGGATAATTGTTGCGATTATTGTTGTAATTGCTGCTGTTGTTGTATTGGTGATTCTTATCACCGTTTTCCTCCCACTTTCTTTTGACTTGCTTCACATTGGCCTCTTCAGCAGTATGTTCTTTAATTCTTTCTTCAATCTGGTTCACTAGTTTGTGAGCCATTCTACATGCCTGTTGTATGGAGGCGGGCTCGTGTGAACTTATATCTTCTTGGATTCTATCCGGTAATCCTTTCACAAACGCATCGATCTTCTCTTCCTCATCTTCGAATGCTCCCGGACACAATAGGCACAATTCTGTGAATCGTCTTTCGTACGTGGTAATATCAAATCCTTGGGTTCGTAACCCTCTAAGTTCTGTCTTGAGCTTATTGACCTCGGTTCTGGGATGGTATTTCTCGTTCATCAAGTGCTTGAATGCTGACCACGGTAGTGCGTACGCATCGTCTTGTCCCACTTGCTCTAGATAGGTATTCCACCATGTTAACGCAGAACCTGTGAAGGTATGCGTAGCGTACTTCACTTTGTCCTCTTCAGTACACTTACTTATGGCAAACACCGATTCGACCTTCTCGGTCCACCGTTTCAATCCGATCGGTCCTTCGGTTCCATCAAATTCCAAAGGTTTGCAGGCAGTGAATTCTTTGTAGGTGCATCCTACACGATTTCCTGTACTGCTAGATCCAAGGTTATTGTTGGTATGTAGCGCAGCCTGTACTGCGGCTATGTTTGAAGCTAGAAAAGTACGGAATTCCTCTTCATTCATATTCACGGTGTGTCGAGTAGTCGGTGCCATTTCCTTCAAAATAGTCAAATGGAACAAGTTAATCATACAGAATATTAAGAGTAGTTAATAGTATTTCGTAGCATAATATGAACTAATTTATAAAAGCTTTTTCTTCATATTACCGTTTTATAAGTTTAAATTCGGGTAGTACCTACCCGTTAAGTTCATACTTAGTAGCTAATATACAATTCAACTACTACAATTCTATATGAAAAACTGATTATAATAATATTTCGCATTCAAACTTTTACACAATATTTTACAAACTTACAATACCGCTTATTTTACATATAGCATGAAATATAGCACACAATAAATTTGATACAAGATGGTTGTGAAGATAATTCTAGCTAGTACACAAGTCGTTCAGCAAAGGCAATAAAGACACGTAATTCATACGTCAAGAAACAAGTCATGCATTCTGGTTTTACTAGGATTACTTCCCATCCTTGGTCTTGTGGAACATAACCGTTATGGCCGTTGATAAGACAGCGTGTTGTAACATCGTCAAAGGGACGAGGGTTACGTAATGTCCAACAGTCCCGTAACAATCTAAAAATCTCATTTCTTACCCCAATTACCGACTCCGTCACTTGTGGGAACGTTTTGTTTAATAGTTGTAGCCCGATGTTCTTGTTCTCACTTTGGTGAGAAGCGAACATTACTAATCCGTAAGCATAACATGCTTCTTTATGTTGCATGTTAGCCGCTTTTTCTAAATCACGAAGTCCAATATTCGGATATATTGAGTCAAAATAATTTCTTAACCCATTGCGTAAAATAGCATTGGGTTCCCCGCAATATATGCTTCAAAGTAAACACATCGTAACTTATGGATTTCCCAATGTGATATCCCCCATCTTTCGAACGAAAGCCTTTTATAAACCAAGGCATTCTTGGAACGTTCTTCGAATGTCTTACAAACTGATCTCGCCTTAAATAGTTGTGCCGAAGAATTCTGACCGACTCTAGACAAGATTTCATCAATCATGTCTCCGGGTAGGTCTCTTAAAATATTGAGTTGTCTATCCATTTTGTGTTTTTATACTGTAAAATAGACAAGAGTTAGATTCATAAAAAAAATACTTATTAATACAAGCAATTTTTACATATATCATAAAGCATAAGCACACTATATTACATATATTACACCACACGAATACAACTATCTTATTCCGACTCGCTTGTTTCTTCTTCTTCGGTTTTGGTTCGTTTTGCCAAGTTTCTAGGGATATATGATGTTCCCCTAATACGTGCCGTCGTTTTCCACATTGGTTTAGAACAACCTGGTGGTTTAGAGGTTCCCGGGTCATTGTTACAACTTAAGGACTTCGGGGGTTGACGATACATATAAAGTTCATCGGGGTTGGAATTAGATTTCTCTATTTTTATGCCCTTTCCCTTATTATTTTCTTTTGCCTTTTTAAATTCAGTTGGGGTAATTTCTATAACATCATCGGGATTCTCGTCGGAATCCGATTCATCGAAGAATTGGTAATCCTCCCAATATTTTGCTTCCTTGGCAGAAACACCATTGACCATAATTAACCTTGGTCGGTTGGTTGAGGATTTTCTTTTACTTAACCGTTTTATTATTTCCCCCACCTATTCTATTTCTTCATCCGGTTCCGATTCTTCTTCCGGTTCCGATTCTATTTCCGGTTCCGACTCTTCTTCCGGTTCCTCTTCGGGAACTTGTGAATCAGTCCACGAATCATTCCAATTTTCATTTGACTCTTCATTATTATTAGGTGAGTCAATGGGACTTGTTCTAGAGGTAGACATCTATCACATAATATCAAACGCGTTAAGAGATTAATATATCACATAATATTCACATGTTAAAAATATATAGTTTCCAACAAAATTTGTTAAGCAATCATTTTTCAAGTAAACACGGTCGAAGTCCAGACTCACTAATGCATCCTAACAAACTCGATAAGACACACTAATGCAAAATTCTGGTTCTCTAAGACCAACGCTCTGATACCAACTGAAATTTCCCGTTCTTATTGATTAAAAACGTTCCATATTAATTGATTTCGTTGCGAGGTTTTGACCTCTATATGAGACGTTTTTCAAAGACTGCATTCATTTTAAAACAAACCATAACCTTTATTTCATCAATAAAGGTTTAAAAAGCTTTACGTAGATTATCAAATAATGATAATCTAAAATATCCTGTTTACACACGACCATTACATAATGGTTTACAATACAAATATGTTACAACAAAATAAGTTTCTTGAATGCATTTTTTACACAATATCATACAAGCATGGACTCCAAATCTCGTCCTTATTTAAGTATGCGACAGCGGAAGCTCTTAATAATCACCTGAGAATAAACATGCTTAAAACGTCAACAAAAATGTTGGTGAGTTATAGGTTTAACCTATATATATCAAATCATAATAATAGACCACAAGATTTCATATTTCAATACACATCCCATACATAGAGATAAAAATCATTCATATGGTGAACACCTGGTAACCGACATTAACAAGATGCATATATAAGAATATCCCCATCATTCCGGGACACCCTTCGGATATGATATAAATTTCGAAGTACTAAAGCATCCGGTACTTTGGATGGGGCTTGTTGGGCCCGATAGATCTATCTTTAGGATTCGCGTCAATTAGGGTGTCTGTTCCCTAATTCTTAGATTACCAGACTTAATAAAAAGGGGCATATTCGATTTCGATAATTCAACCATAGAATGTAGTTTCACGTACTTATGTCTATTTTGTAAATCATTTATAAAACCTGCATGTATTCTCATCCCAAAAATATTAGATTTTAAAAGTGGGACTATAACTCACTTTCACAGATTTTTACTTCGTCGGGAAGTAAGACTTGGCCACTGGTTGATTCACGAACCTATAACAATATATATATATATATATATATATATATATATATATATATATATATATATATATATATATATATATATATATATATATATATATATATCAAAGTATGTTCAAAATATATTTACAACACTTTTAATATATTTTGATGTTTTAAGTTTATTAAGTCAGCTGTCCTTGTTAATAACCTACAACTAGTTGTCCACAGTTAGATGTATAGAAATAAATCAATAAATATTATCTTGAATCAATCCACGACCCAGTGTATACGTATCTCAGTATTGATCACAACTCAAACTATATATATTTTGGAATCAACCTCAACCCTGTATAGCTAACTCCAACATTCACATATAGAGTGTCTATGGTTGTTCCGAAATATATATAGATGTGTCGACATTATAGGTCGAAACATTGTATACGTGTCTATGGTATCTCAAGATTACATAATATACAATACAAGTTGATTAAGTTATGGTTGGAATAGATTTGTTACCAATTTTCACGTAGCTAAAATGAGAAAAATTATCCAATCTTGTTTTACCCATAACTTCTTCATTTTAAATCCGTTTTGAGTGAATCAATTTGCTATGGTTTCATATTGAACTCTATTTTATGAATCTAAACAGAAAAAGTATAGGTTTATAGTCAGAAAATAAGTTACAAGTCGTTTTTGTAAAGGTAGTCATTTCAGTCGAAAGAACGACGTCTAGATGACCATTTTAGAAAACATACTTCCACTTTGAGTTTAACCATAATTTTTGGATATAGTTTCATGTTCATAATAACAATAATTTTCTCAGAATAACAACTTTTAAATCAAATTTTATCATAGTTTTTAATTAACTAACCCAAAACAGCCCGCGGTGTTACTACGACGGCGTAAATCCGGTTTTACGGTGTTTTTCGTGTTTCCAGGTTTTAAATCATTAAGTTAGCATATCATATAGATATAGAACATGTGTTTAGTTGATTTTAAAAGTCAATTTAGAAGGATTAACTTTTGTTTGCGAACAAGTTTAGAATTAACTAAACTATGTTCTAGTGATTACAAGTTTAAACCTTCGAATAAGATAGCTTTATATGTGTGAATTGAATGATGTTATGAACATCATTACTACCTTAAGTTCCTTGGATAAACCTACTGGAAAAGAGAAAAATGGATCTAGCTTCAACGGATCCTTGGATGGCTCGAAGTTCTTGAAGCAGAATCATGACACGAAAACAAGTTCAAGTAAGATCATCACTTGAAATAAGATTGTTATAGTTATAGAAATTGAACCAAAGTTTGAATATGATTATTACCTTGTATTAGAATGATAACCTACTGTAAGAAACAAAGATTTCTTGAGGTTGGATGATCACCTTACAAGATTGGAAGTGAGCTAGCAAACTTGAAAGTATTCTTGATTTTATGAAACTAGAACTTTTGGAATTTATGAAGAACACTTAGAACTTGAAGATAGAACTTGAGAGAGATCAATTAGATGAAGAAAATTGAAGAATGAAAGTGTTTGTAGGTATTTTTGGTCGTTGGTGTATGGATTAGATATAAAGGATATGTAATTTTGTTTTCATGTAAATAAGTCATGAATGATTACTCATATTTTTGTAATTTTATGAGATATTTCATGCTAGTTGCCAAATGATGGTTCCCAAATGTGTTAGGTGACTCACATGGGCTGCTAAGAGCTGATCATTGGAGTGTATATACCAATAGTACATACATCTAAAAGCTGTGTATTGTACGAGTACGAATACGGGTGCATACGAGTAGAATTGTTGATGAAACTGAACGAGGATGTAATTATAAGCATTTTTGTTAAGTAGAAGTATTTTGATAAGTGTCTTGAAGTATTTCAAAAGTGTATGAATACATATTAAAACACTACATGTATATACATTTTAACTGAGTCGTTAAGTCATCGTTAGTCGTTACATGTAAGTGTTGTTTTGAAACCTTTAGGTTAACGATCTTGTTAAATGTTGTTAACCCAATGTTTATAATATCAAATGAGATTTTAAATTATTATATTATCATGATATTATCATGTATGAATATCTCTTAATATGATATATATACATTAAATGTCTTTACAACGATAATCGTTACATATATGTCTCGTTTAAAAATCATTAAGTTAGTAGTCTTGTTTTTACATATGTAGTTCATTGTTAATATACTTAATGATATGTTTACTTATCATAGTATCATGTTAACTATATATATATCCATATATATGTCATCATATAGTTTTTACAAGTTTTAACGTTCGTGAATCACCGGTCAACTTGGGTGGTCAATTGTCTATATGAAACATATTTCAATTAATCAAGTCTTAACAAGTTTGATTGCTTAACATGTTGGAAACATTTAATCATGTAAATATCAATCTCAATTAATATATATAAACATGGAAAAGTTCGGGTCACTACAACAAACCCCATCTGTTGTAGCGGATGCTTTAGTACTTCGATGTTGTTTTATCATGTCCAATGGATGTTCCAGAATGATAGGGGATATTCTTATATGCATCTTGTTAATGTCGGTTACCAAGTGTTCAATCCATATGAATGATTATTTTTGTCTCTATGCATGGGACGTATATTTATGAGAAATGAAAATGAAAATCTTGTGGTCTATTAAAAATGATGGAAATGAATATTTATGATAAACTAATGAACTCACCAACTTTTTGGTTGACACCTGAAAGCATGTTTATTCTCAGGTATTAAAGGAATCTTCCGCTGTGCATTTGCTCAATTTAGAGATATTACTTGGAGTCATTCATGACATATTTCAAAAGACGTTGCATTCGAGTCGTTGAGTTCATCAAGATTATTATTAAGGCAATTATAGTTGGATATGTTATGAAATGGTATGCATGCCGTCAACTTTTGATGTAATGAAAGATTGTCTTTTCGAAAACGAATGCAATGTTTGTAAAATGTATCATATAGAGGTCAAGTACCTCGCGATGTAACCAAATGTAATGTATTCGTCCAGATGGATTAGTACGAGTCATGAAAGTTGGCATCAGAGCTGGTATAACGCCATCCATGTGTGGCTGGTTAGTAGTAAAGGAGGTTCTCACAGTGTTACCTGTGACAAAGCATTGGCTCTTACTCCTTGCGATCCCTTACGAGGGTTGGCAGTTGCCGAGAGGCAGGCCCTAAAATCAGTATCTGAGGTACACTCAGTGGTCACCAGGTGGTTAGCTGGGAAGGCACTGGGTGGGACGGTGGTTGTCCCCAACTGTATGAAAGTTGGTATCAGAGCAGTGGTCTTAGCGAACCAGGTCTTGCATTAGTGTGTCTAACTAATCGTTGTTTAGATACATTAGTGGGTCTGGACTTCGACCGTGTCTGCATGTCAAAAGTTTTGCTTATCATTTAGTGTCAAAAATTATTTGCTTATCATCCTTAAAGTCTAGACACGTCTTACTGCCTCTATTGCATAGACAGTGTATAGATAAATTCATATCTTAGCATATCTACTAATTCATATCTTAGTGTATCTATTATTGTTACCTTTGCCTGATAGCTTTCGTAGATTCCTCTGTAACTTATGAGATTTTAGTATTATATATGCATATGTAAATTATGTATTGCAGGGTACTAATATACATCCTATAATCTAATTTTTATCGAAAATCCTTCATCTAATCGTACGAGATGAATCCCTCAACCAGTTCGAATTCCTCGGATTCCGACAGCTATTCTGATATGGAGTTTCACCTAAGCTCCGAAAGCAGTGTCACTAGAATAAATCAACGAATTCATCTGATGGGTTCGTAGCCTACTTAATCATTGGAGACAAAAAGAATGTGATCCTTACCATCAAACAAATTCACCTCTTGGCGAAGAACCTAAAGCACTTACCGGTGAACCAGTCCGAAATACCATTTTCACCCTCATTTCCCGAATATCTCATCATGATTACATAATATCTTAGATTCTAAACCTTATTCATCCGCTCGTTCCGACTGACAATCATCCCGGAATAATAGAAGAAGTCAACGAACTTCGCGCTCGAGTAATCAATTTGCAGAATATGATGCAAAACTTACCAGCTTCAGCAACATCACCGGCACCAACAGTACCATCAGTAACAGCACCAGTACCATCAACAATCCATGCCTCAACATCTCATTATGTACCTCGAGAATAATCATCGTTCTACATGCCGCTCTACATCATTTATCTTTGTTCGACATGATGGTTATGTAACCTCTAATGTTTTAGAGATTATGTACTCTAGTTCTAAAAGTAAACCAAATGAGTTTAATATCATATTAACTCATTAAATCCATGATTACATCTGAAGAAAATATATACATATATATATTTTCATAAAGATTGTAATTAAAAATTCTTTTGTACAAACTGTTAATGGTGAAAATATTTTAACAGGTAGGTAATACCCGAGGAATATTTAGATTTCACCTTAATAAGTTACACTGTACATTCGTCGAAGCTGATTCAACAGTCATTTACTATCCTACTTACAACCACCGATATACGTATCTGTTCACCGCAGAATAACCATTTTCATTCAATTTCATATTTGGATTTTGACCTATCAAAATCCAACAAGTGGCATAATCAAGAAACATATGACAAAATAAAATTTGTTAGAAACAGACAAATTCACTATAGGAAATTTTGTTAAGAATCTATGCTAAATGTTCCTAGCTAACTGATTACATTTTATTTATCGTAATTTAATTATCGCAGTTTATATTCTCGCAATTTTATTTATCGTCATTTAATTTCTGTTATTTATTTTACGCACTTTAAATATCGGGACACGTATACAAGGTTTTGACATATCATATCGACGCTTCTATATATTATTTGGAATAACCATAGACACTCTATATGCAGTAATGCTGGAGTTAGCTATACAGGGTTGAGGTTGATTCTACAATAATATATATACTTTGAGTTGTGATCGAGTCTGAGACATGTACACGGGTCACGATGTCATAACCCGTCCAAAATCTTCCTGAACGAATACTTCAACATATGGTACCATCGCGATGAACTGACGTCTATATGCCATGAATGACTCCAAGTAATATCTCTAACATGAGCAAATGCACAGCGGAAGATTTCTTTCATACCTGAGAATAAATATGCTTTAAAGTGTCAACCAAAAGGTTGGTGAGTTCATAGGTTTATCGTAAACAATAAAAATTCAGTACTTTTGATAGACCACAAGATTTAAATGTTGCATGGTACAAATAGGCCCGAATCCTATACCCACCTGTAATGTACATGCGATATCTTTTAAATACAGTACACCTTTCTCGTGTACGAAATCCATTTTTTATAAATCTTAGTAACCGTACACATATCTCGTGCACAAAAACTAATGCACAGAACCTCTGTATAAAAATCATTCTCTCGATACATAATATTCACATCAATTAGTGGCAATTATCATGTCTACATAATTCAATGGTGGCAATTATCATGTCCACATAATTCAATGTTGGCAATTATCATGTCCACATAATTCAATGGTGGCAATTATCATGTCCACATAATTCAATGGTGGCAATTATCATGTCCACATAATTCAATAATAATCCGCAGAACTTCTGTCTGCATAATAATTCATTCGAAGAATGTTTTGCTTGTGTCTATCTCGTCAAACATTTAATAAAGCATTTCATGTATTCGCAGTTCAAAATATATTTCAAAAGCATTTAATAAAGCAGTTGTAAAAACAGCGCATGTATTCTCAGTCCCAAAAATGTAAAGAGTAAAAGGGAATCAAATGAACTCACCATACTCTATCTTATAGTAAAAATACATATAATGACATTGAACAACTGAACAATGCAGGGTTGGCCTCGGATTCACGAACCTATATCATTTATATATATTAACACATATAATAATATTCAAATATATATTTTGATATTAGTACTATACTTGTGATATTAAATGTATCATTAGTAGTTACTTAAATATTTCTATTTTATATATTTCATTAAATTAAGATAATAATATATTATATACTTTATTAATATATTTTGAATAAATACTTAGTTTTTAATATTTTAAATTTCTCAAATTTTTTAATATGATAATATTTTTAATAAATTCGAGTTACGTTAAAACATAAATGAACAAAAAAATATTTTATTAGTAAAAGTAGTATACTTATTATATATACTTCTATATATCTAATGTTTGTATTTAACTTATAATATCTATCCTTTTAATTTAAAAATCATAAAAATATATAGTTATATTTTATATACAATATACATTTAAAACTAAAGTTATAGTTATTAATATTAATAATAATATTGATATTAGTAGTAAAATAATGATGATAATGATAATAATATTGATGTTAGTAATAATAATACTTATATTAATAATAATAATAATAATAATAATAATAATAATAATAATAATAATAATAATAATAATAATAATAATAATAATAATAATAATAATAATAATAATAATAATAATGATAATAATAATATTATTAATAATAATAATAATAATAAGTATACCACCTTAAAAAAAATGGCTTCCAAAATAATGTCGCAGCCCGGGCTCGAACCCGTGAACTCTTGTTCAACAGACACCACTCCTAAGCACCTAGTCTAACTTGTTTTTCCGAAATTATCATCACTCCATTTATCTATAACCCGTTTTATTTCTGTTTCCCATTCTTTTTCTTAACATCATCATCTTATCTCCTTTTTACCTAAACTTCTCGACTCATTTATTAAATGACAAGTCCAACAAGAACCAGTTCGTAAGCCCACTTAACTAAAATAAACCCTTGGCCCAATATCTAATATAAGTTCACGGCCTACTGAAAATAGAACATGAGTAATCGGCCAGATCAATAGAAAATAGGATATGGTAGTTCGGTTACTATATCCATCTAGGATTCGTTTTCTTCTTAAAGGCTCCACCATACATATCATCCCACAAATATAATCAAATTTGTTACTCAAATTTTCTTTTGTCTGCCGTAAGCTTATCATTGTCCCACGTCTCAATCTTATTAAAATATAAGGAAACGTCCCCCCTTAAATTCTTGGTCGGCCATTCCTTCCCTTTTACTCTTGCAAAAATGTCGGCCATTATTTGGAATACCATTAGTGAAAGATTTAAATATAATGATATTTGGATTACTTCTCCCCACCAAAAGGAACCGTGACCCACAATAAACAATTCACGGTTCAATTTAATTCGAAGGGTACGCAGATTAAAAACAAAGTTCGTTTATATGATTTGATTCAACAACTTATTTCTATCTACTTTTCAATGACATCACTACTATGCCACTTTCCATTATCCTAATCCTTGTTATTTATCTATAAGATCGGCCCATAGCAGCACTTTGTTGATCCTAGGATTCGGTGGTATATGGGGTTTTTGGATATTAACATAAAGGAAGCAAGTTGTATCTAGTATCAATCACCAACAATTTCGGAACCTCACCTAATCCATTTATCGCCAACTTTTATCATGATCATTCATCATCCTCTTTAAACTTCAAGGACTTTTCTTATAATAATACCATCTAATGTATATTTCGGTCCACCATGAAAACGAATCCACGACTCAAAAACAAAAATGGTGGACCACAAGGTTTATGGTCCCGCTTTACTTCATGTTTCTTTAATAATCAAGTGGAAATGATTGATAGGTAATTTTCGGCCAAGAAAGATCCAAAAGCAACCATTTCAATATAAATTGATTACTAGCATGTGGTTGCCACTATGTTCATTTTTTTATTTCAAAAGGATTACTAGCAAATGGTTTGATGTTTCTCTTTGTCAGAAACAATGAAAAGCAAAGAGGTGATTCAAGGGTTGATTCGATTGAAACCGCAAGAAAACTAGGAGTAGATGCAACGATAACAAGGATGGTACAGTGATGGTTTTAAAACAAAAAAATAGAGAGAGAGTGAGAGAGAGAGATGAAGAGAGAGATAGTCTTATGGGTTACGTTCGAAGAGGAAAACCATAGAAGAGTTCAAAAGAGAATAACATTCTAATGTTGGTGTTGTTATTCCATTAACTGCAGTAGCAAGGTGATGATTTGTAGGGTTTAAATTTGATGATATCATGGTGGTTGGTTTGATTCGAAAATAGAAGAAAAAAAAAACAAGGTGGTGGTTCAAAGTGTCTTCCCGTTTGAAGGTGATCAATTTTTGTTGAGCATGTAAGGTTTTTATATATGTGCATACTTATAAGTTATATATATATATATATATATATATATATATATATATATATATATATATATATATATATATATATATATATATATATATATATATATATATATATATATATATATATATATATATATATGTTTTACAATATCATTTTTCATATATCGTTATCACATATAATGTTAATAGGGAAATAATACTAGTGTAGAGATAATGAAATGAAACTGATTCGTACGCTTATTTAATATTTATATCTAACAAATTTTGTTATATATCTTGGAAGAAGTCGACCCGAAGAATCAATCAAGAAGAAAAAGAATAGAAAGTAAAGAGTAACGGCTAACAGATTCGTACTACATTTGATATCAATATCTCACAATTTTGTATCTGTTTGTTTTGTAGCGTTAAATTGAGATCAACGAAGAATCTTGAGCAGGAGAAGGAAATAAGAAAACAGAAATAGATAGAGACTTGCAGCGGATTCGTACGCTATAACTGTTATTGACAGCTAACAAATCTTGATCTTGATTGTCTTGCAGCGAAGAAGTGGTCGACAGAGAATCAATTTGTGTCAGAAGAAAAAGAAGAACAGAACAAAAGAAGAAGAGTAAAACAGATACAGATTGCTTGTACAAATAAAAGATTTTGTTATCAATTAAGTAATTAAGCATGATCGTGATACATAACAGAATTCAATCATGTATATGTATATTTGCTATTATATGTTTAATGTTAATACATTGATAATAATAATAATAATAATGCAGTTTTTTTTTAATATTAGAATTAGTAAAAATACTAATAATAATAATATTAGAAATAATAATAATATTAATATCTAAGATTCTAGTTTTATTACTAATTATAATAATAATGTTATTAGTAATGATAATAATAATATTAGTAATAATAATAATAATAATATAATGAATCAAATGTATATAATGATTTTAATAATTTTTATAATTCTGATTATTAATAATAATAATATAATAACTATAGTTAAACTAGTAATTACATTTAATTTATAGATATTATAATATAATAATTATTAATAGAAATCATTTATATATTTATCTCTAATAATATCATATATATATTTATATATTCCTTTTTATAATAACTTAATTATTCTGTTTAACATTTTACATTTTTAATTCAATTTGGTTAAAGTGTATTTTATGAATTCATAGTAGGATATATACACTTATATTTGTATATATATATATATATATATATATATATATATATATATATGTATATATATATATATGTATATATGTATATATATATGTATATATGTATATATATATGTATATATACATATATATATATATACATATATATATATATATACATATTTATTTACACATAATTGTTCGTGAATCGTCGGGATTAGTCAAAGGTCAAATGTATACATGAACACAGTTCAAAGTTTTTAAGATTCAGTTTAACAGACTTTGCTTATCGTGTCGAAATCATTTACAGGTTAAGTTTAAATTTGGTCAGAAATTTCCGGGTCATCACAGTACCTACCCGTTAAAGAAATTTCGTCCTGAAATTTGATTGGGATGATCATGGTTGACAAAAAACATGTTTTTATGACGCATATGAATTGATATATACAGTTTTATCATCACTGAGTAATATGGATAAAACAATTCGATTATTCGAAGAGTACGAATGGAGCTATCACTAAAGAGTGAAATGAGTAAATGCAAGTTCATCTTAACCGGTGACGTAGTCATGGTTGATTTCAGAAATTCAAGGAATTTAAAGACAATCTTCGTAATAAGATTTGATTCTTCGATAATTAAGGTAATTAGAATCCCCTTTGGTTAAATGCTATGATCTGTCTAGATTGCTTTGTCTGATATTTCACTATAATTCCATTCTCTTCATTTCCTTTATATTTTGGAGTTCCACCCTTTTGTTTTCTCCTCCCGTCCTTAAATCAAGCAAATAATGGTCCAGAATTTATAGGTATAGAGTTTTGAATGATCCTGATGTTCTAAACAGAGAGGAATGTAATAGCACGATTTGATTTGTCAAATTTCCAGAATCTGTGAGGATGGAACTATCAATAATTTATTTTATGGATATGTTCAGAGGTTTAGCAGAATGAAAGAGTTGTGTAACATGGCACATGATGATGTTAGGGTCTGTGAATCATCATGTTCCAATAGAACTTCCAGCATGACTTACTGTAATATAATCACGTTGGCCAAGTGTCATTATATTATACTAACTCATGCTCAAATTCTTAACACTTCTCCAGGAATTCATTCATAATTTAAACTTAAATTTCACAGAACGATAGAAACTAAAACAGTTTCTTTTATGATGTAACATAGATAGCACGAAGAGATAGATAATTTAAGATGAAGATATTTATGAAGGTATCTAAAGAAATATTGAGGATATTTATAATGAAAGATACTATGATATCTTGGGATTTCTAAGATAGAAGAATAATGAAGAAAATTCTTTCGCAAGAATTTAACATGAGTAAGAAACGGGGTATTCGCTAAAGATTTCAGCAGTTACTGGATCATCTGGATTTAGTAAGTTCAGGTTTAGTCCTGGTGATTTGTTCCACAGCCTCCTTCATAGTTTTGCATAATTCGCTTTCTAGTATCAATTTTCTATCGAGTGTTTCCAACACTCCATTCTTTATTATTAAACTTTTGGCCGTTTAGACCATCTACAATTTTGCTGTTTCCTCTGCATTTAATGCTACCATATTTGAATCATCGGTTATCAATCCGAGGTGGTTTCAAGAGAATTTTGTTTTTAGATGATTAAACGCTGATGGTAATATGATGGAATATAAAAGGTTCTCCAGTAACAATAAAAGCGCACGCATATATATCAAGGTTATAATAAGGTTGTTTCGAACGAAAAGTTGAAGTTGACTTGCTGGAGCTGTGACAACATTGACTAATTTGAAAAAAAAAAATGAAATGTTATTTTCGGTAATAGCAATGCCAAAGGAGCTAGCACAGATACGTGTTAAACGTTTACTCAGGTTCTGAGTGTTTTCAGGTGCATAACTATATGCATCAATCTTTTCGTCTGTAGGTGAGGTGCGGTTGGTTCATCCTCTCGTTTGAAGTTTTTTCAAGAATTATGAAATGTTTGAATGCAGATTGGAATTGTCAAGATACAAATGAGGTTTAAGATGAAATCAAGTGGTAGACTTGAAGAATTGTTTAGTTTCATATGTTATAATCAATATTTTAATTCATTTTAATTGTCTAATGTTTTCTTCATTATGCCACTTGTTGAATTCTGATAAGTCAAAATCCAAATATGAAATCGAATATAATTGGTTATTCTGTGGTGAATGGATTCGTATATATGTGGATGTAAGTAGGATAGTAAATGACTGTTGAATCAGATTCAAAAAATGTACAGTGTAACTTATTAATGTGAATTAAATATTCCTCGGGTATTACCTACCCGTTAAAATATTTTCACCATTAACATTTTGTACAAAAGAATTTTTAATTACAATCTTTATGAAAACATATATACATATATATTTTCTTCAGATGTAATCATGGATTTAATGCGTTAATATGATATTAAACTCATATGATTTTCGGTTTGAGCTAGAATAAGTAATCTCTAAAACCATTAGGAACCACATATTCTTTGCAGAATATTTCTTCAATGAAGTTATGGATCAATACTTCATTGTTAACTATTAGGAACCATATATTCTTCGCAGAATATTTCTTCAATGAAGTTATGGATCAATACTTCATCGTTCATTGTTGTTGGTACTCCTTGGTATCTATGGTGCGTATGATGTTGATGTTCGAGGTATAGATTGTGGTGTCGAGACGTGTGATGCGGATGTTGCTGTTGGTGGTGGTGATGGTACTGTTAATGTTGCTGATGGAGGTACTGTTGGTGCCAGTGATGTTGCTGAAGCTGGTACGTTTTGCACCATATTTTTTTTCAAGGCTACAACTCGGGCGCGAAGCTCGTTGACTTACTACACCGGAATGATTGTCGGTAGGAATGAGCGAGTGAATAAGGTTTTGAGATAGTATATAATCATGGCGAGATATTCGGGAAATGAGAGAGAAAATGGTATTACGAACAGGTTCGCCAGTAAGTGCTTCAAGTTCTTTGCGAATAGGGCAATATGGTTGGTGGGAGGGATCACTTCTTCTCACCTCCATTGATTAAGTCGACTACGAACTCATCCTCATTTTATCCAGAATTGATGATGGCTAATTGGTTGATCCATTCTGGTTACACTGCATTCGGAGCTCGAGTGGAAATCCATATCGGAATGGTTGTCGGAATCCGAAGAACTTGAACTGGTTGCAGAATTCATCTTGCACGGTTAGATAAAGGGTTTCGATATGAAATGATTTTTGGATGTCGGATGATATTCTAATTACATAGAATACTTGTATATAGTACAGAAGATCCCGTAGTTTACGGAGGGAATTTAGAAAACGTGTCAGACAAAGTTTAATGTGATGGGACATGAATTTGTCTGTACACCATCTATTCAATAATTGTAATAAGACATGTCGAGACTGGCAATGATAGATAGATATTTTTCGATAAGAAATGATAAGCAAAACTTTTTAACATGCAGAGCAGGTTCAAGTCTAGACTTATTAATGCATCCTAACAACTACTAGGTCGAAGTCCTGACTCACTAGTGCACCCTAACAACTACCTGTTAGACACACTAATGCAAGACCTGGTTCGCTAAGACCACCGCTCTGATACCACATGTCATAACCCGTCCAAAATCTTCCTGAACGAATACTTCAACATATGGTACCATCACGATGAACTGACATCTATATGCCATGAATGGCTCCAAGTAATATCTCTAACATGAGCAAATGCATAGCAGAAGATTTCTTTCATACTTGAGAATAAACATGCTTTAAAGTGTCGACCAAAAGGTTGGTGAGTTCATAGGTTTATCGTAAACAATAAAAATTCAGTACTTTTGATAGACCATAAGATTTAAATGCTGCATGGTACAAATGGGCCCGAATCCTATACCCACCTGTAATGTACATGCGATATCTTTTAAATACAGTACACCTTTCTCGTGTATGAAATCCTTTTTTTATAAATCTTAGTAACCGTACACATATCTCGTGCACAAAAACTAATGCACATAACCTCTGTATAAAAATCATTCTCTCGATACATAACATTCACATTAATTGGTGGCAATTATCATGTCTACATAATTCAATGGTGGAAATTATCATGTCCACATAATTCAATGGTGGCAATTATCATGTCCACATAATTCAATGGTGACAATTATCATGTCCACATAATTCAATGGTGGCAATTATCATGTCCACATAATTCAATAATAATCCGCAGAACTTCTGTCTGCATAATAATTCATTCGAGGAATGTTTTGCTTGTGTCTATCTTGTCAAACATTTAATAAAGCATTTCATGTATTCGCAGTTCAAAATATATTTCAAAAGCATTTAATAAAGCAGTTGTAAAAACAGTGCATGTATTCTCAGTCCCAAAAATGTAAAGAGTAAAAGGGAATCAAATGAACTCACCATACTGTATATTGTAGTAAAAATACATATAATGACATTGAACAACTGAACAATACAGGGTTGGCCTCGGATTCACGAACCTATATCATTTATATATATTAACACATATAATAATATTCAAATATATATTTTGATATTAGTACTATACTTGTGATATTAAATGTATCATTAGTAGTTACTTAAATATTTCTAATTTATATATTTCATTAAATTAAGATAATAATATATTATATACTTTATTAATATATTTTGAATAAATACTTAGTTTTTAATATTTTTAATTTCTCAAAATTTTTAATATGATAATATTTTTAATAAATTCGAGTTACGTTAAAACATAAATGAACAAAAAAAAATATTTTATTAGTAAAAGTAGTATACTTATTATATATACTTCTATATATCTAAAGTTTGTATTTAACTTATAATATCTATCCTTTTAATTTAAAAATCATAAAAATATATAGTTATATTTTATATACAATATACATTTAAAACTAAAGTTATAGTTATTAATATTAATAATAATATTGATATTAGTAGTAAAATAATGATGATAATGATAATAATATTGATGTTAGTAATAATAATACTTATATTAATAATAATAATAATAATAATAATAATAATAATAATAATAATAATAATAATAATAATAATAATAATAATAATAATAATAATAATAATAATAATAATAATAATAATCACGTTAAGGTCTGTGAATCATCATGTTCCAACAGAACTTCCAGCATGACTTACTGTAATATAATCACGTTGACCAAGTGTCATTATATTATACTAACTCATGTTCAAATTCTTAACACTTCTCCAGGAATTCATTCATAATTTAAACTTAAATTTCACAGAACGATAGAAACTAAAACAGTTTCTTTTATGATGTAACATAGATAGCACGAAGAGATAGATAATTTAAGATAAAGATATTTATGAAGGTATCTTCAGAAATATTGAGGATATTTATAATGAAAGATACTATGATATCTTGGGATTTTTAAGATAGAAGAATAATGAAGAAAATTCTTTCGCAAGAATTTAACATGAGTAAGAAACAGGGTATTCGCTAAAGATTTTAGCAGTTACTGGATCATCTAGATTTAGTAAGTTCAGGTTTAGTCCTGGTTATTTTTTCCACAGCCTCCTTCATAGTGACGCCTAATTCACTTTCTAGTATCAATTTTCTATCGAGTGTTTCCAACACTCCATTCTTTATTATTAAACTTTTGGCCGTTTAGACCATCTACAATTTTGCTGTTTCCTCTGCATTTAATGCTACCATATTTGAATCATCGGTTATCAATCTGAGGTGGTTTCAAGAGAATTGTGTTTTTAGACGATTAAACGCTGATGGTAATATGATGGAATATAAAAGGTTCTCTAGTAACAATAAAAGAGCACGCATATATATCATGGTTATAATAAGGTTGTTTCGAACGAAAAGTTGAAGTTGACTTGCTGGAGCTGTGACAAAATTGACTAATTTGAAAAAAAAAATGAAATGTTATTTTCGGTAATAGCAATGCCAAAGGAGCTAGTACAGATACGTGTTAAACGTTTACTCAGGTTCCGAGTGTTTTCAGGTGCATAACTATATGCATCAATCTTTTCTTCTGTAGGTGAGGTGCGGTTGGTTCATCCTCTCGTTTGAAGTGTTTTCAAGAATTATGAAATGTTTGAACGCAGATTGGAATCGTCAAGATACAAATGAGAT
This sequence comes from Rutidosis leptorrhynchoides, assembly GCF_046630445.1. Classification (NCBI taxonomy): domain Eukaryota; kingdom Viridiplantae; phylum Streptophyta; class Magnoliopsida; order Asterales; family Asteraceae; genus Rutidosis; species Rutidosis leptorrhynchoides. Next base: position 175,522,045 of record NC_092339.1, read on the forward strand.
TTAAGATGAAATCAAGTGGCAGACTTGAAGAATTGTTTAGTTTCATATGTTATAATCAATATTTTAATTCATTTTAATTGTCCAATGTTTTTTTCATTATGCCACTTGTTGAATTCTGATAAGTCAAAATCCAAATATGAAATCGAATATAATTGGTTATTCTATGGTGAATGGATTCATATATCTGTGGATGTAAGTAGGATAGTAAATGACTGTTGAAACAGATTCGAAAATTGTACAGTGTAACTTATTAATTTGAACTAAATATTCCTCGGGTATTACCTACCCGTTAAAATATTTTCACCATTAGCAGTTTGTACAAAAGAATTTTTAATTACAATCTTTATGAAAACATATATACATATATATTTTCTTCAGATGTAATCATGGATTTAATGAGTTAATATGATATTAAACTCATATGATTTTCGGTTTGAGCTAGAATAAGTAATCTCTAAAACCATTAGGAACCACATATTCTTCGTAGAATATTTCTTCAATGAAGTTATGGATCAATACTTCATCGTTAAATATTAGGAACCATATATTCTTCGAAGAATATTTCTTCAATGAAGTTATGGATCAATACTTCATCGTTCATTGTTGTTGGTACTCCTTTGTATCTATGGTGCGTATGATGTTGATGTTCGAGGTATAGATTGTGGTGTCGAGACGTGTGATGAGGATGTTGCTGTTGGCGGTGGTGATGGTACTGTTAATGTTGCTGATGGTGGTACTGTTGGTGACAGTGATGTTGCTGAAGCTGGTACGTTTTGCACCATATTTTTTTTTCAAGGCTACAACTCGGGCGCGAAGCTCGTTGACTTACTACACAGGGATGATTGTCGGTAGGAATGAGCGAGTGAATAAGGTTTTGAGATAGTATATAATCATGGAAAGATATTCGGGAAATGAGAGAGAAAATGGTATTACGAACAGGTTTGCCGATAAGTGCTTCAAGTTCTTTGCGAATAGGGAAATATGGTTGGTGGGAGGGATCACTTCTTCTCACCTCCATTGATTAAGTCGACTACGAACTCATCCTCATTTCATCCAGAATTGATGATGGCTAATTGGTTGATCCATTCCGGTTACACTGCATTCGGAGCTCGAGTGGAAATCCATATCGGAATGGTTGTCGGAATCCGAGGAACTTGAACTGGTTGCAGAATTCATCTTGCACGGTTAGATAAAGGGTTTAGATATGAAATGATTTTTGGATGTCGGATGATATTCTAATTACATAGAATACCTGTATATAGTACAGAAGATCCCGTAGTTTACGGAGAGAATTTAGAAAACATTTCAGACAAAGTTTAATGTGGTGGGACATGAATTTGTCTGTACACCATCTATTCAATAATTGCAATAAGACATGTCGAGACTAGCAACGATAGATAGATATTTTTTGACAAGAAATGATAAGCAAAACTTTTTAACATGCAGAGCAGGTTCAAGTCTAGACTTATTAATGCATTCTAACAACTACTAGGTCGAAGTCCAGACTCACAAGTGCATCCTAACAACTACCTGTTAGACACACTAATGCAAGACCTGGTTCGCTAAGACCACCGCTCTGATACCACATGTCATAACCCGTCCAAAATCTTCCTGAACGAATACTTCAACATATGGTACCATCGCGATGAACTGACGTCTATATGCCATGAATTACTCCAAGTAATATCTCTAACATGAGCAAATGCACAGCGGAAGATTTCTTTCATACCTGAGAATAAACATGCTTTAAAGTGTCAACCAAAAGGTTGGTGAGTTCATAGGTTTATCGTAAACAATAAAAATTCAGTACTTTTGATAGACCACAAGATTTAAGTGCTGCATGGTACAAATGGGCCCGAATCCTATACCCACCTGTAATGTACATGCGATATCTTTTAAATACAGTACACCTTTCTCATGTACGAAATCCATTTTTTATAAATCTTAGTAACCGTACACATATCTCGTGCACAAAAACTAATGCACATAACCTCTGTATAAAAATCATTCTCTCGATACATAATATTCACATCAATTGGTGGCAATTATCATGTCCACATAATTCAATGGTGGCAGTTATCATGTCCACATAATTCAATGGTGGCAATTATCATGTCCACATAATTCAATGGTGGCAATTATCATGTCCACATAATTCAATGGTGGCAATTATCATGTCCACATAATTCAATAATAATCCGCAGAACTTCTGTCTGCATAATAATTCATTCGAGGAATGTTTTGCTTGTGTCTATCTCGTCAAAAATTTAATAAAGCATTTCAGGTATTCACAGTTAAAAATATATTTCAAAAGCATTTAATAAAGCAGTTTTAAAAACAGCGCATGTATTCTCAGTACCAAAAATGTAAAGAGTAAAAGGGAATCAAATTAACTCACCATACTGTATCTTGTAGTAAAAATATATATAATGACATTGAACAACTGAACAATGCAGGGCTGGCCTCGGATTCACGAACTTATATCATTTATATATATTAACACATATAATAATATTCAAATATATATTTTGATATTAGTACTATACTTGTGATATTAAATGTATCATTAGTAGTTACTTAAATATTTATATTTTATATATTTCATTAAATTAAGATAATAATATATTATATACTTTATTAATATATTTTGAATAAATACTTAGTTTTTAATATTTTTAATTTCTCAAAATTTTTAATATGATAATATTTTTAATAAATTCGAGTTACGTTAAAACGTAAATGAACAAAAAAATATTTTATTAGTACTATACTTCTATATATCTAATGTTTGTATATAACTTATAATATCTATCCTTTTAATTTAAAAATCATAAAAATATATAGTTATATTTTATATACAAAATACATTTAAAACTAAAGTTATATTTATTAATATTAATAATAATGTTGATATTAGTAGTAAAATAATGATGATAATGATAATAATATTGATGTTAGTAATAATAATACTTATAATAATAATAATAATAATAATAATAATAATAATAATAATAATAATAATAATAATAATAATAATAATAATAATAATAATAATAATAATAATAATAATAAGAAGTATACCACCTTAAAAAAATGGCTTCCAAAATAATGTCGCAGCCCAGGCTCGAACCCGTGACCTCTTGTTCACCAGACACCACTCCTAACCACCTAGTCTAACTTGTTTTTTGGAAATTATCATCACTCCATTTATCTATAACCCATTTTATTTATGTTTCCCATTCTTTTTCTTAACATCATCATCTTATCTCCTTTTTACCTAAACTTCTCGACTCATTTATTAAATGACAAGTCCAACAAGAACCAGTTCGTAAGCCCACTTAACCAAAATAAACCCTTGGCCCAATATCTAATATAAGTTCACGGCCTACTGAAAATAGAACATGAGTAATCGGCCAGATCAATAGAAAATAGGATATGGTAGTTTGGTTACTATATCCATCTAGGATTCGTTTTCTTCTTAAAGGCTCCACCATACATATCATCCCACAAATATAATCAAATTCGTTACTCAAATTTTCTTTTGTCTGCCATAAGTTTATCATTGTCCCACATCTCAATCTTATTAAAATATAAGGAAACGTCCCCCCTTAAATTCTTGGTCGGCCATTCCTTCCCTTTTACTCTTGCAAAAATGTCGGCCATTATTTGGAATACCATTAGTGAAAGATTTAAATATAATGATAGTTGGATTACTTCTCCCCACCAAAAGGAACCATGACCCACAATAAACAATTCACGGTTCAATTTAATTCGAAGGGTACGCAGATTAAAAACAAAGTTCGTTTATATGATTTGATTCAACAACTTGTTTCTATCTACTTTTCAATGACATCACTACTATGCCACTTTCCATTATCCTAATCCTTGTTATTTATCTATAAGATCGGCCCATAGCAGCACTTTGTTGATCCTAAGATTCGGTGGTATATGGGGTTTTTGGATATTAACATAAAGGTAGCAAGTTGTATCTAGTATCAATCACCAACAAATTCGGGACCTCACCTAATCCATTTGTCGCCAACTTTTATCATGATCATTCATCATCCTCTTTAAACTTCAAGGACTTTTCTTATAATAATACCATCTAATGTATATTTCGGTCCACCATGAAAATGAATTCATTACTCAAAAAAAAATGGTGGACCACAAGGTTTATGGTCCCGCTTTACTTCATGTTTCTTTAATAATCAAGTGGAAATGATTGATAGGTAATTGTCGACCAAGAAAGATCCAAAAGCAAACATTTCAATATAAATTGATTACTCGCATGTGGTTGCCAGTATGTTCATTTTTTTATTTCAAAAGGATTACTAGCAAATGGTTTGCTATTTCTCTTTGTTAGAAACAATGAAAAGAAAAGAAAAGAGGTGATTCAAGGGTTTATTCGATTGAAACTGCAAGAAAAAAAGGAGTAGATGCAACGATAACGAGGATGGTACAGTGATGGTTTTAAAACAAAAAAAGAGAGAGAGAGAGAGAGATGAAGAGAGAGATAGTCTTGTGGGTGACGTTCGAAGAGGAAAACCATAGAAGAGTTCGAAAGAGAATAACATTCTAATGTTGGTGTTGTTATTCCATTAACTGTAGTAGCAAGGTGATGATTTGTAGGGTTTAAATGTGATGATATCATGGTGGTTGGTTTGATTCGGAAATAGAAAGAAAAAAAACAAGGTGGTGGTTCAAAGTGTCTTCCCGTTTGAAGGTGATCGATATTTGTCGAGCATGTAAGGTTTTTATATATGTGCATACTTATAAGTTTTATATATATATATATATATATATATATATATATATATATATATATATATATATATGTGTGTGTGTGTGTGTGTGTGTGTGTGTGTGTGTGTGTGTGTGTGTGTATGTGTGTGTGTGTTTTACAATATCATTTTTCATATATCGTTATCACATATAATGTTAATAGGGAAATAATACTTGTGTAGAGATAATGAAATGAAACTGATTCGTACGCTTATTTAATATTTATATCTAACAAATTTTGTTTTATATCTTGGAAGAAGTTGACGTTAAGAATCAATCAAGAAGATAAAGAATAGAAAGTAGAGAGTGACGGATAACAGATTCATACTACATTTGATATCAATATCTCACAAATTTGTATCTGTTTGTTTTGTAGCGTTAAATTAAGATCAACGAAGAATCTTGAGCAGGAGAAGGAAATAAGAAAACAGAAATAGATAGAGACTTGCAACGGATTCGTACGCTTTAACTGTTATTGACAGCTAATAAATCTTGATCTTGATTGTCTTGCAGCGAAGAAGTGGTCGACAGAGAATCAATTTGTGTCAGAAGAAAAAGAAGAACAGAACAAAAGAAGAAGAGTAAAACAGATACAGATTGCTTGTACAAATAAAAGATTTTGTTATCAATTAAGTAATTAAGCATGATCGTGATACATAACAGAATTCAATCATGTATATGTATTTTTGCTATTATATGTTTAATGTTAATACATTCATAATAATAATAATGCAGTTTTTTTTAATAATAGAATTAGTAAAAATACTAATAATAAATATTAGAAATAATAATAATATTAATATCTAAGATTCTAATTTTATTACTAATTATAATAATAATGTTATTAGTAATGATATTAATAATATTAGCAATAATAATAATAATAATATAATGAATCAAATGTATATAATGATTTTAATAATTTTTATAATACTGATTATTAATAATAATAATAATAATATAATAACTATAGTTAAACTTGTAATTACATTTAATTTATAGATATTATAATATAATAATTATTAATAGAGATCATTTATATATTTATATTTAATAATATCATATATATATTTATATATTCCTTTTTATAATAACTTAATTATTCTGTTTAACATTTTACACTTTTAATTCAATTTGGTTAAAGTGTATTTTATAAATTCATAGTAGGATATATACACTTATATTTGTATTTATATATATATATATATATATATATATATATATATATATATATATATATATATATATACACATATATATATATATATACATATTTATTTACACATAATTGTTCGTGAATCGTCGGGATTAGTCAAAGGTCAAATGTATACATGAACACAGTTCAAAGTTTTTAAGATTCAGTTTAACAGACTTTTCTTATCGTGTCGAAATCATTTACATGTTAAGTTTAAATTTGGTCAGAAATTTCCGGGTCGTCACACACGATACATATTAATTAATTCGAATATTATATATTAAACTATATATGAATTATTGGACTGTTAACTGTGGACTATCGACTGTGGACTAATAACATTGGACAATTAAAATGAATTAAAATATTGATTATAACATATGAAACTAAATATTTCTTCAAGTTTTCCACTTGATCTCATCTTAAACCTCATTTATATCTTGACGATTACAATCTGCGTTCAAACCTTTCATGATTCTTGAAAACACCTCACTCGAGAGGATGAACCAACCGCACTTTATCTACGAGAAGAAAGATTTAAGCAATAGTTAAGCACTTGAAAACACTCAGAATCTGAGTGAACGTTTAACACATATCTATGCTAGCTCTTTAGGCAATGTTATTACCGAAAATAACATTGTAATTTTTTTTTAAATTAGCCAATCTTGTCACAGCTCCAGCAAATCAACTTCAATGTTTCATTCGAATAAGCCTTATTATAACAAATACTCCTTCATCATCGTTACCGGGGAACCGTTTATATTCCACCACATTAGCAGTAAACTTACCAGCAACTTCAATGAATTTGGACTTTTCAAAAAATCATTATATTCTTTGAAACCCCATCGTGTATTCATCTATACCATGTAATAATAATTGCCATACCAATTACCGAGAATCAGCAATCAGTATTTTGAATCTCGCAGCGTTTCTACATCAACAGTTATATGTATAAATATAACATTTATCTCTTAGAATTATAATCTTCCATTCTGAAAATTCTGAAAAGCACCCAGTCTACGAATCAATACTCGAAATGTTGAAAGAGCTGAATGAAGCAGCAGAAATGTAGGCAACCATAAATGACCTTAATCGTCGGAAGTTTGATGATGAAGAATAGTATGTTGGAAAAGCTCAGAAAAGTTGGAACTGGAAAACGGATCGAGCTAACCACGAAGGAGACCAAGGACAAATACAAGGACCATACCCTATATCCAAAGAATCCAGGTAAATCTGGATCCGTTGAAATCTTTAGAGAATATCTTGCTCTGAAGTCATGTTAAATTCTTGCGTAAAATTTTTCTTAATCAACCTTCGAACTTGGAAATTCCAAAATATCATTATAAATATCTTCGATATTTCTGAGGATATTTTCATAAATATTCTCGTCCAAAATTATATACCTCTTCGTGCTTCCTGTGTTTCATTGTATTGGAAACTTCTGTAAAATCTAAGTTTAATTTATGAATGAATCCTGGAGAAATGTAAAGGAATTGAAGCATGAGTTAGTATAATATAATGACACTTGATCAACGTGATTATATTATAGTAAGTCATGCTGAGTTTCTAATGAGACGTGATGATTCACAGACCATAACGTCATCATGTGCCATGTTACATAACTCTTTCATTCTGCTTAACTTCTGAACATATCAAGAAAATATATTCTTGATATTTCTATTCTCAGTGATTCTGGTAATTTGACAAATCAAATCATGCTATTACGTTCTTTCTTGTTTAGAACATTAAGTTCATTCGAAAATCCATACTTACGAATTCTGGACCATTACTCGCTTTACTAGAGGTCGAGAGGAGAATAAAAAGGCAAAGAGCTCCAAAATATAAGAGAAAATATAAAACCCAACAACAACATGGAGGTTACAAACCATGGATATTAATACGAATAGCAATATAAAGACATGGTAGAATTAAGAATAATATTACCCCAAGGAAATAGTAGAAGTAAACAGATTTTTCTGATGGAGGATTGAAAAGAAGGATGACAGAAATAATAATTAGGAAAATATCAAGGATTAGAACGGGATTAAGCATTTTCACAATCTTTTGGATGTATGAACTAAGGAAGAAAGTATAGAAATGGTATGAATAATAGAACGGAAGAGTTTAATTTATAATGGAAATACCAGACAGAGTAAATCGAGGTAGATCACCGTAATAAATTATAGAGATCTTAATTTCCTTACTCGCTGAAAAATCAAATCTTTTAGATTTTGAAGATTTTTTTTTAATCCCTTGAATTCCGGAATTCAACCATGACTAGTCAAAAGTTATGATGAAACTTGTCTTTCTCAATTCACTCTTTTGTGATAGTTTCACTCGTACGTTTCGAGTAATTGAATTGTTTCACTCATATTACTCAAGGATGATAAAACTCTAATTTTTAGCTCGTATGCGTCATGAAAACATACTTATTGTCAACCATGACCATCCCAATCAAATTTCGGTACGAGATTTCTTTAACGGGTAGGTACTGTGACGACCCAGAAATTTTCGACCAAATTTAAACTTAATCTTATTATAATTCCGACATGATAAGCAGAGTCTGTAATGTTGAATCTCAAAATTTTTGAACTATTTTATTTAAATCAATTGACCTTTGACCATGCTCGACGATTCACGAACAATTGTTTATAAATAAATATGTATATATATAAATGTAAGTATATATTATAATTTGAAATTATAAAATATAAATTAAATATTAAAATTTAATATATAAAAAGATAAAAAGTAATTAAGTTATATATAAAATAAATTTATATGATTCCTATAGATATATATTGTAATATGTATATGGTAATATTTACATAAAAGTTTATTACTCAATAAAAGCCACCATATGTATATAATTATTAAATATTACATAATGAATAATTTGTATATATTAAATGTAAATAAAAATTAAGGATATAATTGTCATAATAACGTTATTATTACGTTCATTATTAATACTAATATCAATATCAATATTAGTTTTATGTACATATTGAAATTTAAATATTATCAGCTATTATTGTTATTATTATTAAGTATTAATATCATAAATATTGTTAGTATAATTATTATTAAGAATTATAAATATTATGCTTATTATTATGATTACCATTATTTTTACTTTTATCATTATTATTATTAGTATTATTAGTATTATTAATAACCTTAATATATTATATTTATTAAATATCAAAAATTTAAGAAATTGATATATATACATATATAAAATGTTATATAAATACAAATATATTTAAATGCTTATACATAAACAAAATAACAGATTTATATATATAAATACATATACAAATATAGATATACATAAAAATATTTCGGATATATACACATGTAGATAAAAAAAATAAATATACGTAATTATAATCATAAAAATCCAAAATCAATTGCTATGATTTTCAGACTCTGTTGTAATTTGTTTTAGGATTGCAAATTGGTACGAATCATTGACAATTAGTCTTATTAGTAAACAAAATTAGTTTTAATAGATTGTTTTATTCTAAAAATTTCTTCTGACAGAATTAAAGTTGTCGAGAGAATTAAGCTAACAAACAAGCATTAGATGAACTACATTAGCTGTAATTATATCTTTTAGTATCTATATAATAATCTACAATTGCAATTCGAGCTGGGAGAGTAAAAATCAAAATTTATGTTGAAGAACACAGGTCGTATTCCCTATTCTTGACTATTTTCTCAAATACCTCAAATTCGAAACCCATTTTAAAATCCTTAAATGCAGAGATGTTAGAAATCCTTCGTGTAAACTCTATAAAGTTTCAAGATTCAATTTTATCTATCAAATTCGAATTTTGGAGTCAAAGTTTCAATTTCAAAAAGTCAACTATTTGTTCATCGAGAAATTTGATTTCGTTCTAATGTTTTCAGTCAAATTGATTATACAGAAAGTTTTTAATAATGATTTAGAACCTTTTTTATTCGGGAATCAGGACCTAAAACAGTTTAGAAATTCAAAATTGGTTTCAAGTTCATAACCGTATTTTAAGAGCTGTACAGCATATATATATTTTTTTATTTTCTTCTTTTTCTGTTCTATTTAATTCAAACAATCTGTACGTGTCATTTCTATTTCAAGTTTGAATAATAAAACAAACAATTAGTTAGAGTTTAGGAAAGTTTCTGATCGATTGAATTACAAGAAGAAGGAGATAACAGGAAAAACATGTTATATGTATATGGGTGTTGAATTAAAACAGAAATACAGTTATGGTTCAATGGTTGGGTTATATTGCGGGTGTTCGAGAGGTCTTGGGTTTGAGTCCCGTTTGGTGCATATCTTTTTTAGGGTATACCTTTAATTCTCATTTCCATTTCTATTACAATTATTATTATTATTATTATTAATGTTATGATTATTATTATTAATGTTATGATTATTATGATTATAAGTATTATTGTTATTATCATTACTATTATTATTTTTATTATTAACAAGTATTATCATTAAATGTAATTATTATCATTATTCTAAGTATTATCATTAACTTAGTTAATACTAAATAGAATGAGTGTTATTACTATTATTATTAGGTTTATGATTAAAATTATTATTATTATGTATTCATTAATATTGTTATTATTATTATTGTCATCTATGTCAATATTAAGAAAGATACTATTGTTAGAACTTTAGAATTATCAGTGTTATTAATATAGGTATTATTATTACTAAGAAAATGATGCAAAAATATTATTACTTCACTAATATTAGTACTTGTATCATTTTTATAATAATTAGTATTATTATCATTAACATGAGTATCATTATTAACAATATCGTTAGTGTTATTATTATTAGTAAATCATTATTATCAAAACTATCATTTTTAACAAATAAATATTTTGTACAAAAATTATACTTACTATATATACTATAATTGTATTTCATACAATAATATATCAAACATACTAATATTTTTATATAAATATTTACATATAACTAAATGTATAAATAAAAAAAATTAATTTTAAATATATATACAAAATATACAAATATAACATAACATATATTATATATAAATAAAGTATATATTTAAATAGATTTTAGTATAAATTCTATATAACTACACATATCTAAAAATCTATACAATTAATGAATGAAATTATGAGATTTCTATTAAAATGTTTTAATAGATATACAATTGATATAGGTTCGTGAATCCGAGGTCAACCCTACTCTTGTTCAATGTCGTCATATGTATTTTTACTACAAAATACAGTATTGTGAGTTTCATTTGCTCCCTTTTTAAATGCTTTTGCAATATATATTTTTGAGACTGGGAATACATGCGCTGCTTTTATAAATGTTTTACGAAATAGACACAAGTAATCGAAACTACATTATATGTTTGAATGATCGAAGCCGAATATGCCCCTTTTTACTTGGTAACCTAAGAATTAGTAAACCAGTCTACTAATTGACGCGAATCCTAAACATAGATCTATTGGGACCAACAAACCCCATCCGTTGTAGCGGATGCTTTAGTACTTCGATGTTGTTTTATCATGTTCGATGGATGTCCCAGAATGATAGGAGATATTCTTATATGCATCTTGTTAATGTCGGTTACCAGGTATTCAATCCATATGAATGATTATTTTTGTCTCTATGCATGGGACGTATATTTATGAGAAATGAAAATGAAAATCTTGTGGTCTATTAAAAATAATGTAAATGAATATTTATGATAAACTAATGAACTAACAAACCTTTTAGTTGACACTTGAAAGCATGTTTATTCTCAAGTATTAAAGGAATCTTCCGCTGTGCATTTGTTCATTTTAGAGATATTACTTGGAGTCATTCATGACATATTTTAAAAGACGTTGCATTTGAGTCATTGAGTTCATCAAGATTATTATTGTAACAATCCGACAAAATCGTCATTAGCGGCGCCGCTAACTTAGGTCCCATTCCGTGGTCGTAGTCCCTATATGAGACTTGTTTGACCAAAAATTTGTCGCATTCATTTGAAAAGTACCAGACTTGCAAAGTTTAGTTTACCAAACGGTTCGACAACAAGTTTAAGTTTACAAAAGTATAAAGTATAAATGGAATAACTTGCGACATAATTAGTTTAAAAATCACGGTTGCTATAAATAGCTTGAGTATGTAAACAATATGTTTGAATCCAAAGGTGCTATCACTAGCGTATGTATGTATGTATGCTTGACACCAAGCAAGAAATCAGAGTGTATGCATGTATGCTTGACTCCAAGCAAGTATGAGTGTACGCGGAAGCATGTATCAAATAGCCAAGTATGAACCTGAGAAACATATAGAAAACTGTCAACGAAAAACGTTGGTGAAATCACAGGTGTTTTAGTAAACGTTGTATTTGAACCACAAGATTTAGTATAAGATGATTATCAAAATCATTTGCATTCCAAAGTTGTTGTTTGTATCCCGGGCACCCAATTATCAAACTTAACTATTTTGCACCCTTTGCGTAGTGTTAGAACATACACTAGACCCGAAAATATATTTCATCCGCTAACGGTAGCGAACCGTCCGAATGAGGCTCGTCAAGCCCATGTGATCACATAATATAAGTTCACGTTTACACCCTGCAAGTGTAACTAATGATAATTGAATTGAGGCTTTTTGTTCAAACTCGTACGTGGAATGTTCGTTTTCGTACTTGTGTTCAAAGTGTAAAAGTATGATACGTATATGTTTCTCATCCCATAGTTTAAAGCATAAAAGTTGTTTGAAAGATGGGACTATGATCTCACCTCAAGTGCACGAGTATAAAAGTACTTCACAAAGTAAACGTGTGCATGATAGCTGCTTATCCTTGACCTAAACAAGTAAGTTGTATTAATTAACTGGTTACGACACAAGGTCGGGCGAAATGTGTTCAATTAGTCCTATGGCTCATTACGACTCGATTAAATATAGCATGTGAATCACGTTGTCAAGTTTCATGCAAGAATCAAGTATAAAGAAGATTAGAACGATTGCATAAACGTTTGGTTAAGTTTAACTAAAAGTCAAACTCGGTCAAGTCAAAGTCAATGAAAAAGTCAACACGTTCGGGTCGGGTCTCGAACTATTTTTCTATGCTTAGAAGTCATAAATGAGCATATTGGCCAAGTTACATGTTAATCGGAAGTGCGTAGCATAGTTGAAATTAAACGAAAAAGTGCAAAGTTGAACAGTCCCCAAACACGGCCATTGCCGCGCCGCGACATTAGGCGTGGCCTGGTACCTGGTCAGTCTCAAATGTCCAAGTCTCAAATCAAAACTCTTTCAAGCATAAATCACAAACCGCTAACACTTAGAACTCGTATCTTATATTGTTGGAAAGCTCTTTTGACAAGGAATACAACTAACTACTTTTCACCAAGCAAAAACATCAATTACAATAACCGAAATCTCGTTAAGTGATCATTAAAGGTTTATTTTCAAAGTTCCAAGTTCATCAAATGCATTTTAAGTTTCGGGAATCCGATTCACACATATGATATACCGTTTTGAAGGTAATGAAATATACATTACAACTATACACTTAAAATTTACATTTCATGGCATTCAAGCATCAAAAAGTTCGTTTTAAGTCTATCAAACCCTAATCAAAATTCACAAAAATCAATAATCATGTTTTTGAAGTTTTCTAAATCAACCTATGCATCAAAACGAAGCTAGTGATACTAGTAACACAATTAAAACATGAACTTTAACAATTTAACAACATTAATTCATCCAAAATGTAAGATTAAGCAAACCCATTTCAAATGTTCAAACTAGTTACCCAAAACAACAAATCGAGCAAACAAATCATATATTCATGTTATACACGAGCCATAGACACTAACTAACACCATTTCAAGTAAAAAACACGAATTTAGAGAAATCTAGAGTTTTTATAAAGTTACCCAAACGAGATGAAATTGGTACCAAAATATAGAGGATGAAGAGAGGGTCACGAAAATGTAATTTGTTTTGATGTTTGCTTCTTGATTCGGTTTTAGATGATGATTTTGTGAGTTGGTTGTTTAAGTTCCAAAAATGGAAGTATGAAGAGAAAAAGAGGAGAAAGAGGTGAGAAGGTGGGTGGAGATGAATGGGTGGATGAGGTGGGTTGACTAGTTAACCTAGTCAACTAGTTTGCCCACTTGGCAACATCGGTCCCTCAAGTTTCAAAGCGTGTGCGTGAATTCTCCAAACGAATATTTTAAAAACGCTCGAGTAAACGAGTGATTTTATAATTAAATAATGGAAATATTATGAATGCTAGTCAACGGAAACTAGGAATTTAAATAACGAAAGATATTATAAAAAAAAAGTGTTAAAAAAAAATTTAACGAAAAAACGCAGGATGTTACATTACCTACACCTTAAAAGAAATTTCGTCCCGAAATTTAGTTGGAAGTAGTAGTTGTTGTTTCTTCTTCAAAACCTTGCGTTACAATTTCTACGAATAAGTGGAGGTACTCCCTTGGGCATTTCAACAAACTTGACAGTCGGGATTTTACTTCGTTTTAAAGTTTGATTTCACGAGTCAATATTTCAACCGGTTCTCCTAGGAAAGAAAGTTTGTCATCGATAGCAAGCTCATCAAAAAGGATAACAAGTTCTTGTTTCGCAAGACACGTCTTTAAGTTTGATACATGAAATGTAGGATGAACGGAGACTAAAATGAGTCGGAAAATCTAAACGGCTAGCAACGGGTCCAAAACGCCCCAAGATTTTAAAAGGATCAAAATATCACGGATTTAGTTTTTCTACGTTTCCCAAAACGGATTACAACTTTTCAAGGTGTGACTTTTATCGTTACGCGGTTACCCACTTGGAATTCGAAAGGTTTACGTCTAACATCGGCATAGCTCCTTTGGCGACTACGGTCATTTTGAGTCTTTTTGGATTTGAACAATATTAACGGTTATTTCATGAATGAGTGCGGGTCCGGTGATTTGATTATCATTTACTTGGTTCTACGAAAGGAGAATGATGTTTCCGGTCATATAAGATTTCAAAAGGTGTGACATTAAGACTTGAATGATTACCATCGTCGTAAGAGAATTTAGTTAAAGGCAAAGACTTTTCTCAAGAAATTTTGAAGTCGATAACACAAACTCGTATTATGGTTTCCAAGGTTTGAATCATGTGTTTGCTTGGTCCGTCTGTTTGTGGATGATATGCGGTACTCATGTTTAAACGTGGTCCCGAGGCTTTTTGTAAGTTTAGAAGTGAAACGAGCATCTCGATCCGAAACGAGGTACATTCCTTTAAGGTATATTTGAAAGAGTTTGTTAGGACGTGAAAACGTTTGTTGGAACAAGTTTCTGTTTCTCAAGAATTTCGCGCAGCGGAAGATTTATCGGTTTCTAATAACGTTCGCTAGGACTATTCACCCTCGTGGCGAATGCTAGTATAGTGTGAAGAGTCTCTCTCTCCATTGAGAATTTAGATAGAAGGTTTCCTTATACGAAATTATGAGTGTAATGCGGAAAAAGTTTCTGCCTCGATATGAGCATAACAAGCATATTGTAGTTCGTCGATAAAACTGTAAGAAAACAAGATAGTATACACGTGTAACATACGTTTGGAGTCGAAAGAATTTGTCATTCATTCGGAAGCATAAATATGGTTCGACAATAATCGAAGGTGTTTCCTTGGTATGGTTGTTATCAACATTCCCTGAGTTTTTGAATATCCAACAAGAAAAATAAAAATGAAGTCATGTACATGGCACATGGTGGTGATTAGGTTGATCGAGTCCAACCACATTCACGTGTCATTAGAACTTTGGTATGACTTACCATAATATAACCATGTTGATCGAGTGTCGTTATATTACGCTAACTCATACCTCCATTCCCACATCACTCCATAGATTCAAGTTCGTGTAATCATAAAGTTCTAAAATGAACAAAGTGTAACGATGTCTCAAACGTGACTTGTATTGAATCGAAAGAATTAGTGCGACTCTAAAGAAGCGTTCCCCGAGGGAAGTGTATAAATGATCGTTCACGTCAATGCGGTTCAATTCAAATGATAATGCCTTTAGGCACGAAAAGATTAACGAATCATGATATCAAATAGTACGCAGCCGTAGTGATAAGCATTGATGACGATACTCACATAGAGTAGTGATAGTAGTAACAAGAAGTGGTAGATAGTAAGGAACACCGGTGTGACACCGATAGTAAGTTGAAACGGTGGCGAATAACAATCTGGGAGACATAGTTCCCGAATAAGTATGACTAATGAAGTCGTTGTCATCCTTACGCGCATGAATCTCGAATTTACTTCTGTTACCAGAAAGTTGTAGAATACGAGTTCGTATGATGAGAACTTGGTACCATTAAGAAGTTTGCCTAAGAATGATTCAAGTATATATGCACAAGTAGTCAAGTAAGTGCTATCTATAGCAAATGCAAGTCAGGATGCAACGATTAACTATCCGGTTGTAGTCTAGATTCACTAATGCATCCTAACGACTCTGTCAGACACACTAATGCACATCCTAGTTCCCTACAACCAACGCTCTAATACCATCTGTAACAACCTGACAAAATCGTCATTGGAGGCGCCGCTAACTTAGGTCCCGTTTCGTGGTCGTAGTCCCTATATGAGACTTGTTTGACCAAAAATATGTCGCATTCATTTGAAAAGTACAAGACTTACAAAGTTTAGTTTACCAAACGGTTCGAAAACAAGTTTAAGTTTACAAAAGTATAAAGTATAAATGGAATAACTTGCGACATAATTATTTTAAAAATCACGGTTGCTATAAATTACGTGAGTATGTAAACAATATGTTTGAATCCAAAGGTGCTATCACTAGCATATGTATGTATGTATGCTTGACCCCAAGCAAGAAATCAGAGTGTATGCATGTATGCTTGACTCCAAGAAAGTATGAGTGTACGCGGAAGCATGTATCAAATAGCCAAGTATGAACCTGAGAAACATATAGAAAACTGTCAACGAAAAACGTTGGTGAAATCACGGGTGTTTTAGTAAACGTTGTATTTGAACCACAAGATTTAGTATAAGATGATTATCAAAATCATTTGCATTCCAAAGTTGTTGTTTGTATCCCGGGCACCCAGTTATCAAACTTAACTGTTTTGCACCCTTTGCATAGTGTTAGAACATACACTAGACCCGAAAATATATTTCATCCGCTAACGGTAGGGAACTGTCCGAATGAGGCTCGTCAAGCCCATGTGATCACATAATATAAGTTCATGTTTACACCCTGCAAGTGTAACTAATGATAATTGAATTGAGGCTTTTTGTTCAAACCCGTACGTGGAATGTTCGTTTCAGTACTTGTGTTCAAAGTGTAAAAGTATGATACGTATATGTTTCTCATCCCATAGTTTAAAGCATAAAAGTTGTTTGAAAGATGCGACTATGATCTCACCTCGAGTGCACGAGTATAAAAGTACTTCACAAAGTAAACGTGTGCATGATAGTTGCTTATCCTTGACCTAAACAAGTAAGTTGTATTAATTAACCGGTTATGACAAAAGGTCGGGCGAAATGTGTTCAATTAGTCCTATGGCTCGTTACGACTCGATTAAATATAGCATGTGAATCACGTTGTCAAGTTTCATGCAAGAATCAAGTATAAAAGAAGATTAGAACGATTGCATAAACGTTTGGTTAAGTTTAACTAAAAGTCAAACTCGGTCAAGTCAAAGTCAACGAAAAAGTCAACACGTTCGTGTCGGGTCCCGAACTAATTTTCTATGCTTAGAAGTCATATTTGAGCATGTTGGCCAAGTTACATGTTAATCGGAGGTGCGTAGCATAGTTGGAATTAAACAAAAAAGTGCAAAGTTGAACAGTCCCCAAACACGGCCATTGCCGCGCCGCGAAAGAGGAGGGCCGCGCCGCGACATTAGGCATGGCCTGGTACCTGGTCAGTCTCAAATGTCCAAGTCTCAAATCAAAACTCTTTCAAGCATAAATCACAAACCGCTAACACTTAGAACTCGTATCTTATATCGTTGGAAAGCTCTTTTGACAAGGAATACAACTAACTAATTTTTACCAAGCAAAAACATCAATTACAATAATCGAAATCTCGTCAAGTGATCATTAAAGGTTTATTTTCAAAGTTCCAAGTTCATCAAATGCATTTTAAGTTTCGGGAATCCGATTCACACATATGATATGCCGTTTTGAAGGTAATGAAACATAAATTACAACTATACACTTACAATTTACATTTCATGGCATTCAAGCATCAAAAAGTTCGTTTTAAGTCTATCAAACCCTAATCAAAATTCACAAAAATCAATAATCATGTTTTTGAAGTTTTCTAAATCAACCTATGCATCAAAACGAAGCTAGTGATACTAGTAACACAATTAAAACATGATCTTTAACAATTTGACAACATTAATTCATCCAAAATGCAAGATTAAGCAAACTCATTTCAAATGTTCAAACTAGTTACCCAAAACAACAAATCGAGCAAACAAATCATATATTCATGTTACACACGAGCCATAGACACTAACTAACACCATTTCAAGTCAAAAATACGAATTTAGAGAAATCTAGAGTTTTTAGAAAGTTACCCAAACGAGATGAAATTGATACCAAAATGTAGAGGATGAAGAGAGGGTCACAAAAATGTAATTTTTTTTTATGTTTGCTTCTTGATTCGGTTTTAGATGATGATTTTGTGAGTTGGTTGTTTAAGTTCCAAAAATGGAAGTATGAAGAGAGAAAGAGGAGAAAGAGGTGAGAAGGTGGGTGTAGATGAATGGGTGGATGAGGTGGGTTGACTAGTTGACCTAGTCAACTAGTTTGCCCACTTGGCAACCTCGGTCCCTCATGTTTCAAAGCGGGTGCGTGAATTCGCCAAACGAATATTTTAAAAATGCTCAAGTAAACGAGTGATGTTATAATTAAATAACGGAAATATTATGAATGCTAGTCAACAAAAACTAGGAATTTAAATAACGAAAGATATTATAAAAAAAAAGACAGTGTTAAAAATAAATTTAACGGAAAAATGCGTGATGTTACAATTATTAAGTCAATTATAGGTGGATATGTTATGAAATGGTATGCATGCCGTCAACTTTCGATGTAATGAAAGATTGTCTTTTCAAAAACGAATGCAATGTTTGTAAAATATATCATATAGAGGTCAAGTACCTCGCGATGTAACCAAATGTAATGTATTTGTCCAGATGGATTAGGACGGGTCATGAAAATAGACTTCTTAGATCGAGTGATCATATGCCCTATGACAAATAAAAGAAATATATTTAGAATAATGGTAATTTAATATTTTAACTCTTGAGAAGTAAGAGATTATTTATGAGATTTAGATATTTAACCCTTAATGAGGTATAGATTTAAAGAATTAATTTGGAACGGAAGGTATTAGTATGGATGAAGAATTTGAGATATGAGGATTATAGCTAAATAATTAAGACTAATTAATTATTTTAATTTTGTGATAATAAATAATATATAAAATTTATAATAACAACTTTTATCGCTAATAATAAATAATCAAATAAACTTTCGAATAATCTTTCAAATCGTGATGGCCAGACAACAATAGGTATCTAGGCATGACCCTTTAAATCGGACAATGTGGAAACCTACCGCCTAAAGATTCTTAGACACCATCCGTCAAGAAACATCGATAAACCAAAAATAAATTCAATATATTTATTTTTACCGCAATCCCCGGCAGCGGCGCCAAAAAGTTGACGTGTGTAAAGTGTGTGCTTTGGTGCTTAGCTTTAGTTCAGCTTTTAAATTTATATTTCTTTATTTACCTTTCACTTTAACACGCTAACGAGAAACAAAACCCGATCAAGGTAGTATAGTAATTAGCAAGTTAAGGATTGTCCCAAGAGTTCACAGGTGGAGATATAAGTTGCTTTTATTCAAGATATCTTTCAAAAGTGATTTATTATTATAGAATGTCTTTATTTTAACTTTAATAAGACTATCTTAAGAAAGATAGAGTATGAATTAAATTAAATTAAATTAAAATAGATTAAAAGAAAGTGGTTACTAGGAGTGTTCGATTATGAGAGATTTAGTATTGGATAGTTTCATTACTCATATTAATAAATAGAAAAATAAAAATCATAGACCAACTATTATCCATAACGGTTAAGCTATTTATCACATAAAGTTCACTAAGAAAGAGTTAAAGCGTATATTAAGTAAGTATGTTTTCAAAGTTAATATCCTAACTTGTAGTATTCAAATAATCACATGATAAATGTCTTCTTAATCTTGTGGTGTAGACTAAGGCAACATTCAATTAGACTGACAGTTATATAAGCTAAAAAACCTAATTAGATCAATTCAAGTAAGTAGCTAAAAATCAACAGTTGACTAAGTTTTCATGCAAATGACAATTGAATTCAAATAAGCAAGGGATCTTTGATTAAGCCTAACAATAGTTAATTTATTATATCAGTATAATTTATGTTAATCTCGATTTATTACTACACATGATCTATAGCTAAACTTCATGCAATCCAAATAATTTATTGATGTGGTTAATCTTCAAAGTTAGATGAATCGAGTAAAAGAATACTTAGATTTAATTACTAGTTAATCTTAGTTCTTATTAGCTAATCATTAAGCATGTAAATAATGATCTAGAATATGGCAGTGGATAAACAGATAAAACAACAATCACATAAACATAATTATACAATTCTGGAAAAACCAAAAACTGTACAAATTAAAGCAGGAAGCCGGCGACTTTGTGAGATCCAGCCAGCGACTAAGATCATCACAGCCGGCGACTTCATCATAAATCTCAGATAATTTGCACTTTTCGTCCCAACAACCACTATGAACGTTTAGTTCATAATGGTAGACGAACAAAAACGTAAAATCATTAAATCTAACTTAAATATAGACATATGAGAATGTAAAAGAAAAAGTAACTTGATTAATTAAAAAAAACTTGAATTAAATTGAAGAAATCTTGATTACAACTTGGAAATTAAACTAAAACCTAAAAGAATTCGTAACTTTTTTTGGCTAACCCTAAAACTGGATGTATATATCAAAACAATGAAATTCATCATCCATTTATAGGACCTTAAAACTTAGCCTAGCCGGTAGCTATGATTGGTATAACTGGCGGCTAAATTAAGTCGGTTGATGATTTTCACGTGTTTAAATTGCTCTTCAAGCACAAGAAACCGCATTTCTGTTATTCTAGCTAGCAGCTAAAGGTGACCAGCCGGAGGCTCTAGCTCTTGTTGAAAGGACCCGTTCATATATATTATAAACGATTCACAATAGTTGATTTCATCGCGAGGTATTTGACCTCTATATGATATATTTTACAAACATTGCATTAGTTTTTAAAAGACAAACTTTCTTTACATCGAAAAAATGACAGGCATGCATACCATTTCATAATATCCACTAGCCAACTATAAATTGACTTAATAATAATCTTTGATGAACTCAATGACTCGAATGCAACGTTCTTCGAAATATGCCATGAAAGACTCCAAGTAATATCTTGAAAATGAGCAAACGCACAGCGGAAGATTTCTTTCAATCCTGAGAATAAACATGCTTTAAAGTGTCAACCAAAAAGTTGGTGAGTTCATTAGTTTATAATAATCATTCATTTCCATTATTCTAATAAACCACAAAATTTTAATTAAACATAATTCCAATAGCAGAATCCTCTCTTCTGCATAAAGGTAAAACCATTTCCAATAATATAATAGACCACAAGATTTTTATTTTATAAACATAATCCTTAAGAAGAATCCTCTCGTCTGCATTAAGGTAAAATCATTCATATGGTGAACACCTAGTAACCGACATTAACAAAATGCATATAGAATATCCCCAAAACAGAATCTTCTCATCTGTATAACAGAATCCTCTCGTCTGTATAAAAATCGAAGTACTAAAGCATCCATATCTCGGATGAGGTTTGTTAGGCCCATAGATCTATCTTTAGGATTCGTGTCAATTAGGGTACTGTTCCCTAATTCTTAGGTTACCAAGCTAAAGGGGTGATATTCGATTTCGATAATCCAACCATAGAATGTAGTTTCGATTACTTGTGTCTATTTCGTAAAACATTCATAAAAATAGCGCATGTATTCTCAGTCCCAAAAATATATATAAAAAGGGAGTAATGAAACTCACAAAACTGTATTTCGTAGCAATAATGCATATGACGGCACTGGACAAGTGCAAGGTTGGCCTCGAATTCACGAACCTAAATTAAGTATATATATTTATATGTTGGTCAATATTTGTCTTAACAAATTAGGTCAAGTCATAGTGTACCACAATCCTAATGCTCGAGACTAATATGCAAAAGTCAACAAAAGTCAATTTGACTCAAAATGATTTCCAAAATTTATACATGATTATTATATAGTTTAAATATGGTCGTTTTATATTTTTAAATATTTTTAAAAGATCTATTAGAGTAAACAATATAATTCATTTATCAATAAATAAAATTTTATATAAAATATACTATTATATATCTTAAGTAATAAAATTTATAAAGTTCATTTAACAAAATAATATGATAGGTAGTATCAATGTAATTATGTTACACGTAGTAAAACAACTTTGTATTACATATTTATTTGATAAAATAATATCGATAATAATAATAGTAAGTAAAAGTTATATTATTTTGTAATAATAATTATTATTATTCTATTAATAAGAATAACAATATTTATATTTGCTAAAATGATATTATGATAAAATGGTAATTCATATTAATAAAAATAATAAAATTTTATATTAACAATGATATTCCTATTAAAATAATAATTTTGTAAAAATGATAGTTTTAATATTAATAATACTTTTAATAATAATAGTGATAAAAATAATGAAAACGATAATTTTATCTAAATCAATATCTTACAATAATTTAAATTTCATCATGAAACTCATACTCATTATTTCTTAATCGGTTTATTTAATAGCTTTTAATCGTCTTTTATATCGCGTTCGTGTTAATGATAATAATAGTAATCATAATAATTAGGTGTTACTAATATTAATTTTTAATTATAATAATACTAATGATAATAAATATAATGATAATGATAATACTAATTATAACTTTAACGATAATAACGATAATAATAATAACAATTTTTAATGATAATACTTTTTATTGATAATGATAATAATGATAATAATAATAATAATAATAATAGTAATAATAACAATAATAATAATAATAATAATAATAATAATAATAATAATAATAATAATAATAATAATAATAATAATAATAATAATAATAATAATAATAATTAGATAAAAAACAGAACGACGATAATATCGATGATAATAATAATCATTTTTAATAATAATACAAAAATTCAATTGACTATAACTTCTAATCTGTTCATCGAAACCATTCGAGTTCTAAATGAAAAGTTCTTAATTTTTCGCTAGCTTTCCAACGACATGCATATCTTATACCTTATCTCAACCGCATATGTAACTAATTCAGGATTCATCATAACCTATCTAATGGCAATATCAAAAGTACAAGCATGCATAATCCTATATACTCGAGCACTAGTCAGGGATACACTATTAATATATAAAAGTTAATTTATGAGTACTCACGTATTAATATTGAGATTCAATATTGCAGGAAAGGTACGTAGATGCAACGGAGATAATAAACACTAGATTGACCTTACGAGTATACCCATGAACCATACCCATCACCTCCATAGCTATAACCCATAATTTCCTTAGCCCTATCCTACTCGAAAAACCCGTCTTGAAATAATTCGCTCATGACCTCGTCGTAGTATTTTATGTATATTACTAATAATAATAATATTAAGATTACAATTTATAATCCTAATCCTAATACTAATTAATAATAATATAAATATAAATATAAATAATAATAATAATAATAATAATAATAATAATAATAATAATAATAATAATAATAATAATAATAATAATAATAATAATAATAATGGTTTACGGAGTACTTGAGATAGATAGATAAGAGATTGAATGAAAAATGAATTCAATACCGAGCTCGTTCGACTTTTAAAGCAATGGTACCTCACCTAACCCCTCATGCGATCGCATGAGAATGTGAGGGTGGCCTCATGCGATCGCATGATCCACATATTCAACTTATACTCGTTACTTTTTACATGCCGACACAATATTATGATTTATATATATATTATTTAATATATAATATATTTAATCTTTTGAATTAATTAAATATTATATTATATTCTCGTGCCTAGTTGATTTGTAAATTTTGCACCGATGAATAGTATGTTGACGCTCAACTTACGTGCCGGTTCTGGTTTTTCGAACGTCCTTTCGTACGCTTAGAAAACTAGCCTTTTACGTTACGCGACGTGTACCCTTATTACTAATTTGACTTACTCGTCAATAAATTACCTTATAAAAAATGTAACTTATAAAATTGAGCGTTGTAGTCATTTGCTTCTATAAATCAGTGACTCATTGTTTATCAAAATATATTATTTTAAATCAGGACGTTTTATGACTAAGTTAATATATATTATATATATATATATATATATATATATATACACATATATATATATATGTATATATATATATGTATATATATATGTATATATATATATGTATATATATATATTTAGAATTGTAAATTTGTACTTAATAAATATGTTTGAAGTATTTAACTAATGATATAATCATTAGTCTTTCAAAATCAAATATATTTCAAAGTTCGTTTTATATAATTTAACTCGTTTTTAAATAATAGTAGTTATTTTATCAAGTAATGTTTTTAATATGAAAACTAACTAGTTGATTATCAAGGGACACGAGTTAAACATAGTAAGTACATGAAAGGACCCGTTCATATATATTATAAACGGTTCACAATAGTTGATTACATTGCGAGGTATTTGACCTCTATATGATACATTTTACAAACATTGCATTCGTTTTTAAAAGACAAACTTTCTTTACATCGAAAATTGACAGGCATGCATACCATTTCATGATATCCACTATCCAACTATAAATTGATTTAATAATAATCTTTGATGAACTCAATGACTCGAATGCAACGTTCTTCGAAATATGCTATGAAAGACTCCAAGTAATATCTTTAAAATGAGCAAATGCACAGCGAAAGATTTCTTTAACACCTGAAAATAAACATGCTTTAAAGTGTCAACCAAAAGGTTGGTGAGTTCATTAGTTTATCATAATCATTTATTTACATCATTTTAATAGACCACAAGAATTTCATTTCCAGTTCTCATAAATATACGTCCCATGCATAGAGACAAAAATAATCATTCATATGGTGAACCCCTGGTAACCGACATTAACTAGATACATATAAGAATATCCCCTATCATTCCAGGATCCTCCTTCAGACATGATATAAATTTCGAAGTACTAAAGCATCCGGTACTTTGGATGGGGTTTGTTAGGCCCAATAGATCTATCTTTAGGATTCGCGTCAATTAGGGAGTCTGTTCCCTAATTCTTAGATTACCAGACTTTAATAAAAAGGGGCATATTCGATTTCGATAATTCAACCATAAAATTTAGTTTCAATTACTTGTGTCTATTTCGTCAAACATTTATAAAAACGCATGTATTCTCAGTCCCAAAAATATAAAGGGTAAAAAGGCAAATAAAACTCACCATACTATATTTCGTAGTAAAAATACATATAATGTCATTGAACAAGTGCAAGGTTGGTCTCGGATTCACGAACCTAAATTAATTATATATATTTATGTGTTGGTCAATATTTGTCTAACAAATTAGGTCAAGTCATAGTGTACCACAATCCTAATGCTCGAGACTAATATGCAAAAGTCAACAAAAGTAAAATTTGACTCAAAATAATTTCCAAAAATCTATACATGATTAATATATAGTTTAAATATCGTCATTTTATATTTTTAAATATTTTTAAAAGATTTATTAGAGTAAATAATATAATTTATTTATTAATAAATAAAATTTTATACTAAATTTATATAATAAAATATACTTTTATATATATTAAGTAATAAAATTTATAGGGTTCATTTAATATCATAAAGATAATATGATAGGTATTATTAAAGTAAGTTATTACACATAGTAAAATATGTTTGTATCACATATTTATTTGATAAAATAATATCTATAATGATAGTAAGTAAAAGTTGTATTATTTTGTAATAATAATTATTATTATAAAAATATCAATATTTATAATTACTAAGATGACATTATGATAAAACGATAATTCTAATTATGATAACTTTAATATTTACGATAATATTTAATCTTATCTTTAAAATAATAATTCTATTTAAAATAATAATAATAATGATATTTTATGGTAACAATGACATTTCTATTAAAATGATAATTTTTGTTAAAATGATAGTTTTAATACTAACGATACTTTTAATAATAATAGTAATGATAAAAATAATAAGAACGATAATTTTATCTAAATCAATATCTTATAATATTTTAATTTCATCATGATACTCTTACTCATTATTTCCTAATCATTTCATTTAATAGCTTTTAATCGTCTTTTATATCATGTTCATAATAATGATAATAATAGTAATCAAAATAATTAGGTGTTACAAATATTTGTTTTAATTACACTAATATTAATAATGATAGTTACTATAACATTATTAACGATAATACTAATAATTATCTTAATGATAATAGAGTAATAATGATAATAACAATAACAATAACCATTTTTAAATAATGATATATATATTAATAATGATAATAATAATAATAATACTAATAATAATAATAATAATAATAATAATAATAATAATAATAATAATTGGATAATAATAATAATACTAATTATAACTTTAACGATAATAACGATAGTAATAATAAAAAAAATTAACAATTTTTAATGATAAATCTCTTTTATTGATAAAGATAATAATAATGATAATAATAAGATAAAACTAGAACGACGATAAAAATGACGATAATAATAATCATTTTTAATAAAAATATCGAAAATTCAATTGATTATAACTTCTAATCCGTTCATCGAAACCATTCGATATCTAAAGGAAAAGTTCTTAATTTTTCGCTAGCTTTCCAAGGACATGCATATCTTATACCTTATCTCAACCGGAAGTGTAACTAATTCAAGATTCAACCTAACCTGTCTAAGGGCAATATCAAAAGTACAAGCATGCATAATCCTAAATACTCGAGCACTAGTCAGGGATACACTATTAGTATGTAAAAGTTAAATTATGAGTACTCACGTATCAATATTGAGATTCAATATTGCAATAAAGGTACGTAGACACAACGGAAATGATAAACACTATATTGACCTCACGAGCATACCCATGAACCATACTCAATCTCCTCCATAGCTATAACCCATAATTTCCTTAATCCTATCCTACTCGAAAAACAATTTCGAAATCACTCGGACAGCACTCCGTCGTAATATTTTATGTATACTAATAATATCTTGAAATAATACGGAGTAAATATATATATGTAAATCGATTGAGAGAGTTTAGAGAAAAATATTTTCAAGTTTCTATGAAATAATGAAACCTATTGAATTCTATTTATAATAGATTTTTGAATTATTAAAGTGAATTATTAAAGTATGAATTATTAAAGTGAATTATTAAAGTATGAATTATTAAAGTGAATTATTAAAGTATGAATTATTAAAGTGATTTATTAAAGTATGAATTATTAAAGTGAATTATTAAAGTTAAAGTAAAGTAAAAATAAAGTAAAGGTAAAGTTTAAGTATAGTAAAAGTATAAAACTATGTACGTATAATACGCCTATAAATATATATAATATTAATTTAAATCGTTATATATATTTAATAAAATAAAATATAAATATCGTTATCTTTATCATACTAGTTAAGTAATGAGTTGTCTCAAGTGGTTCTAGATATTTATAAAAGTTATATACATTTTAATAATAAAGTTCTTTTTAAACTGAAAATTTTTTTTTGTACGTTTGAAACTAAATAGATCAATCGAGTCTTTATGAGATTCAATCTTTCACTATCTCTTGTCTAGTTCTCAATGATTGACAATTTGTTCTTATTTATAAATCACTTTACCATTTTCCGAATATTGTTAAAATGGAAAGATTTCTCAATTCAACGTGGGCCTTTCAACAGAGACTTGTAATCATAATTCAATATATCTGATAATTCAATCATTTGATCTTATCTTCTAATTCCATTGATAAATATTTTAAAACAGATACAATCATATAAAGTATTTAATCTAATATTTTGTTTACGTTTCAAGTTATAATATATATACACATATACATATATAATCATATTCGTTTAATGGTTCGTGAATCCTTGGAACTTGGTCGAGGTTGAATGAATGTATGAACATAGTTTAAAATTCTTGAAATTTAACTTAACAAATATTGCTTATCGTGTTGGAAACATATAAAGATTAAAGTTTAAATTTGGTTGGAAATTTCCGGTGTCGGAAACATATAAAGATTAAAGTTTAAATTTGGTTGGAAATTTCCGGGTTGTCACAGTACCTACCCGTTAAAGAAATTTCGTCCCGAAATTTGAGTGGAAAGGTCGTGAATGATAATAAGTATGTTTTCATGATGCATACGGGCTGAAAATTAGAGTTTTATCATCAGCGAATAATTTGGATAAACAATCCATTTATATGAAGAGTACGAATGAAGCTAACATAGAAGAGTGAAATGAGTAAGTGTAGATTCATCTTATCATTTGACGTAGATATGATGATTCCCAGATTTCAAGGGATTTGAAGAAAATTTGCTTAATAAGATTTGACTCTCCGGTAATCAAGGGAATTAGGATCCGCTTTAAATACGATCGTCCATTTTAATTGTTCGGTTAGAGATTTCCTTATAAATTCACCTCATTCATTTCCTTACAACTCACACCTTCTGTTGATGCATTTTATGCAAGTCCCTAGACATCTACCCACGTCCATTGCAGGTACAACAGTTTACAGGCCACCATGATTGCTCGTTATTATCCTATCCGTGTTTGTATGTGGTTACAGGAACTGCAGGAACGAGATTTAGATGTTTGACTATGTTAGACTTAGTCAGACGTATGAGTGAAGCCTCACTAGTATGGCTGATAGGATCATACGCACGGTTGATGCTGAGCTAAGTCACAATTACAACCTAAATGAGAAGACATGAGTGAGTGATCACCCGTACGGCTGATGAATCCAAATCGTACGTGTGTTGAATGAATTGTATGGGTGAGTCAATAGAAGGGGTATATAAAGTCTTATGTTCTTCATTTTAGGTTAAGCCTCTCATTTGTTACACACACTCAGATCTAGTGAGCTCCTCCGATTCTCTCTCAGTCCAAATCACCCAGGTGGTGAATAATAGCTCTAGGTGTTGATCTAATCACACTTGATTTAGTTGTGGTTTGACTAAATTAATCAAAAAAAACTTAACCTATTCACTAGAGGGTTTGATTCACTTATTCCGCCATTGTGTGAGTTAAATCTATTGATTTCTAAGTTCCTAGTCATGTTTCATCACCTTCTATTCTTTCCCCCTCAACTCATATTTTAAAGTATTCATCAATATGCTCCATCCAGTTCTGATTCTTGATATACTTCTAACTTTCATATCGATCATTCTTCTTTTTAATCTACCGCCGGAAGAATCTATTTACTTCTATTATACTCTTAGGTTTATAGTGTTTCTAGTTCTCCCGTGTCTTTATATTGCTATATGCATCGATATATATGGTTTATAATTTCTGGTTTGTCGTTGGGCTTTATATGTTCCCTTATATTTCAAAGTCTCTGCTTCTGTCTTCTATAATCATTATCATTCACAGTTAATGCTCTCTTTTATTTGCTGCAATTTATACCCCAATTTCTATTTTGGAGTTTTGTCCTTTCGTTTCTTCTTCTTGCGATTAAGCACCGCTTGTAATGGTCCAGAATTCACAGATATGAATTTCAGAATGAACATTGTTAATGTTCTAGGAAGGAAATTGTGATGGCACGATCTTGACTTGTCAAATTACTAGAATACCTTGGAAAAGGCCGAATCATCAAGAAATATTTTCTTGATATTTTAGAGGTTAAATAGAATACAAGAGTCGTATAACATGGCACATGATGATGTTATGATCTGTGAATCATCACGTTCCATTTAGAAACTCAGCATGAGTTACTGTAATATAATCACATTGATCAAGTGTCATTATATTATACTAATTCATGCTTCAGTTCCCAACACTACTTTAAAATATTCCTATTTTAAACTTGAATGTTTCAGAATTTAGAAACTAAAATAGTTTCTTTTATGATGTAATACAGATAGCGCGAAGAGGTAAATGATTTCAAATAAGAAAAATTAAGAAAATATCTTCAGAAATATGGAGGATATTTATAATGAAAGATATGATGATATTTTAGAATTTCTAATATCAGAGGATGATGAAGAATATTGTTCGCAGAGGTTTAGAGTCAGGAGCAAGGTATTCGTTAATGACTTCAGCAGGTACTGAATCATTTGGATCCTTTGAAGTCAGGTTCAGTCTTTGTAATTTGTCCACAGCCTCCTTCCTACTTTGCTCAATCCGTTTTTCAGTTCCAAAACTTCTCTTTTTCTGCGCTTTGCCAGCACACTTCATCATTATCATCCAGCTTTTACCATTTAAAGTCGTTTATAGTTTTTGCTGCTTCATCAGCATTTTTTCCATTTTCGGAGAACCAATTCGTAGTTCGGAGTGTTTTTCAGAAACTTCACATTCAAATTAAGTCCAGAAGATAGACGTTATATATACACATATAACTGTTGGCGTAGACATGCTGGGAGATTTCAAAATACTGATTGCTAATTCCCAATGATTCGTATGGTAATTCTCATTACAAGATGCGAATGAGTAAATGATGGGGTTTCAATGAATAATTATAATGACTTTTTGGAGAGGCTAAAGTCAAAGGGTAATGAAGTTGTTGGTACATCTGCTAATAATGTGGTGGAATGTAAAAGGTTCCCTGGTAACGATGGTGTATATCTCAAGGTTATAATAAGGTTAGTCTGACTGAAAAGTCGAAGTTGACTTGCTGGAGCTGTGACAAAACTAGCTACTTTGAATTGGAGTCGCAAAGTTATTTTTGCTAATAAATGCTAAAGAATCTGACGCGGATACGTTGTTTAAACTTTTACTTTGGTTTCAAGAGTTTTTCGGGTACATAACTGTGGGTAACATGTGGTTGGATCATCATCTCGATTGCTCATCATTTGAAGTGTCTTCAAAAATTTTCGAAGGGTTTGAACACAGATTGTAATCGTTAACATACATTTGATATTCTAACACAGTTTTGAAGTCAAAATATAGCTTGTGAAAGATGTAAGGATCTAATAGTGATGATTTTGGTCATATCTCAAGTTGAATTTTGAGATTTCAAAATCAGAATATGTAATTAAATTTTGAATGAGTATGGTTGTTTTGATTTCTATAAAAGAATGTATATTGTTGTGAAAGTAGGAGTATAATGGATGATTTGCTGAATCAGATTCGAAGAATGTAACATATTAATTGTGAATTTATATATCTCTCGGGTATTACCTACCCGTTAAAAAAAATTTCACAATTAATATTTTGTACAAAAGAATTTTATTACAGTCTTTATGAAATTATATATATGTATATTTTCTTCAGATGTAACATAGATTTAATGAGTTAATGTTAAATTAAACTCATTTGATTTACGGTTGAAACTAGAATTGAATAATCCCTAAAGGCTTTAAAAAGTACATAACTTTTACGCAATATTTCTTTAATGACATTGAACTTATGAATCAATACTTCGTTATTTGTTGATGTATGATGTTCGGTTCGTGAAATTCTTGTGAATTTCGTAAAGTACGAATGATGTTATCTGAAAAGTTTCGGGTACATCGATGATGAAAGTGTAAAATCAAATATATACTTGATTTATTATGAATTAGAATTTGTTGAATTGCGACAGAGATTGTAGTTAACGCTGGTTAAGTTGCGGTCGAAGGACGTACATTATTGCATATTTGTAATATGAATTAACCGAGTAGTTAAGATTCACACACAATAGCTTAGCACGGAAAGATTTATTTCAATATATATATATATATATATATATATATATATATATATATATATATATATATATATATAATATACATATAATTTCTTCAGAGGGAATGAGTTAATTCTTCATAACTCGTTGATACAATATACACGTTATTGATTCGTAATGATGTTCACAATGATTCTTGAACTGACGGAGTTTGTTATGTTATCGGTGTTGTTGATTCGGATGTTGACTGTACTGACGATGCTGGTAACGCTGACGGTACTGTTGATGCTGTTGGTAAAGCAAGTTTAGCTTGTTAATCACACACCATTTTTGTCAGGGTTTCTACTCTTCCTTCTATCATTTTGGTTCGCTTAACTGATTTATGGTTAGGGCTAGATTAGATAATCTCTAAGACTTTAGAGATTCCATAATCGCCGCGGAATGTTTCTCCAATGAAGTTATGAATTAATACTTCGTCAGTTATTGTTGTTGGTACTCCTTGGTATCCGTGGTGCGTATGATGTTGATGCTCATGGGACAGATTGTGAAGTTGAGGTTTACGACGCGATTGTGGTTGGAGGTGGTAATGGTACTGTTGGCGTTGATGATGGTGGTACTGGTTATGCTGCTGATGCTGCTGCTGGTGATTGTAATCTCTGCACCATATTCTCCAAAGCAACTACCCGAGCGCGAAGCTCGTTGACTTCTTCTATTACACCGGGGTGATTGTCGGTTCGGACGAGCGGATAAATAAAATCTAAAATTTGATGTAATATATAATCGTGATGAGATACTCTGGAAATGAGCGAGAAAATGGTGTTTCGGACAGGTTCGCCGGTAAGTGCTTCAGGTTCTTCGTCAAGAGGGCAATGTGGTGGATGGAAGGGATCACCTTCTTCTTGTCTCCAATGATTGAGGAGGCTACGAACCCATCCCCAATTCATCCAGAATAGGTGATGACTGATTGGTTGATCTATTCCGGTCACACTACTTTCGGAGCTTGAATGGGATTCCATTTCGGAATCTGAGTGACTTGAACTGATGACGAATTCCATTTCGTACGATTGGATAAAGGATTTTTTTTTTCGATATGAAATGATTTTGGCTAACGGATGGTTTCTAATTACATAGAATATATATATATATACATATATATATATATACATATATATATATATATATATATATATATATATATATATATATATATATATATATATATATATAGATCAAAAGATTTCGTAGATTACGGAGGACTTTGCGGAATATGTCAGGCAAAGTTTAAAGTAACAGATATGATAAGATATGATTTAGCATATATGATAAAATATGAATTTTTGTCTATACACTATTCATGCAAACAATGCAGCAAGACGTGTCTTAGACTAAAAATGATAAGCAGGTAATTTCCTGAGGATGATAAGTAGTTAATTTTCGACACAAAATTATAAGCAAAACTTTTGACATGCAGACACGGTCGAAGTCCATACTTTCTAATGCATCCTATCGACTTATCAGTTAGACACACTAATGCAGACCTGGTTCGCTAAGACCACTGCTCTGATACCAACTGAAAGGACCCATTCATATATATTATAAACGATTCACAATGGTTGATTACATTGCGAGGTATTTGACCTGTATATGATACATTTTACAAACATTGCATTCGTTTTTAAAAGACAAACTTTCTTTACATAGAAAATTGACAGGCATGCATACCATTTCATAATATCCACTATCCAACTATAAATTGATTTAATAATAATCTTTGATGAACTCAATGACTCGAATGCAACGTTCTTCGAAATATGCTATGAAAGACTCCTAGTAATATCTTTAAAAAGAGCAAATGCACAGCGAAAGATTTCTTTAACACCTGTGAATAAACATGCTTTAAAGTGTCAACCAAAAGGTTGGTGAGTTCATTAGTTTATCATAATCATTTATTTACATCATTTTAATAGACCAAAAGAATTTCATTTCCAGTTCTCATAAATATACGTCCCATTCATAGAGACAAAAATAACCATTCATATGGTGAACACCTGGTAACCGACATTAACTAGATACATATAAGAATATCCCCTATGATTCCGGGATCCTCCTTCGGACATGATATAAATTTCAAAGTACTAAAGCATCCGGTACTTTGGATGGGGTTTGTTAGGCCCAATAGATCTATCTTTAGGATTCGCGTCAATTAGGGTGTATGTTCCCTAATTCTTGGATTACCAGACTTTAATAAAAAGGGGCATATTCGATTTCGATAATTCAACCATAGAATGTAGTTTCAATTACTTGTGTCTATTTCGTCAAACATTTATAAAAACGCATGTATTCTCAGTCCCAAAAATATAAAGGGTAAAAAGGCAAATGAAACTCACCATACTGTATTTCGTAGTAAAAATACATATAACGTCATTGAACAAGTGCAAGGTTGGCCTCGGATTCACGAACCTAAATTAATTATATATATTTATGTGTTGGTCAATATTTGTCTAACAAATTAGGTCAAGTCATCGTGTTCCACAATCCTAATGCTCGAGACTAATATGCAAAAGTCAACAAAAGTAAAATTTGACTCAAAATAATTTCCAAAAATCTATACATGATTAATATATAGTTTAAATATCATCGTTTTATATTTTTAAATATTTTTAAAAGATTTATTAGAGTAAATAATATAATTTACTTATTAATAAATAAAATTTTATATTAAATTTATATAATAAAATATATACTTATATATATATTAAGTAATAAAATTTATAGGGTTCATTTAATATCATAAAGATAATATGATATGTATTATTAAAGTAAGTTATTACACGTAGTAAAATATGTTTGTATCACATATTTATTTGATAAAATAATATCTATAATGATAGTAAGTAAAAGTTGTATTATTTTGTAATAATAATTATTATTATAAAAATATCAATATTTATAATTACTAAGATGACATTATGATAAAACGATAATTCTAATTATGATAACTTTAATATTTACGATAATTTTTAATATTATCTTTAAAATAATAATTCTATTTAAAATAATAATAATAATGATATTTTATAGTAACAATGACATTTCTATTAAAATGATAATTTTTGTTAAAATGATAGTTTTAATACTAACGATACTTTTAATTATAATAGTAATGATAAAAATAATAAGAACGATAATTTTATCTAAATCAATATCTTATAATATTTTAATTTCATCATGATACTCTTACTCATTATTTCCTAATCGTTTCATTTAATAGCTTTTAATCGTCTTTTATATCGTGTTCATAATAATGATAATAATAGTAATCAAAATAATTAGGTGTTACAAATATTTGTTTTAATTACACTAATATTAATAATGATAGTTACTATAACATTATTAACGATAATACTAATAATTATCTTAATGATAATAGAGTAATAATGATAATAACAATAACAATAACCATTTTTAAATAATGATATATATATTAATAATGATGATAATAATAATAATAATAATAATAATAATAATAATAATAATTGGATAATAATAATAATACTAATTATAACTTTAACGATAATAACGATAGTAATAATAAAAAAAATAACAATTTTTAATGATAAATCCCTTTTATTGATAAAGATAATAATAATGATAATAATAAGATAAAACTAGAACGAGATAAAAATGACGATAATAATAATAATTTTTAATAAAAATATCGAAAACTCAATTGATTATAACTTCTAATCCGTTCATCGAAACCATTCGCTAGCTTTCCAAGGACATGCATATCTTATACCTTATCTCAACCGCAAGTGTAACTAATTCAAGATTCAACCTAACCTGTCTAAGGGCAATATCAAAAGTACAAGCATGCATAATCCTAAATACTCGAGCACTAGTCAGGGATACACTATTAGTATGTAAAAGTTAAATTATGAGTACTCACGTATCAATATTGAGATTCAATATTGCAGGAAAGGTACGTAGACACAACGGAAATGATAAACGCTATATTGACCTTACGAGCATACCCATGAACCATACTCAATCACCTCCATAGCTATAACCCATAATTTCCTTAATCCTATCCTACTTGAAAAACAATTTCGAAATCACTCGGACAGCACTCCGTCGTAATATTTTATGTATACTAATAATATCTTGAAATAATACGGAGTAAATATATATATGTAAATCGATTGAGAGAGTTTAGAGAAAAATATTTTCAAGTTTCTATGAAATAATGAAACCTATTGAATTCTATTTATAATAGATTTTTGAATTATTAAAGTGAATTATTAAAGTATGAATTATTAAAGTATGAATTATTAAAGTGAATTATTAAAGTATGAATTATTAAAGTGATTTATTAAAGTATGAATTATTAAAGTGAATTATTAAAGTTAAAGTAAAGTAAAAATAAAGTAAAGGTAAAGTTTAAGTATAGTAAAAGTATAAAACTATGTACGTATAGTACGCGTATAAATATATATAATATTAATTTAAATCGTAATATATATTTAATAAAATAAAATATAAATATCGTTATCATTATCATACTAGTTAAGTAATGAGTTGTCAAAAGTGGTTCTAGATATTTATAAAAGTTATATACGTTTTAATAATAAAGTTCTTTTTAAACTGAAAACTTTTTTTTGTACGTTTGAAACTAAATAGATCAATCGAGTCTTTATGAGATTCAATCTTTCACTATCCTTTGTCTAGTTCTCAATGATTGACAATTTGTTCTTATTTATAAATCACTTTACCATTTTCCGAATATTGTTAAAATGGAAAGATTTCTCAAATCAACGTGGGCCTTTCAACAGAGACTTGTAATCATAATTCAATATATTTGATAATTAAATCATTTGATCTTATCTTCTAATTCCATTGATAAATATTTTAAAACAGATACAATCATATAAAGTATTTAATCTAATATTTTGTTTACGTTTCAAGTTATAATATATATACACATATACATATATAATCATATTCGTTTAATGGTTCGTGAATCGTTGAAACTTGGTCGAGGTTGAATGAATGTATGAACATAGTTTAAAATTCTTGAAATTTAACTTAACAAATATTGCTTATCGTGTCGGAAACATATAAAGATTAAATTTAAATTTGGTTGGAAATTTCCGGTGTCGGAAACATATAAAGATTAAAGTTTAATTTGGTTGGAAATTTCCGGGTTGTCACAGTACATTTTTGAAATTCAAACGAAAATGATTACTAACTTTTGATTAACTCTCATTAATGACACTTTTGTAAATCACTTATGCCAAATATTCTGGATACCGTTAAAAAGGAAAGGTTTTCTAAATCAAAGTGAACCTCTCAATAGAGACACGCAAATCATATCACAATGAATCTTGATAATCCACCCATTTGATGTTATCTTAATATCTCGTCGATAACTATATTAAACTCATATCGAAACAATACGCTCATGTAAAGTATTATTCATTTAATACTTTGTTAATATTCTTAAATTATAATATATATACACATATACATATATAATCATATTTATTTAATGGTTCATGAATCGTCGAGAACTGTCGAAGGGTAATTGGTCATATGAACATAATTCAAAGTTTTTGAGATTTCAACATTACAAACTTTGCTTATCGTGTCGGAAACATATAAAGATCAAGTTTAAATTTGTTCAGAAATTTCCGGGTCATCACAGTACCTACCCGTTAAAGAAATTTCATCCCCGAAATTTGATAGAGGTCGTCATGGCTAACTAAGAGAATGTTATTATGACAATTATGAGTTGAAAAATAGAGTTTTATCATCATAGAGTGATATGGATAAAATAATTTAATTATATGAAGAGTACGAGTGAAGTCATTACCAAAGGGTGAAATGAGTAGGTATAGATTCGTCATATCTTTTGACGTAGATAGGATTGATTTCCAAGTTCAAGAGATTTGGAGGAAAATCTTCATAATGAGATTTGATTCTTTAATAATCAAGGAAATTAGAATCCGCTTTAAACGCGATCATCTATTTTGATTGCTCTGTCGGATCTTTTACTATAAATCCACCTCCCTTCATTTCCTTACAACTCACACCT
This sequence comes from Rutidosis leptorrhynchoides, assembly GCF_046630445.1. NCBI lineage: Eukaryota > Viridiplantae > Streptophyta > Magnoliopsida > Asterales > Asteraceae > Rutidosis > Rutidosis leptorrhynchoides. The sequence continues at coordinate 175,560,261 of NC_092339.1, forward strand.
TCCATTCTCTCTCAACTCATATTTTAAAGTATTCATCAGTATGCTTCATCCAGTACTGATCCTGGATATACTCTTAACTTTCATCTCTGTCATTCTTCTTTTTCATCTACCACCGGAGGATTTTATTTATTTCTACTATTACCTTTGGGTTATAGTATTGTTAATTCTCTCGTGCCTTTACGTTGCAATACGTATTGTTATATACACGGTTTGTAATTTACGTGTTGTTGTCGAACTTTATATTTTCTTTTATATTCAAAAGTTCCATACTTTTGTCTCCTCTTCCCGACTTCAAGTCAAGCGAATAACGATCCAGAATTCATAGATATAGATTTCAAAACGAACATAGTTAATATTCTAAGAAAAGAATTGAAATGGCAAGATCTTGATTTGTCAAATTACCGGAATACCCTGGAAAAGACCGAATCATCAAGAAATATTTTCTTGACATTTTTAGAGGTTAAAGAGAATACAAGAGTCGTGTAACATAGCACATGATGACATTATGATCTGTATATATCATCACGTTCCATTTAGAAACTCAGCATGAATTACTGTAATATAATCACGTTGATCAAATGTCATTATATTATACTAGTTCATGCTTCAGTTCCCAACACTACTTCAAAACATTCATAATTAAAACTCGACGGTTTTAGAATTTAGAAACTAAAATAGTTTCTTTTATGATGTAACACAAATAATGCGAGGAGATAAATGATTTCAGAATAGAATAGCTATGAAAATATCTTCAGAAATATGGAGGATATTTATAATGAAAGATACGATGATATCTTATAATTTCTAATATCAGAGGATGATGAAAAATATTGTCCGCAGGGGTTTAGATTCAGAAGCAAGGTATTCGTTAATGACTTCAGCAGATACTGAATCATTTGGATTCTTTGAAGGTGGGTTTAGTCTTTGTGATTTGTCCACAGCCTCCTTCATGGTTTGCTCAAACCGTTTTTCAGTACCAAATCTTCTCTTTTTCTGAACTTTGCCAACACACTACTCTTTATCATCAAACTTTTTACTGTTAAAATCGTTTATAGCTTTTGCTGCTTCATCAGCATTTCAAGAACTAGTTCGCAGTTCAGGGTGTTTTTCAGAAACTTCACATTCGAAGTATGTAAGTTTAGGAGATAGACGTTATATATATATAACTGTTGAAGTAGAAACGCTGCGAGATTTCAAAATACTGATTGCTGATTTCCTATAATTGGTATGGCAATTCCTGTTACAAGATGCGGATGAGTAAATGATGGGGTTTCGATAAATATAATGATTTTTTTTGGAAATTAAAGATTAAAGAAGTTGCTGGTAAGTTTACTGTTAATATGGTGGAATGTAAAAGGTTCCCCGGTAACGATGGCCAAAGGGCAACATATATATCGAAGTTATAATAAGGCTGTTTCAATTGAAAAGTCGAAGTTGACTTGCTGGAGCTGTGACAAAACTGGCAAATTTGAAAAAGGAATTGCAAAGTTATTTTTGCTAATAAATGCCAAATGATCTGACACGGATACGTGTTAAACTATGACTTTGGTTTCGAGAGTTTTTCAAGTGCATGACTGTGAGTAACATGTGGTTGGATCATCATCTCGATTGTTCATTGTTTGAAGTGTCTTCGAGAATTTCGGGGGGTTTGAATACAGATTGTAATCGTTAATATACATATGATGTTCTAACACAGTTTTGAAGTCAAAGTATAGCTTTGAAAGATGTAGGAATCTCAAAGTGATGATACTGGTTATATCTCGAATTAAATTTTGCGATTTCAAAATCAGAATATGTAATTGAATTTGAATGAGTATGTGTTGTTTTGATTTCTATGAAAGAATTTATATTGTTATGAAAATAGTAAGTATAGTTGCTGGTTGCTGAATCAGATTCGAAGAATGTAATATATTAATTGTGAATTTATATATCTCTGGTATTACCTACCCGTTAAAAATTTTCACAATTAATATTTTGTACAAAAGAATTTTTATTACAGTCTTTATGAAAATATGTATATTTTCTTCAGATGTAACATAGATTTAATGAGTTAATATTAAATTAAACTCATTTAATTTACGGTTGAAACTAGAATTGAGTAATCCCTAAAACTTTAGAAATTACATAAGTATTTCTTCAATATAATTGAAATTATGAATTAATACTTTGCGTGATGTTGGTGTTCATGGAATTCTTGTGAATTTCGCAAGGTACTAATGATGTTATCTGAAAAGTTTCAAGTACATCGATGATGAAAGTGTAAAATTAAATATATATTTGAATAATACACTTGGTTCATTATGAGTTAGAAGTTATTAAATTGAGACAGAGATTGTAGTTAACGATGGTTAAGTTGCAGACGAAGGACGTACATTATTGCATATTAGTAATATGAATTAACCGAGTAGTTAAGATTCACACATAATAGCTTAGTACGGATAGATTTAAAGATTTATATATATAAGATATACATAAATCCTTCAGTCGAAATGAGTTAATACTTCATAACTCATTGATATGACATACTTGTTATTGATTTGTAATGATGTCCACAGTGATTCTTGAACTGACGGAGTTTGTGATGTTATAGGTGCTGCTAATGCTGATGATGCTAACAGTACTGTTGATGCTGCTAATAAAACAAGTCTGGCTTGTAAATCGTACACCATTTTCATTCAAATTTTCTACTCTACCGTCTCCGTTTACTCATCTGATTTACGGTCAGAATTAAATAATCTCTAAGACTTTGGAGATTACGTAATCGCCGCGGGGTGTTTCTCCAATGAAGTTGTGAATCAATACTTCATCGTTTGTGGTTGTTGGTCTTGGTATCTATAGAGCGTATGACATTGGTGCTCGTGGAACAGATTGTAAAGTTGAGGTATACGACGCGGTTGTGGTTGGGGGTGGCAATGGTACTGTTGGCCTTGATGATGGTGATACTGGTTATGCTGCTGGTGCTGCTACTGGTGTTTGTAACCTTTGCACCATATTCTCCAAAGTCACTACCTGAGCGCGAAGCTCGTTGACTTCTTCTATTACACTGGGGTGATTGTCGGTTCGGATGAGCGGATGAATAAGATCTAAAATTTGAGATAATATATATAATAGTGACGAGATACTTTGGAAATGAGAGAGAAAATGGTGTCTCGGATTGGTTCGCCGGTAAGTGCTTCAGGTTCTTCACCAAGAGGACAATGTGGTGAATGGAAGGGATCACCTTCTTCTTTTCTCCAATGATTGAGAAGGCTACGAACCCATCCCCAATTCATCCAGAATAGATGATGTCTAATTGGTTGATCCATTCCGGTCACACTGCTTTCAGAGCTAGAGTGGGATTCCATATCGGAATTCGAGGGACTTGAACTAATGACGAATTCCATTTCGTAGGATTGAATAAAGGATTTTTGATATAAAATGATTTTCCGGCAATCGGGTGGTATTCTAATCACATAGAATATCTATATATATAGCGCAAAAGATTTCATAGATTACGGAGGAATTTACGGGATATGTCAGGCAAAGTTTACAGTAACAGATACGATAAGATATGATTTAGCAGATACGCTAAGATATGAACTTTGTCTATACACTATTCATGCAATCAATGCAGTAAGACGTGTCTAGACTAAGAATGATGAGCAGGTAATTTCATAAGGATGATAAATAGATGATTTTCGACATAAATGATAAGCAAAACTTTTGACATGCAGACACGGTCGAAGTCCAGACTCACTAAAGCATCCTAAAAACTTATCAGTTAGACACACTAATGCTGACCTGGTTCGCTAAGGCCACCGCTCTGATACCAACTGAAAGGACCCGTTCATATACATTATAAATGATTCACAATAGTTGATTTCATCGCGAGGTATTTAACCTCTATATGATACATTTTACAAATATTGCATTCGTTTTTAAAAGACAAACTTTTTTTACATCGAAAAAATGATAGCCATGCATACCATTTCATAATATCCATTATCCAACTATAAATTGACTTAATAATAATCTTTGATGAACTCAATGATTCGAATGCAATGTTGTTCGAAATATGCCATGAAAGACTCCAAGTAATATCTTGAAAATGAGCAAATGCACAGCGGAAGATTTCTTTCAATCCTGAGAATAAACATGCTTTAAAGTGTCAATCAAAAGGTTGGTGAGTTCATTAGTTTATAATAATCATTCATTTCCATTATTTTAATAAACCACAAAATTTTTATTAAACATAATTCCAATAGCAGAATCCTCTCGTCTGCATAAAGGTAAAACCATTTCCAATAATATAATAGACCACAAGATTTTCATTTTATAAACATAATCCTCAAGCAGAATCCTCTCGTCTGCATTAAGGTAAAATCATTCATATGGTGAACACCTGGTAACCGACATTAACAAAATGCATATAGAATATCCTCAAAACAGAATCCTCTCGTCTGTATAACAGAATCCTCTCGTCTGTATAAAAATCGAAGTACTAAAGCATCCGTACCTCATATGGGGTTTGTTAGGCCCATAGATCTATCTTTAGGATTCGCGTCAATTAGGGGTATTGTAAAATGTCCCGTTCTTATTGATTAAAAACGTTCCATATTAATTGATTTCGTTGCGAGGTTTTGACCTCTATATGAGACGTTTTTCAAAGACTGCATTCATTTTTAAAACAAACCATAACCTTTATTTCATAAATAAAGGTTTAAAAAGCTTTACGTAGATTATCAAATAATGATAATCTAAAATATCCTGTTTACACACAACCATTACATAATGGTTTACAATACAAATATGTTACATCGAAATCAGTTTCTTGAATGCAGTTTTTACACAATATCATACAAACATGGACTCCAAATCTTGTCCTTATTTTAGTATACAACAGCGGAAGCTCTTAGTATTCACCTGAGAATAAACATGCTTTAAACGTCAACAAAAATGTTGGTGAGTTATAGGTTTAACCTATATATATCAAATCGTAACAATAGACCACAAGATTTCATATTTCAATACACATTCCATACATAGAGATAAAAATATCATTCATATGGTGAACACCTGGTAACCGACATTAACAAGATGCATATTGTGATGACCCGAAAATTTCTGATCAAATTTAAACTTTAATCTTTATATGTTTCCGACACGATAAGCAAAATCTGTAATGTTGAGTCTCGAAAGTTTTGAAATCTATATTCATGTAATCAATTACCCTTTGACTATGCTCAACGATTCACGAAAATTTATGTGTATATTGATATGTATATATAATATATACTTATTAGTTGAAAACGTTAACATAGTATTAGACATATAATACTTTACATGAACGTATTTTGTTTCAATATAAGTTAATATAGTTATTGACGAAATTAAAAGATAATATCATATGATTGAATTATCAGATACATTGAATTATGATTACGAGTCTCTGTTATGAGGTCCACGTTGATTTGAGAAATCGTTTGCTTTTAACGGTATTCGGAATAAATGATAAAGTGATTTTCAAATGAAAACAAAGTATCACTTATCTAGTGTCAGACAAATTTTAGTGGAGAATTGAATTTCATATTACTTGATTGATCTATTTACAAACGTGCGAAAATGTTTTCCAATGTAATATAACTTGGTTATTAAAATGTCTTTGTTAAATAACGTAAGTTGAATATTAATTGTTAAGATATATTTAAATAACTTGCAACGTGTATTTAAAACGTGTTTATGTATATTAAATACATATCTGATTACAAATTATTTATGTAAACGATAGCAACACTTGTTATTTGATTTGATCGATATTAAGATATATTATTTAGAAAGTTTAAGGAAATTAAACTAAACGTTGGCGCATAAATGAATTATATCAAATTAAGTTTAAAGTATAAACGTTACGTGTTATAAGATTTTCTAAACGAATTTAAAATAAACTTTTGAACTATTATTAGTTTTGAAAAACTAAATATTATATTATTACATTAATATTTCCATTATATACGGTATGTACAAGTTTATATTTTAAATGAAAATATATTTTTATTTTACAAAGTGATGAATAATAATATCAAATTAGTCATAAAACGTTTTGATTTAATATTATTAAATATGCTTTGATAAATAACGAGACTATGATTTATAGAAGTAAATGACCAAAACACTCAAAAGATTAAGTTACACTTTGAGTGGGTTAGTTTTCCATTAATTTAAGTCTAATTATTAATAAAGGTACAATTCGCGAAATGTAAGGTATCAGTTTTCTAAGCATACGAAAATGCGTTCGAGAAACCGGAACCGGGACGTAAGACGGGTGACAACGTACAAATTATTAGAAACTAATACAATTTATTATTATTAACACTAATAGTATTATTATTATCATTTTTATGAATTTTGTATCATTAGTACTTATATAATAATTATTATTATTAATATATTATCAATTATTAAATTAATTTAATTATAAAAAAAATAGAATCAAGAACTAGTACCATTCAGTTTCACATCCACATCCCTACTGTATATGATTTTTGTATCTGTCGGAGTTTGTTATGAGTCTGCTTCAATCACAATTCAAAACAGAAATCCTTTGCTATATATTGTCTATTGCATTCAGTGATTGAATAAAACTGAAAAACCCAGAAAATAAGCTCCACACTCTGTACATTTATCTTTTTCATCATATTTTGATTTTGAATGAATTTTCAAAATGTAATAATACAGTCTTGTTAGGAATCATCTATCTAAACTATCTGTAAGTTTTCAATCCTCAATTCTTTCTATTAATCTCTAATTTTGGAGTCAAAGTTTTAGTTTTAAAAGTCAACTAAGTGTTCTTGAATCAAATTCGAGTTTGTTTTGATATCTCCAGTTAATTTAATGATCCATAAAGATTATAGGAATGATTTGCAACACAATTCATGTTGTAATCATAACCTATAACACTCTTAATCTAAAAATCAATTTTTGAGTTCTTGAGTTCTTCACAGTAATATACACTAACGTAAATTCGAAACAACTTTCAAAAACTAAAAATGCAGAGTTGTTAGGAATCATTTACTTAAACTTCCTGCAAAATCTCAAGTTCCAATTCTTAATAACGAATTCGAATTTGCGAGTCAAAGTTAAATTGTCAAAAGTCACCTGTTTTGTTCTTGGAGAAATTAGAGCTTGTTTTGATATTTTAAGTTAAATTGATGATTTTGATAGATTTTAGGAATGATTTGAAACATGTTTCATGTTGTAGAGATTGTCCAAAACGAACTCAAAATTGAAAACAAAAAAAAAAAAATTTCTAGCTACGAGCAAGCAGTAGGCTTTTTTGTGTTTTTTTTTCTCATTTTTTTTATATCATGAACACATTTTTTTTGTTTCATGTTGTTTACAAGTCATAAATGAAAACCCGTTCGATTGTTGTTGAGTTTTTGCCCCCATTTGATTTTAAACTTGGTGAAGAAGATGATGAACTAAGATGAAAGAAATACTAGATATATATGTTTGGATTGCCTTATAAGTCAGAAAAACATGGATGGCAGAATGGTTAAGGGTGTTTGCGGGTGTGCGAGAAGTCTCGAGTTCGAGCCCTGTTTGGGGCAGTTTTTTTTAGAAAAGATCTTTGAAGGTAGTTCTCATTTCTAAAATTAATATTATTATTATTATTGTTATTATTAGTAGTAATATAATTATTACTATTATTATTACTAAAATAAGAATTTATGATCATTTAATATTATTGTTATTATGATTGTTATTATTAGTATTATAAATATTATTATCATCATATAAGTATGATTGAAATGTCCCGTTCTTATTGATTAAAAACGTTCCATATTAATTGATTTCGTTGCGAGGTTTTGACCTCTATATGAGACGTTTTTCAAAGACTGCATTCATTTTAAAACAAACCATAACCTTTATTTCATTAATAAAGGTTTAAAAAGCTTTACGTAGATTATCAAATAATGATAATCTAAAATATCCTGTTTACACACGACCATTACATAATGGTTTACAATACAAATATGTTACAACAAAATAAGTTTCTTGAATGCAGTTTTTACACAATATCATACAAGCATGGACTCCAAATCTCATCCTTATTTAAGTATGCGACAGCGGAAGCTCTTAATAATCACCTGAGAATAAACATGCTTAAAACGTCAACAAAAATGTTGGTGAGTTATAGGTTTAGCCTATATATATCAAATCATAATAATAGACCACAAGATTTCATATTTCAATACACATCCCATACATAGAGATAAAAATCATTCATATGGTGAACACCTGGTAACCGACATTTACAAGATGCATATATATAAGAATATCCCCATCATTCCGGGACACCCTTCAGATATGATATAAATTTCGAAGTACTAAAGCATCCGGTACTTTGGATGGGGTTTGTTAGACCCAATAGATCTATCTTTAGGATTCGCGTCAATTAGGGTGTCTGTTCCCTAATTCTTAGTTTACCAGACTTAATAAAAAGGGGCATATTCGATTTCGATAATTCAACCATAGAATGTAGTTTCATGTACTTGTGTCTATTTTATAAATCATTTATAAAACCTGCATGTATTCTCATCCCAAAAATATTAGATTTTAAAAGTGAGACTACACCTCACTTTTACAGATTTTTACTTCGTCGGGAAGTAAGACTTGGCTACTGGTTGATTCACGAACCTATAATAGTATATACATATATATCAAAGTATGTTTAAAATATATTTACAACACTTTTAATATATTTTGATGTTTTAAGTTTATTAGGTCAGCTGTCCTCGTTAGTAACCTACAACTAGTTGTCCACAGTTAGATGTACAGAAATAAATCGATAAATATTATCTTGAATCAATCCACGACCCAGTGTATACGTATCTCAGTATTGATCACAACTCAAACTATATATATTTTGGAATCAACCTCAACCCTGTATAGCTAACTCCAACATTCACATATAGAGTGTCTATGGCTGTTCCGAAATATATATAGATGTGTCGACATGATAGGTCGAAACATTGTATACGTGTCTATGGTATCTCAAGATTACATAATGTAGTGACCCGAACTTTTCCATGTTTATATATATTAATTGAGATTGATATTTACATGATTAAATGTTTCCAACATGTTAAGCAATCAAACTTGTTAAGACTTGATTAATTGAAATATGTTTCATATAGACAATTGACCACCCAAGTTGACCGGTGATTCACGAACGTTAAAACTTGTAAAAACTATATGATGACATATATATGGATATTTATATAGTTAAGATGATACTATGATAAGTAAACATATCATTAAGTATATTAAAAATGAACTACATATGTAAAAACAAGACTACTAACTTAATGATTTTTAAACGAGACATATATGTAACGATTATCGTTGTAAAGACATTTAATGTATATATATATCATATTAAGAGATATTCATACATGATAATATCATGATAATATAATAATTTAAAATCTCATTTGATATTATAAACATTGGGTTAACAACATTTAACAAGATCGTTAACCTAAAGGTTTCAAAACAACACTTACATGTAACGACTAACGATGACTTAACGACTCAGTTAAAATGTATATACATGTAGTGTTTTAATATGTATTTATACACTTTTGAAAGACTTCAATACACTTATCAAAATACTTCTACTTAACAAAAATGCTTACAATTACATCCTCGTTCAGTTTCATCAACAATTCTACTCGTATGCACCCGTATTCGTACTCGTACAATACACAGCTTTTAGATGTATGTACTATTGGTATATACACTCCAATGATCAGCTCTTAGCAGCCCATGTGAGTCACCTAACACATGTGGGAACCATCATTTGGCAACTAGCATGAAATATCTCATAAAATTACAAAAATATGAGTAATCATTCATGACTTATTTACATGAAAACAAAATTACATATCCTTTATATCTAATCCATACACCAACGACCAAAAACACCTACAAACACTTTCATTCTTCAATTTTCTTCATCTAATTAATCTCTCTCAAGTTCTATCTTCAAGTTCTAAGTGTTCTTCATAAATTCCAAAAGTTCTAGTTTCATAAAATCAAGAATACTTTCAAGTTTGCTAGCTCACTTCCAATCTTGTAAGGTGATCATCCAACCTCAAGAAATCTTTGTTTCTTACAGTAGGTTATCATTCTAATACAAGAACTTCGAGCCATCCAAGGATCCATTGAAGCTAGATCCACTTTTCTCTTTTCCAGTAGGTTTATCCAAGGAACTTAAGGTTCGTGAATCAACCAGTGGCCAAGTCTTACTTCCCGACGAAGTAAAAATCTGTGAAAGTGATTATTAAGAGCTTCCGCTGTCGCATACTTAAATAAGGACGAGATTTGGAGTCCATGCTTGTATGATATTGTGTAAAAACTGCATTCAAGAAACTTATTTTGTTGTAACATATTTGTATTGTAAACCATTATGTAATGGTCGTGTGTAAACAGGATATTTTAGATTATCATTATTTGATAATCTACGTAAAGCTTTTTAAAACCTTTATCTATGAAATAAAGGTTATGGTTTGTTTTAAAAATGAATGCAGTCTTTGAAAAACGTCTCATATAGAGGTCAAAACCTCGCACCGAAATCAATTAATATGGAACGTTTTTAATCAATAAGAACGGGACATTTCAGTTGGTATACGAGCGTTGGTCTTAGAGAACCAGAATTTTGCATTAGTGTGTCTTATCGAGTTTGTTAGGATGCATTAGTGAGTCTGGACTTCGACCGTGTTTACTTGAAAAATGATTGCTTAACAAATTTTGTTGGAAACTATATATTTTTAACATGTGAATATTATGTGATATATTAATCTCTTAACGCGTTTAATATTATGTGATAGATGTCTACCTCTAGAACAAGTCCCATTGACTCACCTAATAATAATGAAGAGTCCAATGTAAATTGGAATGATTCGTGGACTGATTCACAAGTTCCCGAAGAGGAACTGGAAGAAGAGTCGGAACCGGAAGAAGAATCGGAACCGGAAGAAGAATCGGAACCGGATGAAGAAATAGAACCGGTGGGGGAAATAATAAAATGGTTAAGTAAAAGAAAATCCTCAACCAACCGACCAAGGTTAATTATGGTCAATGGTGTTTCCGCCAAGGAAGCAAAATATTGGGAGGATTACCAATTCTCCGATGAATCGGATTCCGACGAGAATTCCGATGATGTTATAGAAATTACCCCAACTGAATTTAAAAAGGCAAAAGAAAATAATAAGGGAAAGGGCATAAAAATAGAGAAATCTAATTCCAACCCCGATGAACTTTATATGTATCGTCAACCCCCGAAGTCCTTAAGTTGTAACATTGACCCGGGAACCTCTAAACCACCAGGTTTTTCTAAACCAATGTGGAAAACGACGGCTCGTATTAGGGGAACATCATATATCCCTAGAAACTTGGCAAAACGAACCAAAACCGAAGAAGAAGAAACGAGCGAGTCGGAATAAGATAGTTGTATTCGTGTGGTGTAATATATGTAATATAGTGTGCTTATGCTTTATGATATATGTAAAAATTGCTTGTATTAATAAGTATTTTTTATGAATCTAACTCTTGTCTATTTTACAGTTTAAAAACACAAAATGGATAGACAACCCAATATTTTAAGAGACCTACCCGGAGACATGATTGATGAAATCTTGTCTAGAGTCGGTCAGAATTCCTCGGCACAACTATTTAAGGCGAGATCAGTTTGTAAGACATTCGAATAACGTTCCAAGAATGTCTTGGTTTATAAGAGACTTTCGTTTGAAAGATGGGGGATATCACATTGGGAAACCCATAAGTTACAATGTGTTTACTTTGACACATATATTGCGGGGAACCCAAATGCTATTTTACGCAACGGGTTAAGAAATTATTTTGACTCAATGTATCCGAATATAGGACTTCATGATTTAGAAAAAGCGGCTAACATGCAACATAAAGAAGCATGCTATGCTTACGGGTTAGTAATGTTCGCTTCTCACCAAAGTGAGAAAAAGAACATCGGGCTACAGCTATTAAACAAAACGTTCTACAAGTGACGGAGTCGGTAATTGGGGTAAGAAATGAGGTTTTTAGATTGTTACGGGACTGTTGGACATTACGTAACCCTCGTCCCTTTGAGGACGTTACAACACGCTGTCTTATCAACGGCCATAACGGTTATGTTCCACAAGACCAAGGATGGGAAGTAGTCCTAGTAAAACCAGAATGCATGACTTGTTTCTGGACGTATGAATTACGTGTCTTTATTGCCTTTGCTGAACAACTTGTGTACTAGCTAGAATTATCTTCACAACTATCTTGTATCAAAGTTATTGTGTGCTATATTTCATGCTTTATATAAAATAAGCGGTATTGTAAGTTTGTAAAATATTGTATAAAAGTTTGAACGCGAAATATTATTATAATCAGTTTTTCATATAGAATTGTAGTAGTTGAATTGTATATTAGCTACTAAGTATGAACTTAACGGGTAGGTACTACCCGAATTTAAACTTATAAAACGCTAATATGAAGAAAAAGCTTTTATAAATGAGTTCATATTATGCTACGAAATACTATTAACTACTCTTAATATTCTGTATGATTAACTTGTTCCATTTGACTATTTTGAAGGAAATGGCACCGACTACTCGACACATCGTGAATATGAATGAAGAGGAATTCCGTACTTTTCTAGCTTCAAACATAGCCGCAGTACAGGCTGCACTACATACCAACAATAACATTGGATCTAGCAGTACAGGAAATCGTGTAGGATGCACCTACAAAGAATTCACTGCCTGCAAACCTTTGGAATTTGATGGAACCGAAGGACCGATCGGATTGAAACGGTGGACCGAGAAGGTTGAATCGGTGTTTGCCATAAGTAAGTGTACTGAAGAGGACAAAGTAAAGTACGCTACACATACCTTCACAGGTTCTGCGTTAACATGGTGGAATACCTATCTAGAGCAAGTGGGACAAGATGATGCGTACGCACTACCGTGGTCAGCATTCAAGCACTTGATGAACGAGAAGTACCGTCCCAGAACCGAGGTCAATAAGCTCAAGACAGAACTTAGAGGGTTACGAACCCAAGGATTTGATATTACCACGTACGAAAGACGATTCACAGAATTGTGCCTATTGTGTCCGGGAGCGTTCGAAGATGAGGAAGAGAAGATCGACGCGTTTGTGAAAGGATTACCGGAAAGAATCCAAGAGGATATAAGTTCACACGAGCCCGCCTCCATACAACAGGCATGTAGAATGGCTCACAAACTAGTGAACCAGATTGAGGAAAGAATTAAAGAACAGACTGCTGAAGAGGCCAATGTGAAGCAAGTCAAAAGAAAGTGGGAGGAAAACGGTGATAAGAATCACCAATACAGCAACAACAGCAATTACAACAATAATCGCAACATCAATCGCAACTACAACAAACGGCCCAACAACAACAACAACAACAACAACAACAGCAACTACAACAATCATCCCAACAACAATAACAGCCGCAACAACAACAACAATCAGAAGCAGCTATGCCAAAGGTGTGAAAAGTATCACTCGGGGTTCTGCACCAAATTTTGCAACAAGTGTAAAAGAAATGGTCATAGCGCGGCGAAGTGTGAGGTCTACGGACCAGGGGTTAACAGAACGAAAGGAACAAATGGTGTCGGAACGAGTAATGGCGGAGCAAGTAGTGTCGGAGCAAGTTATGCCAATGTAGTTTGTTATAAATGTGGAAAACCGGGCCACATTATTAGAAATTGCCCGAACCAGGAGAACACGAATGGACAAGGCCGTGGAAGAGTTTCCAATATTAATGCGGTAGAGGCATAGGAAGACCCGGAGCTTGTTACGGGTACGTTTCTTATTGACAATAAATCTGCTTACGTTTTATTTGATTCGGGTGCGGATAGAAGCTATATGAGTAGAGATTTTTGTGCTAAATTAAGTTGTCCATTGACGCCTTTGGATAGTAAATTTTTACTCGAATTAGCAAATGGTAAATTAATTTCAGCAGATAATATATGTCGGAATCGAGAAATTAAACTGGTTAGCGAAACATTTAAGATTGACTTGATACCAGTAGAGTTAGGGAGTTTTGATGTGATAATCGGTATGGACTGGTTGAAAGAAGTGAAAGCAGAGATCGTTTGTTACAAAAATGCAATTCGCATTATACGAGAAAAAGGAAAACCCTTAATGGTGTACGGAGAAAAGGGCAACACGAAGCTACATCTTATTAGTAATTTGAAGGCATAAAAACTAATAAGAAAAGGTTGCTATGCTGTTCTAGCACACGTCGAGAAAGTACAAACTGAAGAAAAGAGCATCAATGATGTTCCCGTCGCAAAAGAATTTCCCGATGTATTTCTGAAAGAATTACCGGGACTACCTCCACATCGATCCGTTGAATTTCAAATAGATCTTGTACCAGGAGCTGCACCAATAGCTCGTGCTCCTTACAGACTCGCACCCAGCGAGATGAAAGAACTGCAAAGCCAATTACAAGAACTTTTAGAGCGTGGTTTCATTCGACCAAGCACATCACCGTGGGAAGCTCCTGTTTTGTTTGTCAAGAAGAAAGATGGTACTTTCAGGTTGTGTATCGACTACCGAGAGTTGAACAAACTTACCATCAAGAACTGCTACCCACTACCGAGAATTGATGACTTATTTGATCAACTACAAGGCTCGTCTGTTTATTCAAAGATCGACTTACGTTCCGGGTATCATCAAATGCGGGTGAAAGAAGATGATATTCCAAAGACTGCTTTTAGAACACGTTACGGTCATTACGAATTTATGGTCATGCCGTTTGGTTTAACTAATGCACCAGCTGTGTTCATGGACCTTATGAACCGAGTGTGTGGACCATACCTTGACAAGTTTGTCATTGTTTTCATTGATGACATACTTATTTACTCAAAGAATGACCAAGAACACGGTGAACATTTGAGAAAGGTGTTAGAAGTATTGAGGAAGGAAAAATTGTACGCTAAGTTTTCAAAGTGTGCATTTTGGTTGGAAGAAGTTCAATTCCTCGGTCACATAGTGAACAAAGAAGGTATTAAGGTGGATCCAGCAAAGATAGAAACTGTTGAAAAGTGGGAAACCCCGAAAACTCCGAAACACATACGCCAGTTTTTAGGACTAGCTGGTTACTACAGAAGGTTCATCCAAGACTTTTCCAGAATAGCAAAACCCTTGACTGCATTAATTCATAAAGGGAAGAAATTTGAATGGAATGATGAACAAGAGAAAGCGTTTCAGTTGTTGAAGAAAAAGCTAACTACGGCACCTATATTGTCATTGCCTGAAGGGAATGATGATTTTGTGATTTATTGTGACGCATCAAAGCAAGGTCTCGGTTGTGTATTAATGCAACGAACGAAGGTGATTGCTTATGCGTCTAGACAATTGAAGATTCACGAACAAAATTATACGACGCATGATTTGGAATTAGGCGCGGTTGTTTTTGCATTAAAGACTTGGAGGCACTACTTATATGGGGTCAAAAGTATTATATATACCGACCACAAAAGTCTTCAACACATATTTAATCAGAAACAACTGAATATGAGGCAGCGTAGGTGGATTGAATTGTTGAATGATTACGACTTTGAGATTCGTTACCACCCAGGGAAGGCAAATGTGGTAGCCGATGCCTTGAGCAGGAAGGACAGAGAACCCATTCGAGTAAAATCTATGAATATAATGATTCATAATAACCTTACTACTCAAATAAAGGAGGCGCAACAAGGAGTTTTAAAAGAGGGAAATTTAAAGGATGAAATACCTAAAGGATCGGAGAAGCATCTTAATATTCGGGAAGACGGAACCCGGTATAGGGCTGAAAGGATTTGGGTACCAAAATTTGGAGATATGAGAGAAATGGTACTTAGAGAAGCTCATAAAACCAGATACTCAATACATCCTGGAACGGGGAAGATGTACAAGGATCTCAAGAAACATTTTTGGTGGCCGGGTATGAAAGCCGATGTTGCTAAATACGTAGGAGAATGTTTGACGTGTTCTAAGGTCAAAGCTGAGCATTAGAAACCATCAGGTCTACTTCAACAACCCGAAATCCCGGAATGGAAATGGGAAAACATTACCATGGATTTCATCACTAAATTGCCAAGGACTGCAAGTGGTTTTGATACTATTTGGGTAATAGTTGATCGTCTCACCAAATCAGCACACTTCCTACCAATAAGAGAAGATGACAAGATGGAGAAGTTAGCACGACTGTATTTGAAGGAAGTCGTCTCCAGATATGGAATACCAATCTCTATTATCTCTGATAGGGATGGCAGATTTATTTCAAGATTATGGCAGACATTACAGCAAGCATTAGGAACTCGTCTAGACATGAGTACTGCCTATCATCCACAAACTGATGGGCAGAGCGAAAGGATGATACAAACGCTTGAAGACATGCTACGAGCATGTGTTATTGATTTCGGAAATAGTTGGGATCGACATCTACCATTAGCAGAATTTTCCTACAACAACAGCTACCATTCAAGCATTAAGATGGCGCCGTTTGAAGCACTTTATGGTAGAAAGTGCAGGTCTCTGATTTGTTGGAGTGAAGTGGGGGATAGACAGATTACGGGTCCGAAGATTATACAAGAAACTACCGAGAAGATCATCCAAATTCAACAACGGTTGAAAACCGCCCAAAGTCGACAAAAGAGCTACGCTGACATTAAAAGAAAAGATATAGAATTTGAAATTGGAGAGATGGTCATGCTTAAAGTTGCACCTTGGAAAGGTGTTGTTCGATTTGGTAAACGAGGGAAATTAAATCCAAGGTATATTGGACCATTCAAGATTATTGATCGTGTCGGACCAGTAGCTTACCGACTTGAGTTACCTCAACAACTCGCAGCTGTACATAACACTTTTCACGTCTCGAATTTGAAGAAATGTTTTGCTAAAGAAGATCTCACTATTCCGTTAGATGAAATCCAAATCAACGAAAAACTTCAATTCATCGAAGAACCCGTCGAAATAATGGATCGTGAGGTTAAAAGACTTAAGCAAAACAAGATACCAATTGTTAAGGTTCGATGGAATGCTCGTAGAGGACCCGAGTTCACCTGGGAGCGTGAAGATCAGATGAAGAAGAAATACCAGCATCTATTTCCAGAAGATTCGTCAACACCTTCAACAGCTTAAAATTTCGGGACGAAATTTATTTAACGGGTAGGTACTGTAGTGACCCGAACTTTTCCATGTTTATATATATTAATTGAGATTGATATTTACATGATTAAATGTTTCCAACATGTTAAGCAATCAAACTTGTTAAGACTTGATTAATTGAAATATGTTTCATATAGACAATTGACCACCCAAGTTGACCGGTGATTCACGAACGTTAAAACTTGTAAAAACTATATGATGACATATATATGGATATTTATATAGTTAACATGATACTATGATAAGTAAACATATCATTAAGTATATTAACAATGAACTACATATGTAAAAACAAGACTACTAACTTAATGATTTTTAAACGAGACATATATGTAACGATTATCGTTGTAAAGACATTTAATGTATATATATATCATATTAAGAGATATTCATACATGATAATATCATGATAATATAATAATTTAAAATCTCATTTGATATTATAAACATTGGGTTAACAACATTTAACAAGATCGTTAACCTAAAGGTTTCAAAACAACACTTACATGTAACGACTAACGATGACTTAACGACTCAGTTAAAATGTATATACATGTAGTGTTTTAATATGTATTTATACACTTTTGAAAGACTTCAATACACTTATCAAAATACTTCTACTTAACAAAAATGCTTACAATTACATCCTCGTTCAGTTTCATCAACAATTCTACTCGTATGCACCCGTATTCGTACTCGTACAATACACAGCTTTTAGATGTATGTACTATTGGTATATACACTCCAATGATCAGCTCTTAGCAGACCATGTGAGTCACCTAACACATGTGGGAACCATCATTTGGCAACTAGCATGAAATATCTCATAAAATTACAAAAATATGAGTAATCATTCATGACTTATTTACATGAAAACAAAATTACATATCCTTTATATCTAATCCATACACCAACGACCAAAAACACCTACAAACACTTTCATTCTTCAATTTTCTTCATCTAATTAATCTCTCTCAAGTTCTATCTTCAAGTTCTAAGTGTTCTTCATAAATTCCAAAAGTTCTAGTTTCATAAAATCAAGAATACTTTCAAGTTTGCTAGCTCACTTCCAATCTTGTAAGGTGATCATCCAACCTCAAGAAATCTTTGTTTCTTATAGTAGGTTATCATTCTAATACAAGAACTTCGAGCCATCCAAGGATCCATTGAAGCTAGATCCACTTTTCTCTTTTCCAGTAGGTTTATCCAAGGAACTTAAGGTTCGTGAATCAACCAGTGGCCAAGTCTTACTTCCCGACGAAGTAAAAATCTGTGAAAGTGATTATTAAGAGCTTCCGCTGTTGCATACTTAAATAAGGACGAGATTTGGAGTCCATGCTTGTATGATATTGTGTAAAAACTGCATTCAAGAAACTTATTTTGTTGTAACATATTTGTATTGTAAACCATTATGTAATGGTCGTGTGTAAACAGGATATTTTAGATTATCATTATTTGATAATCTACGTAAAGCTTTTTAAAACCTTTATCTATGAAATAAAGGTTATGGTTTGTTTTAAAAATGAATGCAGTCTTTGAAAAACGTCTCATATAGAGGTCAAAACCTCGCACCGAAATCAATTAATATGGAACGTTTTTAATCAATAAGAACGGGACATTTCACATAATATACAATACAAGTTGATTAAGTTATGGTTGGAATAGATTTGTTACCAATTTTCACGTAGCTAAAATGAGAAAAATTATCCAATCATGTTTTACCCATAACTTCTTCATTTTAAATCCGTTTTGAGTGAATCAAATTGCTATGGTTTCATATTGACCTCTATTTTATGAATCTAAACAGAAAAGTATAGGTTTATAGTCGGAAAAATAAGTTACAAGTCGTTTTTGTAAAGGTAGTCATTTCAGTCGAAAGAACGACGTCTAAATGACCATTTTAGAAAACATACTTCCACTTTGAGTTTAACCATAATTTTTGGATATAGTTTCATGTTCATAATAAAAATCATTTTCTCAGAATAACAACTTTTAAATCAAAGTTTATCATAGTTTTTAATTAACTAACCCAAAACAGCCCGCGGTGTTACTACGACGGCGTAAATCCGGTTTTAAGGTGTTTTTCGTGTTTCCAGGTTTTAAATCATTAAGTTAGCATATCATATAGATATAGAACATGTGTTTAGTTAATTTTAAAAGTCAAGTTAGAAGGATTAACTTTTATTTGCGAACAAGTTTAGAATTAACTAAACTATGTTCTAGTGATTACGAGTTTAAACCTTCGAATAAGATAGTTTTATATATATGAATCGAATGATGTTATGAACATCATTACTACCTCAAGTTTAGAAGGTAAACCTACTGGAAGTGACAAGAAATGATCTAGCTTCAAAGGATCTTGGATGGCTTGAAAGTTCTTGAAGTAGGATCATGACACAAAAACAAGTTCAAGTAAGATTTTTACTCGAATTAAGATAGTTTATAGTTATAGAAATTGAATCAAAGTTTGAATATGAATATTACCTTGAATAAGAAAGATAACCTACTGTATATAACAAAGGTTTCTTGATCTTAGATGATTACTTGGAATGGATTAGAAAGCTTGGAAGTAAATTAGTAAACTTGAAGGGATTTTTGAAGTGTTCTTGAAGTGTTCTGCCTATGATGATTATAGCTTGATTCTTGAAGTGATTTTTGATGAAGATGATGACTAACTACTGGAAAAATACGTTCATAATAGTGTGGGTGTGTTGAGAGAGAATTAGAAAGAGAATTGGAAGTGAAATGGAGTGAATGATGAGTGGTAATTGGTGAGTGGTGAGTGGGGTTAAAAGGAGTTCTAGTTAGTTGACTAGCTCATGGTAGAAGTTAAAATTGATTAGTCATATATGACATAATCAAGAGTGGAATCCCATGCTAGTTCCTATTGGTATATACTCATAGTAAGTACGTTTTGAAGCTGTGTATAATACGGGTAAGAATACGACTAGAATTCTTGATGAAAGAAAAGAATGGAAAAGTAACTGTAACCATTTTCGTTAAGTATGAGTGTTTTGATATATGTCTTGAAGTCTTCCAAAAGTATTTTAATACATCTAAATACACTACATGTATATATATTTTAACTGAGTCGTTAAGTCATCGTTAGTCGTTACATGTAAGTGTTGTTTTGAAACCTTTAAGTTAACGATCTCAATTAATGTTGTTAACCCATTGTTTATTATATCTAATGAGATGTTAAATTATTATATTATCATGATATTATGATATATTAATATATCTTAATATGATATATATACATTTAAATGTCGTTACAACGATAATCGTTACATATATGTCTCGTTTCGAAATCCTTAATTTAGTAGTCTTGTTTATATGTATATAACTCATTATTAATATACTTATGGAGATACTTACTTATCATAATCTCATGTTAACCATATGTATATCCATATATATATCGTCATATCGTTTTTACAAGTTTTAACGTTCGTGAATCGCCGGTCAACTTGGGTGGTCAATTGTCTATATGAAACATATTTCAATTAATCAAGTCTTAACAAGTTTGATTGCTTAATATGTTGGAAACATTTAATCATGTAAATATCAATCTCAATTAATATATATAAACATGGAAAAGTTCGGGTCACTACAGTACCTACCCGTTAATTAAATTTCGTCCCGAAATTTTAAGCTGTTGAAGGTGTTGACGAATCTTCTGGAAATAGATGCGGGTATTTCTTCTTCATCTGATCTTCACGCTCCCAGGTGAACTCGGGTCCTCTACGAGCATTCCATCGAACCTTAACAATTGGTATCTTGTTTTGCTTAAGTCTTTTAACCTCACGATCCATTATTTCGACGGGTTCTTCGATGAATTGGAGTTTTTTCGTTGATTTGGATTTCATCTAACGGAATAGTGAGATCTTCTTTAGCAAAACATTTCTTCAAATCCGAGACGTGGAAAGTGTTATGTACAACCGCGAGTTGTTGAGGTAACTCAAGTCGGTAAGCTACTGGTCCGACACGATCAATAATCTTGAATGGTCCAATATACCTTGGATTTAATTTCCCTCGTTTACCAAATCGAACAACGCCTTTCCAAGGTGCAACTTTAAGCATGACCATCTCTCCAATTTCAAATTCTATATCTTTTTTTTTAATGTCAGCGTAGCTCTTTTGTCGACTTTGGGCGGTTTTCAACCGTTGTTGAATTTGGATGATCTTCTCGGTAGTTTCTTGTATAATCTCCGGACCCGTAATCTGTCTATCCCCCACTTCACTCCAACAAATCGGAGACCTGCACTTTCTACCATAAAGTGCTTCAAACGGCGCCATCTCAATGCTTGAATGGTAGCTGTTGTTGTAGGAAAATTCTGCTAATGGTAGATGTCGATCCCAACTATTTCCGAAATCAATAACACATGCTCGTAGCATGTCTTCAAGCGTTTGTGTCGTCCTTTCGCTCTGCCCATCTGTTTGTAGATGATAGGCAGTACTCATGTCTAGACGAGTTCCTAATGCTTGCTGTAAAGTCTGCCAGAATCTTGAAATAAATCTGCCATCCCTATCAGAGATAATAGAGATTGGTATTCCATGTCTGGAGACGACTTCCTTTAGATACAGTCGTGCTAACTTCTCCATCTTGTCATCTTCTCTTATTGGCAGGAAGTGTGCTGATTTGGTGAGACGATCAACTATTACCCAAATAGTATCAAAACCACTTGCAGTCCTTGGCAATTTAGTGATGAAATCTATGGTAATGTTTTCCCATTTCCATTCTGGGATTTCGGGTTGTTGAAGTAGACCTGATGGTTTCTGATGCTCAGCTTTGACCTTAGAACACGTCAAACATTCTCCTACGTATTTAGCAACATCGGCTTTCATACCCGGCCACCAAAAATGTTTCTTGAGATCCTTGTACATCTTCCCCGTTCCAGGATGTATTGAGTATCTGGTTTTATGAGCTTCTCTAAGTACCATTTCTCTCATATCTCCAAATTTTAGTACCCAAATCCTTTCAGCCCTATACCGGGTTCCGTCTTCCCGAATATTAAGATGCTGTTCTGATCCTTTGGGTATTTCATCCTTTAAATTTCCTTCTTTTAAAACTCCTTGTTGCGCCTCCTTTATTTGAGTAGTAAGGTTATTATGAATCATTATATTCATAGATTTTACTCGAATGGGTTCTCTGTCCTTCCTGCTCAAGGCATCGGCTACCACATTTGCCTTCCCCGGGTGGTAACGAATCTCAAAGTCGTAATCATTCAACAATTCAATCCACCTACGCTGCCTAATATTCAATTGTTTCTGATTAAATATGTGTTGAAGACTTTTGTGGTCGGTATATATAATACTTTTGACCCCATATAAGTAGTGCGTCCAAGTCTTTAATGCAAAAACAACCGCGCCTAATTCCAAATCATGCGTCGTATAATTTTGCTCGTGAATCTTCAATTGTCTAGACGCATAAGCAATCACCTTCATTCGTTGCATTAATACACAACCGAGACCTTGCTTTGATGCGTCACAATAAATCACAAAATCATCATTCCCTTCAGGCAATGACAATATAGGTGCCGTAGTTAGCTTTTTCTTCAATAACAGAAACGCTTTCTCTTGTTCATCCTTCCATTCAAATTTCTTCCCTTTATGCGTTAATGCAGTCAAGGGTTTTGCTATTCTGGAAAAGTCTTGGATGAACCTTCTGTAGTAACCAGCTAGTCCTAAAAATTGGCGTATGTGTTTCGGAGTTTTCGGGGTTTCCCACTTTTCAACAGTTTCTATCTTTGCCGGATCCACTTTAATACCTTCTTTGTTCACTATGTGACCGAGGAATTAAACTTCTTCCAACCAAAATGCACACTTTGAAAACTTAGCATACAATTCTTCCTTTCTCAAATGTTCACCGTGTTCTTGGTCATTCTTTGAGTAAATAAGTATGTCATCAATGAAAACAATGACAAACTTGTCAAGGTATGGTCCACACACTCGGTTCATAAGGTCCATGAACATAGCTGGTGCATTAGTTAAACCAAACGGCATGACCATAAACTCGTAATGACCGTAACGTGTTCTAAAAGCAGTCTTTGGAATATCATCTTCTTTCACCCGCATTTGATGATACCCGGAATGTAAGTCAATCTTTGAATAAACAGACGAGCCTTGTAGTTGATCAAATAAGTCATCGATTCTCGGTAGTGGGTAGCGGTTCTTGATGGTAAGTTTGTTCAACTCTCGGTAGTCGATACACAACCTGAATGTACCATCTTTCTTCTTGACAAACAAAACAGGAGCTCCCCACGGTGATGTGCTTGGTCGAATGAAACCACGCTCTAAAAGTTCTTGTAATTGGCTTTGCAGTTCTTTCATCTCGCTGGGTGCGAGTCTGTAAGGAGCACGAGCTATTGGTGCAGCTCCTGGTACAAGATCTATTTGAAATTCAACGGATCGCTGTGGGGGTAATCCCGGTAATTCTTTCGGAAATACATCGGGAAATTCTTTTGCAATGGGAACATCATTGATGCTCTTTTCTTCAGTTTGTACTTTCTCGACGTGTGCTAGAACAGCATAGCAACCTTTTCTTATTAGTTTTTGTGCCTTCAAATTACTAATAATATGTAGCTTCGTGTTGCCCTTTTCTCCGTACACCATTAAGGGTTTTCCTTGTTCTCGTATAATGCGAATTGCATTTTTGTAACAAACGATCTCTGCTTTCACTTCTTTCAACCAGTCCATACCGATTATCACATCAAAACTCCCTAACTCTACTGGTATCAAATCAATCTTAAATGTTTCGCTAACCAGTTTAATTTCTCGATTCCGACATATATTATCTGCTAAAATTAATTTACCATTTGCTAATTCGAGTAAAAATTTACTATCCAAAGGCGTCAATGGACAACTTAATACAAAAATCTCTACTCATATAGCTTCTATCCGCACCCGAATCAAATAAAACGTAAGCAGATTTATTGTCAATAAGAAACGTACCCGTAACAAGCTCCGGGTCTTCCTGTGCCTCTGCCGCATTAATATTGAAAACTCTTCCGCGGCCTTATCCATTCGTGTTCTCCTGGTTCGGGCAATTTCTAATAATGTGGCCCGGTTTTCCACATTTATAACAAACTACATTGGCATAACTTGCTCCGACACTACTTGCTCCGCCATTACTCGTTCCGACACCATTTGTTCCTTTCGTTCTATTAACCCCTGGTCCGTAGACCTCACACTTCGCCGCGCTATGACCATTTCTTTTACACTTGTTGCAAAATTTGGTGCAGAACCCCGAGTGATACTTTTCACACCTTTGGCATAGCTGCTTCTGATTGTTGTTGTTGTTGCGGTTATTATTGTTGTTGGGATGATTGTTGTAGTTGCTGTTGTTGTTGTTATTGTTGTTGTTGTTATTGGGCCGTTTGTTGTAGTTGCGATTGATGTTGCGATTGTTGGGATAATTGTTGCGATTATTGTTGTAATTGCTGTTGTTGTTGTATTGGTGATTCTTATCACCGTTTTCCTCCCACTTTCTTTTGACTTGCTTCACATTGGCCTCTTCAGCAGTCTGTTCTTTAATTCTTTCTTCAATCTGGTTCACTAGTTTGTGAGCCATTCTACATGCCTGTTGTATGGAGGCGGGCTCGTGTGAACTTATATCTTCTTGGATTCTTTCCGGTAATCCTTTCACAAACGCGTCGATCTTCTCTTCCTCATCTTCGAATGCTCCCGGACACAATAGGCACAATTCTGTGAATCGTCTTTCGTACGTGGTAATATCAAATCCTTGGGTTCGTAACCCTCTAAGTTCTGTCTTGAGCTTATTGACCTCGGTTCTGGGACGGTACTTCTCGTTCATCAAGTGCTTGAATGCTGACCACGGTAGTGTGTACGCATCATCTTGTCCCACTTGCTCTAGATAGGTATTCCACCATGTTAACGCAGAACCTGTGAAGGTATGCGTAGCGTACTTCACTTTGTCCTCTTCAGTACACTTACTTATGGCAAACACCGATTCGACCTTCTCGGTCCACTGTTTCAATCCGATCGGTCCTTCGGTTCCATCAAATTCCAAAGGTTTGCAGGCAGTGAATTCTTTGTAGGTGCATCCTACACGATTTCCTGTACTGCTAGATCCAAGGTTATTGTTGGTATGTAGCGCAGCCTGTACTGCAGCTATGTTTGAAGCTATAAAAGTACGGAATTGCTCTTCATTCATATTCACGGTGTGTCGAGTAGTCGGTGCCATTTCCTTCAAAATAGTCAAATGGAACAAGTTAATCATACAGAATATCAAGAGTAGTTAATAGTATTTCGTAGCATAATATGAACTCATTTATAAAAGCTTTTTCTTCATATTAGCGTTTTATAAGTTTAAATTCGGGTAGTACCTACCCGTTAAGTTCATACTTAGTAGCTAATATACAATTCAACTACTACAATTCTATATGAAAAACTGATTATAATAATATTTCGCGTTCAAACTTTTATACAATATTTTACAAACTTACAATACCGCTTATTTTACATAAAGCATCAAATATAGCACACAATAACTTTGATACAAGATAGTTGTAAAGATAATTCTAGCTAGTACACAAGTCGTTCAGCAAAGGCAATAAAGACACGTAATTCATACGTCCAGAAACAAGTCATGCATTCTGGTTTTACTAGGACTACTTCCCATCCTTGGTCTTGTGGAACATAACCGTTATGGCCGTTGATAAGACAGCGTGTTGTAACGTCGTCAAAGGGACGAGGGTTACGTAATGTCCAACAGTCTCGTAATAACCTAAAAACCTCATTTCTTACCCTAATTACCGACTCCGTCACTTGTGGGAACGTTTTGTTTAATAGTTGTAGGCCGATGTTCTTGTTCTCACTTTGGTGAGAAGCGAACATTACTAATCCGTAAGCATAACATGCTTCTTTATGTTGCATGTTAGCCGCTTTTTCTAAATCACGAAGTCCAATATTCGGATATATTGAGTCAAAATAATTTCTTAACCCATTGCGTAAAATAGCATTTGGGTTCCCCGCAATATATGCATCAAAGTAAACACATCGTAACTTATGGATTTCCCAATGTGATATCCCCCATCTTTCGAACGAAAGCCTTTTATAAACCAAGGCATTCTTGGAACGTTCTTCGAATGTCTTACAAACTGATATCGCCTTAAATAGTTGTGCCGAAGAATTCTGACCGACTTTAGACAAGATTTCATCAATCATGTCTCCGGGTAGGTCTCATAAAATATTGGGTTGTCTATCCATTTTGTGTTTTTATACTGTAAAATAGACAAGAGTTAGATTCATAAAAAAAATACTTATTCAATTTTTACATATATCATAAAGCATAAGCACACTATATTACATGTATTACACCACACGAATACAACTATCTTATTCCGACTCGCTTGTTTCTTCTTCTTCTTCGGTTTTGGTCCGTTTTGCCAAGTTTCTAGGGATATATGATGTTCCCCTAATACGAGCCGTAATTTTCCACATTGGTTTAGAAAAACCTGGTGGTTTAGAGGTTCCCGGGTCATTGTTACAACTTAAGGACTTCGGGGGTTGACGATACATATAAAGTTCATCGGGGTTGGAATTAGATTTCTCTATTTTTATGCCCTTTCCCTTATTATTTTCTTTTGCCTTTTTAAATTCTGTTGGGGTAATTTCTATAACATCATCGGAATTCTCGTCGGAATCCGATTCATCGGAGAATTGGTAATCCTCCCAATATTTTGCTTCCTTGTCGGAAACACCATTGACCATAATTAACCTTGGTCGGTTGGTTGAGGATTTTCTTTTACTTAACCGTTTTATTATTTCCCCCACCGGTTCTATTTCTTCTTCCGGTTCCGATTCTTCTTCCGGTTCCGATTCTTCTTCCGGTTCCGACTCTTCTTCCGGTTCCTCTTCGGGAACTTGTGAATCAGTCCACGAATCATTCCAATTTACATTTGACTCTTCATTATTATTAGGTGAGTCAATGGGACTTGTTCTAGAGGTAGACATCTATCACATAATATCAAACACGTTAAGAGATTATTATATCACATAATATTCATATGTTAAAAATATATAGTTTCCAACAAAAATGTTAAGCAATCATTTTTAAAGAAAACACGGTCGAAGTCCAGACTCACTAATGCATCCTAACAAACTCGATAAGACACACTAATGCAAATTTTCTGGTTCTCTAAGACCAACGCTCGGATACCAACTGAAATGTCCCGTTCTTATTGATTAAAAACGTTCCATATTAATTGATTTCGTTGCGAGGTTTTGACCTCTATATGAGACGTTTTTCAAAGACTGCATTCATTTTAAAACAAACCATAACCTTTATTTCATCAATAAAGGTTTAAAAAGCTTTACGTAGATTATCAAATAATGATAATCTAAAATATCCTGTTTACACACGACCATTACATAATGGTTTACAATACAAATATGTTACAACAAAATAAGTTTCTTGAATGCAGTTTTTACACAATATCATACAAGCATGGACTCCAAATCTCGTCCTTATTTAAGTATGCGACAGCGGAAGCTCTTAATAATCACCTGAGAATAAACATGCTTAAAACGTCAACAAAAATGTTGGTGAGTTATAGGTTTAGCCTATATATATCAAATCATAATAATAGACCACAAGATTTCATATTTCAATACACATCCCATACATAGAGATAAAAATCATTCATATGGTGAACACCTGGTAACCGACATTAACAAGATGCATATATATAAAAATATCCCCATCATTCCGGGACACCCTTCGGATATGATATAAATTTCGAAGTACTAAAGCATCCGGTACTTTGGATAGGGTTTGTTAGACCCAATAGATCTATCTTTAGGATTCGCGTCAATTAGGGTGTCTATTCCCTAATTCTTAGATTACCAGACTTAATAAAAAGGGGCATATTCGATTTCGATAATTCAACCATAGAATGTAGTTTCACGTACTTGTGTCTATTTTGTAAATCATTTATAAAACCTGCATGTATTCTCATCCCAAAAATATTAGATTTTAAAAGTGGGACTATAACTCACTTTCACAGATTTTTACTTCGTCGGGAAGTAAGACTTGGCCACTGGTTGATTCACGAACCTATAACAATATATACATATATATCAAAGTATGTTTAAAATATATTTACAACACTTTTAATATATTTTGATGTTTTAAGTTTATTAAGTCAGCTGTCCTCGTTAGTAACCTACAACTAGTTGTCCACAGTTAGATGTACAGAAATAAATCGATAAATATTATCTTGAATCAATCCACGACCCAGTGTATACGTATCTCAGTATTGATCACAACTCAAACTATATATATTTTGGAATCAACCTCAACCCTGTATAGCTAACTCCAACATTCACATATAGAGTGTCTATGGTTGTTCCGAAATATATATAGATGTGTCGACATGATAGGTCAAAACATTGTATACGTGTCTATGGTATCTCAAGATTACAT
This sequence comes from Rutidosis leptorrhynchoides, assembly GCF_046630445.1. Lineage (NCBI taxonomy): Eukaryota > Viridiplantae > Streptophyta > Magnoliopsida > Asterales > Asteraceae > Rutidosis > Rutidosis leptorrhynchoides. The sequence goes on from NC_092339.1 coordinate 175,588,939, forward strand.
AATATACAATACAAGTTGATTAAGTTATGGTTGGAATAGATTTGTTACCAATTTTCACGTAGCTAAAATGAGAAAAATTATCCAATCTTGTTTTACCCATAACTTCTTCATTTTAAATCCGTTTTGAGTGAATCAAATTGCTATGGTTTCATATTGAACTCTATTTTATGAATCTAAACAGAAAAGTATAGGTTTATTGTCGGAAAAATAAGTTACAAGCCGTTTTTGTAAAGGTAGTCATTTTAGTCGAAAGAACGACGTCTAGATGACCATTTTAGAAAACATACTTCCACTTTGAGTTTAACCATAATTTTTGGATATAGTTTCATGTTCATAATAAAAATCATTTTCTCAGAATAACAACTTTTAAATCAAAGTTTATCATAGTTTTTAATTAACTAACCCAAAACAGCCCGCGGTGTTACTATGACGGCGTAAATCCGGTTTTACGGTGTTTTTCGTGTTTCCAGGTTTTAAATCATTAAGTTAGCATATCATATAGATATAGAACATGTGTTTAGTTAATTTTAAAAGTCAAGTTAGAAGGATTAACTTTTATTTGCGAACAAGTTTAGAATTAACTAAACTATGTTCTAGTGATTACGAGTTTAAACCTTCGAATAAGATAGTTTTATATATATGAATCGAATGATGTTATGAACATCATTACTACCTCAAGTTTAGTAGGTAAACCTACTGGAAGTGATAAGAAATGATCTAGCTTCAAAGGATCTTGGATGGCTTGAAAGTTCTTGAAGTAGGATCATGACACAAAAACAAGTTCAAGTAAGATTTTTACTCGAATTAAGATAGTTTATAGTTATAGAAATTGAATCAAAGTTTGAATATGAATATTACCTTGAATAAGAAAGATAACCTACTGTATATAACAAAGGTTTCTTGATCTTAGATGATTACTTGGAATGGATTAGAAAGCTTGGAAGTAAATTAGTAAACTTGAAGGGATTTTTGAAGTGTTCTTGAAGTGTTCTTCCTATGATGATTATAGCTTGATTCTTGAAGTGATTTTTGATGAAGATGATGATTAACTACAGGAAAAATACGTTCATAATAGTGTGGGTGTGTTGAGAGAGAATTAGAAATAGAATTGGAAGTGAAATGGAGTGAATGATGAGTGGTAATTGGTGAGTGGTGAGTGGGGTTAAAAGGAGTTCTAGTTAGTTGACTAGCTCATGGTAGAAGTTAAAATTGATTAGTCATACATGATATAATCAAGAGTGGAATCCCATGCTAGTTCCTATTGGTATATACTCATAGTAAGTACGTTTTGAAGCTGTGTATAATACAGGTAAGAATACGACTAGAATTCTTGATGAAAGAAAAGAATGGAAAAGTAACTGTAACCATTTTCGTTAAGTATGAGTGTTTTGATATATGTCTTGAAGTCTTCCAAAAGTATTTTAATACATCTAAATACACTACATGTATATACATTTTAACTGAGTCGTTAAGTCATCGTTAGTCGTTACATGTAAGTGTTGTTTTAAAACCTTTAAGTTAACGATCTCAATTAATGTTGTTAACCCATTGTTTATTATATCTAATGAGATGTTAAATTATTATATTATCATGATATTATGATATATTAATATATCTTAATATGATATATATACATTTAAATGTCGTTACAACGATAATCGTTACATATATGTCTCGTTTCGAAATCCTTAAGTTAGTAGTCTTGTTTATATGTATATAACTCATTATTAATATACTTATGGAGATACTTACTTATCATAATCTCATGTTAACCATATGTATATCCATATATATATCGTCATATCATTTTTACAAGTTTTAACGTTCGTGAATCGCCGGTCAACTTGGGTGGTCAATTGTCTATATGAAACATATTTCAATTAATCAACTCTTAACAAGTTTGATTGCTTAACATGTTGGAAACATTTAATCATGTAAATATCAATCTCAATTAATATATATAAACATGGAAAAGTTCGGGTCACTACAATGATAATCATTATTATTACTAGTATCATACTATTAGTATTATTATTATTACCCTTAGTCAGGTATTTCTACGATTATTAATTTTGCAAAACAAAAGATATATATGTAAATATATTATAACATAAAATATACTAATATTACATAAAAATTATGTTTCAACTAATATTATTGATATAACATTAATTAAATATCAAATAAGTATCATAATATATTATAAGAATAATTAATACATAACAAATATATAAACTTAATTGATTTATACTATAATGTGTTAATACTTGATATAGGTTCGTGAATCCGAGGCCAACCCTGCATTGTTCAATGTCGTCATATGTATTTTTACTACAAAATACATTATAGTGAGTTTCATTTACCTTTTTACCCTTTATATTTTTGGGCTGAGAATACATGCGCAACTTTTATAACTGTTTTACGAAATAGACACAAGTAATCGAAATTACGTTCTATGGTTGAATGAACGAAACTGAATATGCCCCTTTTTATTAAGTCTGGTAATCTAAGAATTAGGGAACAGACACCCTAATTGACGCGAACTCTAAAGATAGATCTATCGGGCCCAACAAGCCCCATCCAAAGTACTGGATGCTTTAGTACTTCGAAATTTATATCATGTCCGAAAGAGGATCCCGGAATGATGGGGATATTCTTATATACATATTGTGAATGTCGGTTACCAGGTGTTCAATCCATATGAATGATATTTTTGTCTCTATGCATGGGACGTATGATTATGAGAAATGGAAGTATGAAATCTTGTGGTCTATTAAAATTAGGAAAGGATTATTTATGTTAAACTAATGAACTCACCAACCTTTTGGTTGACACTTTAAAGCATGTTTATTCTCAGGTATGAAAGAAATCTTCCGCTGTGCACTTGCTCATTTTAGAGACATTACTTGGAGTCATTCAGGACATATTTCAAAAGACGTTGCAGTCGAGTCGTTGAGTTCATCAAGATTATTATTAAGTCAATTATAGTTAGATATATTATAAAATGGTATGCATGCCGTCAACTTTCGATGTAATGAAAGATTGTTTTTTTCAAAAACGAATGCAATGTTTGTAAAATGTATCATATAGAGGTCTAGTACCTCGCAATGTAACCAAATGTAATGTATTCGTCCTTGTGGATTAGGACGGGTCGTTAGAGTTGGTATCAGAGCGGTGGTCTTAGCGAACCAGGTCTTGCATTAGTGAGTCTAACTGATAGTCGTTAGGATGCAATAGTGAGTCTGGACTTCGACCGTGTCTGCATGTCAAAAGTTTTGCTTATCATTTTTTGTCGAAAATTATCTATTTATCATCCTTAGGAAATTACCTGCTTATCATTCTTAGTCTAGACACATCTTACTGCAATGATTGCATGAATAGTGTATAGACAAAATTCGTATCTTAGCGTATCTGCTAATTCATATCTTAGCATATCTTGTACTGTAAACTTTGTCTGACAACTTCCGTAGATTCCTCCGTAACATATGGGATTTTAGTATTGTATACGCATATGTGAATTATGTATTGCAGGGTACTAATCTACATCCTATAATCTGTTTCTTATCGAAAATACTTCATCTGATCGTATGAGATGAATCCCTCAACCAGTTCGAGTCCCTCAGACTTCGATAGCTAATCCGATAGTTATTCAGACAGCTATTCTGACACGGATGTTCACCTAAGCTCCGGAGGCAACGTCACCAGAATGAATCAACCAATCAATCATCCCCAATTCATCTGATGGGTTCGTAGTCGACTTAACCGATGGAGACGAGAGGAAGGCGATCCTTTCCACCCACCAACCGAATTTACCTCTTGGCAATGAACCTGAAGCACTTACCGACGAACCAGTCTGAAACACCATTTTCACCCCCATTTCCCAAATATCTCACCATGATTGTATTCTATCTAAAATTCTAAACCTTATTCATCCGCTCGTACCGACCGACAATCATCCCGGAATAATAGAAGAAGTCAATGAACTTCGCGCTAGAGTAATCAATCTGGAGAATATGGTTCAAAAATTACCAGCTTCAACAACATCACCGGCATAAACAGTACCATCAATAACAACACCAGTGCCATCAACAACCTATGCCTCGACGTCTCATTCTATACCTTGAGTATAATTATCGTTCTACATATCGTTCTACATCATTTATCTTCGTTCGACATGGCGATTATGTAATCTCTAATGTTTTAGAGATTATATATTCTTGTTCCAACGGTAAATCAAATGAGTTTAATATCATATTGACTGATTAAATCCATGATTACATCTGAAGAAGATATATATGTATATATATTTTCATAAAGATTGTAATTAAAAAAAAAAAAAATTCTTGTGTACAAACTGTTAATGGTGAAAATATTTTAACGGGTAGGTAATACCCGAGGAATATTTAGATTTCACATTAATAAGTTACACTGTACATTCTTCGAATCTAATTCAACAGTCGTTTACTATCCTACTTACGTCCACTGATATACAAATCCGTTCACCACAGAATAACCACATTCATCCAATTTCATATTTGGATTTTGATTTATCATAATCCAACAAGTGGCATAATGAAGAAAACATTGGACAAAATAAAATTTGTTAGAAACAAACAAATTAACTATGAGAAATTTTGTTAAGAATCCACGCTAACTGTTCCTAACTAATTGTTCCCAGCTAACTGATTACACTTTATTTATCGCAATTTAATTATCGCAATTTACATTCTCACAATTTTATTTATCGTCATTTAATTTATGTTATTTATTTTACGCACTTTAAATATCGGGACACGTAAAACAAGGTTTCGACATATCATATCGACGCATCTATATATATTATTTGGAGTAACCATAGACACTTTATATGCAGTAATGTGGGAGTTAGCTATACAGGGTCGAGGTTGATTCTATAATAATATATATAGTTTGAGTTGTGATCGAGTCTGAGACGTATACGGGTCACGATACGTATTAATTAATTCGAATATTATATATTAAACTATATATGAATCAGTGGATTGTTAACTGTGGACTATCGACTGTGGACTAAAAACATTGGACAATTAAAATGAATTAAAATATTGATTATAACCTATGAAACTAAACAATTCTTCAAGTTGCCACTTGATTTCACCTTAAACCTCATTTGTATCATGACGATTCCAATTTGCGTTCAAACATTTCATATTTCTTGAAAACACCTCAATTGAAAGGATGAACCAACCGCACTTCGTCTACGGAAGAAAAGATTGATGCGTATAGTTATGCACCTAAAAACTCTCGAAAACTGAGTAAACATTTAACACGTAGCTGTGCTAATTCCTTTAACGTTGTTATTGCCGAAAATAACTTTGCAATCTCTTTCCCAATTATCAAATTTTGTCACAGCTCCAGCAAGTCAACTTCGACTTTCATTCGGATTAGCCTTATTATAGCCTTGATATATAAATATGCCTTTCGCCATCGTTGTTGGGGAACCTTTTATATTCCGCCACATTAGCAGTAAACTTACCAGCAACTTCATTACACGTTGTCTTAAGTCCCTTCGAAGAACCATTATATCTGTTCATTAAAACCTTATCATATATTCGTCTGCATCTTGTAACGAGTATTGTCATACCAATTACCGGGAATCAGCAATCAGTATTTTGAAATCCGCAACAATTCTACAACAACAGTTATAGGTATACATATAACCTTTATCTCTTAGAATTATGACCTTCCATTCTGAAATTATGAAAAGCACCCAGTCTACGAATCAATACTCGAAATGTTGAAAAAGCTGAATGAAGCAGTAAAAACTGTAAACGATCTTAACAGCCAGAAGTTTGATAATAAAGAATCGCATGTTGGAAAAGCTCAGAAAAGTTGGAACTGGAAAACGGATTGAGCTAACCATGAAGGAGGCCAAGGACAAATACAAGGACCAAACCCTATATTCAAAGAATCCAGATAATTCTGTATCCAATGAAATCTTTAGAGAAAACCTTGCTCTATACTCATATTAAATCTTGTGGAAAATCTTTCTTCATCAACCTTCGATCTTAAAAATTCTGAAAATATCATCATAAATATCTTTGATATTTCTTAGGATATTTTCAAAACTCTTCTTATCCAAAATTGGTTATCTCTTCGTGTTATCTGTGTTACATCATAAAAGAAACTATTTTAGTTTCTAAATTCTAAAACCCTCGAGTAGAAAATATAAATGATTTTGAAGTAGTGTTGGGAACTGAAGCATGAGTTAGTATAATATAATGACATTTGATCAACGTGATTATATTACAGTAATTCATGCTGAGTTTCTAATGGAACGTGATGATTCACAGAACATATCGTCATCATGTGCCATTTACACGACTCTTACATTCTACCCAATCTCTAAACATATTAAGAACATATCTTCTTGATAGTTCTATCTTTCTGGATATTCTGGTAATTTATCAAATTAAGATCGTACCATTACAATTTTCTTCTTAGAACATTAACAATGTTCATTCCGAAATTCATATCTGCAAATTCTGGACCATTACAAGCGGTGCTTAATCACAAGAAGAAGAAACGAAAGGACAAAACTCTGAAATAGAAATTGGGGTATAAATCGCAGCAAATAGGAGAGAGCATTAACAATGGATGACAATGATTAGGGGAGACAGAAGTAGGGACATCGAAATATAAGAAAAGATATAAAATCCAACAACCACCCAGAATTTATAAACCATATATATCGATGCATATAGCAATATAAAGACACGGAAGAACTAAGAACACTATAAAACCCAGAGGATATTATAAGTGAATAGATTCTTCCGGCAGTAGATGGAAAAGAAGAATGATAGATATGAAAGTTAAGAGTATATCAAGAATCAAAACGAGATGGAGCATATTGACGAATGTTTTAAAGTATGAATTGAGGAGAAAGAATAAAAGTTGTGAGTTGTGAAAATAAGGAAACAAAGGGGATGGATTTATAGTAAAATATCCGACAGAGCGATCGCAACAAATTATTGCATTTAATCAAAGAAGATCCAAATTTCCTTAATCACCAAAGAACCAAACCTTATCGCAAAGATTTTCTTTAAATTCCATGAAATCCGGAAACAAATCATAACTACGTCATCGGTTAAAACGAATATACAGTTACTCATTTCACTCTCCTGCGATAGCTTCCCTTATACTCTTCACGTAATCAAATTGTTTTATCTATATTACTCAATGATGATAAAACTCTATTCATCGACTCATATTCGTCATGAAGACATTTTTATAGTTAGCATGACGACCTCGATCAAATTTTGGGACGAAATTTCTTTAACGGGTAGGTACTGTGATGACCCGGAAATTTCAGATCAAATTTAAACTTTAATCTTTATATGTTTCCGACACGATAAGCAAAATCTGTAATGTTGAGTCTCGAAAGTTTTGAAATCTATATTCATGTAATCAATTACCCTTTGACTATGCTCAACGATTCACGAAAATTTATGTGTATATTGATATGTATATATAATATATACTTATTAGTTGAAAACGTTAACAAAGTATTAGACATATAATACTTTACATGAACGTATTTTGTTTCAATATAAGTTAATATAGTTATTGACGAAATTAAAAGATAATATCATATGATTGAATTATCAGATACATTGAATTATGATTACGAGTCTCTGTTATGAGGTCCACGTTGATTTGAGAAATCGTTTGCTTTTAACGGTATTCGGAATAAATGATAAAGTGATTTTCAAATGAAAACAAAGTATCACTTATCTAGTGTCAGACAAATTTTAGTGGAGAATTGAATTTCATATTACTTGATTGATCTATTTACAAACGTGCGAAAATGTTTTCCAATGTAATATAACTTGGTTATTAAAATGTCTTTGTTAAATAACGTAAGTTGAATATTAATTGTTAAGATATATTTAAATAACTTGCAACGTGTATTTAAAACGTGTTTATGTATATTAAATACATATCTGATTACAAATTATTTATGTAAACGATAGCAACACTTGTTATTTGATTTGATCGATATTAAGATATATTATTTAGAAAGTTTAAGGAAATTAAACTAAACGTTGGCGCATAAATGAATTATATCAAATTAAGTTTAAAGTATAAACGTTACGTGTTATAAGATTTTCTAAACGAATTTAAAATAAACTTTTGAACTATTATTAGTTTTGAAAAACTAAATATTATATTATTACATTAATATTTCCATTATATACGGTATGTACAAGTTTATATTTTAAATGAAAATATATTTTTATTTTACAAAGTGATGAATAATAATATCAAATTAGTCATAAAACGTTTTGATTTAATATTATTAAATATGCTTTGATAAATAACGAGACTATGATTTATAGAAGTAAATGACCAAAACACTCAAAAGATTAAGTTACACTTTGAGTGGGTTAGTTTTCCATTAATTTAAGTCTAATTATTAATAAAGGTACAATTCGCGAAATGTAAGGTATCAGTTTTCTAAGCATACGAAAATGCGTTCGAGAAACCGGAACCGGGACGTAAGACGGGTGACAACGTACAAATTATTAGAAACTAATACAATTTATTATTATTAACACTAATAGTATTATTATTATCATTTTTATGAATTTTGTATCATTAGTACTTATATAATAATTATTATTATTAATATATTATCAATTATTAAATTAATTTAATTATAAAAAAAAAGAATCAAGAACTAGTACCATTCAGTTTCACATCCACATCCCTACTGTATATGATTTTTGTATCTGTCGGAGTTTGTTATGAGTCTGCTTCAATCACAATTCAAAACAGAAATCCTTTGCTATATATTGTCTATTGCATTCAGTGATTGAATAAAACTGAAAAACCCAGAAAATAAGCTCCACACTCTGTACATTTATCTTTTTCATCATATTTTTATTTTGAATGAATTTTCAAAATGTAATAATACAGTCTTGTTAGGAATCATCTATCTAAACTATCTGTAAGTTTTCAATCCTCAATTCTTTCTATTAATCTCTAATTTTGGAGTCAAAGTTTTAGTTTTAAAAGTCAACTAAGTGTTCTTGAATCAAATTCGAGTTTGTTTTGATATCTCCAGTTAATTTAATGATCCATAAAGATTATAGGAATGATTTGCAACACAATTCATGTTGTAATCATAACCTATAACACTCTTAATCTAAAAATCAATTTTTGAGTTCTTGAGTTCTTCACAGTAATATACACTAACGTAAATTCGAAACAAATTTCAAAAACTAAAAATGCAGAGTTGTTAGGAATCATTTACTTAAACTTCCTGCAAAATCTCAAGTTCCAATTCTTAATAACGAATTCGAATTTGCGAGTCAAAGTTAAATTGTCAAAAGTCAACTGTTTTGTTCTTGGAGAAATTAGAGCTTGTTTTGATATTTTAAGTTAAATTGATGATTTTGATAGATTTTAGGAATGATTTGAAACATGTTTCATGTTGTAAAGATTGTCCAAAACGAACTCAAAATTGAAAACAAAAATTTTTTTTTTTCTAGCTACGAGCAAGCAGTAGGCTTTTTTGTGTTTTTTTTCTCATTTTTTTTATATCATGAACACATTTTTTTTTTGTTTCATGTTGTTTACAAGTCATAAATGAAAACCCGTTCGATTGTTGTTGAGTTTTTGCCCCCGTTTGATTTTAAACTTGGTGAAGAAGATGATGAACTAAGATGAAAGAAATACTAGATATATATGTTTGGGTTGCCTTATAAGTCAGAAAAACATGGATGGCAGAATGGTTAAGGGTGTTTGCGGGTGTGCGAGAGGTCTCGAGTTCGAGCCCTGTTTGGGGCAGTTTTTTTTAGAAAAGCTCTTTTAAGGTAGTTCTCATTTCTAAGATTAATATTATTATTATTATTGTTATTATTAGTAGTAATATAATTATTACTATTATTATTACTAAAATAAGAATTTATGATCATTTAATAGTATTGTTATTATGATTGTTATTATTAGTATTATAAATATTATTATCACCATATAAGTATGATAATCATTATTATCATTATTATTACTAGTATCATACTATTAGTATTATTATTATTACCCTTAGTCAGGTATTTCTACGATTATTAATTTTGCAAAACAAAAGATATATATGTAAATATATTATAACATAAAATATACTAATATTACATAAAAATTATGTTTCAACTAATATTATTGATATAACATTAATTAAATATCAAATAAGTATCATAATATATTATAAGAATAATTAATACATAACAAATATATAAACTTAATTGATTTATACTAAAATGTGTTAATACTTGATATAGGTTCGTGAATCCGAGGCCAACCCTGCATTGTTCAATATCGTCATATGTATTTTTACTACAAAATACATTATAGTGAGTTTCATTTACCTTTTTACCCTTTATATTTTTGGGCTGAGAATACATGCGCAACTTTTATAACTGTTTTACGAAATAGACACAAGTAATCGAAATTACGTTCTATGGTTGAATGAACGAAACTGAATATGCCCCTTTTTATTAAGTCTGGTAATCTAAGAATTAGGGAACAGACACCCTAATTGACGCGAACTCTAAAGATAGATCTATCGGGCCCAACAAGCCCCATCCAAAGTACCGGATGCTTTAGTACTTCGAAATTTATATCATGTCCGAAGGAGGATCCCGGAATGATGGGGATATTCTTATATACATATTGTGAATGTCGGTTACCAGGTGTTCAATCCATATGAATGATATTTTTGTCTCTATGCATGGGACGTATGATTATGAGAAATGGAAGTATGAAATCTTGTGGTATATTAAAATTAGGAAAGGATTATTTATGTTAAACTAATGAACTCACCAACCTTTTGGTTGACACTTTAAAGCATGTTTATTCTGAGGTATGAAAGAAATCTTCCGCTGTGCACTTGCTCATTTTAGAGACATTACTTGGAGTCATTCAGGACATATTTCAAAAGACGTTGCAGTCGAGTCGTTGAGTTCATCAAGATTATTATTAAGTCAATTATAGTTAGATATATTATAAAATGGTATGCATGCCGTCAACTTTCGATGTAATGAAAGATTGTCTTTTCAAAAACGAATGCAATGTTTGTAAAATGTATCATATAGAGGTCTAGTACCTCGCAATGTAACCAAATGTAATGTATTCGTCCTTGTGGATTAGGACGGGTCGTTAGACATATATATAAGAATATCCCCATCATTTCGGGACACCCTTCGGATATGATATAAATTTCGAAGTACTAAAGCATCCGGTACTTTGGATGGGGTTTGTTAGGCCCAATAGATCTATCTTTAGGATTCACGTCAATTAGGGTGTCTGTTCCCTAATTCTTAGATTACCAGACTTAATAAAAAGGGGCATATTCGATTTAGATAATTCAACCATAGAATGTAGTTTTACGTACTTGTGTCTATTTTGTAAATCATTTATAAAACCTGCATGTATTCTCATCCCAAAAATATTAGATTTTAAAAGTGGGACTATAACTCACTTTCACAGATTTTTACTTCGTCGGGAAGTAGGACTTGGCCACTGGTTGATTCACGAACCTATAACAATATATACATATATATCAAAGTATGTTTAAAATATATTTACAACACTTTTAATATATTTTGATGTTTTAAGTTTATTAAGTCAGCTGTCCTCATTAGTAACCTACAACTAGTTGTCCACAGTTAGATGTACAGAAATAAATCGATAAATATTATCTTGAATCAATCCACGACCCAGTGTATACGTATCTCAGTATTGATCACAACTCAAACTATATATATTTTGGAATCAACCTCAACCCTGTATAGCTAACTCCAACATTCACATATAGAGTGTCTATGGTTGTTCCGAAATATATATAGATGTGTCGACATGATAGGTCGAAACATTGTATACGTGTCTATGGTATCTCAAGATTACATAATATACAATACAAGTTGATTAAGTTATGGTTGGAATAGATTTGTTACCAATTTTCACGTAGCTAAAATGAGAAAAATTATCCAATCTTGTTTTACCCATAACTTCTTCATTTTAAATCCGTTTTGAGTGAATCAAATTGATATGGTTTCATATTGAACTCTATTTTATGAATCTAAACATAAAAGTATAGGTTTATAGTCGGAAAAATAAGTTACAAGTCGTTTTTGTAAAGGTAGTCATTTCAGTCGAAAGAACGACGTCTAGATGACCATTTTAGAAAACATACTTCCACTTTGAGTTTAACCATAATTTTTGGATATAGTTTCATGTTCATAATAAAAATCATTTTCTCACAATAACAACTTTTAAATCAAAGTTTATCATAGCTTTTAATTAACTAACCCAAAATAGCCCGCGGTGTTACTACGACGGCGTAAATCCGGTTTTACGGTGTTTTTCGTGTTTCCAGGTTTTAAATCATTAAGTTAGCATATCATATAGATATAGACCATGTGTGTAGTTAATTTTAAAAGTCAAGTTAGAAGGATTAACTTTTGTTTGCGAACAAGTTTAGAATTAACTAAACTATGTTCTAGTGATTACGAGTTTAAACCTTCGAATAAGATAATTTTATATATATGAATCGAATGATGTTATGAACATCATTACTACCTCAAGTTTAGTAGGTAAACCTACTGGAAGTGACAAGAAATGATCTAGCTTCAAAGGATCTTGGATGGCTTGAAAGTTCTTGAAGTAGAATCATGACACAAAAACAAGTTCAAGTAAGATTTTTACTCGAATTAAGATAGTTTATGGTTATAGAAATTGAATCAAAGTTTGAATATGAATATTACCTTGAATAAGAAAGATAACCTACTGTATATAACAAAGGTTTCTTGATCTTAGATGATTACTTGGAATGGATTAGAAAAGCTTGGAAGTAAATTAGTAAACTTGAAGGGATTTTTGAAGTGTTCTTGAAGTGTTCTTCCTATGATGATTATAGCTTGATTCTTGAAGTGATTTTTGATGAAGATGATGATTAAATACTGGAAAAATACGTTCATAATAGTGTGTGTGTGTTGAGAGAGAATTAGAAAGAGAATTGGAAGTGAAATGGAGTGAATGATGAGTGGTATTTGGTGAGTGGTGAGTGGGGTTAAAAGGAGTTCTAGTTAGTTGACTAGCTCATGGTAGAAGTTAAAATTGATTAGTCATACATGACATAATCAAGAGTGGAATCCCATGCTAGTTCCTATTGGTATATACTCATAGTAAGTACGTTTTGAAGCTGTGTATAATACGGGTAAGAATACGACTAGAATTCTTGATGAAAGAAAAGAATGGAAAAGTAACTGTAACCATTTTCGTTAAGTATGAGTGTTTCGATATATGTCTTGAAGTCTTCCAAAAGTATTTTAATACATCTAAATACACTACATGTATATACATTTTAACTGAGTCGTTAAGTCATCGTTAGTCGTTACATCTAAGTGTTGTTTTGAAACCTTTAAGTTAACGATCTCAATTAATGTTGTTAACCCATTGTTTATTATATCTAATGAGATGTTAAATTATTATATTATCATGATATTATGATATATTAATATATCTTAATATGATATATATACATTTAAATGTCGTTACAACGATAATCGTTACATATATGTCTCGTTTCGAAATCCTTAAGTTAGTAGTCTTGTTTATATGTATATAACTCATTGTTAATATACTTATGGAGATACTTACTTATCATAATCTCATGTTAACCATATGTATATCCATATATATATCGTCATGTCGTTTTTACAAGTTTTAACGTTCGTGAATCGCCGGTCAACTTGGGTGGTCAATTGTCTATATGAAACATATTTCAATTAATCAAGTCTTAACAAGTTTGATTGCTTAACATGTTGGAAATATTTAATCATGTAAATATCAATCTCAATTAATATATATAAACATGGAAAAGTTCGGTTCACTACAGTACCTACCCGTTAAATAAATTTCGTCCCGAAATTTTAAGCTGTTGAAGGTGTTGACGAATCTTCTGGAAATAGATGCGGGTATTTCTTCTTCATCTGATCTTCACGTTCCCAGATGAACTCGGGTCCTCTACGAGCATTCCATTGAACCTTAACAATTGGTATCTTGTTTTGCTTAAGTCTTTTAACCTCACGATCCATTATTTCGACGGGTTCTTCGATGAATTGGAGTTTTTCGTTGATTTGGATTTCATCTAACGGAATAGTGAGATCTTCTTTAGCAAAACATTTCTTTAAATTCGAGACGTGGAAAGTGTTATGTACAGCCACGAGTTGTTGAGGTAACTCAAGTCGGTAAGCTACTGGTCCGACACGATCAATAATCTTGAATGGTCCAATATACCTTGGATTTAATTTCCCTCGTTTACCAAATCGAACAACGCCTTTCCAAGGTGCAACTTTAAGCATGACCATCTCTCCAATTTCAAATTCTATATCTTTTATTTTAATGTCAGCGTAGCTCTTTTGTCGACTTTGGGCGGTTTTCAACCGTTGTTGAATTTGGATGATCTTCTCGGTAGTTTCTTGTATAATCTCCGGACCCGTAATCTGTCTATCCCCCACTTCACTCCAACAAATCGGAGACCTGCACTTTCTACCATAAAGTGCTTCAAACGGCGCCATCTCAATGCTTGAATGGTAGCTGTTGTTGTAGGAAAATTCTGCTAATGGTAGATGTCGATCCCAACTTTTTCCGAAATCAATAACACATGCTCGTAGCATGTCTTCAAGCGTTTGTATCGTCCTTTCACTCTGCCCATCAGTTTGTGGATGATAGGCAGTACTCATGTTTAGACGAGTTCCTAATGCTTGCTTTAATGTCTGCCAGAATCTTGAAATAAATCTGCCATCCCTATCAGAGATAATAGAGATTGGTATTCCATGTCTGGAGACGACTTCCTTCAAATACAGTCGTGCTAACTTCTCCATCTTGTCTTCTTCTCTTATTGGCAGGAAATGTGCTGATTTGGTGAGACGATCAACTATTACCCAAATAGTATCAAAACCACTTGCAGTCCTTGGCAATTTAGTGATGAAATCCATGGTAATGTTTTCCCATTTCCATTCCGGGATTTCGGGTTGTTGAAGTAGACCTGATGGTTTCTGATGCTCAGCTTTGACCTTAGAACACGTCAAACATTCTCCTACGTATTTAGCAACATCGGATTTCATACCCGGCCACCAAAAATATTTCCTGAGATCCTTGTATATCTTCCCCGTTCCAGGATGTATTGAGTATCTGGTTTTATGAGCTTCTCTAAGTACCATTTCTCTCATATCTCCAAATTTTGGTACCCAAATCCTGTCAGCCCTATACCAGGTTCCGTCTTCCCGAATATTAAGATGTTTCTCCGATCCTTTGGGTATTTCATCCTTTAAATTTCCCTCTTTTAAAACTCCTTGTTGCGCCTCCTTTATTCGAGTAGTAAGGTTATTATGAATCATTATATTCATAGATTTTACTCGAATGGGTTTTCTGTCCTTCCTGCTCAAGGCATCGGCTACCACATTTGCCTTCCCCGGGTGGTAACGAATCTCAAAGTCGTAATCATTCAATAATTCAATCCACCTACGCTGCCTCATATTCAGTTGTTTCTGATTAAATATGTGTTGAAGACTTTTGTGGTCGGTATATATAATACTTTTGACCCCATATAAGTAGTGCCTCCAAGTCTTTAATGCAAAAACAACCGCGCCTAATTCCAAATCATGCGTCGTATAATTTTGTTCGTAAATCTTCAATTGTCTAGACGCATAAGCAATCACCTTCGTTCGTTGCATTAATACACAACCGAGACCTTGCTTTGATGCGTCACAATAAATCACAAAATCATCATTCCCTTCAGGCAATGACAATATAGGTGCCGTAGTTAGCTTTTTCTTCAATAACTGAAACGCTTTCTCTTATTCATCATTCCATTCAAATTTCTTCCCTTTATGCGTTAATGCAGTCAAGGGTTTTGCTATTCTGGAAAAGTCTTGGATGAACCTTCTGTAGTAACCAGCTAGTCCTAAAAACTGGCGTATGTGTTTCGGAGTTTTCGGGGTTTCCCACTTTTCAACAGTTTCTATCTTTGCCGGATCCACCTTAATACCTTCTTTGTTCACTATGTGACCGAGGAATTGAACTTCTTCCAACCAAAATGCACACTTTGAAAACTTAGCGTACAATTCTTCCTTCCTCAATACTTCTAACACCTTTCACAAATGTTCACCGTGTTCTTGGTCATTCTTTGAGTAAATAAGTATGTCATCAATGAAAACAACGACAAACTTGTCAAGGTATGGTCCACACACTCGGTTCATAAGGTCCATGAACACAGCTGGTGCATTAGTTAAACCAAACGGCATGACCATAAACTCATAATGACCGTAACGTGTTCTGAAAGCAGTCTTTGGAATATCATCTTCTTTCACCCGCATTTGATGATACCCGGAACGTAAGTCAATCTTTGAATAAACAGACGAGCCTTGTAGTTGATCAAATAAGTCATCGATTCTCGGTAGTGGGTAGCGGTTCTTAATGGTAAGTTTGTTCAACTCTCGGTAGTCGATACACAACCTGAATGTACCATCTTTCTTCTTGACAAACAAAACAGGAGCTCCCCACGGTGATGTGCTTGGTCGAATGAAACCACGCTCTAAAAGTTCTTGTAATTGGCTTTGCAGTTCTTTCATCTCGCTGGGTGCGAGTCTGTAAGGAGCACGAGCTATTGGTGCAGCTCCTGGTACAAGATCTATTTGAAATTCAACGGATCGCTGTGGGGGTAATCCCGGTAATTCTTTCCGAAATACATCGGGAAATTCTTTTGCAATGGGAACATCATTGATGCTCTTTTCTTCAGTTTGTACTTTCTCGACGTGTGCTAGAACAGCATAGCAACCTTTTCTTATTAGTTTTTGTGCCTTCAAATTACTAATAATATGTAGCTTCGTGTTGCCCTTTTCTCCGTACACCATTAAGGGTTTTCCTTTTTCTCGTATAATGCGAATTGCATTTTTGTAACAAACGATCTCTGCTTTCACTTCTTTCAACCAGTCCATACCGATTATCACATCAAAACTCCCTAACTCTACTGGTATCAAATCAATCTTAAATGTTTCGCTAACCAGTTTAATTTCTCGATTCCGACATATATTATCTGCTGAAATTAATTTACCATTTGCTAATTCGAGTAAAAATTTACTATCCAAAGGCGTCAATGGACAACTTAATTTAGCACAAAAATATCTACTCATATAGCTTCTATCCGCACCCGAATCAAATAAAACGTAAGCAGATTTATTGTCAATAAGAAACGTACCCGTAACAAGCTCCGGGTCTTCCTGTGCCTCTGCCGCATTAATATTGAAAACTCTTCCACGGCCTTGTCCATTCGTGTTCTCCTGGTTCGGGCAATTTCTAATAATGTGGCCCGGTTTTCCACATTTATAACAAACTACATTGGCATAACTTGCTCCGACACTACTTGCTCCGCCATTACTCGTTCCGACACCATTTGTTCCTTTCGTTCTATTAACCCCTGGTCCGTAGACCTTACACTTCGCCGCGCTATGACCATTTCTTTTACACTTGTTGCAAAATTTGGTGCAGAACCCCGAGTGATACTTTTCACACCTTTGGCATAGCTGCTTCTGATTGTCGTTGTTGTTGTTGCGGTTATTATTGTTGTTGGGATGATTGTTGTAGTTGCTGTTGTTGTTGTTGTTGTTGTTGTTGTTGTTGTTGTTGCTGTTGTTGTTATTGTTGTTATTGTTGGGCCGTTTGTTGTAGTTGCGATTGATGTTGCGATTGTTGGGATAATTGTTGCGATTATTGTTGTAATTGCTGTTGTTGTTGTATTGGTGATTCTTATCACCGTTTTCCTCCCACTTTCTTTTCACTTGCTTCACATTGGCCTCTTTAGCAGTCTGTTCTTTAATTCTTTCTTCAATCTGGTTCACTAGTTTGTGAGCCATTCTACATGCCTGTTGTATGGAGGCGGGCTCGTGTGAACTTATATCTTCTTGGATTCTTTCCGGTAATCCTTTCACAAACGCGTCGATCTTCTCTTCCTCATCTTCGAATGCTCCCGGACACAATAGGCACAATTCTGTGAATCGTCTTTCGTACGTGGTAATATCAAATCCTTGGGTTCGTAACCCTCTAAGTTCTGTCTTGAGCTTATTGACCTCGGTTCTGGGACGGTACTTCTCGTTCATCAAGTGCTTGAATGCTGACCACCGTAGTGCGTACGCATCATCTTGTCCCACTTGCTCTAGATAGGTATTCCACCATGTTAACGCAGAACCTGTGAAGGTATGCGTAGCATACTTCACTTTGTCCTCTTCAGTACACTTACTTATGGCAAACACCGATTCGACCTTCTCGGTCTACCGTTTCAATCCGATCGGTCCTTCGGTTCCATCAAATTCCAAAGGTTTGCAGGCAGTGAATTCTTTGTAGGTGCATCCTACACGATTTCCTGTACTGCCAGATCCAAGGTTATTATTGGTATGTAGCGCAGCCTGTACTGCGGCTATGTTTGAAGCTAGAAAAGTACGGAATTCCTCTTCATTCATATTCACGGTGTGTCGAGTAGTCAGTGCCATTTCCTTCAAAATAGTCAAATAGAACAAGTTAATCATACAGAATATTAAGAGTAGTTAATAGTATTTCGTAGCATAATATGAACTCATTTATAAAAGTTTTTTCTTCATATTAGCGTTTTATAAGTTTAAATTCGGGTAGTACCTACCCGTTAAGTTCATACTTAGTAGCTAATATACAATTCAACTACTACAATTCTATATGAAAAACTGATTGTAATAATATTTCGCGTTCAAACTTTTATACAATATTTTACAAACTTACAATACCGCTTATTTTACATAAAGCATGAAATATAGCACACAATAACTTTGATACAAGATAGTTGTGAAGATAATTCTAGCTAGTACACAAGTCGTTCAGCAAAGGCAATAAAGACACGTAATTCATACGTCCAGAAACAAGTCATGCATTCTGGTTTTACTATGACTACTTCCCATCCTTGGTCTTGTGGAACATAACCGTTATGGCCGTTGATAAGATAGCGTGTTGTAACGTCGTCAAAGGGACGAGGGTTACGTAATGACCAACAGTCTCGTAATAACCTAAAAACCTCATTTCTTACCCCAATTACCGACTCCGTCACGTGTGGGAACGTTTTGTTTAATAGTTGTAGCCCGATGTTCTTGTTCTCACTTTGGTGAGAAGCGAACATTACTAACCCGTAAGCATAACATGCTTCTTTATGTTGCATGTTAGCCGCTTTTTCTAAATCATGAAGTCCTATATTCGGATATACTGAGTCAAAATAATTTCTTAACCCGTTGCGTAAAATAGCATTTGGGTTCCCCGCAATATATGCGTCAAAGTAAACACATCGTAACTTATGGATTTCCCAATGTGATATCCCCCATCTTTCGAACGAAAGCCTTTTATAAACCAAGGCATTCTTATAACGTTTTTCGAATGTCTTACAAACTGATCTCGCCTTAAATAGTTGTGCCGAGGAATTCTGACCGACTCTAGACAAGATTTCATTAATCATGTCTCCGGGTAGGTCTCTTAAAATATTGGGTTGTCTATCCATTTTGTGTTTTTATACTGTAAAATAGACAAGAGTTAGATTCATAAATAAAAAAAATACTTATTAATACAAGCAATTTTTACATATATCATAAAGCATAAGCACACTATATTACATATATTACACCACACAAATACAACTATCTTATTCCGACTTGCTCATTTCTTCTTGTTCGGTTTTGGTTCGTTTTGCCAAGTTTCTAGGGATATATGATGTTCCCCTAATACGAGCCGTCGTTGTCCACATTGGTTTAGAAAAACCTGGTGGTTTAGAGGTTCCCGGGTCATTGTTACAACTTAAGGACTTCGGGGGTTGACGATACATATAAAGTTCATCGGGGTTGGAATTAGATTTCTCTATTTTTATGCCCTTTCCCTTATTATTTTCTTTTGCCTTTTTAAATTTAGTTGGGGTAATTTCTATAACATCATCGGAATTCTCGTCGGAATCCGATTCATCGGAGAATTGGTAATCCTCCCAATATTTTGCTTCCTTGGCGGAAACACCATTGACCATAATTAACCTTGGTCGGTTGGTTGAGGATTCTCTTTTACTTAATCGTTTTATTATTTCCCCCACCGGTTCTATTTCTTCTTCCGGTTCCGATTCTTCTTCCGGTTCCTCTTCGGGAACTTGTGAATCAGTCCACGAATCATTCCAATTTACATTTGAATCTTCATTATTATTAGGTGAGTCAATGGGACTTGTTCTAGAGATAGACATCTACCACATAATATCAAACACGTTAAGAGATTAATATATCACATAATATTCATATGTTAAAAATATATAGTTTCCAACAAAAATGTTAAGCAATCATTTTTAAAGAAAACACGGTCGAAGTCCAGACTCACTAATGCATCCTAACAAACTCGATAAGACACACTGATGCAAATTTTCTGGTTCTCTAAGACCAACGCTCTGATACCAACTAAAATATCCCGTTCTTATTGATTAAAAACGTTCCATATTAATTGATTTCGTTGCGAGGTTTTGACCTCTATATGAGACGTTTTTCAAAGACTGCATTCATTTTTAAAACAAACCATAACCTTTATTTCATAAATAAAGGTTTAAAAAGCTTTACGTAGATTATCAAATAATGATAATCTAAAATATCCTGTTTACACACGACCATTACATAATGGTTTACAATACAAATATGTTACATCGAAATCAGTTTCTTGAATGCAGTTTTTACACAATATCATACAAACATGGACTCCAAATCTTGTCCTTATTTTAGTATACAACAGCGGAAGCTCTTAGTATTCACCTGAGAATAAACATGCTTTAAACGTCAACAAAAATGTTGGTGAGTTATAGGTTTAACCTATATATATCAAATCGTAACAATAGACAACAAGATTTCATATTTCAATACACATTCCATACATAGAGATAAAAATATCATTCATATGGTGAACACCTAGTAACCGACATTAACAAGATGCATATATATAAGAATATCCCCATCATTCCGGGACACCCTTCGGATATGATATAAATTTCGAAGTACTAAAGCATCCGGTACTTTGGATGGGGTTTGTTAGGCCCAATAGATCTATCTTTAGGATTCGCGTCAATTAGGGTGTCTGTTCCCTAATTCTTAGATTACCAGACTTAATAAAAAGGGGCATATTCGATTTAGATAATTCATCCATAGAATGTAGTTTTACGTACTTGTGTCTATTTTGTAAATCATTTATAAAACCTGCATGTATTCTCATCCCAAAAATATTAGATTTTAAAAGTGGGACTATAACTCACTTTCACAGATTTTTACTTCGTCGGGAAGTAAGACTTGGCCACTGGTTGATTCACGAACCTATAACAATATATACATATATATCAAAGTATGTTTAAAATATATTTACAACACTTTTAATATATTTTGATGTTTTAAATTTATTAAGTCAGCTGTCCTCGTTAGTAACCTACAACTAGTTGTCCACAGTTAGATGTACAGAAATAAATCGATAAATATTATCTTGAATCAATCCACGACCCAGTGTATACGTATCTCAGTATTGATCACAACTTAAACTATATATATTTTGGAAGCAACCTCAACCCTGTATAGCTAACTCCAACATTCACATATAGAGTGTCTATGGTTGTTCCGAAATATATATAGATGTGTCGACATGATAGGTCGAAACATTGTATATGTGTCTATGGTATCTCAAGATTACATAATATACAATACAAGTTGATTAAGTTATGGTTGGAATAGATTTGTTACCAATTTTCACGTAGCTAAAATGAGAAAAATTATCCAATCTTGTTTTACCCATAACTTCTTCATTTTAAATCCGTTTTGAGTGAATCAAATTGCTATGGTTTCATATTGAACTCTATTTTATGAATATAAACAGAAAAGTATAGGTTTATAGTCGGAAAAATAAGTTACAAGTCGTTTTTGTAAAGGTAGTCATTTCAGTCGAAAGAACGACGTCTAGATGACCATTTTAGAAAACATACTTCCACTTTGAGTTTAACCATAATTTTTGGATATAGTTTCATGTTCATAATAAAAATCATTTTCTCACAATAACAACTTTTAAATCAAAGTTTATCATAGTTTTTAATTAACTAACCCAAAACAGCCCGCGGTGTTACTACGACGGCGTAAATCCGGTTTTACGGTGTTTTTCGTATTTCCAGGTTTTAAATCATTAAGTTAGCATATCATATAGATATAGAACATGTGTGTAGTTAATTTTAAAAGTCAAGTTAGAAGGATTAACTTTTGTTTGCGAACAAGTTTAGAATTAACTAAACTATGTTCTAGTGATTACGAGTTTAAACCTTCGAATAAGATAGTTTTATATATATGAATCGAATGATGTTATGAACATCATTACTACCTCAATTTTAGTAGGTAAACCTACTGGAAGTGACAAGAAATGATCTAGCTTCAAAGATCTTTGATGGCTTGAAAGTTCTTGAAGTAGGATCATGACACATAAACAAGTTCAAGTAAGATTTTTACTCGAATTAAGATAGTTTATAGTTATAGAAATTGAATCAAAGTTTGAATATGAATATTACCTTGAATAAGAAAGATAACCTACTGTATATAACAAAGGTTTCTTGATCTTAGATGATTACTTGGAATGGATTAGAAAGCTTGGAAGTAAATTAGTAAACTTGAAGGGATTTTTGAAGTGTTCTTGAAGTGTTCTTCCTATGATGATTATAGCTTGATTCTTGAATTGATTTTTGATGAAGATGATGATTAACTACTGGAAAAATACGTTCATAATAGTGTGTGTGTGTTGAGAGAGAATTAGAAAGAGAATTGGAAGTGAAATGGAGTGAATGATGAGTGGTAATTGGTGAGTGGTCAGTGGGGTTAAAAGGAGTTCTAGTTAGTTGACTAGCTCATGGTAGAAGTTAAAATTGATTAGTCATACATGAAATAATCAAGAGTGGAATCCCATGCTAGTTCCTATTGGTATATACTCATAGTAAGTACGTTTTGAAGCTGTGTATAATACTGGTAAGAATACGACTAGAATTCTTGATGAAAGAAAAGAATGGAAAAGTAACTGTAACCATTTTCGTTAAGTATGAGTGTTTTGATATATGTCTTGAAGTCTTCCAAAAGTATTTTAATACATGTAAATACACTACATGTATATACATTTTAACTGAGTCGTTAAGTCATCGTTAGTCGTTACATGTAAGTGTTGTTTTGAAACCTTTAAGTTAACGATCTCAATTAATGTTGATAACCCATTGTTTATTATATCTAATGAGATGTTAAATTATTATATTATCATGATATTATGATATATTAATATATCTTAATATGATATATAAACATTTAAATGTCGTTACAACGATAATCGTTACATATATGTCTCGTTTCGAAATCCTTAAGTTAGTAGTCTTGTTTATATGTATACAACTCATTGTTAATATACTTATGGAGATACTTACTTATCATAATCTCATGTTAACCATATGTATATCCATATATATATCGTCATGTCGTTTTTACAAGTTTTAACGTTCGTGAATCGCCGGTCAACTTGGGTGGTCAATTGTCTATATGAAACATATTTCAATTAATCAAGTCTTAACAAGTTTGATTGCTTAACATGTTGGAAACATTTAATCATGTAAATATCAATCTCAATTAATATATATAAACATAGAAAAGTTCGGGTCACTACATATTGTTCCCTAATTCTTAGGTTACCAAGCTAAAGGGGTGATATTCGATTTCGATAATCCAACCATAGAATGTAGTTTCGATTACTTGTGTCTATTTCGTAAAACATTCATAAAAATAGCGCATGTATTCTCAGTCCTAAAAATATATATAAAAAGGGAGTAATGAAACTCACAAAACTGTATTTCGTAGCAATAATGCATATGACGGCACTGAACAAGTACACGGTTGGCCTCGGATTCACAAACCTAAATTAAGTATATATATTTATATGTTGGTCAATATTTATCTTAACAAATTAGGTCAAGTCATAGTGTACCACAATCCTAATGCTCGAGACTAATATGCAAAAGTCAACAAAAGTCAATTTGACTCAAAATGATTTCCAAAATTCATACATGATTATTATATAGTTTAAATATCGTCGTTTTATATTTTTAAATATTTTTAAAAGATCTATTAGAGTAAACAATATAATTCATTTATCAATAAATAAAATTTTATATAAAATATACTTTTATATATCTTAAGTAATAAAATTTATAAAGTTCATTTAACAAAATAATATGATAGGTAGTATCAATGTAATTATGTTACACGTAGTAAAACATCTTTGTATTACATATTTATTTGATAAAATAATATCGATAATAATAATAGTAAGTAAAAGTTATATTATTTTGTAATAATAATTATTATTATTCTATTAATTAAAATAACAATATTTATATTTGCTAAAATGATATTATGATAAAATGGTAATTCATATTAATAAAAATAATGAAATTTTATATTAACAATGATATTCCTATTAAAATAATAATTTTGTAAAAATGATAGTTTTAATATTAATAATACTTTTAATAATAATAGTGATAAAAATAATGAAAAACGATAATTTTATCTAAATCAATATCTTACAATAATTTAAATATCATCATGATACTCATACTCATTATTTCTTAATCGGTTTATTTAATAGCTTTTAATCGTCTTTTATATCGCGTTCGTGTTAATGATAATAATAGTAATCATAATAATTAGGTGTTACTAATATTAATTTTTAATTATAATAATACTAATGATTTTAAATATTATGATAATGATAATACTAATTATAACTTTAACGATAATAACGATAATAATAATAACAATTTTTAATGATAATACTTTTTATTGATAATGATAATAATAATAATAATAACAATAATAATAATAATAATAATAATAATAATAATAATAATAATAATAATAATAATAATAATAATAATAATAATAATAATAATAATAATAATAGTTATTAGATAAAAAATAGAACGACGATAATAACGACGATAATAATAATCATTTTTAATAATAATACAAAAATTCAATTGACTATAACTTCTAATCCGTTCATCGAAACCATTCGAGTTCTAAATGAAAAGTTCTTAATTTTTCGCTAGCTTTCCAACGACATGCATATCTTATACCTTATCTCAACCGTATATGTAACTAATTTAGGATTTAACATGACCTATCTAATGGCAATATCAAAAGTACAAGCATGCATAATCCTATATACTCGAGCACTAGTCAGGGATACACTATTAATATATAAAAGTTAATTTATGAGTACTCACGTATCAATATTGAGATTCAATATTGCAGGAAAGGTACGTAGATGCAACGGAGATAATAAACACTAGATTGACCTCACGAGCATACCCATGAACCATACCCATCACCTCTATAGCTATAACCCATAATTTCCTTAGCCCTATCCTACTCGAAAAACCCATCTTGAAATAATTCGCTCATGACCTCGTCGTAGTATTTTATGTATATTACTAATAATAATATTAAGATTACAATTTATAATCATAATCTTAATACTAATTAATAATAATAATATAAATATAAATAATAATAATAATGGTTTACGGAGTACTTGAGATAGATAGATAAGAGATTGAATGAAAAATGAATTCAAAACCGAGCTCGTTCGACTTTTAAAGCAATGTTACCTCACCTAACCCCTCATGCGATCGCATGAGAATGTGAGGTGGCCTCATGCGATTGCATGAGCCACATATTCAACTTATACTCATTACTTTTTACATGCCGACACAATATTATGATTTTTATATATATTATTTAATATATAATATATTTAATCTTCAGAATTAATTAAATATTATATTATATTCTCGTGCCTAGTTTATTTGTAATTTTTACACCGATGAATAGTACGTTGAGGCTCGACTTACTTGCCGGTTCCAATTTTTCGAACGTCCTTTCGTACGCTTAGAAAACTAGCCTTTTACGTTACGCGACGTGTACCCTTATTACTAATTTGACTTACTCGTCAATAAATTACCTTATAAAAAATGTAACTTATAAAATTGAGCGTTGTGGTTATTTGCTTCTATAAATCAGTGACTCGTTGTTTATCAAAATATATTATTTTAAATCAGGACGTTTTATGACTAAGTTAAAATATATATATATATATATATATATATATATATATATATATATATATATATATATATATATATATATATATATATATATATATATATATATATATATATATATATAGAATTGTAAATTTGTACTTATCAAATATGTTTGAAGTATTTAACTAATGATATAATATTTAGTCTTTCAAAATCAAATATATTTCAAAGTTCGTTTTATATAATTTAACTCGTTTTTAAATAATAGTAGTTATTTTATCAAGTAATGTTTTTAATATGAAAACTAACTAGTTGATTATCAAGGGACACGAGTTAAACATAGAAAGTACATTTTTGAAATTCAAACGGAAATGATTACTAACTTTTGACTAACGCTCATTAATGATACTTTTGTAAATCACTTATGCCAAATATTCAAGATACCGTTAAAAAGGAAAGGTTTTCTAAATCAAAGTGGACCTCTCAATAGAGACACGCAAATCATATCACAATGAATCTTGATAATCCACCCATTTGATGTTATCTTAATATCTCGTCGATAACTATATTAAACTCATATCGCAACAATACGCTCATGTAAAGTATTATTCATTTAATACTTTGTTAATATTCTTAAATTATAATATATATACACATATACATATATAATCATATTTATTTAATGGTTCATGAATCGTCGAGAACAGTCGAAGGGTAATTGGTCATATGAACATAATTCAAAGTTTTTGAGATTTCAACATTACAAACTTTGCTTATCGTGTCGGAAACATATAAAGATCAAGTTTAAATTTGTTCGGAAATTTCTGGGTCATCACACTTGTAATCCGATACAGATTCATTTCCTTATTTATATCTGACTTGGGCTTTACGTACAAGAAACAACTTTCGAGCTGGAAGCTATAATGGATTTATCCGGTAGCTCTGTTGTATTTTTGTTGGGTTCCAAGTTCTTCAAATTCTGGCTTGAATTTCTGGAACTTTCTAGAATCTGGACTCTAGCCGGCGGCTCTACTGATTTCCTACTTTCTCTCTGTTTTGTCTTGTTTAATCACATTTACTAAACAAACATATCAAAATACCTTTTTACAAGAATTGTTAACTTTTTAATGTAAAAGTGTTAGAAATGTTGTTTTGAATACCAAGATAACACCTTAAATTTCTTGCAAAATTGCATATAATTTGGGCGTTATAATTACCTCTCAAGGAAATTTCATGAACCACATTGAAGACGAGGCGTGGAGTTTCATTGAAGACATGATTGTGCACCATCACAACTGGAATGCTGACGTATACTCTCCAACATCTAAAGTGCTTATCACTTCCAACCCTGTTAGAAATGAAGCAATTAAATATCTCCCGGAGATTATGAAATATTTAACCCAAAAAATCGTAGAGTTGAAGAAGCAAGCCCATCTAGTACCTCAAGTTTAATCTTTTCTAAAATGTACCAAAATACATCAGATTAAACATAGAAATCCAGTTTTATACAACACTCTACCTTTCACTAATCTGTCTAGTGACACCCTCAACCCAAAGGTTGAGGGATCTCAACTAAATCAATACTCAAGGAAAGTACTGGACTTACCTTATGTTTTCCCTCTGGTGGATAAGCAACCTTTTGTCACATCGACAATAGTGACTGAGTCATCAACTAATGTGAATAGGACTACTCCTATTCCATCCCTAAATCGTCAATAAGCTGATAAGTTAAAATCTTTTGACCTTGACGGTAAATTCTTAGACATTGTGTCAAGAATTCCTTGTAAGAGAAAGTATTTTAGGAGACGTCTATCAATAAAGGATAAAGTACCTGAGCTACAAAGTATTCCACTGAGCAGTAAGTGTTCACTCATTCTCCATAATACTTTCCATAAGAAACACAGGACAAAGAATTATTCATCCTTCCTTGCTCAATCTATAATACAGGAACAATGTACATGCTATTTGATCTAGGTACTGACTTCAATTTGATGACCTACTCAATGTTCCAAAGTCTTGAAATATGAAACCTTAAACCCACTCAAATGACCATCCAGCTAGGTGACCAATCCATTAAATATCTAAAGGGACTAGATTATAATATATTAATTATGGTTGAGGAATTCCTATATCTTACCGACTTTGTGGTGATCGATGCTCTATAAGATGTATACATCATTATCATCCTTGGATAACCTTCATGAAAACCGCCAAAGTAAACGTCGATGACTTATCCATGATGATAAAATTACGAGCTCATGGAGATAGATGTAGTGACCCGAACTTTTCCATGTTTATATATATTAATTGAGATTGAAATTTACATGACTAAATGTTTCCAACATGTTAAGCAATCAAACTTGTTAAGACTTGATTAATTGAAATAGGTTTCATATAGATAATTGACCACCCAAGTTGACCGGTGATTCACGAATGTTAAAACTTGTAAAAACTATACGATGACATATATATGGTTATATATATAGTTAACATGATTTTAAAGTAAGTATTTCCTTAGATATTTTAACAATGAGTTATATACATAAAAATGAGACTATTAAATTAAGAAACTCGAAAACGATATATATAACGATTATCGTTATAACAACGTCTTACTAGGTACATATGAATCATATTAAGATATTGATACACTTGGTTAATTTTGTTAAATGATAAGTAAATATATCATTAAGTGTATTAACAATGAACTACATATGTAAAAATAAGACTACTAACTTAATGATTTCGAAACGAGACATATATGTAACGATTATCGTTGTAACGACATTTAACTGCATATATATCATACTAAGATATATTATATATCATAATATCATGATAATGTAACAATTTAACATCTCTTTTTATATAATAAACAATGGGTTAACAACATTTAACAAGATCGTTAACCTAAAGGTTTCAAAACAACATTTACATGTAACGACTAACGATGACTTAACGACTCAGTTAAAATGTATATACATGTAGTGTTTTAATATGTATTCATACACTTTTGAAAGACTTCAATACACTTATCAAAATACTTCTACTTAACAAAAATGCTTACAATTACATCCTCGTTCAGTTTCATCAACAATTCTACTCGTATGCACCCGTATTCATACTCGTACAATACACAGCTTTTAGATGTATGTACTATTGGTATATACACTCCAATGATAAGATTTTAGTAGCCCATGTGAGTCACCTAACACATGTGGGAACCATCATTTGGCAACTAGCATGAAATATCTCATAAAATTACAAAAATATTAGTAATCATTCATGACTTATTTACATGAAAACAAAATTACATATCCTTTATATCTAATCCATATACCAACGACCAAAAACACCTACAAACACTTTCATTCTTCAATTTTCTTCATCTAATTAATCTCTCTCAAGTTCCATCTTCAAGTTCTAAGTGTTCTTCATAAATTCCATAAGTATAGTTTCATAAAAATCAAGAATACTTCCAAGTTTGCAAGTCTACTTCCAAGCTTTCTAATCCATTCCAAGTAATCATCTAAGATCAAGGAACCTTTGTTATTTACAGTAGGTTATCTTTCTAATTCAAGGTAGTATTCATATTCAAACTTTGATTCAATTTCTACAACTATAACAATCTTATTTCGAGTGAAAATCTTACTTGAACTGTTTTCGTGTCATGATTCTGCTTCAAGAACTTTCAAGACATCCAAGGATCCTCTGAAGCTAGATCCATTTTTCTCATTTCCAGTAGTTTTATCCAGAAATCTTGAGGTAGTAATGATGTTCATAACATCATTCGATTCACACATATAAAGCTATCTTATTCGAAGGTTTAAACTTGTAATCACTAGAACATAGTTTAGTTAATTCTAAACTTGTTCGCAAACAAAAGTTAATCCTTCTAACTTGACTTTTAAAATCAACTAAACACATGTTCTATATCTATATGATATGCTAACTTAATGATTTAAAACCTGGAAACATGATGAACACCATAAAATCGGATACACGCCGTCGTAGTAAAACCGGGGGATGTTTTGGTTTGGATAATTAAAAACTATGATAAACTTTGATTTAAAAGTTGTTCTTCTGGGAAAATGATTTTCATATGAACATGAAACTATATCCAAAAATCTTGGTTAAACTCAAAGTGAAAGTATGTTTTCTAAAATGGTCATCTAGACGTCGTTTAGATTCATAAAATAGAGTTCAATATGAAACCATATGATATTGCTTTAAACATACATATATTTCGATGCAATATTATTTATATTTCATCAGCTTTTACCGAAACGAAGACATTCAAATGCATAATTCACTAGAAATACGGCAAAAGTAAACGCGAGCTTGAAGTTTGATAAAACAACGATAAAACGACGGATTTAAACCAAATATATATCAAGATAATGTTTACCCGAATGAAAGTTCAAGATGATCGAAGAGAAGAGTTCAAATGAAAAGTTCCAAGTCGATATACGTAAACACGGGATCAACAGAGAACAAACGAAAAAATAAAAATAAGAAAACTGTCGACTACTCTTACGTGAAACGTGTGAAGGTTTACGCGAAACGCGTAGTATTTAAGTCTTACGCATATCGTGTGAGTTTCTACGCGAAACGCGTAATCTCCTGTCCAGATCCAGATTCCAAATGCAAATAGGATGGCTGCTTTTGTGTTTAATATAACTTACTTTTCAGCTTTACAGAAGAAAAGGAATTAACAGCTCAAAATTTACCGACTACTTGAATCTCAGACTCTTATAATACGTTGTACTACTTACACATTACTTACAGACACAAGACAGTAGATAATTCATACAACTCAAAAATTCCACACAACCTTTTATTCTATTTATTTTTCCTTCAATTACTCTGTATTAATTTTAATTTCCAAAATTCAATAATTAGGATAGTTTCAGTTTTAAGGGTGTATTGTTCGTGATTAAGGGTATTATTGTACGCGCTAAAGGGGTGTTGTTATTATAATTTTTTTACCGTTTAAAGTAAATGAGAGTGAAGATTTTCGTAAGTATATTCCATTGAAATTATCGTTATCAATTTCTATCGTTATTATTATGTTTGTACATTTATATTTTCATGTTTACCTTAGTATAATGAGTAGCTAATTTCCCTAGTGTTTGCTTAGATGTAGAGCCCCTACTGAAATGGATTGTTATCATTTGTAATAATTAAAATGTAACTTTAGTATTTTTAACATTGAGCCTAATTAAAAGAACCATTATTATGTATTTGGATATTTAACCCTTGTCACTTAACTTATTTGATTTAAATAACGAAAGTTATTTTTATTTATATAAATTAAGCTTCAACATTAAAAGTGATGTAGACGAACTTATGACTAATTTACTAACACTAAATTAGAAGTAAGGTTCGGTGGTTTGGGTAATATCACTAGTCATATAATAGTGAAATTGTAAAAAGGGAAACCGTTATGATTTGGGTTTTGGCGAAAGTCAAAACTGGGTTGGGTCTCAATTTAAATATTTAAAGACTAGTAACTATCTAAATAGAATCCGATTAAAATTAGATTTAATTTAGATAGTCATAACTTTATATTTATTCGAAAGAAAAATATAAAGTTTATTACTAAAACATTTTAAATAGGGCTTAAACTCAAAAACAATCCATGGATCTAGAGGTGACACATTTAAGTAAACACTCACATTTATATATTGCTAATTATTATTATTATTATTTACGTATATTTATTCAGTAAAACAAAAAAAATTATACAACATTATAATTCAGTTTAAACATTACTGTTTTGTCACATCGATTATATCATACGCGGATCGTGTATACATCACACGATACGCGTACATTTTAACACACACGCGGAACGCGTATATCATTACGCGAAACGCGTACGTATTAATACGAGTACTGTAGCAATTAGGTTAAAATCTAGGGTTTTAAATATTTTATTATTATATTTAAGTTATTAATTTATAACTAGTATTTAAGATAATAATTTATAATTAGTAATTAGTTTATAATTAGTTAATTATTATAATTCCTATTAATTTATATTAATTTAATTAAAATATGTTTTTTAGTTAATTTAAATAAATTTATATTATAATTGCTCAAAACAAAATTCTAATTAATTAGTTTTATTAAAAGTTATTATTTTATTAATTATCATTTAGTAATAAACTTATTAGTATACTTTCAATTAATTCACTTTTAAGTTAATAATTATAAATAATGTATTCGTATAAATTAATAAGTAGTTCAATTAAATTAGGATTAAGTTATATTTTATTATTATTATGTAGTATTATAAATTCCTAATCCAAAACCCCCTTTAAATAAGTTTAACCTCAAAGACTATTAAAAAATTAATTTAAACACTGTCTCCCTGTGGAACGAACCGGATTTACCAACAAACTAAACTACACAGATAGGACTAGTTGCCTATATATGTTTGAAACCAACCTAAATTCATTAAAATACTATATATACAATAAATCAATTCGTGTAACAAAACAACTCAAATCCGTTCATAAATAAAGGTACTGTTTCAACGCATCAACTTTTTGGCGCCGCTGCCGGGGATCGGTTTTCGTTCATAAAAATTTTAACAGACTTTAGGTTATTCGATCCTTTTATAGGAATTCATTCCTAGAAAAGCTTTTAGTGTTATGATAGAAATTAATGCATGAATTTACGTTCCTCCAACCCTGAATTAACTCCTCCATATCCTGAACCTGAAAGAGAATTTCACGAACGTTTAAAAGCTCAAGAAGTAGAATCACTCGCTGAGGATTTAGAATCACTTTCATTAGATTCTAACTCTGAACCAGATATTCAACCAATCATAGAGCCAGTTATTAAGGAAGAAGAAGAGATGGCTGTTACAAATCAAACGATGGAAGCATTAATGAAGGCGACAAGAACAGGTTAAGGCCACGCAATTATCCAACCTACGATGACTGACGGATTTGAAATAAAAGGTCAATTCCTTCACATGGTGACGAATACATGCCAATTCGGTGGAGTTCCAAATGAGGATGCTAACGAGCATCTTCGTAAGTTTGTAAGCATTTGCAAACTATTCAAAATTAAGGATGTCTCCAATGAAGTCGCATGTTTAAAAATCTTTCCATGGTCCTTAAAGGACGATGCAAGAGATTGGCTAGACTCATTACCAGAAGGTTATATCAAAAACTGGAATGACATGATGGACAAATTTTTGTCAGAATTCTTCCCTGCTTCAAAAGCAGCAAAATTGCAAAGTGATAAAAATCACTTCAAGCAAAAGTTTAACGAGACCCTTTATGAAGCTTGGACCCGATTCAACAAAATGCTTAGGGTATGTCCTCAACACGGGTCGAATACATTCCAAAAAGTCCAAATATTATATAAAGGAGTAAATGTTGCTACTAGAAAAGATATAGATGTTGCAGCTGGAGGTTCGATAATGAAGAAAACACCAGAAGACGCTCACACAATCATTGCCGATATATCAGCACATTCCCATAATTGGCATCAGGAGATAGAATTCTCTAGATCATCAACCGTTGCTAATATCGAAAGCAATGATGAAATTACTTCTTTAAAAGTTCAAATGGCAAATCAAGCAAGACAATTTAAGAAAGTAACCAAGGAAATGCATGCTATCAGGGTAGGATGTGAAATGTGCCAAGGCCCCCATCTTACTAGAGATTGTGATAAAACAACGATGGAAGAGCAAGCAAATTTCCTAGGTTACTTGCGAAAAGGTGAAATGAATTTCAACGATTTTCCAGCGATAAAATCAAATAACCGAAAATATCCACCAATTAACAACTACCAAGTAGGAGGACCTTCAGGTTTAAATAATAATAACTATCAAGGAGGAAATTCGGTTTACCAAAATAACTGAAATTTCCAAAATCAAAATCAAAATCAAAGAAATGCACCACCAGGTTACAATAACCTAAATAACCGAAATCAACCTCAACGAATTTATCAAAATAATTTCCAACACAATCAACCACAACAACAACCACAAGCACTTATACAACCACAACCCAAAAAGAAATCTGGTTTAGAAGATCTCTTAAGAGATTTTATGGTTAAGCACGAGCAAACTCCGGAAATTCAAACTCAACAAATTCGAAATCAATAAGCTACGATTCAGAATTTAGAAAGAGATGTTGGAAGGATCTCACAGTTACTATCAGAGAGGCCACCAGGTGCTCTCCCCTCAAATACTCAAGTGAATCCCAACAACAATCAAACAAGGAATGAGCATGTAAATGCTATAACTACTAGAAGTGCTGTTAACCCAGAAATTAGTAAAACCTCAGAAGTTCCTTTATCTTCTTCTAGTTTACAAGAACCTGTTGATATAGATGAGCATGTTGAGAAAGAACAAGAGAAAAATGATCCACCTGAGATCATATCAAAGAAAAGTGAAGAAACACCTGTAAAGGTACACCAGACACCTATTCCATACCCGAAGGCATTAAAGAAAGACAAACTCGCGAGCCATTATCAAAAATTTGCAGATATGATCAAGCAAATTAGCATTAACATGCCACTCGCGGAAGTTCTTAGGGGTATGCCAAATTATGGAAGGTTTATCAAGGATCTCATAGCCGACAAAGGTAAATATGAAGAGGTTTCAACCACATTCCTCAATGAGGAATGCTCAGTAATTTTGAAAAAGCAAAAGATGCCACCGAAACTCGGAGATCCTGGTAGTTTCATTATTCCTTGTCTGATGGGAGATTCAGTAATGTACGATGCATTAGCTGACTTAGGCGCAAGTATCAATCTTATGCCACACTCCTTATACTTAAAACTAAACCTAGGTGATCTAAAACCAACTAGGATGTGTATACGCCTAGCAGATAGAACTTTTAACTATCCTATTAGTATTGCCGAAAACCTACCAGTTAAAGTCAATCATTTAATCTTTCCTGCCGACTTCGTTGTCCTTGAAATGGAAGAAGATAGCAAGGTTCCCCTAATTCTAGGGCGACCATTTCTAAATACCGCTGACGCGATTGTGCGTGTTAAAGATAAAAAGCTTAGTCTAGGTGTAGGGGAAGATAGAGTTACCTTAAGCATAGACAAAGCTATGAAACAACCTATCTCCTCCGATGACGAATGTTATAAGTTAGACATTGTTGATTGTTGTGTTGAAAAAGAATTGCAAGAATTACTAAATATAGACACCTCGAACTTCACCCCAATGAGTGAAGGTGATGAATTCGATGTAGAACTTGAACTTGACGAATTGTTGAAAGTAGTCATCGATGAAGATTGCTGTGAGGAAGAAATTCCTAAGGAAGATGAACCCTTTGAAGAAATTACCGATGGTAACAGGTTCCGAATAAAATCTTCCTTGGAAGAACCACCAACCTTGGAACTTAAAGAACTCTCGGAACATTTGGAGTATGCTTATCTCCAAGGTACATCACAATTACCTGTTATAATTTCATCAAAACTTTCCAATGACGAAAAGAGTAGGTTAATGTCCGTTCTAAAAACTCATAAGAAAGCAATTGCTTGGAAAACAATCGATATTCCAGGGATTAACCCCGTTTATTGTACTCATAAGATTCTAATGGAAGAAGATTTTAAACCCGTGGTACAAAGACAACGAAGGTTAAACCCTAACATGAAAGAAGTTGTCAAGAAGGAGGTTATCAAGTTACTTGATGCCGGGTTAATATACCCTATATCCGATAGCCCATGGGTTAGTCCTGTCCAAGTGGTACCCAAGAAAGGGGTACAACTGTTGTTCTTAATGATGATAATGAACCTGTTCCTACAAGAACAGTCACTGGCTACCGTTGTTTAAACGACGCCACAAGGAAAGGTCATTTCCCACTTCCTTATATTGACCAAATGCTAGAACGTTTAGCGGGGAAAGAGTACTATTGTTTTCTTGATGGATTCTCCGGTTATTTTCAAATTCCCATTGATCCAAAAGACCAAGACAAGACAACTTTTACTTGTCCATTTGGTACATTCGCATGCCGACGAATGCCGTTCAGATTATGCAACGCGCCAGGCACCTTTCAAAGGTATATGATGGCAATATTTCACGACATGATAGAAAGAAGTATGGAAGTCTTTATGGACGATTTCTCTGTTTTTGGAGACTCATTCGATTCATGCCTTTCAAACCTTGAGCGAATGTTAATTCGTTGTGAGGAATCAAATCTTGTTTTAAATTGGGAAAAATGCCACTTCATGGTGAAGGAAGGCATTGTTTTAGGACACAATATTTCTCGAGATGGAATGGAAGTAGACAAAGCTAAGATCGATGTAATCTCAAAGCTTCCTCCTCCAACTAACGTTAAAGGAATTTGTAGTTTCTTAGGTCATGCGGGATTCTATTGACGATTCATAAAGGATTTTTCCAAAATCGCTCGACCCATGACTAAACTTCTCAAGAAAGACAGTACATTCGACTTCAATGACGAATGCTTACAAGCTTTCTCCATTCTAAAAAATAAACTTACGAATGCTCCCATTATGGTATCACCCGACTGGTCCAAACCTTTCGAGCTAATGTGTGATGCTAGTGATTTCGCGATGGGAGCTATTTTAGGTCAATGTCAAGATAACAAATTTCAACCAATCTACTACGCAAGTAAAACACTTACAGGAGCTCAGTTGAATTACACAACTACTGAGAAGGAGCTTCTTGCAGTAGTTTTTTCGTTCGATAAGTTTAGATCTTACTTAGTGTTATCTAAAACAATTGTTTATACCGATCATTCAGCCCTAAAGTACTTATTTAAAAAGCAAGATGCTAAACCTAGACTAATTCGTTGGATTCTTCTCCTACAAGAATTCGACATTGAAATTAAGGATAAAAAAGGAGCTGAAAATCTCGCTGCAGATCACTTATCCCGTCTTGAAAATCCTAACTTAGAAACACTAGACGAATCTATTATTCACGATACTTTTCCGGATGAGTTCCTTATGAGAATTGAAACAGAAGAAGAAATTCCATGGTTTGCGGGCTATGCTAATTATCTAGCCGCGGGAATTCTTGCTAAAAATCAAACTTATCAGCAAAAGAAGAAATTATTTGCTGATCTGAAGTTTTACTTCTGGGAAATCCCTAACCTCTTTCGTATAGGGGCTGACCAAGTTATTCGTCGATGTGTATACGGCAAAGAAGCGCAACAAATTCCAGAGCACTGTCATGAAGGACCGGCTGGTGGACATTTCGAACCAAGCTATACAGCCAAAAAGGTTTTTGACTCAGGTTTTTACTGGCCTACAATTTTTAAAGATGCATACAATATGATAAAAACTTGTAATGCTTGTCAAAGATCTGGAAATATCTCCAAGAGAGACGAAATGCCACAACAAAGCATCCTAGTATGCGAAGTATTCGACATTTGGGGTATTGACTTCATGGGTCCATTCCCCGCTTCTAACAAATGCAAATACATTCCCGTGGCAGTCGATTACGTTTCTAAATGGGCTGAAGCAAAAGCCCTACCCACTAACGATGCTCGAGTTGTTGTCAGCTTTCTTAAAAATCTTTTCTCGCATTTTGGGATTCCAAAATCATTAATCAATGATCGTGGAACTCATTTTACAAATCAACTACTCGAGAAAATGCTTAATAAGTACGGAGTTAATCATCATTTTTCAACTTCTTACCACCCTCAAACGAGTGGTCAAGTTGAAAACACAAACAGAGGTCTTAAACGAATTTTAGAAAGAACGGTTAAAAATAATCCAAAAATCTGGCATCAAAAGCTAGATGATGCGCTTTCGGTACTTAGAAATGCATTCAAAACGCCCATCGGTACTACACCTTTCCGATTAATTTACGGTAAGGCGTGTCATCTACCTGTCAAAGTTGAACACAAGGCATATTAGGCTTTGAGAGAATGTAATACCGACCTTGTGAAAGCCAGAGAACACCAATTCTTGCAACTGAATGAATTAGATGAATTGAGACTACAAGCGTATGAAAACTCTAAAACATACAAGGAGAAAACTAAAAGATGGCACGATGCACGGTTAAAAGAAAAGAAAGAATTTGAACAAGGAGATAAAGTATTAGTATTCCAATCACGTTTTAAGTTTTCACCTGGGAAACTTAGATCCCGATGGACTGGGCCATATATAATAAAACAAGTTTTTCCATCTGGATATGCAGAATTATATAGCAAAGACGGTGGAACTTTCAAAGTGAACGGTCATCGACTCAAATTATACTTTGAAGGAATCAATACTACGGAAAGAGACAAGATCACCTTCTACCCTAAGGACAAGTAAATTCAGGGTAACTTTAAGGTTTTTCAACTCCATTCTCGAACGTTATTTTCATCTTTAAGAGTGGGGCTTGTTCGGTCTTTCCCTAGCAGACACTAAAGAACTAGTCTTCTCCCTCCATTCTACCTTTTTATTTATTTTCTTTTCGTTTTTATTTATTGTTTATTTTCAAGATGCGCAAACAATATGTCTACAACCACTTCTTTTTGATGTGCGATAAAAAATTACCGAGAGATGTGGTATTAGATATAAAGAGAATATGCGATCAGGCGAGTAAAGAAATAAGGCAAGAACTTAACGAGAGAAATTATGCCAAAGGCAAATCAAAATCAGCTAAGAAGCGTCGAGCGCATCATTTGGGCAAGTGTGTAAAATGTGGAAAACCGACTCATTACGGAAATTGCCCAAAGAACCAGACGGACTCTAATTACGAGTACGTAACCTTGTACCGAGAAGGGCCTTTTAAATGTTCAAGGGAAAACCTCTTAAACCAACGAGGTTACGCCTACGAAGCCATCGGGGGCGAAATGGTACGAATTTACTATGAGGCGAGTCAACGCGGTTTCACAATCTAATTCTTTTTCTCGCCAATTGTGTGTTTGTGAATTTTTGTGTGTTTGTGCATTTTTGTATGTTTGTGCATTTTTGTGTGTTTATGTTTTGGTGTGTTTAATTTGTATTTGTTTATTGTGTTTTTATTAAAAAGGTCTACCATTTAAAATTGATAAACCTTGAGTTTAATCTGTTTTCATTGAAAACGATAATGTTAAGTGTAACAACTGAATTGTCGTTCTTCAAATTGCACGAAATTTATTGTTGGATTCATAATATATCTTTTAAATAGTAAACTACAAAAACAAAAGAAAAATTAAAACTACTAAAAATATACTTTTTTATCAATAACCGTAAAGATATATAACTTGTAAACTTTTGTCGTGGGTAATGATAGGTGTAACAACCGAGATTTTCTCTACCTAGATGATAGGAAACAAAGTTTTAAGTTTAAAAATTAGTTGGTTTGAAAGTATATAATATATATATATATATATATATATATATATATATATATATATATATATATATATATATATATATATATATATATATATATATATATATATATATATATATAAAATATAGTGTATTTTAAATTCATTTAATT
Organism: Rutidosis leptorrhynchoides; assembly: GCF_046630445.1. NCBI lineage: Eukaryota > Viridiplantae > Streptophyta > Magnoliopsida > Asterales > Asteraceae > Rutidosis > Rutidosis leptorrhynchoides. The sequence continues at coordinate 175,628,592 of NC_092339.1, forward strand.
TTTATTTTTCATGTACTTTTTTTTTTAAATTTTAAAATATTAATCTTCTTTTAATTTTAAAAAATTTAAAAATAAAAAGAAAAATAGAGTGTTTTGTTTTATTTCTAATTTTTTTTTCCCATAAAATATTAAAAATTTAACTTTTAATGAATTAAATTTTATAAATTGAATTTAAAAATTTATAAACGGATAAAGACTAGGTATAACAACTGAAATTTCCGTTACTTCAAATATAAATTTTATAAAGGATATTTCATAATTTTAATCAGTTATAAGTTATATATATAAAAAAATTAATTCTAATGGTGTGTTTTTAATATTTTCTTTTGCTTTTATTTTAAAAAAAATCAAAAACTTTTAGTATGGGGTAAATTTTTTTTTTACTACTAAAGTACAACCCCATTTCGTGTGTGATTAACATATTTTGTTGACAGGTATTTACGATGATGAGATTCGACATAACGAAACACGAAAGTATTATTGTGATAAAAAGGATTGGATACGTTCATACGATAAGCATTTTACAATGTCCAATTACTTAACAAAGGAAGTTCCATATACTTTACACTTTTTATCCTCTCAAATTTATACATTTAATCTGATTTTATGTAATGAGGGCATTACATAATCTTAAGTGTGGGGTGGGAGTATATAAATTCTCGAGAACTTATAATTTGGTGGTTTTTACGAAAATTTTAAAAAATTTTAAACAAATATATCTAGTCAATTTTTAAGGTAATTACGAGCGATTAAAGATTAGGTGTCAAAAATCGAAATTATTGTCTCCATACATTAAAAATACATAAGTTTATTTGATTAAAACCTATAAAAGAAAACCAAGTATAACAGAATTTATAAACCCATATGTTTAGAACCATTTATCACGTGTTTCTATGAAGTTTATTGCAGATATCATTGCTTTGGAATGTATAAACTTGAATATCCCATTAAGGAAGTAAAGTCTTCCAAAATGACACACTTGCTAACCTATGTTAGAAGATGTAGTCCAGAACAGCTGTAAGTTGACGAAAAATCTTGAAAAGTCATCTCTATCATCGGCTGAAAATCCACCTCACCTCAGTATCAAACAGGGTTTTTGGTGGTCAGACTTATCCTAACCATGAGATGGATCTGTCTCGTACAATGGGGCGGGGGCACATTGCAAATTAGCTTTTAAGACTAATGAATCTAATCCCCAGATGGATGATCTCCGTAAAGATCAACCGCATCTATGTTTGACCGCGGTCAACATACATATGCCATAACAAATTGAGGTGTGTAAACTCATGGTTCACCGATGATATTTGGACACGATATAATTTTACTCTAAAACTTGTGCTATTTTATGAATTATATTGTGTAAAACCATTTTTAGGACATTCGGTTTCAAGTTCCATGATACTTCAATTATGGGGCGGATAGCTTGCTAATCGCCGACTGAGACTTCGGTTTTCAGTTACCCTCAACCGGAATTTGAGGTTAAAACCGAAAAACGTGTCTAGTGTAAAAACTAGCATGCCATTTTATAAAATCATAAAATGTTTTCATAAGGTCCAATTTTCCCTAAGGATCCAAATTTTTAAAACCTTAATCACGAGTTTCAACTTTGTTTCTGTTGTCAGAATTTCATTTCGTGTGGTGTGCATATGATCCAATAAATATTGTGTAGTGTTTCCAACTTATTCCATATAGCGTGTGTTTTATTTCGTGTTGCGTGTGTTGTGTGATTTAATGTTCGATATGGAAAAATATGTAATGTTCCGATTCTATTTAGAAGATGTAATTGCTTGAGGACAAGCAACGTTCAAGTGTGGGGTATTTTGATATTGCTTTAAACATACATATATTTCGACGCAATATTATTTATATTTCATCAGCTTTTACTGAAACGAAGACATTCAAATGCATAATTCACGAGAAATATGGCAAAAGTAAACGTTAGCTTGAAGTTTGATAAAACAACGATAAAACGACGGATTTAAACCAAATATATATCAAGATAATGTTTACCCGAATGCAAGTTCAAGATGATCGAAGAGAAGAGTTCAAATGAAAAGTTCCAAGTCGATATACGTAAACACGGGATCAATAGAGAACAAACGAAAAAATATAAATAAGAAAACTGTCGACTACTCTTACGCGAAACGTGTGAAGGTTTACGCGAAACGCGTAGTATTTAAGTCTTACGCGTATCGTGTGAGTTTCTACGCGAAACGCGTAATCTCCTGTCCAGATCCAGATTCCAAATGCAAATGGGATGGCTGCTTTTGTGTTTAATATAACTTAGTTTTCAGCTTAACAGAAGAAAAGGAATTAACAGCTCAAAATTCACCTACTACTTGAATCTCAGACTCTTATAATACGGAGTACTACTTACGCATTACGTACAGACACAAGACAGTAGAGAATTCATACAACTCAAAAATTCCACACAACCTTTTATTCTGTTTATTTTTTCTTCAATTACTCTATATTAATTTTAATTTCCAAAATTCAATAATTAGGATAGTTTCAGTTTTAAGGGTGTATTGTTCGTGATTAAGGGTATTATTGTACGCGTTAAAGGGGTGTTGTTATTATAATTTTCTACCGTTTAAAGTAAATGAGAGTGAAGATTTTCGTAAGTATATTCCATTAAAATTATCGTTATCAATTTCTATCGTTATTATTATGTTTGTACATTTATATTTTCATGTTTACCTTAGTATAATGAGTAGCTAATTTCCCTAGTATTTGCTTAGATGTAGAGCCCCTAGTGAAATGGATTGTTATCATTTGTAATAATTAAAATGTAACTTTAGTATTTTTAACATTGAGCCTAATTAAAAGAACCATTATTATGTATTTGGATATTTAACCCTTGTCACTTAACTTATTTGATTTAAATAACGAAAGTTATTTTTATTTATATAAATTAAGCTTCAACATTAAAAGTGATCTAGACGAACTTATGACTAATTTACTGACACTAAATTAGAAGTAAGGTTCGGTGGTTTGGGTAATATCACTAGTCATATAATAGTGAAATTGTAAAAAGGGAAACCGTTATGATTTGGGTTTTGGCGAAAGTCAAAACTGGGTTGGGTCTCAATTTAAATATTTAAAGACTAGTAACTATCTAAATAGAATACGAGTAAAATTAGATTTAATTTAGTTAGTCATAACTTTATATTTATTCGAAAGATAAATATAAAGTTTATTACTAAAACATTTTAAATAGGGCTTAAACTCAAAAACAATCCATGGATCTAGAGGTGACACATTTAAGTAAACACTCCCATTTATATATTGCTAATTATTATTTACGTATATTTATTCAATAAAACAAAAAAAATTATACAACATTATAATTCAGTTTAAACATTACTGTTTTGTCACATCGATTATATCATACGCGGATCGTGTATACATCACACGATACGCGTACATTTTAACACACACGCGGAACGCGTATATCATTACGCGAAACGCGTACGTATTAATACGAGTACTGTAGCAATTAGGTTAAAATCTAGGGTTTTAAATATTTTATTATTATATTTAAGTTATTAATTTATAACTAGTATTTAAGATAATAATTTATAATTAGTAATTAGTTTATAATTAGTTAATTATTATAATTCCTATTAATTTATATTAATTTAAATAAAATATGTTATTTAGTTAATTTAAATAAATTTATATTATAATTGCTCAAAACAAAATTCTAATTAATTAGTTTTATTAAAAGTTATTATTTTATTAATTATCATTTAGTAATAAACTTATTAGTATACTTTTAATTAATTCACTTTTAAGTTAATAATTATAAATAATGTATTCGTATAAATTAATAAGTAGTTCAATTAAATTAGGATTAAGTTATATTTTATTATTATTATGTAGTATTATAAATTCCTAATCCAAAACCCCCTTTAAATAAGTTTAACCTCAAAGACTATTAAAAATTAATTTGAACACTGTCTCCCTGTAGAACGAACCGGATTTACCAACAAACTAAACTACACGGATAGGACTAGTTGCCTATATATGTTTGAAACCAACCTAAATTCATTAAAATACTATATATACAATAAATCAATTCGTGTAACAAAACAACTCAAATCCGTTCATAAATAAAGGTACTGTTTCAACGCATCACCATAGCAATTTGATTCACTCAAAACGGATTTAAAATGAAGAAGTTATGGGTAAAACAAGATTGGATATTTTTGATCTTTTTAGCTACGGGAAATGTTTAACAAATCTATAAAAATCATATCCTAGCTAACTTATATTGTATTATACATGTATTCTAATATATTATGTATTCTTGGGATACCATAGACACGTATGCAAATGTTTTGACATATCATATCTGAAAGGACCCGTTCATATGCATTATAAACGATTCACAATAGTTGATTACATTGCGAGGTATTTGACCTATATATGATATATTTTACAAACATTGCATTCGTTTTTAAAAGACAATCTTTCTTTACATCAAAAATTGACAGGCATGCATACCATTTCATAATATCCACTATCCAACTATAAATTGATTTAATAATAATCTTTGATGAACTCAATGACTCGAATGCAACGTTCTTCGAAATATGCTATGAAAGACTCCAAGTAATATCTTTAAAATGAGCAAATGCACAGCGGAAGATTTCTTTAACACCTGAGAATAAACATGCTTTAAAGTGTCAACCAAAAGGTTGGTGAGTTCATTAGTTTATCATAATCATTTATTTCCATCATTTTAATAGACCACAAGAATTTCATTTCCAGTTCTCATAAATATACGTCTCATGCATAGAGACAAAAAATAATCATTCATATGGTGAACACCTGGTAACCGACATTAACTAGATACATATAAGAATATCCCCTATCATTCCGGGATCCTCCTTCGGACATGATATAATTTCGAAGTACTAAAGCATCCGGTACTTTGGATGGGGTTTGTTAGGCCCAATAGATCTATCTTTAGGATTCGCGTCAATTAGGGTGTCTGTTCCCTAATTCTTAGATTACCAGACTTAATAAAAAGGGGCATATTCGATTTCGATAATTTAACCATATAATGTAGTTTCGATTACTTGTGTCTATTTCGAAAAACATTTATAAAAATTGCGCATGTATTCTCAGCCCAAAAATATAAAGGGTAAAAAGGCAAATGAAACTCACCATACTGTATTTCGTAGTAAAAATACATATAACGTCATTGAACAAGTGCAAGGTTGGCCTCGGATTCACGAACGTATCAATATTGAGATTCAATATTGCAGGAAAGGTACGTAGACGCAACGGAGATGATAAACACTATATTGACCTCACGAGCATACCCATGAACCATACCAATCACCTCCATAGCTATAACCCATAATTTCCTTAATCCAATCCCACTCGAAAAACAATTTTGAAATCACTCGGACAGCACTCTGACGTAATATTTTATGTATACTAATAATATCTTGAAATAATACGGAGTAAATATATATATGTAAATCGATTGAGAGAGTTTAGAGAAAAATATTTTCAAGTTTCTATGAAATAATGAAGCCTATTGAATTCTATTTATAATAGATTTTTGAATTATTAAAGTATGAATTATTAAAGTGAATTATTAAAGTATGAATTATTAAAGTGAATTATTAAAGTATGAATTATTAAAGTGAATTATTAAAGTATGAATTATTAAAGTGAATTATTAAAGTGAATTATTAAAGTATGAATTATTAAAGTGAATTATTAAAGTTAAAGTAAAGTAAAAATAAAGTAAAGGTAAAGTTTAAGTATAGTAAAAGTATAAAACTATGTACGTATAATACACGTATAAATATATATAATATTAATTTAAATCGTTATATATATTTAATAAAATAAAATATAAATATCGTTATCTTTATCATACTGGTTAAGTAGTGAGTTGTCAAAAGTGGTTCTAGATATTTATAAAAGTTATATACGTTTTAATAATAAAGTTCTTTTTAAACTGAAAACGTTTTTGTACGTTTGAAACTAAATCAAATAAATATAATAATTTTGTTTTCCAAAACCAAATATATTTTTAAGAATCATTTTGTTTAAAGGTTAAAATAATGGAAATCGTTATATCATAAAATGTTTTAAAAAAATAGAATCATATATATTCATAATAGGTTTCAAGTTTTTAAATTACAGTTTGTTGGTGAAGTATGGGATAAAGTTCAAAGGTTAAATAAACGTATGAAATCATCTTAATGAAAAATATCGAGTTACTTAACTTGTCGATATCCAACATCTAAGTTATTTACACTTCACGTTCTTACTTATAAATCACTTTACCATTTTCCGAATGTTGTCAAAAAGAATAGATTTCTTAAATCACAGTGGACCTCATAACATAGACCCGTAATCATATCATAATGTATCTGATAAATCAAAAATTTGATATTATCTTCTAATTCCATCGATAAACATATTGAAACAAATACGATCATGTAAAGTATTATACGTTTAATACTTTATTAATATTCTCAAGTTATAATATATATATATATATACATATATATATATACATATATATACATATTTATTTATATATAACGGTTCGTGAATCGTCTGAATTTGGTCGAGGTTATAATGAATGTATGAACACAATTTAAAATTCTTGAGATTTAACTTAACAAACTTTGCTTATTGTGTCGGAATAATATAAAGATAAAGTTTAAATTTGATTGGAAATTTCAGGGTTGTCACAGTACCTACCCGTTAAAGAAATTTCGTCCCGAAATTTGAGTGGAAAGGTCGTGAATGATAATAAGTATGTTTTCATGATGCATACTGGCTGAAAATTAGAGTTTTATAATCAGCGAATAATTTGGATAAACAATCCATTTATATGAAGAGTACGAATGAAGCTAACATAGAAGAGTGAAATGAGTAAGTGTAGATTCATCTTATCATTTGACGTAGATATGATTGATTTCCAGATTTCAAGGGATTTGAAGAAAATCTTTGTAATAAGATTTGATTCTCCGGTAACAAAAGGAATTAGGATCCGCTTTAAATGCGATCGTCCATTTTAATTGTTCTGTCAGAGATTTTCTTATAAATTCACCTCCTTCCTTTTCTTACAACTCACACCTTCTGTTGATGCATTTTATGCAAGTCCCTAGACATCTACCCACGTCCATTGCAGGTACAACAGTTTACAGGCCACCATGATCGTTCGTTATTATCCTATTTGTGTTTGTATGTGGTTACAGCAACTGCAGGATGTGGATGTTTGACTATGTTAGACTTAGTCAGACGTCCGAGTGAAGCCTCACTCGTACGGCTGACAGGCTAATACGCACGGTTGATGCTGAGCTAAGTCACAATTACAATCTAAATGAGAAGACACGAGTGAGTGATCACCCGTACGGCTGATGAAGCCAACTCGTATATGTGATGGATGAATCGTACGGGTGAGTCAACAGCAGGGGTATATAAAGTCTTATGTTCTTCATTTTTAGGTTAAGCCTCTCATTTGTTACACACACTCAGATCTGGTGAGCTCCTCCGATTCTCTCTCAACCCAAATCACCCAGGTGGTGAATAATAGCTCTAGGTGTTGATCTAATCACACTTGATTTAGTTGTGGTATGACTAAATTAATCACAAAAAGCTTAACCTATTCACTAGAGGGTTTGATTCACTTATTCCGTCATTATGTGAGTTAAATCTGTTGATTTCTAAGTTCCTAGTCATGTTTCATCACCTTCTATTCTTTCCCCCTCAACTCATATTTTAAAGTATTCATCAATATGCTCCATCCAGTTCTGATTCTCGATATACTTATAACTTTCATATCGGTCATTCTTCTTTTTCATCTACCGCCGGAAGAATTTATTTACTTCTACTATACTCTTGGGTTTATAGTGTTTCTAGTTCTCCCGTGTCTTTATATTGCTATAAGCATCGATATATATGGTTTATAATTTTTGGTTTGTCGTTGGGCTTTATATCTTCCCTTATATTTCAAAGTCTCTGTTTCTATCTTCTATAATCATTGTCATCCACAGTTAATGCTCTCTTTTATTTGCTGCAATTTATACCCCAATTTCTATTTCGGAGTTTTGTCATTTCGTTTCTTCTTCTTGCGATTAAGCACCGCTTGTAATGGTCCAGAATTCACAAATATGATTTTCGGAATGAACATTGTTAATGTTCTAGGAAGGAAATTGTGATGGCACGATCTTGACTTGTCAAATTACTAGAATACCTTGGAAAAGGCCGAATCATCAAGAAATATTTTCTTGATATTTTAGAGGTTAAATAGAATACAAGAGTTGTATAACATGGCACATGATGATGTTATGATCTGTGAATCATCACGTTCTATTTAGAAACTCAGCATGAATTACTGTAATATAATCACGTTGATCAAGTGTCATTATATTATACTAACTCATGCTTCAGTTTCCAACACTACTTAAAAAACATTCATATTTTAAACTCAAAGGTTTATAGAGTATAGGAACTAAACAGTTTCCTTTTTGATGTAATACAGAGAGCGCAAAGAGATAAATGATTCCAGATAAGAATAGTTATGGAAATATCTTCAGAAATATGGAGGATATTTATAATGAAAGATACGATGATATCTTAGAATTTCTAATATCAGAGGATGATGAAGAATATTGTCTGTAAGGGTTTAGTGTCAGGAGCAAGGTATTCGTTAATGACTTCAGCAGACACTGAATCATTTGGATTCTTTGAAGGCAGGTTCAGTCTTTGTGATTTGTCCACAGCCTCCTTCATACTTTGCTCAATCCGTTTTCCAGTTCCAAAACTTCTCTATTTCTGAGCTTTGTTAATACACTAATCTTTATCATCAAACTTTTTACTGCTAAGGTCGTTTACAGTTTTTGTTGCTTCATCATCATTTCGAGAACTAGTTCGCGGTTCAGAGTGTTTTTCAGAAACTTCACATTCGAAGTATGTAAGCCTTGGAAATAGACGTTATGTATAACTGTTGGTGTCAACATGCTGTGAGATTTCAAAATACTGATTGCTAACTCCCAATGATTCGTATGACAATTCTCATTACAAGAGGCAGATGAGTAAATGATGAGGTTTCGATAAATATAAAGATTCTTCGGAATGCCCAAGATCAGTGAAGTTGTTGGTAAGTTTATTGCTAATGTGGTAGAATATGAAAGGTTCTCCGGTAACAAAAGGGTAATCACATATATCAAAATTATGATAAGGCTACTCCGAATGAAAAAATCGAAGTTGTCTTGCTGGAGCTGTGATATAATTTGCTACTTTGCAAAGGAATTGCAAGGTTATTTTTGCTAATAAATGCCAAAAGATCTGACACAGATATGTGTTGAATTATGACTTTGGTTTCGAGAGCTTTTTAAGTACATAACTGTGGGTAATATATGGTTGGATCATCATCTCGATTGCTCATTATTTGAAGTGTCTTCAGAGATTTTCGAAGGGTTTGAACTTAGATTGTAATCGTTTGTATACATTTGATGTTCTAACACACTTTTGAAGTTAAAGTATAGCTTTGAAAGATGTAGGAATCTAAAAGTAATGGTACCGGTTATATCTCGAATTGAATTCTGAGATTTTAAAATCAGAATACGTAATTGGGTTTGAATGAGTATGGTTGTTTTGATTTCTATGAAAGAATGTATATTATTGTGAAAGTAGGAAGTATAATTGATAATTTGCTTAATCTGATTCGAAGAATGTAACATATTAATTGTGAATTTATATATATCTCTCGGGTATTAACTACCCGTTAAAAAATTTTCACAATTAATATTTTGTACATAAGAATTTTATTACAGTCTTTATGAAAATATATATGTATATATTCTCCTCAGATGTAACATAGATTTTAATTAGTTAATACTAAATTAAACTCATTCAATTTACGGTTGGAACTAGAATTGAATAATTCCTTGAAGGTTTAGAGGTTACATAAGTATTTCTTTAATAATATTGAAATTATGAATCAATACTTCGTTATTTGTTGAGAAGTGATGTTGGTTTTCGTTAAATTCTTGTGAACTTCGCAAAGTACGAATGATGTTATCTGAAAAGTTTCGGTTACATCAATGATGAAGTGTAAAATCAAATATATACTTGATTTATTAGGAATTGGAATTTGTTGAATTGAGACAGAGATTGTAGTTAACGATGGTTAAGTCGCGGGTGAGGGACGTACATTATTGCATATTTGTAATATGAATTAACTGAGTAGTTAAGATTCACACACAATAGCTTAGCACGGAAAGATTTGTTTTTTTATTTCAAAATATATATATATATATATATATATATATATATATATATATATATATATATATATATATATATATATATATATATATATATAATATATATAATTTCTTCAGAGGGAATGAGTTAATTCTTCATAACTTGTTGATACAATATACACGTTATTGATTCGTAATGATGTCCACAGTGATTCTTGAACTAACGGAGTTTGTGATGTTATAGGTGTTGTTGATTCTGATGTTGACTGTACTGACGATGCTGGTGACGTTGACGGTACCGTTGATGCTGTTGGTAAAACAAGTTTAACTTGTTAATCACACACCATTTTTGTCAGGGTTTCTACTCTTCTTTCTATCATTTTGGTTCGCTTAACTGATTTATGGTTAGGGCTAGATTAGATAATCTCTAAGACTTTAGAGATTATATAATCGCCGCGGAATGTTTCTCCAATGAAGTTATGAATTAATACTTCGTCAGTTATTGTTGTTGGTACTCCTTGGTATCTATGGTGCGTATGACGTTGATGCTCGTGGGACAGATTGTGAAGTTGAGGTTTACAACGCGGTTGTGGTTGGAGGTGGTAATGGTACTGTTGGCGTTGATGATGGTGGTACTGGTTATGCTGCTGGTGCTGCTGCTGGTGTTTGTAATCTCTGCACCATATTCTCCAAAGCCACTACCCAAGCGCGAAGTTCGTTGACTTCTTCTATTATTCCAGAATGATTGTCGGTCGGAACGAGCGGATAAATAAAATCTAGAATTTGATGTAGTATATAATCGTGACGAGATACCCTGGAAATGAGAGAGAAAATGGTGTCTCGAACAGGTTCGCCGGTAAGTGCTTCAGGTTCTTCGCCAAGAGGGCAATGTGGTGGATGGAAAGGATCGCCTTCTTCTTGTTTCCAATGATTGAGGAGGCTACGAACCCATCCCCAATTCATCCAGAATAGGTGATGACTGATTGGTTGATCCATTCCGGTCACACTGCTTTCGGAGCTTGAGTGAGATTCCATTTCGGAATCCGAGTGACTTGAACTGATGACAAATTCCATTTCGTACGATTGGATAAAGGATTTTCGATATAAAAATGATTTTTCGGCTATCGGGTGGTATTCTATTTACATAGGATATCTATATATAGAGATCAAAAGATTTCATAGATTACGGAGGAATTTTCGGGGTATGTCAGGTAAAGTTTAAAGTAACAGATACGATAAGATATGATTTAGCAGATACGCTAAGATATGAAGTTTGTCTATACACTACTCATGCAATTAATGTAGCAAGACGTGTCTAGACTAATAATGATAAGCAGGTAATTTCCTATGGATGATAAGCAGATGATTTCCGACTAGAAATGATAAGCAAAACTTTTGACATGCAGACACGGTCGAAGTCCAGACTCACTAATGCATCCTAACGACTTATCAGTTAGACACACTAATGCAGACCTGGTTCGCTAAGACCACCGCTCTGATACCAACTGAAAGGACCCGTTCATATGCATTATAAACGATTCACAATAGTTGATTACATTGCGAGGTATTTGACCTATATATGATATATTTTACAAACATTGCATTCGTTTTTAAAGGACAATCTTTCTTTACATCAAAAATTGACAGGCATGCATACCATTTCATAATATCCACTATCCAACTATAAATTGATTTAATAATAATCTTTGATGAACTCAATGACTCGAATGCAACGTTCTTCGAAATATGCTATGAAAGACTCCAAGTAATATCTTTAAAATGAGCAAATGCACAGCGGAAGATTTCTTTAACACCTGAGAATAAACATGCTTTAAAGTGTCAACCAAAAGGTTGGTGAGTTCATTAGTTTATCATAATCATTTATTTCCATCATTTTAATAGACCACAAGAATTTCATTTCCAGTTCTCATAAATATACGTCCCATGCATAGAGACAAAAAATAATCATTCATATGGTGAACACCTGGTAACCGACATTAACTAGATACATATAAGAATATCCCCTATCATTCCGGGATCCTCCTTCGGACATGATATAATTTCGAAGTACTAAAGCATCCGGTACTTTGGATGGGGTTTGTTAGGCCCAATAGATCTATCTTTAGGATTCGCGTCAATTAGGGTGTCTGTTCCCTAATTCTTAGATTACCAGACTTAATAAAAAGGGGCATATTCGATTTCGATAATTCAACCATATAATGTAGTTTCGATTACTTGTGTCAATTTCGAAAAACATTTATAAAAATTGCGCATGTATTCTCAGCCCAAAAATATAAAGGGTAAAAAGGCAAATGAAACTCACCATACTGTATTTCGTAGTAAAAATACATATAACGTCATTGAACAAGTGCAAGGTTGGCCTCGGATTCACGAACGTATCAATATTGAGATTCAATATTGCAGGAAAGGTACGTAGACGCAACGGAGATGATAAACACTATATTGACCTCACGAGCATACCCATGAACCATACCAATCACCTCCATAGCTATAACCCATAATTTCCTTAATCCAATCCCACTCGAAAAACAATTTCGAAATCACTCGGACAGCACTCTGACGTAATATTTTATGTATACTAATAATATCTTGAAATAATACGGAGTAAATATATATATGTAAATCGATTGAGAGAGTTTAGAGAAAAATATTTTCAAGTTTCTATGAAATAATGAAGCCTATTGAATTCTATTTATAATAGATTTTTGAATTATTAAAGTATGAATTATTAAAGTGAATTATTAAAGTATGAATTATTAAAGTGAATTATTAAAGTATGAATTATTAAAGTAAATTATTAAAGTGAATTATTAAAGTATGAATTATTAAAGTGAATTATTAAAGTTAAAGTAAAGTAAAAATAAAGTAAAGGTAAAGTTTAAGTATAGTAAAAGTATAAAACTATGTACGTATAATACACGTATAAATATATATAATATTAATTTAAATCATTATATATATTTAATAAAATAAAATATAAATATCGTTATCTTTATCATACTGGTTAAGTAGTGAGTTGTCAAAAGTGGTTCTAGATATTTATAAAAGTTATATACGTTTTAATAATAAAGTTCTTTTTAAACTGAAAACGTTTTTGTACGTTTGAAACTAAATCAAATAAATATAATAATTTTGTTTTCCAAAACCAAATATATTTTTAAGAATCATTTTGTTTAAAGGTTAAAATAATGGAAATCGTTATATCATAAAATGTTTTAAAAAAATAGAATCATATATATTCATAATAGGTTTCAAGTTTTTAAATTACAGTTTGTTGGTGAAGCATGGGATAAAGTTCAAAGGTTAAATAAACGTATGAAATCATCTTAATGAAAAATATCGAGTTACTTAACTTGTCGATATCCAACATCTAAGTTATTTACACTTCACGTTCTTACTTATAAATCACTTTACCATTTTCCGAATGTTGTCAAAAAGAATAGATTTCTTAAATCACAGTGGACCTCATAACATAGACCCGTAATCATATCATAATGTATCTGATAAATCAACAATTTGATATTATCTTCTAATTCCATCGATAAACATATTGAAACAAATACGATCATGTAAAGTATTATACGTTTAATACTTTATTAATATTCTCAAGTTATAATATATATATATATATATACATATATATATATACATATATATACATATTTATTTATATATAACGGTTCGTGAATCGTCTGAATTTGGTCGAGGTTATAATGAATGTATGAACACAATTTAAAATTCTTGAGATTTAACTTAACAAACTTTGCTTATCGTGTCGGAATAATATAAAGATAAAGTTTAAATTTGATTGGAAATTTTAGGGTTGTCACAATATCGACCCATGTATATATATTATTTGGAACAACCATAGACACTCTATATTCAGTAATGTTGGAGTTAGCTATACAGGGTTGAGGTTGATTACAAAAATATATATACTTTGAGTTGTGATCTAGCCTGAGACATGTATACACTGGGTCGTGGATTGAATCAAGATAATATATATCGATTTATTTCTGTACATCTAACTGTGGACAACTAGTTGTAGGTTATTAACGAGGACAGCTGACTTAATACACTCAAATCTTTAAAACATAATAAAAATGGTTGTAATTATATTTTGATCATACTTTGATATATATATACATATTTGTATAGGTTCGTGAATCGATCCATAGCCAAGTCTTATTTTCGAGGAAGGAAATATCTGTGAAAGTGAGTTATAGTCCCACTTTTAAAATCTAATATTTTTGGGATGAGAATACATGCAGGTTTTATAAATAATTTACAAAATAGACACAAGTACGTGAAACTACATTCTATGGTTGAATTATCGAAATCGAATATGCCCCTTTTTATTAAGTCTGGTAATCTAAGAATTAGGGAACAGACACCCTAATTGATGCGAATCCTAAAGATAGATCTATTGGGCCTAACAAACCCCATCCAAAGTAATGGATGCTTTAGTACTTCAAAATTTATATCATATCCAAGGGTGTCCCGGAATGATGGGGATATTCTTATATATGCATCTTGTTAATGTCGGTTACCAGGTGTTCACCATATGAATGATTTTTATCTCTATGTATGAGATGTGTATTGAAATATGAAATCTTGTGGTCTATTTTTACGATTTGATATATATATATAGGTTAAACCTATAACTCACCAACATTTTTGTTAACGTTTAAAGCATGTTTATTCTCAGGTGAATACTAAGAGCTTCCGCTATTGCATACTAAAATAAGGACAAGATTTGGAGTCCATGTTTATATGATATTGTGCAAAAACTGCATTCAAGAAACATATGTCGATGTAATATATTTCTATTGTAAACCATTATTTAATGGTCATGTGTAAACAGTATATATTTTGGATTATCATTATTTGATAATCTACGTAATGCTTTTAAAACCTTTATTGATAAAATAAAGGTTATGGTTGTTTTAAAAATGAATGCAGTCTTTGAAAAACGTCTCATATAGAGGTCAAAACCTCGCAACGAAATCAATTAATATGGAACGTTTATAATCAATATGAACGGGACATTTCAATAGAATCACTTATAAGATTGATTAACCTGATAAGGATGGTGAACTAGAAACAGAGGAAAAGGAAGAGACCTATTCACTTCAACAACTTTTTATTGTTGAAAGTAAGATGGGTTTTGCATCAAGGATGCCCTACAAACCATCAATCCACTTCATAATAACTTACACATCTATGAGTGACGAGGACATCCCTGACCAACCCTTACTGCCCGAGAAGGTAGAAGTAGCTAAGTCTTTGTTTTACCTCAAGTGAAACAAACTATTCAATTTAGGTCACCTATTCGGATGATTGGGCATATCATATTTATATTCCGCTTCAATTCTTCGGATATGCACCAATTTCACCACTTGTATCTACTGATGGATGCTAGTGATCTCCCTGGATCTCTTGAGAAATAATCTTAGAGTCAAGCTATTGACTCGAACAAAAACAAGCGCTTCTCGGAAGGCAACCCGTGTTTGAAAATTAATGATGTCTAATTTGGATTAGGATAAAAAAAAATATAATAATAATGATGAAAATAGAACATAAAAACTATGTATGCTTGGTAAAAGTAGTCTTTTAAGTTGTACCTTCGTCTGAATACGTAATGCCATGAGTTGTTGATGTCTGCTTGATATATGCTTATGGAACTTGTTTTAATGAATCTTGCAATTACTTAACTTGCTAAGTATTTAAGAGACAAGTTCCTATTGACATGCTTATTTTGAAGCTAATCTCTAGGATTGACATGCTCATTAAAATAGTATGGTAATTGAGTCAGAAGACGGATTTGATAATTAGAAAAGTCAAAATAATGGAAACTGCGAATTTAATGCTAAAACATTTGGACCTGTTCTAATACTCTTAGGAGGGGGTGTTTTAGGTTACCTAGGCAAGTTTTCATAACTTTTATGAACATATTGTTGCTTAAGATACAAATTGTAGGAAGCTGACTTAGAATCCAGACCTTTTAGATATTACATTTAGGATAACGCGCCTGAATACAGCTGCTAACATAAAATTAACGAATATGGTCCTAATATCTAAGTATTTGCATTAATTTATTTATCTTTTTACATGGTTAACATCTATGTTTTTAAGTTTTTATAATAATGAAAAAAAATAAGTAATATCGTCTCGGCCTATCTTTCAAACCTGGGCAATGCAATAAGCAGGAACAGAAGAATGCATGTCCTGTGTGTTCATACTCAAGAGATGATTCGCAAAATAATGATGGTAGAAATGAGTGGTGTATTTATAGCATAAGCCACGAAGGTCGTCAACGAAATATTCCGTAGGAAAGAGCTCGTTCTCAATATCTCGCATTTATATAAATTAATTATACACTTCCATATGATAAACTTATCACTAAGTGTGGAATTCAAAAAACTTAAGAATTATGTCACAACTATTTAAAAAACTAAGTGTGGGATTTCCACTTGGTTGTTATTCCTATAACTTAATTTGTGAAGAGGAAATGCCACCAATAAAATTGAGGATAATGTTTCTCTAAGTTTGGTATATACGGCATTCTATACCGCAGTTGTGGTTTTGGAAATAATCAGGACTAAAAGCAGTTTGTGGAGTAAAAGCCTTATGTTTTTGTTAAAACTATTTCGAAAAGAACTTAAAGTTTTGTCATTTGCTGAGATAAAAAGTTTGAGAAACTTTTTTCATATCAAATATCGACAAAAACATAATAATAATAATAATAATAAGAATAATAATAATAATAATAATAATAATAATAATAATAATAATAATAATAAGAGGATGTGTCTAAATGAATGCCTCAGAGGAGGTGTCTAAATGACTATCTCACTAAAAATTTTACGAAGAACGAAATAAAATCTTAAGAGAGGTGTTCACATGATGAGGCACACAACCCCTACTAAAAAGGTGAGGTATTCCGAGACCAAAAGCATAAATCTTCAAATGCTTCACCCCAAAATGAGTGTGCCGGTGATGTATCTCAAATTAGAACTAGTTCAGTGTATTCACTTTCGGTATTGAAAATAGGTACCATACGTCGTATAGTGCAATTAAATGACCTTGACATCCCTTAGGAAAAACCAACCAATAAAACTTTCCCATACTAACCCATTTTCCAACACTTACCTCAAGTTTTAATGATCCACATAGAAAACTCATTGAACCTAAACCTTTCAATTCTTTAAATCCACGAAAATGTAAACCATATTCCAATAAATAAAATTGTTATCAATAAAGCAAGTTCCAAAGACATCCAAGGTGTTTTTGATAAATTAGCTGACAAATTAATTTAAGTGAAGACTCACTCCCACCAAGGATCACTAGGATATGTTATCTCTCTAAAAAGATAAAAAAAAAATATGAAGGCTAAGCTTAAAGTTGTAGTCTCTGAGATTCGAACATATATTTTATGGAGTGTTAGATCACCTAACCACCGTAGACCTTTTTATTCTGGGATCGGAGTCTCTGCCTGTTATTCAAGACTATCACTACTTTGTAATAAAGCTATGGTTATTTCTTTCCCTATCTTTTAATTATACGTATTATATATTAATTGATATAAATATGGTTTTATACATGTTTATTACTTAATTGTTTCATGTATTTGTTGTGACCGAATTGCTGAAACGGTACACTGTTAAATTATATATATATATATATATATATATATATATATATATATATATATATATATATATATATATATATATATATAAATAAGGGCATGATCAATGGGGAAGTAACCAATACGGGGGAAGCAAAAATTTTATTTTATTTTTTCGTTTTTTTGGAATTTTTTTTTTCAAGCGTCAAGATCACACGAAAATATGAACATTTAGAAAAGACACTTCGTGATGAATGTTATTATTTAGGCGGGAAAACGATCGACAAAAATAACATTCAAGATAATTTTGTTAGTGAAAAATGTTAACGTTTTTTTTTCATGTTCTGTGAAGTATAATTTAGCCCGATTTAGAGTTTAGGGTTTAGGGTTTAAGGTTTAGGGTTTAAGGTTTAGGGTTTAGGGTTTGATGTTTTGGGTTTATTCCATAAACCCAAAACACCAAACCTTAAACCCTAAACCCTAAACTCTAAACCGTTCGTGTTAAAAACACAATCTAAATCCTAAATCTAAACCCTAAACCCTAAATTTCTAAACCCTAATATCTAAACCCTATAAACCCTAATATCTAAACCCTAATATCTAAAACCTCAACATACGCTCGAAAAACACGATAATTGTTATATATTAGTTCTTCGAGCGTTTTTTGGCCAAAATAAAAACATTTATCACATTTTCATCCAATCTATAATGTTTGTGAACAAATTTTTTTCAGAAACGAAAAAAAAAAGATTTTGCTTCCCCCTGCTTTCCCCCGATTGGTTACTTCCCTCTTGATCCTACCACTATATATATATATATATATATATATATATATATATATATATATATATATATATATATATATATATGGGCAGGATCATGGGGAAGTAACCAATCGGGGGGAAGCGGGGGGAAGCAAAAAAATTTTTTTCGTTTTTTTTAATTGTTTTTTCAGGCATCAAGATCACACGAAAATATGAACATTTAGAAAAGACACTTCGTGATGAATGTTATTATTTAGGCGGGAAAATGATCGGCAAAAATAAAATTAAAGATAATATTGTTCGTGAAGAATGTTAACGTTTTTTTCATCATGTTTTGTGAAGTAAAATTTAGCCCGATTTAGAGTTTAGGGTTTAGGGTTTGGTGTTTTGGGTTTATTCCATAAACCCAAAACACCAAACCCTAAACCCTAAACCCTAAACTCTAAACCGTTCGTGTTAAAAACTGAATCTAAATCCTAAATCTAAACCCTAAATCTAAACCCTAAACCCCAAATTTGTAAACCCTAATATCTAAACCCTATAAACCTTAATATCTAAAACATCAACATACGCTCGAAAAACACGATAATTGTTATATATTAGTTCTTCGAGTGTTTTTTCGCCAAAATAAAAACATTTATCACAAAGTGTCTTTATTAAATGTTCATATTTTCATTCAATCTATAATGTTCGTGAACAAAGTTTTTTCAAAAAACCAAGAAAAAAAAAGAAAAAGATTTTGTTTCCCCCCACTTTCCCCCCGATTGGTTACTTCCCTCTTGGTCCTTTGATTAACAATAGGAGTATTATAGAGGGGTGTGAATACAATTCTTTTTAACTAAACAAGTTAAGTATCAGTTTAATGTATTCAAGCAAGTAATTAAATTAGAGCCTTGGGTAATTTTTAACGTTAATTTTTTATTGATAGTAATCTCAAAGATTCACAACTGTTCGTTGGCGGAATAAACAGTTGATTGATACAGATTACGCCTGAATATAGCTAAAGAGGTTATCTTTAAACTATTACATGTTTGGACTCTATTTAATAAAACTCACACCACTAAATATTACAATAGTGAATACTTCTATTTATAGTAGTCCTATTATTCATGTAATTGATCTATTGTCCACTGGTACATAGGATGTCGGTACTTGTGGGAACAACTGCATCAGAGAGCATTCTCTCTACTTTCCTCTTTGGTAGCTATTTGCAGGAACACCCCAATTCGATTTAGCACCACTATTTGAATAAACAAATAGAATGTTGGGTTCCCTAGGGGTTGACAAAGTATTACACATGTCTGCACATGGGTTAAACTTCTGCGTTAAACTTCTGCATTCCCTTCATGTAAGGTCACTTGTCAGCCACCGACATGTGTCCTTTTCAGTTCAACTTTGTCTTCCACTTCTGTTGAAAAGTACAACTGATGTATACCACACAGGAAACCATTATGTTTGTAATGGAGCATAATTTGTCTAAGTGTTGTATTCTACTACTAGCTATGCGGGTTCTTCTACTGATTCACTTAATCTTGATGATATGCTAGGAACACATCCTTTACTGGTTGAAGAATGTTGTCTACCTTGTACTGGTAGACTAGGCAGCATACTGGAACACTCGACACAACAACAAATGCTACATATACATAAATAAACCTATGCTTACTGCACATAACACTTTAGTGTGCATACGTGTTGTTTTGTCATAATTAAATCCTTAATTATTTTGGGAAATCAACAATCTCCCCCTATTTCATGATGACAAAACCTAAAGCAAACACTAAAGCCATCACTAAAGGACTTAATGAAAATAAGCAGTACTTTTGTCCCTTTTTAGGTTTATTTTGGGATCTTTTGCTGAGTTATCTATATCTTATAAGTTGATATGATTTTGATGATAAACTCATTTCACGTTCATTATATGAATATATATACAGTATTTACAGGCCAGTACAATGAATATGAAATAATAAAAGATAAAGTTAAACAATAGAAGGCTATCTATCTTTATCTTTATCTTTTTTCCTTTCTTGTTCAGATAGCTCTTCTTCTTTCACCTTCCAGGCTCTGGGAAACAATTCAGACAGATCTTCAGGCTTAAATACTAGAATTTAAGGAGGTAGAATGATTAGATCTCGTCTGAAAGGCCACAAGTAGATTTCTTTTTCTTCTTTTGAGATAGCACTTCATCTACAATTACTACTGGTGCATTACCATATTTTGCAGCCTTTTCAAGTAGATCTTGTAGCTCAAGACGTAATGTATTCTTGAGATTATTGTCTCCTTTCTCAATGAAGTATTGCAGCGTTTCAATCCATTCATTAATTCCAAATATTCTTAGATCTCTATAATCTACCTTCTCATGAACATTGTTGGCTCTGCTGATACTGAAAGCTCTCTGTGTAACTCTGTGACATTAGATGATCTTGCTAGGATTAGATCTCATGGTCATTACATCAGCATATTTGCACTTGAGATGCTTATCAGATAAGGCTTTTGTACGTGTAGTCTCTTGTGGACTCACTTTTGGTGCCTTTTCAGCTGCTTCAAGTTTATCCAGAGCCTTGTACTGTGCCTAAACAATGGCTTTTTCTAATTTGATTGATTTTGCTTCTTGAGCCCTATTAGTAGCCAATTTTACTTCTTGTTCCTGAAGCCTTACTCTTTCAAGATACTCAGTGATCATATACATGGCATTGTATATGTGTGTTTTATTTGCTAAAGGCTAAAAGCAGAATTATGCGGACTCTAAAGTTAAGATATGCAATATTCGCTGAAAATAAAGTGCAGCAGTTATGTTTCCGCGTTAATAAGGGACTGCGGTTTAATCCGATGAGTTTTCGCGGATGGTTAGGTAATTCGCAGACCGTGGACATCTCAAATACTATAAATAGGGAGCTTGGCCTCTCATTTATGGGTTGTTGATTCTCTGCCATTTGCCTACGCCCTTGTGATTTCCACTTGTGACCTTGCCCAAGGGATTTTTACATCGTGCAAAGGTGAATTAAGCTAGTTAACAATCAAGACCGGGTCGGGATGGTTGATCACTTGATAGTTAAAGTGAAAGATGATCATCGGGGCCCAAAACAATCATCAAACACTTCATCCTCCATCATAATCTTATTGCACTCAATCCATAATTAAGTAACATCATTAATTAGGGATTGATCAATTGGCGCCATCCGTGGGACACGTTTTACGAATTAAACTGAAAATTATTTGTTTTGCGCTATCAAACGATTAATTCTTTAGTTTAATTTCAATCATGTTTTTGTTGTGATGATTTGCAGGTGAATACATTTAAAATCAGTAGTAAGTTGCTCGATTGATTAGAATAATGAGTAATATCGGAAATAATGGCGATGTAGTGGTTGCTGTGCGAGCAAATGTCCAAAAAAGAGGAAGAAAGCAAAAGTCAGCTAAATTGTATCATAATTGGCAATTTGTGCCAATTAGTTTCTCGAAAATGCAGATTGATGATTTTTCTAAAATGCCGATAGTAGTATCGTGCAAAATCGCAGAAGCTGAAATTACAGTCATGAAAGTTCATGTTGATAATGGCAGCAGTGTCGATGTTATCTACGAACAATGCTTTGTTCAGCTACCGGAGGGTATTAAAGCAAACCTACAACCAAACGCGGTTTCGCTAACTGGTTTTGCAGGAGAGTCTTCATTGCCTATGGGCATTTTGCCATTAGAAATCGAGCTAGTCAATGTAAATGACAACGCTTTGGCGCGATAGGCGCGGTTAGATTTTTATGTTATGCGAGCCTCATCTCGCTATAACTTGCTGCTGGGAAGAACCGCTATAAGTAGATTCGGAATTATCCCATCCACAATTCATGGCATGATCAAATTTCCAACATATAAAGGGGTTGCCACAATATGTTCAATGAGAATTATGCCTATTTGTGCGGCTGTTAATGTAAAAACCGCAGGGCAGGAAACTGCTGATGATGCGGATAATATGGAAATTATTAATCCCCCATATCCTGAGCAGAAAATTAAAGTGGGACGCAATATTAGTGCGGATATTAGGAAGCAAATAATCTAATTACTTGTCCAGTACATGGATGTTTTTGCTTGGAGCGAAAACGATATGACTGGTGTTCCGCGTCATATTGCACAACACAGGCTTAATGAAAATCCAGCCCTAAAACCTATAGTGCAAAAGCGAAGGGGTATGGCCCCAGACCGCGTAAAATGGTTGTGCAAAGAAGTAGCAAAATTGGTGAGAGCTGGAATTTTACGTGAAGTTCAATACTAATAGTGGATCGCGAATCCAGTGTTGGTGAAAAAACCTGATGGTTCTTGGAGAATGTGTATTGATTACAAAGATTTAAATAAAGCGTGCCCTAAAGATAGCTATCCGCTTCTAGAAATTGATTTAAAAGTGGAATCTTTGCATGATTTCCCGTATAAATGTTTTCTGGACGTGGCAAGAGGTTATCACCAGATTCCAATGGCTCAAGATGACTCAGAAAAAACCGCATTTCATACGGGCAAAGGCATATATTGTTATATAATGATGCCTTTTGGTTTAATTAATGCGGGTGCGACATATCAGCGTTTAATTGATACCGCGTTTGACAAACAAATAGGGCGTAATCTTGAGGCTTATGTAGATGATTTAGTGATCAAAAGCACAACGCAAGAGCGAATTATTAAAGATATGCGCGAAACATTTGATACATTGCGAAAAATAAACATGAAACTCAATCCACTAAAATGCAGTTTCGGTGAAACTGAAGGAAAGTTTTTGGGATATCTTGTTACAAAATAAGGTATTCAAGCTAATCCAAAAAACATCGCGGCAATAGAAAATATGACCGCGCCAAAAACGATTAAAGAAGTGCAAAGTTTGACGGGAAAACTGGCAGCGTTAACGCGCTTTTTGTCTAAAGCTGCTGAAAGACAGTTGCCGTTTTTCAAAACTTTAAAAGGATGTTTGAAACAAAAAAGTTTTGTTTGGTCCAGTGAAGCAGACACCGCGTTTCAAGAGATGAAAAAGTTGTTGAAAACTTTGCCTACACTAACAGCGCCAATTGATGGCGAAATTCTTTACCTTTATATATCAGTGGCAAATGAAGCTTTCGGTTCAGTTTTGATCGTGGAAAGGAATAAAATACAAAAGCCGGTGTATTTTGTTAGTAAAGCTCTTACAGGAAGTGAAATAAACTATGCGTCGATAGAAAAGTTGGTGTACGCGCTTATTTTAACATCGTGAAGGTTAAGAAGATATTTTCAAGGGCATCCAGTGCATGTATTAACTAATATGCCAATCAAGTAAGTTTTAACAAAACTAGAGATATCTGGTAGACTTGCATTGTGGGCAGTCGAATTATGTGCCTATCAAATATCTTACCTTTCGCGTAGTGCTGTAAAAGGTCAGGTTATGGTGGATTACCTCTCTGAAACCGGTACTTGATGAAACTTGAGATTTGTTTACTGATGGTGCTTCGTGCGCAGAGGGTGCAGGTGTGGGTTTGGTTTTAGCAAACCCAAGTGGTGAGGAGCATACGTATGCACTGCGTTTTAATTTTGATGTGTCAAATAATGAAGCGGAGTATGAAGCACTACTTGCTGGTTTAAATATTGCGCAAAAAATTAATATTTCTAAGTTGCGAGCATTTACAGATTCGCAGTTAGTAGCGAATCAGTTTAATGGCTCTTTCGAAGCACATGATCCTTCTATGCAGAAATACTTGCAGCTATTAAAGGAACTAGCAACGCGGTTTGAGCATTTTGAACTTGCACAAGTGCCAAGAAGTCAAAACAAGAAGGTGGATGCTTTGAGCAAATTGGCCGCTTTAACGTTTTCGCATTTTCAAAAACAAATATGGGTTGAGGAATTACCAAGTAAATCAATAGATAGTGACTTAATGGTCGCATCTGTTGAAGAAGAACAGCCAAATTAGATGGAGCCAATTATACAATATATCCGCAATGATACTTTTCCAAGCGACAGCCGCGAAGCTCGTTTAATAAGAGAGCGGGCACCAATGTATATCATCCAAAATGATATCCTATATCTCAAATCGTACTGCGGACCAATGATGCGATGTGTTGGCCCAATTGAGGCAGAAATGATTGTAGAAGAAGTGCATAATGGTACTTGTGCACTGCATTCAAGCTACAAAACAATTGTAGCGAAAATTATATGGATGGGTTACTTTTGGCCATCCCTATACCGCGATGTGGATAAAATTGTTAAAAGATGCAAAAATTTCCAAAGGCATGCCCTGCAGAACCGAATGCCAAGGCATGATATGATACCTGTCAATTCGCCATGGCCATTTCATAAATGGGCTATTGATATTGTAGGGACATTTCCTGCAGGGCCTGGCAATGTTAAATTCCTGATTGTGGCAATCAATTATTTTACCAAATGGGTTGAAGCTAAGGCGGTCCGTACTATCACTGGTGTACAAGTGCGAAATTTTGTATGGGAGTACATTGTTTGTAGATTTGGCATTCCGCAAGAACTGGTTAGCGATAATGGTGCACAAGTAGTGAAAGATCCTTTCAAAACATGGTGCACTGATTTAAATATCATACAAAAGTTTACGTCAGTAGCGCACCCACAAGTTAATGGTTTATGCGAAGTAACCAACCGTGATATAGTAAGCGGTATTAAAAATAGGTTATGCGAAAAGCGAACTGGTTGGGTAGATGAATTACCCAATGTGTTGTGGGCACATCGTACAACTTTCAAAAAGAGCACAGGAGAAACACCTTTTAATTTGGTATATGGTTCTGAGGCAGTAATTCCCGCAGAAATTTTGGTACCAACGCACAGAATAGTTAACTTTGACGAAGAAGCGAATGATGCTGCGTTGAGCGAAAACCTGAATTTCATTGAAGAGCGGAGGTTAATGGCTGCTATCAGAGAAGCGAATAATAAGCAGCAAATTGCTAAGTATTATAACAAAAG
Organism: Rutidosis leptorrhynchoides; assembly: GCF_046630445.1. Taxonomy (NCBI): domain Eukaryota; kingdom Viridiplantae; phylum Streptophyta; class Magnoliopsida; order Asterales; family Asteraceae; genus Rutidosis; species Rutidosis leptorrhynchoides. The sequence goes on from NC_092339.1 coordinate 175,654,191, forward strand.
AGTGCGTGCTTTGTCTTTCGCTATAGGCGAATGGGAGCTGCGAAATAATGAAGCAAGCAGAGCAGAAAAGCTTGGCAAATTGGGTCCTAATTGGGAAGGATCTTATCAAATTGTGGCAATTAATGCAGCAGGTTCATATAAGCTCTCGGATATGGAAGGGCGAATTTTACCTAATGCGTGGCATGCTGTTTTATTAAAGCGATATTACGCAGAGCTTAGCGAAAACTATAGAGGATATATGTTCAAAGTGCGAAATTGGATTCAAGGCATATGGCTGATATACTTATTAGGTGTTTCTGTTCTTGATTTTTTTCAAGTCTTGATCATGCTTGTAGGAATTTTAAAAATAAACACTTGTAAATGTATGCGAAAAGTTTATCTGTGAAATGCGAATGATTATGAAATGTTTTATAGTTTGTTTCATAAAGTTGTAGTATTTCACAAGTGTTTTGATAGCAAAGTGATGAAATTGCCCACTTTTGCATGTACATTATTGCGAAAGGAATTTTATATCCTAAGTATTTGATTTTGCCAAAACTTAGATGTTTCGCAATGCTAATTAATTGCCTAATGATCATTTCGACGGACTTAGAAGATTCATAACGTATAAATATATATGCATACAGATTGTTTCGCAAAAGTACGCATTTATTATGTGCACAATAATAGAAGTTGGAAATTGCAAAGGACAAGTTTGTGTTATGAATACTGCTTACGAAAAAGCGCTATATAAATAAAGAGTACTCGCGAATAAATATGAAAAAGTGAAGTTTCATTGATAACGGCGCAGAGATAGCTGCGCGCTAATTTCTACAATATTCTATTCTAGCTTAGATAAGTCAAGTTTAAAGATGTCTTTTAAAGTAGCATCATCTTGTTGACTTATTGCTGTAACTTTATCGATTGGAATATCCGCTAAGCTTGCTTGTGCAGTAGCAGCTGCTTCACGTGCTTTGGAAAGTGAACAAACGCGATCTCCAATGGCGGGAGGTAGTGGATCTGGTATGGTGCAATGTGGAGTAATTTCATCCAGAAACTCTACTCTCTCGCGCAGTCGTAAAGCAGCTGGGTATGTAAAAAACGGAACATTCACGGGACGCGAATTGAGAACCTTTTTAGCAAACTCCGGTAAGTGTTTGCGGAGTTGGGAGAAATCAAATTTCGTAGAGGCTGCAGAGGCCAGAGCATTGTCTCGCTCCGCAGTAAGCTTTGAAACCTCCTCTTGTAGCGAGGAGATTGTTGTCTAAAGATTGTTTTGTTTGTCAGCTGCAGTAGACACTTGTAGCTTCAATTCATCTACCGCGGTTTTGGCCGCGGTGAGCTCATAGGAGAGATCAACACAGCGTTTCTCGCTGTTTTCAGCTTTGATCCTCTCAGGATTGTACTTCTGCTGTTCGGCTTCAAGAACATTGAAAAATTGTTCTTGATGGCATATCACATCGAATGCCGAGTTGAAACACATGTAAAAGTTTTGAACAAAACTGTTGTGCGCATCAAGCGCAGAGAGCTTAGAAAATTCACGGCGAAGCTCGCCTGGAATGGCCAACTTCATCTGTTGACGCTGGTCAAGTGCAGCAGCAGAGGCATAAGTATACCCTGATAAGCCATCAATCCGCACCCCATACGAGTCTAGAGGAGTGCGGAATAGCTCTGTAATCTGCTCCATGGAATGCGGGCTCGGGTAGCGTAGATTGAATGGTGAGCCTCCTATAAACCAAAAACAAGTTGCTCCCCTTCATAATCTAATGAAATTGGATTATCGACCAGGGGAGTGCTTTGTTTGAGCTTCTTGCTCTGAGATGATGGTGGAGTTTGAAGTGGCCGTTTTCTGGAACTTGGCTGTGATGATGGCAACTTCGATGTCAAATCAACTACAGGAATCGCCTGTTTTTCCTGCTTGATTTGGCTGACGGAGGAAGCTGTTGATTTAGATTCCGGACTGGTTAGTAGTTTCGTAATAAGAGCCTTGGGATCTACCTTTCTATCAACTTTGTCAATCTTCATTTTTAATTACGAAGGAGAAGTGGTGGCTAAGAATTCATAAAGGTTAATTGCGAATTTTTGTAATTGCGAAGTATGTTAGATAAAGCGAGTGAGACCTTGGTGGTTATGAATCACGATATATATAGGAGAAATAAGGTTGGCAATTTATTGTGTTAATTATCCGTTATGATAACTCAAACGGTAATATTTGAGATAACGGGTGAAAACGGTAACTAACCTATAGCGAAAGCAAAAATAGTTAAATGCGAATAGTGGTTATGTTAAATGCAGAATTTTAGAGTTTATCATGATACATCTGCTTCGCAAAATGAATCATAATAAACTGGGGGGACTTGATCATATACATGGCATTGTATATGTGTGTTTTATTTGCTAAAGGCTAAAAGCAGAATTATGCGGCCTCTAAAGTTAAGATATGCAATATTCGCTGAAAATAAAGTGCAGCAGTTATGTTTCCGCATTAATAAGGGACTGCAGTTTAATCCGGTGAGTTTCCGCGGATGGTTAGGTAATTCGCAGACCGCGGACATCTCAAATACTATAAATAGGGAGCTTGGCCTCTCATTTATGGGTTGTTGATTCTCTGCCATTTGCCTACACCCTTGTGATTTCCACTTGTGACCTTCCCCAAGGGATTTTTACATCGCGCAAAGGTGAATTAAGCTAGTTAACAATCAAGACCGGGTCGGGGTAGTTGATCACTTGATAGTTAAAGTGAAAGACGATCATCGGGGCCCAAAACAATCATCAAACATTCCATCCTCCATCATAATCTTATTGCACTCAATCCGTAATTAAGTAACATCATTAATTAGGGATTGATCACTCAGCATCATCCCTAGCTTGTTGTTCCAATTGAACTTGTTACATATTCATTCATTGTGATATTCAAGGAACGTGCTGAGTGAATCAACTGCCTACCATCATCAGAAGACATAAGGTTACAGTATTGTTCCAAATCCATGTCCAGTTGCACAGCTTCATAGAACAATCCCTTCTCCTGATCAGTATCGAGTCTCTGGCCACTGTTCTTTAAGTACATGCCAATATCAATATTTAAATCCATAGCATCAATGTAATATTGTTGGTCAGGAGGATGATACGTCATTCTAATTTGGCGTATTCTTTCTGTTCTCCTGGCTGCCTGCATGCTTAGCCATTCATCAACAGTAATCTCTAGCCTATGAGCCTCCCTTTCATCTGGGTTCATTCTTCTGGGATCAGGCATTCTATCAACAGTAATCCACTAGTTTGTAGTGATGAAGGTCACCCAGTATCCTATCAAAGTCAGCACGAATGACTACAGGTAGTGGAGATAAGACAAAATTTTAGTTATCGCTACCCCAGACAGTAAAGTCAGCAGCAGAAGAACCATCGTCAGTAATAGCCCCCAACTCATCCTCCTTTGATGGGTCTTCAACACTTCTTTCACCCAGCAATACACTTCTGGCTGGGTCTTCATTCGCATCACCTGGTGCTATGTCTTCACTACCAGATGACTTATTAGTATCAACTGGTACAATACTTTCCACAGTACCTTCATCAGGTGCCTCAAATAAGGGTTCTTTCCTTAGGGGCTGGTTATCCCTAGGGGCAGATTTCACCATTTGTTTGTCAATGGGGTTGGGTTCAACTGATGGTTCTTGTGTTGATACTGGTTCTTGTGTAGGCAATAAGAGAACGATTTCTACTGGTTGTACTAGAGTTGCTAGCTGAGCTGATCTTCTAGTTTTCATTTCACCAGCTAACCACTGCATGAATAGGTCTATTTTCTCCTTTTTGGACCTATCAGAATGCATATATTTTTGAAGTCCTTCTTTTTGTCATACTTAACCATAAACTTAGCATTTATTTTTCGTTAAGCTTTCTTGTGTTGATCAATGCTAAGAATTCGGTTATGAATCTCTAAAAGATCACCAGAGAGCCTCTATGATGTTTAATTTTATGCTTCTTCTTTTCAGCGTAGGCTCAAATCTGGTATTAAAGGCATCATTGAGTTTTTGATGTCTCTTCTGATGTATCTCTAATTTTCATTTAAGCTTTCTGTCAATAGATTGAGGGACAGCAAATGATTCAGCCAGCTCAGTAGAAACAACTTCACTAGGCTTACTTTCAAAACCAATATCATCCACAAATGTATCAGGCATGATGGGTTGAGATTCACCAGCGCCCTTAGCATTTACTTCAGTATGAACGTTGTTAGGCTTAGGCTCGGATCTTCCTTGAACACTACTATAACCATCACCATCCTTCCTCTATTGTTTGGGAGCCTTTTCATGCTCATGCCCCCCTTAGATTGTTTTATTTTCATTTGCTTCTTTAACTTCTTCCCCCCCTTTTTGTCATCAGCAGGGGCAGAAGTAGAGCCTGGGGGAACAGTTACCTCTAGGTCACCATCAGAATCAGGCATGGACAAGGAAAAATTATTCCATTCAGCATCAAAAGGAGATAAATTATTGGGATCAACACCATGTTGTTGAGGACAAAGATTGAATGTTCTCACTTTATTTCTTGCTACACCCATGGCGTTTTGATCAACACTAGCTCGAACATCAGACTATAGGTCAGCCATTCTGTGCAGAGTCTCAACAAGGCAAAGATAGGCAGAAACATGAACCATATTGGCCATCTGCTGTTCATAGGTGTCAACTCTCTCCTCAAGCACCTTATTTCCTTCATTTAGCATTCTAACCCTTGATCTTTCAAGATCCAGCTCCTCGTGAAGTTTGGTGATATGAGCAGTATATTCATTGTGAGGGAGGATTTGTTGACTAAGCTCATCTTCCTGTTCATAGTGCCTCCTAATTGCATCAACTCTCAGGTCAGCAAATGCATTGGTCTGACGCATTTGAGCTTCAATGGATGATGTGATGATACTACCAGCTCGCTTAAGTGCTTCTTCCATAGAGTCAACAAGAGTCCCCTTAATGGTTTTTTTTTGCACAGATGGGGTGATTTTGGCAACAAATCTGTAGACAGCAAGGGTAGATAACCCTTCCATCTCAACCACATCTACTGCACTTGTTGGTGGTGGTGCAGTAAAAGCTTGAATATGAGTACCAATTTGGGGTCGTGAATGTGACGACCCGGAGATTTTTGACCAAATTTAAACTTAATCTTTATATGATTTCGTCACAATAAGCAAAGTCTGATATCATGAATCTCAAAAATTTTTGTAACACCCCAGGTAAAACGTTCCCCGTAGCATGATATTGTCCGCTTTGCAGAGATAGGGACGTACCCTTGTCTCCCCCGTAGGTTGCTCACGGATTTTTCTTGGCGACCAAACACGACGAGCACTTTCCCAGGAGGTCACCCATCCTAGTAATACTCTCGCATGAGCACGCTTAACTGCAGAGTTCTCATGGGATCTACTGCGCTTGTGGTCCCAAAACGCGTCATGCTAGGAAAGGTCTCCACACCCTTATAAGGCATGCTTCATTCACCTCTCCAACCGATGTGGGACGGATGTAACACGGATGTTACAATCCTCCCCCCTAATGGGACACAGCGTCCTCGCTGTGCACGTTTGGTCCGGGGCCTGGCTCTGGTACCATCTGTAACACCCCAGGTAAAACGTTCCCTGTAGCATGATATTGTCCGCTTTGCAGAGATAGGGACGTACCCTTGTCTCCCCCGTAGGTTGCTCATGGATTTTTCTTGGCGACCAAACACGACGAGCACTTTCCCAGGAGGTCACCCATCCTAGTAATACTCTCGCATGAGCACGCTTAACTGCAGAGTTCTCATGGGATCTGCTGCGCTTGTGGTCCCAAAACGCGTCATGCTAGGAAAGGTCTCCACACCCTTATAAGGCATGCTTCGTTCCCCTCTCCAACCGATGTGGGACGGATGTAACACGGATGTTACAATTTTGAACTATTTTTAAACATTCATTTGACCTTTGACTATTCCCGACGATTAACGAACAACTATTTGTAAATAGATACATATATATTTAACAATATAAATATAAATATATATATTAATTCGAAATATAATTTGAAAGAATATATATTATTTGGTTATTAGAATTAATTTTGTAAAAATAAAATAATATAAGATATAATAAAAAGTATTATTAAAATGAATCTATATATATATGATTTAGAAGTTAGTAAACGATATAGCACTTCGTAAAAACTGTCTGTACAAACAATCAAATTAAATATGGCTGCTCAGATATACAAACATGTGATAATATGTTTATTAATATAATATTAATACTAGTGAATTTTTCTCATTTAAAATATTTGTTTATTGTTTTCTTCTTCTGCAAAAACCCCCACAATCCACCACACTAATAATTGTCTAACACTAATATCGATCATCACATTTTTTTTCTATCTCTCATACAACTGCTTTTATTCTTAATTTTTATTTGGTACCTAAACAAACCAAGAACTTGATACTGTATTCGATTAATACCACAAAACCAAAACCCATTTATCACTGGTATTCTAATCTGTCAGTAAATTAAAAAAAAAAATATGTCGACACATGAAATACAAATGAGAAGCTGGCTGTGTGCTGTAAGGCATGATAGAATATATATTATTTTGTTTTTTGTCTCTCCCTAATCACCTTTTTGTTTTCCATCTTATTCAAACATCACCTCATCAAATTCAAAATATTGTTTCTCCTTTTTCTTCTTTTAATTATCGAAGAAAACAACCTCAATGGAGCCGGATGCAAATCCTACAACAATAACATCCAATTTTCTTTATAGATATATATTTATATGTTATACATATTATATATTCAGATAAGTATCAATGAATGATAAATCATTTTCTTCCTCCTTTCTTTCTTGCACGTCACCATGATGCTTATACTTTTCTTCTTTCGTTTGAACAACTCAAAGCTGCAACAATTTCTGTTTCACCTACGAGCCATCACCACCACCATGGTTCCACCATGATGAAACCCAACACCAACGATTATCATACATTCACCACCATTCCTGTTTTTGTTTCAAGTTCAACCGAGATCATCATCACCACTTTTACCACCATGTTTGGTTGCTAATATTGTTTTCTGTTTACATTCGTGCACAACAGCATTATAATCGAACAGCCACTAACCGCTATGTTTTGCTGCTGCATCGTAAGAGTTTCTATTTATATTTAAATTAACCGTCTCCATTTACCTTGATTGACTTATGAACGAAAAGCCCATCTCTTTGTTTACTATTAAACTTTGTTCATCACCAAGCAACCATCACCATAACCTCACAAACTTTTTCTTTTGTTTCTAGTTGTCTTTATCCAACCAACATCAGCGATAACCGTCACTCAACCACATAAATTGTCGCATGTAATTGGTCGACTATTATGTTTCTTCGTTAACAACATAACACCGATCCACTAGAACCATCACTTCAGTCACCTTAAACCCATTTAGATCACTATTATTACATACTTCTCTTCTACTCCTGTTCGAAGGAAACCACGAACGCCACCACCATACCACCTATTTTCTCTCTTCTCTTTCTTTTCTTTCTAAAAATCACGATCACCTTCCTCTCTTTATCTCTCTCTCTCTTAAAACCTTGTAACCGAAAAATCGTCACAAGTTACACACCACCAACGAGCTCCATAACTCAATTACCATAAACTAACCAACAAACTATCATCAAATTTCTTGAGCTACTACTGCTACTGCTACAAATTTTTGTTTGCGTTTAGCCAGCTTTCGTTATCAATTATGAATCTGTGTGATTCTTTTTCTTTCCAAACTTGCACACATATATTTATAAAGAGGATGTTAAAAAATATATTAAAGGCAATGGTGAATGTGTCTTTCTATCTTACGGCTGACATTTGGGGTCAATTTAGGTGGCATATGAATACATAATAACCAACGATACCATAATGTGCATTTTTTTTTTGGTGGAGCCATACATACACGTACCCTTCCACTATATTGAAATCTCATTTTAATTTCCCTTGAGCTAGAATAACGTGGACTTTAGTATGGATTTTTTTTAACACAGTGGGCCATGAGCTTTATGTTAAACCACGTTATTTTATGGTGTTGGGAGGTGATCCAGCTATCGTTCTCTTTTCAGAAGAAGTGAACGATTAAAGATAAACGATTAAAGGTAATGATGATCATGATGGCGAGTTGGTGATGAGTGTTAATATTACGATCATAGTAATATGCAATTAGGAAGATGGTGCGTGATAACCAAAGATAAATGGTAGTAGTGATATCACAATATTGATATTGATAATATACAATAATTAACAAGGTGATGATACAATAAAGGTGATTAAAGTATAATGATGATGTATGGTGTTATGATTGCATGATGAAGAAGAAGCCATAACACTTTCATACAGGGTATATATTTTACACGCGAGAGTTAATACCGAGCAGTGCAATAGTTTAGGTTGTTATTGGGTTAGTGGGACGTTGCGGGTTCAAACTCGGACTTGGGCATTTTTTTAAGAGCTACTCCTTTGAGGTAGTTTATTTATTTATCATTATTATTATTATTATTATTATTATTATTATTATTATTATTATTATTATTATTATTATTATTATTATTATTATTATCAATATCAATATTATCATTATCAAGATTTTTATATATCATTATCATCATTTTTACTAACACTGTTATTATTTATTATTATTATTATTAGTATCCTTATTTTTATAAAAATATTACAACTTTCTATTATAAATATTATTTTACCAAATAAAGTAGTAGTTATATAAAAACATATCTAAATATAATCCTATATATATAAAGATATTAATCTTAATACATTACATAATATAAATAAACTTAGTCGATTAAATGTGATATGTGTTAATATATATACATGATATAGGTTCGTGAATCTAAGACCAACCCTACTTTTGTTCAATGACGGCATATGTATTTTTACTACAAAATACAGTATGGTGAGTTTCATTTGCTCCCTTTTTAAATGCTTTTGCAATATATATTTTTAGGACTGAGAATACATGCGCTGCTTTTATAACTATTTTACGAAATAGACACAAGTACGTGAAACTACATTCTATGGTTGAATTATCGAAATCGAATATGCCCTTTTTATTAAGTCTGGTAATCTAAGAATTAGGGAACAGACACCCTAATTGACGCGAATTCTAAAGATAGATCTATCGGGCCCAACAAGCCCCATCCAAAGTACCGGATGCTTTAGTACTTCGAAATTTATATCATGTCCGAAGGAGGATCCCGAAATGATAAGGATATTCTTATATGCATATTGTGAATGTCGGTTACCAGGTGTTCAATCCATATGAATGATATTTTTGTCTCTATGCATGGGACGTATGTTTATGAGAAATGAAAATATGAAATCTTGTGGTCTATCAAAATTATGAAATGATTATTTATGTTAAGCTAATGAACTCACCAACCTTTTGGTTGACACTTGAAAGCATGTTTATTCTCAGGTATGAAAGAAATCTTCCGCTGTGCATTTGCTCATTTTAGAGATATTACTTGGAGTCATTCATGACATATTTCAAAAGACGTTGCATTCGAGTCGTCGCGTTCATCAAGATTATTATTAAGTCAATTATAGTTAGATATATTATGAAATGGTATGCCTGCCGTCAACTTTTGATGTAATGAAAGATTGTCTTTTCAAAAACGAATGCAATGTTTGTAAAATGTATCATATAGAGGTCAAGTACCTCGCAATGTAATCAACTGTTGTGAATCGTTTATAATCGATATGGACTTCGTCCGGATGGATTAGGACGGCTCTCTACAATTGGTATCAGAGCGGTGGTCTTAGCGAACCAGGTCTTGCATTCGTTAGGATGCATTAGTGAGTCTGGACTTCGACCGTGTCTGCAGGTCAAAAGTTTTGCTTATCGTTTTTGTCGGAAATCATCTGCTTATCATCCTTAGGAAATTACCTGCTCATTATTCTTAGTCTAGACACGTTTTACTGCATTGATTGCATGTATAGTGTATAGACAAAATTCATATCTTAGCATATCTACTAATCCATATCTTAGCGTATCTGTCACTGTAGACTTTATCTGACACGTTTCCTTAATTTTCTCCGTAATTCACGGGATCTTTGGAAGTATGTATAGATATTCTATATATAATTAGAATATCATTCGATATTCGAAAATTATTTCATATAAAAACCCTTTAACTGATCGTGAGAGATGGATCCTACACCTAGCTTAGATTGCATTAGTTCCGGAAGAGATTTCGAGATGTATATTGAAGCAGACTCCTAAGTCAATGAACCAGAAGTGCCTCAACCATTTAGTTATTTTTCTTTATGGAGGAAATGGGGGTGGGTCCGAGACTTACTCACTCAATGGAGAAATGAAGAAGGTGAGCCCTACCGCGAACCAAACTTACCTGCTAACATTGGAGAAAACGATGTACTCACCGGTGAACCTATACGCACACTGTATTCACCCTTCTTGCTAAAGTTTTACACCTCGAAGGTCGCGTTATTGCAATCTCAGAAAATATTCAACCTCTAATTCCGAATACCAATCGAAGGGGAATATTAGAAGAAGTTATGGAACTTCGAATTGATAATCAAGATCTATCGAATCAGATGAGTGGATGGATAGAAATGATAGAAGGTAGGGTAGAAACCCTGACAAGAATGGTGCGTGATCTACAAGCTATACTTACCACACCAACATCATCACCAACATCAACACCAACAACACTGGTAGCACCGACAGCAACAGTACCACCATCAGCAGCACCAGCAGCATAACCAGTACCAATAACAACAACATCATCACACGTCTCAACCTCGCAATTTATATCTCAAGCATAATCATCGTTCTACGAATCGTTCTACATAAACTATCTTCGTCCTTCATGGTGATTATGTAATCTCTAAAGTCTTAAAGATTATGTATTCTCGTTCTAACGATAAATCAAATAAGATTAATATCTTATTGAGTCATTAAATCCATGGTTACATCTGAAGAAAATATATATAAAAGTACATTTTTATAAAGATCGTAATTAAAAATTCTTCTGTACAAGTTATTAATGATGAGAATATTTTAACGGGTAGGTAATACCCTAGAAATATCTACATTTCACATTAATATATTACACTGTACATTCTTCAAATTCGATTCAACAAGTCATTTCTATCCTATATACAACCACAGATATAGGTATTCGTTCACCAAAGAATAACCATTTTCATTCCAATTCAATTTCATATACGAGTTTCTGCCCATCAAAACCCAAGTCAAGATTTGACAAGTGACATAATGAAGAAAATAATGAATAAAACAAAATTGATTAGTAACCAATTAATTAACTACGCAAAAATTTCTTCATCATCTTCCAATCTTAAATATTTTAAATTCTGAGATTATATATTGGACTATTGGACTACTAACCTTGAACAATTAAAAAGTATTAAAAGAGTAGGAAATATAAATTATAACACATTTTGGTTTAAAAGATCTTTAATAAGCTACATTTTCTACAACTAAACATTTCTTCAAGTTTGTCACTTGATTTCATCTTAAACATCCTTTGTATCTTGATTTCATCTTAAACATCCTTTGTATCTTGACAATTACAATCAGCGTTTAATCATCTAAAAACACAATCCTCTTGAAACCCTCGAATGGATAACCAATGATTCAGATATTGTAGCATTAAATGCATAGAAAAAAAATTGTAGCTGGTCTAAACGGCCAAAAGTTTGATGATAAAGAATGGAGTGTTAGGAACGCTCGATAGAAAATTTGGTACTGAAAAACGGATTGAGCTAACCATGATGGAGACCAAGGATAAATACAAGGACCATACCCTGTATTTCAAGAATCCAGATAATTCTGTATCCGATGAAATCCTTAGAAAATATCTTGCTCCGAAGTCATGTTAAAATCTTGCGAAAAATCTTTCTTCATCAACCTTCGAACTTTGAAAATCCAAAATATCATCATAAATATCTTCGATATTTCTGAGGATATTTTCATAAACATTCTTGTCCGAAATTATATACCACTTCGTGTTTTCTGTATTCCATTATATTGGAAACTTATGTAAAATCTAAATATAAATTACGAATGAATTCTGGAGAAGTGTTAAGAACTTGAGCATGAGTTAGTATAATATAATGACACTTGACCAACGTGATTATATTACAGTAAGTCATGATGAGTTTCTAATGGAACGTGATAAAGGTTCACAGATCATATCCTCATCATGTGCCATGTGACATAACTCTTTCATTCTACTTAATCTATAAATATATCAAGAAAATAATTTCTTGATATTTCTATATTTTCTGTAAATTCTGGTAATTTGACAAATCAGATCGTGCAATTATTTTTCCTTTCAGCTTTGTATATTATGATCATTTGAAACTCCATACCTACGAATTCTGGACCATTATTCACTTGATTTAAAGTTGGAAAGAGAAAACAAAAGCATAGAGCTCCGAAATATAAAGGAAAATATAAAGCCCAACAACAACACCGAAATCACCAACCGTGCATATCAATGTGTATAGCAACATAACTACACGGAAGAATGAAAAACATTATAACCCCAAGGTAATAATAGAAGTTAACAGAATCCTCCGGTGAAAGTCGGAAAAGGAGAATGATTGATGTGACAGTCAGGATAAGGACAAGGATCAGAACTGGGTTAAGCATTGTTACAATATTTAGAAGTATGGATTAAGGAAGAAAGTATAGGAATGGTGAGAATAATGAAATGACAGTGGTTAATTTATAGTGAAAATATCGGACAGATCAATCGAGGTAGATTATCGCATTATTTAAAGAGATCCTAATTGTCTCATTTACCGAAGAATCATATCGTATAGATTTCGAAGATTTTATTTAAATCCCTTAAATTCCGAAAATCAACCGTGAATACGTCACCGATTAAGACGAACCTGCACTTATTCATTTCACTCTTTTGAGATAGCTTCGCTCGTACGCTTTGCATAAACGAATTGTTTTATCCATATTACTCCATGGTAATAAAAACTCTATCTATCAACTCATATTCGTCATGAAAACATTTTAATTGTTAGCTATGACGACCTCACTCAAATTTCGGGACGAAATTTCTTTAACGGGTAGGTACTGTGACGACCCGGAGATTTTTAACCAAATTTAAACTTAATCTTTATATGATTTCGTCACAATAAGCAAAGTTTGATATCATGAATCTCAAAAATTTTGAACTATTTTCAAACATTCATTTGACCTTTGACTATTCCCGATGATTCACGAACAACTATTTGTAAATAGATACATATATATTTAACAATATAAATATAAATATATATATTAATTCGAAATATAATTTGAAAGAATATATATTATTTGGTTATTAGAATTAATTTTGTAAAAATAAAATAATATAAGATATAATAAAAAGTATTATTAAAATGAATCTATATATATATGATTTAGAAGTTAGTAAACGATATAGCACTTCGTAAAAACTGTCTGTACAAACAATCAAATTAAATATGGCTGCTCAGATATACAAACATGTGATAATATGTTTATTAATATAATATTAATACTAGTGAATTTTTCTCATTTTAAATATTTGTTTATTGTTTTCTTCTTCTGCAAAAACCCCCACAATCCACCACACTAATAATTGTCTAACACTAATATCGATCATCACATTTTTTTTCTATCTCTCATACAACTGCTTTTATTCTTAATTTTTATTTGGTACCTAAACAAACCAAGAACTTGATACTGTATTCGATTAATACCACAAAACCAAAACCCATTTATCACTGGTATTCTAATCTGTCAGTAAATTAAAAAAAATATGTCGACACATGAAATACAAATGAGAAGCTGGCTGTGTGCTGTAAGGCATGATAGAATATATATTATTTTGTTTTTTTATCTCTCCCTAATCACCTTTTTGTTTTCCATCCTATTCAAACATCACCTCATCAAATTCAAAATATTGTTTCTCCTTTTTCTTCTTTTAATTATCGAACAAAACAACCTCAATGGAGCCGGATGCAAACCCTACAACAATAACATCCAATTTTCTTTATAGATATATATTTATATGTTATACATATTATATATTCAGATAAGTATCAATGAATGATAAATCATTTCCTTCCTCCTTTCTTTCTTGCAAGTCACCATGATGCTTATACTTTTCTTCTTTCGTTTGAACAGCTCAAAGCTGCAACAATTTCTGTTTCACCTACGAGCCATCACCACCACCATGGTTCCACCATGATGAAACCCAACACCAATGATTATCATACATCCACCACCATTCCTGTTTTCGTTTCAAGTTCAACCGAGATCATCATCACCACTTTTACCACCATGTTTGGTTGCTAATATTGTTTTCTGTTTACATTCGTGCACAACAACATTATAATCGAACAGCCACTAACCGCTATGTTTTGCTGCTGCATCGTAAGAGTTTCTATTTATATTTAAATTAACCGTCTCCATTTACCTTGATTGACTTATGAACGAAAAGCCCATCTCTTTGTTTACTATTAAACTTTGTTCATCACCAAGCAACCATCACCATAACCTCACAAACTTTTTCTTTTGTTTCTAGTTGTGTTTATCCAACCAACACCATCGATAACCGTCACTCAACCACATAAATTGTCGCATGTAATTGGTCGACTATTATGTTTCTTCGGTAACAACATAACACCGGTCCAGTAGAACCATCACTTCAATCACCTTAAACCCATTTATATCACTATTATTACATACTTCTCTTCTACTCCTGTTGAAAGGAAACCACGAACGCCACCACCATACCACCTATTTTCTCTCTTCTCTTTCTTTTCTTTCTAAAAATCACGATCACCTTCCTCTCTTTATCTCTCTCTCTCTCTTAAAACCTTGTAACCGAAAAATCGTCACAAGTTACACACCACCAACGAGCTCCATAACTCAGTTACCATAAACTAACCAACAAACTATCATCAAATTTCTTGAGCTACTACTGCTACTGCTGCAAATTTTTGTTTGCGTTTAGCCAGCTTTCGTTATCAATTATGAATCTGTGTGATTCTTTTTCTTTCCAAACTTGCACACATATATTTATAAAGAGGATGTTAAAAAATATATTAAAGGCAATGGTGAATGTGTCTTTCTATCTTACGGCCGACATTTGGGGTCAATTTAGGTGGCATATGAATACATAATAACCAACGATACCATAATGTGCATTTTTTTTTGGTGGAGCCATACATACACGTACCCTTCCACTATATTGAAATCTCATTTTAATTTCCCTTGAGCTAGAATAACGTGGACTTTTGTATGGATTTTTTTTAACACAGTGGGCCATGAGCTTTATGTTAAACCACGTTATTTTATGGTGTTGGGAGGTGATCCAGCTATTGTTCTCTTTTCAGAAGAAGTGAACGATTAAAGATAAACGATTAAAGGTAATGATGATCATGATGGCGAGTTGGTGATGAGTGTTAATATTACGATCATAGTAATATGCAATTAGGAAGATGATGCGTGATAACCAAAGATAAATGGTAGTAGTGATATCACAATATTGATATTGATAATATACAATAATTAACAAGGTGATGATACATTAAAGGTGATTAAAGTATAATGATGATGTATGGTGTTATGATTGCATGATGAAGAAGAAGCCATAACACTTTCATACAGGGTATATATTTTACACGCGAGAGTTAATACCGAGCATTGCAATAGTTTAGGTTGTTATTGGGTTAGTGGGACGTTGCGGGTTCAAACCCGGACTTGGGCATTTTTTTAAGAGCTACTCCTTTGAGGTAGTTTATTTATTTATCATTATCATTATTATTATTATTATTATTATTATTATTATTATTATTATTATTATTATTATTATATTATTATTATTATTATCAATATCAATATTATCATTATCAAGATTTTTATATATCATTATCATCATTTTTACTAACACTGTTATTATTTATTATTATTATTATTATTATTAGTATCATTATTTTTATAAAAATATTACAACTTTCTATTATAAATATTATTTTACCAAATAAAGTAGTAGTTATATAAAAACATATCTAAATATAATCCTATATATATAAAGATATTAATCTTAATACATTACATAATATAAATAAACTTAGTCGATTAAATGTGATATGTGTTAATATATATACATGATATAGGTTCGTGAATCTAAGACCAACCCTACTTTTGTTCAATGACGTCATATGTATTTTTACTACAAAATACAGTATGGTGAGTTTCATTTGCTCCCCTTTTAAATGCTTTTGCAATATATATTTTTAGGACTGAGAATACATGCGCTGCTTTTATAACTGTTTTAAGAAATAGACACAAGTACGTGAAACTACATTCTATGGTTGAATTATCGAAATCGAATATGCCCTTTTTATTAAGTCTGGTAATCTAAGAATTAGGGAACAGACACCCTAATTGACGCGAATCCTAAAGATAGATCTATCGGGCCCAACAAGCCCCATCTAAAGTACCGGATGCTTTAGTACTTCGAAATTTATATCATGTCCGAAGGAGGATCCCGGAATGATGGGGATATTCTTATATGCATATTGTGAATGTCGGTTACCAGGTGTTCAATCCATATGAATGATATTTTTGTCTCTATGCATGGGACGTATGTTTATGAGAAATGGAAATATGAAATCTTGTGGTCTATCAAAATTATGAAATGATTATTTATGTTAAACTAATGAACTCACCAACCTTTTGGTTGACACTTGAAAGCATGTTTATTATCAGGTATGAAAGAAATCTTCCGCTGTGCATTTGCTCATTTTAGAGATATTACTTGGAGTCATTCATGACATATTTCAAAAGACGTTGCATTCGAGTCGTCGCGTTCATCAAGATTATTATTAAGTCAATTATAGTTGATATATTATGAAATGGTATGCCTGCCGTCAACTTTTGATGTAATGAAAGATTGTCTTTTCAAAAACGAATGCAATGTTTGTAAAATGTATCATATAGAGGTCAAGTACCTCGCAGTGTAATCAACTGTTGTGAATCATTTATAATCGATATGGACTTCGTCCGGATGGATTAGGACGGCTCTCTACAGTGAAGGTAGGAGGTCAGAATCAGACTCATCACCATGATCACCATCATTTTTACCTTCACCTAATGGTTTAGAATCACTAGTATACTTATCAGCGGAATCAGCTTTATCAGTAAAAAGATCTACTGGTTTGTCTTTGGAACCAGTAGTATTATCAGGAACTACTGGCTCGTTCTTACTAGTACATTTATCAGCATCACCATCAGGAGAAGAAGATGATGAGAAAGAAGCTGATGAAACAGAAGGTACTGGCGAATCAGGAACATCTTGAATGTTGACCTTACCAGTATTAGGATTGAGTTGAAACTTGAGAGGCCTCCAATGTCTAGGCCATGGAGAAACAGCAGGAGACATACCAAAGTAATTGTAGTATGGCTATTCATTAATATTTCAAGTGTGGCCAGCCTCTTATATATTTCATCCATGGCTGGTTCATCAAACTGGTGAAGCAATTCATTCAACTCTTCATCAGGTAATTTGCTAGCAGCAACCAGAGCACTCTGAGGATCTATGGTGAGTTGATCCACCGGTAAAGCAATCTTAGGAGCGATGGATACCTCCTTATACACAAACTTGGATCTAGTACTCTAGGAACAAATTCAAGTTTTTGTGCAGGAGCATCAACCTTAGATGTTTCAGTTGTAGCAGCAGTGTTAGTACCAACATCCAAATTTGTACCCTGGGTACCATCATCAGGGACCTTACCAGAGATGACAATATTACCAGCTGCATCAGGAATAATGGTATCAAATACTATGTCATCAGTATCAAGAATAGTAGCAGCAATTGATTGTTCTACAACACCTTGTAAATCACCCTTAGAACCAGTATCTGGTGCTATATCACAAACAAGAAGATCACCAGCAGCATTCACAGTAATGAAGTTCCTGGGAATAGTAGCATCAGCATCCTGATCACCAGTATCACCTTTAGGATCAGTAACTATTGCTTCATCAAGGAAAATTATATCATCACCATTCTGAGTACCACCAGCAATAGTAGTATCAACGACCCGATCAGTAATTACTTCACCAACAGTAGTTAGGTCATTAGTACTAGGAACAATATGAGGGATGACAGAATCATCAGCAGTTGTCAATTCCTCCGTAACAAGAACAATAGTTGGACTAGCACCAACATTGTCACCAGTACTAGCAGAGGCTGTCTCCTCAACTACATCAGCTTTGTTGCCCTCTGCAATGTTAACATCTGAAATATGGGAACATTGTATGTTACCAAAAGAAAAACCAAATAAATTTGACTCAACAATTGCATCTGATGTTGGTCTCTGGGGACAAACTTTTGTTTTAGTTAGCCCTCCTATTGAGACAGAGTATGGTGTCTGTAAGTTCAGCTGTGACTCTGCTGACTCATTGGCAACACATGTTGACTCAGATTGTGTAAGAGTTTTAGCTGCTTTAGATATATTGGTGTGACTCTTATCATGATCCAAGTTGTAACTAGGCTGTGCAGTAGCCTGAGCTGGTTCAACACGATGAGGAGCCAGCTCAAGTCTGCTTTAGGGGTCAAGTATGTTCTCTACTGGTTGTACTATCAGCAGAGGATTTATCTTGAAGTAAGTCTTTGAAAAATGTGGGAGTGCCTAGTAAGAGGAATATGGGTTGCTAATCCTCTTAACACTATTTTTAAAACCATTTAGCTTGGGAGCAAAGGTTATACCTTTAACTCCACTATCAACATTGATGTCAGCAGATAAAAAATTTTGAATTATGTTAGAGATTGCTGCTGTTTGGTCTGGAGATGCACCAGGTTCCATAGCCAACTCCTTTGTAGGAACAACAGTTGAGACTGGTGCTTTCTCCCCTTTGGCATGCTTGGAGCAGCTTTTAAAAATTTAGATTTTCCTGTTACCAAGAAATGGATGAGTAACAGATTTTAAAACTATATGTGGGTAGTCAGTATAAAAGACTAGGGCTGTTCTTTGTTATCGGAGATCATTAGATTCAAATACAACTACTGCTTTACCAGTTTCTGCGACGGTGGCTATTCTAGTTGTGATAGCTGGCTTCTTCTTTCGTGTAGCTGGCTTGCGCTGAGATCCCTCCCCCTTAGCTGGTGTATGACCAGAGGCAGTCGATAGGATGGATCCATACTTAGCAGGTAGGTACTAGAGCATTGCTGGTGACAGATCAGTATGTAGAGCAGCTGGTGCTTCTTTTTCCATTTCTGCTTGTTTTAATTTCAATTCAATTGAGGGATCATTGATGCTCCCATAGTCATCACCCAAATCATTTTCAAAGATAAGGCTTAAAAAACTTGGAAGAGGAATTAAATCACTTCTTTATGATGCAACCACCATTTCCTTAACCGTATGAAGATTTTAGCAGCATAGTCGATGTTTCTATTGAAGATGAGCCTATGACCAAGCTTGAGTTCAAAATCAGAACACTGGTCAAAGCTACCATATTTTTTACTCATACACTGAGTCAGTACACCAAAAAAATAGTACCACAAGGGTGGCATGTTCTTCCTCAACGGGCTGTGAGCAACTTCACATGTATAATTTATGAACTCCAACACCTCCCTCCTAGACACATCACTTATTCAAGAGTCAACAAATGGTCCACCAGGCAATTGAAGAGCTCTTCGAATAGCATCAATGGTGATGGAACAATTTGGGGATTCAGTCACCATGCCTCTAATGCATCGAACACCCTCGGTGGTAGTGGTAAGCGTTAATGTATACTAGAATCTACCTAGATAGGCAGGATAGAATCAGGAAGGGACACCTGTAACAGATTTGGAAATTAGTGATTGCCTCAGATACCCAATAATGGACTCATAGCCCAAATTAGGCTTTGTTTTTGGAATCGAGAGAGAGTGAAAAGCATTGTCTCTTGATAGGCGAATTTGATCATGATCAGGTGCAAGTGCAACCCTAACTAGACTTGGGTGTAGAGAAAATTAAGCTTGGGGTTCCTCTTGCTATCGTGGTTGAGGTTCAGCTTGTTACTGTTGTTTTTCTAGTTGATGTTGTTCCTCAGGTTGGTTAGCGATGGTTTGTTGTTGCTGTTATGCCATTGGTAATTTGAAAAAGATAAATGTTTGAAGATATGAAGATTTGGGGATTTTTAATTTTGAACGTTAAATAACCGAAGGATAAAATGGAATGAGAATCACCTTATTTAACCTTTTAGATTGGTTGAAAAAGTATAGGAGAGAGATAATGGCAACTGTCATTTGCACGTGCGTGGTAGATGTGACAGTCTGGCATGTTTTTAAGAGATATCAGACTGTTGATATGATGTTTAATAGGCTTGGACAAGCATAACTTCCATTAAGCATTAAATGCAGTAGGTTTTAATTTAAATTGTGAAGTTAAAAACTACAAGATAATCTTTGTAGTTAATTCAAAAATTCCTTTGTTACATTTAATATATCATGAATTTAATTTAAATCATTGGAATTAAATGAGGTCCATTTAAAGGTATCATTTTAATGTTGTGAACTATTTATAACTTCGTTCTACAAACTTTTGTCCAATTTTAAAAGACCTTGTTATGATGGGTGGTCTGCATACAGGTAGCAGACAACAAAGTATGTCATACTGGTTTGCCATATATGCTGTAGAACCAGCACAACAACAAAATTGTCTTTTATTTTAAAGTTCCAGCATACCCAATAAAGAGATGAGATAGGAAAAACGTTTCTCATCTAAGGGCTTTATGAATATATCTGCTAGCTTTTGATCTATTGAGATAAAGTGCAACTCCATATTTCCTTTTTGAACATGATCCCTTATAAAGTGGTATCGAACGTCAATATGCTTTGTCCTTAAGTGCATCACATGATTGTTAGTATGGAAATTGCACTGGTGTTATCATAGTATATTGGAGTTTTTGTAACATGAACACCATAGTCCTTCAGCTGGCATTGCATCCATAGTACTTTAGCAGTACAACTACCAGCAGAAACATATTCTGCCTCAGCAGTAGATATGGATACAATATTTTTCTTTTTGCTGGTCCAGCTGACTGGACTACCACCCAGCAACTGGCAACCACCAGTAGTATTTTTCATGTCTATTTTACAACCTTCAAAATCAGAATCTGAATACCCAATTAGTTCATAATCTTGGTCTTGCAGTACCTTTTAGATACCTAGATATCCTTTTACTGTCAGCATGTGTGACTCTTTAGAATCAGCATGATATCTGGCACAATGACATGTGGCAAACATAATATCTGGTATGCTGGCTGTAAGATAAAGTAGGGACCCAATCATACCTCTATATTCAGTGATATTGACTGGTTCACCATTGGGATCAGTATCTATTTTAATGGATGCTGCCATTGGAGTCCCTATGTCTTTTATCTTGATATATTTATCCTGACTTATAAAAATTTCATCATCAAGTTGTTTGATATGTAATCCAAGAAAGTATTGCAAATCTCTTTGTAAACTTATTTCATATGTCTTTGACATAAGTTTTGAAAACTTTTGACAATGTTTTTCATTTGTAGAACCATAAATAATATCATCCACATATATTTGTACCAGCAAGAGACCACCATCTATCTCTTTTAAGAAAAGAGTGGTATCAATTGTTCCAAATTTAAAGCCTAAACCAGTGAGATACACATGAGGTGTCTCATACCATGCTCTAGGTGCCTGTTTCAGGCCATAAAGAGCTTTTTCTAACTTGTAGACATGGTCTGGATATTTACTTCTTACAAAATCAGGTGGCTGCTTGACATAGACTTCTTCTTGCAGCATCCCATTGAGAAATGCAGATTTAACATCCATCTGGAACACCTTAAATTTCATCTTAGCAGCATATGCCAAGAATAGTCTGATTGCTTCCATCCTAGCCACTGGTGTATATATTTCTCCATAATCCAACCATTCTTCTTGCCTAAACCCTTGAGCTATCAATCTAGCTTTATTTTTTTTCCACAATCCCATCTTCATCCATCTTGTTCTTAAACACTCACTTGGTACCAATGATTTTCTTCTCATCATCATCAGGTTTGGGTACCAATGTCCTTACCTTATTCCTATCAAACTAGGAGATCTCTAATTGAATAGCTCCTGCCCAGCTAGGATCCGTCATTGCTTCTTCAGGACATGTAGGTTAAATGGTAAACACAAAGTTCACATGCATACAAAAAATACTGGTTGCATGCCTTCTTGTTTTAACCCCACTAGCCAAATTACTAATAACCTGCTCAATTGGATGCTCTTTAGCCCATCTATTGTTTTAGACAGGAGAACTTGAGCTTGAACACACATCATCATGATCATCAGTTGGTTCAGCAGTATTTACAGCAATAGGAGACTGCTGCACATTATTAGTGGAACCACCACCAAACGGTGATCTTCTAAACCAGTAGTCCTCAACTCAAGTTGTAGTACTTCAGTAGAGCCAGTAGGTCCAGTTGGTTTAGACACGGATGGAACAGAGTATTCCATCTCATCTTCAGAGAACCCAACATCATGGATTGGTGAGGGAATTGATGCTGGTTCTACTTCATCAACAAGAGCTTGCTGAGTAGGCTCTTCAAATAGTAACTCCTCATATTCTTTATCAGAAGATAAGGTAGGGGAAGTTTCATCAAATGTAACATTAATGGATTCTTCAAAATATCACCTTCTTTTGTTGTAGATCCTATATGCCTTTGACATGTTGGAATATCCAAGAAATATTCATTCATCAGCCTTAGCATCAAACTTGGCAAGCTGGTCCCTATTGTTTAGAATGAAACAGGGAGTGCCAAAAACATGAAGAAATGAAATTGAGGGTCTTATTCCTTTGAGAACTTCATAAGAAGTTTTCTTATGTTTTTCACTATTAAAGATCTATTCTTGGTAAAACAGGCAGTATTCACAGCTTCTGCCCAGTATGAATTCTTCAACAGGGATATTGTAGAGGGGGTGAAAACAATTTTTTTAATTAAACAAGTTAAGTAACAGTTAAATGAATTTAAGCAAGTAATTAAATAAGAGCCTTCGGTAATTTTCAATGTTATTCTTTTATTGATATAAATCTCAAAGAATCGGAACTGTTCGATGGCGGAATAAACAGTTGGTTGATACAGATTACGCCTAAATATAGCTAAAGATGTTATCTTTAAACTATTACACGTTTGGACTATATTTAATAAAACCCACACCACTAAATGTTACAATAGTGAATACTTCTATTTATAGTAGTCCTATTATCCATGTAATTGATCTATTGTCCACTGGTACATATGATGTCTGTACTTGTGGGGACAACTGCATCAGAGAGCGTACTCTCTTCTTTTCTCTTTGGTAGATATTTGCAGGAATACCCCAATTCGGTTTGGCACCACTATTTGAATAAACAAATAAAATGCTGGGTTCCCTAAGCGTTTGATAGTGCTCCAAATGATCATATATTTAGTCGCAATATCCTTCCAATATGTAAAGTTTTTATTTGTAAAGACGGAAGATAAAAATGAATATTTGAAGACGCAAACGTCCAAAATGCTCAAATGTACAAGTTACAATCCAAGTGGTTCAATTTATTGATGATCAAAGTCTAAATATTGATAAAAATACAAGTCACGGAACGCAAAGTACAATATCTAAGCATACGAAAAGACGTTCGAAAATCCGGAACCGAGAGATAAACCGAGCATCAACGAGCGAGTCAACGGACCTAAAATTACAAGTCAACTATGCACAAGAATATAATATAATATATATATATAGTTATATATAATTATATATATTATATTATATATTATATATTATATAAATACAGCAGCCCACGTTTTAAAAATATTGGTGAGCTGGAAGGCGTGCCTTCGCGATCGCGGAGCTGGAAGGCACATTAGCTTCGCGATAGCGGATCAGTCATTTCAGAATCTACCTATAAAAGGCCACGAAATCTGTCGAGTTTTGTACACCATCACAAATCAATCTCTCTGCTCTCTATATAAATATATATATATATATATATATATATATATATATATATATATATATATATATATATATAAGAAAAAAAATATATTTTTAAGAGTTTGTTTATTCTATATAAATTTTCTATATATATTTTTGAAAAAAATAGAAAATAGAAATTGGGCCGAACTATTTTGAGCCTGCAAAAAAAACTGAACCCGCATAGCTCCGAGATCGCGGAGAAGAAGAGGTAGAAACCACGTGATCGCGAGGGTGCTTCTGACAGACTCAACCCATGCATTAATTGCGAATTTAAGTTAAAATTTTTATATTATTATCATTTACGGTTTAATTTAATTAGTTATTAGTTTTAGTTTAATTTGTAATTTTAGTTTTATTAAATATATAGAATAATATATTTAATATTTTTATATAATAATATATTAATAACAATAATATAATATATAAAAATAATATTTTTATTAAAAATTTTATTTTTATCATTTACTTTTAAAATTTTATTTAAAATGTTAGACGCTAAATTTCTTAATTTTAGTTTGTAGTTTTTAGGCGCTAGTTTTTAAGACATAGAACTTTAGATTTTTATAAGTTTTCGACAAATTATTATATTTTTACAAACGATTAAATTAATAGACGGAAATTTTCTGGTTCGTAGTAATAGTTGGATTTGTTAGTGGCGAGTTGTGGATTTTTCGATTTAAAGGATCCTGGATACCTGCTACATCTTTTGGCTATTCGAAACGTGGGCAAAATCAGAAAAGTCTATAAATTTAAAATTTAGTAATAAATGTATTATGGAAAATCTTGAAAATATCTTGGAAACTCTTTTTGACATCAAAAATCAATTAAATCAATACTCTCAAACGAGTGTTGATGACAATTCGTTCGGTCAATCTTGGATCACGAATGACGAAACAATAACTGGTTGTGAAATCTGTGGAGATTATCATTCAACATGGAAATGTTATTATTACGTTCCTATGGAAAATTATGCACCCATGGAACCGGAATTGAATAATTACGAGGAATACAATTTAAATTTGGATTATTTCTAAGAATATATCCAAACTCAACAACCAGAGGACGAGGAAAATTATGTGTCTGAAATTTTTTTAGATTATATGAAAATCAAACTCGAAGAATTTGACGCTCAAAATGAACAGATAAGATAGTTTGCAAATTGGCAGGCTGAAACTCTATCAGACTATACACATATTGATCTGAGGAGTCATGTACAAGAAAATCTCATATCATCAAATTTTGTTGAATTCGAGAGCTCCGAAATCACAAATTATCCCGATGATACTTTTTATTCAGTTTTACCAATTTCACAACATATCGACACATTATCCTCAACCGACGAAATCATCGATCCATCAATGGATGAAGAAGAAGTAAGCATGACAAATTGGTATTCTTGGGAAAACGATAACGTTGGAAATTTTACCCCCGAGACCAAAGTGGTGGGACCGATAAGGACCGTTAATGAAGAAGAATTTGCTTCGATCCCAAAATTCACCATTTCACAACCTTCCAACCTAATATTCTCAATAGAAGAGTCATCTACCGAAGAGGAACTACGAGCTGTAATAGATAATGACACCTCGGATTTCACCCAATTGGGTAATAGAGGTGAAAACTTTGATCCCGAGAATGAACGGAAGGAAATGTTAGGAATTGTCCACCCTAAAGAAATATGTATGTCGGTGTATAATGATCCATTTGACCAAGAACCAGAAAAGAGACATATCCATTTACTAAAAGCTACACTTAAAAAAGAATTAAGTAGTGACGATCGGGTGGGTCTAAACTTTAAACCCATTGATATATTATATACCACTCGAGATGTAAATAACTGGCTCACTATTTTAATTCGTGAAACTTATTCTACCGACTTCACATGTCGTCAGCTAAGTGTGGGGAAGTCTAACCCCACTTAACGTTAAATTCGGGGTTCGGGTTAGTGCATAACTCGTCAATAAAAATGCATGATAATTTAGGGTAAATGACGCATTTTTAAAAATTAGCAAACAGTTCAGAAAAGTAATCGTTTTTGAAGAAAAACATGTGTGTTAAAACAAAAAAAAGAATGAACGATGAGGCGCGCTATCTATCATTCGACGAGCTTTGCAATTACAAACTTGGTATTTTTAATCACTTTTCTACACTAATCACCCTCATGAATTTATAATTATAGTATGATTTCATGCAAATGAGGGCATTTCATGATCTCAAGTGTGGGGAAGGGTTATAAATTCTCTCGGGTTTATACTTGGCTTATTTTCTAAATTTTATGAAAATTTGAAAATTTTTCAACTAAATGAATTCAAAATCATGTTTATACATATTTATGAATGATAAAACTAGGCGTTAATACCGAAATTATCGTTACCTCGGAAAGGACATAAATTGAGAAACAACTAAAACGCTTGAATTTATTTTTTAGAAATAAAAAGACGCATGAAAAAAGCCAAGTGTGGGGAGAATGTACCAAGTTATTCAATTAAAAACTATCTATCACATGTTTCTGTAAAGTTATTGCAGGTGCTTTTGTTTTGGACTAAATTAACTGTTTTACCCGTAATATTGTAATAAAGATGAAAGAAAAGATGGATCTACACGATGAATCAATTCCATCATTAAAAGGTAGTAAAGTCTTCCGAAAAAGACCCTTCTTGATTTAGGTCAAAAAGTTGTCGTCAGACCAGTAGTAGAGTCTACGAAAAACCTTGAAAAGTTTTCTCAAAAATCAGCTGGAAATCCGCAGACCTCAGCATCAAACAGGGTCACCAAGTGGTCAGACTTATCCTAACTATGAGAGGATCTGTCTCGTAAAATGGGGAGGGCACCGTGCAAATTAGCTTGATAAGACTAATGAATCAGACTCCCAGAAAGGATAATCTCCCTAAAAGATTAAAAATCAGCTTTTAAGCCTAATATTACTCAATCCTTGAGATTGGTCTTAAAGATTGAGAATTACAAACTCATGGAATTCAATGATATCTAAACTCGAGCTTGAGCGAGAAAATATTTTGATCAAATTAAAACCGATTTGTTTTCTTAAAACCTATTTTCAATACGTTCATTACCATTGAACGTAAAATCCAGAGAATTCATCGGAATTCATTAGGTCACCTGAACTAAATCGGGTGTCAACCGTAAGAACGTTGGTTGCATATCATGGTCGAAGACAGGACCTTGTGCCAGACCAAAAATTATAGGGTGATCTTTACTATTGCTCCTACAAAGGATAACAATTGCATCCGACACATTTTGAACCATGATCATCTGCATGTCATTAGACATCGCCTTAACAGTTGCTTATTCATCGCTTTCCTTTACAACCGGACGGTGGTTTACCGAAAGGTAATATACGGAACAAGTATACTGGACGTGTTGCTTTCTAAATACAAGGTTAGCAAGTGGTGACACAAAATCGCAAGTTTTGAACTAAAATTTTAAAATCTGAAACTCACAAAAATATTTTGCAAACACCGGTGAAGGGTTATTCTGAAAAACTTGTCTAGGGTAAAATCTAGCTTGAATTTTCAAAAGATCAAATGTTTTCATAAAGATTCAATTTCCTTAAAGGATCTAAATTTTTATAGTCATGTGGGACTGTAAACCACATTGTTACTATCATTGTTCATACTGCTGTATCAAAATCACTGATGTATAAAGTGTGAGAATAAAAAAAGTGATTCGAGTGAAGTGTGATTTTATTTCAAGTTCTGTATTTCTTAAGGACAAGCAATGTTCAAGTGTGTGAGATATGTGATTTTATTTTAGTTGTAATTGTTCTATTTTTAATATTAAATAAGTGCGAAGACAGAAGATAAAAATGAAGATTTGAAGACGCAAACATCCAAAATGCTCAAACGTACAAGTTACAATCCAAGTGGTTCCATTTATTGATGATCAACGTCTAAATATTGATAAGAGTACAAGTCCCGGAACGCAAAGTACAAGATATCTAAGCATACGAAAAGACGTTCGAAAATCCGGAACCGAGACATAAACCGAGCATCAATGAGCGAGTCAACGGACGTAAAATTACAAGTCAACTATGCACAAGAGTATAATATAATATATATATATATATATATATATAATTATATAAAATTATATGTATTATATTATATATTATAAAAATACAGCAGCCCATGTTTTAAAAATGTTGGTGAGCTGGAAGGCGTGCCTTTGCGATCGCGGAGCTGGAAGGTATACTAGCTTCGCGATAGCGGAGCAGTCATTTCAGGGTCTACCTATAAAAGGCCACGAAATCTACCTATAATAGCTTGGTTTCAATCTATAAATGGAATTTAACACACTAAAATACAAACTAAGTTTATATATCCATAAATGCAAAGTAATCAATGGTTATTCATTTTGTTGCCGCCTTTTTATTTACTAAATCCATATAGATAAAATGTTATTCAAAACAATCTTGTTCTTAATTAATTGGTTTATTGAGGATTTGTGGTGTTAAGAAAGTCTGGACAAAATAGGGCAATGCCATCTTATTCGACTAGCCTAATTGAAAGTCTAGTGTTCTCTGTAGGAGTTCACCATGCCCGGGATAGGTATAGTAGTCCATTCAGAATCACCCTGGCCTAATTCCCCGTGACATGCCAATGAAATTAATAGATTAATTGGTATGGAACTTATCGTCTACACCACATGTAATTTAACAAGACGACATACCTACTTAACTAGTAAAATCACAACAAACACACTCCATTACATTAATTGCTTGTGAACTGTTATATTTTACATATTTATTTACCTGCTTATTGACTAGGTTTAAAGTACTAAATTTAATTAATAAAACAAAACAACTACTACAACTATTTAATAAAAGCACTAACTATTATATAATTCGTCTTAACGAATCTATTTCAATTCAACCGGTTTTGAAGAACGAGCCTAGGTCAACCTACCACTTGTTAACTTTTAGTATTAAGCATTATTAGACACTTAGGCCTTATCAAAATGAAAAAAATATAAAGCACAACACGGATCACACGCCCGAGAGGGACTCATCCTCCGCTGAATCACCAACAACTGGCATCGAGATAAATAATGATCAAAAGATGACCGCCCGGGACGCATCATGGACCATATTTTTCTTGATAGTACATCGGCAGGGACTTACATCTGGTCATATGTCTTGAATAACCACTATCAAGATACCAGATTTGCTTGTTTTGAATGACCTACAAAGTAACAATAAGATCAGTTCTTATTGAGAACCCATATGAGGATGGGTTCTAGAAGAATCATTTTAGATGGTCTCTTCCTTTTGACTGGTTTGCTTGAAGAAGCAACAACATATGTGGCCAAGTTTTGAGAAGCAGTTAAGTATGGAATTTTTGGCTATCTTTTAACAATAAGACTTTTGAAAATGTTTGTACATCGGACAATGGTTGGACAAATTAATTTGCTACCAAAGTTGTAGTATTTTTGCACTTTTGGCTTCGATTGCTAGTTTGGGGGGTGACGAATTGGGATTCTATTCCGATGCTAGTTGTTATGGGTAATAGTCAGTAGTAGCTGGTCTAGTTTTACAGCCAGTAATTGAGTCATTGATGACTCTGCAGATGACTCCTCACTCTTGGTCATTTTGGTTTTTTCCCTTAAGGGCAGCTTTGAGATTGAAACCAGCTCGATCATTGTGGTTGATTGTAGCTTTACCTTTATCTTTTGGTTTGCCAGTATGCGAAGACTCTATTTACCAAAAGATGAATATACATCTGCTTGATCTACATATACTGATCGACCAGTTGGGATTTCTGTAGTAGGCTCAACGGTTATAGAACTTAGAGAAATTGGTAGATTAAATAGCTTGGGATTTCTTTTATTATTTTTAGTAATCTCCCTTTTAATCTTACACTCTTTTGGAGACATTATTTAAGGAACTGGCTTCTCTAGCATTAACTTCATTCTCAAAGATTTCTTTTATAGATGGTGGTGGGGTCTCTATAGATCTAACAAATTTTTTTGTCAAGACCTTTTTACCCTGAACTATCTTGGTAAAAGTATTTGGCAAGATAGTTTCAAGATCAGTTTCAAGAACATAGTCCATGAATGCAACTTCTGCATGAGTAGCAAAAACATAGTGACTAGCAAAGAAAGCTTTTACTTGGGTAGGTACTTGCTCATTGATACACTAAGCATCACGTCGAGTAGAAGTACACGAAGAAGCTAAAACCTTTTTGAGATTAGCAAGCTGGTTTTTTAACTTCTGGTACTTTTGAGTTAAGAAATTTTAAATCATAATTTTAATTTATCAAGTTTCAAAATTTCTCTAGTTAAGGTATTAATTTCACCAGTTTTGCTTTTAAGTTTTTCATTTAAAGATTTGATTTCAGTTTTGAAAACTTCTTCACGTTTGCTGCCTCTATAGAGATCAATTCTCAAATAGTCAAACATTTCAGCTTTTCATCATCAGTATAAGTTTGAAAGTTTCAACCTTATACAACATTTCAGATTTCCATTGAGGTGAGTTTCTTCTTTGATCTGCTTCCCTCATATCAGGTAGAAATGTACTACCATTATCTTCCTCATCAATTTCTTCAGGTATTAAACACAACTTTCATCCCAATCATGATGTTCTACAACTAAAACCTTTTCTGCTTTCTTATCCTTCTTTTTAACCTTTGAGTTCCCCTTTAGCTGGGCGTTCATAGTTTATACTTTTTCTGTACTTATCAGCTTTTGAAAAAGAGTTCGTATGTGTGGAAGATTTTATAGATAAGAACTCAGATGAAAAGTGTCCAACCTTCCCACAATTGTAGCATTCAGATTTGGGTCTAGCTATTGACTTGCTTGAATACCTAGAACTGGGCTTCTTGCTAATTCTATATTTCTTACTAGTCTTACTATGATATAAATTCTTGAAATGCTAGCCAATATGCCATACCCACAGCAAACCCTTCAACATCATCACCATCACTTCTTTCCTCTACTCAGTCATACTCACTTCATCATCCTCTACAGCCTCTTCTTCAGCTAATAGTTTTTGAACTAGTAAGGCTTTTTGTGCCTTCTTTTTAGAAGTAACAACAAGAGCATCATCCTTTGACATAGAAGCTTTTGAGGTGGTGGGGCATACGTAAAATTTTCTTTTAGATTCAACTCAAGTTTTGCTTCTGCCCTTCATGGTTCCAAAGAGTGCCATACAGAGAGGACATGTCAAAATTCGTTAGGGTCTTGGTTGTCCTAAGAGGGTCAGTGACAGGTTTCCACTTGGCAGGTAATGAGTTAATGAATTTGTTGACCTGTATGAAGTTAATGTAAGTGAGTTTCAGGCAGTCCATGTCTGTTATTGGAGAATTAAATTTGATAAACGTTTGTTTCAAGGTCTCATACTTGTAAGCAAATAAGAGCTCATATTCCATTTTAAGGCAATGATTTTGTTCTGTAATAAACTGAATTCTAAACCAGTGTTAAGGCGTGACAAGCCTTAACCTTGCACGACGCACATCAGTGCGGGACAAAAAGGGCTGCTTGCAATTACTGAAAAATTTGGGGATTTAAGTGCACTTTTGCGTGTGCTGGGTTATAACCCCAAAATCTGATCTAAACCTCAGTCTTATCTCCATTTCATCCTCCAAACACCATTTTAGAGAGAGGAAGCAAACCCTAGAGAGAGAAGGAGCTAGAGGAAGAAGATGTTAATTCTTGCCTAATTTGTTGTGCCATTCTTGTGTTCTTGGAATTAGCTCGCTTTTGGTGCTAAGGTAAACCCTAGATCTGATTTTCTTTACTTTGATTTTGATTTAAGGCTTGGGTTTGAGTTACTGTTTGGATTATAAACCCCATTTTTATGAAATTAGGGGTTTGATGTGTGATTTAGGTATGTAAACCCAAATATTATAGGTTTAGGGTTTTGTGACGAATTTGGGGACATTAGTCATGATTTTTGGGTGTTAATCACTAGTTAACTTGTTGGCGGGTGTTTGAGATGTTCATAAGAACATGTTTGTGAGACAAGATTTAATGTTGACTTTGATTTGGGTCAAAACTAGTGTTTAACAGATGTGTTGACAATTTAAGTACTTATGTACTTGAAGTGGGTTGAATAGTTTGTATTTGGAAACATAATCACTAGCCATTAGTGATAACGGGTGTTTTTGACTTGTGTCACAATGGGTTTTGTACATTTAGGTCAAATTTGGACTTATGTGGTTTAGTTTTAGAAAAGTGGTTAGTGTATAACCACTATCTTGCTTGTAATCGTGGGGAATTGCATATGTTTGGGTTAAGTACAATAGGTGTTTGATTGTACTTGTTTGTGTGGATTAGAATAAGCACCCGTAGTTGTAATTTAGTTGTGTCCATTTAAGTGTCTAATTGAGCGGGTTTTTGGCGAGCAGGGTGTAATCCCTCATTTATGGGATTGTGTTGTTGGATTCTCTTATAGAGAATTTTTTATGTGTTTGTATGCCTATGTGTATATAGGTGACCACGGATGTGATGACGACGATCGTGCTTATATGATATTGTTGCTAGAGATTCCAAGGTGAGTGGAGTATTTATATGTGCATGTATATAAGTTGGTTTCTTTCGGGCGATGTGGCAAGTCACATCCGGGCGTGAGGATTCACTCTTTGTCAGCCACTTGGTGCAAAGTGGTAAGTATTATCCGTAAGGATGTCGGCCACGTTTGCGATTGTGACATGTTGTGTGTGCTATTTGTAAGAATTCACTTTTTGTCAGCCACTTGTGTGAATGTGGTAAGTGTCACCTAACGGTTTCGCATTTTGTTAGCCACATTCGTGTGTACGTGGTAGTGCCATCCGGAAGGCGCTTTTATCGGCCACGAACATGTGTTGGATAGTGTTATATCATTTGATGACTAGTACTATTGTGTATGGTTAACCATATTTGTGTGTTTGTAGTGTAGCATAATATATTGTGATTATATGCGATTGTGATGCTAGCTTGTATGCGGAATTGTGTAAGTATGTGCAAATAAGTAAGTTACGTATGTATGCATATAACTATTGCACTCACTAAGCATGTTGTATACTCCCTCTTTGTTTACCTTTTTGTAGGTACCCGTCGGATGTATTGGAGAATTCTAGTAGTTCAACTAGAATGTTACGAGTTTGCTTGAGCTTGGAGGAATGGCTTGTAGCCTTTGGACTTAGGTAGGAGATTGGTAAAATCCCTGGGATTATGCTCGTGATATTGGGTTGAGTAATTAAGTCAAAACCTGACGTTTTGTGTATTTGGGTCGGAATTGCCACTTTAATTTTAACGGGTCATTATGTCTCAAATGGTTGGATTGGTATAAGTTGTCGTTTAAAATTGTTGTATTATGTATTTTGCTTAATTTATGATCAGATCTGGAATTCGTAAGATTTGTGTTTGCGAAAATTGATTGAAATTGGTTTTGGGTTTTAAATAAAATAGCATCATCAGTTTCTTTGCTAAGGCGCGTCGCACAGGTCCCTTGCCTTAAAAGAATGTGTTGTTTTTCGTGTAAACAGTATTGGGTCATTTCAAGTGGTATCAGGGCATGGTCTAAGGGATCTAGGTTACTTTGAGAAAGGTTCCTAGACTTAGACTTGATGGTGTGAAATTGTGTGCGTGACTTATAGAAACACGGGTCAGATTGATGATAGTTAGAGCCTTAGTGTAGGTACGCTAACTGGGACTTGAGGATATGTGGGGCCTTAATTGGTGCTTGCTCTTGTGCCTTAGATAGATAGTCGCTTAAAGTAAGTAGGTTGACTAGGAGGTTGCTTTCAATGATAAATCCTTAAGTAGTAGGATGGCATGAGGATGTGATATATGTGCATGTATTATTATATTGTAATTTATATCTATTTGGTGTGGTGTCATAGGGACGACTCTATTTGAGAGATTCTGTTACTTGGCTGTTTTGAATGATGAAGTTCACCGTAAAGACTTTGATCATTCGGGTGTACTAGGAGTTGTCGCCTGTTTTGGTTTGTGTGAATGTCGCACTAGGCCGGGTAAAGTACTTGATATGGACACGTGGAAGTGGTAAGGTACGAAATTATATTAATGCTTGATCACCATTATTAGAATCGTGTATCTTGGCACCAAACATGGCATGTCGAGTACCACATGGATGAACGTGACATGGTTGGGATAGGTTCGGGGACGACTTAGTAATCATGTTTTGGTTCCTAGGTTATGGTAGTCTCGGGTGATGTGCTCGTTGTGCTCGATAGTCGAGGAGTGTTACGATATATATGGCTAGTTAAGGTGAGTAGGTGGACTCGCGAGTTTAACGCGTGCGTGGTCACCCAAAGTAGTGGGTGTACTATTGAGATTGACTATGGTGTAATATCTACCATAACTAGGAGAATCCACGTGAGGGTGCGACAGAGACTTGGATCCCGGTCTGGGATGCAATAGGTCTTTTGAGTGCGTTATGTATTAGTACTCTATTGAATACGGATTTAGTGAATCCGATAGTGATTTTGGTTGTAGGTCATCTTTGATGATCTACTGAAGTGTGCTTGGGTCGATAAACTCGCGTGATTGAGACCCTTATGATGATGGTTCGTGTTAGTTGTTTGTGGAATTAGGGTAAGTTCCTTATTGAATTTTTCTCGTATTGATGGTTGTAACGGTGTGCAGTGGAGTCTAAGCCTCGGTGTTTCCAAGCAATTCCCTAGTGTGTTGTAAAGGGTTTAGCTAGGCTATATTGCATAGCTTAGTTGAGTTCGTCGTGACCTGTGTTCGCTAGGAAGATTGGTGGGCTAGTGGACCGTAGGGTTCTTCGGGTAGTATGACCTCGGGTCATATAGTTGTGTATTGGATGACATCGAATGTATGGAACCCAAAGGACCGAGATTTTAAACCTTGGTAGAGGGTAGTGGGAGTCTGTTTGACACTGCGACATATGCCTTTTTATAACTGTTAGTGTAATGATGGACTCCGATGAGGGTGCAGACAAGTGGTGCATAGGGTACCGGCGAGAGACCCTTGGGGTGCAACGGTGATGTCAATGGAAAATTGTCAGGCGACCGAGATTCAACGATTGCGAAAGTGAGTTTGAGAGGGTTGTCGTTCATACTTCATGTGGATTGAAGTAGGGTAATGAACTTTATTGTCAATCACTTTGCACAACCCCGAGGCGATGATGAAGTGTGTGTGTTTGATGAGCTTACGAGACGGGTGAATTCCATTTATCCTAACAGCTCGGTTGGTGGAATGATTGGTGAGACGATTATGGATATAAGTGTCTGTTAGGTCAAGGTTTATGATGACATGTTGTTAATGTGGACGACAGATTCATTGAGTCAGATGTAACACCCCGTTTTTCAGTTACGCGTTATTTCGAACGTCATTCGAAATACGAGGCATGTAAGCGTATATTTGGATCCCAAATAAAGTGGGAGTTGAGGTTCTAAAACTTTACCATTGGATAGTAAATCTCATTACGTTTCCAACGATATTTTATTCATCAAAAACGGAGCTACGGTTTGAAAGTTACGACCAAAACAAGTTCCAGTTTATGTCTCTGTTCATTGGGACGCCGTCCAGCCATTTTGGACGCCGTACAAATGGCCTGACGGGCCAGCTGTGATATTTTGAAGTTTTTAAAAGAGGGTATTTGGGTCTTTTCACTTGGGGGTCGTTTGGGCCATCAAAACTGATCCAAATTCATTCTTATCCCCATTTCTGCCTTCCCAAACACTCTCATCCATTCCTAGAGAGAGCGGGACCATTTTAGAGAGAGAGTTGGTTTGGTGAAGAAGAAGGGTGAATCGGGTCAAGTCGCGAGTGTTAATGTTGTTCACCTCATTCACGGCTACGTTGTGGTAGTGTTGGTAAGTTCTAAATCCGAATTTCATTGTTAAGATTATTGTTTGAGTTGAAGTTTGTGCTAGTTAGAGTTATAACCCACTTATTGTGAAATTTGGGGGTTTTTGGGTAAGATTCATGTAAGTAAACCCGAATTGGTGACTTAGGGTATTGGTTGATGAAATTGTAAGTTTGGATCTTGCATGTGTTGGTTAAACATAGAACACTTGTGTACTAGTGATTTTGGTGTGTGTTGACTTGATTTTGGGTGTAAAACCTAATTTGGGTCAAATGGGTATTTTGGGTCAAGTAAGCTTGATTCGGTGTCAAATTAAGTTTTGAGTCAAGTTTTGGTAAATCAAGTATGTAAATACTTGATTTAGGTGTTAGTTAGTGATTAAATATGTTTTTGGGACTTATGTCAAAATGAGTTGACTTTGATTGGGTCAAAATTGATGATGACACGAACTTGGATTAAATGGGTGTTAAAACACTTTTGTTAAGTGTTAAACGACATTTGATATGATTACTACCTAAGTAGTAATTTAGTGTTAAGACCTAGGGTGGTTTAAATGGTGACAAGTATAAACGAGGTTAAATTGTACTTGTTTGAATGGGTCGGAATTACCACCCGTAGTGGTAATTGGTGAAGTCCATTTTATGTGACTAAATGGGTAGGTCATTGTGTTAGATAGAAACACTCGGTTAAGGGTGTTGGCGTCGAATTCTCTTTTAGAGAATGTATGTTGATTGTGTGTATATCTATATGCGTATTATAGGTAAAGCTTGCTCGGTTGCGTTTGGATGTGAATTACATACATGACTTGTGCGGTCAATCCAAGGTGAGTGGAATAATTATATGTATATGTATATAATGTATTTATTTGTATGCTATGGTATGAACCAAAGAGCCGGTAGTGCCATAGTATGTGTGAGCGTTCTATGATGTGAACCAAAGAACCGGTAGCGTCATAGTACGTGTGTTGTAGTGTGAACCAAAGAGCCGGTAGCACTACGACACGAGTTGTTAGAGTGTGAACCAAAGAGCCGGTAGCACTTTAGCGCGAGTATGACTCGGGTTGTGATGTGAACCAAAGAGCCGGTAGCATCATAACCGATGCGTATGGTGTAAACCAAAGAGCCGGTAGCACCATAACGCGAGTATGGTTAACCATATTGTGTGTGTGTTGTTTATTTAGCATTCAATATTGTGATGGATATATGCTATTGGTTATGCTAGCTTGTGGTATGAGAGATTATTAGCTTTATACTTGCGATGGTATGCTAATTAGATTGCTAGCATGTATGTGGTATTTGTGTAAGTGTTTGTAAGTAAGTAGATTATATATGTATATGTATAATTATTGCATTCACTAAGCATTAGCTTACCCCTCTCGTTATTTACCTTTTTTACAGGTATTGTTATCACACCCCCAGTTAGGGCCTGGGCGAAATGTGACTTAATATCAAAATATACCAACATATTATAATAACGAGAACAATACTAAATGAGAAAGTAAAACTTTATGGAGTACGCAGCGGAAAATGAAATGTCGTTACAAAGGAGTAAAGTAAAGGTTTAAATGCAATAGTAATAAATGCAATAATCTCTTGATCCTATGTCCAAGTAGCATCACATAAGCAGTAGATAAGTAAGCTTGAATCAAACAGCACCTGAGACAAAACATGCTAAAGTGTCAACCAAAAGGTTGAGTGAAGTTCATAGGTTTAACAAAAGTTTGACCATTGTTTTAGACCACAAGATTTAGTTTGTAAAGTTGATCTCCCGCAGGATCAAAAACTTATGCCAAAGCATGATATTAGACTAAATGTTCAAGTTTGCCCCATGACAAGTTGTGTCTGTCCCTGTCGGTTTAATTTCATTATCAAGTAATACAAAGACTTAGTCAAATGTATCGGGGACGTTACTCCCGATAGGCCTACCCCCAATAATTAAGCATGAAGCAGCATATAAAAATATCACTGTAGGGACTTAGTCGGACATAGCCGAGTATAGCATAGTTTAACAGTTTTGTACTTGTGTCTAAATTGTAAAAAATAAAAACAGCATGTGTCTCACCCCAAGTAAAGTAAGTAAGTTTGCTAACAATAAAGAGGGGCTATGAATTCACCTTAAATAGCAGTTGAAGTATTCCACGCAAGAAGGAAAGTAAACGTTAGATTAGTTAATGTCTAACTGACATAAAGTATGTTTATTAATAGAGCAACTATATTGACAGTGACGGTTTTGGAGAATAGTTCCTATTTCTCAAAAGTTTCTATTTTTGGAAACTTACAATTTATGGAAAGCTTTCACTTATAGTAAGCTTCTAGTTTAAAAATGTTCGTGTTATAATTCTTAACAAAGATGTTGTACAATCTCGCCCAAACTTCGTTGCTAACATGCAAGTCACTCGAATGATAAATTGTTACCGAGTGGCCCAGGATCTCTTGACCAGAATCTACGTCTTGGCATTCAAGATCCACAAGCGTCCCATAATGGTAACAAGGATCACCCTAGGCCACAAGTAGCGGTGATGTTTGTAGTCTTTGTACGCTATCTTTAATTATAACCTTCACGTTAGGTGCGTATATATATATATATATATATATTCATTAATTCGATTTTAATTATAATTCCTATAAATATTAATTCATAAAAATACTTTTATAATTTTTAGTAACACATATTACTAATTATAACATGTTATTTATTTTATTTTTAATTGCATATAATTTATAACATTATTTACATGTTTTGGTAAAAAAATAATAAACCAAAGTAAAAAGTAAAAAGTAAAAATTAAAAAGTAAAAAGTAAAGAGTAAAAAAAAGAATACTTACTAGTAGTAATTCTTCAAAGAGAGAATAAGAGAAATTTTGGTGTGAGTTTGAATGAGAAATGAGGGGTATTTATACTGGAAAAAATTAGGTAAAAAGAATAAAATAATTAAAAGAAAAAGAAATATTTTAATTTTTAATGGCATTTTAAAATTCAAAAGTATTAAATGTTAGGTCATGGGATAATGCACAAAATAAAATAATAAAAGTAGTTTTTCCATTATAATTTTTTAATTAAAAAGTAATTTATTTATTTATTTATTTATTTTTTTTAATTAATTTATTTTAAGGATTTTTTTTATATATAAATAAACAAATTGATTTAGTGCTTTTTCAAGAATATTTGTCAAATACAAATTTTGCATAAAAATAATAAATAATTCGGTATTTTGTATTTTTAATAATAATTATGATTTTAATTATTAAACTATAGTTTTAGTAAGTTTGTAAATATTATTACATTTATATATAATTGGATTTATTATATAGTTAAATATATAATACATTAACTAAATAATAAAAGTGATACAAAGTTTATATACTTAGTTAAATTATGTCAAATTATATAAATTAATAATATATTATTTATTTAAGCGTACATTGTTGACTAAAAATTACTATTCGGTCATATATTTAATTGTATATAACAACCCTTAATACATATAGTCAGGCAGATAACCCTAGGGTTAATTCACTAAATTTAGAAGTCAAAAAGTGAGGGTTGTTATAGTACCTCCCCGTTAATAAAAACTTCGTCCCGAAGTTTTAGGTAGACTTCTTGGATGCATCAGCGGTTGAGAAGAGATGGGGATATTTCTGTTTCATTTGGTCTTCACGTTCCCAGATATACTCGGGGCCACGTCGTGAATTCCAACGGATCTTAACAATAGGTATGGTGCTTTGTTTTAAGCGTTTAGCAGATCGGTCCATGACTTCTACGGGTTCCTCTATGAAGTGCATTTTATCATTAATGCGAATGTCATCCAAAGGAATAAGTGGAGTGTCATCAGCAATACACCGTTTAAGATTTGAGACATGAAACACATCATGTACTTGACTGAGTTCGGTTGGTAGTTCTAATCGATATGCCACGGGACCAATTCTTTCAGTGATTGTGAAAGGTCCAACATATCGTGGACTGAGTTTACTTCGTTTACCGAAACGGACAACACCTTTCCAAGGAGATACTTTCAACATGACTTTATCTCCAACTTGGTATTCGATGTCCTTTCGTTTCTTATTGGCATAACTCTTCTGTCGGCTACGGGCAGTTTCTAAATGTTGCTTGATTTGAACGATCTTTTCGGTAGTTTCATGAATAATTTCAGGACCAGTTAAATGTCTGTCCTCAAGTTCATCCCAACACAGAGGGGATCTACACTTCCGTCCATATAGAGCTTCAAAATGTGCAGCTTTAATGCTAGAGTGATAATTGTTGTTATAAGAAAATTCAACCAAAGGCAGATGTCTATCCCAGCCTTTGCCGAAGTCGATAACACAAGCACGAAGCATATCTTCCAATGTTTGAATGGTTCGCTCACCTTGACCATCGGTTTGCGGATGATAAGCAGTACTCATGTCGAGTTGAGTTCCAAGAGCAGTTTTTCAGGATTTCCAGAATCTGGAAGTGAATCTACTGTCGCGATCGGATATGATTGATATAGGAACACCATGACGAGAGACAATTTCTTTGTTATACATTTGTGACAATATCTCCATCTTTTCGGTCTCCTTGATCGGTAAGAAATGAGCAGATTTAGTAAGATGATCTACTATGACCCATATAGTATCATTTCCACTAGAAGTCTTGGGCAATTTAGTAATAAAGTCCATAGCGATACATTCCCACTTCCACTGCGGAATATCGGGTTGTGTCAATAGACAAGAAGGCTTTTGATGTTCAGCCTTGACTTTCAAACAAGTGAGACACTTACTAACATAAGTAGCAATGTCGGTTTTCATGTTAGGCCACCAGTAGAATTCCTTCACATCGTGGTACATCTTACTGGAACCCGGATGAATAGAATACCTAGTCTTATGCACTTCATCCAAGACTAATTCACGGAGATTACCGAAGCGAGGAACCCAAATTCTGTTGCCAAAGTACCGTGTACCCTTAGCTTTCACTTGGATTTGGTTCTCGAAACCGATAGGTCCTTCACCTTCGATAAGTGTTGGTTTAATAGCTTCCAGTTGAGCTTCGCAAATTCATGATATAAGATTTGATTTGATTTTCAGGTTTAAGGCACGAACACGTTTAACATCGTCTTTTCGACTAAGGGCATCAGCAACTACATTTGCCTTGCCAGGATGATATTCCATCTTACAGTCATAATCGTTCAATAACTCGAGCCATCGGCTTTGCCTCATATTCAGCTGTTTTTGATCAAAGATGTGTCGAAGACTTTTATGGTCAGTTTACACCGTAACCTGGGTACCATATAGATAATATCTCCATATCTTTAATGCAAATACCACGACACCTAACTCAAGGTCATGTGTGGTATAGTTCTCCTCGTGTTTCTTCAAATGTATGGATGCGTAGGCAATAACCTTTTCACGTTGCCTTAAAACGCAACCAAAGCCTTGCTTTGGGGCATCGCAATAAACAACAAAATCGTCAGTACCTTCAGGTAAAGATAGAATCGGGGCTGTGGTCAACTTCTCATTTAGAATCTTGAAAGCAGATTCCTGTTCTTCGGACCACTCAAATTTTTTCCCTTTTTGTGTTAGCTTCGTAAGAGGTTTAGCAAGAAGTGAAAAATCCTTTATAAATCTCCGATAGTAACCGGCAAGTCCCAAAAATTGGCGAATATGCTTTGCAGTCTTTGGTATCTCCCAGTTCTGAATAGCAGTGATTTTAGTAGGATCAACATG
This sequence comes from Rutidosis leptorrhynchoides, assembly GCF_046630445.1. Lineage (NCBI taxonomy): Eukaryota > Viridiplantae > Streptophyta > Magnoliopsida > Asterales > Asteraceae > Rutidosis > Rutidosis leptorrhynchoides. Next base: position 175,695,703 of record NC_092339.1, read on the forward strand.
TATTCCTCTTCTATCAACAACATGTCCAAGGAATTGTACAGTTTTGAGCCAAAAGTCGCACTTAGAGAATTTAGCATAAAGTTGTTCCTTTCGTAAGAGTTCAAGAATCATACGAAAATGTTGCTCATGTTCTTTCTCACTCTTGGAATAGATCAAGATGTCATCAATGAATACAATGACGAATTTATCGAGATAGGGTTTGTAAACACGGTTCATAAGATCTATGAACACAGCAGGAGAATTGGTCAAACCAAAAGGCATGACACAGAATTCATAGTGCCCATAACGAGTGCGAAAAGCAGTCTTAGGAATATCGGATTCCTTGACTCTAAGTTGGTGATATCCGGACCTCAAATCAATATTTGAATAAACACTTGACCCTTAAAGTTGGTCGAATAGATCATCAATACGTGGCAACGGATAACGATTCTTGATAGTAAGCTTGTTAAGTTCGCGATAATCAATGCACATCCTTAACGTACCATCCTTATTTTTAACAAATAGAATAGGAGCTCCCCATTGGGACGAACTTGGACGAATGAAACCTTTATCCAATAGTTCTTGGAGCTGGTTGGAAAGTTCCTTCATTTTGGAAGGTGCTAAACGGTATGGTGCTTTAGCAATAGGAGCAGCACCGGGAGCTAAATCAATTTGAAATTCAACTTGTCGAGGAGGTGGAAGACCAGGAAGATCTTCGGGAAACACATCGGGAAAGTCTTTAACCACTGGTACATCTTCAATACGCTTCTCTTTTGATTCAATCATCTTAACGTAAGCAAGAATAGCTGGATAACCTTTCATAAGGTATTTGCGAGTTTTAATACAGGAGATGATGTTGAGATTGGAACCACTCTTTTCACCTTGGATGATGAGAGTCTCTCCATTTCCCAATGGAACATGAACAATTTTATCGTAACACATGATAGTAGCATGTGATGGACGAAACCAATCCATTCTGACTACAACGTCAAAACTTCCGAGTTCGACCGGCAAAAGGTCTATTTTAAATTCCTTATCGGCTAAGATTAAGTTGCAGTTTTTATAGACTTTATCGACTTGCATGATCTTTCCATTGGCTACTTCTACTAATCATTTAGTTTCTAAGGGTTGAGGCTTTTCAGTAAATAGGGTACAAAAATCACTAGACACATAACTTCGGTCGGCACCAGTATCGAATAAAATAATTGCATAACAATTATTGACAAGATACATACCCGTGATGACCTCATCCTCATCCCGAGCTTCAGCAGCAGTAATAACAAATGCACGACCCTTTGCAGCAATGGTATTGGCTCCAGTAGCGGGAGTATCTTTCTTCTTAGGGCAATTTGGACTAATGTGTCCCTTTTCCCCACAAGTATAGCATGTAGGAGGAGCTTTGGCCGGAACAATCACCTTATCCTTTGGAGGAGTTTTACACGTCTTAGCAACGTGTCCCACTTTCTTACATAATGCACAGACCGCAGTGCAATTCCCCGGGTGATGCCTCTCACAACGAATACAGAAAGGATAAGTACCTTTATAATTCGACCTTGTGTTATCCGCAGGCTTCTTATTATCATTCTGAGCCGAACCTTGAGATGGCTCAAACTTCTTTTTACCATCATTACCCTTGGTTTCTACCTGCTTATTAGCCGACGCTCTTCTTCTCTTGGCTAACATCAGATTTTGTGCCATGAGGATCACATCATCCAGAGTAACCTTCTCAGCAGCAATAACATTCCCTTATACATCCTCGAGAAGACCTTCAATATACCGCTCAATCTTCCTAGCTTCAGTAGGAAACATCTCAGGACATAGAGTAGAAAGGTCCAGATAATGGTTAGTGTAGTTCTCAATGTTAGTACCCTTGAACTTGAGTTCCCAGAACTCAGCTTCAAGTTTCTAAACTTGACTCCTTGGGCAGAATTTGTTGACCATCATGCTTTTGAGTTCATCCCATGGAATTGCATTAGCATTATCAATTCCTACGAACTTGGCATGAGCAGTCCACCAAGTTAAAGCATTACCACCCAATGAGCTAGTGGCATACTTCACTCGATCTTCATCACCACAGTTGCAAATACGAAAAATGGATTCCATCTTTTCGAACCAATGAACTAGTTCGACAGCTTCTTCAGTTCCCTTAAATGCAGGAGGATGACAGTTTGAAAAATCCTTGTAGGAACAAGGTTTCGGTTGAGTATTAACATGATTAGCTTGGGCGTTGCCTTGGACGGCATCGAGTAACTGTTGTTAACGGTAGGTGCAGCTGAACGAACCATGATGTCACTATATAAAAGTGAACATATGTTTGATAAGTTTAATAAGTTATAAGTTTGAGCAATCACAAGTATGAATAAAGTATTGATATCGCATGATATTAATAAAACACTTTATATTATTAGAACGAGGCACGAAATAAGCCTTTATTACGCGATTCGAAAATAGAAATAGTTTAAGGCATAGCCTTTACATAGACAAGGAATTGGAAAAATAATCTAGGAAATATTAAGATTGAAGTAATCTTCATATTTCTTCTTCTCATCCTCCACCTTCTTCATAAACTCATCAACTTTCTCGTTCCTCGCCTTTTTCTTCTCATAAAGATACTCGAGGTTATCGTAGAGGTTGGTAATGCGGCTGTTGACTGCGTTGTTATCGTACCCCTTTAGAGTAAGCTGCTTATTGACTCGATTTCTTTCCATATCCAACCAGAAATCAACATTCTTCTTGAGATGAGCAAGTGATTGCTTTCCCCAATGGGTGTTACGTTCTTCCTCATACTTCACCAACTTTATCTCTTTCTTTAACCCCGCGTTTACCTCCAAGAGTTTCTTAATTTCGAGATCCTTCTCATCCATACGAACCTCCATTATCGCCACGTGGCGAAGCAAACCTTCCAAGTTTCTCTCGATATCTTTTCGTAGGCTCATGATCTCATACTTAGCAGCATCATCATAAGAAGAAGATCAAACTCTTTTCCTTGACGAACTAGTTTCCTCAGGACGTTTCCCCTTGTATTTAGTTTTCGAGGTCGGGTAGTGATCGGGAGAATTAGGTAAAGTATCCGGACTATAGTTTGGTGAACGAGGACCACCAAAGCCATAAGGTGCACTTTGGGCTGGTCTTTCAGTGGAAGACCCTTTAGTATCTTCTTCGGTCGGCTTAAAAAGAGTCATTTTGTTCGTTTGATGAAAATTAGACATCCTAACATTAGGAAAGATACTTTAATTAGCATTTTAAGCCAAGATTATCAAAGCAAGGTTGTTAAGATTATAAGGTAATCCTAAGTGCTTTAAGTCTAAGGCAGGAAAGGTTATAGTTTCCTAGATTGCTAAGGCACCCTAGCTAACACATAAGGCACACACAAAAATGCAATCCTAGTTCTCTATAACAGCCTGGTTATGCTCTGATACCAATCTATCACAACCCCAGTTAGGGCCTGGGCGAAATGTGACTTAATATCAAAATATACCAACATATTATAATAACGAGAACAATACTAAATGAGAAAGTTAAACTTTATGGAGTACGCAGCGGAAAATAAAATGTCGTTACAAAGGAGTAAAGTAAAGGTTTAAATGCAATAGTAATAAATGCGATAATCTCTTGATCCTATGTCCAAGTAGCATCACATAAGCAGTAGATAAGTAAGCTTGAATCAAACAGCACCTAAGACAAAACATGCTAAAGTGTCAAACAAAAGGTTGAGTGAAGTTCATAGGTTTAACAAAAGTTTGACCATTGTTTTAGACCACAAGATTTAGTTTGTAAATTTGATCTCCCGCAGGATCAAAAAGTTATGCCAAAGCGTGATATTTAGACTAAACGTTCAAGTTTGCCCCATGACAAGTTGTGTCTGTCCTTGTCGGTTTAATTTCATTATCAAGTAATACAAAGACTTAGTCAAATGTATCGGGGACGTTACTCCCGATAGGCCTACCCCCAATAATTAAGCATGCAACAGCAATTAAAAATATCACTGTAGGGACTTAGTCGGACATAGCCAGGTATAGCAAAGTTTAACAGTTTGGTACTTGTGTCTAAATTGTAAAAAGTAAAAACAGCATGTGTCTCACCCCAAGTAAAGTAATTAAGTTTGCTAGCAATAAAGAGGGGCTATGAATTAACCTTAAATAGCAGTTGAAGTATTCCACGCAAGAAGTAAAGTAAAGCAAGTAAGTGATCTGGATATCAACCTAGAGGTATAACGTTAGATTAGTTAATGTGTAACTGACATAAAGTATGTTTATTAATATAGCAACTATATTGACAGTGACGGTTTTGGAGAATAGTTCCTATTTCTCAAAAGTTTCTATTTTTGGAAACTTACTATTTATGGAAAGCTTCCACTTATAGTAAGCTTCCAGTTTAAAAATGTTCGGGTTATAATTCTTAACAAAGATGTTGTACAATCTCGCCCAAACTTCGTTGCTAACATGCAAGTCACTCGAATGTTCTATTGTTACCGAGTGGCCCAGGATCTCTTGACCAGAATCTAAGTCTTGGCATTCGAGATCCACAAGCGTCCCATAATGGTAACAAGTATCACCCTAGGCCACAAGTAGCGGTGATGTTTGTAGTCTTTGTACGCTATCTTTAATTATAACCTTCACGTTAGGTGCGTATATACATATATATTCATTAATTCGATTTTAATTATAATTCCTATATATATTAATTCATAAAAATACTTTTATAATTTTTAGTAACATATATTACTAATTATAACAAGTTATTTATTTTATTTTAATTGCATATAATTTATAACATTATTTACATGTTTTGGTAAAAAAAATAATAAACCGAAGTAAAAAGTAAAAAGTAAAAAGTAAAAAGTAAAAAGTAAAGAGTAAGAAAAGAATACTTACTAGTAGTAATTCTTCAAAGAGAGAATGAGAGAAATTTTGGTTTGAATTTGAATGAGAAATGAGGGGTATTTATACGTGAAAAAATTAGATAAAAAGAATAAAATAATTAAAAGAAAAAGAAATATTTTAATTTTTAATGGGATTTTAAAATTCAAAAGTATTAAATGTTAGGTCATGTAATAATGCACAAAATAAAATAATAAAAGTAGTTTTTCCATTATAATTTTTTAATTAAAAAGTAATTTATTTATTTATTTATTTATTTATTTTAATTAATTTATCTTAAGGATTTTTTTTATATATAAATAAACAAATTGATTTAGTGCTTTTCCAAGAATATTTGTCAATATTTTTTTAATTAATAAATACAAATTTTGAATAAAAATAATAAATAATTCGGTATTTTGTATTTTTAATAATAATTATGATTTTAATTATTAAACTATAGTTTTAGTAAGTTTGTAAATATTATTACATTTATATATAATTGGATTTATTATATAGTTAAATATATAATACATTAACTAAATAATAAAAGTGATACAAAGTTTATATACTTAGTTAAATTATGTCAAATTATATAAATTAATAATATATTATTTATTTAAGCGTACATTGTTGACTAAAAATTACTATTCGGTCAATATTTAATTGTATATAACAACCCTTAATACATACAGTCAGGCAGATAACCCTAGGGTTAATTCACTAAATTTAGAAGTCGAAAAGTGAGGGTTGTTATAATTGTGGTTTGAAGCTAGCTAGTTTGTTAAACTAGATACATAGTAGCGTTTGGGCTCGATGGGGTAGCTTTTGGATATTGAACGTGGATTGGGGATTTGGTAGTCCCCGGGATTGTGCTCTTGGTATCGGGTTGGGTTGTAGAGTCCTAATCCGTCTAAAGAGATAAATGGATCGAAGTCACTACATTATTTATAAAACGGGTCATTGTGGGCCCGGTGTTATAAAACTTATTTTCATTGTGGAAATCTCTTAGTTTTACTTAATATGATGTGTTTTGAAAGTTGTTTCGTCTAAAAGTGTCGAGAAGCGGCTTTTTCGCTCGTGTGAATTTGAAAAACTGATCAGGAACTTTTAGTTCATTTGGATGCCGTCCCAAGGGCTTGGACACCGTCCAGTCCTTCAGAGCTGGACGCCGTCCAGATAACTGGACGCAGTCCAGATGTACTGTCATAGAAATTTTTTTTAGGCCGTGTTTTTGGTAAAACGGAGTCGAGTCGTTACAAGTGGTATCAGAGCATAGTCTAAGGGAATTAGGTGACCTTGGAATAGGTGCCTAGTCTTAGACTTATTGATGGTTATGCATTATTTGTGGGACTTGTAGGAATACAGGTCGGATTGAGATTTGTTAGTGCCTTAGAGTAGGTGACTAACTAGGACTTGTGTTTGTCCAAAGTGTGATTATGTGGGGCCTTATTTCACATGTAAATTAGTGCCTTATATAGCTAGTGCCTAATGTAAGTAGGCGAACTTGGACGTTGTTTCAGTGATAGTCACCTAGGTTGTAGGTTGACTTGTTGTTGTGGTGTACTTGTGTACGTTTATTACTATATTGTATATTGGTGTATATATACAGGTATCTATTGGTGCGGTGTCCTAGGGACGAATCTACTGGAGAGATCCGCATGTTTGTCGGTTTGAGTGATCAAGTTCGCTGTAAGGACTTTGGTCATTCGGGTACTAGGGGTTATCGCATGTTATTTTGTGTGAATGTTGCGTCAGTCCTGGTAAAGTACTTTGCGTGACCATGTGAAAATTGTAAGGTACGCATTTGTAATAGTGACCGATCACCATTATTACGAAAGTGTATCTTGACATCGAGCATGACATTATGAGTACCGAATGGAGGAAACGTGTCATGATTGGGTTAGATTCGGGATAAATAAGGAATCTTTTATTGGTTCCTAGGTTATAGTGGTCTCGGGTGATGTGCTTGTTGTCACATCGGATTCGTTGTGAGTCGAAAATTGTTACGGTGAATTCGATTAGTTAAGTGAGTGAGCCAACTCACGACTTCGGTGCATATTTAGTCACCCTACGTAGTGGGTGCATTTTGAGATCGTCATTGGTTGTAGTTACCCATCGTAACTAGGATGACCGATTAGTGTGTATGTGTGTGCGACAAGGACTTGAATCCCGTAATGGGATGTAGCAAGTTTAATGATTGTAGAACGGGGTTACACTCGGTAGAGTGTGTGGTTAGAGAATTATGTTAGGATTCTAATTGTGAGTCGCCTTGGAATTGGCGAATCGAGTAGTCTTAGGGTCATTAAACTCATGGGAGTGGGACCCGTACGACGGTAATTGCGTTAATGTGTTAGCGTGTTGTGGATTATAGAGTAACATTCCTAACGGAATATCCCTTGTATTGGTGGATGTGTCGATGTGCGAAAGGGTGTACGACTTGGTGTTTTCAAGCATCTCTTTAGTGTTAGATGAAAGGTTTCGCGAGGCTATATCGTTTGGCCTTGTGGAAATTGCGGGTAGCGTGTGATCGCTAGGAACTTTCGATAAGACAATAAACCATAAGGTTGTCGGGTAGGTATGACTTCGGCTCATTATTATAGAGAGATGGGTGACATCAGATGTATGGAACCTAAAGATTTAGATTCTAAAATTCAGTTGATAGTGGTGGGAGTTTGCATGACACTGCGTCAGGTGCCTCTTTATACCTGCTAGTGTAATGCTCAACTCCAGTAGTGGTGTGATCACCTTGTGCTTAGGGTGACCGTGAGATACCCTTGGGAGCATCGGAGATTATAATAGTGATCGACGGGTGATAGTAATTCGACGGTTGTGAAAGTCGAAGTTTAAGAGCATTGTGATGAATACTTCTTATGAAGTGACGGATGAGCGAATCTTGTTGCTCTTAAGAGATGGATGGGTAAAGACGACCGGTGAGCCGGTGATGTACTTAATCTTCGGTTAGGCCGAAGATTATGATGAATTGTTGATATTGCAGCTGACGCAATTATCATGTCGGATTGGTCACTCTTCACCATGAGAGTGAGTCATTGTTGATAAAGGTTCGTTGAGTGGAAGGTCGGGTGATCCCAATTGAGATGCACGACTGATTAAGCGGAGTGGCATATGCCTAGTCGTAGAGGCGTATGTGATACCTTAGTGGAGTTCGCTTTGCAAACGATTAAGGACTGTTAATAGTAATTATGGTATAAAGGTGCGATGTTATCGCGTGTACGTCACTTCAAGCGAATGTGTATGTCAGCTCTGAGAGCCCGAAGTGAATTCGTGGTGATTTGGAGTGGATGACCAGTGATGAGAATGGTCATGTGTTTTGTGGAATGCTAATTCCTCAGGATGTTATCATCTTGGCGGTGAGAATGTGGAGCCATATTTCTAAGTGGGGGAGTTTTTACTGCCTCCCAAGGAAGTTCCGGTGGTGTTATATATAGCGAAGTGTCGGAGTGTACTGTGCTAAGCCTTAATAGGTATTCGGAGTTCCTAACGAGGAAGAGTGGCGGGTTTTTGATGTCGACTCGAGATCGTGCATTATGATTGTGAGTTATTGTTTCAGGAATGTTATGCGTGAAGATTGTGATGATGGGATCGAAGGAAGTGTAAGACTTCCTATGTAAGGTGGTCGTATAGTACCAATGTGCAGTACGAGACCAAATGTGAATCTTGAGATCTCGGGGTGAGAGAATGAAGCCGTCATTGCGGGTGCTCTCATAGTGAAAAATTTGGGTTGTAATGAAACCAGATAGGATTATTAGATGGGAACGAGTTCGATATCGTGGCGAATGCTGTATTTTCCCTGTCGGTAAATGTGATCTTAGAAATTGTCAGTGGATCATTCCACTTTATGGACGATTGTGAGGCGGAGAGTGTCGGTTCTGACTGTCTCCCGTAGAGACACGCGGATGTTATTTGTTTGCGAGAGTGTGTACCTTAGTGATGTGACCGTAGGTTGCATTGAAATGTCGAGGCTATCCTTAACGGCCGGTTTATGTAGGAAGGTTCACCCGGCGTTGGTAAATATTCTGTGAGTCGTGTGGCGAATTGCGGAAATTTTGTGATGATAATTTGCCATTGACGGGATTCTAGTATACGATTAGTCTCCATGCTAGTACTAGGAAGCCGTCTTGTGTGGTTGTGTGGTAGGGTTTAGGGGAGGAACCCTGTGTCAAGTGTTGATGTTTTGCTCAGCACGTGGTGTATTATTGTCATCCCGGATTAATCCAGTGACGGATGGTCTTGTGCAGATCGATTGATTGAGTGATATGGCTACGAATGTAGCTTGTTGCGAGTTTTAGCCAAGAGAATTTGAAGGGATAATGATGTTTCCCGTATTTTCCTAAGTGGGAATTCTGAACGTTGAGTGTATGAGATACCGTTTGTTGCGGTAATGCGCGCTAGTGATTATTAGAGTGTGGTGAGATATTTGGGTTAATGGAAACCTTTTATGGACATCGATTTTGAAGGTATGTCAGAGGGCCTTTGAGTGTGGGTCTGGTTTGTTAAGTGACGGAGATCACGGGGACGTGATCCAATTTAAGTGGGAGAGAGTTGTAACACCCCGTTTTTCAGTTACGCATTATTTCGAATGTCATTCGAAATACGAGGCATGTAAGCGTATATTTGGATCCCAAATAAAGTAGGAGTTGAGGTTCTAAAACCTTACCATTGGATAGTAAATCTCATTACGTTTCCAACGATATTTGATTCATCAAAAACGGAGCTACGGTTTGAAAGTTACGACCAAAACAAGTTCCAGTTTATGTCTCAGTTCATTGGAATGCCGTCCAGCCATTTTGGACGCCGTCCAAATGGCCTGACGGGCCAGCTGTGATATTTTGAAGTTTTTAAAAGAGGGTATTTGGGTCTTTTCACTTGGGGGTCGTTTGGACCATCAAAACTGATCCAAATTCATTCTTATCCCCATTTCCACCTTCCCAAACACTCTCATTCATTCCTAGAGAGAGAGGGACCATTTTAGAGAGAGAGAGCTTGGTTTGGGGAAGAAGAAGGGTGAATCGGGTCGAGTCGCGAGTGTTAATGTTGTTCACCTCGTTCACGGCTAAGTTGTGGTAGTGTTGGTAAGTTCTAATTCCGAATTTCATTGTTAAGATTATTGTTTGAGTTAGAGTTTGTGCTAGTTAGAGTTATAACCCACTTATTGTGAAATTTTGGGGTTTTTGGGTAAGATTCATGTAAGTAAACCCGAATTGGTGACTTAGGGTTTTGGTTGATGAAATTGTGAGTTTGGATCTTGCATGTGTTGGTTAAACTTAGAACACTTGCGTACTAGTGATTTTAGTGTGTGTTGACTTGATTTTGGGTGTAAACCCTAATTTGGGTCAAATGGGTATTTTGGGTCAAGTAAGCTTGATTCGGTGTCAAATTAAGTTTTGAGTCAAGTTTTGGTAAATCAAGTATGTAAATACTTGATTTAGGTGTTAGTTAGTGATTAAAGATGTTTTTGGGACTTATGTCAAAATGGGTTGACTTTGATTGGGTCAAAATTGATGATGACACTAACTTGGATTAAATGGGTGTTAAAACACTTTTGTTAAGTGTTAAACGATGTTTGATATGATTAATACCTAAGTAGTAATTTAGTGTTATGACCTAGGGTGGTTTAAATGCTGACAAGTATAAACGAGGTTAAATTGTACTTGTTTGAATGGGTCAAAATTACCACCCGTAGTGGTAATTGGTGAAGTCCATTTTAGGTGACTAAATGGGTGGGTCGTTGTGTTAGATAGAAACACTCGGTTAAGGGTGTTGGCGTCGAATTCTCTTTTAGAGAATGTATGTTGATTGTGTGTATATCTATATGCGTATTATAGGTAAAGCTTGCTCGGTTGCGTTTGGATGTGAATTACATACATGACTTGTGCAGGCAATCCAAGGTGACTGGAATAATTATATGTATATGTATATAATGTATTTATTTTTATGCTATGGTATGAACCAAAGAGCCGGTAGTGCCATAGTATGTGCGAGCTTGCTATGATGTGAACCAAAGAGCCGGTAGCATCATAGTACGTGTGTTTTAGTGTGAACCAAAGAGCTGGTAGCACTACGGCACGAGTTGTTAGAGTGTTAACCAAAGAGCCGGTAGCACTTTAGCGCGAGTATGACTCAGGTTGTGATGTGAACCAAAGAGCCGGTAGCATCATAACCGATGCGTATGGTGTGAACCAAAGAGCCGATAGCACCATGACGCGAGTATGGTTAACCATATTGTGTGTGTGTTGTTTATTTAGCATTTAATATTGTGATGGATATATGCTATTGGTTATGCTAGCTTGTGGTATGGGAGATTATTAGCTTTATACTTGCGATGGTATGCTAATTAGATTGCTAGCATGTATGCGGTATTTGTGTAAGTGTTTGCAAGTAAGTAGATTATATATGTATATGTATAATTATTGCATTCACTAAGCGTTAGCTTACCCCTCTCGTTGTTTACCTTTTTTACAGGTATTGTGGTTTGAAGCTAGCTAGTTTGTTAAAGTAGATGCATAGTAGCGTTTGGGCTCGATGGGGTAGCTTTTGGATATTGAACGTGGATTGGGGATTTGGTAGTCCCCGGGATTGTGCTCTTGGTATCGGGTTGGGTTGTAGAGTCCTAATCCATCCAAAGAGATAAGTAGGTCGAAGTCGCTACATTATTTGTAAAACGGGTCATTGTGGGCCCGGTGTTGTAAAACTTATTTTCATTGTGGAAATCTCTTAGTTTTACTTAATATGATGTGTTGTGAAAGTTGTTTCGTCTAAAAGTGTCGGGAAGCGGGTTTTCCGCTCGTGTGAATTTGAAAAACTGATCAGGAACTTTTAGTTCATTTAGACACCGTCCCAAGGGCTTGGACGCCGTCTAGTCCTTCAGAGAGCTGGACGCCGTCCAGATGTACTGTCCCAGAAATTTTTTTTTTAGGGCGTGTTTTTGGTAAAACGGAGTTGGGTCGTTACATAAGATTGGTCACTCTCCTCCATGAGGGTGTGCAAAGGTCCGTTAGGGATTAACTGTTAATTGAGTGGAAGGTCGAGTGAGCTCGACTAACAGGTGGGACTGGTGGAGCGTGATGGCGTCTGCCTTGGTTTAAAGGTGTACGTAAGAATTTTGTGAGAGTCTACCTTATGAGGAAGACAAATGCGATTCACATTATTGAAGGCGTGACTTCATTATAAAGATAACGTCTAGGATAATTGTGTTAGATGACTTCAAGAGTTTGAAGTTGATTTCGGGAAATTGGTGTTTATTTGATCATCAATCATAATGATCATGTCTGTTGATGAACGATAAGTTCGCAGGATGTTACCGTCTTCGCGACTTGAGTCTGGTGCTAAATCCTAAGTGGGGGAGTTTCATTATTCCCCGAGTAAGTTTTGGTAGTGTGGTACGGTAAGAAATGTCAGAGAGCACCGTTCAAGACTTCAACAGGGATGTGAATTCCTAATGAGATAGAGTGAAGTGCTATAGACAAGGGACTCAAGGTCGGGCATTACGATCATCGAGTCATGATTCGAAGAGAGAGTGTGTGTGGGATCTTTTGTGATGACGGTTGAGTAAGGCTTAGTACTCATGAGAAGGGGGATCGGGAATCACCCAATGGTGGTATGAGGCCCAATGTGATCCCTTAGAATCCTAATGTAGAGGTGCGGGTATACCCTAAAGGGTGTATCCATAGCATAAATCCGGGAAACTGTGAATCTCAAATGGTGTTGGTGAGCATTTCTGAGTATGTGACGAGGGGGTTACCTCATTTCACTTGTTTGGGAAGTGTGATCTTGGGAAATCATCAGTGTATTATTCAACCTCGTGGACAACTGTGGGACATGGAGTGCCAGTTTCGAATGCTTCAATTTAGAAGTGCATGGTTGCGGCTTGATTTTCGGGAGTTGTTACCTTGTTTTGTGAGAACTTGATGTGTTGAAATGCCAAGGCCTTCCTAAATAGTTAGTCAAGGCAAAAGGCTCATCCGGCGTTGGTCAGCGTATTGTGGGGTGTGTGATGACGTGTGATGGTTGACGGGGTGAGAACTTGTTTTTGATGGAATTCTGGTACACGAAATAGTTTCCATACTAGTTCTAGAAAGCCGTTTGGTGTTTAAAGTGTTGGGGATCGAAAATAAACCCTGTGTAATGGGGTGATGAACTGGCGAGAGTGTTGCGTAGTGACGTTTTCCTGATATGATTTCGAGGATGAACAATCTGTTGTGAGTAAATGTAAGGGACTATTTGAAAGGACCCGTTCATATACATTATAAACGATTCACAATAGTTGATTACATCGCGAGGTATTTGACCTCTATATGAAACATTTTACAAACATTGCATTCGTTTTTAAAAGACAAACTTTCTTTACAATGAAAATTGACGGTATGCACACCATTTCATAATACATCCAACTATAATTGACTTAATAATAATCTTGATGAACTCAATGACTCGAATGCAACGTCTTTCAAAATATGCCATGAATGACTCCAAGTAATATCCTTAAAATGAGCTAATGTACAGCGGAAGATTTCTTTAATACCTGAGAATAAACATGCTTTAAAGTGTCAACCAAAAGGTTGGTGAGTTCATAGGTTTATCATAACAATCATTTCAATATATTAATAGACCACAAGATTTCCGTTTATAAATATATGTACACTCGCAAGTGTATAAAAGTATTCTATAAGTTGTAGGCACCTGGTAACAAGCCTTAACGTTCATGTTTTACCCTCTGAAGTACACCAGATCAGGTGTGTTTAAAATAGCCTCGAAGTACTAAAGCATCCCATAGTCGGGATGGGGTTTGTCAGGCCCAATAGATCTATCTTTAGGATTCGCGCCTACCGTACATAGATAAGTAGTTTAATGTTACCAAGCTAAGGGTATATTTCTGGTTTAAACCCACATAGAATTAGTTTTAGTACTTGTGCCAATTTCGTAAAACATTTATAAAACATCGCATGTATTCTCAGGCCAAAAATATATATTGCAAAAGCAATTAAAAAGGGAGCAAATGAAACTCACAATACTGTATTTTGTAGTAAAAATACATATGACGTCATTGATCAAGTGCAATGTTGGCCTTGGATTCACGAACGTATCAATATTGAGATTCAATATTGCAGGAAAAGTACGTAGACGCAACGGAGATGATAAACACTAGTTTGACTCACGAGCAATACTCCCGAACCATACCCATAACCTCCATAGTTTTAACCCATAATTTCCTTAGCTCTGTCCCGCTCGAAAAACAATTTCGAAATCACTCGGACAACACTCCGTCGTAATATTTTATGTATACTGATAATATCTTGAAATAATACAGAGTAAATATATATATGTAAATCGATTGAGAGAGTTTAGAGAAAATATTTTCAAGTTTCTATCAAATAATGAAACCTATTGAATTCTATTTATAATAGATTTTTGAATTATTAAAGTGAATTATCAAAGTATGAATTATTAAAGTGAATTATTAAAGTATGAATTATTAAAGTGAATTATTAAAGTATGAATTATTAAAGTATGAATTATTAAAGTGAATTATTAAAGTATGAATTATTAAAGTTAAGGTAAAGTAAAAATATAGCAAAGGTAAAGTTTAAGTATAGTAAAAGTATAAAACTATGTACGTATAATACGCGTATAAATATATATAATATTAATTTAAATCGTTATATATATTTAATAAAATAAAATATAAATATCGTTATCTTTATCATACTGGTTAAGTAATGAGTTGTTAGAAGTGGTTCTAGATATTTATAAAAGTTATATACGTTTTAATAATAAAGTTCTTTTTAAACTGAAAACGTTTTTGTACGTTTGAAACTAAATCAAATAAATATGATAATTTTGTTTTCCAAAACTAAATATATTTAAGAAGCATTTTGTTTAAATGTTAAAATAATGAAAATCGTTATATCATAAAACGTTTTAGAAAAGTAAAATTATATATTTTCATAATAGGTTTCAAGTTTTTAAATTACAGTCTGTTGGTGAAGCATGCGATAAAGTTCAAAGGTTAAATAAACGTATGAAATAATCGTAATGAAAAATGTCGAGTTACTTAACTTGTCGATATCCAACATCTAAGTTATTTACACTCCACGTTCTTACTTATAAATCACTTTACCATTTTCCGAATGTCGTCAAAAAGAATAGATTTCTTAAATCACAGTGGACCTTATAACACAGACCCGTAATCATATCACAATGTGTCTGATAAATCAATCATTTGATATTATCTTCTAATTCCATCGATAAACATATTGAAACAAATACATTCATGTAAAGTATTATACGTTTAATACTTTATTAATATTTTTAAGTTATAATATATATATATATATACATATATATACATATTTATTTATATATAACGGTTCATGAATCGTCTGAATTTGGTCGAGGTTTGAATGTATGAACACAATTTAAAATTCTTGAGATTTAACTTAACAAAATTTGCTTATCGTGTCGGAATAATATAAAGATAAAGTTTAAATTTGGTCGGAAATTTTCGAATCGTCACAGTACCTACCCTTAAAGAAATTTCGTCCCGAAATTTGAGTAAGGTCGTCATGGTTAACCATAAAACTGTTTTCATGACGAATATGAGTTGATAAATAGAGTTTCATCATTACTGAGTAATGTAGATAAAATGATTCGATTATGTGAAGCGTACGAGGGTAGCTGTCACAACAGTTTGAGATAGAAATTTAACTTTTAACGTAGTCACGGTGGATTTCTGGAATTCAAGGGATTTAAAGAAATCTTTAAAATCTGAATAAAATTTGATTCTTCGGAGATTAAGGAATAGGATCTTCTTTGGTTAAATGCGATAATCTGTTTTGATTGCTCTGTCGGATATTTCATTATAAATCCACCCTCTTTATTTCCTTTATATTTTGGAGTTCCATCCTTTTGTTTTCTCTTCTCGACTTTAAGTCAGCGAATAATGGTTCAGAATTCGTAAGTATGGAGTTTCGAATGAACATGACTAATGTTCTAAGGAAGAAATAATAATAGCACGATCTTGATTGGTTAAATTACCAGAATTCAAGAGAAAAGACAGAATTATCAAGAAATTATGTTCTTGATATGTTTAGAGATTAGATAGAATGTAAGAGTCGCGTAACATGGCACATGATAACGTTATGGTCTGTGAATCATCATGTTTCATTAGAAACTCAGCATGACTTACTGTAATATAATCACGTTGATCAAGTGTCATTATATTATACTAACTCATGCTTCAGTTCCCAACACTACTTCAAAACATTCATAATTTAAACTCGAAAGTTTATAGAATATAGAAACTAATAGTTTCTTATATGATGTAACACTGATAGCGCAAAGAGATAAATGACTTCAGATAATATTAGTTGTGAAAATATCTTCAGAAATATCGCGGATATTTATAATGAAAGATATGATAATATCTTAGAATTTCTAATATTGATGGATGATGATGAAGATTTGTCTGTAAAGGTTTAGAATAAAGAGTAAGGTATTCGTTAATGACTTTAGCAGGCACTGAATCATTTGGATTCTTTGAAGGCAGATTTAGTCTTTGTGATTTGTCCACAGCCTCCTTCATAGTCTGTTCAATCCGTTTTCCATTCCAAACCTTCTCTTTTTCTCAGCTTTACCACCTTACTATTCTTTGTCATTAAACTTTTTACTTCGTCAGCATTTCAAGAACTAGTTTGCAGTTCAAAATATTTTTCAGAACTTCACATTCAAAGTATGTAAGTCCAGGAGATAGACGTTTTACGTACACATATAACTGTTGGCGTAGACATGCTGTGAGATTTCAAAATACTGGTTACTGTTTTTCGATGATTCGTATGACAATTCTCGTTACAAGATGCGAATGAGTAAATGATGTGATTTCAATAAATATAATGATTTTTCGAAAAGTCAAAGATAATTGAAGTTGTTGGTAAGTTTATTGCTAAGGTGGCAAGATATGAAAGGTCCCCAGTAACGATGACGAAAGGGCAACGTATCTATCGAGGTTATAATAAGACTAGTCCGACTAAAAAGTCGAAGTTGACTTGCTGGAGCTGTGACAAAACTGTCTACTTTGAAAAGGAATTGAAAAGTCATTTTAGCTAATAAATGCCAAAGGGTCTGACACGGATACGCGTCGAACTATGACTTTGGCTTCGAGAGCTTTTTAGGTACATAAATGTGGGTAATATGTGGTTAGATCATCATCTCGATTGTTCATTGTTTGAAGTGTCTTCGAAAACTTCGGAGAGTTTGAACACAGTTTGTAATCGTTAATATACATATGATGTTCTAACACGGTTTTGAAGTCAAAGTATAGCTTTGAAAGATGTAGGAATCTAAGAGTGGTGTCTTCTGTTAAATCATGACTTGGATTTTGATTTGTCAAAATCAGAATGCGTAATCAAATTTGGGTGAGAATGGTTATTTTGATTTCTATACAAGAATGCATATTGTTGTGAGATTTTGGAAGTATAGTTGATGATTTGCTTAATCAGATTCGAAAAATGTAATATATTAATTGTGAATTTATATATATCTCGGGTATTACCTATCCGTTAAAAAAAAAATTCACAATTAATATTTTGTACAACAGAATTTTATTACAGTCTTTATGAAAATATATATGTGCATATTTTCTTCAGATGTAACATAGATTTAATGAGTTAATATTAAATTAAACTCATTTGATTTACGGCTGAAACTAGAACTGAATAATCCTTAAAGACTTTAGAAATTACATAACTTTTACGGAGTATTTATTCAATAAAATTGAAATTATGAATTAATACTTCGTTATTTGTTGGTGTTTCTAACCCTTGCACCATATTCTCTAAAGCCACTACTCGAGCGCGAAGCTCGTTGACTTCTTCTATTACACCGGGGTGATTGTCGGTTCGGACGAGCGGATAAATAAAATCTAGAATTTGATGTAGTATATAATCGTGACGAGATACTCTGAAAATGAGAGAGAAAATGGTGTTTCGGACCGGTTCGCCGGTAAGTGTTTCAGGTTCATCGTCAAGAGGGCAATGTGGTGGATGGAAGGGATCACCTTCTTCTTGTCTCCAATTATTGAGGAGGCTACGAACCTATCCCCAATTCATTCATAATAGATGATGGCTAATTGCTTGATCCATTCCGGTCACACTGCTTTCGGAGCTTGAGTGGGATTCCATATCGGAATTCCAGGGACTTGAACTAATGACGAATTCCATTTCGTTCGATTGAATAAAGAATTTTTCGATATGAAATGATTTTTCGGCTATCGGGTGGTATTCTAATTACATAGAATATCTATATATATAGCGCAAAAGATTTCGTAGATTACGGAGGAAATTACTGGATATGTCAGGCAAAGTTTACAGTAACAGATACGCTAAGATATGGATTAGCATATACGCTAAGATATGAATTTTGTCTATACACTATTCATGCAATCAATGCAGTAAGATGTGTCTAGACTAAGAATGATAAGCAGGCAATTTCCGACAAAAATGATAAGCAAAACTTTTGACATGCAGACACGGTCGAAGTCCAGGCTCATTAATGCATCCTAACGACTATCAGTTAGACACACTAATGCAGACCTGGTTCGTTAAGACCACCGCTCTGATACCAACTGAAAGGACCCGTTCATATACATTAAAAACGATTCACAATAGTTGATTACATCGCGAGGTATTTGACCTCTATATGATACATTTTACAAACATTGCATTCGTTTTTAAAAGACAAACTTTCTTTACAATGAAAATTGACGGTAAGCACACCATTTCATAATACATCCAACTATAATTGACTTAATAATAATCTTGATGAACTCAATGACTTGAATGCAACGTCTTTCAAAATATGCCATGAATGACTCCAAGTAATATCCTTAAAATGAGCTAATGCACAGCGGAAGATTTCTTTAATACCTGAGAATAAACATGCTTTAAAGTGTCAACCAAAAGGTTGGTGAGTTCATAGGTTTATCATAACAATCATTTCAATATATTAATAGACCACAAGATTTCCGTTTATAAATATATGTATACTCGCAAGTGTATAAAAGTATTCTATAAGTTGTAGGCACCCGGTAACAAGCCTTAACGTTCACATTTTACCCTCTGAAGTACACCAGATCAGGTGTGTTTAAAATAGCCTCGAAGTACTAAAGCATCCCATAGTCGGGATGGGGTTTGTCAGGCCCAATAGATCTATCTTTAGGATTCGCGCCTACCGTACATAGACAAGTAGTTTAATGTTACCAAGCTAAGGGTATATTTCTGGTTTAAACCCACATAGAATTAGTTTTAGTACTTGTGCCTATTTCGTAAAACATTTACAAAACATCGCATGTATTCTCAGCCCAAAAATATATATTGCAAAAGCAATTAAAAAGGGAGCAAATGAAACTCACAATACTGTATTTTGTAGTAAAAATACATATGACGTCATTGATCAAGTGCAATATTGGCCTTGGATTCACGAACGTATCAATATTGAGATTCAATATTGCAGGAAAAGTACGTAGACGCAACGGAGATGATAAACACTAGTTTGACTCACGAGCAATACTCCCGAACCATACCCATAACCTCCATAGTTTTAACCCATAATTTCCTTAGCTCTGTCCCGCTCGAAAAACAATTTCAAAATCACTCGGACAACACTCCGTCGTAATATTTTATGTATACTGATAATATCTTGAAATAATACGGAGTAAATATATATATGTAAATCGATTGAGAGAGTTTAGAGAAAATATTTTCAAGTTTCTATCAAATAATGAAACCTATTGAATTCTATTTATAATAGATTTTTGAATTATTAAAGTGAATTATTTAAGTATGAATTATTAAAGTGAATTATTAAAGTATGAATTATTAAAGTGAATTATTAAAGTATGAATTATTAAAGTGAATTATTAAAGTATAAATTATTAAAGTGAATTATTAAAGTATGAATTATTAAAGTGAATTATTAAGGTATGAATTATTAAAGTGAATTATTAAAGTATGAATTATTAAAGTGAATTATTAAAGTATGAATTATTAAAGTTATGGTAAAGTAAAAATATAGCAAAGGTAAAGTTTAAGTATAGTAAAAGTATAAAACTATGTACGTATAATACGCGTATAAATATATATAATATTAATTTAAATCGTTATATATATTTAATAAAATAAAATATAAATATCATTATCTTTATAATACTGGTTAAGTAATGAGTTGTTAGAAGTGGTTCTAGATATTTATAAAAGTTATATACGTTTTAATAATAAAGTTCTTTTTAAACTGAAAACGTTTTTGTACGTTTGAAACTAAATCAAATAAATATGATAATTTTGTTTTCCAAAACTAAATATATTTAAGAATCATTTTGTTTAAATGTTAAAATAATGGAAATCGTTATATCATAAAACGTTTTAGAAAAGTAAAATCATATATTTTCATAATAGGTTTCAAGTTTTTAAATTACAGTCTGTTGGTGAAGCATGCGATAAAGTTCAAAGGTTAAATAAACGTATGAAATAATCTTAATGAAAAATGTCGAGTTACTTAACTTGTCGATATCCAACATCTAAGTTATTTACACTCCACGTTCTTACTTATAAATCACTTTACCATTTTCCGAATGTCGTCAAAAAGAATAGATTTCTTAAATCACAGTGGACCTTATAACACAGACCCGTAATCATATCACAATGTATCTGATAAATCAATTATTTGATATTATCTTCTAATTCCATCGATAAACATATTGAAACAAATACATTCATGTAAAGTATTATACGTTTAATACTTTATTAATATTTTTAAGTTATAATATATATATATACATATATATACATATTTATTTATATATAACAGTTCGTGAATCGTCTGAATTTGGTCGAGGTTTGAATGTATGAACACAATTTAAAATTCTTGAGATTTAACTTAACAAAATTTGCTTATCGTGTCGGAATAATATAAAGATAAAGTTTAAATTTGGTCGGAAATTTTCGGATCGTCACACTGTTATTGCCCTGAGAATGATTGCACGGTGATATTTGAGATTTCACTGTGGAACGAATTGGTTTGAATATGGTCAAGGTCGATAAACTCTCATGCGAAGGCGCATGTGTGATCGGTCAAAATTGTAGGCATGAATCGTTGTATGATCGAGGTATAAGTCCTTCCCGATTTGGAAATAATGCGAGTCATAGTACTTGATTTAGTGGACTTAGTAGATCGCGATTAACGATGTAGTGCAAAAGGATACTTGTCGAGAGAAGTTTCCAAGAGCAATTAGGGAATACATGGTGTCTGCCATATTTCCAAAGCAGATGTTTCGTCATTGGAAGTACTACGTACTGTATTTCGTGGAGAGGCATGCGAGCGAGCAAGTGGGGGAGATTGTAACAAATTGAATTCTGAACCAGTGTTAAGGCGCGACGCACCTTAACTATGTGCAACGTGTAACAATGCGGCGCAAAAGGGGCTGTTTAATTGCTGAAAAATTTGGGGATTTAAGTGCACTTTTGCATGTGGCGGGTTACAACCCTAAAATATGATCTAAACCTCATTCATATCTCCATTTTAATCCTTCAAACTACATTTTAGAGAGATGAAGCACACCCTGGAGAGAGAAGGAGCTAGAGGAAGAAGAAGGTGTTAATTCTTCCCCAATTTGGTGTGTTGTTCTTGTGTTCTTGCAACTAGCTCAATTTTGGTGCTAAGGTAAACCCTAGATCCGATTTTCTTTACTTTGATTTTGATTTAGGGTTAGAGTTTGAGTTAGTGTTGGGTTTTTGTTAAGAAATTGGGGGTTTTAGTGTGTGATTTGGGTATGTAAACCCAAATATTATGGGTTTAGGGTTTGGTGATGAATTTGGGGAGATTAGTCATGATTAGTCAATATTATTGGTGGGTGTTTGAGTTGTTCATAAGAACATGTTTGTGAGTCAAGATTTGGTTTTAACTTTGATTTTGGGTCAAAACTAGTGTTCAACACATGTTTTGACAATTTAAGTACTTAAGTACTTGAAGTGGGTTGAGTAGTTTGTAGTTGGAAACATAATCACTAGCCATTAGTGATTATGGGTATTTTTGACTTGTGTCAAAATGGTTTTGTGCATTTGGGTCAAATTTGGAGTTGTGTGGTTTAGTGTTGGAAAAGTGGTTAGTGTATAACCACTATCTTGTTTGTAATCGTGGGGAATTGCATATGATGGTCTTTTGGGTCTAGTACAACTGTACAATATTTGTTAGATTGTACTTGTTTGTGCAGGTTAGAATTACCACCCGTAGTGGTAATTTAGTTGTGTCCATTTAAGTGTCTAAATGGGCGGGTTTTTGGCGAGCAGGTTGTAATCCCTCGGTTATGGGATTGTGCTGTCGGATTCTCTTATAGAGAATACGTTTTATGTGTTTCTATGCCTATGTGTATATAGCTGATTACTTGCTCGGATGTGATGATGACGATCGTGCTTATACGATATTGTTGCCAGAGATTCTAAGGTGAGTGGAGTATTTATAAGTGCATGTATATAAGTTGGTTGCTTGTGGGTGATGTGGCGAGTGAAATCCAGGCGTGAGGATTCACTCTTTGTCAGCCACTTGATGCAAAGTGGTAAGTATTATCCGTAAGGATGTCGGCCACGTTTGCGATTGTGACATGTGGTGAGTGCTATTTGTAAGAATTTACTTTTTGTTGACCACTTGTGGAAATGTGGTAAGTGTCACCTAACGGTTTCACTTTTTGTTGGCCACATTCGTACGTGGTAGTGCCATCCGGAAGGCGCTTTTATCGGCCACATACATGTGTTGGATAGTGTTATATCATTTGATGACTAGCACTATTGTGCATGGTTTACCATATTTGTGTGTTTGTAGTGTAGCATAATATATTGTAATTATATGCAATTGTGATGCTAGCTTGTATGCGAATTGTGTAAGTATGTGCAAGGAAGTAAGTTATGTACGTATGCATATAACTATTGCATTCACTAAGCATGTTGTTTACTCCCTCGTTGTTTAGCTTTTTATAGGTACCCGTCGGATATATTGGAGAATTCTAGTAGTTCAACTCGAATGCTAGGAGTTTGCTTGAGCTTGGCAGAATGGCTTGTAGCCTTGGACTTGGGTGGGGGATTGGTAAAATCCTCGGATCATGCTCGTGATATTAGGTTGGGTTATTGAGTCAAAACCTGACATTTTGTGTAATTGGGTCGGAATTGCCAGTTAAATTGTAACGGGTTGTTATGTCCCAAATGGTTGGATTGGTATAAGTTGTGGTTTAAAATTGTTATATTTTGTGTTTTGCTTAAATTATGATCAGATCTGGAAATTGTAAGACTTATGTTTGCGAAAAGTGATTGAAATTGGTTTTGGGATTTAAATCAAATAGCAGCATTAGTTTCTTTGTTAAGGCGCGTAGCGCAGGTCCCTTGTGTAGCGCGCAACATAGCGTATATTGAATCCCTAATGTGAAACAAGAAACTGGGCATCAGGTATAGTTATTGCGCGCGCCGCACATGTCTCACGCATGTCACGCAGTAAAGATGGCCTGGACCTTGACCTAAAAAAATGTGTCGTTTTTCGTGTAAATGGTATTGGATCGTTTACATAGCTTTTTTGCAGTTTGGTTTCCTTTAATCATTTTAAACACGTGATTAGGTAAGTTATAGCTATCATACTTTTGATTTTTGGGTCAAGTCCAACACGACGCTTATATTCATCCTGCCATTAACATGGAGGAAGAATGACCTCTCTTGCTTCAATAGCTGGAGATTCTGCTGTTGCAAGTCTAGCATCAATAGTGTCCATGGGAACATATGGACCATTATTTGCAATTCCAGATATGAGTGGGTCAATTTACTCAAGGTGAAACATGAATCTATCTCTCCAAGTTTCATATGCATCTTCATTACACCTAGGTGGTCTACTTGAAGAGAAATTTTTGAGATAGGCTGAGTTGCTGTAAGCGGCCATTATAGAATTGATTCAAATATCAATTTATCAAGACTGAAGCTCTGATACTAGTTGTTGGTCCCAATTTTACAACAGGAAGTTTGTCGGGGGGGGGGGGGGGGTGGGGGTGTTAATAATACAATTCTTTATGTTAATTAAGATTATTTATCAGTTTAAGCATATAATTTACAATCAATTAAATCAGAGTTAAGAGTAATATTTAAACTTAATCTTTTATGTAAATAATCTCAAAGAATCACGGTTATCCTTTGTCGGAATAGATAACTGGTTGATACAGATTACACCTAGATAGCTTTGGAACGAATAAAATTTATACAAGGTTTGGACTCTATCTATTTTAATACCCACACCATTAGATAATACAATAGTGGAATACATCTATTTATAGAAGTCCTATTGACCATGTAATAGATCCATTGTAACTGGTACAAAGGAAGTTTGTACTCAGCCGACAGCTATGTCAGGAAGCATGTGGCTCCCTTTCCTATTCGGTAGCTATTAGCATGAACACCCCAAAAGAGTTTGGAAAAAAAAAATGGAATGTTAGGTTCCCTAGGCGTTGACAAAGTATTAACCATGAATTGCGCATGGGTTAAACTTCTGCATTCCTTTGTATGTCTTCTAAGGTAACTTATCAATCGCCGATGCATGTGATTTTATGCTCAACTTCGCCTTCGATGTCAGTTGAATAGTATCTTTGATGTAGCAACACATAAAACAAGTATGCTAACGGAGCATACTTTATCCAAGTGTTGTACGCTGCTCCAGTCTGTGTTGGTTCTTCTCATGTTGGTTCATCGTAAGATCTTCTTGCTGGTTAAGTATACATCCTATGCTATTGTGAAGAACCGTTGAATCTTTAACTATCTTGTGCTGATACTGAAGGTAGCATACCAACTCACTCAGACACAACAAACAATGTTGTTCTTAAAAAAAATAGATAAGTAAACTTATGCTGGCCTCCACATTAAAACTAGTGTTGATAATCATATTTTATCATAATTAAATCTTTAATTATTAAGGGACTCAACACTTACTATCATTAACTTCTTATACGTAAACTTATGTTTAGTTTCAATGAAAAGTTGCTAAAACATTTGTGTTTAGTATGGAATCTTCATTGGATTAGGGTATTGGTAGTTGAATTACGGAGACAAGTAATAGTGTTGTGGCATTTGGTATTGGTTTGGAACTTGATATTGTGGCTGTTAAGAGTTCTTATTAGGTATTAACTGACTTTGTGGTGTCGAATAGCCTGTAGGCAGGACTTCCACAATAACGGTAGAACAACCCATAGATTGTACTAACTCTAACTCGTCCACTCTATCTCTAACATCCTTCAGCTAACTTACTAACTGCGAAATATACTCATGTTGTTCATCATCTGACTCATAATCTTCGGTACGTTCTTGGAACGTTCCATTGGTCGAAGGACCAGTTGCACTTAATTCCTGTCAACCATACGTGTCTACACAACGTCTCACACAAATGCTTTGAGGATAATTGATCAGTACTTATCAACTAAAACATATAACCTCTACATTCACTTATCCCCATCCCACAGATATGTTTGACACAACTCAAGGTTTGGGAAGAAGACACTCATATTTAAATGTTGCCAAACCTATGCTCTAATACCATCTTGTAACACCGTACATTTTTTTTAAATCACAGCGGAAGTCTAGTTTAACAAACCTTATTATATATATTAAAAATACTAACTTAAAATATGCATCATTACAGAGAATGTTAACAACTAGTGTTATATTAACAAGTTATTTCAATAAAACAAAAACGACATCGAAGTTAATCTTGTCAAACATATGTTCAGCCAAAACATCAGCACCCAAATATCTAGAATGCACTAATATCAAAATCCTGCTGGAGAGGATGTGGGATTTTAGAACGAAGCTAAGCAAATGAAACTAGCTAACCAAACAAGCATACAATACCAATCATGCATCTGCTAAAACAATTTCTAACACCTAACAACAATTACAAAAACATGAGGATCTGCAGCTTGTACGGGCCTACAACTACTAGTTGATCGAGATAGAGTGTACCGATAGTCGTTACTACTAAATGAACTGCATAAACTTCCAGGCGCAACACATGCGTCCTTTTATACTATACTACACAGACAATAGTCCCTGGACTCACCATTTCAAACTCAGTTGACCTTATTTGGACCCAACCTTTCAGACTCAATTGGTCCCTACAACATGTACGCATAGTATCATAGAAAATACAAACATATTAACAGTGATCAAACACATAGCAGCATAGCAATCATCTAACACATGGAAAAATTACAACTCATGGCAATCTAGATAAACAATATAACCACATTAGCATATCTTGCTACTCTATACTACATCATATATAGTTCCACTCATCCATTACCAACATAAGAAGGCACTTAGAGTTCTTATCTTACCGAGCCTTCTCTTTGTCTCTATCACCTGATAATGATACATCATAAGTCAGTATCCATATTCCAACTATACTTGAATCCAAAGTTGTGATTATAACAATCATAACCAAACGAGTTGAGATTACCATCGTTCCAATACCAAAGCCACATTCTTATTTAATGACATGGTTTCACAAGAATACAATACTTATCCAAGTTAGAGGCTTACAACACACATTATCATGTAAATATATAGCAATCATATTAATATAACAGATTCACAAAGTCAAAAGATCATAAAATCAGACAGGTCATTCATCTGAGAATCCTAAACTTGGTTTCGATCTCACCCAGTTGGTTGAGCTCTCATTCGGTCAGCTGAGGTCTCACCCATTCGAATCAGATCTCTCCACTTGGATAAGGTTTCACATGATCGGTTGACATCTCACTCGATCGAACGACAGAAAAATAATTCTAATTCTAATAGCTCACCCAATAGACTGACAATCTCAGTCGATCGACTGACCAACTCACTCATTCAAATGAATAGTTCATCTGATTGGATGACTAGTTCATCCGATTGGATGACAAGTCATTCAGGAAAATCACGAAGAACAACATCAATAACTGTTTCTCGGGTTTAAAACTCAAAATTACGATTTCGAGCTTTTTGGTCAAATTGATGGTTCATATAAGTATATAACATTCATCTAGCATCAAATAAGCATCTGAATACATTTCATACAAGATTCACTCAAAAACCCATTTAACATACTTATGCACTTAAACCCTAATTCTAACAAGATAATTTGCATTAATCAAATACAACTTACTTTGAATAAGTTACTGAAATCTCAAGGAACAAAATACACTTCTTCCAAATCCACTTAATCAACAATTAAGGTTTGATCATATCATATAAGAGAGGTTAGGTGCCTGTGTGTTTTTGTTTTTAATGTGAGGAAATGAGAAATATATGGTCATTATATTCAGTAAGTGAGTTTTAAAACCAACTCTCCATATCACACGAGTATTTATCAGATTTCATATATACAACATACTTCGTTAGACAGCCCTTATGAAATCGAATTAAAATAAACAAATATGTTATGTGACACTTGTCACAAAAATAAAAAAATTAAATTATAATACACATATAATTATAATAAATGCAAATATAAAGCAGTAAATAACCAAAGGGCAATTTAGTAATCTTGCATCTATACCCCAAATCGGGTTGTTACAGTATTAAACAACATAGGTGACCATTTTATTTTACTCTATTTACCTTCATTTATCAATTCATTTCACGATTGACCCTAAAACCAATGCACGTTAAATATTTTCGTTAAAATTGTTCACATGTCTAGCACAAGAGGGTATTTTCATCTTTTATTCTTTTTATCTTATAATTTCACACACCTTTCTTCATTTTAAGTCTGCAACTTCATATATACACACACACACACACACACACACACATATATATATATATATATATATATATATGTATATATATATATATATATATATATATATATATATATATATATATATATATATATAGCTAGGGGATGTCTTGGGATAAAGGATACATGATTTTATGATTTTTATATCTTTAATTCTACAGCTCTAATTAAAAAAATAATAAATTCTGGTATCAATTTTCATTATGTAGATTCAGAAAAAAAAAAAAATTTTAACTGGCTTGTGAACATACATCTGATTTATGTTAACACCTATTAATACACCAGATGTATGGTAATAAAAAAAAAAGAGAAAAAATGACTTTTGATTAATGAAAAACAATTTTTAAGGTTTAGAAATTAGGGTTTTGAAATTTAGGTTTAGGGTTTATAATGAGTTTTTAATACGAACAGTTTAGGGTTTAGGAGTTAGGGTATAGGGTTTAGAGTTTGGGGTTCAGGGACAATACTCAAAACACAAAACCCTAACCCCTAAACTCTAAATAGGACTAAAGTTTAAATAAAAACCTCAAAACAGGTTAAGATACATCAGATGTATGATTACCTGCTTTCAAAATAAAATAATTTTTTTTTTTTAAATCTACACAATAAATACTATTCCCAGATTTTTATTTTTTAATTTGAGCTGTAGAACTAAAGATATAAAAAATCAAAATCACTTATCCCCTTATCTCCAAATTAGTGCTTATATATATATATATATATATATATATATATATATATATATATATATATATATATATATATATATATATATATATATTATAACGACTCTATTTTTTGAGCCAACAGAAAACGTCAATTTATTGGCGATTTGATTTTCGCTTAGAACCCAAATTAAGTTCTAGAAAGAATTTAATACTCATAAAAGTTTGATTCTACCATTTCATTTCATGGCGTATCACTTATTATTATATTTATTGTTTGTTTTATTTATTATATTTATTTATATTTTGATTATTTTTATATATATTTTTGAATATTTTTAAAAGTTTTATAATTTTTATAATTTTTAAAATTTTTATTTTATTTTTTTAATAATTTTTCTTATTTATTGGCCGGAGGTACTATTAAAAGCAATCTATTTATCTGCCGAACAAAAAGATGGGGGACTTTCTCTACTCTTGAGTGTTTAATTCTAGTGAAGAAATGACTCATCTTTATTCTATGATAGATGAAGGATTGCCTACATCTCACCTCACTCATACGCCATACATGTGAGGTTGGGTTTTGTTACTATTGTTGTTGTTGTTGTTGTTGTTGTTGTGTGTGTGTGTACATATATACCTATATATATATATATATATATATATATATATATATATATATATATATAT
The DNA here is from genome assembly GCF_046630445.1 of Rutidosis leptorrhynchoides. NCBI lineage: Eukaryota > Viridiplantae > Streptophyta > Magnoliopsida > Asterales > Asteraceae > Rutidosis > Rutidosis leptorrhynchoides. The sequence continues at coordinate 175,724,762 of NC_092339.1, forward strand.
ATATATATATATATATATATTATAACTATGTATATATAGGTATATATGTAGTGTTAAAAGTTCAAATGAGAACCATAATAAGGGCGAGAACTGTGAGAAATTTTAATTAACAAAAATTTTCACATGTTAGTAAACTGAATTATCCATAAATATTGATGGAGAGTATGAATGAAAATAAAATAGTTTTAAAAAATAATATTTTACCTAGATAATCAAATATATAATTTCTTTTGTTTGCATGATTGTTTGTCAACATATAAATATTTAATATAATTAACAATTTAACTTGTAATTTCTGTTAATGAACGTATTTGTTAATTATAAGAGCATTAAATATTATTTGCATGTATTTCGTTGTATTTAAATGCATAAAAATTATGGAATTAAAAAGTTCTTGTAGTTCTCACATTTTTATTACTTACAAAAATATTTTTTGAATCAAACGGAGCGTTAAAATCATGCAAAAGAGTTTGTTTCATAACTCTAGCAACAACAGAATCAAACCAGCAGTCCAACATTTCTTATAAAGAAACATAAGATATAAGGTAGCTATATATTTGGTCATCTTTTGTATTATTCATAATAAGAATAAGGTAGAGAATAAAAAAAAAATTGTGATTAGGAGGTGCAAGTAGGTGTAAAGTGAGGTGTAGGTAATAAAGTATTGTGGGTACAAATGTGATCCTTTTGAACAACTTTTAGGTCACTAATAATAATAATAATAATTTTATTCCTGGGATTATTATTATTATTATTATTATTATTATTATTAGACTATTAGAGTAAAGTAATTAGCTAACCTTCCCAAATTCTTCGTCAACATTTGCATTAATTTAGTACCCATATTATTTAATTTATGTTGTTAGAGCTAACATCACGCATTTCTGGTGAACCTAGCTTACACTATCTAGCTTACACTATCCGTATATTGTAAGTAACATCCTAAAATTCACGATATGAAACATATATTTTGTTGTATCTTCATGTGACCAAGTGTTTATAGCAACTTAAAATTGATTGACATTTATAATCCAATATTTTGAGGGTGTTTTTATAGAGTTTTAATTAACAATTTAATGCAAATATATTATCATATAACACAATTACTTGTGACAAATATTTACTATTAAAAAAGAAGTAAAATCGAGGCTTTGCAAAAGAGATGTTAAGAAAAGGCAAAGTCAAAGGCAACATAAATTTATATATTCTAAGTTAAGTTTGATTAAGAATGATGGTCACATGCTCTTTGTAGCCAAGTAAAAATGGGGAAACCCGCTTTGTTGGGGATGATTGTAGTGAAGCCTAAAAAAAATTTAAAAAAAAATCTTTGTTGGGGATGATTGTAGTGAATTGGAGGGGAAAAAGTGGAGGAAACATGAATAGTGTTGCGGACAATGGGAGTGGAGAACCCTCTGTTGCATTTAGTATGTATGATAATGTATGATAATTAATATGATGATGAAGTGGTTAATATTTAGCATGTTTGTTACTCCGTTTATATAACGACCCGACTTTTTCCGTTACTTTCTCCGTTATTTTGATAACGTTCGTATGGATAATTAATTATCTTTTATTAGGATATTTGTGTCCTTTATTTTTGCAAAGCATTTATTTGTTAGAAGTCTGGAACTAGTCATTTGTGACTAACGAGAACTTTGAAAAATTTTAATTGTCCGGTAAAACCCTGTGATCATCATCATCAATAATTATTTAATTAAGTTATAAGTGCAAGGAATTAACCCGTAATTTAATTAAATTAGAACAAGGTTATATTAATTAATATATATATATATATATATATATATATATATATATATATATATATATATATATATATATATATATATATTGTAACACCCTGATTTTTATACATCAAAATGTGTCGTTAGAAAGTGTCACCAGGAAGTGTCCTCAGAAAGTGTCAGGAAAAGTCTACATATACTTATGCATTATCAGATTTTACATCAGAATGAGAATCTGACAGTTTCAGTCCCTGAACTACAAAAACTGAAAAAGCTGAAAAACAGGAAATCGCGGTTGCGACCCCTTGAATTGCGGTCGCGAGATGTAGTGGTCAAAACAGCATATTTTTGTTTTAAAAATTGCGATCGCGATATTGGACATCGCGGTCGCGAGGTTGCGACAGTTTCGGCGATTTTAACCTTATTTTAAGAGGTATCTTAGGGGGTGTTTGTCATTTCACTTGAGGGTCGGATTGTAGTCACTAAAACTGATCCAAACTCAGTCTTGGACCTCATTTCACCCACATAAAACACTCCCAACATATCCTAGAGAGAGAGGGTTATTTTAGAGTGAGAAAGCTCCGATCTAGGAGAAAGAAGGTCGATTCGGGTGAAAGCAAGAGTTAAAGTTGTTTACCTCGTTCACGGCTACGTTGTGGTTGTTGTGGTAAGTTCTAACTCTGAGATTCGATTGTTTGATTTGATTTTCATGTTAGGGTTTGAGCTTAAGGTTCTTGAGAAAACCCACCTAGCTCTTTAATGGAAGTTAGGAGCTAGTAATCGGGGTTAATGTTGTTGTTGGTGGGTTTTGGCTTGAAAATCGACTTGGCCATATTTAGGGCTTCTAAATTGGGTATAATCACTAGTGTTAGTGATTATGGAAGTGTTGAAACCCATTTGGGTGCATTAGGAAGACTAATGTTGAAATAGGTCAAAATTAGGGTTTATGGGTTGTAACGACCCAACCCGTTATCCAACCGAAAATACGACTTAAAAAAATTTGTGGGACAGTACATCTGGACGGCGTGCAATTATCTGAACGGCGTCCAGCTCTGAAGGATTGGACGGCGTCCAAGCCTTTTGGACGGCGTCCAAATGAACTAAAATATTCTGATCAGTTTTACATTTACACGTGAGCGGAAAACCCGCTTCCCGACACTTTCACACGAAAACACTTTCACAATATGTTATAATAATTAAAACTAAGAGTTTTCCACAATAAAACCGAGTTTTACGACACTGGGCCCGCATCGGCCGTTTTACGACTTTCGTACGAAATTACGAGTTTTACGACACTGGGCCCGCATCGGCCGTTATACAAGATACATACGAAAATACAACAAGGTTAACCCCTTAACCTTAAACCCATGAAGGTTGGGCGAACAACCCGAGCCTTAGTGAATTCGCACAACCCGAGATTCACTTCCTTCACCACTTCAACAACCGAGGTTGGCCGAACTACCCGTGCCTTAGTGAATTCGTATAACCCGAGATTCACTACCTCATCAATAAGATGACCGTACAACCCGAGTCATCATGAATCTGCACTACCCGAGATTCATTACCTCAACAATACCCACATCATCGGGGTTACTCAACCGTATCTCAATACCAATCCCACTACATCGGGATTATATAACTCCATATCACAAGTCCATGTGATAACGTACACACGAAGTGTGCACCTCGCCAAAGGTGGTCAACCAAAACGCACAACCGTGCCAATTGGACTTATTACACAAGCCCATCAAATCCACCTATATGTGAAGTAAGTTCTATAACCGAGAACCACTTCACCCGACCCGCACTCATCCTACACATACATATGCAAATAGGATATTAACACTCACATTGTCGTCTTGATGAATGCAACCGAACAATTCCGTAACACGCCAATGGAAAGTACCTATTCCATTATCACAATACAAACAACACAATTAGTGTGGACTTACATACCAACCTAATTGATACTTAGTGCAATTTCGACCCAAATGCACTTCCAAGCATAAACCGCACCCAAACTAACCAATAATCACTAACACAAGTGAAAATGGTCCTAATACACCAATTAAACCCGAGCACAAGTGTTAAGCACTCGTCTTGCCCAAAATGACACACAAACCCTAATTTTGACCCATTTCAAAATTAGTCAACCAAAAACCCACAAATGGGTTCCAACACTTCCATAATCACTAAACCTAGTGATTAAACCCAATATCAAAGCCTAAATATGGCCAAATCGTCAACCAACTCAAAACCCGCCAAGTGACCACAATAACTAGTCACCATAAACCCACTTCATCATCAAAAGGGTTTCACAACTAAACAAGCTCAAACTCTAAATTGAATAACAAATCTAACAAATGAAAATCGGAGTTTGAACTTACCAATACTACCACAACGTAGTCGTGAACAAGATGAAAAACTTTAAAACCCGAGCTTTGGTGAGAATCTGACTCCTTCTTCTCTAAATCAAGCTCTCTCTCTCTCTCTCTAAACTCTTCCTCTCTCTAGGGTTTGAAGATGAGAGTGTTTGTGGGTGTAAAGTGAGGATAAGATGATTAATGGGTCAGCTTTGAAGGCTCCAAACCGACCCCAAGTGAAAAGACCAACATACCCGTTTTAAAATCTTAAAATTACACAGCTGGCCCGTCAGTTCTATTGGACGGCGTCCCAAGTCTTGGGCGGCGTCCCACCTTTCTTTGCTGGATGGTGTCCTCCAATCTAGACGGCGTCCCCTTCTACTGAAAAAGACTGAAACAGAAATAGGGTCTTACAACTCTCCCCCACTTAAAATCGATCACGCCTTCGTGATCTCCATCACTTAACCAACCGGACCAACACTCAATGGTCCTCAAACATACGTTCCAATATGCCTTCCGCCACATTTATCGTAAATCTCAAAGATTGTTCCACTTATCAAATACACACATGCACGCATTCCGAGACATGCAACGTAAACAACATTCTAAAACTACTACAAACACTTAGCCTACATGGAAACATCACGCGTTTCTTCCAAATTCCTTTAGGCAATTCTTCCCAACGAATCACCTTGAACACTAAATCGTCATCCGCGATTTATCAAATTCACAAATCCGAGCACTAAAACTCGCTCAATCCCTCACATCCGGAAAAACTCAACCAATCTCTTACCGAGATATCAATCCCGTAGCGTACCCTTACCAAGTACAATGCTAATAATAACCACGTTCCAACATAAGGTCAACAACCAAACCGATGAAGACTACCAAAAGTGAATCGTTACGGATAACACTTACCACTTACAACCCTTGTAGTACGCAACACGACCAATACGCAACTATCATAAAGTTGTAAGCAAACGACTAAATCCGCTAGCGTCCAAAACGACTATGGCAATGCTAATCCCAAGGTGTACAAAATCGACTTTTTCCACACCCATAACAACATGTGAGCGAAACACGACTATCGCATCACTAATCACACAACATGGTCCTTATGACCGAACCATTGGTGTATAAAACAACCAATAGTTCACAATACTAACCACACCAACATGGCCGAAACAACCCGAGCCTAAACACATATGGAGGATGGTCGAAACAACTCGAACCTTAGTGAATTCGCAATAACCAGAAATTCACCAACCCATTCCATATTTTCCACAACGAAATGACCGCACAACCCGAGTCATCGTGAATACGCACAAACTGATATTCACTACCTCCACCACATAGTATAACCGAGGTTGGCCGTACAACCCGAGCCTTAGTGTATTCGAACTACCCGACATTCACTACCTCAAACTATGAGTCCAACCAACAGGGACAATCGTACTACCCGAAATATTGTGAATACGAACAACCCGATATTCACGTCCCAAACCACACGCAAAGAATGGTACTCCCATTCCCCATCGGTACTCGAATTTCCCGATAACGTTATACCATACCGATATAACACTACTCCCATGATGAAGTTAGCGGACCGAATCAACGGCCATAACCCACCAATCACATAAGCTCTTTTGGCCTCAATCAACGAGTAGTCAAACACCGTGCACTACTACACTATAGTAAATCTTAGCGGATTACACTAACCATTCACCACAAACGAAGTATATACGCATACTTAAAATCATTCCACACCGCCTGGAATTTTCGCACACGCGAACATCGTTATCACAATCGAGCAAAAACCACCTATATTGCACATAGGCACAAAACAATAATTCTCTAGAAGAGAATCCGTCACACACATCCCTTAACCAACGGATTTCACCTTGCTCGTCAAATACGCCCATTATCTCTCAACGAGATTCGCCACATTACCACCTCGGTGATAATTCAAATCCGAAACCATAAGTACAATTTAACTGAAACTGTACTCTACCACAAATTGACCAAATCTAGGTCCCGACACTAATCCCGGATCTACTAAGAGCATTATCCGAAATCTCACACTAAAACCTCCTCGTACGGGAGTGTAACTCCCCCTTGGAACTACGTTCCATAACCGCATCGCCGTGGTAACATCATTCGCGATAATTACCACTCTCCGATGTGCATGACCATATTCTCCATCGGTTGTAATACTCGAATCCTCACGAATTCATTTCGTACATTAGAAATTGATGCACACCGTCACTCGTTGGCTTTATTTAAACAACGACACAAAACCAACACAAAACACCTTGTACAACCGTACAATTCTACCGAAAGGTAGACTTTTCTACAATTGGGTTCACACGACCCGTCACCACATCTTGCTCCAACCTTGAGCATACGAAGGATTTTTAACCTATCCTTTATCACTTCGAATGAAACGTTTACCAAAAATTTCACAAACTTTATTCTTGCAATTCTCCAATTGCCATAGCTTGTCACATTTCTACCTAGTCACTCATGTACCTATGGGTTTCTATAGGGTACCCTAAGTACAATGTAACCGCAACACCATCGGAGTCGAACACCACGCTAGTAGGTATGAAAGAGGCACCTAACATCGCGTCACATAGACTCCATTACCAACATACGTCGAGATCAAACACTCGTTCTCAAAGGTTCTATCCACCCGACGACCCTTATGGTTCACCATCTTCAACACAAAAGCGAGCATGCGCTCATAACCGAACACCAAAGCCCATTCCCATGGCTTGGTAGAAACGTTTCCCAAACACTAAGGAATGCTTGGTTGCACCAAGTCGTACGCCCTTCGCCCATCAATCAAAACGTCACCGTAGGGTAATTCCATTAGGAACGTCACCCATAACAATACTATGCACAACAAAAGGCATTTAACAAACCCGAACTCAATCGGTACATAATAAATATTCAAAATACATATTTATTAAAATGAAACGTACCTTAACGTCTCTTTGCAGCATTCGCCGCCACCAACTCAGGACAATCCGGCTTGCGATGTCCCTCTTTATGACAATATTAGCACATTCCATCATCGCTTCTCGGTATTGTGCACTCCCATAACTTGTGGCCCCTAACACCACAATTGAAACATCTAGGCGCACGAGAACTCGTCTTGCCTTTGTCCACATTACCCATACTCGCACTTGTACCCTTATTTTTCTTACTTGGGGCGCCGTACGAATCAACCCTTCTCTTACTCAGAGCATTATCGATTATCTCCCAAGGATATGGCTCAAAACCCTTAGCCACAACAAATAGCTTGGCAAACGAGTTCACTTGCCCAAGGCTTATCTTCCCACGTAACTCATCATTTAAAGCCTTACGGAAGTCTTGCATCAGCAACCTTTCGTTATTCACATACTCGGGGCAAAATCGCGCCTTAGACATAAAGGTAGCCCGTAGAGTATTTAGGTCCATAGACCCTTGTCTCAACACGCATATCTCCTCACGCATTCTTGTCAAGTCGGCTTGCGTTCGGAATTCTTCAAAGAATTCCTTCTTAAAATTGCCCCATGACAAACTCATGAACGGTTCTTCGCCGACCGTATCAATCTTACCATCCAACCAATCTTTCGCACCATCTCGCAACAAACTAGTAGCGATTTTCGTCTTCTTGTCCGGAGGACACTCACTTGTACGAAAACATCCTTCAATCGCCGAGATCCAACGAGTACTCACTAACGGATCCGTTTCCCCAAGATACATAGGAGGTTTAGTCGCTCGAAATTCCTTGTAACTAAACTCCTTCTTACCATTACCCCGAGGCTCGATAAGCCTTCTTTCGAACTCTTCTCGAATAGTTTTCACTTGTTTTGCAACCTCGGCCTCAACCCTAGCCGCAAACTCATCATCATTCGTCTCGATCTCGGTTCGCGTCGTCATTCTAAGGAATGCAAACAATTAGTCCACGAACGTATAAAACCACACGCACCAAACCGGCACATCTTGCTCAACACTCGTCGTACATCACTTATTAGACACGATTTGCACCCGTAATAAGGTTTGCAAGTCCTTATTACGTACACATGCCGTATCAACTTGTTAGTACAATGACTATCTTGCTTGATGATATTCACAACGTAAACAATAACAAAACACAACGCAATAGTATATTAATAATATCCGCATATTAATATAAACGTTAGCCCACCTACAATTAAGGCACTAACCAAATTCCCATTCCGACCCGTAATCCTACAAGTCCCGCAACAAATAAGCGCACACAAAAGTCTAAGTCTAGGCACCTATCTCAAGTTACCTAAATCTCTTAGACCACGCTCTGATACCACTTGTAACGACCCAACCCATTATCCATCCGAAAATACGCCTTAAAAAAATTTGTGGGACAGTACATCTGAACGGCGTCCAGTTATCTGAACGACGTCCAGCTATGAAGGACTGGATGGCGTCCAAGCCTTTTGGACGGCGTCCAAATGAACTGAAATATTCTGATCAGTTTTACATTTACACGTGAGCGGAAAACCCGCTTCCCGACACTTTCACACGAAAACACTTTCACAATATGTTATAATAATTAAAACTAAGAGGTTGACCACGTGAGTTTTAAAATAAACTAAAGACCGAGCATGGTGATTGGGGATACGCTACCCAATCCTAATCAATCCAAAAGCAAGATCTTCTAAAGCAACTACGCAAGTCCACTAGTTCCCACGCTTACCCGAGCCACCGCATCCATGCATATCTATAAAAAAAATAAACAACGAGAGGGTAAGCTAATGCTTATTGAGTGAGAATATACTACATACATATATTTGCATAAAATGAATAAGCATCGCCAACACACAAGTAGTAAACACATACCGCAATCCGAGCATAACTAAGCAAAGTTATACCTAACGTACCACCAAGCCAAAATCCGTAAGATTAGCTACAACATACAATAAGTATATATACGCATATACAAGATACATAAGAAAATACAACAATGTTAACTCCTTAACCTTAAACTCATGAAGATTGGCCGAACAACCAGGGCCTTAGTGAATTCGCACAACCCGAGATTCACTTCCTTCACCACTTCAACAACCGAGATTGGCCGAACTACCCGTGCCTTAGTGAATTCGTACAACCCGAGTTTCACTACCTCATCAATAAGATGACCGTACAACCCGAGTTATCATGATTCTGCACTACCCAAGATTCATTACCTCAACAATACCCACATCATCGGGGTTACTCAACCGTATCTCAATACCAATCCCACTACATCAGGATTATATAACTCCATATCACAAGTTTATGTGATAACGTACACACGAAGTGTGCACCTCGCCAAAGGTGGTCAACCAAAATGTACAATCGTGCCAATTGGACTTATTACACAAGCCCATCAAATTCACCTATATGTGAAGTAAGTTCTATAACCGAGAACCCCTTCACCTGACCCGCACTCATCCTACACATACATATGTACATAGGATATTAACACTCACCTTGTCGTCTGGATGAATGCAACCGAACAATTCCGTAACAGGCCAATGGAAAGTACCTATTCCATTATCACAATACAAACAACACAATTAGGGTGGACTTACAAACCAACCTAATTGATACTTAGTGCAATTTTAACCCAAATGCACTTCCAAGCACAAACCGCGCCCAAAGTAACTAATAATCACTAACACAAGTGAAAATGGTCCTAATACGCCAATTAAACCCGAACACAAGTGTTAAGCACTCGTCTTGCCCAAAATGACACACAAACCCTAATTTTGACCCATTTCAAAATTAGTCAACCAAAAACCCCCAAAAACCCCCAAATGGGTTCCAACACTTCCATAATCACTAAACCTAGTGATTAAACCCAATATCAAAGCCTAAATATGGCTAAATCGTCAACCAACCCAAAACCCGCCAAGTGACCACAGTAACTAGTCACCATAAACCCACTTCATCATCAAAAGAGTTTCACAAATAAACAAGCTCAAACTCTAACTTGAATAACAAATCTAACAAATAAAAATCGGAGTTTGAACTTACTAATACTACCACAATGTATCCGTGAACAAGTTGAACAACTTTAAAACCCGAGCTTTGGTGAGAATCCGACTCCTTCTTCTCCAAATCAAGCTCTCTCTCTCTCTCTCTAAACTCTTCCTCTCTCTAGGGTTTTAAGATGAGAGTGTTTGTGGGTGTAAAGTGAGGATAAGATGATCAATAGGTCAGCTTTGAAGGCTCCAAACTGACCAAGTGAAAAGACCAACATACCCCTTTTAAAATCTTAAAATTACACAGCCGACCCTTCAGTTCTGTTGGACGGCGTCCCATGTCTTGGACGGCGTCCTACCTTTCTTTACTGGACGGTATCCTCCAATCTGGATGGCGTCCCTTTCTATTGAAAAAGACTGAAACAAAAACAGTGAAATGTCCCGTTCATATCGATTATAAACGTTCCATATTAATTGATTTCATTGTGAGGTTTTAACCTCTATATGAGACGTTTTTCAAAGACTGCATTCGTTTTTAAAACAAACCATAATCATTATTTTATCGACAAGGTTAAAAAGACACCACCTAGATTATCCAGAAATGATAATCTAAAATTATCACACTTACACTACCAATACATATTGGTGTACAATATTAACATGTTACAACAAAATAAATCTCGAATGTTGTTTTAAACAATATTATACAAGCATGCGGACACCAAATCTTGTCCACATATTAGCATGCAACAGCGAAAGCTCTTAATAATCACCTGAGAATAAACATGCTTTAAACGTCAACAAAAATGTTGGTGAGTTATAGGTTTAACCTATATATTTATCAAATTGTAATAATAGACCACAATATTTCATATTTCAATATACATCCCATACATAGAGATAAAAATCATTCATATGGTGAACACCTGGTAACCGACATTAACAAGATGCATATAAGAATATCCCCTATCATTCCGGGAAATCCATCAGACATGATAAAACAACATCGAAGTACTAAAGCATCCGCAACCATGGATGTGGTTCGTTAGGCCCAATAGATCTATCTTTAGGATTCGCGTCAATTAGTAGATCGGTTTACTAATTCTTAGGTTACCAAGCAAAAAGGGGCATATTTTCGATCATTCACCCATATAATGTATTCTCATCCCAAAATATTAGATTTTAAAAGTGGGACTATAACTCACTTTCACAGATTTTTACTTCGTCGGAAAGTAAGACTTGGCCACTAGTCGATTCACGAACCTATAATAAATATGTACATATATATCAAAGTATGTTCAAAATATATTTACAACATTTTTAATACGTTTATGTTTTAAGTTTATTAAGTCAGTTGTCCTCGTTAGTAACATACAACTAGTTGTCCACAATTAGATGTACAGAAATAAATCGATATATATTATCTTGAATCAATCCACGACCCAGTGTATACACGTCTCAGGCTAGATCACAACTCAAAGTATATATATTTTTGGAATCAACTTCAATCCTGTATAGCTAACTTAAACATTACTGCATATAGAGTGTCTATGGTTGTTCTAAATAATATATATACATGGGTCGATATGATATGTCTAAACATTTGCATACGTGTCTATGGTATCCCAAGATTATATAATATATTAGAATACATGTATAATACAATATAAGTTAGCTAGGATATGATTTGTATAGAATTGTTACAATATTTCCCGTAGCTAAAACAATCAAAAAATATCCAATCTTGTTTTACCCATAACTTCTTCGTTTTAAATCCGTTTTGAGTGAATCAAATTGCTATGGTTTCAATTGAACTCTATTTTATGAATCTAAACAGAAAAAGTATAGGTTTATCGTCGGAAATATAAGTTACAAGTCGTTTTTGTAAGAGGTAGTCATTTCAGTCGAAAGAACGACGTCTTGATGACCATTTTGAAAAACATACTTCCACTTTGAGTTTAACCATGATTTTTAGATATAGTTTCATGTTCATAAGAAAAATTATTTTCCCAGAAGAACAACTTTTAAATCAAAGTTTATCATAGTTTTTAATTATCAACCCAAAACAGCCCGCGGTGTTACTACGACGGCGTATATCCGGTTTTACGGTGTTTTTTCGTGTTTTCAGGTTTTAAATCATTAAGTTAACATATCATATAGATATAGAACATGTGTTTAGTTGACTTTAAAAGTCAAGTTAGAAGGATTAACTTTTGTTTGCGGATAAGTTTAGAATTAACTAAACTATGTTCTAGTGATTACAAGTTTAAACCTTCGAATAAGGTAGTTTTATATATATGAATCGAATGATGTTATGAACATCATTACTACCTCAATTTTAGTAGCTAAACCTACTGGAAATGATGAAAAAATAACTTGAGCTTCAAAGGATCTTTGGATGGCTTGAAAGTTCTTGAAGCAGAATCATGACACGAAAACAAGTTCGAGTAAGATTTTCCACTCGAAATAAGATTGTTATAGTTATAGAAATTGAATCAAAGTTTGAATATGAGTATTACCTTGTATTAGAAATATATCTTACTGTAAATAAGAAAGATTTCTTGAGGTTGGATGATCACTTTACAAGATTGGAAGAAAGCTAGCAAACTTGGAAGTATTCTTGATTTTATGAAACTAGAACTTATAGAATTTATGAAGAACACTTAGAACTTGAAGATAGAACTTGAGAGAGATTAATTAGATGAATAAAATTGAAGAATGAAAATGTTTATAGGTGTTTTTGGTCGTTGGTATATGGATTAGATATAAAAGATGTGTAATTTTGTTTACATGTAAATATGTCATGAATGATTACTAATGTTTTTGTAATTTTATGAGATATTTCATGCTAGTTGCCAAATGATGGTTCCCAAATGTGTTAGGTGACTCACATGGTCTGCTAAGAGCTGATCATTGGAGTGTATATACCAAGAGTACATACATCTAAAAGCTGTGTATTGTACGAGTACGAATACGAGTGCATACGAGTAGAATTATTGATGAAACTGAATGAGGATGTAATTGTAAGCATTTTTGTTAAGTAGAAGTATTTTGATAAGTGTCTTGAAGTCTTTCAAAAGTGTATGAATACATATTAAAACACTACATGTATATACATTTTAACTGAGTCGTTAAATCATCGTTAGTCGTTACATGTAAATGTTGTTTTGAAACCTTTAGGTTAACGATCTTGTTAAATGTTGTTAACCCATTATTTATTATATCTAAAGATATGTTAAATTATTACATTATCATGATATTATGATATATTAATATATCTTAGTATGATATATATACAATTAAATGTTGTTACAACGATAATCGTTACATATATATCTCGTTTCGAAATCATTAAGTTAGTAGTCTTGTTTTTACATATGTAGTTCATTGTTAATACACTTAATGACATGTTTACTTATCATTTATCATGATTAAACATAGTGTATCAATATCTTAATATGATTCATATGTATTTAGTAAGACGTTGTTATAACGATAATCGTTATATATATCGTTTCGAGTTTCTTAATTCAATAAACTCAATTTTATGTATATAAATCATTGTTAAAATACCTAATGAGATACTTACTTATCAAAATATCATGTTAACTATATATATAATCATATATATGTCATCATATAGTTTTTACAAGTTGTAACGTTCGTGAATCACCGGTCAACTTGGGTGGTCAATTGTCTACATGAAACTCATTTCAAATAATCAAGTCTTAACAAGTGTGATTTCTTAACATGTTTGAAACATTTAATCATGAAAATATAGTTTTCAATTAATATATAATCATGGAAAAGTTCCAATCACTACAGTACCTACCCGTTAAATAAATTTCGTCCTGAAATTTTAAGCTGTTGAAGGTGTTGACGCATCTTCTGGAAATAGGTGAGGGTATTTCAGCTTCATCTAATCTTCACACTCCCAGGTGAATTTGGGTCCTCTACGAGTATTCCATTGAACCTTAACAATTGGTATCTTGTTTTGCTTAAGTCTTTTAACCTCACGGTCCATTATTTCAACGGGTTCTTCAATGAATTGTAGTTTTTCGTTAATTGTAATCTCGTCTAATGGAATGGTGAGATCTTCTTTAGCAAAACATTTCTTCAAATTCAATACATGAAAAGTATTATGTACCCCGGCGAGTTGTTGCGGTAAGTCAAGTCGGTAAGCTACTGGTCCGACACGATCTATAATCTTGAATGGTCCAATGTACCTTGGATTTAGTTTCCCCTGTTTACCAAATCAAACAACGCCTTTCTAAGGTGAAATCTTAAGCATGACCATCTCTCCAATCTCAAATTCTATATCTTTTCTTTTAATGTCCGCATAGCTCTTTTGTCGACTTTGGGCATTTTTCAATCATTGTTGAATTTAGATGATCTTCTCGGTAGTTTCTTGAATTATCTCCGGACCCGTAATCTGTCTATCCCCTACTTCACTCCAACAAATCGGAGACCTGCACTTTCTACCATAAAGTGCTTCAAACGGCGCCATCTCAATACTCGAATGATAACTGTTGTTGTAGGAAAATTCTGCTAACGGTAGGTGTCGATCCCAACTGTTTCCGAAATCGATAACACATGCTCGTAGCATGTCTTCAAGGGTCTATATCGTCCTTTCACTTTGCCCATCAGTTTGTGGATGATAAGCAGTACTCATGTCTAGACGAGTCCCCAATGCTTGTTGCAATGTCTGCCAAAATCTTGAAACAAATCTGCCATCCCTATCTGAGATAATAGAGACTGGTATTCCATGTCTGGAGACAACTTCCTTCAAATATAATGGCGCCAACTTCTCCATTTTATCATCTTCTCTCATTAGCAGAAAGTGTGCGGACTTGGTAAGACGATCGACTATTACCCAAATTGTATCATAACCACTTGCAGTCCTTGGCAATTTAGTAATGAAATCCATGGTAATGTTTTCCCATTTCCATTCCAAGATTTCAGGTTGTTGAAGTAGACCTGATGGTTTCTGATGTTCAGCTTTGACCATAGAAAATGTCAAACATTCTCCTACGTATTTAGCAATATCAGCTTTCATACCCGGCCACCAAAAGTGTTTCTTGAGATCTTTATACATCTTCCCCGCTCCAGGATGTATTGAATATCTGGTTTGATGTGCTTCCTTAAGTACCTTTTCTCTCATATCTCCAAACTTTGGTACCCAAATTCTTTCATCCCTATACCGGGTTCCGTCTTCCCGAATATTAAGATGTTTCTCCGATCCTTTGGGTATTTCATTCTTCAAATTTCCTTCTTTTACAACTCCCTGCTGCGCCTCCTTTATTTGAGTAGTAAGGTTAGTACGAATAATTATATTTATAGCTTTTACTCGAATGGGTTCTCTATCCTTTCTGATCAAGGCATCGGCTACCACATTTGCCTTCCCCGAGTGGTAACGAATCTCAAAGTCGTAATCATTCAACAATTCAATCCACCTACCCTGCCTCATATTCAGTTGTTTCTGATTAAATATGTGTTGAAGACTTTTGTGGTCGGTATATATAATAATTTTGACCCCATATAAGTAGTGCTTCCAAGTCTTTAATGCAAAAACAACTGTGCCTAATTCCAAATCATGCGTCGTATAATTCTGCTCGTGAATCTTCAATTGTCTAGATGCATAAGCAATTACCTTCGTTCGTTGCATTAATACACAACCGAGACCTTGCTTTGAGGTGTCACAATATATCACAAAATCATCATTCCTTTCAGGTAATAACAATATAGGTGCCGTAGTTAACTTTTTCTTCAATAATTGAAACACTTTCTCTTGTTCATCCTTCCATTCAAATTTCTTCCCTTTATGCGTTAATGCAGTCAAGGGTTTTGCTATTTTGGAAAAATCTTGGATGAATCTCCTGTAATAACTAGCCAGTCCTAAAAATTGGCGTATATGCTTCGGAGTTTTCGGGGTTTCCCAAATTTCAACGGTTTCAATATTTGCCGGATCCACTTGAATACCTTCTTTGTTCACTATGTGACCGAGGAATTGAACTTCTTCCAACCAAAAAGCAAACTTTGAAAACTTAGCGTACAGTTTTTCTTTCCTCAATAACTCTAGCACTTTTCTCAAATTTTCTTCGTGCTCTTGATCATTCTTTGAGTAAATAAGTATGTCATCGATGAAAACAATGACAAACTTGTCAAGGTATGGTCCACACACTAGGCTCATGAGGTCCATGAACACAGCTGGTGCGTTAGTCAACCCAAATGGCATAACCATAAACTCGTAATGACCGTAACGCGTCCTGAAAGTAGTCTTCGGAATATCATCCTCCTTCACCCGCATTTGATGATACCCGAAACGTAAATCGATCTTCGAATAAATCGACGAGCCTTGTAGTTGATCAAATAAGTCGTCGATTCTCGGTAGTGGGTAACGATTCTTGATGGTAAGTTTGTTCAACTCTCGGTAGTCGATACACAACTTGAATGTACCATCCTTCTTTTTGACAAAAAAAACAGGAGCTCCCCATGGTGATGTACTTGGTCGTATAAAACCACGCTCTAAAAGTTCTTGTAATTGGCTTTGGAGTTCCTTCATTTCGCTGGGTGCAAGTCTATATGGAGCACTAGCTATTGGTGCAACTCCTGGTACAAGATCTATTTGAAATTCAACAGATCGGTGTGGAGGCAGTCCCGGTAATTCTTTCAGAAATACATCGGGAAATTCTTTTATGACGGGAACATCATTGATGTTCTTTTCTTCAGTTTGTACTTTCTCGACATGTGCTAGAATAGCATAGAAACCTATTATTATTAGTTTTTGCGCCTTTAAATTACTAATAAGATTTAGCTTCGCATTGCTCTTTTCTCCGTACACCATTAAGGGATTTCCTTTTTCTCGTACAATGCGAATTGCATTTTTGTAACATACGATTTCTGCTCTCTTCTTTTTCAACCAATCCATACAGATTATCACATCAAAACTCCTTAACTCTACTGGTATCAAATCAATCTTAAATGTTTCGCTAACCAAATTAATTTCTCGATTCCGACATATATTATCTGCTGTAATTAATTTACCATTTGCTAATTCGAGTAAAAATTTGTTATCCAAAGGCGTCAGTGGACAACTTAGTTTAGCACAAAAATCTCTACTCATATAGTTTCTATCCGCACCCGAATTAAATAAAACATAAGCAGATTTATTGTCAATAAGAAACGTACCCGTAACAAGCTCCGGGTCTTCCTGCACTTCTGTCGTATTAATATTGAAAACTCTTCCGCGGTTCTGCCCACTAGTATTCCTCTGATTCGGGCAATTTCTACTAATGTGGCCCGGTTTTCCACATGCAAAGCAAACTATGGCGGCATTATGTGTTCTGACATTATTTGTTCTTTTAATTCTGTTAAACTTTGGTCCGTAGGCCTCACACTTTGCCGCACTATGACTATTTCTTCTACACCTAGTGCAAAATGTCGTGCAGAACCCCTGGTGATTCTCTTCACACCTTTGGCATGACTGTTTTTGGTTTTTGTTGCCATTGTTGTTATTGAGATTGTTGTTGGGATTGTTATTGTTGCTATTGTTGTTGTTGTTATTGTTGTTGGGACTGTTATTGTAGTTGTTGTTAGGACGTTTGTTGAAGTTGTTGTCGCGATTGATGTTGCGATTGTTGGGATAGTTATTGCGATTGTGGTTGTGATTGTTGTTGTTGTATTGGTGACTCTTGTCATTGGTTTCTTCCCACTTTCTCTTGACTTGTTTCATGTTAGCCTCTTCAGTCGTCTGCTCTTTAATCCTTCCTTTGATATGGTTCACTAATTTGTGAGCCATTCGACTTGCCTTTTGTATGGAGGCGGGATCGTGTGAACTCACATCTTCTTAAATCCTTTCCGGTAACCCTTTTACAAATGCGTCGATCTTATCTTATTTGTCTTCGAACGTTCAGGGGCACAATAGGCACAATTCGGTGAATTGTCGCTCGTACGTGGTGATATCGAAACCTTGCGTTCGTAATCCTCTAAGATCTACCTTGAGCTTGTTGACCTCATTTCTGGGACGATACTGCTCGTTCATCAATTGCTTGAATGCTGACCATGGTAGTGCGTAAGCAGCATCTTGTCCTACTTGCTCAAGATAGATATTCCACCATGTTAGTGCCGTACCTGTGAAGGTATGCGTAGCGTATTTTACTTTGTCTTCTTCAGTACATTTACTTATGGCAAACACCGATTCAATCTTCTCGCTCCACCGTTTCAATCCAATTGGACCCTCGGTTCCATTAAATTCCAAAGGTTTGCAGGCAGTGAATTCTTTGTAGGAGCATCCTACACGATTTCTTGTGAAATTATTTCCACTGTTAGATCCAGAGTTATTGTTATTTTGCATCGCAGCCTGTACTGCGGCTATGTTTGTTGCAAGGAAAACACGGAAGTCTTCCTCGCTCATGTTCAAATTCTGACGAGTCACCGGTGCCATTTCCTTCAAAAATAGCCCAAAAGAATTAAGTTAATCATATAGAATTTTAAGAGTAGTCAATAGTACTTCATAGCATAGTATGAACTTATTTATAAAAGCTTTTTCTTCATATTAGCGTTTTATAGTTTTTAATTCGGGTACTACCTACCCGTTAAGTTCATACTTAGTAGATAATATACAATTCAACTACTACAATTCCATATGAAAAACTGATTATAATAATATATCACATACAAATATTCTTCAAACTTACAACTTCGCTATATTACATATAACATGAAATATAGTACACTTTGTTACAGGACAGTTTTGAAGATAAATCTAGTTAATACCCAAGTTGTTCAGCAAAGGAAATAAAGACACGTAATTCATAAGTCCAGAAATAAGTCATGCATTCTGGTTTTACTAAGACGACTTTCCATCCTTGGTCTTGTGGAAAATAACCGTTATGACCATTGGCTAGGCAGCTTGTTGTAATATTGTCAAAAGGATGAGGGTTTCGTAATGTCCAACAACCCTGTAATAATCTAAAAACCTTGTTTCTCACCCCAACTACTGAATCCGTCACTTGTGGGAAGGTTTTATTTAAAAGTTGCAATCCAATGTTCTTTTTCTCACTTTGGTAAGAAGCGAACATCACTAACCCGTAAGCATAACATGCTTCTTTATATTGCATGTTAGAAGCTCTTTCTAATTCACAAAATTCTATGTTGGGATATGTTGAGTTAAAATAGGTTCTTAACCCGTAGCGTAAAATTGCATCTGGGTTCCCCACATTTAACGCTTTAAAGAAAACACGGCGTAACTTACGGTCTCCCCAATGTGATATAACCCACCTATCAAAGGAAAGCCTTTTATAAACTAAGGCATTTCTGGAAAGTCTTTCAAATGTTTGACAAGTTAATTTTTCCATAATTAATTGTGCTGATGAATTCTGACCGACTCTAGACAAGATTTTCTCAAGCATATCCTCTAGTAGATCTTCTAAAATATTCAGTTGTCTACCCTTAACGTCCATTTTGTTTTTATACTGTAAAATAGACAAGGATTAGATTCGTAAAAGATAATTAACAAACAATATTAGCAATTTTTACATAGAACATAAAAGTACAAGCACACTACAATACATATAATACACAACATGATTACAACCCTCTAATCTGAATCACTGGTTTCTTCTTCTTCGGACTTGGTTCGTTTTCCTAATTTTCTAGGAATATATGGTGTTCCTCTAATACGAGCCGTCGTTTCCACAATGGTTTAGAAAAACCTGGTGGTTTAGAGGTTCCCGGGTCATTGTTACATTTTAGGAAATACGGATGTTTCCGATACATATAAAGTTCATCGGGGTTGGAATCGGGTTTCTCTATTTTTATACCTTTTCCCTTATTATTTTCTTTCGCTTTATTAAATTGGGTCGAGATAATTTCTATAACATCATCGAAATCCTCATCGGGATCCGATTCATCGAAAAATTGGTAATCTTCCCAATATTTTGCTTCCTCGGTGGAAACACCATTGACCATTATTAACTTTGGTCCGTTGGTTGAGGATTTTATTTTATTTAATCGAGTTACTGTAGGTATCAATATTTCTTCCTCCAGAACCTCTTCTCCTTTCGGTTCCTCCTCTTCCGGTTCCTCCTCTTCCGGTTCCTCCTCTTCCGGTTCCTCTTCTTCCGATTCCTCTTATTCCGGTTCCTCCTCTTCCGATTCCTCCTCTTCCGGTTCTTCTTCGGGGAATTTGTGAATCTTCCCAAAATATATTCGACTCTTCATTATTATTAGGTGAATCGATGGGATTTGTACTAGTGGTAGACATCTATCACACAATATCAAACACATTAAGAGGTTAATATATCACATAATATTTGCATGTTAATAATATATAGTTTCCAACAAAAGTGTTAAGCAAACGTTTTTAAAAAAAAAACACGGTCGAAGTCCAGACTCACTAATGTATCCTAACAAACTCGATAAGACACACTAATGCAAATTTCTGGTTCTCTAAGACTAACGCTCAGATACCAACTGAAATATCCCGTTCATATCGATTATAAACGTTCCATATTAATTGATTTCGTTGCGAGGTTTTGACCTCTATATGAGACATTTTTCAAAGACTGCATTCGTTTTTAAAACAAACCATACCCGTTATTTTATCGACAAGGTTAAAAAGACACCACCTAGATTATCCAGAAATGATAATCTAAAATTATCAAACTGACACACTACCAATACATATTGATTTACAATATTAATATGTTACAACAAAATAAATATCGAATGCAGTTTTAAACAATATTATACAAGCATGCGGACACCAAATCTTGTCCACATCTTAGCATGCAACAACGGAAGCTCTTAATAATCACCTGAGAATAAACATGCTTTAAACGTCAACAAAAATGTTGGTGAGTTATAGGTTTAACCTATATATTTATCAAATTGTAATAATAGACCACAAGATTTCATATTTCAATATACATCCCATACATAGAGATAAAAATCATTCATATGGTGAACACCTGGTAACCGACATTAACAAGATGCATATAAGAATATCCCCTATCATTTCGGGAAATCCGTCAGACATGATAAAACAACATAGAAGTACTAAAGCATCCGCAACCATGGATGGGGTTCGTTAGGTCCAATAGATCTATCTTTAGGATTCGCGTCAATTAGTAGATCGGTTTACTAATTATTAGGTTACCAAGCAAAAAGGGGCATATTCGGCTTCGATCATTCACCCATATAATGTAGTTTCATTTACTTGTGTCTATTTCGTAAAACATTTATAAAACTGCATGTATTCTCATCCCAAAATATTAGATTTTAAAAGTGGGACTATAACTCACTTTCATAGATTTTTACTTCGTCGGGAAGTAAGACTTGGCCACTGTTCGATTCACGAACCTATAACATATATGTACATATATATCAAAGTATGTTCAAAATATATTTACAACATTTTTAATACGTTTATGTTTTAAGTTTATTAAGTCAGCTGTCCTCGTTAGTAACCTACAACTAGTTGTCCACAATTAGATGTACAGAAATAAATCGATATATATTATCTTGAATCAATCCACGACCCAGTGTATACACGTCTTAGGCTAGATCACAACTCAAAGTATATATATTTTTGGAATCAACCTCAACCCTGTATAGCTAACTCAAACATTACTGCATATAGAGTGTCTATGGTTGTTCCAAATAATATTTATACATGGGTCGATATGATATGTCAAAACATTTGCATACGTGTCTATGGTATCCCAAGATTACATAATATATTAGAATACATGTATAATATAAAATAAGTTAGCTAGGATATGATTTGTATAGAATTGTTACAATATTTCCCGTAGCTAAAACAATCAAAAAATATCCAATCTTGTTTTACCCATAACTTCTTCGTTTTAAATCCGTTTTGAGTGGATCAAATTGCTATGGTTTCATATTGAACTCTATTTTATGAATCTAAATAGAAAAAATATAGGTTTATTGTCAGAAATATAAGTTACAAGTAGTTTTTGTAAGAGGTAGTCATTTCAGTCGAAAGAACGACGTCTTGATGACCATTTTGAAAAACATACTTCCACTTTGAGTTTAACCATGATTTTTGGATATAGTTTCATGTTCATAAGAAAAATTATTTTCCCAGAAGAACAACTTTTAAATCAAAGTTTATCATAGTTTTTAATTATCAAACCCAAAACAGCCCGCGGTGTTACTACGACGGCGTATATCCGGTTTTACGGTATTTTTTCGTGTTTTCAGGTTTTAAATCATTAAGTTAGCATATCATATAGATATAGAACATGTGTTTAGTTGATTTTAAAAGTCAAGTTAGAAGGATTAACTTATGTTTGCGAACAAGTTTAGAATTAACTAAACTATGTTCTAGTTATTACAAGTTTAAACCTTCGAATAAGGTAGCTTTATATATATGAATTGAATGATGTTATGAATATCATTACTACCTCATGTTTAGTAGGTAAACCTACTAGAAATGATGAAAAAATAACTTGAGCTTCAAAGGATCTTTGGATGGCTTGAAAGTTCTTGAAGCAGAATCATGACACGAAAACAAGTTCAAGTAAGATTTTCCACTCGAAATAAGATTGTTATAGTTATAGAAATTGAATCAAAGTTTGAATATGAGTATTACCTTGTATTAAAAATATATCTTACTGTAAATAAGAAAGATTTCTTGAGGTTGGATGATCACTTTACAAGATTGGAAGTAAGCTAGCAAACTTGGAAGTATTCTTGATTTTATGTAACTAGAACTTATAGAGTTTATGAAAAACACTTAGAACTTGAAGATAGAACTTGAGAGAGATCAATTAGATGAAGAAAATTGAAGAATGAAAGTGTTTGTAGGTGTTTTTGGTCGTTGGTATATGGATTAGATATAAAAGATGTGTAATTTTATTTACATGTAAATAAGTCATGAATGATTACTAATGTTTTTGTAATTTTATGAGATATTTCATGCTAGTTGCCAAATGATGTTTCCCACATGTGTTAGGTGACTCACATGGGCTGCTAAGAGCTGATCATTGGAGTGTATATACCAATAGTACATACATCTAAAAGCTGTGTATTGTACGAGTACGAATACTGGTGCATACGAGTAGAATTGTTGATGAAACTGAACGAGGATGTAATTGTAAGAATTTTTGTTAAGTAGAAGTATTTTGATAAGTGTCTTGAAGTCTATCAAAAGTGTATGAATACATATTAAAACACTACATGTATATACATTTTAACTAAGTCGTTAAATCATCGTTAGTCGTTACATGTAAATGTTGTTTTGAAACCTTTAGGTTAACGATCTTGTTAAATGTTGTTAACCCATTATTTATTATATCTAAAGATATGTTAAATTATTACATTATCTTGATATTATGATATATTAATATATCTTAGTATGATATATATACAGTTAAATGTTGTTACTACGATAATCATTACATATATGTCTCGTTTCGAAATCATTAAGTTAGTAGTCTTGTTTTTACATATGTAGTTCATTGTTAATACACTTAATGACATGTTTACTTATCATTTATCATGATTAAACATAGTGTATCAATATCTTAATATGATTCATATGTATTTAGTAAGACGTTGTTATAACGATAATCGTTATATATATCGTTTCGAGTTTCTTAATTCAATAAACTCAATTTTATGTATATAACTCATTGTTAAATTACCTAATGAGATACTTACTTATCAAAATATCATGTTAACTATATATATAATCATATATATGTCATCATATAGTTTTTACAAGTTTTAACGTTCGTGAATCACCGGTCAACTTGGGTGGTCAATTGTCTACATGAAACTCATTTCAAATAATCAAGTCTTAACAAGTTTGATTGCTTAACATGTTGGAAACATTTAATCATGCAAATATAGTTTTCAATTAATATATAATCATGGAAAAGTTCAGGTCACTACAAACAGGGTCTTACATGGGTCAAATTGGGGAGGACAAGTATTTAATACTCGTGTTTCGGTTTAATTGGTGTAATATGACCATTTTCACTAGCGTTGAGTGATTATTGGATAGTTGGGCGTTGTTTGTGTTTGGAAGTGTAATTGGGTCAAAATTGCACTAAGTGTCAATTTGGGTTGGTTTGTAATCCACCCTAATTGTGTTGTTTGTTATGTGATAAATGGAATAGGTACTTTCCATTGAAGGTTGCGGATTATTTGGTTTGCATTCATCAAGGCGACAAGGAGAGTGTAAATATATTATATGCGTATGTATGAATATGATGGGTGCGTGTGGGGTAGAGTGATCCTTGAGCATTCGGGTTCACTTTACGCGTGCGTGGGATGATGAACTCTATGAGTTTGGGTCCATGTGGCACGTTTGTGCATTTTGAGTTACCACCCTTGGGATAGTGAATCTCGGGCATTTGGGATTTACATTGACAAGTAGGTCAACCTCGTTGATGTTGTTGAGGTGAGTTGGGTAGTGATTCTCGTGTAGTTCGGCTTCACTAGTGAATCTCGTACAGTTCGGATTCACAATGTCGCGTGTAGTTCAAACATTCCCATTGTTGTTGTTGTGGCCTAGGGTAGTGATTATCCTGTAGTTCTGCTTCACTAGTGGATCTCGTGTAGTTCAGATTCACAATGTCTCGTGTAGTTCGGAAATCCCTATTGTTGTTGAGGTGGAGGTAGTGAATCGTGTGTGGTTTCGGATTCACTTAGGCACGTGTAGTTCGTCCAACCTTCATGTGTTTGAGGTTAAGGGGTCAACCTCGGGGGTTTTGGGTAGACGTACAATATATATATATATATATATATATATATATATATATATATATATATATATATATATATATATATTGTTGTATTGTAGCTAATCTTGCGATTTTGGCATGGTGGTACGTTATGTGTAGCTTTGCTTAGTTATACAAGGATGCGGTATGTGTTTATTACTTGTGTTGGTGATACGTATTCATTTTATAGATATGTATGTATATACTATGTTTATCCTCACTAAGCGTTATAGCTTACCCTCTCGTTGTTTATATTTTTATAGATTCGCAAGGAAGAGGTGGCAAGCGTAAGCGCAGGGATTAGTGGATTATTGCGGGTTACTTAGAAGACTTTTCTTTTGGATTCGATTTAGGATTGGGTAATGTTTTCCCAATCATCATGTTTGACCTTATGTCGGAGTTAAACGCTTTGGATCGAAAGTGTCTTTTGGTCGTGTTAAACGCGTCATGGGTTATTATGCCCATTTTGACACCTAACTTATGTAATGTATAAATTAAAGTTGTGTAAACTTGTCGGATATTGGAAATATTTTGTAAGCATACTCATGGCGTCGTTGCTATCAATGTTAACGAGTTATATAAAAGAAATAATTTTTTCGGGTCGGTATAATAAAGGGTTGGGTCGTTTCAAGTGGTATCAGAGCATGGTATAAGGATTTAGGCCACTTGAGATAGGTGCCTAGACTTAGACTTTTGTGCATGCTTATTTATTGCGGGACTTGTAGGAGAACGGGTCGGAAGGGAATTTGGTTAGTGCCTTAGCGTGCAGGTGAACTAACTAGGATTGTGGCTTGTATCGTGATATTATTCTTGTGTGTGTTCATATCGCGTAGAGTTTGTGTTTGTGTTTGTGTATATTATCGAGCAATATATTCGTTGTACTAATGAGTTGAGATGGCATGTGCATGTAATAATGACTAGCTACCATTGTTACGAGTGCAAATCGTGTCAAACAAGTGATGTACAATGGGTGTTAAGCAAGATGGGGTGGTGTTGTGTGTGGTTTATTTGCGTTTTTGTTATTTGATCGATTTGTATTCTTTAGAATAACGACGAGAAGCGGGACTTCGAATGGAGAACGAAGTGACAATGATTAGATGACGGCTAGGATTGAAGCCGCGGTTACAGAGCGAATGAGTGTGCTCAGAGAAGAGTTCAAAAGGGGGTTTCTCAAACCTCGAGGTGATGGCAAAAGGAGTTTAGTTACAAGAACTTTAGAATGACTAACCTCCCATGTACTACGGAGATTCCGATCCTTTGATAAGTACTAGTTGGATCTCGGTTGTCGAAGGGTGTTTTCGTATGAGTGAATGCCCTCCTGACAAGAAAACGAGACTCGCTACTAGTTTGTTGTGGGGTAATGTAAAAAATTGGTTAGATGTTAAGATTGATATCGTTGGCGAAGAACCATTCATGAGGTGATGAGTTGCGAAGTTTGCGACAAGGGTCTATGGACCTAAATACTCTTAGGGCTACCTTTTTGTCTAAGGCTCAATTTTTCTCCGAGTATACTAATAACGATAGGTTGTTGATGGAGGATTTTCGTAATACTTTGAATGATGATTTGCGTGGGAAAATTAGCATTGGGCAAGTGGACTCTTTTTCTAAGTTATTTGCCATGGCTAAGGGATTTGAATCATATACTCCTACGATAGTTGGTGATACTTCAGGTGAGAGAAGGGTTAGCTCGTTGGCACTCCGAGCAAGAAAACTAAAAGTGCATTTGTGAGCACGGGTAGTGTGAGGAAAGGAATGTCGGGCGCTAGTGCGTCTAGGTGTTTCAATTGTGGTGAAAGAAAGCACAAGTTTTGGGAGTGCCCAGTATCGAGGAGTATTGGCGTTGTGTGTTTCAATGGCTGGGAAGAAGGACATCGAAAGGCGAAGTGTCTTGAGCTAGCAGTGGCGGGCGTCGAGAGGAGACGTTCAGGTACTTTTAGTGTGATATTTGTATGTTGTTCGTTTGTAATAACATGCGGTGTGTATATAAGCATTAGCTAAACTTTATTCTCCGTTGGAGATAATTCGTAGCGAGCGGTCGGCGTACGTTTATGGTTTCGGGTTGCACTCGGTATAGTGTATGATTAGTGTGTGGTTCCTTGACTCATTTGTGCGAGTCTTTTTTGCTTAGGCATTTGGGTCGGTATTGGGTCGTTAAGCTCGCTCAAGTGAGACCTGTAGGACATTGGGTGTGATGGTGTCCTAGTGAGTAGAATGATTATGCGTATATGTCTAAGATTTATTTGTTCATGGTGGTATGGTTAGTGTTATCTATTAGGATTCACTATAGTGTTGCAGGGCGCGATGTTACACTAATCATTGCGGTCGAGGCTAAAAGAGCGTGTGTTAGTGGTTAGTGTTATCCGTTAGGATTCACTATAGTGTAGCAGGGCGCGATGTTACACTACTCGTTGCGATCGAGGCCAAAAGAGCGTATGTTAGTGGTTGGTGTTATCCGTCAGGATTCACTATAGTGTAGCTGGGCGCGATGTTACACTACTCGTTGACTAATCGAGGCCGAAAGAGCGTGGATGCGATGTGGGTTTAAAGTTCGCGTGTTCGATACCACATCATGTTGGCATGTGATATGGGTTTAAAGTTCGAGCGCTCGATACCATATCATCATGTGTGTGTGGGCTTGTTAGGTAGGTTTAAGTTCGCAAGTTCGATACCACCTAGGGGTTAGTGTTACATGGCGTATGTACACTTTCGGTCATTGTGCGAGTACCGGTGGTCATTGTGAGAGTATCGTTCCCTTGTGTGCGCATGTTAATGGGTTAGTGTGTACCGGGTGTTTTATCACCATGTGAGGAGACGAGACGTGTGATCGTCTTATCTAGAATGTTGTGTCTTGATGCTCGTTGTGAGTGAGGCGGCGAGTGACATCCTGGCATAAGGATTCGCTCTTCGTTGACCAAGATTGCGGTTGATGCGAGTTATGTGTTGAGTGTTGTTCACTCATTGTCGACCACTTTTCGTGTGTGTATGCGTGGTAGTGCCATTTTGGGAAGTGCTTTCGTCTGCCATGTACGTGTGCGAGTAGAGTCATGGTTGTTGACTATCATTGATGGGTGGAAAGTGACCGTGTTAATGGCTGTGACAGCGTGCAAAAGGGTTTAAGTCTTGGTGTTTCCAAGCATCTCCTTAGTGATGAGTTGAAAGGTTAATAGGCTAGCTGTGCGGCCTAGGTGGTTGGTGGCTAGTGGATGTCGCTTGGAAAGTGGTGGGCATTGAGCCCTTAGGTTCGTTATATTTGTGTGACCTTGAGTCGCCGGGTGACGTGTGACACCGAGGGTAGATCCCGTAAGGGTCGAGTTCTTGAGACTCGGTGGTAGTGATAGGAGTTGCATAACACTGCGTCAGGTGCCTCCTTATACCTGCTAGTGTAATGTTTGACTCCGATGGTGTAATTACTTTGTACTTGGGTACCAGTGAGAAACCCGAAGATACAATTGTGATTGGAAGTGGTATTTAGCGGGCGTTAATGATTGACTAGATTGGAAAGTCGAGGTTCGTATACGTTGTAGTAAGTCTGCGGAGGATTGTTGTGTATGACAAACATTGAAACCGGTGGTGCGTATTAAGGAATGTCAAAATTCTGCTGGATGTTATCATCTTGACGGTGAAAGTATGGGGTTAAAACCCTAAGTGGGGGAGTGTGTACCCAGAGGGTACAGTGATTGCCTCGGTTTGGTAGGTGTCTCGAGTGATTTGTCGAAAGTTGTCACTTTGGTAAGCGAACTAGGGACGTAGGGTGCCGACTTTGATTGGCTCATGTAGAGGCAGGTGGGTGTTGAGCGCATTGAGGATGAGTTCTCTAAAGTATTGAGAACTTATACGTGCGGAAGTGTTAAGAGTATCCTTTAATGGACGGTCAAATTAAAAGTTCACTTGGGAAAGGTGGACGGGTGGTGAGTTGAGAAAGATTGTGTGTCAGTTGGAGTTACCAGAGAGCGTGCAGGGATTCTATCACCGTGTGCGTGGTGCGGATGGCCCGAGTAGATTGTCGGATTGGCGACGATACTATAAGGTGCAAGTTAGAGTGTGCCAAGTAATTGCGAAGGATTTGCTGTTTGGTTGGAACGTTACATATCAAAGGAGTGGGACTTATAGGATTTAATGGCGGCATCGAAGGGTCCAGGGTTGTGTGAGAACTCGAAAAGTTGAGGAAGCCGTACTTTCCTTGTTCGCGATGAGGTTAAGATCGTGAGGACGTGATCCAGTTTAATTGGGGGGGGGGATTGTAACACCCTGAATTTTAATACATCAGAAAGTGTCACCAGAAAGTGTCACCAGGAAATGTCCTCATAAAGTGTCAGGAAAAGTCTACCTATACTTATGCATTTTTAGATTTTACATCAGAATGAGAAAGCTCCGAGAAAGCTCCGAGAAAGCTCCGATCTAGGAGGAAGAAGGTGATTTTCCAATATATCCTAGAGAGAGAGAGAGAGGGTGATTTTAACATGAGAAAGCTCCGATCTAGGAGGAAGAAGGTCGATTCAGGTGAAAGCTCAAGAGTCAAAGTTGTTCACCTCATTCACGGCTACGTTGTAGTTGTTGTGGTAAGTTCTAAATCCGAGTTTTGATTGTTTGATTTGATGTTCATGTTAGGGTTTGAGCTTAAGGTTCTTGAGAAAACCCACCTAGCT
Source organism: Rutidosis leptorrhynchoides (assembly GCF_046630445.1). Taxonomy (NCBI): domain Eukaryota; kingdom Viridiplantae; phylum Streptophyta; class Magnoliopsida; order Asterales; family Asteraceae; genus Rutidosis; species Rutidosis leptorrhynchoides. The sequence goes on from NC_092339.1 coordinate 175,754,262, forward strand.
CTATAATGGAAGTTAGGAGCTAGTAATCGGGGTTAATGCTGTTGTTGGTGGGTTTTGGGTTGGAAACCGACTTGGCCATGTTTAGGGCTTGTAAATTGGGTATACTCACTAGTGGTAGTGATTATGGGTTGGAACCCATTTGGGTGTATTTGGAAGACTAATTTTAAAATGGGTCAAAATTAGGGTTTATGGGTCAAATTGGGAAAGACAAGTATTTAATACTTGTGTTTCGGTTTAAATGGCATTATAGGACCATTTTCACTAGCCTTGAGTGATTATTGGTTAGTTTCGGCGTTGTTTGTGCTTGGAAGTGAAATTGGGTCAAAATTGCACTAAGTGTCAATTTGAGTTGGTTTGTAATCTGTAGTGACCCGAACTTTTCCATGTTTATATATATTAATTGAGATTGATATTTACATGATTAAATGTTTCCAACATGTTAAGCAATCAAACTTGTTAAGACTTGATTAATTGAAATATGTTTCATATAGACAATTGACCACCCAAGTTGACCGGTGATTCACGAACGTTAAAACTTGTAAAAACTATATGATGACATATATATGGATATATATATAGTTAACATGATACTATGATAAGTAAACATATCATTAAGTATTTTAACAATGAACTACATATGTAAAAACAAGACTACTAACTTAATGATTTTTAAACGAGACATATATGTAACGATTATCGTTGTAAAGACATTTAATGTATATATATCATATTAAGAGATATTCATACATGATAATATCATGATAATATAATAATTTAAAATCTCATTTGATATTATAAACATTGGGTTAACAACATTTAACAAGATCGTTAACCTAAAGGTTTCAAAACAACACTTACATGTAACGACTAACGATGACTTAACGAATCAGTTAAAATGTATATACATGTAGTGTTTTAATATGTATTTATACACTTTTGAAAGACTTCAATATACTTATCAAAATACTTCTACTTAACAAAAATGCTTACAATTACATCCTCGTTCAGTTTCATCAACAATTCTACTCGTATGCACCCGTATTCGTACTCGTACAATAAGTAAGTGTACTGAAGAGGACAAAGTGAAGTACGCTACGCATACCTTCACAGGTTCTGCGTTAACATGGTGGAATACCTATCTAGAGCAAGTGGGACAAGACGATGCGTACGCACTACCGTGGTCAGCATTCAAGCACTTGATGAACGAGAAGTACCGTCCCAGAACCGAGGTCAATAAGCTCAAGACAGAACTTAGAGGGTTACGAACCCAAGGATTTGATATTACCACGTACGAAAGACGCTTCACAGAATTGTGCCTATTGTGTCCGGGAGCATTCGAAGATGAGGAAGAGAAGATCGACGCGTTTGTGAAAGGATTACCGGAAAGAATCCAAGAAGATATAAGTTCACACGAGCCCGCCTCCATACAACATGCATGTAGAATGGCTCACAAACTAGTGAACCAGATTGAAGAAAGAATTAAAGAACAGACTGCTGAAGAGGCCAATGTGAAGCAAGTCAAAAGAAAGTGGGAGGAAAACGGTGATAAGAATCACCAATACAACAACAACAGCAATTATAACAATAATCGCAACAACTATCCTGACAATCGCAACATCAATCGCAACTACAACAAACGGCCCAACAACAACAACAACAACAACAGCAACCACAACAATCATCTTAACAACAATAATAACCGCAACAACAACAATCAGAAACCGCTATACCAAAGGTGTGAAAAGTATCACTCTGGATTCTGCACCAAATTTTGCAACAAGTGTAAAAGAAATGGTCATAGCGTGGCGAAGTGTGATGTCTACGGACCAGGAGTTAACAGAACGAAAGGAACAAATGGTGTCGGAACGAGTAATGGCGGAGCAAGTAGTGTCGGAGCAAGTTATGCCAATGTAGTTTGTTATAAATGTGGAAAACCGGGCCACATTATTAGAAATTGCCCGAACCAGGAGAACACGAATGGACAAGGCCGCGGAAGAGTTTTCAATATTAATGTGGCAGAGGCACAGGAAGACCCGGAGCTTGTTACGGGTACGTTTCTTATTGACAATAAATCTGCTTACGTTTTATTTGATTCGGGTGCGGATAGAAGCTATATGAGTAGAGATTTTTGTGCTAAATTAAGTTGTCCATTGACGCCTTTGGATAGTAAATTTTTACTCGAATTAGCAAATGGTAAATTAATTTCAGCAGATAATATATGTCGGAATCGAGAAATTAAACTGGTTAGCGAAACATTTAAGATTGATTTGATACCAGTAGAGTTAGGGAGTTTTGATGTGATAATCGGTATGGACTGGTTGAAAGAAGTGAAAGCAGAGATTGTTTGTTACAAAAATGCAATTCGCATTATACGAGAAAAAGGAAAACCCTTAATGGTGTACGGAGAAAAGGGCAACACGAAGCTACATCTTATTAGTAATTTGAAGGCACAAAAACTAATAAGAAAAGGTTGCTATGTTGTTCTAGCTCACGTCGAGAAAGTACAAACTGAAGAAAAGAGCATCAATGATGTTCCCATGGCAAAAGAATTTCCCGATGTATTTCCGAAAGAATTACCGGGATTACCCCCACATCGATCCGTTGAATTTCAAATAGATCTTGTACCAGGAGCTGCACCAATAGCTCGTGCTCCTTACAGACTAGCACCCAGCGAGATGAAAGAACTGCAAAGCCAATTACAAGAACTTTTAGAGCGTGGTTTCATTCGACCAAGCACATCACCGTGGGGAGCTCCTGTTTTGTTTGTCAAGAAGAAAGATGGTACATTCAGGTTGTGTATCGACTACCGAGAGTTGAACAAACTTACCATCAAGAACCGCTACCCACTACCGAGAATCGACGACTTATTTGATCAACTACAAGGCTCGTCTGTTTATTCAAAGATTGACTTACGTTCCGGGTATCATCAAATGCGGGTGAAAGAAGATGATATTCCAAAGACTGCTTTCAGAACACGTTACGGTCATTACGAGTTTATGGTCATGCCGTTTGGTTTAACTAATGCACCAGCTGTGTTCATGGACCTTATGAACCGAGTGTGTGGACCATACCTTGACAAGTTTGTCATCGTTTTCATTGATGACATACTTATTTACTCAAAGAATGACCAAGAACACGGTGAACATTTGAGAAAGGTGTTAGAAGTATTGAGGAAGGAAGAATTGTACGCTAAGTTTTCAAAGTGTGCATTTTGGTTGGAAGAAGTTCAATTCCTCGGTCACATAGTGAACAAAGAAGGTATTAAGGTGGATCCGGCAAAGATAGAAACTGTTGAAAAGTGGGAAACCCCGAAAACTCCGAAACACATACGCCAGTTTTTAGGACTAGCTGGTTACTACAGAAGGTTCATCCAAGACTTTTCCAGAATAGCAAAACCCTTGACTGCATTAACGCATAAAGGGAAGAAATTTGAATGGAATGATGAACAAGAGAAAGCGTTTCAGTTATTGAAGAAAAAGCTAACTACGGCACCTATATTGTCATTGCCTGAAGGGAATGATGATTTTGTGATTTATTGTGATGCATCAAAGCAAGGTCTCGGTTGTGTATTAATGCAACGAACGAAGGTGATTGCTTATGCGTCTAGACAATTGAAGATTCACGAACAAAATTATACGACGCATGATTTGGAATTAGGCGCGGTTGTTTTTGCATTAAAGACTTGGAGGCACTACTTATATGGGGTCAAAAGTATTATATATACCGACCACAAAAGTCTTCAACACATATTTAATCAGAAACAACTGAATATGAGGCAGCGTAGGTGGATTGAATTATTGAATGATTACGACTTTTAGATTCGTTACCACCCGGGGAAGGCAAATGTGGTAGCCGATGCCTTGAGCAGGAAGGACAGAGAACCCATTCGAGTAAAATCTATGAATATAATGATTCATAATAACATTACTACTCAAATAAAGGAGGCGCAACAAGGAGTTTTAAAAGAGGGAAATTTAAAGGATGAAATACCCAAAGGATCGGAGAAGCATCTTAATATTCGGGAAGACGGAACCCGGTATAGGGCTGAAAGGATTTGGGTACCAAAATTTGGAGATATGAGAGAAATGGTACTTAGAGAAGCTCATAAAACCAGATACTCAATACATCCTGGAACGGGGAAGATGTACAAGGATCTCAAGAAACATTTTTGGTGGCCGGGTATGAAAGCCGATGTTGCTAAATACGTAGGAGAATGTTTGACGTGTTCTAAGGTCAAAGCTGAGCATCAGAAACCATCAGGTCTACTTCAACAACCCGAAATCCCGGAATGGAAATGGGAAAACATTACCATGGATTTCATCACTAAATTGCCAAGGACTGCAAGTGGTTTTGATACTATTTGGGTAATAGTTGATCGTCTCACCAAATCAGCACACTTCCTACCAATAAGAGAAGATGACAAGATGGAGAAGTTAGCACGACTGTATTTGAAGGAAGTCGTCTCCAGACATGGAATACCAATCTCTATTATCTCTGATAGGGATGGCAGATTTATTTCAAGATTCTGGCAGACATTACAGCAAGCATTAGGAACTCGTCTAGACATGAGTACTGCCTATCATCTACAAACTGATGGGCAGAGCGAAAGGACGATACAAACGCTTGAAGACATGCTACGAGCATGTGTTATTGATTTCGGAAACAGTTGGGATCGACATCTACCGTTAGCAGAATTTTCCTACAACAACAGCTACCATTCAAGCATTGAGATGGCGCCGTTTGAAGCACTTTATGATAGAAAGTGCAGGTCTCCGATTTGTTGGAGTGAAGTGGGGGATAGACAGATTACGGGTCCGGAGATTATACAAGAAACTACCGAGAAGATCATCCAAATTCAACAACGGTTGAAAACCGCCCAAAGTCGACAAAAGAGCTACGCTGACATTAAAAGAAAAGATATAGAATTTGAAATTGGAGAGATGGTCATGCTTAAAGTTTCACCTTGGAAAGGCGTTGTTCGATTTGGTAAACGAGGGAAATTAAATCCAAGGTATATTGGACCATTCAAGATTATTGATCGTGTCGGACCAGTAGCTTACCGACTAGAGTTACCTCAACAACTCGCGGCTGTACATAACACTTTCCACGTCTCGAATTTAAAGAAATGTTTTGCTAAAGAAGATCTCACTATTCCGTTAGATGAAATCCAAATCAACGAAAAACTTCAATTCATCGAAGAACCCGTCGAAATAATGGATCGTGAGGTTAAAAGACTTAAGCAAAACAAGATACCAATTGTTAAGGTTCGATGGAATGCTCGTAGAGGACCCGAGTTCACCTGGGAGCGTGAAGATCAGATGAAGAAGAAATACCCGCATCTATTTCCAGAAGATTCGTCAACACCTTCAACAGCTTAAAATTTCGGGACGAAATTTATTTAACGGGTAGGTACTGTAGTGACCCGAACTTTTCCATGTTTATATATATTAATTGAGATTGATATTTACATGATTAAATGTTTCCAACATGTTAAGCAATCAAACTTGTTAAGACTTGATTAATTGAAATATGTTTCAAATAGACAATTGACCACCCAAGTTGACCGGTGATTCACGAACGTTAAAACTTGTAAAAACTATATGATGACATATATATGGATATATATATAGTTAACATGATACTATGATAAGTAAACATATCATTAAGTATTTTAACAATGAACTACATATGTAAAAACAAGACTACTAACTTAATGATTTTTAAACGAGACATATATGTAACGATTATCGTTGTAAAGACATTTAATGTATATATATCATATTAAGAGATATTCATACATGATAATATCATGATAATATAATAATTTAAAATCTCATTTGATATTATAAACATTGGGTTAACAACATTTAACAAGATCGTTAACCTAAAGGTTTCAAAACAACACTTACATGTAACGACTAACGATGACTTAACGAATCAGTTAAAATGTATATACATGTAGTGTTTTAATATGTATTTATACACTTTTGAAAGACTTCAATACACTTATCAAAATACTTCTACTTAACAAAAATGCTTACAATTACATCCTCGTTCAGTTTCATCAACAATTCTACTCGTATGCACCCGTATTCGTACTCGTACAATACACAGCTTTTAGATGTATGTACTATTGGTATATACACTCCAATGATCAGCTCTTAGCAGCCCATGTGAGTCACCTAACACATGTGGGAACCATCATTTGGCAACTAGCATGAAATATCTCATAAAATTACAAAAATATGAGTAATCATTCATGACTTATTTACATGAAAACAAAATAACATATCCTTTATATCTAATCCATACACCAACGACCAAAAACACCTACAAACACTTTCATTCTTCAATTTTCTTCATCTAATTGATCTCTCTCAAGTTCTATCTTCAAGTTCTAAGTGTTCTTCATAAATTTCAAAAGTTCTAGTTTCATAAAATCAAGAATACTTTCAAGTTTGCTAGCTCATTTCCAATCTTGTAAGGTGATCATCCAACCTCAAGAAATCTTTGTTTCTTACAGTAGGTTATCATTCTAATACAAGGTAATAATCATATTCAAACTTTGGTTCAATTTCTATAACTATAACAATCTTATTTCAAGTGATGATCTTACTTGAACTTGTTTTCGTGTCATGATTCTGCTTCAAGAACTTCGAGCCATCCAAGGATCCATTGAAGCTAGATCCATTTTTCTCTTTTCCAGTAGTTTTATCCAAGGAACTTAAGGTAGTAATGATGTTCATAACATCATTCGATTCATACATATAAAGCTATCTTATTCGAAGGTTTAAACTTGTAATCACTAGAACATAGTTTAGTTAATTCTAAACTTGTTCGCAAACAAAAGTTAATCCTTCTAACTTGACTTTTAAAATCAACTAAACACATGTTCTATATCTATATGATATGCTAACTTAATGATTTAAAACCTGGAAACACGAAAAACACCGTAAAACCGGATTTACGCCGTCGTAGTAACACCGCGGGCTGTTTTGGGTTAGTTAATTAAAAACTATGATAAACTTTGATTTAAAAGTTGTTATTCTGAGAAAATGATTGTTATTATGAACATGAAACTATATCCAAAAATTATGGTTAAACTCAAAGTGGAAGTATGTTTTCTAAAATGGTCATCTAGACGTCGTTCTTTCGACTGAAATGACTACCTTTACAAAAACGACTTGTAACTTATTTTTCCGACTATAAACCTATACTTTTTCTGTTTAGATTCATAAAATAGAGTTCAATATGAAACCATAGCAATTTGATTCACTCAAAACGGATTTAAAATGAAGAAGTTATGGGTAAAACAAGATTGGATAATTTTTCTCATTTTAGCTACGTGAAAATTGGTAACAAATCTATTCCAACCATAACTTAATCAACTTGTATTATATATTATGTAATCTTGAGATACCATAGACACGTATACAATGTTTTGACCTATCATGTCGACACATCTATATATATTTCGGAACAACCATAGACACTCTATATGTGAATGTTGGAGTTAGCTATACAGGGTTGAGGTTGATTCCAAAATATATATAGTTTGAGTTGTGATCAATACTGAGATACGTATACTCTGGGTCGTGGATTGATTCAAGATAATATTTATCGATTTATTTCTGTACATCTAACTGTGGACAACTAGTTGTAGGTTACTAACGAGGACAGCTGACTTAATAAACTTAAAACATCAAAATATATTAAAAGTGTTGTAAATATATTTTGAACATACTTTGATATATATGTATATATTGTTATAGGTTCGTGAATCAACCAGTGGTCAAGTCTTACTTCCCGACGAAGTAAAAATCTGTGAAAGTGAGTTATAGTCCCACTTTTAAAATCTAATATTTTTGGGATGAGAATACATGCAGGTTTTATAAATGATTTACAAAATAGACACAAGTACGTGAAACTACATTCTATGGTTGAATTATCAAAATCGAATATGCCCCTTTTTATTAAGTCTGGTAATCTAAGAATTAGGGAACAGACACCCTAATTGACGCGAATCCTAAAGATAGATCTATTGGGCCTAACAAACCTCATCCAAAGTACCGGATGCTTTAGTACTTCGAAATTTATATCATATCCGAAGGGTGTCCCGGAATGATGGGGATATTCTTATATATGCATCTTGTTAATGTCGGTTACCAGGTGTTCACCATATGAATGATTTTTATCTCTATGTATGGGATGTATATTGAAATATGAAATCTTGTGGTCTATTATTATGATTTGATATATATAGGTTAAACCTATAACTCACCAACATTTTTGTTGACGTTTTAAGCATGTTTATTCTCAGGTGATTATTAACAGCTTCCGCTATCGTATACTTAAATAAGGACGAGATTTGGAGTCCATGCTTGTATGATATTGTGTAAAAACTGCATTCAAGAAACTTATTTTGTTGTAACATAATTGTATTGTAAACCATTATGTAATGGTCGTGTGTAAACAGGATATTTTAGATTATCATTATTTGATAATCTACGTAAAGCTTTTTAAACCTTTATTGATGAAATAAAGGTTATGGTTTGTTTTAAAATGAATGCAGTCTTTGAAAAACGTCTCATATAGAGGTCAAAACCTCGCAACGAAATCAATTAATATGGAACGTTTTTAATCAATAAGAACGGGACATTTCAGTTGGTATCCGAGCGTTGGTCTTAGAGAACCACAATTTTGCATTAGTGTGTCTTATCGAGTTTTTTAGGATGCATTAGTGAGTCTGGACTTCGACCGTGTTTACTTGAAAAATGATTGCTTAACAAATTTTGTTGGAAACTATATATTTTTAACATGTGAATATTATGTGATATATTAATCTCTTAACGTGTTTGATATTATGTGATAGATGTCTACCTCTAGAACAAGTCCCATTGACTCACCTAATAATAATGAAGAGTCAAATGTAAATTGGAATGATTCGTGGACTGATTCACAAGTTCCCGAAGAGGAACCGGAAGAAGAGTCGGAACCGGAAGAAGAATCAGAACCGGAAGAGGAGGAACCGGATGAAGAAATAGAACCGGTGGGGGAAATAATAAAACGGTTAAGTAAAAGAAAATCCTCAACCAACCGACCGAGGTTAATTATGGTCAATGGTGTTTCCGCCAAGGAAGCAAAATATTGGGAGGATTACCAATTCTCTGATGAATCGGATTCCGACGAGAATTCCGATGATGTTGTAGAAATTACCCCAACTGAATTTAAAAAGGCAAAATAAAATAATAAGGGAAAGGGCATAAAAATAGAGAAATCTAATTCCAACCCCGATGAACTTTATATGTATCGTCAACCCCCGAAAGTCCTTAAGTTGTAACAATGACCCGGGAACCTCTAAACCACCAGGTTTTTCTAAACCAATGTGGATAACAACGGCTCGTATTAGGGGAAAATCATATATCCCTAGAAACTTGGCAAAACGAACCAAAACCGAAGAAGAAGAAACAAGCGAGTCGGAATAAGATAGTTGTATTCATGTGGTGTAATATATGTAATATAGTGTGCTTATGCTTTATGATATATGTAAAAATTTGCTTGTATTAATAAGTATTTTTTTATGAATCTAACTCTTGTCTATTTTACAGTATAAAAACGCAAAATGGATAGACAACCCAATATTTTAAGAGACCTACCCGGAGACATGATTGATGAAATCTTGTCTAGAGTCGGTCAGAATTCCTCGGCACAACTATTTAAGGCGAGATCAGTTTGTAAGACATTCGAAGAACGTTCCAAGAATGTCTTGGTTTATAAGAGACTTTCGTTTGAAAGATGGGGGATATCACATTGGGAAACCCATAAGTTACGATGTGTTTACTTTGACGCATATATTGCGGGGAACCCAAATGCTATTTTACGCAACGGGTTAAGAAATTATTTTGACTCAGTGTATCCGAATATAGGACTTCATGATTTAGAAAAAGCGGCTAACATGCAACATAAAGAAGCATGCTATGCTTATGGGTTAGTAATGTTCGCTTCTCACCAAAGTGAGAAAAAGAACATCGGGCTACAGCTATTAAACAAAACGTTCCCACAAGTGACGGAGTCGGTAATTGGGGTAAGAAATGAGGTTTTTAGATTGTTACGGGACTGTTGGACATTACGTAACCCTCGTCCCTTTGACGACGTTACAACACGCTGTCTTATCAACGGCCATAACGGTTATGTTGCACAAGACCAAGGATGGGAAGTCGTCCTAGTAAAACCATAATGCATGACTTGTTTCTGGACGTATGAATTACGTGTCTTTATTGCCTTTGCTGAACGACTTGTGTACTAGCTAGAATTATCTTCACAACTATCTTGTATCAAAGTTATTGTGTGCTATATTTCATGCTTTATGTAAAATAAGCGGTATTGTAAGTTTGTAAAATATTGTATAAAAGTTTGAACGCAAAATATTATTATATTCAGTTTTTCATATAGAATTGTAGTAGTTGAATTGTATATTATGTAACATCCCGCCTTTTTCCATTTACTTTTCCGTTATACTAATTTAAACTCCGTTATATGTTTATAACATCTCCCGTTAATACGCGTTTTAAATTACCTCGTTTAGGTAATTCACGCACCCGAACGAAAGTTGAGGGACTAAACTTGACAAGGGATCAAACCCTTGACTAGGTCAAAGAGTCAAACCCCTTTCACCCATTCATTATCATCTCCATCTCTCTCTCTCTTTCTCTCTAGCAAGAACACACACCCATTTACCAAATTCATTCAATCATCATCTAAATTCAATCTAGGAGGCTTACAATAAAATAAATTACATATTCGTGATCCTCTCTTCATCCTCTTCATTTTGGTACCAACTTCATCTCGTTTGGGTAACATTTCTAAAACTCTAGATTTCTCTAAATTCGTGTTTTTGACTTGAAATGGTGTTAGTTAGTGTCTATGGCTCATTGTGATGTCGTGTATGTAATTTGTATGCTCGATCTCGTTGTTTTAGTAAAACTAGCATGAACTTGAATTTTGGTGTGTTGTTCTTGAATTTTGGATGATCATATGTTGTTAGATGTTAAAAGTTCATGTTTTAATTGTGTTCCTAGTATCACTAGCTTCAATTTGATGTGTAGGTTGCTTGAGAAAACTCCATAAACTTGATTAGTGATTTTTGGTGAAATTGAGCTAGGGTTTAATGAACTTGAAATGATTATTTGATGCATTGATTGCCATGATTTGTTGTTAGTAAGTTGTTAGTTGTATTGTATGCTCAATTACCTACAAAATGGCATGTCATATGTATGCATTGAATGCCTAAATCATTAAATGTGCATTGGTGAGTTTGAAGCATTAATGTGTGCATTGAATGATCACTTGGTTTGAAAACTCGGTTGTTACAAATGAGGTTTTTGATTGATGAATTGTGTTTAGTTGCATTCTACGTCAAAAGAGCTTTCCAACGATATAAGGTGCGAGTCCTAAGTGTTAGCGGTTTATGTTTTATGCACAAAAAAGTTTTGGATTGAGACTTGAACATTTGGGACTGGCCAGGCACCAGCACCCGGCCTTTGCCGCGGCGCGGCCCTTTCCTGTCGCGGCGCGACATATAAGGGGGTCAGGTTCTGACCTCCATGTCCAAAATACGAAAAATGTTTGGCATACTACGGACCTCCGATTCACATGAGACTTGTTCTAACATGCTTATATATGAATAAAAACCTCAGAAAAATAGTTCGGGACCCGACCCGAACGTGTTGACTTTCGTTGACTTTGACCGACCAAAGTTTGACTTTTAATCAAACTTAATCAAATATTTGTGCAATCGTTCTAACATGTTTTTATACTTGTACCTTGCATGAAACATGACAATTTGATTCACATGCTATTATGATCGAGTCTTAACGAGCCATTGGACTAATTGAACATCTTTGACCTATCGTGTTTACCGTTATTGATACAACCTATTGTTTAGGTCAAGACTAGCATTGTTCTTTGCACACGTTTACTTGTTGAAGTACTTTACTACTCGTGCACTCAAGGTGAGATCATAGTCCCATTTTTACTCTTTTTGAACTTACATTTGGGATGAGAAAACATAAACATTTCTTTACTAAGTGAACACAAGTACAGGAAAACAAACATTCTACATACGAGTTTAGAACAAAATCCTCAATTCGATTATCATTAGTTACACTTGCCGGGTGTAAGCGAGAACTTATGTTGTATGGATCCATATGGGTTTGACAAACCCTCATTCAAACGGTTCGCTACCGTTTACGAATGAAATATATTTTCGAGAAACAGTGTATGTTCTAGCACTAAGTGATGGGGTTCAATGGAAGGAAATGTTAAGTATTGATAATTGGGTGCTCGTGAAACAAAATTTTGGAATGTATTACTATTATTTCATTGATGCAAATCTTGTGGTTCACTTGTACTTACTTACTTAAACCTATGATTTCACCAACGTTTTCGTTGACAGATTTCTATGTTTTTCTCAGGTCCTTGAACGATACATGCTACATGCTTCCGCTCATTATTTTGATACTTGCATTGGATGTCGAGTATACATGCATAGATGGAGCGTCTTTTGAATACTTTTAAATTGTGTCGCATAAGTTTCATTTGTACTTAAAACTTCGTATCGTAACTTGTGGTGGAACTATTCTTGTAAACTTGAACAACCTTTACATTTGAAATGAATGCGACATATCTTTTGGTCAAACGTTGTTTTAAAGACTTATGACCACGTAACGGGACCTAAGTAGACGGCGCCGTCAATGATGATTTGGTTGGGTCGCTACAGATGGTATCAGAGCGTTGGTTGTAGGGATTTAGAGTTCATTGGTGTCGACCCCGAGTCATAGGGTACATTGGTGAGTCTAGACTACAACCGGCATATAGACTTGAAGTAGGAATTACTTGACTACTTGTGCATTTATACTCGAACGCTTCTACTCATATCTACTCTTAGTTCATCTTAATCTCACGTTGTTTAATTTGATTGACACGCCACCTTGACTATATGAAATGATGTCGAATGCACATATGAATCAGGGTAATATAATTTCCGGGATTATATTACGGTGACTCATATGAACGTTCCGACATTATGACATAAAGAATTTAAGGCGAGTCGAGGAAAAACTTCTCTTTATCTTTATTCTATATCACGGTTAGTATTATTGAGAATACTAATCAATGATATTCTTGTGTCTTGAAGGAACAATGGCTCCTCGTCGTGTACGCCGCAATGAAACTCCCGAACAAGCTCTCGAACGGATGATAGCTACCGCCGTAGATGCGGCCATGGCCGGTCACTCATCCAACAACAATAATAATAACAACCACAACAACAACAACAACAACAACAATGGAGCCGGAAACTCAAACGAGGGATGCTCCTATAAAGCTTTCATGGGGTGCAAACCTCACACTTTTGATGGAACCGGGGGACCGGTCGTGCTCACCCGATGATTTGAGCAAACGGAAGCCGTCTTTAGCATAAGCGGTTGTCGGGACCAAGACAAGGTCAAATACTCCACTCACACTTTCTCCGGAATCGCTCTTACATGGTGGAATACTTATGTACAATCGGTGGGTACCGATGAAGCTCATGCCCTCTCTTGGGCCGACCTAAAGGAAAAGATGATTGTTGAATATTTTCCGCGCGAAGAAACCCGAAAGCTTGAGGAAGAACTAAGAGCTTTGAAAGCGGTCGGAAACGATCTTAAAACTTATAATCAACGCTTCGCCGAACTATCCTTGATGTGTCCTAATCTTGTTAACCCCGAATCTCAAAGGATTGAGCTCTACATGCTCGGTCTTCCAAAAAGCATCAAACAAGGGGTGATGTCATCCAAACCCACTACTCATCAAGCCGCTATGAACATGGCTCGCCAACTAATTGAAACGGTTGACGAAATCGTAGTTCCGGCACCTAAGGCCGAGGATAAATCGGGCGGCAACAAAAGAAAATGGGAAGCTCCCCAATCAAGCAACAACAACTTTGCCAAGAAATCTTTCACTTCCGACGGTAAGAAGGGTTATGCCGGGAATCTACCTCTTTGCAACAAATGCAACAAACATCACTTTGGTGAATGTGGCAAGTTAATTTGCCACCGGTGCCAAGGAGTTGGTCATAAGGCCAACGATTGTAAAAGTGCCACTCCCGTTGTTCGAAAGTGGCCCAATGCACCAAAGACGGGCACTTGTTACGAATGTGGCCAAACGGGTCATTATAGAAATGCATGCCCAAAGAAGAAAGATAACCCCAATACGCGCGGCCGAGCTTTCAACATCAACACCGAGGAAGCCCGGGATGACACTGAACTAGTCACGGGTACGTTTCTTCTCAACAATTCTTATGTCTCTTGCTTATTCGACTCAGGTGCCGATAAATGCTTTGTATCCAAGACCTTGACTCATTCTTTTAGCACTCCACCTCTTCCATTAGATACCACTTATACCATTGAAGTGGCTAACGGGAAACTATTAAGTGCCAACGCATATTACCGGGGGTGTACGTTAAACATTTTGGGTAAGGAATTTGAAATTGACTTGATACCCATGGAACTAGGAAGCTTTGATGTAATAATCGGTATGAATTGGTTAGTCAAAATGAAATCTCACATTCTTTGTGATCTTAACGCAATCCGAATTCCTATCGAGAATGGCGAACCTTTGATCGTCTATGGCGATAAGAGTTGCACCGGACTCAACCTCGTTTCGTGTATTAAAGTTAGAAAACTACTCCGTAAGGGTTCTTTTGCGATCCTTGCTCACGTTAAGAAAGTCGAGTCCGATGAGAAGCACATCGATGATGTGCCAATTGTTAGTGACTATTCCGATGTATTTCCCGACGAATTGCCGGGTCTTCCGCCTCATCGACCGGTTGAATTCCAAATCAATCTTATTCCGGGAGCCGCACCCGTAGCACGTGCACCGTATAGACTTGCTCCATCCGAAATGCAAGAATTGCAAAGTCAAATCCAAGAACTACTTGACCGTGGTTTTATCCAACCTAGCCATTCACCTTGGGGCGCTCCGATTTTGTTTGTTAAAAAGAAAGACGGATCCCTACGAATGTGCATTGATTATCGTGAACTAAACAAACTGACGGTTAAGAACCGATATCCTCTTCCTCGCATCGATGACCTCTTTGATCAACTACAAGGGTCTTGTGTATATTCGAAAATCGATCTCCGCTCGGGTTATCATCAATTAAGGGTTAAGGGGGAAGATGTCTCCAAAACCGCTTTCCGGACTCGTTATGGTAGTTATGAATTCCTCGTCATGCCATTTGGTCTCACCAACGCACCGGCGGTGTTCATGGATCTTATGAACCGCGTGTACAAACCGTATCTCGATAAATTCGTTATTGTGTTCATCGATGATATATTGATCTATTCTAAAAATGAAGAAGAGCACGAACAACATCTCCGACTTGTGCTTGAACTCTTGAGACAAGAACGACTTTATGCCAAATTCTCCAAGTGTGAATTTTGGTTGAAGGAAGTTCAATTTCTTGGTCATGTTGTAAGTGATCAAGGTATTAAAGTCGATCCCACGAAGATCGAAGCCATTAGTAAATGGGAGACTCCTACTACTCCTACTCACATTCGTCAATTCTTGGGTCTCGCCGGGTACTATCGTAGATTCATCGAAAATTTCTCTTTGGTTGCACGTCCTCTA
This sequence comes from Rutidosis leptorrhynchoides, assembly GCF_046630445.1. Lineage (NCBI taxonomy): Eukaryota > Viridiplantae > Streptophyta > Magnoliopsida > Asterales > Asteraceae > Rutidosis > Rutidosis leptorrhynchoides. The sequence continues at coordinate 175,769,928 of NC_092339.1, forward strand.
ACCGCATTGACTCACAAGGGAAAGAAATTCATTTGGGCGACCGAACATGAATCCGCGTTTCAAATCTTGAAAACGAAGCTAACCACCGCTCCTATCTTGTCACTTCCCGAAGGCAATGATGACTTTGTTGTATATTGCGATGCCTCGAAACATGGTTTTGGGTGTGTATTGATGCAACGAACAAAAGTCATTGCTTATGCTTCTCGACAACTCAAAATTCATGAACGAAACTACACGACGCATGATCTCGAACTCGGAGCCGTCATCTTTGCACTTAAAATGTGGAGACACTATCTTTATGGAACCAAGAGTACTATCTTTACCGACCACAAAAGTCTCCAACACATTTTCGATCAAAAGCAACTAAACATGAGACAACGACGGTGGATTGAAACTTTGAACGATTACGATTGCGAGCTTCGTTACCATCCCGGGAAGGCAAACGTAGTAGCCGATGCCTTAAGTCGAAAAGAAAGAGCGGTGCCTCTTCGTGTCCGAGCTTTAAACATCACCATTCACAGCAACCTCAATAGTCAAATTCGTGTAGCCCAAGATGAGGCCCTCAAGGATGAAAACATCTCTCTCGAACACTTGAACGTCCTCACCTCTCGATTCGAAGTTAAAGAAACCGGACTCCGATATTTCGCCGGAAGAATTTGGGTGCCTAGTTATGGGGATCTACGAAGCCTTATTTTAGATGAAGCCCATAAGTCACGATACTCGATTCACCCCGGTGCCAATAAGATGTACCACGACCTTAAACAACTATATTGGTGGCCGAACATCAAAAGGGACGTAGCTACGTATGTTTCCAAGTGTTTGACATGTTCCAAAGTCAAAGCCGAACACCAAAGACCGTCCGGACTACTTCAACAACCCGAGATCCTGCAATGGAAGTGGGAAAGTATAACGATGGATTTTATCACCAAGCTACCAAAAACGACGGGCGGTTATGATACCATTTGGGTTATTGTTGACCGTCTCACCAAATCCGCACACTTCCTTGCCATGAAAGAAACGGACAAAATGGAGAAACTTGCACAACTTTACATTAAGGAGATCGTAGCCCGACACGGTGTACCTTTATCGATTATCTCCGACCGATATGGCCGTTTCGTTTCTAGATTTTGGCATACATTGCAAGAAGCGTTGGGAACGCGTTTAGACATGAGCACCGCATATCATCCTCAAACCGATGGACAAAGCGAACGTACAATTCAAACCTTGGAAGACATGTTACGAGCTTGCGTGGTTGATTTCGGAAAAGCTTGGGACAAGCACTTACCTCTCGCCGAGTTCTCTTACAACAATAGTTATCACGCGAGTATTAAAGCCGCACCTTTTGAAGCGCTATATGGCCGCAAATGTCGTTCACCTCTTTGTTGGGCCGAGGTAGGCGACGTGCAAATCACCGGACCCGAACTCATTCAAGAAACCACCGAGAAAATCGTTCAAATCCGAGATAGGCTTAGGACGGCCCGAAGTCGTCAAAAGAGCTATACCGACAAACGACGCAACGATCTTGAATTTCAAGTCGGTGACCGAGTAATGTTAAAAGTCGCACCTTGGAAGGGTGTAATCCGTTTTGGGAAACGCGGGAAGCTAAATCCGCGGTATATTGGTCCTTTCGAAATCTTGGAGCGTATTGGAACCGTTGCTTATCGTTTAGATCTTCCGCCTCAATTGAACTCCGTTCATCCTACCTTCCATGTATCTAACTTGAAAAAGTGTCTTGCCGAACCCGATATCGTCATCCCTCTCGAGGAACTTACTATTGATGACAAACTTCATTTTGTGGAGGAACCGGTTGAAATTGTGGACACCTCCGTCAAGACATTGAAGCAAAGCCGAATCCCGATTGTTAAAGTCCGTTGGAACGCCAAAAGGGGACCCGAGTTTACTTGGGAAAGACAAGATCAAATGCAAAGGAAGTATCCTCATCTATTCGTGAGTTCAGAAACGCAAGATCTCGAGGAAGAAACAACGACTACTACGCCTACTTAAATTTCGGGACGAAATTTCTTTTAAGGAGTAGGTAATGTAACATCCCGCCTTTTTCCATTTACTTTTCCGTTATACTAATTTAAACTCCGTTATATGTTTATAACATCTCCCGTTAATACGCGTTTTAAATTACCTCGTTTAGTTAATTCACGCACCCGAACGAAAGTTGAGGGACTAAACTTGACAAGGGATCAAACCCTTGACTAGGTCAAAGAGTCAAACCCCTTTCACCCATTCATTATCATCTCCATCTCTCTCTCTCTTTCTCTCTAGCAAGAACACACACCCATTTACCAAATTCATTCAATCATCATCTAAATTCAATCTAGGAGGCTTACAACAAAATAAATTACATATTCGTGATCCTCTCTTCATCCTCTTCATTTTGGTACCAACTTCATCTCGTTTGGGTAACATTTCTAAAACTCTAGATTTCTCTAAATTCGTGTTTTTGACTTGAAATGGTGTTAGTTAGTGTCTATGGCTCATTGTGATGTCGTGTATGTAATTTGTATGCTCGATCTCGTTGTTTTAGTAAAACTAGCATGAACTTGAATTTTGGTGTGTTGTTCTTGAATTTTGGATGATCATATGTTGTTAGATGTTAAAAGTTCATGTTTTAATTGTGTTCCTAGTATCACTAGCTTCAATTTGATGTGTAGGTTGCTTGAGAAAACTCCATAAACTTGATTAGTGATTTTTGGTGAAATTGAGCTAGGGTTTAATGAACTTGAAATGATTATTTGATGCATTGATTGCCATGATTTGTTGTTAGTAAGTTGTTAGTTGTATTGTATGCTCAATTACCTACAAAATGGCATGTCATATGTATGCATTGAATGCCTAAATCATTAAATGTGCATTGGTGAGTTTGAAGCATTAATGTGTGCATTGAATGATCACTTGGTTTGAAAACTCGGTTGTTACAAATGAGGTTTTTGATTGATGAATTGTGTTTAGTTGCATTCTACGTCAAAAGAGCTTTCCAACGATATAAGGTGCGAGTCCTAAGTGTTAGCGGTTTGTGTTTTATGCACAAAAAGGTTTTGGATTGAGACTTGAACATTTGGGACTGGCCAGGCACCAGCACCCGGCCTTTGCCGCGGCGCGGCCCTTTCCTGTCGCGGCGCGACATATAAGGGGGTCAGGTTCTGACCTCCATGTCCAAAATACGAAAAATGTTTGGCATACTACGGACCTCCGATTCACATGAGACTTGTTCTAACATGCTTATATATGAATAAAAACCTCAGAAAAATAGTTCGGGACCCGACCCGAACGTGTTGACTTTCGTTGACTTTGACCGACCAAAGTTTGACTTTTAATCAAACTTAATCAAATATTTGTGCAATCGTTCTAACATGTTTTTATACTTGTACCTTGCATGAAACATGACAATTTGATTCACATGCTATTATGATCGAGTCTTAACGAGCCATAGGACTAATTGAACATCTTTGACCTATCGTGTTTACCGTTATTGATACAACCTATTGTTTAGGTCAAGACTAGCATTGTTCTTTGCACACGTTTACTTGTTGAAGTACTTTACTACTCGTGCACTCAAGGTGAGATCATAGTCCCATTTTTACTCTTTTTGAACTTACATTTGGGATGAGAAAACATAAACATTTCTTTACTAAGTGAACACAAGTACAGGAAAACAAACATTCTACATACGAGTTTAGAACAAAATCCTCAATTCGATTATCATTAGTTACACTTGCCGGGTGTAAGCGAGAACTTATGTTGTATGGATCCATATGGGTTTGACAAACCCTCATTCAAACGGTTCGCTACCGTTTACGAATGAAATATATTTTCGAGAAACAGTGTATGTTCTAGCACTAAGTGATGGGGTTCAATGGAAGGAAATGTTAAGTATTGATAATTGGGTGCTCGTGAAACAAACTTTTGGAATGTATTACTATTATTTCATTGATGCAAATCTTGTGGTTCACTTGTACTTACTTACTTAAACCTATGATTTCACCAACGTTTTCGTTGACAGATTTCTATGTTTTTCTCAGGTCCTTGAACGATACATGCTACATGCTTCCGCTCATTATTTTGATACTTGCATTGGATGTCGAGTATACATGCATAGATGGAGCGTTTTTTGAATACTTTTAAATTGTGTCGCATAAGTTTCATTTGTACTTAAAACTTCGTATCGTAACTTGTGGTGGAAATATTCTTGTAAACTTGAACAACCTTTACATTTGAAATGAATGCGACATATCTTTTGGTCAAACGTTGTTTTAAAGACTTATGACCACGTAACGGGACCTAAGTAGACGGCGCCGTCAATGATGATTTGGTCGGGTCGCTACATATTAGCTACTAAGTATGAACTTAACGGGTAGGTACTACCCGAATTTAAACTTATAAAACGCTAATATGAAGAAAAAGCTTTTATAAATGAGTTCATATTATGCTACGAAATACTATTAACTACTCTTAATATTCTGTATGATTAACTTGTTCCATTTGACTATTTTGAAGGAAATGGCACCGACTACTCGACACACCGTGAATATGAATGAAGAGGAATTCCGTACTTTTCTAGCTTCAAACATAGCCACAGTACAGGCTGCGCTACATACCAACAATAACCTTGGATCTGGCAGTACAGGAAATCGTGTAGGATGCACCTACAAAGAATTCACTGCCTGCAAACCTTTGGAATTTGATGGAACCGAAGGACCGATCGGATTGAAACGGTGGACCGAGAAGGTCGAATCGGTGTTTGCCATAAGTAAGTGTACTGAAGAGGACAAAGTGAAGTACGCTACGCATACCTTCACAGGTTCTGCGTTAACATGGTGGAATACCTATCTAGAGCAAGTGGGACAAGACGATGCGTACGCACTACCGTGGTCAGCATTCAAGCACTTGATGAACGAGAAGTACCGTCCCAGAACCGAGGTCAATAAGCTCAAGACAGAACTTAGAGGGTTACGAACCCAAGGATTTGATATTACCACGTACGAAATACGATTCACAGAATTGTGCCTATTGTGTCCGGGAGCATTCGAAGATGAGGAAGAGAAGATCGACGCATTTGTGAAAGGATTACCGGAAAGAATCCAAGAAGATATAAGTTCACACGAGCCCACATCCATACAACAGGCATGTAGAATGGCTCACAAACTAGTGAACCAGATTGAAGAAAGAATTAAAGAACAGACTGCTGAAGAGGCCAATGTGAAGCAAGTCAAAAGAAAGTGGGAGGAAAACGGTGATAAGAATCACCAATACAACAACAACAGCAATTATAACAATAATCGCAACAACTATCCTAACAATCGCAACATCAATCGCAACTACAACAAACGGCCCAACAACAACAACAACAATAACAGCAACCACAACAATCATCTTAACAACAATAATAACCGCAACAACAACAACAATCAGAAACCGCTATGCCAAAGGTGTGAAAAGTATCACTCGGGATTCTGCACCAAATTTTGCAACAAGTGTAAAAGAAATGGTCATAGCGTGGCGAAGTGTGATGTCTACGGACCAGGAGTTAACAGAACGAAAGGAACAAATGGTGTCGGAACGAGTAATGGCGGAGCAAGTAGTGTCGGAGCAAGTTATGCCAATGTAGTTTGTTATAAATGTGGAAAACCGGGCCACATTATTAGAAATTGCCCGAACCAGGAGAACACGAATGGACAAGGCCGCGGAAGAGTTTTCAATATTAATGTGGCAGAGGCACAGGAAGACCCGAAGCTTGTTACGGGTACGTTTCTTATTGACAATAAATCTGCTTACGTTTTATTTGATTCGGGTGCGGATAGAAGCTATATGAGTAGAGATTTTTGTGCTAAATTAAGTTGTCCATTGACGCCTTTGGATAGTAAATTTTTACTCGAATTAGCAAATGGTAAATTAATTTTAGCAGATAATATATGTCGGAATCGAGAAATTAAACTGGTTAGCGAAACATTTAAGATTGATTTGATACCAGTAGAGTTAGGGAGTTTTGATGTGATAATCGGTATGGACTGGTTGAAAGAAGTGAAAGCAGAGATCGTTTGTTACAAAAATGCAATTCGCATTATACGAGAAAAAGGAAAACCCTTAATGGTGTACGGAGAAAAGGGCAACACGAAGCTACATCTTATTAGTAATTTGAAGGCACAAAAACTAATAAGAAAAGGTTGCTATGCTGTTCTAGCACACGTCGAGAAAGTACAAACTGAAGAAAAGAGCATCAATGATGTTCCCATCGCAAAAGAATTTCCCGATGTATTTCCGAAAGAATTACCGGGATTACCCCCACATCGATCCGTTGAATTTCAAATAGATCTTGTACCAGGAGCTGCACCAATAGCTCGTGCTCCTTACAGACTAGCACCCAGCGAGATGAAAGAACTGCAAAGCCAATTACAAGAACTTTTAGAGCGTGGTTTCATTCGACCAAGCACATCACCGTGGGGAGCTCCTGTTTTGTTTGTCAAGAAGAAAGATGGTACATTCAGGTTTTGTATCGACTACCGAGAGTTGAACAAACTTACCATCAAGAACCGCTACCCACTACCGAGAATCGACGACTTATTTGATCAACTACAAGGCTCGTCTGTTTATTCAAAGATTGACTTACGTTCCGGGTATCATCAAATGCGGGTGAAAGAAGATGATATTCCAAAGACTGCTTTCAGAACACGTTACGGTCATTACGAGTTTATGGTCATGCCGTTTGGTTTAACTAATGCACCAGCTGTGTTCATGGACCTTATGAACCGAGTGTGTGGACCATACCTTGACAAGTTTGTCATCATTTTCATTGATGACATACTTATTTACTCAAAGAATGACCAAGAACACGGTGAACATTTGAGAAAGGTGTTAGAAGTATTGAGGAAGGAAGAATTGTACGCTAAGTTTTAAAAGTGTGCATTTTGGTTGGAAGAAGTTCAATTCCTCGGTCACATAGTGAACAAAGAAGGTATTAAGGTGGATCCGGCAAAGATAGAAACTGTTGAAAAGTGGGAAACCCCGAAAACTCCGAAACACATACGCCAGTTTTTAGGACTAGCTGGTTACTACAGAAGGTTCATCCAAGACTTTTCCAGAATAGCAAAACCCTTGACTGCATTAACGCATAAAGGGAAGAAATTTGAATGGAATGATGAACAAGAGAAAGCGTTTCAGTTATTGAAGAAAAAGCTAACTACGGCACCTATATTGTCATTGCCTGAAGGGAATGATGATTTTGTGATTTATTGTGATGCATCAAAGCAAGGTCTCGGTTGTGTATTAATGCAACGAACGAAGGTGATTGCTTATGCGTCTAGACAATTGAAGATTCACGAACAAAATTATACGACGCATGATTTGGAATTAGGCGCGGTTGTTTTTGCATTAAAGACTTGGAGGCACTACTTATATGGGGTCAAAAGTATTATATATACCGACCACAAAAGTCTTCAACACATATTTAATCAGAAACAACTGAATATGAGGCAGCGTAGGTGGATTGAATTATTGAATGATTACGACTTTGAGATTCGTTACCACCCGGGGAAGGCAAATGTGGTAGCCGATGCCTTGAGCAGGAAGGACAGAGAACCCATTCGAGTAAAATCTATGAATATAATGATTCATAATAACATTACTACTCAAATAAAGGAGGCGCAACAAGGAGTTTTAAAAGAGGGAAATTTAAAGGATGAAATACCCAAAGGATCGGAGAAGCATCTTAATATTCGGGAAGACGGAACCCGGTATAGGGCTGAAAGGATTTGGGTACCAAAATTTGGAGATATGAGAGAAATGGTACTTAGAGAAGCTCATAAAACCAGATACTCAATACATCCTGGAACGGGGAAGATGTACAAGGATCTCAAGAAACATTTTTGGTGGCCGGGTATGAAAGCCGATGTTGCTAAATACGTAGGAGAATGTTTGACGTGTTCTAAGGTCAAAGCTGAGCATCAGAAACCATCAGGTCTACTTCAACAACCCGAAATCCCGGAATGGAAATGGGAAAACATTACCATGGATTTCATCACTAAATTGCCAAGGACTGCAAGTGGTTTTGATACTATTTGGGTAATAGTTGATCGTCTCACCAAATCAGCACACTTCCTACCAATAAGAGAAGATGACAAGATGGAGAAGTTAGCACGACTGTATTTGAAGGAAGTCGTCTCCAGACATGGAATACCAATCTCTATTATCTCTGATAGGGATGGCAGATTTATTTCAAGATTCTGGCAGACATTACAGCAAGCATTAGGAACTCGTCTAGACATGAGTACTGCCTATCATCCACAAACTGATGGGCAGAGCGAAAGGACGATACAAACGCTTGAAGACATGCTACGAGCATGTGTTATTGATTTCGGAAACAGTTGGGATCGACATCTACCGTTAGCAGAATTTTCCTACAACAACAGCTACCATTCAAGCATTGAGATGGCGCCGTTTGAAGCACTTTATGGTAGAAAGTGCAGGTCTTCGATTTGTTGGAGTGAAGTGGGGGATAGACAGATTACGGGTCCGGAGATTATACAAGAAACTACCGAGAAGATCATCCAAATTCAACAACGGTTGAAAACCGCCCAAAGTCGACAAAAGAGCTACGCTGACATTAAAAGAAAAGATATAGAATTTGAAATTGGAGAGATGGTCATGCTTAAAGTTTCACCTTGGAAAGGCGTTGTTCGATTTGGTAAACGAGGGAAATTAAATCCAAGGTATATTGGACCATTCAAGATTATTGATCGTGTCGGACCAGTAGCTTACCGACTAGAGTTACCTCAACAACTCGCGGCTGTACATAACACTTTCCACGTCTCGAATTTAAAGAAATGTTTTGCTAAAGAAGATCTCACTATTCCGTTAGATGAAATCCAAATCAACGAAAAACTTCAATTCATCGAAGAACCCGTCGAAATAATGGATCGTGAGGTTAAAAGACTTAAGCAAAACAAGATACCAATTGTTAAGGTTCGATGGAATGCTCATAGAGGACCCGAGTTCACCTGGGAGCGTGAAGATCAGATGAAGAAGAAATACCCGCATCTATTTCCAGAAGATTCGTCAACACCTTCAACAGCTTAAAATTTCGGGACGAAATTTATTTAACGGGTAGGTACTGTAGTGACCCGAACTTTTCCATGTTTATATATATTAATTGAGATTGATATTTACATGATTAAATGTTTCCAACATGTTAAGCAATCAAACTTGTTAAGACTTGATTAATTGAAATATGTTTCATATAGACAATTGACCACCCAAGTTGACCGGTGATTCACGAACGTTAAAACTTGTAAAAACTATATGATGACATATATATGGATATATATATAGTTAACATGATACTATGATAAGTAAACATATCATTAAGTATTTTAACAATGAACTACATATGTAAAAACAAGACTACTAACTTAATGATTTTTAAACGAGACATATATGTAACGATTATCGTTGTAAAGACATTTAATGTATATATATCATATTAAGAGATATTCATACATGATAATATCATGATAATATAATAATTTAAAATCTCATTTGATATTATAAACATTGGGTTAACAACATTTAACAAGATCGTTAACCTAAAGGTTTCAAAACAACACTTACATGTAACGACTAACGATGACTTAACGAATCAGTTAAAATGTATATACATGTAGTGTTTTAATATGTATTTATACACTTTTGAAAGACTTCAATACACTTATCAAAATACTTCTACTTAACAAAAATGCTTACAATTACATCCTCGTTCAGTTTCATCAACAATTCTACTCGTATGCACCCGTATTCGTACTCGTACAATACACAGCTTTTAGATGTATGTACTATTGGTATATACACTCCAATGATCAGCTCTTAGCAGCCCATGTGAGTCACCTAACATATGTGGGAACCATCATTTGGCAACTAGCATGAAATATCTCATAAAATTACAAAAATATGAGTAATCATTCATGACTTATTTACATGAAAACAAAATAACATATCCTTTATATCTAATCCATACACCAACGACCAAAAACACCTACAAACACTTTCATTCTTTAATTTTCTTCATCTAATTGATCTCTCTCAAGTTCTATCTTCAAGTTCTAAGTGTTCTTCATAAATTCCAAAAGTTCTAGTTTCATAAAATCAAGAATACTTTCAAGTTTGCTAGCTCATTTCCAATCTTGTAAGGTGATCATCCAACCTCAAGAAATCTTTGTTTCTTACAGTAGGTTATCATTCTAATACAAGGTAATAATCATATTCAAACTTTGGTTCAATTTCTATAACTATAACAATCTTATTTCAAGTGATGATCTTACTTGAACTTGTTTTCGTGTCATGATTCTGCTTCAAGAACTTCGAGCCATCCAAGGATCCATTGAAGCTAGATCCATTTTTCTCTTTTCCAGTAGCTTTATCCAAGGAACTTAAGGTAGTAATGATGTTCATAACATCATTCGATTCATACATATAAAGCTATCTTATTCGAAGGTTTAAACTTGTAATCACTAGAACATAGTTTAGTTAATTCTAAACTTGTTCGCAAACAAAAGTTAATCCTTCTAACTTGACTTTTAAAATCAACTAAACACATGTTCTATATCTATATGATATGCTAACTTAATGATTTAAAACCTGGAAACACGAAAAACACCGTAAAACCGGATTTACGCCGTCGTAGTAACACCGCGGGCTGTTTTGGGTTAGTTAATTAAAAACTATGATAAACTTTGATTTAAAAGTTGTTATTCTGAGAAAATGATTGTTATTATGAACATGAAACTATATCCAAAAATTATGGTTAAACTCAAAGTGGAAGTATGTTTTCTAAAATGGTCATCTAGACGTCGTTCTTTCGACTGAAATGACTACCTTTACAAAAATGACTTGTAACTTATTTTTCCGACTATAAACCTATACTTTTTCTGTTTAGATTCATAAAATAGAGTTCAATATGAAACCATAGCAATTTGATTCACTCAAAACGGATTTAAAATGAAGAAGTTATGGGTAAAACAAGATTGGATAATTTTTCTCATTTTAGCTACGTGAAAATTGGTAACAAATCTATTCCAACCATAACTTAATCAACTTGTATTATATATTATGTAATCTTGAGATACCATAGACACGTATACAATGTTTCGACCTATCATGTCGACACATCTATATATATTTCGGAACAACCATAGACACTCTATATGTGAATGTTGGAGTTAGCTATACAGGGTTGAGGTTGATTCCAAAATATATATAGTTTGAGTTGTGATCAATACTGAGATACGTATACTCTGGGTCGTGGATTGATTCAAGATAATATTTATCGATTTATTTCTGTACATCTAACTGTGGACAACTAGTTGTAGGTTACTAACGAGGACAGCTGACTTAATAAACTTAAAACATCAAAATATATTAAAAGTGTTGTAAATATATTTTGAACATACTTTGATATATATGTATATATTGTTATAGGTTCGTGAATCAACCAGTGGCCAAGTCTTACTTCCCGACGAAGTAAAAATCTGTGAAAGTGAGTTATAGTCCCACTTTTAAAATCTAATATTTTTGGGATGAGAATACATGCAGGTTTTATAAATGATTTACAAAATAGACACAAGTACGTGAAACTACATTCTATGGTTGAATTATCAAAATCGAATATGCCCCTTTTTATTAAGTCTGGTAATCTAAGAATTAGGGAACATACACCCTAATTGACGCGAATCCTAAAGATAGATCTATTGGGCCTAACAAACCCCATCCAAAGTACCGGATGCTTTAGTACTTCGAAATTTATATCATATCCGAAGGGTGTCCCGGAATGATGGGGATATTCTTATATATGCATCTTGTTAATGTCGGTTACCAGGTGTTCACCATATGAATGATTTTTATCTCTATGTATGGGATGTATATTGAAATATGAAATCTTGTGGTCTATTATTATGATTTGATATATATAGGTTAAACCTATAACTCACCAACATTTTTGTTGACGTTTTAAGCATGTTTATTCTCAGGTGATTATTAACAGCTTCCGCTATCGTATACTTAAATAAGGACGAGATTTGGAGTCCATGCTTGTATGATATTGTGTAAAAACTGCATTCAGGAAACTTATTTTGTTGTAACATAATTGTATTGTAAACCATTATGTAATGGTCGTGTGTAAACAGGATATTTTAGATTATCATTATTTGATAATCTACGTAAAGCTTTTTAAACCTTTATTGATGAAATAAAGGTTATGGTTTGTTTTAAAATGAATGCAGTCTTTGAAAAACGTCTCATATAGAGGTCAAAACCTCGCAACGAAATCAATTAATATGGAACGTTTTTAATCAATAAGAACGGGACATTTCATAATCCACCCTAATTGTGTTGTTCGTTATGTGATAAACGGAATAGTTACTTTCTGTTGGCGGTGCGGATTATTTGGTTTGCATTTATCAAGGCGACAAGGTGAGTGTATATATATATATTATATGAGTATGTATTCATAGGATGGGTACGGGTGGGGTATAGTGATCCTTAGGAGTTCGGGTTCACTTTACACGTGCGTAGGATGATGGACTCTATGAGTTTGGGTCCATGTGGCACGTTTGTGCATTTTAGGTTACCACCCTTGAGCTAGTGAATCTCGGGCGTTTGGGATTTACATTGACAAGTAGGTCAACCCCGTTGATGTTGTTGAGGTGGGTTGGGTAGTGATTCTCGTGTAGTTCGGCTTCGCTAGTGAATCCCGTGTACTTCGGATTCACAATGTTGCATGTAGTTTGGACGTCCCCATTGTTGTTGTGGCGGCTTAGTGTAGTGATTCTCGTGTAGTTCGGCTTCACTAGTGGATCTCGTATAGTTCGGATTCACAATGTCTCATGTAGTTCGGACATCCCTATTGTCGTTGAGGTGGAGGTAGTGAATCGCGTATGGTTTCGGATTCACTTAGGCACGTGTAGTTCGGCCAACCTTCATGTGTTTGAGGTTAAGGGGTTAACCTCGGGGTTTTTGGGTAGACGTATATATATATATATATATATATATATATATATATATATATATATATATATAATATTGTTGTGTTGTAGCTAATCTTGCGGTTTTGGCATGGTGGTACGTTATGTGTAACTTTGCTTAGTTATACAAGGATGCGGTATATGTTTATTACTTGTGTTAGTGATACGTATTCATATTATGCATATGTATGAATATAGTATGTTTATCCTCACTAACCTTTATAGCTTACCCTCACGTTGTTTATATTTTTATAGATTCGCAAGGAAGAGGTGGCAAGGGTAAGCGCGGGGATTAGTGAATTATTGCGGATTGCTTAGAAGACTTTTCTTTTGGATTTGATTTAGGATTGGGTAGTGTTTTTCCAATCATCATGTTCAGCCTTATGTCGGAGTTAAACGCTTTAGGTCGAAAGTGTCTTTTGGTCGTGTTAAACGGGTCGTAGGTTGTTATGCCCATTTTGACACCTAACTTATGTAATGTATAAATTAAAGTTGTGTAATGCGTTATATAAAAGAAATTTTTTTCGGGTCGGTATAATAATGTGTTGGGTCATTTCACACACACACACACACACACACACACACACACACACACACACACACACACACACACACACACACACACACATATATATATATATATATATATATATATATATATATATATATATATATATATATATATATATATATATATATATATATATATATATATATATGTATGCACATACGAGTATATTTAATTGAATAATAATAATAATAGTAATAATGATAATTATATAATAATAATAATGGCGGAAATAATAATGGCGGAAATAATAATAATAATTTATTTAATTTAATTAGTTAATTTAATTATAATAATTATCTTCTACAAATTGCTAGAACATTCCAGAATAAGAATATGCCATAAAGATGTCTTTGTTGTTCTCTACTCCAAGAAACCTTAATCCTTATTTAACTCAAACTCTTACCATATAAATAGACTCGTTAATCTTATTAAATTCTCATTTTTTCCAACTTAAAAAAAAACACACACAAAAATTTCTCTCCCTCCCTCTTCTCTCTTTCGTCCGCCGACCACCAAAGTGGTCCGCCGTCGCCGCCTGTTTTGCTGGAAAATTTTACGATCATCTTTTTGAATTCGTTTTTCTTTCAAGGTAAAAATCCTAGATATCTTTTATTTACTTTTTAATTTATTAATACGTTATCATGATTTAATGGTTTAATTAAACGCGAACTTTCTAAAAATCATACCGAGCCTCTACAAGTTTTTCACCATGGCATGGTGGTTAAACCGACCACCACCAACTGCTACCATGGCCGCACCATGAATCCTACGACCAACTCTAGTTGGGTTGGGCTGGGCTACGTCTTGTTGGGCCAAACAGTTTTCTTATCGGGCCAACTTCTATTGGGCATATACCTTAATGGGCCAAGCCTTATTGAGCCAACTCTTATTGGGCTAACTTTTTGGGCCCATTTCGTTAACTCAAAACATATATTTTCTAAGCTCATAAACCTTATGACTACTTATCATTTAATACGCATTTATATATGTATTAACACACTTAATATTAAACGATGATGGTGGTTCACTAACTCCACCAAACCTAATGATTATGTTGATTGTTTGGACTTTGTTTTCACTCTTACTCATAATCTAATTTGGATTGATATTGTTGTGCATTAAGGTGAGTTTCACAGCCTACCTTTTATCTGTTTATTAAACTGTTTTACAATTATGGGGTGAGACACATGCTTACTTTTTGAACTATTTTACGTGTTGGACACAAGTACTTGAACAATATGCAACACATGAGTTTCTATATTCATGTTTTTGCATACAAATCCATCAGTAAAATCGTTAATTACCGGGTTCGCCGTATATGGTAAGCCTGATTATTGTGGATAGATCTATTAGGTTTAACGAACCCTATCCGGTGACTGTTGCTCAAGTGGTTACATGATTATTAAAAATCGAGGTGAATAACAAAGCGTCAAGGGTACAATGTTTAGCTTCGATATTAAGCACTCATAGCATACTCTTTGATATTGATATATCACTTTTGAAACTCAAATCTTGTGGTCCGCAAACTCTTAACATTGTTATATTAAATCTATGATCTCACTCAACAATTGTGTTGACATTTTTAAGCATGTTTTGTCTCAGGTAACTAGATGTTGTGTGATCAAGATGTTTTGATTATTTGGCTTTGTGGAGTCCATATCTATCTGCATTTATTTTCATTTACTTTAAAACTTATTGTGCTGGTTTATTTTAATTGAGTTGTAATAACTTTGAAACTATTTATTTTTCCGCTGCAATAAAATAACTTTTTAAAACTTCTCATATAGAGGTCATTCTCATTTAATTCAATTTGTGTTTTGCAAACTATTATGTTCCTGGAATCCACTTTTTGAGTGTTACAATATAACATTTGAATACAAATGGTAAAATGTCTTATTTATCTCTGTGAACACTGCAGGTTCATAGTAATTAGTATTAGTAGATATTATATGTTGTTGAACAATAATAAAATGTGTAGCGAACAATTTACTGTTGAAATACCCTCGGCACCTTCATATTCATTAATACTCTTCGTAATACTTTATATAAAGAACACTTATAAAACTATAATATAATTTTAGTATAATTTATGCAGTAGGTGCATATGTACATAATATAACATGCATATGCATGTACTATTAATCAATTATATTATGATTTTTAAGAATAATATTGCCTTTACTTAAAAAAAATTATAATATAATAAGTTTATATCGTTCGAAGTGATTTTCAAAATATTCTTTTCATTAGAACCAATTTCAGTTATAAGGTTTGAAATATTCAAATTTTAATTAGTTTACAAACGAACTTCAAATCACTTTTATTTATTATGTCATAGAGGAATATTCATTTGAGTCCATAAATTAAGTTGAGATTCAACGGACCAATGAGAGCGCGACATGTGTCGCGAAAATCACATGTGATTGAAAAAAAAATTCAAAAATTTTTTTTCGAAAAAAAAACTTTTAAATTTTTTTTTCAAATTTTTTTTAAATTTTTTTTCGAATTTTTTTTTGTTTACAATCACATGTGATTTACTTGCACAATTACATGTGATTGAATTGTACAATCACATGTGATTGGATTTGCCATGCATAATCACATGTGATTGGGTTTACAATCACATGTGATTGACAATGATAATCACATATGATTTTAAAAAAAAATCGAAAAAAAAAATTTCGAAAAAAAATTCGAAAAAAAAAAATTTTAAAAAAAAAATTTTTTCAATTTTTTTTTTTCCAATCACATGTGATTTTCGCGCCACATGTCGCGTTCTCATTGGTCCCTTTGTTTTCAAGCAAATTTATGGATGCAAGTGATTACAACTCTTATAGCATATCCCCACTCAAATGTTTGGATCTGAACGATTACACATTAAAGATAAAACTAAACATGAATCAATTTCATGAATTGATTGAACAAATAGAAAATAATCAATAATCTCCTCTATATTAAACATAAGTATTCATAAAAGTACATTATAACTTGATGGCCAAGATAATTGAGTCCAATAACTATACAAATAGAACTCCTAACATAATTAAGTTTCATAATATAAATACAAGTCTATTTAGAATGTATATATCGCTAATACACCCTCCAGTCGCAGCGAGAAGTGGCCGAACACTGTGACTGTCTCAAAGGTCATCAAAAAGAATTTGCAGCAAGTCTTTAATGATGATATCCGTAATTTGATAATGAGAAGGAATATGAAGTACAAAAACTTTACCACGAGTTACCTACGCACAAAATGGATGTTTCGGCGTTGATGTTGAACGAGTTGCCCGACAGAAAACTAGCACTCAAATTATCACAAAAAGAGTGTAGCTTTATTGACTGGACACTGGAGTTCGAGCAATAAGATGAGAATCAAACATGTAACACAAACCACATTGGTGACTCCTCCGTATCCAGCTTCGGCACTCGCACGTAAAAGCATAGGTTGGCATTTAGAAGACGAAGAGATCAGGTTATAACCTAAAACAATGCAATAACCTGTATGGCTCTATTGAGTCTACTGCAATCGTTGATTTGATGGCGACTTGACTGACTCTTAGAGCCTAAATTAAATTCTATGCATGATTTAAAACCCATGGAAATTTCATTCTACCATTTCCATGGCATCTATTATTATTATTATTTTTTTTAAACAAACATTTTTCTCACTTAAAGGCCGGAGGTCCTCTCGGAAGCAATCTCTTTATCCGTCGAATAAAGAGAGAGATGAGTTACTCTACTCTTGAGATTGTTTCACTCTGGGTGAAAAAATGACTTATCTTTATTCTCGGATAGGGGAAGGATTGTCTACATATTACCTCCCCCATACACCACTCATGTGGTATTGGGTATTGTTGTTGTTGTTATTGTAATGCAATAACCTGATGTAGAGTGCTGCATATCGGGAAATCCACTCCAATTGGCATCTGTATAGGAGACCAAACAATGAGTACTGGATGAGTATAAGTGAATGCCATAGTTTAAAGTACCACGAATATACTGAATGATGCATCTAAGAGCGTGAGATGAGAAGCTCGGAGATCATGCATGTGAATGCAGATTTATTGAACCGCATAGGATATATCTGTACGTGTGAACGTTAAATATTGTAACATGCCGGTATGCTGTCAGATTAAAGACCACGAGCCTAAAATTAGAAATCAGTTTCGATGTGGTATCCATGAGAGTGCGGGTAGGATTGCAAGTCGTTAAACCGTCATGCTCAATAATGTCCTTGGCATAACATTTCTAACTGAGAGGCAAAAAGGGCTTCGTACGAGAAACTTGATTTCCCAAAAAAATAACTTACCGGGTCCAAATCCTTCATTTCAAATTAAAGAGTTAGAATGTTAGTAATGGATTTTCAGAGTTTGTTTATGAAAGCGATGAGAATAATATCATCAACATAAAGAATTAAGTATGCAATATCATTTCCATTAAGGTAAATACATAAAGAATGATCACTTTTTCTATGAAGAAACCCAATGCAATGTACATAATCATCAAGTCGTTGATACCAAGCTCCTAGAGATTTTTTTAATCTGTATAGATATTACCATAAAAAACAAACATGATCAAGTTGTGAGCTATCATGAAAACCATATGGTTGATGCATGTAAACGGTATCATTAAGTATCCTACATAAAAATGAATTTCTAACGTCCAACTAATGAATATTCCATGATTTCGTAAGTGTCTGGCTGACGACAATCCGAATTGTTGCAGCTTTAACAACGCGACTAAAAGTTTCATTGATCGACACCCACCTGTTGAGACCTACCATCACCAACAATACAAGCCTTATAACAATTAAAAGAACCATCATATTCAAATAGTGGTGGATACGGTTAGATAACAAAATCCGAGGCTTAGAGATACCTGATATGCTACGCGTATGTATGGTTCGAGTATTTGTTGGTTGCGGAATGGGTGGCGAAGGGGAGATAATGGGCGCAGTAGATGGTGGTGAAAAGATCTTGTGGGAGGCGGGCTGAAAAGGTGGCCTAGATGGCGAGTGTAAAGGGGGTTGTGTTTATAGGCATGACCCAGAATCAAACTAGATTGTGGGATTAGAAACAAATGGATGTATATCATCAGTGAACACGTAATATGGAATAATTGCTAGAAGATTTATTTTTACGTAGGGGAAAGTGGTTTCGTCAAAAATTACGTTACAGGAAATAATAAACTTTTTATTGGTGAAATCATAGCATTTATATCCACGATGATTAAATAGATTAACCTAAAAAGATACACTGAGTGGAGCGAGGTTGAAGTTTATTAATTGTTGTGGACGACAAGAGAAGGTAACATAAACATCCAAAGATACAGACGTGGTCATATGAAGGGGTATGATGGTAAAGGATATGTGTGGGTGATTTTTGATTTAGCAATTTGCTAGGTTAAATACTGAGGAGGTAAGTTGCTGTAACCATCTCGAACCGGGCCTAGCGGTAAATGACCATTTTACACTTATGTGTTATTAAATATAATTTTGATAATTATATGTTTATAATTATTTGATTATTTGGTTGATTACGTTTTGTGACAAGGGTCACAGAACATATTTGTTTACTTGAATCGGACCTCGTTAGGACTGTTTAATGAGGTGTGTTGCATTACAGATAACTGGTAAATACCATTCTGTTATACGAAATGGAATTTTGTTCCTTAGAAGAAATTGCAAATTAGATATTAACCCTGTACGTTCTTTGAGTTTCTTGTTTTGGAAACTTTTTTCAAACCAAGTATGCTTCTGTTGCTCTCAACCTTTAAACTTGACTTTGTAAATTGTAAGCCATCAATTTCGTGAATTAATCTTCATGATTACAGGGCTCAAAATAAGGTATTGGATTTGATTAAAATTGCTTGATATTTTATGGGTTTGTATATAAACTAGGGTTATGCTCGATTCTTATTTAATTGTGTTTTTTATGCTTGTTTGTTGATGGATACAAGTTCCTTACATGTTATGTGATGTTCGTGAACCACTGAATCCACCAAAACATGTAAATATTGCGATTTTAGGTGCTAAAACCCTATATAGGCTGATGTTACTATTTAGCTTCCACGCGGATGACATTGTCATCCGAGGATGAGCCAGAAGCTTCCACGCGGATGAAATTGTCATCTGTGCAGATGAGCCAGAAACTTCCATGTGGATGAAAATGTCATCCGTAACTATGATCTTCCACACGGATGAAATAGTCAACCGTGCAGATGAGATCTTGACTCCTTCAAATGAACTCCTGATCCGTACGAATGATATTTGGACCATACAATCGATATTGATAGAAAATGGTTTAACCTGACATGTGATTCGTATAGATGAAACCTCATCGTTACGAATAAGGATTCAATCATGTGAATGACTATATTTGTATTGGGTTAGGTGCAATCTTGACTCAAATGTTGTATTGTTGTAATGTAACTGTATGGCTTTTGTTTTACCATTAAATATTATTTGAATGGATACTAAATTGGAATATGATATCTCTAGGTAATACGGATAAAGAGAAGACTCAGGTAAAATTAGAATTATGTTTTCTTACTGATATAAGGTGAATGGAACTATCCTTTCGGATATTCTTATATAGTAGCAAGTTATGCTACCATTTCCATATTCGGACTGACCTGATTATGTTATTATTGAATATACCATGAACTATATGTATGATTATGTGCACATTGTGATTATCGGCTTTAAATTATGAAGCAAGATAAAAGGGGTTAACCTTGAATTTTGAGGTTGCGTTCAAATATTAAGACTGTCTGTGAAGTATAAATTGAATGACGCATTTATTGTGTCTGGATCACTATACTAAGTATCGATAAAATCCATCCCGATTAGTTAGTAGTTGTAGGTTAGGCCAAACCGATGGTCTCCTTGTATTTTCTGTTAATTAGTGTGTTAATGCAATTGTATGAAAGCTTCATGCGGTATGATTATTTCTGTAGATATTGTTTCATTCATTTATCTTCGTACTAATCCCCCAAACCTCATCCCCTGCAGTTTGTAGATCTTTTGTACGCTAGTATTGAGGTGAAGATGGGACGACTCTTGCTTTGTTTGAAAGTCTCCTCTGATGTCGCTTATGTTGTTAAAGTTGTTTCTGAATAAATTAACATTGTGATTTATTTGATGTGTAACACTAATATGTTTTAATGTATATGTAATGTTTGTTTAATTATATTCCGGCATGTATTTAAAAAAATGTGGTGGTATAAGTTGGTATCAGAGCCAAGGTTTGGCAGCATGTACACTTGGATGTCTTGTTCCCAAATCTTGATTTGATTCGTGTCAAAAATACATGTGGGGAGGGGTTATATGAATGTATAGGATTTATGAACGTTATTTTATAAGTACTAACCAATTATCCACAAAGCTTTTGCGAGACGATGTGACAGTACAACTATGGATGACCAAAATAGAAACATCACTGCCCCCTCGACCCATGCAATCTTCAGAGCACCTGAAGAATTTTACGAATAAAAATATGTTCAACATGAGTATATTTTTCAGTTGGAGAGACAGTTAAAAGAAGCCCGGAATAGAGTCACCGAGCTAGAAAATGTTCCTCATACTTTTAATCCCATTGTGAATGTTGAACCCCTACCTCCGAGTTTTCCAACACCTCAGTTTGGGTCCGTTCCTGTTGGAAGCTCCCCATAGCCACAATTTCTATTTCCCCTTACTATTAAATACCACAACAATATCAAGTGCAACCAGAGTTCAACTACCAATACCCTAGTTAGATGATGTATCCCTAAGTGCCAATGTTTTAACAGCCTTCAGTTGAAATGAAGAAGAAATGTACTTTTAAGTAGATTCTCAATTGTAAACCTTGTGTGTACTTCAGAAGTTCAAATCCTACGATAACCTTGAAAAGGTTGAGGGAAGTAGACTGAGCATTAGATGCATGCCAATGTGAACCACATATGTGAGTTACTTATGCAAGTCAGTTGTTGAAGAGTAAAGAGATGGTCTAGTGGGATTCTCTTACTGCCCACATACCGAAAGATCAAATCAGCTAATTTACATCGGATCGGTTTTACTTAAATGTGTGTGATTAGTATTTGTAACAACCCTACTTTTCCCGTTACTATCGTTACTTTTCCGTTAATTATTTAACGCTGATTACGTAGAACTTTATGTGTTAACTGATTTAAATGCATACATGATCCTATTGGATTACTTGAATTAATATGTTTATATTAATTGATGAACTTATTTCGGTTAACGAAATACTTAGAATATGACACGATTATGATAATCGCATAGAAAGCCTTTCAGTTTACGGAACTCAGAAATCTGAATAAAAATAATTATTTTTAATACTTATTTTTAATAATTATTATTTTTAATAATCCCTTAGCTTGATTATATTAATTACTTTACGTAAGCTCGACTTATAGGGACGGTACCGTTAGGTTTGACAAACCTCGCCCCAACACACGGGGGTGCTTATTCTGTTGTAACTTGTACACTTGATCGGTGTATGCTTAAAAAGGGTAAATGGAAGACGTGTAGCGAATGAGCTATCCGCAGGTTAAAGCCTTATAATCAAGTGCTCATGATAATTGTATAATTTTTGCGATGCTTTCAAAGAAATCTTGTGGCCTAACTTACGATAAATGTTTTTGCTAAACCTGTAGATTCACTCAACAATTTTTGTTGACCTTTCACATGTTTTTATCTCAGGTCCTTAGAGGTATTGCTTCCGTTAGCTGAGGTTATTATGATTGCATATTTCTATTACTGGAGCGAAGTCCAGCATTGTTTACTACTTTTCTCATGAACAACATACATTCGCATTATGAAGTCTTTTCATTTGTTTAAATGATGTTTGGGAATTATTTACATTTGGTCATTTCTATTAAATCATTTTGAAGTATATTTTATTTAATTACCACGTTTACTAAATTGTAATGCGAATGCTTTTCGGAAACGTCTCATATAGAGGGCGTGACCGTTAACTGTGGGACTAGAGTTAATACGTCGTTAGTCGATTCTGACAAGGTATTACAGTATTGCACCTCGTACTATATTAAGAAAATGAAAATAGAGTTTATGGAGGTATTGATGACGGAAATTGATTCGGTGATAAAACAATACAATGATCAATTACAATTTGTACAATAACGGCTCCCAAATGAACAATCCAGAATCGATCAATTTATTAAGATGACATTTCCAGAGTATCAAACAATCACAAGAATGGAACAACCTCACCCCAAGCATTTTTTATGACCAAGATGGTGGAATGTAATGTGAAGGCTACTATGAACAGAAGATGTCGCAACCTAAACAAGGAACAAGTCTGACGAGTTTTAAGTATCAGAAATCTTCGGGCAACAATAAGAGGGGAAGGTCCTCGTAGAGTGGTATTGGTTCTAGTCAGAAGTAATGGTGCAATGCGAGCAAGTCATCACACATTCGACAGTGTTCAACTTTGACCAAGAGATGCATGATATGTGGAACGGTAGGTCATGATCTTCAGTCGTGTTCTTTTAAATACAATGTGTGTTGGAATTTCCAGAAAGAGGGTCACCAATTAGCTCAATGCCCGACAGCATGGAAGTTGAGTTTCGAGGTGGGGTCAGGGGCAAGGACGATATCAGTCTGAGGATCTTTTGCTTCCTCTACGGGGAATAAATGAAAGAATCCTCCAGTGTCTGAAGCAAGAGCATTTCATATTTAGGTTTATGTAGCTGTTACAACTGAAGATGTGATAAATGGTATGTTTTTGATAAATTCTTTTCCGTCTCGCGTATGATTTGATTCTGGAGAAAATCTCCCTTTTATGTCCGTTTCGTTTCGTGACAAGCTAATATTGCCTGTCAATGTGTTACCTGAACCCTTCAGAATAGAAGTCACCGATGGTAAGATGGTTCCAGTCACAACCTCTATGTCTGTAGCAATCACTGAAATTGATGGAGATGTATTCCCTGTGAATTTTCTTGTAATGCCTATACCTAACTTTGATGTAGTATTAGTCATGGATTGGTTGAATCGCCATAAGGCAAGCATCAAATGTTATAAGAAGATGATTTCTTTCTCTTTGACTAATGGGACAAGTGATGTAACCCGAGGGGAACGGAACGTGTTCGGATGTTCGTTGATCTCCATGATGAAAGCAAAAGAGTCGCTAGCCAAAGGGTGTGAATCATTTCTAACATACATGGTTGGTGCGAAGAAAGAGAAAAAGATGATACCCGTTATCCTAAATGTTTCTGATATTCTATAAGTGTTCCCATACAAGTTACTAGGTTTTCTAGTAATAGGGGAAGTTAAATACAAGATTTATTTAATGTTGGGAACTATGCTGGTTGTTAAAGCTCTACATCCCTTGGCTCCTTATGACATTCCTGATATGATGTCGTAAATTCAGGAGTTATTACATCGTGGGTTTATTCGTCCAATTCTTTACCTTGTGGTGCTCTTATGTTTTTCGTAATGAATAAAGATGGAACACTCCATATGTGCATAGACTACAGAGAAATAAATAAGAAAACAGTAAATAATAAGTACCTACTACCGAGAATTGATGATCTGTTTGTTCAGTCGCAAGGAACTTCATATTTCTTAAAGATTGACGTACGCTCCTGTATCATCGGGTTCGTGTTACGGAATCTGATATTCCTAACACAACCTTTTGTACGAGGTACGGTCACTATGAATTCTTGGTTATGCCCTTTGGGTTGACAAATGTGCCTGCTATCTTTATGAATTTTAATGAATTTGGTGTGTCGACTGTTTCTTGATAAATTCGTAATAGTATTTATTGGAAACATTCTGATTTACTCAAAGACAGAATCCTACCGTAATAGAAGCGATAATGAATTGGAATTCGCTGAAGACTCCTACAGAAGGTTTGTCAAAGTCTTCTATAAGATTGCGGGTCCGTTGACAAAATTAACCAGAAATAATGTAACTTTTTGATGGATTGATGTACAGAAGAATGCTTTTCAGACTCTGAAATGGTTATTGTGTCAGGCTCCGATTTTTTGATGCATCATTAGCTAGTTTGGGTTGTGTTATGATGAAACAAGATAGATTTATTGCTTACTCCTCAAGACAGTTGAAAATGCATGAAAAGAACTACCCCCAGCACATGATTTAGAATTGGTTGCAGTTGTGTTTGCTTTGAAATTGTGGAGGCATTATCTATACGGTACATACTGCCTTATTTGCACATATCACAAGAGTTTATAGTATATATTTTCTCATAAAGAGTTTAATATGCATCAGGGACGATGGCTAGAGTTAATAAAAGATTATGATTGTCAGGTTCGATATCATCCTGGTAAAGCCAATTCTGTTGCTGATGCTTTAAGTCGAAAGAGTATGGTAATGTGAAATTCATGCGAATAAAGATTGTATCGGAAATGATTGAACGCTTGAAGAAAACTCAACTTAAAGCTTTGAGGGATGAACATATAAAAATCGAAATTGATGATAAAGCAAAAAGAAGATTTAGTTGACGATACTCGTGGATTAAAGACTCTTAATAATAGAATTTGGGCGCTTTTTCTTAGAGGAATGAGGGATTTAATCTTGAATGAAGCTAACAAATCGAGGCTATCCATTCTTCTAGGCAGTAGAAAGATGTATCATGACCTAAAAACCATGTATTGGTGGCCAACAAGGAAGAAAGACATCGTGCATTTCTTGGACTAATGTTATATATGCGCTGAAGTAAAAGCAGAGCATTAGAAACTTTATTGATCGCTACGTTAGATAGGAATTCCTAATGGGAGCACATAACGATGGATTTCGTAACTAAATTACCCCGAACCTAGAAAGGACATGACATGATATGGGTGATTGTAGATCGATTAAAAAAGAGCGCACATTTTCTGGCTGCTAGTGAAACGACATTGTTATGTAAATTGGCTCAGTTATACATGAATGAGATTGTAACTTGACATGGGATATGATTATCTATTGTGCCAAATAGAGACTCGAGGTTTGTATCTAACTTTTGACATCGTTTATAATTGAATCTGGGTACTCGTGTTCATCTCAGTACATCGTATCATCCTCAAACAGACGATCAAAATGAGTGAACAATTCACACTCTAAATGATATTTTAAGATCCTGTGTGTTGGAGCACGGGGGATCATGGGATTCTCTTTTGCCACTGATTGAGTTTGCTTACAACATTTTGTATCTTTCAAGTATTGGTATGCCGCCATATGAAATGGTATATGTTCGTCGATTTAGAACTCCGACTTGTTGGTTAAGAGGCTAGGGAGAAATGGTATGTGGGTCCAGAAATATTAGAACAGACTGTAGAAAAGGTTGCTATCGCACGTGAAAAGTTAAAAGCTACAAAGGATAGACAGAAAATGTATGCAGATCTATGCAAATGACCAGTGACCTTATTCGAGGGAGAACGCGTGTATTTGAAAATATCACCTTGGAAAGGGGTAATTCTTTTTGGTAAACTTGGGAAGCTATCCCCAAGATACATTGGTTTGTTTAATATTAGCCAAGTGTTGAATGATCAAACGATAGTTTTAGACTCTCCATAAAAGTTAGCTGGTATTCATAACACATTCATTGTATGTCATCTTTGCAAATGTTGAGTAAAAGATGAAATTCAAATCCTACCGCTATAGGATTTGAAGGTTGACATGAGCAAAAAGTTTATTGAAGAACAAGTTAAAATAGTGGACCAAAAAGTAACTGAGTGGCGCAAAAACCAGATACCAATGGTAGTGATTGAATGAAAGCACATCTTGGGTGCTAATTTGACTTGGGAAACAGAAGAGTTGATGAAATCCAGATGATGATATGCGTACTCCGGTATCCAGCGCTCATGCGTATCACATGCTTGCGCATACTTACCAGATTGAGTCTCGGGCAATCTTGCACTCAAACTGGGCGCATAACGCAATTTTACCTGGCGCACAAGAAATAATCCTTTTTGTATTTGAGTTACAATCTTATCCTTATTTAAGTTGTAATCCTTTCCTAATTATGATCCCATCAATTATGGAAGTTAGTTAAGAAGGTTCTAGACTTTATTGAAGGATATCTAGGTCTATGGTTTCACTATAAATACAAACCCTAAACTCATTCATTCGACATCAAGTTTTAGATACCCGACTTACGATTACTCTGAAACTACCTCCTACAATAACAGGTATGTTCCATTAACATAAACCCTACAAAACTACTCATGGCCATTATTTCGGTAGAACCAATAAAGGTGGACTTGTTTTAACCACCCTTTCGAAGAACAACATCTCGATAATAGTTCTATGTGATAATAGTGTTATATGATATTCTATGTGTTGTATGCGGTGTTTAAGGACGGTTCTTGTGGTGGGACGCTAGCACTTGCAGGTATTTAATGGGCAAAGTCCACCTTTGGGACTTCGATCATTTAGGGGAACTAGGAATTTTATGTGTCCTATGTTGTGTAAATATCGCGCTAGTCCAGATAAAATACATTTTATGGCCATGTGGAAGTGGTAAGGTACACAATTGTATTAATTCTTGATCAACATTATTGCAACTGCATATCTCGACGATAAGCATAACATGTTGAGTACCTAATGGAGGAACACGACATGGTTAGGAAAGGTTTATGGGTGATTAGGAAGTCATGTAATGGTTCCTACATTGCGGTGGTCTAGGGTGTTATGCTTGTTGTCACCTTGGGTGCATGGTAGGTTGAGGAGAAATACGGTGTATATAGAAACCTATGGTGAGTAGTCATTGTATGTAGTGGCTGCATGATATCAGCAAAACCGACATGTTTTTATACCCGAAAACAAGCCCTAAATACAATAAAGTAATCTACTTTATCGAAGAATATGGTGGTTATTCACTTTAGTTAGTAGATTAAGTAATTACAAGGACATTGTAAAAAGAATCAGCAAAAATGGACTTAAAACAAAGAATCTAGAGTGAAAACGATGAAATGAAGTTATGACCTCGAAAACAGCAGCACGGGCTGCCAGACAATGTGCACGGACTACCCATCAATCAGCACGGGCTTCCATGAAAACTAGGAACAAGGGAATCTCCCACGGGCAAGATCAAACATGGGCAATCAACACGGGCAACTTGGCTCTCTCCACGGGTACTTGCCACGGCCTGCCCACTCCTACACGGGCATTGTGCACGGGCTGCCCAGTCTATAAAAATCTATAAATAGGCTCATTTGTTTCTGATTTCAATGCACACTTCAAAACTTCAAATACACTTCACTTTCATTTCTTATAATAAAAGTCATACTTTCGAGGCCTTCTTCTCCAAATATGGAAATCTAGTACCCGGAGGTGAACATCGAAGATTGTATTAGGATTGGTCTGGAGTCTGAAGTTGTAACTTTTGTATATTTAGAGCTCTTTTAATTTACCGTACTCTTATCTTTTTATACTACCTACTATAATGTCTTTCATTATCCTATTGATAGATGATATTGTTACCATGATTAGCGAGTAGTTATCTTTTAGTGTATGTTATGCCGTAGTTAGTTACGATGTTGAAATAATGATTGTGTAATGTGATGCTGTTATGATGCTCTCCGGTTTTGACTAAACACAATTGCTTTTCCAACTAATAGAACGTGGTTATAGGCTCTGTTATTGGGAAGTCGCGATCCCCGATTCAGAGTACACTATATGTTTTTCACCCCCTTGGTAAGGAAACTCTACAGGATGCATAGTGCGATTGACGGAGACACAAGGGTTGTAGTACGTGAACCGACACTATGGATTCCAGTAGGTGATCTTTTGTAAATGGAAACTCTGATTGACACTAGGAGTACATGGTTGGCCTCAGGCTATGCCACCGTAGTCAGTAGCATGTAAACATCGTATGTATATGAGGAGGCACACCGGTTGTAGTACTCTATTCCTCTGCTATTTATGACCATGGAAACGGTTTCAGTGTGGATAATGTACATTTACACCATAACACGGTCTCAGGAATTGCATTCAACTTGAAGGATTCTTTAGTTAATTCAGGAACTGTTTGTTTAACACATAAAGGATTGGACCGTTAGGATAACCGAACGTGTTCATGAAGTTTACACTTGTAAATCTAGTCATGGTGTTCATCATGGTTTACTTTCTTCTAAATAAGAACCTAACTGATCTTTTACCAATCATTAACGATAGCATCAGAACACATCACATCTCTCGGTTACGATATACCCTTTTATTCTAGCTATGCTTAAGAAAGTTTAGACCTTAAGGATCGCTAATATGCCACCTTACCGGGTCGCTCCTATTGATGAGCCGTCTAGTGTATTCACATAGTTGTGTTGCTCTGGCGTCAGGGGTATGTGGTGTTGCTGTGTATTCAGAATCTTCAACCCTATCGGTATTACCCATTGACATGTCTTTGATAGGGCCATTTAGGATAGTATAGCAGGTAACTAGTCATAACGTATCCATCAGCCGACATTACATATATCCAGCATCGTACTAGCAAAAGAAATAGCTTGCACTAGCTTTAGCCTTATCTGCAATAAAAATTTTATCCCTTATTGCTATTTATTTACTTATATATCTATGTAATTATTTGGATTTAGAAAACCCGAAACATATTCCAACTACTCCTTAGAATAATACTAGGATTACACTATAATCGAAAGGTTCGATTCTGTTGACTTCTTAAACGAACGACCATAGGTCATACTTCCCTTGCTCAACCATAGGAAGGAGTAGTAGATTTAGGCCCCACAATTATAAATTTAAAACCACTCACCTCTGTTAATCATTTAATAGACGTTTAGCGACCTAACGACACCACATAAAATAAACCATCTGTTTTGTGCACATCAGTAGGAGAGGTAAGTTTTTGGCGCCACTGCTGGGGACTGGTATTAGGCAATACTGTATTAATCAAGCTTTTTGAACACACTCATAGTGGTGTCTAAGAAAGACAATTATACACGGACTTGGTTCTTGAATTTTCTGAACAGTCTCCAATTTATTGGAACTAAAAGGATCCTGTCTCTCTGTAGTCTATCTGGCCACTTGGGTTTGTAAGACAATTTTGTGAAAACTTTGTTACCGAAGTACCAAGGAATCAGAAGTAAGAACCAAAACATTCTCCTTAGTTTATCCTTAGTATACCTTAGAAACCCCTAGGTTTCCTTTATCTGAAAAAGTAAAAAATCAGGCGTAGCTAGTGTATGACCCAAACCCAATCCAGTACAGGACCTGTCTTATTTGTTCCTGATCCGGAGTCAATATTAGCAAAAGCACGAAAGGAAGCCAAGCTTAAAGCACTCAATAACCCGATGGCACTACGTGTTACTCTCGCCGAAAAGACCAAACCCTCGATTGAAGGTCGAGGAGGGCCAATTTGATTTCCTGAGATACCAGGACAATCATTCGAGCTAAAACATCATATTGTTCAGCTATCCAAAATGGTTGTCAATTTCATAGATTACTGAATGACGACCCTAACTCTCACCTCGATAAGTTCATCTCCTTGTCAAACTCGTATAAGCGGAACAGAGTAGGACAAGATATAATCCAGATATATCTATTCCCCTACTCTCTCACTCATCATGCGTAGACGTGGTTCGAAGGATTGGAGAACGACTCAATCACATCATGGCATGAGATGGCTACCATGTTCCTAACCAAATATTTCCCTCCGTACAAACAAACCAAGCTCAAAAATGACATCATCAACTTTATACAAAGTTATGATGAATCTTTATACACAGCATGGGATCGATTTAAGACCCTGCTGAAGAAATGCCCTAACCACCAGTTAGAACGGTTAGCCTAAATATGTACCTTCTACAATGGTCTAACGGTGCATCACAGGAAGACGATTGATGCAGCAGCTCAAGGAAATCTGATGAACCAAACCACAGATGAGGCCTGGAATTTGCTTCAAAACATGACTATGCATCATCATGACTGGAATAGTGGTGAACAACTTTCATCATCTGCCCCTCTGTTCGCGCTCAACACTTAAATAGAGGCCATCAAAACCCTCACGGATAAGATGGATTCCCTTGCCAAACGACTCGAAGACCTGAAGAAGCAGCCGCATCAAGTTAATCAGGTTCAGGCCTGTACTAACTGTACTAATCAACCACCAACAGAAGAATATCAGGTTGAGTACGAAAATTCTGAAGGTTCAGTCTGTTACGTTCAATACCCTGCTCATCAGCAAAACCCTGGATTTAATCAGCAATCCAGAGGAAACTAATTCCAAAGAAGTAACCCACCTCATTTTCGATTCCCACCTTACCCTCAACAAATAACATGTGATCAACCTCTACTACTCACTGGCCCACCACCAGATGGAAACCCTCCTGCTAACCATTTTACAAAAGCAACTAATGATGAACATAGCTGCACATCCAGTGCGCAATATCAGAATAGCGCGCATTGCAATATACAATCATGCAAGACCATATCCATACGCTTGCTCATGTGCCATCTGATTAAGCCTTAATCATATACTCGCAACGTTGGTCGCACAGTTTGAACATGGCGCTATCTAAATGACTCGAACAAGGCTGGAAATGTACTATGGTGACACTAAAGCAGAAAGGACACCTATGGCAGGATGGTATGACCCTGGCATAGCATAACGTCCAAAAAAGGACAGCAAGGTATGATATCGGCTAAAAAAATGTTTTTACCCCCGATATTGAGGCCCAAAAGCTTAAAATTCAAAACTTTTCAAAAAAATACTCTCTTTTTTCAGTTAATTTTGTAGATAAAGTAATTACGAATTCGATGCAAAAAGAATCAAGAGAAACAGAGCTAAAACGAAGATTCTAGAGCGAAAACGGTGAAAGACAAGAAATCAAGTTACGATCCAGCAAAATCAGCTGACCAGGCAAGCCAAACGGCCTGCCAAACGGCTTGCCTGGCTCACAAACGGCCTGCCAAACGGCCAGGTCAAATGGCCCCTAAAACGGGCTGGTCTGGCAAACGGCCCCTGCAAACGGCCTGCCAAACATCCTACCAGCCATTTGCAGGGAAATTTCAAGTCTATTTAAAGGCTTTTTGTCATCCAATTTCAACACACCTCTCCTCACTCTCTCACTACTATACACTTTCTCTCACTAGAGCTTTCAAGGCCTTCTCACCTCTGAGCGGGAAATTAAATACCCGGAGGCGAACGCCGAAGATTGTAATAGGAGCGGTCTATAGGATGTCAGCACTTGTAATAGTCCAGATCTTGTCTGTAAATGGTGAATGCTTTCCTTAATTTAATAAAGTTGTCTTATTATCTTAAGTTGCTTTCATCTTGCATGCCTATCTATCTGTTACCAATGTTTATTATATGTTGAATACTTTATCTGAAACTTATCCTACTGTTATGCTGAAACCTTGATGGTTTAGAAGTTTAATTTACGGATCATCCTTTCCGCTTATTCACGTGGCTATAACCTAGTATTAGGACATGATCAACACTAGGATACAAGGTAAGTAGTTATGTGTGCTTAACGTCACAATAGGGATATAGTACCTACGTACGAATAACAATTTATTCGTCAAAGAAGAGCTGCCCATCTAGGTTGTGATTAGAGTAGTTCAGTGAACACTGGCTTGCTCAGAAGCATGATTCACATCAGAAGCAATGTTCTTGAGATGTTGTAAGATGATCTGGGGTTGAATAAGTGATCGCAAAGGAGAGACTTCTAATCCAATTAGCAGTACCTTAGAATATCTCTGATTGCACATATGTTAATGTTAAGGCATAGCGTAGTGTTAAGTGGTGGAATATTGCTTTAGCTAGACCCACTAGGATTAAGAAAAGCTGAGACTTTCCTTTAGGGATATACCACTTTATTCATGTACCTAGGATTCTATTCCGAAGGTCATTTAAACCCTCTAAGGTTAACGTTGGGAGTAGGGATATCCGTCTTAGCCAGAATCTTCAAAACCTAAACTCTTAGTGACAAATCAGTTAGGTTCATAGCCCAGTTGATTGAGGTTTAGTGTTTATCCTAGGAAGTTAAACTCTTGTGATAACTCCCCATCAGAATTCTATTCTCCATAACTATCTATCTTTACTCTTTCCAGTTAAATTCCCGTATTATTAGTTAATCTTAATCTATCACCTCTTGTCACTAGGGTTAACTATATAGGCACTTTTGTCTCACGTTACTGAGCAAACATACAAAAATACGAACCTGAGTTATATTTACTGATACTGCTCTAAACATACATATTATTCAACGCAATATCACTTATATTTCATAGGTTTTTATCATCTACAAAGACATTCAATGCGCATTTCACGAGAAAAACGACAAAAGAGTGAAGTTAGAAGAAACGACGATAAAACGATAGTTTTAACTAGATTTATATCAAGAAACGTTTATCCGAATGAAAGTACAAGATGAAAGAAGAAAAGAGTTCAAATGAGAAGTGCCAAATCTGTACACGTCAACACGGGATCAACAAAGAACAACTGAAGAAGAAAAATGAAGAAAACTGTTATTTGATCTTACACGATTCGTGTATGTCTACACGAAACGTGTAGAATATTTGTTCTCACACGAATCGTGTACTGATACACGAATCGTGTAATGTTAGGCCGAGATAATGATAACACTGAAATGGGGCGGCTGCTTTTGATGTTTAAAAAATAATTCTTTTCTCAAATTGAAGACAGCAAAGACTCCATCCAATTAAGTTCAACTACTACTTCTATTCAGTTTAAATACGGAGTACGTTGAGAAGATCAGTGACACATTATTACAACACAAAATTACTATACACACACATATTTTCATACAATTATTATACGCAAGTTATTATTCTGTAATTTTTATTACTCTATTAGTTCAAGGTTAAAAATAGTTGTAATATTTAGGGGTATTGTTCGTGATAAAGGGTGTTATTGTACGCGTGAAAGGGGTGTTATTATTGTAATTTTTCTACCATTTGAAGTTAATGCAAGTGAAGATATTTTAGTAAGTTTACTCTGTTAAAATTAGCGTTGTTATTATGTTTGCATATCTATATTTTTATGTCTCCCCTAGTGTAATGAATAGCTAAATTTCCCTAGTGTTTGCTTAAATGTAGAGCCCCTAGTGAAATGGATTGTTACCATTAGTAAAGTTAAAATGTAACTTTAGTATTTTTAATATTGAGCCTAGTTAAAAGAACCATTTTTATGTAATTAGGTATTTAACCCTTGCCACTTAATTTAGTAAATGTAAATAACGAAAGTTATATTTATTTACCTAAATTAAGCTTCAACATTAAAAATGATCTAGACGAATTTATGGATAAGTTATTGACACCAATTTAGAAATAAACTTCGGTGGTTTGGGTGATATCAATAAATTATATGAAGGTGAAATTATAAAAAGGGAAACCGTTATAATTTGGGTGTTGGCGAAGGTCAAACTAGGCTAGGTCTCAATTTAAATGCTTAGGGAATAGTAGCTTTCTAAAAAGAATCCAATGAAAATTAGATTTTATTTAGTTAAGTTGTAACTTTATATTTTTTCGAGAGAAAAATGTAAAGTTTGATACTAGAACATTTTAATAGGGCGTAAAACTTAAAACAATCCATGGACCTAGGGGTGACACAATTAAGTAAACACTCCCATTTACCTCATTTATACTTCTTATAAAAGTTTTATCATTTTTATTTACGAATACTATTTTTAAAATATAAAAAGAAACCATAAAAATATTTCTTTTTCGAACAGTTAATTGTCACATAATTTTAGCCGTACACGAATCGTGTAGCCTCACACGAATCGTGTAAGACCTGGACGCGGCTACAGTACCAGTAGGTCAAAAATTAGGGTTTTTAATTAATTAATATTATATAATTAGGTTATTAGTTATTTTTATTATATAATTAGTTTTAATTAGTATAAAATACTAAAATACATGTTTTAATCTTAAAAATTATTATTTATTATAGTTTTATAAATTGTATCTAGTTTATAGTTAGTAAATTAATTAATTTCCTTTTAATTTGTATTAGTTTAATTAAAAATGTCATTTAGTTAATTTAAATAAGTTTATATAATAATTGCTTAAAACAAAAATCTAAATATATAGTTTTATTAAAATTTACTATTTTACTAATTACCATTTAGTAACATAATTAATGCATCATAATTAGTATAGTTTCATTTAGTATCATTTTAAGATAATTCTTGTCATATTGTAATTTTATTTTATTTAGTAAATTAGTTAAGTTATTTGCTTTTACTGTTATTTTATAAATTGCCTAATCCAAAACCCTCCTTAATTAAGTTTGACATCAAAGACTATAAAAAAGGAAAACCATTAAACACTCCATCTCCCTGTGGAACGAATCGGATTTACCAACAATCTAAACTACACGGATAGGACTAGTTGCCTATATATATGTGTGAAATCAACCTAAAATCAATAAAATACCACATATACAATAAATCAATTCGTGTAACAAAACAACTCAAATCCGTTCATAAATAAAGGTTACGTTCGCACACATCAACTTTTTGGCGCCGCTGCCGGGGAGTTGGCAGTAAATAAATAGATAATTTTTCTGGTTCGTAGTAGTAGTTGGATTTGTACGTGGACCGGGTTGTTGGATCACCAATTTTATTGGTCTTTGAAGGATCCTGCCCCTCTGCTGCATCTTTTGGCTATTCGAAACGTGGGCAAAATCAGAAGGAAAATCTGTTGTTTAAGGGTTTTTATCATTGTTTTTATGTTATTCGATCCTCTCGAGGAAATTCATTTCCAAGAAAGTTCAAAGTTTTTGAATAAATCCTTTAGTTCTTTGTACAATTTCCCAAATTGTATGATCCGTTCAATCTTAAACTCATTAAACTTAATCCGGAACCTCAAAGAATTAATAAAGGACAAAAACAACAAAAAGAAATAGGAAGTACTAGTAATTTTAAAACACCGAAAAATACTAAAAAAAAAAAGAGAAACAAATAGGTAACCCTAGCTAAACCTTCAGTGTTGTGATTTCATAAAAGAAATTAATGTATGAACTTACGTTCCTCCAACGCTAAATTAACTCCTTCACATCCTGAACCCGAAAGGAAATTCCACGAACGCTTAAGAGCTCAAGAAGTAGAATCTCTTGCTAAAAATTTAGAGTCACTTTTCTTAGAATCCGACTCTGAACCAATAATTCAACCAATCATAGAGCCGATTATTAAAGAAGAAGAAGAAATGGATGATACAAATCAAACGATGGAAGCATTAATGAAGGCCACAAGAAAAGGTCAAGGCCACGCAATCATCCAACCCACGATGACTGATGGCTTTGAAATAAAAGGTCAATTTTTACACATGGTAACTAATACATGCCAATTCGGTGGAGCTCCAAACGAGGATGCTAACGAGCATCTTCGTAAGTTTGTAAGCATTTGCAAACTATTCAAAATTAAGGATGTCACCGATGATGTCGCATGTTTAAAAATCTTTCCATGGTCATTAAAAGATGAAGCTAGAGATTGGCTAGACTCATTACCTGAAGGCTATATTGAAGACTGGAATGATATGATGGACAAATTTTTGTCAGAATTCTTTCCTGCTTCAAAAGCAGCAAAATTACAAAGTGATATAAATCACTTTAAACAAAAGCCTAATGAAACTCTTTATGAAGCTTGGACTCGATTCAATAAAATGCTTCGAATATGTCCTCAACACGGGTTGAGTACATTCCAAAAAGTCTGTGTATTTTATAAAGGAGTCAATGTTGCAACTCGAAAAGATATAGATGTTGCAGCCGGAGGTTCAGTTATGAAGAAAACACCTGAAGACGCTCACACAATCATTGCTGATTTAGCCTCCCATTCTCATAATTGGCATCAAGAAATAGAATTTTCTAGATCATCAAATGTTGCTAGTATTGAAAGCAATGATGAAATTGCTTCTTTAAAAGTTCAAATAGCAAATCAAGCAAGGCAAATCGAGAAAGTAACCAAGGAAATGCATGCTATCAGAGTAGGATGTGAACTGTGCCAAGGTCCCCATCTTACTAGAGATTGTGATCAAAGTACAATGGAAGAACAAGCAAATTTCTTAGGATACTTACGAAAAGGTGAAATGAACTTTAGTGATTTTCCAGCTATAGAAGCAAACAACCGAAGATATCCTCCTATAAACAGCTATCAAGTAGGAGGACCTTCAGGATCAAATAATAATAACTATCAAGGAGGAAATCCAGGTTACCAAAATAACCGGAATTTCCCAAATCAAAATCAAAGAATTCCGCCACCAGGTTATAATAACCGAAATCAACCTCAACGAAATTATCAAAATAATTTCCAACACACACAACCACTAGCATTCAATCAACCACAACCATTAGCAATTATGCAACCTCAACCTGAGAGGAAATCTGGTTTAGAAGATCTCTTAAGAGATTTTATGGTTAAGCACGAGCAAAATGCAGAGCTCCAAACTCAGCAAATCCGAAATCAACAAGCTACAATACAAAACTTAGAAAGAGATGTTGGAAGGATCTCACAGTTACTATCAGAGAGACCACCAGGTACTCTCCCCTCAAATACTCAAGTAAATCCCAACAACCCTCAAACAAGGAACGAGCATGTAAATGCTATAACTACTAGAAGTGGTTTAACTACTAAACCGGAGACTACAAAATCCCCGGAAGTTCCTTTATCTCCTTCTATTTTACAAATACCGGTTGATGAAAATGAGCAAGATAACAAAGAACAAGAGAAAGATGATCCACCTGAGGTCATGCCAAAGAAAAACGAAGAACCACCAGTAAAGGTGCATAAGGAACCTATTCCTTACCCGAAAGCATTAAAGAAAGACAGACTCGCAAGGCGGTATGAGAAATTTGCGGACATGATTAAGCAAATTAGCATTAACATGCCACTCGCGGAGGTTCTTAGGGATATGCCCAATTACGGGAAGTTTTTAAAGGATCTCATATCCTCGAAGGGTAAATACCACGACGTTTCTGCCACATTCCTCCATGAGGAATGTTCGGCCATCTTAAAGAAACAAAATGTACCTCCAAAATTAGGAGACCCTGGTAGTTTTATCATACCATGTATGATGGGTGATTCGGTAGTGTACGATGCACTAGCCGACCTAGGTGCAAGTGTTAACTTAATGCCTTACTCGTTATATTTAAAACTTGACTTAGGAGACTTAAAACCAACCCGAATGGGTATTCGATTAGCAAACCAATCATTTGATACTCCAATAGGTATAGCCGAGGATATACTTGTAAAAGTTGGCTCACTCATCTTTCCCGTCGACTTTGTTATTCTAGAAATGCAAGAGGACACAAAAGTTCCTATCATTTTAGGACGTCCT
Source organism: Rutidosis leptorrhynchoides (assembly GCF_046630445.1). NCBI lineage: Eukaryota > Viridiplantae > Streptophyta > Magnoliopsida > Asterales > Asteraceae > Rutidosis > Rutidosis leptorrhynchoides. The sequence continues at coordinate 175,807,795 of NC_092339.1, forward strand.
TTCCTAAATACTGCAGATGCTATCATCAATGTCCAAAAAGAACAATTAAGTCTAGGTGTGGGAAACGAGAGAATTATTTGTCACATTGACAAAGCCATGAAAAGACCCACTTCTACCGATGACTCTTGTTTTCAAATTGATGTTATAGATCTTTGTGTCGAGAATGAATTGAAGGAGCTACTTGAAATTGATATCCCGGGGTTAGCCCCGGTAAGTGAGAATGAATACCTCAATATTGATAAAGATTTTGATGAGTTAATGAAGGTGGTCACGGATGACGAGACCATAATAGAAGAAATTCCCATGGAAGAGGAATCGTTTGAGGAAATCAAAAATGAAGATAGATTTCGTATAAAAAATTCCTTAGAAGAACCACCCGTACTAGAGCTTAAAGAGCTACCCAAACACTTGGAGTATGCTTATCTCGAAGGTACATCTAAATTACCAGTAATTATTGCTTCACATCTTTCAGATAATGAGAAGGATAAGCTAATTTCTGTATTAAAAACCCATAAAAAGGCTATAGCCTGGAAAACAACCGACATTCCGGGAATAAACCCGTCTTATTGTACACATAAAATTCTCCTTGAGAATGACTACAAACCCGTAGTGCAAAGACAACGCAGGCTAAATCCCAACATGAAAGAGGTTGTTAAAAAGGAGGTCGTCAAGCTTCTTGACGCCGGGTTAATCTACCCCATCTCCGATAGTCCATGGGTTAGTCCAGTACAAGTAGTACCCAAAAAGGGGGGTACAACCGTTATATTAAATGAAAAGGACGAACTCGTCCCAACTAGAACAGTTACCGGCTGGAGAGTCTGTATTGATTACAGACGTCTAAATGATGCCACTAGAAAGGATCATTTCCCTTTACCTTTTATTGATCAAATGCTTGAACGATTAGCGGGAAAAGAATATTATTGCTTTTTAGATGGTTTCTCCGGTTACTTCCAAATTCCAATTGATCCCAACGACCAAGAAAAGACCACATTCACTTGTCCTTTCGGTACCTTTGCCTATCGCCGCATGCCGTTTGGTTTATGCAATGCACCCGGAACCTTTCAAAGGTGCATGATGGCAATCTTTGATGATATGGTAGAGGATTGTATGGAAGTCTTCATGGATGACTTTTCCGTGTTTGGAGACTCCTTTGAATCGTGTCTTTTCAATCTAGAACGTATGCTTATCCGATGTGAGAAAGCAAACTTGGTCCTAAATTGGGAAAAATGCCACTTCATGGTGAAGGAGGGCATTGTACTTGGTCACAAAATATCTCGTGCGGGAATAGAGGTAGATAAAGCTAAAATTGAAGTTATCTCTAAGCTACCTAAACCATCAAATGTTAAAGCAATTAGAAGCTTTCTTGGTCACGCAGGATTCTATAGGCGATTTATCAAAGATTTTTCTAAAATTGCCCGCCCATTGACCAAGCTTCTTGAAAAGGATGCTCCATTTGACTTTGACACTAATTGCGAGAATGCATTCTCGATTCTTAAGTCAAAACTCACACAAGCTCCCATTATGGTATCTCCAGATTGGAGTATGCCATTTGAGCTAATGTGCGACGCAAGCGACTATGCTTTAGGTGCTGTTTTAGGACAACGTCCCGATAATCATTTTCTTCCGATTTATTATGCAAGTAAAACTCTAACGGGAGCCCAAATTAATTATACCACCACGGAAAAAGAACTCCTAGCGGTTGTTTATGCATTTGATAAATTTCGGTCATATTTGGTGTTGTCTAAGACCATTGTTTACACGGACCATTCGGCACTTAGGTATTTATTCTCGAAACTAGATGCAAAACATCGTCTCATACGTTGGGTTCTTTTACTTCAAGAATTTGACATTGAGATACGTGACAAGAAAGGAGCTGAGAATCTAGCTGCCGATCATTTATCCCGACTTGAAAACCCCGAATTAGATAAACTTGATGACACAATCATCAAGGACACATTTCCTGACGAATCTCTAATGAGGGTTGAAAAAGAATCTGAAATCCCATGGTTTGCCCATTTTGCAAACTATCTTGCTTCAGGCATACTACAAAAAGGACTTACTTATCAGCAAAAGAAGAAATTTTTTGCGGATTTAAAATCTTATTTCTGGGAATACCCAGACCTATTTCGTGTTGGTGCGGATCAAATAATTCGCCGTTGTGTGTACGGACAAGAAGCTCAACAAATTCTTGAGCATTGCCATCAAGGGCCAACCGGCGGTCATTTCGGACCAAACCACACTGCAAGAAAAATCCTTGAATCGGGCTTTTATTGGCCCACGATCTTTAAAGATGCCCATGATTTCGTTCGGACTTGTAACGCATGCCAACGAACGGGTAACATCACGAAAAAGGATGAGATGCCTCAGACCGGCATCCAAGTTTGTGAAATCTTTGACATTTGGGGAATCGATTTTATGGGACCCTTTCCAAGTTCACATAAGTGCAAGTACATACTAGTAGCCGTTGACTATGTATCCAAGTGGGCTGAAGCAAAAGCTTTGCCTACAAATGATGCTAGGGTGGTGATAAACTTCTTGAAAAATCTCTTCTCACGCTTTGGAATCCCAAAAGCACTCATATCCGACCGAGGAACACATTTTACCAACAACCTTCTTGAAAAGGTGTTGAAGAAGTATGGTGTAACTCATCGTTTCTCTACTCCGTACCACCCGCAAACAAGTGGTCAAGTGGAGAACACGAATCGTGCCTTAAAACGCATACTTGAGAAGACGGTTAATAACAACCCAAAAATCTGGCAACGCAAGTTAGATGACGCGTTGTGGGCTTTTAGGACTGCGTATAAAACACCAATAGGTACCACGCCATTTAGACTTGTATACGGTAAAGCGTGTCATCTACCTGTTGAAATTGAACACAAGGCGTACTGGGCTATGAGAGAATGTAATACCGACCTTGTACAAGCCGGAGAAAATAGGTTATCACAACTTAATGAACTAGATGAATTAAGATTACAAGCCTACGAAAATTCTAAAACATATAAAGAAAAAACTAAAGTATGGCACGATGCACGATTAAAAAAGAAAGAATTTGAGCAAGGGGATAAAGTATTGGTATTCCAATCACGTTTCAAGTTTTCACCTGGTAAACTTAGATCCCGATGGAATGGGCCATATATAATAAAACAGGTTTTTCCATCTGGATATGCAGAGTTGTATGATAAAGACGGCGGAACTTTCAAAGTGAACGGACACAGACTCAAGTTATACTTTGAAGAAATCAATACTACGGAAAGAGACGAAACCACCTTCTACCCTAAGGACAAATAAATTCAGGGTAACTCTAAGGTTTTAAACTCCATTCTCGATTTTTATTCTTAGCTTTAAGAGTGGGGTTAGATTGGTCTTTCCCTAGCAGACCCTAAAGAACTAGTCTTCTCCCTCCATTCTACCTTTTTAATTTCTTTTGGTTTGTTTTTATTGTTTATTTTTAAGATGCGAGGTCAATATATCTACAACCACTTCATTTTAATATGCGATAAGATTTTACCAAGAGATGTGGTGTTAGATATTAAGAAAAGATGCGATGCGATGAGAAAAGGAGAAAGACAAGATTATAATGAGAAAAATTATGGAAAAGGCAAATCAAAATGCGCTAAAAGGCGTCGGGCACGTCAATTGGGTAAATGTGAAAAATGTGGAAAACCAGCTCACTCAGGAGATTGCCCAAAGAACCAAACGGACTCTAATTTCGAGTACGTAACTTTATGCCGAGAAGGGCCTTTCAAATGTTTAGAAGAAAACCTCTTAAACCCACGAGGTTACGCCTACGAGGCAATGGGAAGCGAAATTTCGCGACTCGACTACGAAGCGAGTCAACGTGGGTTCACTATCTAATTCTTTTTCTCGTCGATTGTATGTATGTGCATATATTATTTTTTTTTATTTTATTTTGTGTGTATTTTGGTTTATATTTGTTTGCAGTGAGTTTTATAAAAAGGTCTACTATTTAAAATTGATTAAACTTGAATTTAACCTGTTTTCATTAAAAACGATAATGTTAAAGTGTTAAAACTGAATTATTGTTGTTCAAAATTGCACGCTATTAATTGTTAAATTTTTAAGATATCATTTAAATAGTAAACCACGAAAAACAAAATAAAAAAAATTCTTTCTACTAAATTGAGGTGAAACGCCTTGAGTTTAACTTGTTTCTTTGAAAATGAAAATGTTAGGTGTCACAACTGAATTTTTATTTTTCAAAAAAATTGTACAGAATATTTGTTAAATTCTAAAAGTCTATAGTAGATTGCAAAAATATACTCTTTTATCAATAACCGTAAAAATATATAACTTGTAAATCTTTGTCGTGGATAATGATAGGTTTGACAACCGAAATTAATCTCTACCTAGACGATAGGAAACAAAGTTTTAAGTTTGAAAATTAGTTGATTTAAGGGTATATAACAAAAATAGAGTGAATTTTTATTTATTTAATTTTTATTTTTCATGTACTTGTTTTTATTTTATTTATTTTCGATAAAATTATAAAAACTTTAAACTTTTAATTAATTGAATTTTATAAATTGAAATTAAAAATTTATAAACGGATTAAGATCAGGTGTAAAAAACCGAATTTCCATTACAAATATAAATTTATAAAAGATATTTTGAATTCAATTGATTTTAAGTTAAATAAAAATAGAGTGTATTTTACATTATGTAATTTTAATTTTTTATGAACTTGTTCTAAAATTAAAAATGTTAATATTTTTAACACAAAAATAGAGTGTTTTTATTTTATTTTATTTTAAATTTGTTTTCGAAAAATATTAAAACTTTAACTTTTAATGAATTGAATTTTATAAATTGAATTTAAAAATTTATAAACGGATTAAGATCAGGTATAACAACCGAATTTCCGTTACAAATATAAATTTATAAAAGATATTTTAAATTTAATTGATTATAAGTTATAAAAAAAATATATAAAAAGAAAAAAAATTAGTTTGTAATAACATAATTTTTTTGGTGTGTATTGAAACTTATTATATTTTTATTTTTTATATATTAGCAAGAAAATATAGTGTGGGGTAAAAAAATGTGTTGTACGATTGAATTAAAACCCCATATTTTGTGTGTTTTTAACATGGTTTTGACAGGTACAGACGAAAATGCAATTAGACGAAACGAAACATCAAATTACATTGTGATACAAACATTGGATATGATCATAGGTAAAACAATTTGAAAATCCAAATCGGTTAACAAAGGAAGTTCCAAATACTCTACACTTTTTGTCCTCTCAAATTTATACATTATTATCTGATTTTATGTAATGAGGGCATTACATAATCTTAAGTGTGGGGTGGGAATATATAAATTCTCGAGAACTTATAAGTTATTGGTTTTTATGAAAATTTGAAAATTTTTAAACAAATGTATCTAATCAATTTTTAAGGTAACTACGAGCAATTAAAGATCAGGTGTAAAAACCGAAATTGTTGTCTCCATACATTAAAAATACATAAGTTTATTTGTTTAAAACTTATAAAAGAAAACCATTTATAACAAGAATTTATAAATCCTTATATTGAGAACCATTTATCACATGTTTCTTTGAAGTTTATTGCAGATATCATTGCTAAGGAACGTATAAACCTGAATATTCCATTATCACGAGTAATAGAGGATGAATCAAGTCCATCCCGTAAGGAAGTAAAGTCTTCCGAATTGACACACTTGCTAACTTATGTTAGAAGATGTAGTCCAGAACAGCTGTAGGTTGACGAAAAATCTTGAAAAGTCATCCCTAAAATCGGCTGGAAATCCACCTAACCTCAGCATCAAACAGGGTTTTTGGTGGTCAGACTTATCCTAACCATGAGATGGATCTGTCTCGTACAATGGGGGGGCACAATGCAAATTAGCTTTTAAGACTAATGAATCTAATCCCCAGATGGATGATCTCCGTAAAGATCAACTGCATCTATGTTTGACCGCGGTCAACATACATATGCCATAACAAATTGAGGTGTGCAAACTCATGGTTCACCGATGATATTTGGACACGATATAATTTTGTTCTAAAACTTATGCTATTTTATGAATTATATTTGTGTAAAACCATTTTTTGGACATTCGACTTCAAGTTCCATGATACTACAATCATGGGGGCGAATAGCTTGCTAATCGCCGACTGAGACTTCGGTTTTCAGTTACCCTCAACCGGAATTTGAGGTTAAAACCGGAAAACGTGTCTAGTGTAAAAACTAGCATGACATTTTATAAAATCATAAAACGTTTTCACAAGGTCCAATTTTCCCTAAGGATCCAAATTTTTAAACCCTAATCACGAGTTTCATGTTTGTTTCTGTTGTCAGAATTTCATTTCGTGTGGTGTGCGTGTGATCCAATAAATACTGTGTTGTGTAATATATTTCATATAGCGTGTGTTTCATTTCGTGTAGTGTGTGTTGTGTGATCTAAATGTTCGATAAGAAAGATATATAATGTTCTAACTCTGTTAAAAGATGTAATTGCTTGAGGACAAGCAACGTTCTAGTGTGGGGTATTTTGATACTGCTCTAAACATACATATTATTCAACGCAATATCACTTATATTTCATAGGTTTTTATCATCTACAAAGACATTCAATGCGCATTTCACGAGAAAAACGACAAAAGAGTGAAGTTAGAAGAAACGACGATAAAACGATAGTTTTAACTAGATTTATATCAAGAAACGTTTATCCGAATGAAAGTACAAGATGAAAGAAGAAAAGAGTTCAAATGAGAAGTGCCAAATCTGTACACGTCAACACGGGATCAACAAAGAACAACTGAAGAAGAAAAATGAAGAAAACTGTTATTTGATCTTACACGATTCGTGTATGTCTACACGAAACGTGTAGAATATTTGTTCTCACACGAATCGTGTACTGATACACGAATCGTGTAATGTTAGGCCGAGATAATGATAACACTGAAATGGGGCGGCTGCTTTTGATGTTTAAAAAATAATTCTTTTCTCAAATTGAAGACAGCAAAGACTCCATCCAATTAAGTTCAACTACTACTTCTATTCAGTTTAAATACGGAGTACGTTGAGAAGATCAGTGACACATTATTACAACACAAAATTACTATACACACACATATTTTCATACAATTATTATACGCAAGTTATTATTCTGTAATTTTTATTACTCTATTAGTTCAAGGTTAAAAATAGTTGTAATATTTAGGGGTATTGTTCGTGATAAAGGGTGTTATTGTACGCGTGAAAGGGGTGTTATTATTGTAATTTTTCTACCATTTGAAGTTAATGCAAGTGAAGATATTTTAGTAAGTTTACTCTGTTAAAATTAGCGTTGTTATTATGTTTGCATATCTATATTTTTATGTCTCCCCTAGTGTAATGAATAGCTAAATTTCCCTAGTGTTTGCTTAAATGTAGAGCCCCTAGTGAAATGGATTGTTACCATTAGTAAAGTTAAAATGTAACTTTAGTATTTTTAATATTGAGCCTAGTTAAAAGAACCATTTTTATGTAATTAGGTATTTAACCCTTGCCACTTAATTTAGTAAATGTAAATAACGAAAGTTATATTTATTTACCTAAATTAAGCTTCAACATTAAAAATGATCTAGACGAATTTATGGATAAGTTATTGACACCAATTTAGAAATAAACTTCGGTGGTTTGGGTGATACCAATAAATTATATGAAGGTGAAATTATAAAAAGGGAAACCGTTATAATTTGGGTGTTGGCGAAGGTCAAAACTAGGCTAGGTCTCAATTTAAATGCTTAGGGAATAGTAGCTTTCTAAAAAGAATCCAATGAAAATTAGATTTTATTTAGTTAAGTTGTAACTTTATATTTTTTCGAGAGAAAAATGTAAAGTTTGATACTAGAACATTTTAATAGGGCGTAAAACTTAAAACAATCCATGGACCTAGGGGTGACACAATTAAGTAAACACTCCCATTTACCTCATTTATACTTCTTATAAAAGTTTTATCATTTTTATTTACGAATACTATTTTTAAAATATAAAAAGAAACCATAAAAATATTTCTTTTTCGAACAGTTAATTGTCACATAATTTTAGCCGTACACGAATCGTGTAGCCTCACACGAATCGTGTAAGACCTGGACGCGGCTACAGTACCAGTAGGTCAAAAATTAGGGTTTTTAATTAATTAATATTATATAATTAGGTTATTAGTTATTTTTATTATATAATTAGTTTTAATTAGTATAAAATACTAAAATACATGTTTTAATCTTAAAAATTATTATTTATTATAGTTTTATAAATTGTATCTAGTTTATAGTTAGTAAATTAAATAATTTCCTTTTAATTTGTATTAGTTTAATTAAAAATGTCATTTAGTTAATTTAAATAAGTTTATATAATAATTGCTTAAAACAAAAATCTAAATATATAGTTTTATTAAAATTTACTATTTTACTAATTACCATTTAGTAACATAATTAATGCATCTTAATTAGTATAGTTTCATTTAGTATCATTTTAAGATAATTCTTGTCATATTGTAATTTTATTTTATTTAGTAAATTAGTTAAGTTATTTGCTTTTACTGTTATTTTATAAATTGCCTAATCCAAAACCCTCCTTAATTAAGTTTGACATCAAAGACTATAAAAAAGGAAAACCATTAAACACTCCATCTCCCTGTGGAACGAATCGGATTTACCAACAATCTAAACTACACGGATAGGACTAGTTGCCTATATATATGTGTGAAATCAACCTAAAATCAATAAAATACCACATATACAATAAATCAATTCGTGTAACAAAACAACTCAAATCCGTTCATAAATAAAGGTTACGTTCGCACACATCATTTACCACTTACTCGTTAAAAGGAAGACAAGTGGGTGAGTTATAGCTAGGAAGCCCCAGCTAAATATAAATTATAAATTATAAATCCATTACTCTCTTTTGGTAGCTAATTCTGACGAGTTGCGACCTAACGACGCCGCACAAATAAAACCATCCATTTTGGCCATATAATAAGGAGTGTAAGTTTTTGGCGCAGCTGCTGGGAACGCTTATTTTCTGTCTGTTAAGGTAATCGTTGATTCTGTCAAAATATCTGAGATTCTTGAGTGGTGTCTAAGAAAGACAATTATACACAGACTTGGTTGTTGAATTTTCCGAACAGTCTCCAATTATATTGGAACCAAAAGGATCCTGTTTCTCCGTTGTCAGCCTGGCCACTTGTTTCAAAGATAAATTGATAAGAACCACACATGCTTAATAAACAGGGAGTTTGTCGGTATAGGATTTAAAGTTGCCATTATAGTAACCCTTTTTAAAACTATAAAAACAAAATATTAATTATGGTATTAATTTCTGTAGATTCCAGTTCAAACTTTACCGACTACGAAGAAAGTGCGAAAGGCAGTTGCTCTCCCACGACTTTGGAAACCGGAGAAGTTTTCCTTTATAAAACCAAAACAAATCTAAACCCTGATGAATCTCATCAATAATTAGTTCTTGATCCTTGTAGTCCAAGAAGCCGGATGATTTCATCTGACTTAGAGATTTCATTGCTTTTGGATAAGTTTTACTCAAATGAACCAGGATTCGACCCTCTTCACGATCCAAAAGGGAGGCTGAGTCTTAACGAACTCCGGAATATGGAAGATGAAATACGGGAAGAATACACAACTATTTTCAATTATCCAGACTTGTTCGAATTTAATCCTAAAGAGAAATGACACATTGATAAAACAAAAGCTCCATTTACTGGAAATCTGTTAAATCCTAGTAGAAGGTTAGATGTCTATAGAGAATTTATTAGGCACCTCTATTCCTCAGACTTCCCGTTCTCAACATTTCAAATCAATATGTTAAAAGATATGTGTTCTCAAGTTCGTTTTCTTCACAAAATGTTAAAAGAATGTGGGGATGATATTTTTGTCAAGTATCGGGGTGCCAAAATTTATTTCAAATTCGATTTAGAATCATTCGTCAGTTTTCTCCCTCATTTCAGTGATAAGAAATTTTCTCCAATTCATATAAACCGTTATGTCACCGCAATGATTTCTAAATTAGAATTTTGGATTGAAAGCAAGAAACCTAACACTATTTCAAAATATGGAAACCGAGATTTCTTTTACTTTAATCCAGCCTCATTTCTCATCAAAAGATTAATTGAAGTTTTTCCGGATTCCACCGAGGAAAGAATACATAAGAATTTCTTCGCAAAAAGAAAGGAAATATATTCTGGACTCGTACAAATCCTCACTACGTCAAAATTTCCATTTACGACTCCATAAAGAAAGATCATTCGAGAAATATCTGAAAACTTCAATTTTACTATCGGTGATCCTGACTGCGCAAAAGATCTTTTATTTCAAGACACAGCGTTAAAACTTCTTTTCGAGCTTAATTATCGAGATACTAGACCTAGGGATGGAATTTCGAACATTAAAAAAGTTAGAAGGGCTTTGGTTAAACTTATGGACGATATCAGAGATTTAAAAAAGCGTGAGCGTAAAATGGTAAGTGATTTTGAAATATTTTCAGTACACTCCACTGATTTACTCTGGATGGTCAAAGAAACTTTAAACTTATCTTTCTTTCCGCATCATTTCCGGAACTTATTTGTGGAACCTGTGTAATTTGTGTTTTTAATAAAATAAAATATTGTAATTTTACTCCGTCCATTTGTCTTTTAAATTATAGTTTAATCAATAAAAATAACCGGATTAAAATCCGAATTAAAATTTTATTTATCTTTTATTAATCTAGTTAAAATTTTGAAAATTATAAAAATTCGCGAGTTGGGTCGGGGAAATAAGCCCGTGATCCGTACGGGCCCATCTTTTTCTTCTTCTTTTCTTTTCGTCCTTTCCTTTTCTTCTTTCTCTTTTCCTTTTCTTTTTCTTCTTCCTCCCTTCTGTGTTCTTCGGCCGACGGTTCCACCCAACACCACCAATCTCAAATCTTGATCAGTTTTAGCGATTCAAAGGTCAAATCCGACTCTCTCGTGCCTCCTAAACGCGTTTCCATCATCAATTTTGCGTAAAAGGTACTCTTTCACGGTTAAAATTCGAGTTTTTACCCAAAGTCAAATTTTTTACTTTTGAGAAAAATTGTGTTTTATGCTCAATTTTGAATTCTTTTATGCTTAGTTAGATAATGTGATTGATGTGTGTTAGTTTTTAGGTTCGATTGAAGCATTTTAGATAGTTTTTAGCTCTCGATTCGCTAGTTGAGGTTTTAGGCTAGAAATTGGTGAAATTTTTGGAAACTTGATGTTTTGCTAGCTCATTTAGGCTTAGTGATTCATATAGGATGCTTAGAAACTAATTTTGGAACAATTTAGGCTTGTTTGCTTGAGAATTAATGTTTTTGTAAAACTACACTTAATTAGGATTGCCTATTGTTAAAACGTTTTTAAAACTTAGGATTGTCTTAAAACTAGCCTTAATGAAGATATCATTGACTTGCGAGTGAAAATTTAGCCTAGTCTTTGACTTTTCTTATTTTGTACGTTTTAAGCAAAATAATTATTTTTCGGTAAAACGGTCTTAATCCTTGACTTAAAAATGTTATAGCTAAAGTTTGATGATTAAAAAAAATATTTAAGGTAATCAAAAATGGTCATTAGAATCATTGTATGCTTAAAAATCATCAGATTTGAATCAAAATTGCTTATTATGACTAACTCACTATAATTATTATTTTTTAGCATTATTTGTTGCAATCACGGGTACGCTCTGAATTTTGCTTGAAAATAAGTTTGTAGTGAGATTAGATATTGTTTGCGGTAATTTTGGCTATAATTAACAATAACAGGAATTTGGAAAATGCCATATTTAAAGCCCTCATTTCAAATTTTTTCAAAAAATATATGCATTTTTCAATTCTAAGTGTTATTTTAAGTCTTTTTATTTTGAAACATAACCTACGTTACTTGACCTTTGCAGATGGCTAATTATTTACCGGAAGAATATGAGTTACCCCACTACCTCATCGGGCAAGATAACCCAGCAGATAATGAACCGTTTATGAGAAATTGGATTAATCTACAAAAAGGGGCCAACAAATATATCAACAGGGTAATAATGGAACAGTGTGGTTGGGCCGATGAGCTTAGACGAATTTTAAACTTTACAGCACATGGGAAAATCAACAGCGCATGGCAAAAGCTGTTTGAGATTCATGAAAAGGTGTGTCAGGAGCCATACGCAGAATTCATGGCGACTTGGAGGTTCGAGTCATATGTTAACCAGGATGAGTACAACAGTCACGAGTGCATCCATTTCCGCCACCAGAATCAGATATATCACCTAACTCTTGCGCAGTTCGCAAAGTATCTAGAACTGTACAAGACGTCACACCTTAACCATTATGTATTCAAAAGAAGGTACACCACCCTGGGTAACATAGATCATCAAGCTTTCTGGCACACCTACACCTTCGATAATGAAGCATGGAGGTCGAGTAAAAAGGCTTCAAAATTCACCAACCCCGTTCACCGAATTCTTCAACACCTCATCGCCAAAACCCTTCACCCGAAAACCCAACATGGTGGTGCCGTTACCATTAATGATATGCGCTTGATGCAAGCCATGATCCACAACCAAAATATGCAAGTTATACACCTTCTAGCCCAGGCATTCACCAATGAAAGGAATGCCTCAAGAACAGTTGTGCCAGTTTTGGGAGCCGTTGTCACCAAACTCCTTCGCAGGATGCGTGTTTTGGGGAGTGTTGAGAGATTTGGGTATAGGACAGTAGCCGAGTCGGAAGAGATAGTGTATAAGCTACTGAACACTTGGGAGTACATTTGGATTGAAGGTGAAAAGTTAATAGTTACAGCTAATCTAGCGATACCTGACTCAGAGGACCGGACAGTGTCAGGGGTAAGAGTTACAGGGTTTAGGCCTGATACGAGGACGAGAGATGGTCAGAGACGGCGAGGTTCTCATGAACCACGGGATGATGATGATCCCACCACACAGGGACGGACCACTGATACCCGTCGACACTCATCAGTAGGAGAAGGGGATAGGCCACGCTTTCCGTCGTATCATTCTCACATGGGAGACCTGCCCAGACATGAGAGTTGGTTTGCTCAGCATGCGATCTTTCAGAATCTGGATCATTTTACATATTATACAGGTAGCCATCTTAATGTCCCGCCATATCCTCATGAGTATCCGGTACTAGTATCTCACAGGGACCCCAGAGGTGCAGGCCCGAGCCATCAGCATTCAGGACCCCCATCTCCACCTCGGCATCATTACACGCAGCGTACAGTCATCCCATCTCCTACAAGGAAACAGAGCACAGGGGCCACGGATTTTGTTAACAACCTATTTGACACATCCCACATGAGCACTCATAGAGATACATCCACCGACACTCAGGATTCCATATGGGATCAGGCTGCAAGCCGATATATGACTGAGGGAGTTACGCAGGGTATAGACAATATGGGTGTGAACCCACATTGGGGTAGAGATCTGCAGGAAGGTATGGGTTGGCATACAGGGCCTATGATTCACATGAGCACCTCATCGCTCACAGGACTGATCGAACGATCAGATGAGATCCAGTTCAGGATATCCTCGGGCATGAACACGGTAGAATTGGCACAACAATTCACTACAGACGAGGAGATGACTGATGAGGGACAGTCCGCCTTGAGGAACCCGACGAGGCCACGCACGAGTGTATCTTATTCCCTCCCCTACCATCCACCTCAGCCATAGTTTTGTTTATCTCTGAACTACTTTGATGATTACTTATGATAATTTATTGCATAATTAAACTGTGTTTGTACGCCCAATCTCGGGCATAACTATTTTATGTTTTTGAGTATGTATGATATTTAGAATAAAATTGCATGAATAAAACCTCACAAACAAACGACGATCGAGACCATACGAGATGGAAGGATGACTTGGAGCAAGGACACACTGAACGAGGATGACGTCGGACGAGAATTGAAGAAACCATAATTGGCACACCATCCGACTGCACACCTTGCAACCATAGGAGAGTACTATGTCTTCACCAGTTTTTCAATAAAAATATACGCAAGCTACTATACCACTATTAAAAACTAAGTGTGGGATTGGCAACCCCATCAACATAAACTTTTAATAACAAAACGCCTCTTTCAAACCTTAAAGTGTGGGATACACCGTATCCTTAACATTGAGGACAATGTTATTTTAAAGTGTGGGATAACAAATGTTGCACATAACAATTCTTGTAAAACCCTCAAGTGTTTCTAAACTAAATTTTTCACAAAAATTTAAAACTTTCTGAACTATAAAACACTAAGGATTATAAAATTCTATAGAAGATCAAAAAGTTTTTGCTACAAAATAGACAAAAGAGTAAAACGAGGTTGAAAATTTTTTGCGAAAATCAAATCAAATTTTCCAAAAGAGCATTGCATAACGAAAGGCGCGATTCGGCCCATTATAATTGTTGTAAGGTACCTCCAAATAAGGCTTTATAAGCACTCATTTTTAGTGCTTCACTATACTTCCGTTGAGCACGCCAATGTTAACATCTCGGAATCAGAACTTTCTCTTAATCTACATTTCGCAATCACACATTTTGATAAGGACGACTAAGTTAGAACCTCGCCTATACGTGAAAAGAATAACATCCCCATCACACACCCTCATTTCCATCTCAATTCCACAATTCCATCCACCACTACCTATCCATCATATTTACTTCCTAAAGAAATAAATCTCGATAAAATCATTCCTTTCGGGAAATCCTCTATAAACCCGCATTAGAAAATGCGAGCATTCGAAGCCAACTATCAAGGAAGACCGCCAATGAAAGGAGACCTTGAAGAGAAAAGCAAAAGATGCTTGCTAATCTATAAATATATATATATATATATATATATATATATATATATATATATATATATATATATATATATATATATATATATATATATATATATATATATATATATATATATATATATATATATATATTATTCTGAAAAAAGGTGCAGAACTAGAAAAGATTCGAGAAAAAGAACTCCTGGCAGTTAAAAAGAAGGATGCTCACCATGAAATTCCTGACAAAATGCTGAAAGGATCACCAAAATTCGATCTTTCAAAGAAACTCCTATCTATCAAAACCCTTCGCACCCCAGAAAACTCCAAATCACCATCTTTTCACGATATAAGCTGAGTTCATGACTGAAAGTTCTCTCAAATAAGTGATGGAGATTTGAGTCTTGATCAAGTCTATGACGAAGAATGTGAGCATGACTGGCTAAGAGCGATTTCATTTCTTAGAACTATAGGACACCCTAAACACTTTAGTGAAATGAGTGACCCGAGTGAGATAGCCTCAGTTATGTAACCTCCTTTCATGCTTGCGGAAAAGGGTTTGAGAATAACAAAAATAATAAAACTAAGTTTTCACTCCTCCGTCTTGCGGAACAAAGACCACTTGATCACTACGAATAAAAGTCTTCAGTGTTGAAGCAACCCGTCCTAATCCATAAGGACGAATACAATAATATATGGATACATTGTGAGGTATTTGACCTCTATATGATGCATTTTACAAACATTGCATTCGTTTTTAGAAACCAGCTTTCATTACATCGAGATTTGACAGGCATGCTTACCATTTCATAATATCCAAACTATAAATGACCCAAACTGCCATTTACTTAATAATAATCTTTATTGAACTCAATGACTTGAATGCAACGTCTTTTGAAATATGCCATGAATGACTCCAAGTAATATCTTTTAAATGAGCAAATGCACAGCGGAAGATTTCTTTCAATCCTGAGAATAAACATGCTTAAAAGTGTCAACCAAAAGGTTGGTGAGTTCATTAGTTTATCATCAATATTCATTTCCATCATTTTTAACAGACCACAAGATTTTCATATTCATAACAATCCTACACTCGCAAGTGTATAAAAATCATTCGTATGGATTGAACACCTGGTAACCGACATTAACATAATGCATATAGAATATCCCCCGCATACTCGCAAGTATGCCATAAATATTGGCAATCGCAATCACCATTTAAATCGAAATACTAAAGCATTCCAAATTCCAGAATGGGGTTTGTTAGGCCCATAGATCTATCTTTAGGATTCGCGTCAATTAGGGGTCATTTCCCTAATTCTTAGGTTACCAGACTTGAAGGGCGATATTCGATTTTGATAATCCAACCATATAATGTAGTTTCCATTACTTGTGTCTATTTCGTAAAACATTTATAATAACAGCGCATGTATTCTCAGTCTCAAAAATATATATTGCTAAAGCATTTAAAAAGGGAGCAAATAAAACTCACTATACTGTATTTCGTATTAAAAATACATATGATGGCATTGAACAAGTGCAAGGTTGGCCTCGGATTCATGATATATATATATATATATATATATATATATATATATATATATATATATATATATATATATATATATATATATATATTGGTCAATATCTGTCTAACAATTTAGGTCAAGTCGTAGTGTATCACAATCCTAATGCTCGAGACTGATATGCAAAAGTGAACAAAAGTCAACTTGACCTAAAATGACTTCCAAAATCTATACATGATTATTATATAACTTAAATATAGTCGTTTTATATATTTAAATATATTTAACAGATTTTTATTATAGTAAATAATATAAATCATTTATTAATAAATAAAAATTTATGTTAAAATTTATATATAATAAAAATATACTTTTATATATCTTAAGTAATAAAATTTATAAAGTTCACTTAATATCATAAAAGTATAGTGGTATGTATTATTAATGTAATTATATTACATGTGATAAAATATCTTTGTATCACATATTCATTTGATAAATATTGATAATAATAATAATAATAAATAAAAGTTGTATTATTTTGTAATAATAATAATTATTATTATTCTACTAATAACAATATTTATATTTACTAATGATGATATTAATTATGATAAAATGATAATTCTAATCATGATAATTTTAATAATAACGATACTTTTTAATATTAATAGTAATAATAATAATATTTTATAAAAATAATAATTCTATTCAAAATGAAAATTTTTAATAATAATAATACTTGAATGATGATATTTTATAATAACAATGATATTTCTATTAAAAATGATAATTTTAATAAAAATAATAGTTTTAATATAAATGATTTTTTAATAATAATAATAATGATAAAAATAATGAAAATGATATTTTTATCTAAATCAATATCTTACCATATTTTAATTTCATCATGAAACTCATACTCATTATTTCCTAATCGATTTGTTTAATAGCTTCTAGTCCTCTTTTATATCGCATTCATAATAATGATAATAATAGTAATAATAATTAGATGATACTAATATTGATTTTAACGATAATGATACTAATAATAATAATAATTATAATAATACTAATGATAATACTAATAATTATAA
The DNA here is from genome assembly GCF_046630445.1 of Rutidosis leptorrhynchoides. Classification (NCBI taxonomy): domain Eukaryota; kingdom Viridiplantae; phylum Streptophyta; class Magnoliopsida; order Asterales; family Asteraceae; genus Rutidosis; species Rutidosis leptorrhynchoides. Next base: position 175,825,245 of record NC_092339.1, read on the forward strand.
TAATAATAATAATGATAATATTAATAATAACCTTAATAATAATAACGATAGTAATAATAATAACAATAACAATTTTTGATAACATGAGATGACGATATATATATATGGATATACATATAGTTAACATGAGATTATGATAAGTAAGTATCTCCATAAGTATATTAACAATGAGTTATATACATAAAAATGAGACTACTAAGTTAAGAAACTCGAAACGATATATATAACGATTATCGTTATTACAACATCTTACTAAATACATATGTATCAAATTAAGATATTGTTACATTATATTTAACATGATAAAATGATAATTATATATATCATTAAGTATTTTAACAATGAACTACATATGTAAAAACAAGACTACTAACTTAAGGATTTCGAAACGAGACATATATGTAACGATTATCGTTGTAACGACATTTAAATGTATATATATCATATTAAGATATATTAATATATCATAATATCATGATAATATAATAATTTAACATCTCATTAGATATAATAAACAATGGGTTAACAACATTAAATAAGATCGTTAACTTAAAGGTTTCAAAACAACACTTACATGTAATGACTAACGATGACTTAACAACTCAGTTAAAATGTATATACATGTAGTGTATTTAGATGTATTAATATACTTTTAGAAGACTTCAAGACATATATCAAAACACTAATACTTAACGAAAATGGGTACAATTACATTCCTATTCTTTTTTCATCAAGAATTCTAGTCGTATTCATACCCGTATTATACACAGCTTCTAGACGTACTTACTGTGGGTATATACCAATCGGAACTATCATGGGATTCCACTCTTGATTATGTCATATATGACTAATCAATTTTAACTTCTACCATGAACTAGTCAACTAACTAGAACTCCTTTTAACCCCACTCACCACTCACCACTTACCACTTATCATTCACTCCATTTCACTTCCAATTCTCTTTCTAATTCTCTCTCAACACACAAACACACACTTATGAACGAATTTTTCCAGTAGCTAATCATCATCTTCATCAAAAATTACTTCAAGAATCAAGCTATAATCATCTTAGGAAGAACACTTCAAGAACACTTCGAATATCCTTTCAAGTTTACTAGTTTACATCCAAGCTTTCTAATCCATTCCAAGTAATCATCTAAGATCAAGAAACCTTTGTTATTTACAGTAGGTTATCTTTATTATTCAAGGTAATAATCATATTCAAACTTTGATTCAATTTGTATAACTATAAACTATCTTAATTCGAGTAAAAATCTTACTTGAACTTATTTTTGTGTCATGATCCTACTTCAAGAACTTTCAAGCCATCCAAGATCCTTTGAAGCTAGATCATTTTCTTGTCACTTCCAGTAGCTTTACCTACTAAACTTAAGGTAGTAATGATGTTCATAACATCATTCGATTCATACATATAAAACTACCTTATTCGAAGATTTAAACTTGTAATCACTAGAACATAGTTTAGTTAATTCTAAACTTGTTCGCAAATAAAGTTAATCCTTCTAACTTGACTTTTAAAATCAACTAAAAACATGTTCTATATCTATATGATATGCTAACTTAATGATTTAAAACCTGGAAACACGAAAAACACCGTAAAACAGGACATACGCCGTCGTAGTAACACCGCGGGCTGTTTTGGGTTTGATAATTAAAAACTATGATAAACTTTGATTTAAAATTTGTTATTCTGGGAAAATGATTTTTCTTATGAACATGAAACTATATCCAAAAATCATGGTTAAACTCAAAGTGGAAGTATGTTTTTCAAAATGGTCATCAAGACGTCGTTCTTTCGACTGAAATGACTACCTCTTACAAAAATGACTTGAAACTTATATTTCTGACTAAAAACCTATACTTTTTCTGTATAGATTCATAAAATAGATTTCAATATGAAACCATAGCAATTTGATTCACTCAAAACGGATTTAAAACGAAGAAGTTATGAGTAAAACAAGATTGGATTTTTTTTTTATTGTTGTAGCTACGGGAAATATTGTAACAATTCTATACAAAGCATAACTTAACAAACTTATATTGTATTATTCATGTATTCTAATATATATTATGTAATCTTGGGATACCATAGACACGTATACAATGTTTTGACATATCATATCGACCCATCTATATAATATATTTTGGAACAACCGTAGACACTCTATATGCAGTAATGTTGGAGTTAACTATACAGGGTTGAGGTTGATTCCAAAATAATATATATAGTTTGAGTTGTGATCTAGCCTGAGGCTTGTATACACTGGGTCGTGGATTTATCCAAGATAATTTATATTTATTTATTTCTGTACATCTAACTATGGACAACTAGTTGTAGGTTATTAACGAGGACAGGTGACTTAATAAGCTTAAAACATTAAAACGTATTAAAAAATGTTGTAAATATATTTTGAACATACTTTGATATATATGTACATATTTGTATAGGTTCGTGAATCGACCAGTGGCCAAGTCTTACTTTCCGACGAAGTAAAAATATGTGAAAGTGAGTTATAGTCCCACTTTTAAAATCTAATATTTTGGGATGAGAATACATGCAGTTTTATAAATGTTTTACGAAATAGACACAAGTAAATGAAACTACATTATATGGGTGAATGATCGAAGCCAAATATGCCCCTTTTGCTTGGTAGCCTAAGAATTAGTAAACTGATCTACTAATTGACGCGAATCCTAAAGATAGATCTATTGGGCCTAACGAACCCCATCCAAAGTACCGGATGCTTTAGTACTTCGAATTAGTTTTTATCATGTAAGAAGGATTTCCCGGAATGATAGGGGATATTCTTATATGCATCTTGTTAATGTCGGTTACCAGGTGTTCACCATATGAATGATTTTTATCTCTATGTATGGGATGTATATTGAAATATGAAATCTTGTGGTCTATTATTACGATTTGATAAGTATATAGGTTAAACCTATAACTCACCAACATTTTTGTTGACGTTTTAAGCATGTTTATTCTCAGGTGACTATTAAGAGCTTCCGCTGTTGCATACTAAAATAAGGACAAGATTTGGAGTCCATGCTTGTATGATATTGTGTAAAAAACTGCATTCAAGAAACTTATTTTTGATGTAATATATTCTTATTATAAACCATTATGTAATGGTCGTGTGTAAACGGTATATTTTAGATTATCTTTATTTGATAATCTACGTAATGCTTTTTAAACCTTTATCGATAAAATAAAGGTTATGCTTGTTTTAAAAATGAATGCAGTCTTTGAAAAACGTCTCATATAGAGGTCAAAACCTCGCGACGAAATCAATTAATATGGAACGTTTATAATCAATATGAACGGTACATTTCATTTTCTCAGTAGCATATGTATCAAATTCGTGATTCATCATAAACTATCTAACGAAGAAATTTAGCATACAAGTATGCATAATCATATATACTCGAGCACTAGTTAGGGATACACTATTAATATATAAAAGATAAGATATGAATGCTCACGTATCAATATTGAGATTCAATATTGCAGGAAAGTACGTAGACGCAACGGAGATGATAAACAGTAGATTGACTCACGAGCTATACCCTTGAACAATACCCATAACCTCCATAGCTATAACCCATAATTTCCTTAGCTCTATCTCGCTCGAAAAACCCGTTTGAAATAACTCGTTCATGACCTCGTCGTAGTATTTTATGTATAATACTAATAATACTAATATTAATACTACTAATAATAATTTTACAATTAATAATAATAATATTAATCTTAATAATAATAATAATAATAATAATAATAATAATAATAATAATAATAATAATAATAATAATAATAATAATAATAATAATAATAATAATAATAATAATAATAATAATAAATATGAATATAGAATGTGCGAGAGATAGATTGAGGGATGGAGTGAATTACATAACAGAAAACATTCGATTTATAGCACTTGGCACACCTACCCCTCTCATGCGATCGCATGAGTTTGTGAGGGAGGTCTCATGCGATCGCATGAGGTCTTTTTCCAGCAATTATTAGACCAAACAAGGCTGCCACCATTCATATTCTATTATATATATATATATATATATATATATATATATATATATATATATATATATATATATATATATATATATATATATATATATGTATATATATATATATATGTATATATGTATATATATATATATATTATTTAATATATATATTATTTAATCTTTAGAATTAATTAATTAAATATTATATTATATTCTTATGCATAGTTGATTTGTAATTTTAGCACCGATAAATTGTACGTTGACGCTCGACTTACGTACCGGTTCCGGTTTTTCGAACGTCCTTTCGTACGCTTAGAAAACTTGTACTTAACGTTTCGCGACACGTAACTTTATCAATAATTAGACTTATTTCACCAATAATTATACTAATTGAAATGTAACTTATTCATTTGAGTGTTTTGGTCATTTGTGTGACGACCCGGAAATTTCCGATTAAATTTAAACTCAATCTTATTATGATTTCGACACGATAAGCAAAGTCTGTATAGTTGTATCTCAAAATTTTTGAACTATTTTTATATATTCAATTGACCTTCGACTGTTCCCGATGATTCACGAACTACTAATTATAAATATATACATATATATTTAAATATATAATAATAATAATTTGAATTATTATTTGAAATAATATATGATTTAATTGTTGAAAATAAATATATGAAATAATATGCGATGTAATGAAAACTATTATTATAATTATATATATAAATGTATATAAATATTACTTGTAAATATATAAAATTATATTAAATCTATTTGTTTAAAAATATATAATATATTTATTTTGTAGTTAAACTTGCTATTTAAAATTTGTTTATATTTCGAAAGAGATTATATTAAAAATAAATGATTTCGAGCTAAAATAGTAAACAATTGTAATACTAGGTTGGCATTTTGTTAGTGTTCATATAGAGCTAATACGAATTTATGAAGATTTAAAATAAAAGTTAGACTGTAAGTTAATTACGAAGATTTTAGGTTTGATGAAAATATTTTTACCTTTTTAGTTTAAATTTGAGTACTCCGTACATATTATTTGGAATAGAAAATAAATAATTAACAAACATTTTTTATCAGGTTTCAAACAGGTAATGACCAGAATAAATAAATGGACTTAATTTAAATATTTGGGATTTTTAGGAACACTTTTATATTTTAACTGTTTAGCAATGGACACGCCATAGTTGGATGTCGACTAGAAATGGACAAAGTGTTGATGGCTTTACTATATGTAATATGGGATATTTTGTTTTAAAATTCGATTACCGTTTTTACTTTTGACTTTATTGCACCAACTGAATATTACATATTACATATACATATCATATATCCATTCATTGTATATACATTTACATGCTTGAATCATCCAACAAATCACCACCATCCTCCCAATCTTTCATCCCGTCGCACCTCCATCGCAACCGGTTACAACCACCGCCTACCGCTATGCTTTTGTAGCTGTGAAATGCCACTTAACCATCAACTTGGTTTATCACTTTCCTTCACCATCAACCACCAAGAATCATCACTTGTTGCACGATCACCATCGTGTATCTTACCACCACAACCGCCATCATCCATTTTTAAGCCACCATCGTGAATCACAACCTTCCTCCATCTCACGCTACTACGAAAAACATCGAATCACCCCACCTCAAACAACCACTCTCATGATTCTATTTTTGCAGCACCACCGTATCATCCAAACTCATGAAAAATGTCGTTGCAACTACTATATTTTTCTGTTTCAGCTATAACCAACCACCATTAAATTGCTGCTATTGTCTTTCTAAGCTAGATCAACCTCATAATCACCATCTATTGTTACTCAAGACTTGCAGTTGCTATACCCGTTATTTCTTGTTCGACCAACAGATAAAAACCCACTCAATTTCCATCACTATTACAATCATCAAACCCACACACAAACCGCAATTTGTTTCCTTGTTTCTCTTCAGTTTGCAACCAAACCCATCTAACTTCCTTACCTCTATCTCTCTTTTCTTTTGCTGCAAACTCACGACCACTGCCACGTTTATTGTTTTGTTACCGTTTTGGTCATCAACGAATAACTCAAAACCATCCACCTCACTTCTCACCAACGAATCACCATTACTCATGTATCACTTGTGAACCGAGAAAACAACAAACTTCACCCTCACTAAAAGCCAATCCAAAACTATCATCACTTTAACTGCTATCAAATTGCTTATAAATGAAGTATGCTCGAACACAGGTACAACTAGTACGCATTTTCATTTTTTGTTGTTGTTGGCAGACTGATGATGTAGCGTGAGGGTACGAAATAGTATTATTTTTAATACAAAATACTACAAAATATGACACAAGTTTTATTAATTTACGGATGAGATATACCTAAACCTTGCTACAACACTATAGGCAGTGTACCTAATCGTAGAGTAGTGTAGTTTTTAGTAAGTCTGGTTCGTTCCACAGGGAGCTGGTGATACTTACTATATTTTTAACTATATTTATACAAAATATATATAATTATATAAGTAGTAATATTATTATAAAAGGGGGGTTTTACCGTTTAATGACCGGTTTGTCGATTCTATATTTTAAGCGTAAAGATAAATGACGATAATTAAAGTGGATAAAATAATGACAATAAATAAAATGACAGAAAATAAAATTGCGAGTAATAAAATGACAGTAAATAAAGATACGATGAGAAATATAATAAAAGAATTATGCTTATTTAAACTTCCGTAATCATGATGTTTGACGTGTTGATTTTAATTTATTACCATGGGTTAATTGTCCTTTGTCCTGGTTTATTTGATACGTCTATCTGGTTTTTGTCCATAATAGTCCATCGGTCATAAATATAAAGTGCGAGTATCCTCGTCAAATTACCCTTATACCCGAAGTCAAATATTCCAACTGATTAAGGATTTAAACTGTGACGCAGTTATCACTTCTGTCAACAATTACACCAGTTATCACTGTATGTAATCCACCCCTGTTTTAATTAGTTTATGAATATTAATTCATCCACTTGATCAGAATGAATAATCAATTACCCAACCCAATTGATTAATTAAATGATTATAACAGATTCCATATGAACATCACTAAATAGGACAACCATAATCATTATTAATTATTAGGTTAATTAATTTGAAGATAGGTTCGACAGACTCCAATGAGTTGTCACTCAATTAGACAATACCCCCCATCTATTAATAGTCAATAATCCAATTTCCACAAGTGTCGGTCTTTTGCCCAAACCTTAATTATGGTCCAAAGTTCAATAACCCAATTTTAGTAATTAGCCCAACATCATGAGTACTTCATTTTAAATAAGCATAATAACGACTTAGCTACGAGACATTAATGTAAAAAGGTTGAACATAACTTACAATGATTAAAAATAGCGTAGCGTTACACGGACAGAATTTCGACTTACATACTCAAAAGATCTCTATCATAAATCTTATTATTATCATAATTTAAATTTAAAATTAAGATTATTGTTATATCTTATTACATTAACATTATGATAGAGATATAGAATATAGATATTGATATTTGATATAGAAAAATAAGAAAAAGATAGAAAGAAAGAAAAAGATCGTAAAAAATCTCTTCCCTAATTCATCGAACATATCGTTCGTTTTATAGGAAAATTAGAATTCAAATTTTCATTTACGACCCCTGAACTATGCTCAATTAACAACTTTTTATTATTTAATATTATTCTTATTATGAATTATTTAAATATTATATTTTATTCTTGTGCATAGTTGACTTGTAATTTTTACACCGTTGCGTCGAGCGTTGAGAGTTGGTTCATGTCCCAGTTCCGGATTTTCGAACGTCCTTGCGTACGCTGAGATATTTTGTACTTTGCGTTTCGTAACTTGTACTCTTGTCATTTTTAGACGTTCCTTATCAATAAATTGAACCTTTTTAATTGTATCTTGTACTTTTGAGCTTTTTGGATGTTTTGGTCTTTCAAATCTTCGTTTTTGTCTTTAAATCTTCATTTTCGAGCGATTTGCGTCTTTCGTCTTCGCACTTATTTATTTAACTATTACAACTAAAAATAAGGAAATTACATTTAAAAACTTTACATATTGGAACGATATTGCTACTAAATATATGTTCATTTGGAACACTATCAAATATCCCCACACTTGAGCGTTGCTTGTCCTCAAGCAATACAGAACTTGAAATAAAAACATACATGAATCACTTTTTTATTCATCACATTTTGTACATCAGTGATTTTGATATAGCGGTATAAACAATGACAGTAATGATGGTTAAAGGTGGGTGTGTCATCCACAGTTGCCTTGGGTTTAGGTCAACGACACTTGCAATCAAATAGCCGATTTACTTTCGGTTTCCAAAGCAAAGTGCACATTTGAAAGGCGGTTTACAGTCCCACATGACTATAAAAATTTAGATCCTTTAAGAAAATTGGATCTTTATGAAAACATTTGATCTTTTGAAAATTCAAGCTAGATTTTACCCTAGATAAGTTTTCTGATTTGATCCACCATTGGTGTTGCAAAATATATTTGTGGATCAATATTTTGGCTAAAAACATTTAGGTTTGTGTAATCCACTGCTATCCCGGTATCGGAAAGCACACATCCAGTTTACGTGTTCCGTATATTACCTTTCGGCAAACTACCGTCCGGTTGTAAAGGAAAGCGATGAACAAGAAACTGTTAAGGCAATGTCCCGTGACATGCAGATGATTATGGTCTTTTAACGTGTCGGATGCTAGAACTATCCTTGGTAGGAGCGATAGTAAAGATCATCCTATGATTTTTCGGTCTGGCACAAGGTCCTGTCTCTGACCATGCTATGCAACCACCGTTCTTACGGTTGACACCCGATTTGGTTCAGGTGACCTAATGAATTCCAGGTGAATTCCTAGGATTTTACGTTCAATGGTAATGAACGCATTGAAAATCGGTTTTCAGAAAACAAATCGGTTTGTATTTTTGATCAAAATATTTTCTCGTTCAAGCTCGAGTTTAGATATCATTGAATTCCATGAGTTTGAATTCTCAATCTTTAAGGTCAATCTCAAGGATTGAGTAATATCAGTCTTAAAAGCTGATTTTTAATTTTTAAGGAGATTATCCTTTCTGGGGATCTGATTCATTAGTCTTATCAAGCTAATTTGCACGGTGCCTCCCCATTGTACGAGATAAATCCTTCTCATGGTTAGGATAAATCTGACCACATGGCGACCCTGTTTGATGCTGAGGTCCGTGGATTTCCTGCTGATTTTAGTGATGACTTTTCTAGATTTTTCGTCAACCTACAGCTGGTCTGGACGACAACTTCATGACCTAAATCAAGAAGCGCGTGTCTTTTTCGGAAGACTTTACTTCCTTTTAATGATGGAATTGATTCATCGTGTAGATCCATCTTTCTTTCAAATATATTACAGTAAACCGGGTAAAACTGATAAGTATCGTCCAAAGCAAAAGTACCTGCAATAATTCTTATACAAAAATGTGATAGATAGTTTTTAATTGAATAACTTGGTACATTCTCCCCACACTTAGTTTCTTTCTTTGCCTTTTTATTTTCTTCTATTTCATTTTAAATGAATTCAAGCGTTTTTAGGGTGTTTCTCAATTTATGTCCTTTTCGAGGTAACGATAATTTCGGTATTATCACCTAGTTTTCACCGTTCATAAATATGTATAAACATGATTTTAAATTCATTTAGTTGAAAATTTTTCAAATTTTCACAAAATTTGGCAAATAAACTAAGTGCAAACCCGAGAGAATTTATAACCCTTCCCCACACTTGAGATCATGCAATGCCCTCATTTGCATGAAATCAGACTATAATTATAAATTCATGAGGGTGATTAGTGTAGAAAATTGATTAAAAATACCCAGTTTGTAAGCATATTATTTTACATCACATTTGATATTTTGCTTCTTGTCGTCAAAATCAGTAGCTATTGCTGAACTTAATGTTAGTCTTTGAAAGTGCGTTGTTCTACCCTGTTTTGTACATAATATAAAATACAAACATATATATACATATTTTTGAAGTTGGGTATATTACCCCACGTTCAAAAATTTATAAAGTCTAATATCTTTTTGGCATACTTTAGATCAATAAAATTAAAAATAATGATAACAAAATTTGCCGTCCCACCCTCGGGTAAAGCAATTTCGGCTTAATGACCTAGTCTTCAACTCACGACGAATTTTAGAAATCATTTTTTCAACTTAATGAATTAAAGTAAATTTTGTTTTTAAATATCACACAAAACTTAAAAGCATATTAATTTCATATAAAACCTAAAAAAACAAAAATTCAGAATGGGGGGAGAAAACTAGTTCTTTAGTGTCTGCTAGCGGAAAAGACCAATCGGATTCCATTCTCGGAACTACACGAGAACAGAACAACTAACTCTAGATAACATTTTCTTAGAACATTTGAATCTCCCCACACTTAGGTAGCTGTGGTGTCGAAATTGTGATTAACTTCATCGTCAATTTCTTTTGGTCCATAATCAACTTGCATATCCGTGACTTTTTCTTTAAGCCATTGGTCGGATTCCTGTGTAATATCCACAATTTCAACTAGTTTCTCCTTTTCTTTAGGTGATAGATTGGATACTAACCGGTTACATAACTTAAAGTTCCCCTTGGTTTTAGCATCGCGAATCCGTTTAATAAGTTTCTTCATTGAACTATTAATTACGGGATCATTTAATTTCGTATCAACAACGGGGTTCTTTGTTATCATGTCATCATTAGGTGTTACTTCATTTTCCCACCACTTAGGCGTTTCATTATTGCTAAGTATTACCGTTGGAGTTGGTAAAACAACATGGTTCTTACCAATCGTTTTTGCTGGTTCAACGGTTTTGGTTGGTGGAGATTTAGTCTTTCGAATCATAGAGGTGATCGATTTGTCACCACTACTAAGTGTCATTCTTCCATTTCCTACATCAAATAACGCCCCGGTGGACGCAAAGAATGGTCGACCTAAAATTAGAGGAATGTTTGGGTCCTCTTCTATGTCAATGACAATGAATTCGACTAGAAAGGTTAAATTGCCTACTTGAACGGGTAGGTTGTCAGCAATTCCAACTGGGTGCTTAATGGTTTGATCAAAGAGTCGAACACTCATATCCGTTGGACTTAACTTACCTACACCTAATCTCTTATATAAGGAAAGAGGCATAACACTTACACTTGCACCTAAATCTGCTAGTGCATCATACATGACACAATCACTAAGTAGACAAGGAACAATAAATTCACCCGGATCACCTACCCTAGGTGGAGGTTTTGGTGGAACTGTCTTCACCGGGTTTATATTTACGGCTTTTGTTTCTTGCACTTTCTTATTCTTTTTCTTCTTCTTCTTTCCAGAGGTATCACAATCTTTATTACCTATCACTTGCTCATACTCAACTCCTTTTCTTGGAAACGGGATGGGTGGTTTGTATGGTGCCACCACTGGCTTTACATACTCGGGTGGTGGTGGTGTAACTTCTTCATTGTTACTCTCATCTAAAACCTTCCCATCTTCTGGTGCTGGTTTTTCAGAATTCGTTGAAACCATATTAACATTCTCATTCCGAGGATTTACTTCAGTATTACTCGGTAGCTTTCCTTGTTCCCTCTCACTCATCATGCTAGCAAGAGTACCTACGTGTTTTTCTAGATTCAAAATGGAAGCTTGTTGAGTTCTTAATGACTGATCAAACCTCTCGTTCATTTGGGTTTGAGTTTCAATAAATTGTGTTTGAGATTCAACTAGCTTAAATACCACTTCTTCCAGATTTAACTTTTTCTCTTCGGTTTGTTGTGGTGGTTTATACAAGCTAGGTCTTTGTTGATTGAAAGTGTTGTTTTGAGTTGGTTGGTTATTCGGACCTTGTTGGTTATACCAGTTATTTTCGGGTCCTTTTGGATTGTAAAGAATGTTTTGATTTCGATTTAAGTTTAGCCTTGGCGGTTGATAATTATTTTGATAATTATTTCCCGGCCTTTGGTTCATATAGGAAACATTCTCTCGTTGTTCCATCGTTGGTTCAATGTGACAATCTTTCAATAAGTGTGGTCCACCGCATTGCTCACAACTGATTCGTATTGCGTGAATATCTTTATTCATCTTTTCCATTCGTCTTTCGAAAGCATCTATTTTTGCGGAAACGGAATCAAAGTCATGGCTAGAATCGGCTCTAGCCACTTTAGATGATCGAAAGATATCTTTTTCTTGATGCCACTCATGTGAGTGGGAGGCTGTGCTATCAATGATCTTGTAAGCTTCAGTTGCGGTTTTCTTCATAATGGATCCACCAGCGGTTATGTCGATGTCTTTTCGTGTGGCGATGTCTACGCCTTTATAGAAGATTTGTACTATTTGAAAAGTATCTAATCCGTGTTGAGGACATCCTCTCAACATCCTTCCGAATCTTGTCCACGCCTCATATAATGTTTCATTTGGATTTTGCGCGAACGTAACAATTTCTCCTTGAAGTCTCACGGCTTTGGATGCCGGAAAGAATCGTTTAAGAAATTTTTCAACTAAAACATCCCATGTGTCAATCGCCCCTTCAGGTAACGATTCTAACCAATCTTTGGCTTCTCCCTTTAAAGTCCAGGGAAATAACATGAGATAGATTTGTTCGTCTTCCACTTCTCGGATTTTGAATAGTGTACAAATTCTATTAAACGTACGAAGATGTTCGTTTGGATCTTCATTCGGCGCACCACTATATTGGCACTGATTAGTTACCATGTTTAGAATTTGTCCTTTGATTTCATAATCTGGAGCATTAACTTCTGGCTTAATAATGGCGTGACCTTGGCCCGTGCGTGTGGCTCTCATTCGGTCTTCCATACTTAGAGGTTCTAGATTTTCCATGATTGGAAGTGTTGTATCTGAATCACTAGAGGTTTCTGATTTAATGGTTTCTTCCTCAACAATCTCTGTTTGAATGATTGGTGGTTCCGGAGGAAAGTTTAATGGTTCGGGATCTACAAACCGTTCCTGAATATTCTCCGGATTCTCAATTGTGAGGTTTGTTTCAAAAACTGGATTATCGGAAATTTGAGTTTGAGGATTTGGTCGACTTGATGACGATTCTAAAGAAAAATCAACGGCGGCGATATTCGTTAAACGATGTCTTGATCGAGTTACAGGTGGTGAACGTATGACCGGCGGCGAACGTCTTGCTCGGTGCATTCACTGAATATCCTATTAGTTTTTAAAAAGGAAAGAAAAATTATAATAAGTTATCCAACCAATAGACTTTTCTGATTTTGCCCACGTTTCGAATAGCCAAAAGATGCAGCAGAGGGGCAGGATTCGTTTGGTCTCAATATAATTGAGGACTGTTTGGCTCCAATAACCCGGTCCACGTACAAATCCAACTATTACTACGAACCAGAAAATTTTGATGTCTATCAATTTAACCACTTAAAATAAATTTTCGTAATTTTAAGAAATTTAGAGAAGAAGTAGAAAAAAATTCTAAGTCCTAAAAACTAGAATGGCGAGAAATAAGAAAGAAATAGATTGCGCGTCGAAAAATGTCGAAAAATAAAAGGTCGAAAAATAGGCGTCGAAAAATAAAAATAAGAAAGTAGTGCGAAATACGGCGTCGTAAAATTCTAAGCACCTAAAACTTAGTCTAAGGAATAAGCACTTAAGGGATTTTACGGCAAAGCCTAAAAATTCTAGAAGTAAAAATAACTATGGCAAAACTAAACTTAATACTAAAAGTTGCGACTATAGTCTAAAAATCTAAAGGTAATAAAACTAAAAAAAACATTTTTTTTTATAGACAAAATTTTAAAAATATATATATATTTTTTTTTTTTTTTTTTTTTTTTTACGTATTTTTTTTTTTTTTTACGTTTTTGATTTTTTTTTTTTTTTTTTTTTTACGTTTTTGTTTTTTTTTTTTACGTTTTTTTTTTTTTTTTTTTTTAAATTTTTTAAAAAAAACGATTTTTTTTTTTTTTACAAATTAATAATTTTTTTATAATTATAAATTTTTTTTCAAAACTTTTTTTTTTTTTTTTTTTTAATTCATTTACTATTCATGAATAGTAAATGAAAATAAATTAATTAATTTACTATTCACATGAAAGCGACATGATAGCAATTATTAATTATAAGTTACATAATATACCCCTGAAGTATTTAATAAATACGACTTTTTTTTTTAAATTTTACGTAAACTTTTATTCTTAAATATTTTTATATTATTATATTCTATTTCAATATTATTATATTATTATATTCTATTTCAATATTATTATATTATTATATTTTATTTCAATATTATTATAATTAAAAATATAGCGTTTTAGCGCTCCCCGGCAGCGGCGCCAAAAACTTGATGATGTAGCGTGAGGGTACGAAATAGTATTATTTTTAATACAAAATACTACAAAATATGACACAAGTTTTATTAATTTACGGATGAGATATACCTAAACCTTGCTACAACACTATAGGCAGTGTACCTAATCGTAGAGTAGTGTAGTTTTTAGTAAGTCTGGTTCGTTCCACAGGGAGCTGGTGATACTTACTATATTTTTAACTATATTTATACAAAATATATATAATTATATAAGTAGTAATATTATTATAAAAGGGGGGTTTTACCGTTTAATGACCGGTTTGTCGATTCTATATTTTAAGCGTAAAGATAAATGACGATAATTAAAGTGGATAAAATAATGACAATAAATAAAATGACAGAAAATAAAATTGCGAGTAATAAAATGACAGTAAATAAAGATACGATGAGAAATATAATAAAAGAATTATGCTTATTTAAACTTCCGTAATCATGATGTTTGACGTGTTGATTTTAATTTATTACCATGGGTTAATTGTCCTTTGTCCTGGTTTATTTGATACGTCTATCTGGTTTTTGTCCATAATAGTCCATCGGTCATAAATATAAAGTGCGAGTATCCTCGTCAAATTACCCTTATACCCGAAGTCAAATATTCCAACTGATTAAGGATTTAAACTGTGACGCAGTTATCACTTCTGTCAACAATTACACCAGTTATCACTGTATGTAATCCACCCCTGTTTTAATTAGTTTATGAATATTAATTCATCCACTTGATCAGAATGAATAATCAATTACCCAACCCAATTGATTAATTAAATGATTATAACAGATTCCATATGAACATCACTAAATAGGACAACCATAATCATTATTAATTATTAGGTTAATTAATTTGAAGATAGGTTCGACAGACTCCAATGAGTTGTCACTCAATTAGACAATACCCCCCATCTATTAATAGTCAATAATCCAATTTCCACAAGTGTCGGTCTTTTGCCCAAACCTTAATTATGGTCCAAAGTTCAATAACCCAATTTTAGTAATTAGCCCAACATCATGAGTACTTCATTTTAAATAAGCATAATAACGACTTAGCTACGAGACATTAATGTAAAAAGGTTGAACATAACTTACAATGATTAAAAATAGCGTAGCGTTACACGGACAGAATTTCGACTTACATACTCAAAAGATCTCTATCATAAATCTTATTATTATCATAATTTAAATTTAAAATTAAGATTATTGTTATATCTTATTACATTAACATTATGATAGAGATATAGAATATAGATATTGATATTTGATATAGAAAAATAAGAAAAAGATAGAAAGAAAGAAAAAGATCGTAAAAAATCTCTTCCCTAATTCATCGAACATATCGTTCGTTTTATAGGAAAATTAGAATTCAAATTTTCATTTACGACCCCTGAACTATGCTCAATTAACAACTTTTTATTATTTAATATTATTCTTATTATGAATTATTTAAATATTATATTTTATTCTTGTGCATAGTTGACTTGTAATTTTTACACCGTTGCGTCGAGCGTTGAGAGTTGGTTCATGTCCCAGTTCCGGATTTTCGAACGTCCTTGCGTACGCTGAGATATTTTGTACTTTGCGTTTCGTAACTTGTACTCTTGTCATTTTTAGACGTTCCTTATCAATAAATTGAACCTTTTTAATTGTATCTTGTACTTTTGAGCTTTTTGGATGTTTTGGTCTTTCAAATCTTCGTTTTTGTCTTTAAATCTTCATTTTCGAGCGATTTGCGTCTTTCGTCTTCGCACTTATTTATTTAACTATTACAACTAAAAATAAGGAAATTACATTTAAAAACTTTACATATTGGAACGATATTGCTACTAAATATATGTTCATTTGGAACACTATCACAGACACACTAAACAAATAACCTCTCTTGATTAAGTATTATATTACTACATGGCCGACAAATTGAATAATTTAAAGAGACGTGATGATAGGGACACATTGATATTTTTATTCGAGCTTCATGTGAAACCAAAAGCCATCTTATAACCCACTTGCAAAATTCCTTCTCCTATTTTATACATAAACCGAAATCCAGTTAGTTTCCATTGGGCCGTATTCTTTATTTTGGACTATGATGATTCAATGACATTTGGGCCGTGTTTTTTTTATGTGTTGGGCCGAGATGTTTGATTTTGTGTATGAGGAATAGGATGCTAACGGTTGATGATAGGTTATTAGGATGCAACGAAGAAGGTGATATGTTTAGGTTGATAGCTACGATGATGTTAAATTGATGATGATAATGAAATAGTTTAAGATGATTTTATGTTGTTAATATATACGTGATTATGATAATGGTATGACGAACAATGATGATAGTAAATGATACCTGATTATGATCGTTTTATGATGATGATGAAGTTAGAATGATGATGGTGAAACCATGAGATGATGTCAATGATGTGAACTATGATAATGATAGTGAAGATCATGATGATGATTATGCTATAATAATTGTGATATGATGATTAATGATGATTAAATTAATATAGGATGATGATTCTGTGAAGTTATGATCATGATAATAATAATAAGTATGATGATGCTTAAGTTAAGATGATGATGAAGATATTATGATATGCTAATAATGGATCAAAAGAATCAATGGTATGAATTAGAACAGAAAAACAGTTACGGACGAATGGTTAAGGGAGTTGTCGAGTTAGCGGGACGTCGCAGGTTCAAACCCGGGATTGGGCATTTTTTTTAGGACAACTTCTTTGAGGTAGTTATTACAAAAACTCTTATTATTATTATTTCATTATTATTTTTTTATTTGTTATTATTATTATTATTATCATTATTATTTATTATTGATTGTTATTAAGTAATTACTATTATTACCAATATTAGAAATAAGATTATTAGTATAATTAATATTACTATCATTAATATTATTATTAAAATATATAGTATTATTATTAATATGACTGTTAAAATTCCTATTAGAATCATTTTTTTAAGTACCATTATTATTTAAAATATTATTTTTATGAAAACTAACATTTTTATCTTATCATTATTATCTTTTCATTAAAATTACAATTATTACTAACATTACTTTTATTACTAGTATTATTATCAAAAATATTAATAGCAGTATCATTACTAAATCTAATTACTTTTAGTATTATTATTATTATCATAAAAAGATACAAAATTTTTATTTATTATTATTGATATTATTTTACCAAATAAATAGTTATATAAGAATATATTTAAAACATATCGCACAACAACATTAATATTTTCATAATAAATACTAATTATTTATCTAAAGTATATAAAAAAAATATAGTTAATATAGTTAACAATGAAACATACAAGTTACTAAAATAACAATTAATAATAATATCTAAACTGGTTCGGTTACAAGTATATGTTTTAATAGATATATGAATAATATAGGTTCGTGAATCCGAGGGCAACCCTACACTTGTTCAATGACATCATATGTATTTTTACTACAAAATACAGTATGGTGAGTTTTATTTGCCTTTTTACCCTTTATATTTTTGGGCTGAGAATACATGCGAAATTTTTATAAATGTTTTACAAAATAGACACAAGTAATCGAAACTACATTATATGGTTGAATGATCAAAGATGAATATGCTCCTTTTTGCTTGGTAGCCTAAGAATTAGGGAACATTACTAATTTTGAGAATTAGTGCACGCCTAATTGACGCGAATCCTAAATATAGATCTATTGGGCCTAACGAACCCCATCCAAAGTACCGGATGCTTTAGTACTTTGAATTCGTTTTTATCATGTCCGAAGGATTTCCCAGAATGATAGGGGATATTCTTATATGCATCTTGTTAATGTCGGTTACCAGGTGTTCAATCCATATGAATGATTTTTATCTCTATGCATGGGACGTATATTTATGAGAAATGGAAATGAAAATCTTGTGGTCTATTAAAATGATGAGAATGATCAATTATGATAAACTAATGAACTCACCAACCTTTTGGTTGACACTTTAAAGCATGTTTATTCTCAGGTATGAAAGAAATCTTCCGCCGTGCCTTTGCTCATGTTAGAGATATTACTTGGAGTCATTCATGGCATATTACGAAAGACGTTGCATTCGAGTCGTTGAGTTCATCAAGATTATTATTAAGTCAATTATAGTTGGATAGTGGATATTATGAAATGGTATGCATGCCGTCAACTTTCATTGGAAAGAAAGTTTGTCTTTTAAAAACGAATACAATGTTTGTAAAATGTATCATATAGAGGTCAAGTACCTCGCGATGTAATCATATGTTATTGTATTCGTTCTTATGGATTAGGACTGTGATGACCCGGGAATTTCCGACCAAATTTAAACTTAATCTTTATATGATTTCGATACGATAAGCAAAGTATGTAATGTTGATTCTAGAAAATTTTGAAACGATGTTCATATATTCAATTGACCTTCGACTGCTCTCGACGATTCACGAACAATTAATTATAAATAGATATATGTGTATGTATATATAAATAATAAATCAAAATATAATTTAAAGTATTATATGTTGTTGTTATTAAAAATTAATAAAATAAAGATAGGATATTATAATAATTATTATTTAAAATATATCTCTATATATAAATAAAGTATATTAAAAAAATAAATATTAAATGCTTGTAATACTCGTTTGATGTTCCGATTGATATTAAGCAAGTTAAATTCGAACTTATGTAATTTTAAAATTAAAGGTGATCCGAAAATGAGTTATATAAGTTATAGGCTTATTAAAAGTATATTTAGGATATAATTATTTAATTTTAACACTTTTTATATTTCACTCATAAATGAGAGGGACAATTGATGTAATTTTTATTTATCAAATTAATGATTGAATTTTATACCATAATGACCAAAATAAATAAATATAGTTAATTTAAAAATATGAGATTTTTCTGAACATTTTTATCCGCCACTAATTAACAACCGGGAACGAAATCTAATCCGTGAGAAGTGTCGGCATATAACTCTAAAGTCTAAGGCCGCTAAGATATAAACTACACGTTTTTTATTTTATTTAATAAATAATTAATGCTTTTAAAAAGGTGATAACTATTAGTATACTGTTTTTGTTTCTTGCTTTGCAATTATAAGTCTACAAGCATATATGTGATTACCTGTATTGAAAAGCACCCAAAAACCATTAATTTGCTTTTGGATTTTATTGTAGACGTAAACAACAAATAAACCTTACCACTTTTGTGGTTTCATTTTTCTTAGAACCCATCACCATACTACTTTATCTTTAATATACATCTCACCTTCTACTCTCTTTGTTTCTTCAGCTTGTTACTATCAACAAACCGCCATCTTCTAAAACCATCATCCACCCCATGAAACACCATCACCACTTGCTAGCTACGTACGATGAAACCCACCATTTTCATCAACTTGTTTATGTTTTATAGTTACATCGAACATCAACCACTCCATCACCAATACAAGCACCATCATCCGCCATCACCAATTAGAAACCCATCACCACCTAAAACAAACCCACTTTTTATTTTTATTTTTTTACGAGCACCACCTTGGGTTCTTTGATCATCACCGTCGACCGCTACTTGACCCACATCACCGGCCATTCTAACACCGTAAACCACCACCTACGCCATGGTTTCCTGTTTTGTTTAAAGGAACCCACAACCACCATGAAAACAAGTTAATATTCTTATGTTTCTAGTACTGCTTACCTTATTCTTCTATTTTGATCAAAACATTACCTAACCACCATTGCCAAATTCAAACCAAAACCCAACAAAACTCACGCTATCTATTTATTTATTTTTTTCTATCACCAAACGAAACCATCGAGTATTATGTTACTGCTGCTATTACTTTTGAGTTCTTTTTCTGTTTTGGTCCGATACAAACCCATTATAACAACCTTAAAGAAACCCATTTTTTTTTCTTCTTTTCTTTCTCGGCTGAAACAACTACGAACTCACCACCGTAGCTCCACCATCATTGAACCCACTTATTGTTACTAATATAGTGTCACGATTCTTTTACTTTTTTGTTAACTGAGAGGATGATAAACGAATGATAATGATCATGAATGATGATGATGGTGACTCGTGAAGATGATGATGGAAAATAATGATATGGTTATAAAATAAATTTGATGATAAACGTATGTCGATGACAATGTTAAATTGTGATTTTATGTGAAGGAATTGATAAATAATATGATGATGATAGATGATTGTGTCCACGGTGGTATTACAGAATTGAGTTAAGAAGAAGGAGAAGAGCACAGATTTAATGGTTAAATGATTTTAGGATGGTAATTATTTCATAAAGGCAGAGATGGCGTAATGGTTAGGAGTGTGTTGGGTGAGCGAGAGGTCCTAGGTTCGAAACTAGGCCACGACATTACTTTTCTTTTTAGTAATAAAAATCTGTTGGGCCATGCTTCTATTGTGTGGTTGGGCCGAGGCTAACCTATCTGTTGAGCCGAGAGCAACCTGTCTTTGGCCATCTAAAAACCCACCGTCGAGATTGTTTGTTGATTTGATGATGGTGATATACAGAATAATGACGGGTTAAAATTAAGTAGAATGATAATAATTTTAGATAAACACAAATGGATGAGTGGTTTGTGGTGTTTTTGAGTTAATGAGAGGTCGCTGGTTCGAGCTCGGGCATGGGCTGTTATTTGTTTTTGAAGCCTATTCCTTGTGAGGTAGTTACTTTTTATTATTATTATTATTATTGTTATTAATATGTTAGATATTATTATTAACTATATGACTAGTATCATTATCATCACTAATATAACCTATGATATTATTATTAGTATTATTATTGTAATATTATTATTACTAGTATTATTAGTAAGTAGAATAATTATTGCTATCATCATTAATAATAAAATTGTCACTATTATGAATTGAGTATGTTAATAACATTGATATGATAAAATTTATAATAAAAGTTAATATGGTAAAATTATGGAAAATAATTATGAATTATATGAATACATGTAAAAAAATTATGATTATAGTTACAAATTATTGTTATAAGAAGCTGTAGGCATTAGTATAGAAATTTAACATGAAGGTTATAATTATTCTAAGTATGAATATACAGGTTTTAATAATATCGATAAGATAACATATATAGAAATTTTGGATATAAATATTAATATGGAAACGATTAAAATTCTAAGTAAAGTATGTTTTAAAGGAATTATTAGAAGTCTTATAATTATTGTTATCATAATTGTCTTTATAAAACTTAGTATTATTATCATTATTAATATCATAATTTTCATTAACATTATTATTATCACTTTTATCATTATTATCATATAGTATCAATATTATTACTAATACTAGTATTAATATAATTATTAATTTCATAAACAAATGATCTTCATATAAAAGATATATTTAATATATATAACTTAATTATATTAATATTACTATATATAAAATAAAGATATAAAGATAAATAATGAAACGTATAAATTATTAAAAATAACAATTGCATCACTAATAATAATATATAAATTTATTCTATTACAAATATACGTTTTAATAAATATACAAATGATATAGGTTCGTGAATCCGAGGCCAACCCTGCACTTATTCAATGTCGTCATAAGTATTTTTACTACAAAATACAATATCGTGAGTTTCATTTGCTCCTTTTTTAATTGCTTTTGCAATATATATTTTTGGGCTGAGAATACATGTACTATTTTATAAATGTTTGACGAAATAGACACAAAAACTAATCCCATTTTTAAAACTCTTTAAATGTTTTGGGATGAATAAATGAGATTTTTGATTTACAAAATAGTTCCGTCAAAAACTAAATTCTATGTAGAGTTGTATCAACAAATATTTTTGGTTACACCTCAGGCTGTGGAATAGAACTATAGATTACTATATGCTGTTTAGCATGGATTATTATATGCTATTTAGCATTGATTTTAAATTCTAAGCTGAGTTGTATCATTAAATATTTTTGTTACACCTCAATGTAGAATAATTTTATAAAATGTTTTATAAATATATTGGGACTAACGAACCCCATCCAAAGTACCGGATTCTTTAGTACTTCGAATTCGTTTTTATCATGTCCGAAAGATTTCCCGGAATGATAGGGGATATTCTTATATGCATCTTGTTAATGTCAGTTACCAGGTGTTCAATCCATATGAATGATTTTTGTCTCTATGCATGGGACGTATATTTATGAGAAATGGAAATGAAAATCTTGTGGTCTATTAAAATGATGAAAATGATCAATTATGATAAACTAATAAACTCACCAACCTTTTGGTTGACACTTTAAATCATGTTTATTCTCAAGTATGAAAGAAATCTTCCGCTTTGCATTTTCTCACATTAGAGATATTACTTGGAGTCATTCATGGCATATTACGAAAGACATTGCATTCGGGTCGTTGAGTTCATCAAGATTATTATTAAGTCAATTATAGTTGGATAGTGGATATTATGAAATAGTATGCATGCCTTCAACTTTCGTTGGAAAGAAAGTTTGTCTTTTAAAAACGAATGCAATGTTTGTAAAATGTATCATATAGAGGTCAAGTACCTCGCGATGTAATCATATGTTATTGTATTCGTTCTTATGGATTAGGATGGGTCTTTACAATTTGCTTCTTTAAATCATCGACTCGTAATTTATTAAAATATATATAATAATATTATTTTAACTCAACACGTTTTATAACTAAATTACTAATATATTTTGTCACATTGTAATATATATATATATATATATATATATATATATATATATATATATATATATATATATATATATATATATATATATATATATATAAACTTGTACATATGTAATTGAAATATTTATTTAATAATATAATATTTAGTTTTTCAAAACTAATTATATTTCAGAGTTTATTATAAATCATTTTCATAATATAACATAATTTGGTATGAATCATATATGTACTAGCGTTTACTCTAACTTGTCAAATTAACTTACTTAAGTATCAATCGAGTCACTAATCGAATGCTAATATTGATTACTTAAATAGCTTGAAACTATATATTTATATATATATATCTATATAATATAAACACGTTATAAGAACACGTTACAAGTTATTTATATATTTAAATCTAATAATTAATATTCCAACTTACGTTATTTAACAAAGACATTTTTTTAATCAAATTTTATTATATCAAAAGCGTGTTCATACTAATCGGATAACTATAGTTCTCTAAACTAATTATTTTCATATCTTTTTATCGAAGCATTATAATAATAAAAGTCAATTATTTCGAAGAACGTTTTCATATATTTGAACAAAATTGAATAATTATAATTTGATTTTCCATAATTAGTTATATTCAAAATCATTCTTTAAAAGGTTTCATCTATATCATAAAACGTTTTTAATATTATGAAAACTAAATAATTATCTTATCAAAAGATACGAGACAATCATTGTAAAGCATGCATTGAGAGTTAAGCAGGAATCTCCACTAATTTTTGTCTAGTTCTCGTTAATTGACATATTTGTTCTTTCATGTAAATCACTTTACCATTTTCCGAATATTGTTAAAAAGAACAGATTTCTTAAATCATAGTGGACCTCATAACAGAGACCATGTAATCATAATCACAATGTATCTGATAATTCAATCATTTGATATTATCTTTTAAATCCGTTGATAATTATTTTAAATATATATTGAAACAAATACGTTCATGTAAAGTATTATACATCTAATACTTTGTTAACGTTTTCAATTAATATAACTATAACTTATATATATACATATCTATACACATAAATGTTCATGAATCGTCGAGCATAGTCAAAAGGTAATTGATTACATGAACACAGTTCCAAGTTTTTGAGATTTAATCATTACAGACTTTGCTTATCGTGTTGGAAACATATAAAGATCAAGTTTAAATTTGGTCAGAAATTTTTGGGTTATCACAGGTGTTTAAAGTTCGAAGGTTTGCTTGAGGACAAGCAAAGTCTAAGTGTGAGATATTTGATATCGGCTAAAAAGTCATGTTTTTATCCCCGAAATTGAGGCCCAAAAGTTTAAAGTTCAAAACTTTGTCAGCAAAATAATCGCTTTTTTAGTTAAATTTGTAGATAAAGTAATTACGAAGATGATGCAAAAAGAATCAAGAGAAACAGACCTAAAACGAAGATTCTAGAGCGAAAACGGTGAAAGACAAGAAATTAAGCTACGATCCAGCAAAATCAGCTGACCAGGCAAGCCAAACCACCTACCAAACAGCTTGCCTGGCTCACAAAAGGCCTTCCAAACGGCCAGGGCAAACGGCCCCTGTAAACGGGCTGGTCTGGCAAACAGCCCCTACAAACGGCCTGCCAGCCGTTTGCAGGGAAATTCCAAGTCTATTTAAAGGCTTTTTGTCATCCAATTTCAACACACCTCTCCTCACTCTCTCACTACAAATACACTTTCTCTCACTAGAGCTTTCAAGGCCTTCTCACCTCCGAGCGGGAAATTAAGTACCTGGAGGCGAATGCCGAAGATTGTAATAGGAGCGGTCTAGAGGATGTCAGCACTTGTAATAGTCTAGATCTCGTCTATAAACGGTGAACGCTTTCCTTAATTTAATAAAGTTATCTTGTTATCTTAAGTTGCTTTCATCTTGCATGCCTATCTATCTGTTACAAATGTTTATTATATGTTGAATACTTTATTTGAAACTTATCCTACTGTTATGCTGAAACCTTGACGGTTTAGAAGTTTAATTTAGGGATCACTCCTTCTGCTTATTCACGTGGCTATAACCTAATATTTGGACCTGATCAACCCTAGGATGCAAGGTAAGTAGTTATGTGTGCTTAACGTCACAATAGGGATATAGTACCTACATACGAATAACCATTTATTCATCAAAGAAGAGTTGCCCATCTAGGTTGTGATTAGAGTAGGCATTGTAGAGTTCAGTGAACACTGGCTTGCTCAGAAGTATGATTCGCGTCAGAAGTAATGTTCTTGAGATGTTGTAAGATGATCCGGGGTTGAATAAGTGATCGCAAAGGTAATCCAATTAGCAGTACCTTAGAATATCTAAGATTGCAAATCTGTTAATGTTAAGGCATAGCGTAGTGTTAAGTGGTGGAATATTGCTTTAGTTAGACCCACTAGGATTAAGAAAAGCTGAGACTTTCCTTTAGGGATATACCACTTTGTTCATGTACCTAGGATTCTATACATAAGGTCGTTTAAACCTCTAAGGTTAACGTTGGGAGTTGTAATATCCGTCTTAGCCAGAATCTTCAAAACCTAAACTCTTAGTGACAAATCAGTTAGGTTCATAGCCCAGTTGATTGTGGTTTAGTGTTTATCCTAGGAAGTTAAACTCTTGTGGTAGCTCCGCATCAAAATTCTATTCTCCATAACTATCTATCTTTTCCTTTTCCAGTTAAATTACCGTATTATTAGTTAATCTAAATCTATCACCTCTTGTCACCAAGGTTAACTATATAGGCACTTTTGTCCCACGTTACTGAGCAAACATACAAAAATACGAACCTGAGTTATATTTACCACTTACTCGTTAAAAGGAAGACAAGTAGGTGAGTTATAGCTAGGAAGCCCCAGCTAAATAAAAATAATAAAACCATTACTCCCTTTTGGTAGCTAATTCTGACGTGTTGCGACCTAATGATACCGCACAAATAAAACCGTCCGTTTTGGCCATATCAAGGTATAAAGGGGACAACACTTAAACAATTGCATTACTTTTACAACTTTTTGGAATAAAAGGACAAGGATAAAACGATGTGGCACTAAACTTGTCCTTTTGTCTCCGAACATGGCACTAAGGGACAAAAGCTCATATATATAAATAGATGCAACATGAGCTATCACTCACAACTTCTTCGGATTGCATTTCACTTCACTTATAAATCACTCTCGATCATATTAATCACCACAGCTAACCTGCGCGACCAGAATAGCTCTTCCATACACTTTACGATTTCAGGTAACGTTTATAAAACATAAATCCTAACACTGCCTTCAAGCCATCAATTCTGGATAACCTGAATGATGATGGGTTATGTTTAACCACCCTTTTTGAGATCATCATCTCGTATGAGGTTTATTCACGGTACTCCAGACCGGAGAGTTAAACTCAAGAAAACCTTAAATCTCCCTTATTATTGATCTTGCTTGAACCGAACCCTTTGGACCATTTTATGCTTGATCAGCAACCAACTCGACTCTCGAAACTGAAGACCATATCAACCAATTCATTCAAGGTAAACACCAGATAAATTAGAGAACTGCATCCAGACAAGACCAGACGGAACACTCATGAGAAATTAATTAGCTTTGCTCAATAGTCTAGAGACGCAGATCGAACAGTTATCTCAACATCTTGAGGTCCGATCGCAGGGAAGATTGCCTAGTAATACCATTCAAAATCCCCACATAGAAGAACCAAAATGAATTGATTCAATTACCCTAGAGGAAGAACCTACATCCAGACGAAGGTCATCGAGACTAAAGAAGAAGTCTTCTGACATACTAAAGACACCTCCGTGGAATCCAGTTCGTGTACCCTATCCTGGAACACTCAAGAATGAACCAGAGAAGCTTGATACTTTTAAGCTCGACGACAAATTCTTGGCTACCATGTCCAAATTACCTAATCGAAGTAAATGCATATGAAGGATTCTCTCTACAAAGGAACGGAGGCCGGTAGCAGATAAAATTTCGCTAAGTGCAGAAAGCTCTGCACTACTCAGAAATACTCTACCTAAGAAATTAGGAGATACGGGACGATTTACTTTCACATTTTCAATCTACCAATATGAAACCATTCATGCTCTAGCTGATTTAGGAGAAAGCATCAACCTCATGCCCTACTCTCTTTAAGAGATTAGAGCTGGGAGACTTGACACTAACCAAAGTGACTATCTAGCTTGTCGACCACACTATCACATATCCTAAAGGCATAGTTAAGAACGTCTTGGTGAAAGTCAACAAATTCTTGTATCATACGGATTTCGTAGTTATGGATATTAAGGAAGATCTCAATACCCCTATCGTCTTAGGACGACCGTTTATGAACACGACCAGGATTGTCATTGGCGTGTACAATTAAACCATGGTCTTACGATCACATGAGGAGAGTGTTACTTACCGAATTGACCTGCCTACCTGTTTCTCTGAACAGGACGAGATGTATCCTATTTCTGCTAGAAGGATTACTTCTGACGATGAGTCTCGACCAACCACCGGTTTGTTAATGGATGATCGGCAAACGGGTGAAGATTTCATAATGGAAGAGGAGGATCACGACCAAGAAATGGAAAAATCTGATGAATAAATGGAAATAAAGGAAGAGATAGAGGAAGAAGAAAAAGAGGATGAAACTAATATAATCCAGCTCAGTGCTGAGGAAACAAAGAGACGTATTGAAGAAATCATGCAGCTTGAGACGAAAGATCAAAACAATAGAATGGTGATTCATCTTCGAAAGACATTCAATGAACCATCCGATTTGAAAGATATAGAGATTGATATTTCCAGCAGAGACGCAAGACCCCCGAACACAGAAGAATCTCGTTCATCTGATGAGTTTCCCGATAGTTCAACTACTGATGATGACGAGGAAGATCATCAATTCACAAATGTTCCGGTTGATACTCGCTCTCTCCCGACATCCTCAGGATAAGAAGATCTGGACTCTCCTCCGTTCAATCTCACAGAAGTCCCCATCATATCTATCTATCCGTCATTCCAAGATCATCTTAATGCCTCAATTAAAGGATCAGATAGAAGATATTGAGGCAAAATACAGATTTTACCTACAAAGATAAGAAGATAATAATGAACTGCTAGAAGAACGCATTCAAGATATTTGTCACAGTACTTCACAATCACAACCTCTAAGAAGAAAGGCTAAGAGAGCATGACTCAGTAGTACGCACTATTCACGAAACAAGATTCTGCTGAGATCAAAAAGTCATTTACTCTAAGGTCTACAACGCCTTAGTCGGATCTGCATTTCATTTCTCAGTAGACCAAAGAGCACTACTTACTCTCATCCAGAGATATCTTGACGAATCTACTAGACGCCCAACTTTCCATATTGACAATTTATTGAACAATAAACTTCATGATATCTTTGTTCTCTTAGAAAGAGATGATTTTCAAAACACACCAGACAGACTAGTGATCTACGTAACCATCGATCATCATGCCGATTTGATTATCAAATAATTACAAGCGATAGTAATGGAAGAAGAGACCCGAAACAACCCTTTTTCTCATTTGGATCCTACCAAAGTCGACATAGCCACATTTGTGGCGAAAGAGCTCAGGTGTATCTTCAATGAATCAAAGAATCCAAGTTTTTCCTTCAAAGCCAGATTTCGAGAGATCTACAGATAAGCAGCTACACTACTATTTCATTCAGGGATAATCTTTGCCTCTTGCTAGCTCCGCCTGTTAACCAATATGTGCCAAACTATCAACACATTTTGTGGATATCCTCGCTCTAAAGATTTTGAGATAATAAAGTTACAGTCCTAACACTCTTCAAAGAACTCATAAATGAGCACCCTAGACGAGAAGTAATCCATACTAGTACTACCTCTATGATTGACGTACATGGAACCGTCAGTAGGGCCGCACATTACATTCTCACCGGACTCCAGGACTTATCAAGAGCTACCACCGCCCATTTCCTATCTTTAAGAAGATCAACCAGAGAAATTCCGGACCTACTCCACCTCTTGATCTAGCACATTCTCAAGATCTACCCATCAAGTTACATCCACCCTCTCCTTAGCGAAGATTTCACCCAGGAAGATTTTTCAACCTACCACATCTGAACGAGACTACGTTCGAGCAAACAACCCTAAACAAAAGCTCTGCTCTGGAGGCAACCCATTCAATAAAGTAGCAGTAGACGAAAATAAGTGAAGAAGTGATGACAAAAGAGCATACTACTAACGAAGCCACGAGAATGCTGAAGTCACCTGCCCTCCAGCAAGTCAGTTCCTCAGTAACCCGTAGGGAAGTACTCGTTTTCATTCGTTACAAGCTCTAAATTCTAAAATACACTAAATAAAATCAGCCTCCTTACTTATCACTACGTGTGGGATTCCAAACCCCAAAGAACCAATAGACAAGCGTTCCTAAAAAGCTTTACTAAAAATTCTAAGTGTGAGATTTCACTCCATACAAAAGGAACATTAGGGATAATGTTCGTCTAAGTGTGGGATGGCGGTGTGGTGTACACCTTTTTAATGTTATATCAACCCATTACATAGATTCCCTATCTTTAACCCAAGTTTCAAAGTTTTTAATAAAATAAAGCCTTTGCGAATAAGTACTTTCAAACACCTAAAACGTTTGCAAATAAAAAGTAAGGCTTATTTTTGTTAGAAGTCTTATGGGGATGAACCAATTCTCTAATAGAGCATTGCATGACTTGGCGTATCCAACCTAAATTTATTAGTGTGAGGCACCCAAATAAGGCCATTAAAAGTATTCATTTTTAATGCTTCACTATTGATATCGCCCAAAAAGTCACGTTTTTACCCTCGATATTGAGCCCTAAAACCATAAAGTTCCAAACTTTATCACCAAATTAATCACTTTGTTGGTTAATTTGGTAGATTTAGTCATTACAAAGGCTATGTTTCAAGAATTACTAAAAACGGATGAAAAACGAGGAAAAACGAGCAAAACCGGCGAAGACGATTAACTGGCGTTTAAATAACTTATTTGATAATTTTTGGAAAAGTTTATTTACTTAATCTCTCATTGTATCATATTCAATTACGAATGTGTGGGCACAAGAATCGTCAGAAACGGAGCTAAAACGAAGATTCTAGAGTGAATACGGTGAAAACCAAGTTACGATCCAGCAAACGGCTTGCCAAAAGGCTTGCCAAACGGCCTGCCATAAGGGAAAATGGCCTGCCAGCAAACGGGCACCAAAAACGGCTTACCCTGGCAAGTGGCCTGCCAAACGGCCTTTCAGCCGTTTGCCAGGAAAATTTTGCCTATTTAAAGAGCTTTTTGCATTCATTTCAACACACACCAATTCTTCACTTCTCTCTCAAATATCTCTCTATAGTGGCTATCTAGTGATCTATAGGAGATTAGTTCTCTCTCTACTTTCTCTCTAGATTCTAGAGAGAGAAAAGTATAGAGATTAGGAAATGTAATCATCTCTCTATTGTCGCTCTCTAGTGATCAATAGGAGATTAGTATGTAGTTAGTAGTAGAAGCTATCGAGCATTGTAACGCTATGGATATTATGAAGAAATACAAGTGTTATTCTGCCGACATTATTTGGTAATATCTATCCTTTCTTTTATTAATTTATTATAATATTCTTGTTGGATGTTTTTGATTTATTAATATTAGAAATGCTTATTGCCGTGATGTGTGAGTAATTGCTTAATTGTTTGCCATGATTTAATAATGTTAGTTAGGGATGATTATCGTTTCATATTCACTTTCTATCTATGATATTAAACCTCATTATTATCATCCTTCCACCAATAAACGTGATTAAAACCTTTTATAAAGTCGACAATTATAAGGTAATTAGTTATCTGTGTTTATACATTGGTCAAGGTATGAACCCATCAGAAATACTATAAAGTACATAGGGAATTACCGTAGGACCAGATCAAGACATTGGTCAAGAGTATAAGACTCGAGGAAATACTGTTGCAACAGTAGAGTATAGTGTTGATGTACTATAGGGCCACTTGGGCATGGTCAAGGTTAGAAGCTATGGAACCACTTTAAGTCTAGTATATGGTGGATAACTAAGGGATTTATTAGGTAGATTTAAGTAAGGGCTGGTTTAAGTCATAAATGGAAATTTAACGCACTACAATACAAGCTAAGCTTATAAATCTTTAAGGATGACAGAGAACCATCAGAGGTTTTAATTTGTCTGCAACCCCTTAGATTTTACCAAACCATTGACAGAAAGTAATTTGAAACACAATCATAACCACCCACTTGGGTGATACACTAAGGTGTTAAGAAAGGTTGGATATTATATGTATAAGGCTATGCTACTTTATTCGTACGCCCAAGGTATGCATTGCATCCAAGATGGGCTGCTTATATCCTTAAATCGGATAAAGTGTTGGGAGTTGAGCATAGTCCATCCGATCAGAATCTTCAAAGGCTAGTTCCTCGTGACATGCTAATCGGGAAACCGCTTAGTAGGGAATCTAGTGTTCACACCAAGGTATATCTATCCAAGGAGTGTCTCATAATCATCCCGACACTACGTAATCTTAAATCATGGTGAACCACGTCTTCTCTGTCCTTAGCTGTTGCATGCTAGCTAGTTTATTTTAATTATATTGCTTTAATATTTTAAATACAATTATAAATTAAATCAACCCAACTATTGCCGTTACACAATTTGATATTCCAGATAAAAGTGTGTCTAGAATAAACCGGTTGGACTTGGATTGCTGGATTTTCCGAACAGTCGCCAATTTATTGGGACCAAAATGATCCTGCCTCTCCACACAAGGTGTACCTGGCCACTAGTCTTGGATACTAAACTGTGTAAGAACCCAATCTTAATTACCAAATTATCTGAATAAGCTACGTTTCAAATTCGACCGCTCAAGGGACGACCCTAGGTCATATTTCCCTTGCTAACCCATAGGAAGGAATAAAAGATTTAGGCCCAGCACATATAAATTAAACAATCAGCTTCTTCTGTTGATATCCTGATTTGACGTTTAGCGACCTAACAACAACGCATAAATAAACCGTCCGATTTGGGCATATCAGGATAGAGTTAATTTTTGGCGCCACTACCGGGGAGCGGTAGTACGATTTGGAGCCTGTTTGGATTAGTTAGTTTTTAAGAGTCCCTTTTGACTGAGACTAGCTTTGTCAGAAGTTACTAGTTTACCGTAGTTAGGTTAGATAATATTAGCTTAATTTAGATTAAAATTAAATGTTTAAAATGGACTTCCTTATTAGTGAACCTTTAGGATGGTTTAACCTACTTAGACCTCTAAGAATTCTTCCGACACATCCTTTCTTCTATCCGATATCATACATTGTACCTATCCGACGAGATCCACACTTACCTGTCAATAGTTCGACGATGGATGCACGCATCACTATCGCTGACATCACCAAACCCTCGTTAGAAGGACGAGGAGGACCGATACTCTATCCAGATGTTTACGGAGCATCTTTTGTGCTTAAGCATAGCATCATACAACTCATTCAGAGTCATTGTCTTTTCCATGGCTTACCAATTGATGATCCCAACTCTCACTTAGATAGATTCCTCTCCTTATCCAACTCATATAAGAAAAATGGGGTTGAACAAGATGTAGTACGTCTGTATCTGTTCCCCTATTCCTTAACTCTTCATGCAAAAACCTGTTTCGAGGGGTTAGAACCCAACTCTATCACCTCATGGGAGGAAATGGCAACAAGTTTCTTAATCAAGTACTTCCCCATCAAAACAAATCAGACTTAGGAATGACATCGTAAACTTTCAACAAGCATACGAGGAATCACTCTACACCACATGGGAAAGATTCAAACATCTGCTTCGAAGATGCTCGAACCACCGTCTTGAGAGCTCTGATCAGATTTTGACTTTCTACAATGGTCTAAATCGAAACAACCAGTCTACTCATGATGCTATTTCTCAAGGTAACTTCATGAACTTCACTCCTGACGAGGCCTGGAGATTGATCGAGGAGATGACTATGCACCATCACGATTGGAACACGGAAGAGCACATTTCATCAGCAACACCGCTTTTCGGCTCCTATCCTATCGAAAAAAACCATCAAATTTCTCTCGGACCAAATAGAAAACCTCACCAAAGAAGACGAAGAGCTAAAGAAACTCTCACAATATGTGTCTCAAGTGCAATTATGCCAGAATTGTACTGACCCACATCCGGCCAAGGTATACGAGGCTGAATGTGAGGACTCTGTTGTCTACTATGATAAGATCCTAGCTCATCCTCACAGCACACCTACTAAACCCACTACCCCACCAGAGACAAGTCCAGACGATGTCCTACTGCGAATCATCCATATGATCACAGCAAGACAAGACGCAGCTGACTTAGTCATGACTAATCACTTGAGTAGTCTTGAAAATCAAATAAGCCAACTAAATCAATGTCTCAATTATCTAGGTTTCCCTAAAAATGACTCAAAGGTGGTACATAGCCAACCTTCAGTTTCTTCTAAGGAGAAGAAACTAACTAATACCCGTTCGGTAGTAGTCATTGAGTCATCACCTAAACCTACTGGGAAAACATCCATTCCATTCCCGGGCCGTCTCAAGCAAAGACATAACAAGATGAAATCTTTCAAGCTTGACGGTAAATTTTTGGACACTGTGTATAAAAATCCTCATAGTAAGAAGGTATTTTAGGAAACTGCTATCAACCAAGGATAAGGTACCCGAAGTACCCAATGTCCCACTGAACGCGGATTGTTCAGCCATTCTCTTAAATACTCTTCCTGAAAAACTAGGGGATACCGGAAGATTTACCCTTCCTTGTTCTATCTACCAATCTGGTACTATCTATTCTCTCGCTGACCTTGGTGCCAGCATCAATCTCATGCCCGACTCACTATTCTAGAGACTCGAAATTGGAAACCTTAACCCTACCAAAATGAGCATCCAGCTAGTTGACTAATCCACTAGATATCCTAAGAGAATAGATGGGAACGTCATAGTTAAGGTCGATAAATTCCTTTTTTCGACCAAATTTGTGGTTATGGACTATGAAAAGACATGAAAACCCCTATCATCTTAGGAAGGCCTTTCATGAATACAGCCAAAGCGATCGTTGACGTTTATTCACGGACTATCATCTTGAGAGCCCGTGGAGAAGAAGTCACTTTCACAATCTACGAGTCTGTATGTCCTTCTGATGAGAACGCTGAAGTAAATACCATCTCCACTAGGAAAGTCACCTTCTATTTCGAGAATGAAAAAAAGAAGATAGAAGTAGAAGACAAGAAGAATAAATACTCCACACCTACCCAATCTTCACTCCCACCTTATATTGATCTTTTAATGAGTGGAGAGGATTTCATTCTAGAAGAACTCTCTGAACCAATTATACTTGAAGCTCCTAACCAGAGTGACGAGGAGGTAGATGAGGAAATAGAAATGGAAAGCCCGGATAAGAAGAAAAAGATGGAGGATTCTAGCATCGAAGTAGTTGCTAATGTTTTTACCATATTTGTAACACCCCGTTTTCCGTACGCGTTTAAAGGTACAACCTTATTTATTAGCACGCTTATAATTTGTTCGTTTGTGTGATTAAGCGAGCCAAGTGTTAGTTTTGTGTAAGTACATGTATGGATATGTATATATATATATATATATATATATATATATATATATATATATATATATATATATATATATATGCGAATGTGTGCGTGTACGTGTTTATGTATGTGTCGCGATGGTATTGAGTCGCGTGAGACTTAAGGGCGAAGGTTAGACATGCAATGGAATAGTGAACGAGGTGTGCTAGTTGTATGAACCTTCGTTTTATGATTTGTTGTCAAAGTGACCAGGAACAGGCCAGTGCCGCGCCGCGAGGAATGGGGCCGCGACGCGGAAAACAAAGCAAATCCAGATCAAAACTTGAGTTAAGAAGGGTCGTTTTTCCTTCTTTATGTCACGCCGTGACAAAGGTGCCGCGCCGCGGCAATTCTGCAGTTCTGACTCCGAATTCCACTCAAATTAATTAGGGTTTAGGGGTAATTTGGTCTTTTTGCATGTAGATCTGGTTGGAGCTTTTAATATCAACCACTTGTTCTCCATTTCTTATTTCTTTTCCATTTTCTTTCACATTTTCCTCTCAAATCCTAAAACCCACTTAGATTAAACTCAAGATTTGAAGGTGAAGTTTTGTGAATCAATCCTAGAAGCAAGAATTAAAGTTGCTCTCCTTGTTATTAGCTACAAGAGGATAGTTTTGGTAAGTCTCAACTCTAAGTTTTGAGTCTCATTTAGTTTAAGCTAGGGTTTGGTTCATATGGAACTTGTGTGACCCATTTGAGGGTTAAATGGGTGGATTTTGGGTTGGATTGTTGAAAGGAAACCCTAAGTAGCTATTATCTAGAGTTTGGTCTTGTGATTTGAGGTTGTAAGTGCTAAATGATGTTGTTAGTCATTAATGCACTTTTAAAAGGATGAAAGAGTTGTTATTGTGTAAGTTTGACTTGATTTGTGAGTCAAAGAGTCAAAAGAGCACTAGTTGACCTAATCGGGTGAAATGGTTATGAAATACACCAAGTTTATGTTAGTTGATGTTATTAAACCCTAATCACTAGCTTTTGGTGATTTATGACGAGGCATGGCCATTAATGCGCGGTTTTGGTGTAGTTGAGTCAATTAATGCAAACGGGTCATTAAATGCTCAAGGGTTAGTGGTTGGCATTTAATTCAACTAGATTGTATGTTAAAAAATGCATAATGTAATAGGTACGTTACATTGAAGGGTTGCGAGCTCGGTTAGCTTTCACAAGGGACTTGAGGTGAGTGGAATATCTATATATGTATGTATATGATTTATGTGCCGTATTGATGGTGTCACATAGCCGTTTTGTGACCATAGTTGCGAGACGTAGCCGTTTTGGTCTACGTATGTTATTTATGCACATAGCCATGTTTGTGCATATAGTGGCGAGTAATAGCCGTGTTTTACTCCCACGTTATTATCCGTGTTAATTGTGCAAATAGCCGTGTTTGTGTACAAGATTATGAGTAATAGCCGTGTTTTACTCACATGTTGATCAAGTGATGCCATAGCCATTTTTGGGAACACTTGGGGGTGATGCCATAGTCGTTTTTGGAACACCTCGGGGGTTAGTATACCATAGCCAGGTTTGGGAGCTAACGGTTGTTATGAACATCGATTACTTGTTTCGCAAAGTCATTCCCCTTGCGAAGGATTTTGGTTAACCATGTTTTATAGTTGGTGATGCTAGCATTTGATTTATGATTATGATATTTATGTTATTAATGTGGCTAGTTGTACGGTTTGACGATAGTAGCTTATTTATCGAGATGTTATACGATTGTGTGCATTATATGATAGCGTGGATGCGTGTGGGTAAGTCAAATATGCATGTATATATTTATTCTAATCACTAAGCTTTGCTTACCCCTCTTGTTGTTTATCTTTTTAGATGCAGGCGCGGACAAGGGCAAGGGGGTCGTTGGGCACTAGGTGTCCCTTGTTGTTGTTATGTTGGAGCTTTTGGAAGTTGGCCTAGTTTTTGGTAGTTTAGTCCCAAACCATGCTCGGAACGTCGTTTGGTTTATAAGCTATCATTTGTAATGGGTCAAACTTGTACTAAACTTTATTCGTGGCCATCGTGCCTATTGTAAACAATTAATTGTTGTGCGTTTTAAATAGAACTCGTGAAATGGGTTACATATTTATTTGGCATGTAATTGTGTTGTATAAAAAAAAAATTTATCGTAAGGATTACGGGTTGGGTTGTTACAAGTGGTATCAGAGCATGGTCTAAGGGATTTAGGTGACTTGAGATAGGCGCCTAGACTTAGACTGTTGTGTTGTGGAATTATATGTGGGACTTGTAGGATTACGGGTCAGTGCGGGGTTTGATTAGTTCTTTGATGCATAAGTGGACAACTATGCTATGTTATGATGTTACTGATCGTGTGTTATTGTTTTGAACATCGAACAAGATGGTTGTGATACGTTTGAGCATGGCACGACATGTGAGCGTAATAGTGAGTCGTGACTACTATTACGGTTGCATGCCATGTCGAGCAAGGATGTGCGACAAGTATCGAGCTAGATGTGGTGTGTGTGCGGTCATATGCATAGGTATATATGTGTATTAAATTGTTGGTGATGTCTAATCCATTTTTAATCTTTAGAATGAAGACGAGAAATGGAATGAATACAAATGACAATGGTGGTCCCTCTCATGTGGAGGAAGATGAGATGACTACCAAGATTGAGACCGCTTTAGAAAACTATGTTTCGGTTTTCTCACGAAGGGTTTAACAAATATTTGAAGAGTCGATTTCGGAACAAATTGTCGATATGATTCAAGAACGGATGACTAATGCCGTTAAAGAAGAAGTTGAAAGAAGGTTTCCTAGACCTCAAAATGTGGGTGAGTTGGAGTTTAGCTATAAGAACTTCTTGGCGACTAAGCCTCCTCACTTTCACGGGGATCCCGACCCCATGAAGAGTGCGGCTTGGATCTCCGATGTTGAAGGTTGTTTTCGCACGACCGAGTGCCCACCTGAGAAGAAGACAAGGCTTGCTACTAGCTTGTTGAGGGGCCATGCTAAAGATTGGCTCGATGGTAAAATTGATATGGTGGGTGATGCGGCTTTTGTAGGTTTATCATGGACGGAGTTCAAGAAAGAGTTTTTCCTTGAATATCGTACGCAAGCGGATCTTTCCAAATTGCAAAATGAGTTAAGGAACATGCGTCAAGGGTCGTTGGACCTAAACACTCTCAAAACCAACTTTCTCGTCAAGGCACGTTTTTGTCCCGAGTATGCGGGAAATGATCAAATGCTAATGGAAGACTTTCATGCAACCCTTAGAGATGATTTAAAGGGTAAAATTAGTATCGGTCATGTTGAAACTTTCGCTAAGCTTTTGGCGGTGGCAAAAGGGTTTAAAGCACAAGCTCCGAATTCGGTTCCGGTTAGTTATGTGTCGAGCAAAAGAAAATTTGGAGCGCCTAGTTACTCCAACAAGAAGAGCAAGGGTGTGTCCGAAAGCGTCGGAAGTATGAAGAAGGGTGGTTCGAATACTTTTACGCCTACTTGTTATAGTTGTGGGAAGCCGGGTCATTACGCTCGTGATTGTTTGATCAAGACGGTCACGTGTTTTAATTGTCAAAAGACGGGGCACCGGAAGGCGGAATGTCCCGAATTATCAAATGACCAAGTAAAGAGGCTAGAGAAGGTGGCGGGGTCGGCTAGGGGGCGTAACTACTTAATGACGAATGATGAAGCCAAACAATCCAACGAAGTCGTCTCAGGTACTTTCATGGTTAACTCTAATCCGGCAAGGATTCTATTTGATATCGGTGCAAATTTATCGTTCGTGTCTCCAAAATTTGTGCCTAAACTTAATAAACCGTTAGCTAAGTTAAGTCGTCCGGTAGAAGTCGAAATAGTGGATGGCAAGACGGTGCTAGTGGTTGATGTGTGTAAAAATTGTAACGTTGTGTTTGGTTCCGAGAACTTTAATATTGATCTCATTCCGATGACGTTGGATGATTTTGATATCGTGGTTGGTATGGATTGGCTCGATCATAATAGAGCCGATATTACGTGCCATGAAAAATCTATTCGTGTGAAGACCCCAAGTGGGGGAGAGTTAATTATTCATGGTGATAAACGAAGGAGACCGGTGCCGATATGCACTTTTGCACGGGCACGTCGTCTCATTGTTACCAGTGGCATGGTTTTCCTTGCTCATGTTGTTGATACTCATGATGAGCCACCACCCATTCATGAAATTCCGGTGGTAAGTGAGTTTGAAGATGTTTTTCCGAATGAGTTACCTGGTGTTCCGGCGGAAAGACAAGTCGAATTTCGCATTGAGTTGGTTCCGGGAGCTACTCCCATTGCTAAAACTCCTTATCGTTTAGCACCGACGGAAATGCAAGAATTGTTGAATCAAATTCAAGAGTTACTTGAGAAGGGTTTTATTCGACCGAGTGCTTCGCCATGGGGTGCTCCGATTTTATTCCTGAAAAAGAAGGATGGAAGTATGTGTATATGCATTGATTATCGGGAGTTGAATAAAGTGACGATCAAGAATCGTTATCCATTGCCTAGGATTGACGATTTGTTTGACCAACTCCAAGGTGACGTATTTCTTAAAAATTGACCTACGGTCCGGCTATCATCAAATGCGGGTCCGTGAGGAAAATATCGAGAAAACGGCCTTTCGTACTCGTTATGGGCATTTTGAATTTGTGGTTATGCCTTTTGGTCTTACGAATGCACCGGCGGCATTCATGGATCTTATGAACCGAGTGTGCCAACCTATGTTGGACAAGTTGGTAATTGTGTTCATTGACGATATTCTTGTCTATTCTAAGAGCATGACGGAACATGAACACCACTTGCGCGATGTATTGAAGACGTTGAGAAAAGAGAAGTTGTATGCTAAATTCTCAAAATGTGAATTTTGGCTAAGGGAGGTTCAATTCCTTGGCCATATTGTGAACAAGGATGGTATTCAAGTGGATCCGGGGAAGATAGAGGCAGTGAAGGATTGGGGACGACCGACTACGCCTACGGAAATCCGAAGTTTTCTCGGATTGGACGGTTACTATCGTCGGTTTATCCAAGACTTTTTCAAGATTGCTTCGCCATTAACGAAGTTGTCAAGGAAGAATACAAGATTCAATTGGGAGAACAAGCAAGAAATTGCTTTTCAATTGTTGAAAGAGAAATTGTGCAAAGCTCCGGTCTTAGTATTGCCAGAAGGTGTAGATGATGTGATGGTCTATTGTGATGCTTCTTTGAATGGGCTCGAGTGTGTTCTAATGCAACGAGGTAAAGTCATTGCTTACGCCTCTCGCTAATTAAAGGAACATGAAAAGAGATACCCGACTCATGATGTCGAATTAGCGGCGGTGGTCCATGCTTTTAAAATTTGGCACCATTACTTGTATGGTATCAAGTGTACGATTTATTCGGATCACAAGAGTTTGAAACATCTTTTTGATCAACGGGATTTGAATTATCGTCAACGTAGATGGATGGATGTGGTGAAGGATTATGATTGTGAGATACTTTATCATCCGGGCAAAGCAAATGTGGTCGCGGATGCGTTAAGCCGAAAGAGTCACCACCCGGCGTTACGATTGGGATTGTTACGTATGATTATTACTAACGATTTTCTTGAAAAACTTGGTGTGATTCAAATAGAGGCTTACGGTCACAACAAGCATGCGGAATGAATTGTGGGGCAATCGGAATTCATTACGATGGATTCGCGTGGTTTATTGTCTTTTCAAGAAAGAGTGTGGGTGCCTAAGATGGGTGATTTCTGAAAGGTGCTTCTTGATGAGGCGCACAAGTGTAAGTATTCCATACATCTGGGTGCGACAAAGATGTACCATGATTTGAAGAAAGATTATTGGTGGTCGGGCATGAAACGCGACGTAGTTAAGTATGTTGAGCAATGCGTCACGTGTTTGCAAGTTAAAGCCGAACACCAAAAGCCGGATGGTAAGTTGCAACCGCTATAAATTTCGATGTGGAAGTGGGAGCATATTACCATGGATTTTATTACCAAGTTGCCGAAAACGGCAAGAACCCAATTTGACACTATTTGGGTGATTGTCGATAGATTGACGAAGAGTGCGTTGTTTCTTCCTATTAAAGAAGCAGTTTCGTCGGAGGCACTCGTGAAGATGTTCATTAAAGAGGTGATATCGAGAAATGGCGTTCCTGCGTCTATTGTTTCGGATCGGGACACGCGTTTTACTTCTCGATTTTGGAAGAAGTTTCATGAAGACATGGGTACGAGGGTGAATATGAGTACGGCGTATCATCCTCAAACGGACGGTCAAACCGAACGTACGAACCAAACATTGGAGGATATGTTACGTGAGTGTATCATTGACTTCGGTGGTAGTTAGGATGAACATTTGCCATTGGTGGAATTCTCGTACAATAATAGTTTTCACTCTAGTATTGGAATGCCACCATATGAGATGTTATACGGTAGGAGGTGTCGAACCCCGATTTGTTGGGGTGAAGTGGGTCAAAGGGGATTCGGGAGCTCCGACTTGGTATTGGAGACAAATGATAAAATCATTATGATTCGGGAACATTTGAAAAAGGCGCAAGATAGGCAAAAGTCTTATGCCGATAAGCGTAGACGTTTGATCGAATTCCAAGAAGGTGATATGGTGATGCTCAAGGTTTCACCATGGAAGGGTATTATTCGGTTTCGGAAACGAGGAAAGTTAGCTCCTCGGTTTATTGGGCCGTTTAAGGTTTTAGCTCGTGTTGGTGAAGTCGCGTATCGTTTGGAATTACCCGAAGAACTTGCGGGGATCCATAACGCATTTCATGTTTCCCACCTCCGTAAGTGTCTTACGGACGATTCTTCATGGATGCCTTTAGACGAAATTGAGCTAAACAACAAGTTAGAATACGTTGAAGAGCCGATTGCTATACTCGATGAGAAGGTAAAAATGTTGCGTAACAAAGAGGTGAGGACCTTTAAGGTCCAATGTCGTCGTGGTAAAGGTTCCGAGTTTACTTGGGAGCCCGAAGAATTCGTGTTGGTTTACCTTCCCTCGTGTCATGTGGCATGGTTCGCGAGGACGCGCTCCGATTTAAGTGGGGGAGAGTTGTAACACCCCGTTTTTCGTACGCGTTTAAAGGTACAACCTTATTTATTAGCACGCTTATAACTTGTTCGTTTGTGTGATTAAGTGAGCCAAGTGTTAGTTTTGTGTAAGTACATGTATGGATATGT
This sequence comes from Rutidosis leptorrhynchoides, assembly GCF_046630445.1. NCBI lineage: Eukaryota > Viridiplantae > Streptophyta > Magnoliopsida > Asterales > Asteraceae > Rutidosis > Rutidosis leptorrhynchoides. Next base: position 175,867,271 of record NC_092339.1, read on the forward strand.
AAATATATATATATATATATATATATATATATATATATATATATATATATATATATATATATATATATATATATATATATATATATATATATATGCGAATGCGTGCATGTACGTGTTTATGTATGTGTCGTGATGGTATTGAGTCGTATGAGACTTAAGGGTGAAGCTTAGACGTGCATTGTAATAGTGAACGAGGTGTGCTAGTTGTATGAACCTTCGTTTTATGATTTGTTGTCAAAGTGACCAGGAATAGGCCAGTGCCGCGCTGCGAGGAATGGGGCCGCGACGCGGCAAACAAAGGAAATTCATATCAGAACTTGAGTTAAGAAGGGTCGTTTTTCCTTCTTTATGTCGCGCCGCGACAAAGGTGCCGCGCCGCGGCAATTCTGCAGTTCTGACTCCGAATTCCACTCAAATTAATTAGGGTTTAGGGGCAATTTGGTCTTTTTGCGTGTAGATCTGGTTGGAGCTTTTAATATCAACCACTTGTTCTCCATTTCTTATTTCTTTTCCATTTTCTTTCACATTTTCCTCTCAAATCCTAAAACCCACTTAGATTAAACTCAAGATTTGAAGGTGAAGTTTTGTGAATCAATCCTAGAAGCAAGAATTAAAGTTGCTCTCCTTGTTATTAGCTACAAGAGGATAGTTTTGGTAAGTCTCAACTCTAAGTTTTGAGTTTCATTTAGTTTAAGCTAGGGTTTGGTTCATATGGAACTTGTGTGACCCATTTGAGGGTTAAATGGGTGGATTTTGGGTTGGATTGTTGAAAGGAAACCCTAAGTAGCTATTATCTAGAGTTTGGTCTTGTGATTTGAGATTGTAAGTGCTAAATGATGTTGTTAGTCATTAATGCACTTTTAAAAGGATGAAAAAGTTGTTATTGTGTAAGTTTGACTTGATTTGTGAGTCAAAGAGTCAAAAGAGCACTAGTTGACCTAATCGGGTGAAATGGTTATGAAATACACCAAGTTTATGTTAGTTGATGTTATTAAACCCTAATCACTAGCTTTTGGTGATTTATGACGAGGCATGGCCATTAATGGGCGGTTTTGGTGTAGTTGAGTCAATTAATGCAAACGGGTCATTAAATGCTCAAGGGTTAGTGGTTAGCATTTAATTCAACTAGATTGTATGTTAATAAATGCATAATGTAATAGGTACGTTACATTGAAGGGTTGCGAGCTCGGTTAGCTTTCACAAGGGACTTGAGGTGAGTGGAATATCTATATATGTATGTATATGATTTATGTTCCGTATTGATGGTGTCACATAGCCGTTTTGTGACCATAGTTGCGAGACGTAGCCGTCTTGGTCTACGTATGTTATTTATGCACATAGCCGTGTTTGTGCATATAGCGGCAAGTAATAGCCGTGTTTTACTCCCACGTTGTTATTCGTGTTATTTGTGCACATAGCCGTGTTTGTGTACAAGATTGTGAGTAATAGCCGTGTTTTACTCACATGTTGATCAAGTGATGCCATAGCCATTTTTGGGAACACTTGGGGGTGATGCCATAGCCGTTTTTGGAAAACCTTGGGGGTTAGTATACCATAGCCGGGTTTGGGAGCTAACGTTGTTATGAACATCGATGACTTGTTTCGCAAAGTCATTCCCCTTGCGAAGGATTTTGGTTAACCATGGTTTATAGTTGGTGATGCTAGCATTTGATTTATGATTATGATATTTATGTTATTAATGTGGCTAGTTGTACGGTTTGACGATACTAGCTTATTTATCGAGATGTTATGCGATTGTGTGTGTTATATGATATCGTGGATGCGTGTGGGTAAGTCTTATATGAATGTATATATTTATTCTACTCACTAAGCTTTGCTTACCCCTCTCGTTGTTTATCTTTTTAGATGCAGGCGCGGACAAGGGCAAGGGGGTCGTTGGGCACTAGGTATCCCTTGTTGTTGTTATGTTGGAGCTTTTGGAAGTTGGCCTAGTTTTGGGTAGTTTAGTCCCAAACCATGCTCGGAACGTCGTTTGATTTATAAACTATCATTTGTAATGGGTTAAACTTGTACTAAACTTTATTCGTGGCCCTCGTGCCTATTGCAAACAATTAATTATTGTGCGTTTTAAATAGAACTCGTGAAATGGGTTACATATTTATTTGGCATGTAATTGTGTTGTATAAAAAAAAATTATCGTAAGGATTACGGGTTGGGTTGTTACAATATTGGAGACGTCAATGGACATCGTCCCACCTCCATGCCCAGAGTACAACATTACAGTCAACCAAAAGTCACTAAAGACGGGTTTTGCGTCAGGGCTACCCTATAAACCATCACTCAGATACATAATGACATACACATCATTGAGTGATGAGGACTCGTTTGACCAACCCGCACAAATCAAGGAGGTAAAAGAAGTTGAAAGCTTTGTTATACCTCAAGTTAAACAAAGCATTTACTTTAAGCCACCTTCTCCTCTCATTGGACATACCTTACTCTATGTTCGCTTCAATCTCATCGGTATGTTCCAATATACCTCTTGTGTCTACTGATGGATGCAAGGGAGCCGCCTAGATTTCTTGAGAAATAAGGCTAGAGTCAGGCTCGTGACTCAAACAAAAACAAGCGCTTCTCGGGAGGCAACCCGTGTGTTTATTTTCTAAAGCATTAGTAGTAGTTAGATTAGGATAATTAGGTTAATTGAATAAATGTGAAAGTGAAACTTAAAATAAAATTTTCAACGTTTCTTAGGACAAATTCACTTCTCCTACTTGTCTTGAACTTAAATGCACTGTTTGCTACATTATTTGAAAAGTCTTAAAATTAAAGGCAGTCAACACTTTAAGTGTGGGATTAAGCTGTTTACTCATACACTGATTTGTTGAATTTTTAAAACCTAATTTTGAAACCCTTAAGTTTTCAAATAACTTTTTCAACAAAACGCAAATCAGTGAGTCTATGGCCTAAAGCTTAATCACCTGTCTAGGTTTGATCTTTTCCATTTTTACAAGTAATAGAGAGTTATGACGCATGTGGGGGAGACTCTTTGAATAATGATGAAACGACAAGGAAACCCGTTGATTATTTCATTACAAGTTATTGGTGGATGTTGTTTGGAGGATGAGAACGCTCTAATGAGCTCGAGTACACTTCAAGAAGACCAATTCGAATCCAGCAGATAATGGTTCCGACTCAGTCTACCTTCAGATCCTCAGCTCACATCTGCACCCAAGGGGAGTAATTCGTTTCTTTCTCTTTGTTTATTTTGCTTCATTATATCCTTAAACTATACCCTATCCTAAGCTTATCACTAAGTATGGGATTCCAACCCAATATTGAGCTTAGATACATTTTCCGACATGTTCAAACTCTAAGTGTGGGATTTTAGATCCCTAAAAGCTACGAATGAACATTAGGGACAATGTTCCTCTAAGTGTGGGATAGCGTGTAGTACACCGTAACTAGCTATGGGATGCTCGGAAAATGTTCTTAACTTATAAATTTTACTAAGATTTTCGAGTATACCTACTATTTAGATTCTTTGTCCTCAACATAAATTTTTCAAATATTTTAGCTAAATGATACTTTCTGAAAAAGTACTTTCGAAAATCAAGCGTGTTTGTTCTAAAATTAAGACAAATGAGGACATAAATCTTCTTAAGGATGAACCGATTTTCTAAAAGTGCATTGCATGACTAGGCATTATCGACCCAATATAATTGCTATAAGGCACCTCAAAAATGGCCTAGCATTTAGAGTTAGAACTTGACCTTGACATACATTTCAAGGCCAATGTATAACGACCCTCATTTTTTCATTCTATATTTTTTCATATTAAATGCCCAACAATATAATTAAACTTAATAGTTAAACTTTAATCGATAATGATTAAGCGTTAAGAATTATAAAATATACTAATTAACTTTGTACATTAATTGACAAGTTAATAAAAATAATAAGTTAATTAACTTATGTGAACAAATAGATAACTTTAAAACTTGTGTACTTAAAATAAATAAACTTGGATAATTAAGGAACCATTTAAGCTAAATTAAAGTATAAGGACTTAAGTGAAAAATCCCAAACCCTAACCCTAAAAATGCCCTAGCCGAAAATTAAAAAAAATAATATGTAAGTTACCTAAAATACCCCTCTAAATTTCGGCTTCCATCACCACCCTTACTTCCTTTTCAAGTCCAACTTGTTCCCTAAGTAATTCCTTATTAAACCCTAACTCTAGAATAATCCTATCCTCCCGATAAATAGAAACCTAGGCCAACCCATTCTATGTACCAAATCACAACAACAATTCTCTCCCAAATCTCTCTCCCTCTCTCTCTAATTTTCGGCCAAAATCGAAAATTATCACCACCACCCCATCGAAAATCATCATCAATCTTCAAGGGTTTTCCAAGTGATCTTCAAGCGTTCTTCGTGTTCTTCAAGAATCTTTAAGGTGTTCTTCAAGTTTTTCAAGGCTTTGATCTTCAATCTTCATCATGTTCATATTTTCTTTGTTAGTCATCTTCGAATCTCCAAAGGTATAACATAAACCCTAATCTATTTACATAAACTTTGATCTTTAATTCATGTTATAAACTTGTTTAATCATAAACACATACATAAACACACCTAGATCTAAATATACATGAAAAAAAAAGAATGTAATATATATGTATATGTATGTCGACCAAAAGAAAGAAAAAGGGAAAAGGAAAGTTTGATCTTTAAAACCTAGAAGATTAGATAAAGATTTGTTTGTGTTTAATTAAGAAAACAAAATAACTACATATATATACATCTACATATCGACATATATATATATATATATATATATATATATATATATATATATATATATATATATATATATATATATATATATATATATATATATATATATATATATATATATATATATGCATGTAAAAAAATATTTATATATATATATATACATATATATACGAGTTATATATACATATACATATTAAAACCCTAAACCCTAATTACACCTAAACTATACTACATTAATTAAAACCCTAAACCTAACCCTAATTACTTAAACCCTAATTTACTAAACCATAGTTTATTAAAACCCTAGTTTATTAAAACCCTAATTTATTAAACCGTAGGACATTAATTAAACCCTAGTCATTTATTACAAACCTTAATCATTAAAATACCACTTTAATTAACTAACCCTAATTAATGAAACCCTAATACTACTTATACTATTAATTAACATGTATACACTATTACTATTACTAACACCTACAACCAACTACTTATATTATAAAAATATTTTGGGATATGTATTAGAGATGTATAGATCTTCGAACTTTCTTGACGAATGGTTTCTACGAAACTCTAGGCGGAAGGGTTTGAATTTTCCGATTTAAAGGATCCTATAGCTCAAGCCCCTAGACCTGAAATGGCCATTCGAAGGGAAAGGGGTGATTGGAAGCTTATCTAATATGGCAAGTATCCTAAAATGGAAACACTCTTAAAGTAGAAACTTTCTAGTTATAGAAACTTACTAAAATAAGAAACCTACTAAAAGTGGAAGCTTTCTAAAAATATAAACTTACTAGGAAAGGAAACTTAGTAAAAACGAACTATACTTAAAACACTATCATACCTAAACACTTACTTAAACATGGGCAAAAACACTTACTACTCTTAAATGTCAATAGGTTGACTTTCTTTTAATTCATCCAACTTTCTATTTCGAGGAATAACTAGCTCATCTCTCTACTTACTAAGGTGAATTCATAGCCCCACTCTTTATTGTTAATAAACTTACTTACTTTTATTGGGGTGAGACACATGCTGTTATTTTACATTTTACAATTTAGACACAAGTAACAATTGTTAAAACTATGATATACCCGGCTATGTTCGACTAAGTCCCTACAGTGATATTTTTAATTGCTCGTTGAATTCATGCTTAATTATTGGGGATAGGCCTATCGGGAGTAACGTCCCCGATACATTTGACTAAGTCATTGTATTACTTAATAATGAAATTAAACCGACAAGTATAAACTACAACTTGTCTTTGGGGCAAACTTGAACGTTTAGTCTAAATATCACACACTGGCATAACTTTTTGATCTGCAAGATCAACTTTACAAACTAAATCTTGTGGTCTAAAACAACGGTCAAACTTATTTGTTAAACCTATGATTTCACTCAACCTTTTGGTTGACACTTTAGCATGTTTTGTCTTAGGTGCTATTTGTTTCAAGCTTTCTTTCTTACTGCTTATGTGATGCTACTTGGACATAGGAACAAGAGATATCGCATTATTTACCTTTGCATTGAAACATTTACGTTATTATTAATTCCGACATTGTAACGACATTTCATTTTCCGCTGCGTACTCTCAATAAAGTATGATTTTATCATTTAGTATTGTTCTTGTATATTATAATATGTTGGTTTATTTAATATTAAGTCACATTCTGCCCAGGACCTAACTGGGGGTGTGATAGATTGGTATCAGAGCAAACCAGGCTGTTATAGAGAACCATGATTGTATCTTTATGTGTGCCTTACTTGTTAGCTAGGGTGCCTTAGCAATCTAGGAAACTATAACCTTTCCTGCCTTAGACTTTAAAGCACTTAGGATTGCCCTATAATCTTAACACTTATGCTTTACTACACTTGACTTAAAGATTCTAATCAAAGTCTCATTCCTAATGTTAGGATGTCAAGCTCAAGCGTTAACAAGCCTAATAAAGCGACTCTCAACTCTACCACCGAAGTAGGTGTTGGACACTTTGCAACTTCGAGACCTGTTCGAAGTCCTTCCTACAGTCCTGCCTCACCGTCACCAAATTATAGCCCAAATACTATTCGACATGGGTCGCCTCAATACTATCCAACTCCGAGAATCGAGGATAAAGGAAAACGTCATGAAGAAGCTGGTCCGTCAAGGAAGAGAGCCCGATCTCCTTCTTATAATGATGCTTCTAGGTATGAGATCATGAACCTACGAAAAGATACTGAGAGGAACATTGAAGGTTTGCTTTGCCACGTGGTGAGAGTGGAGGTTCGTATGGATGAGAAGGATCACGAAATTAAGAAATTGGTGGAAGAAAAAGTGAAGCTAAGAAAAGAATTAATACTGCTAAGGTATAAGGAAGAACGTAACACCCATTGGGGGAAGCAATCACTTGCTCATCTCAAAGAGGAGGTTGATATCCGGATGGATATAGAGAGAAGTCGTGTTGACAAGCAGTTGGCACTAAAGGAGTACGACACCAAAACCGTCAATAGCCGTGTTACGAATCTCTATGACAACCTCGAGTACCTCTATGAGAAGCAAAAAGAAAAGAACGAGCGATATGAGAAGTTTATGAAAGAATCCCTCGACTCTCAAACCGAAAGGCTAGTGAAACTTGTGAAGGATAACATGGAGAAAGTGATGAAGCAGTTTGAGGATGAGAAGAAGAGATATGAAGACTACTTCAATCTTGACATTTCCTAGTTTATTTTCCTATTTTTCCATCTATGTAAAGGCTATGCCTTAAACTATTCCTATTCCCGAATCGTGTATTAAAAGGCTTATTTTAACGCCTCGTTCCTTAATAATATAAAGTGTTTTATTTATATCATGTGATATCAATACTTTATCTTATTCATACTTGTAATTGCCAACCCTATAACTTGTTAACTTATCCGACTTATGTTCACTTATGTAGCAACATCATGGTTCGTCCAACTGCACCTACTGTTAACAATATCGTATTGACAACTGAGCAATTCCAACAACTACTCAATGCCGCACAAGGCAACAATCAAGCTAATAATGTTAATCCTCAACCGAAACCTTGTTCATACAAGTATTTCACAAACTATAATCCTCCTGCATTTAAGGGAAATGAAGAAGCTGTTGAACTAGTTCGCTGGTTCGAGAAGATGGAGTCCATCTTCCGCATTTGCAACTGTGATGATAACGATCGAGTAAAGTATGCCACTAGCTCATTAGATGGTAATGCTTTAACTTGGTGGTCTACTCATGCCAAGTCCGTAGGAATTGATAATGCTAATGTAATTCCATGGGACGAACTCAAAAGCATGATGATTAATTAATTCTGCCCAAGGAGTCAAGTTCAGAAACTTGAAGCTGAGTTCTGGGAACTCAAGGTGAAGGGTACTGATATTGAGAACTACACCAACCGATTTCTTGAACTCTCTACTCTGTGTCCCGAGATGTTTCTTACCGAAGCTAGAAGGATTGAACGATATATTGAAGGTCTCCCTGAGGATGTTCAGGGGAATGTTACTGCTGCTGAGAAGGTTACTCTGGATGCTGTGATTCTCATGGCACAAAATCTAATGTTGGCCAAGAGAAGAAGAGCGTCGGCCATTAAGCCTGTTGACACTAAGGGTAATGAAGGAAAAAGGAAGTTTGATCCGTCTTAAGGTTCAACTCAGAATGACAGTAAGAAGCTTGCGGATAGTACGAGGACGAATTATAAGGGTATCCATCCTTTTTGTATTCGTTGTGAGAGACATCACCCGGGGAAGTGTACTGCTACCTGTTCGTTGTGTAAGAAAGTGGGACACATAACTAAGATTTGTAAGACTCCTCCAAAGGATAAGGCTATTGTTCCAGCCAAAGCTCCTCCAACATGTTATACTTGTGGAGAAAAGGGACACATTAGTCCAAATTGTCCTAAGAAGAATGATAATCCTGCTACTGGAGCTAATACTAGTGCTGCGAAGGGTCGTACGTTTGTTATTACTGCTGCTGAAGCCCAAGATGAGGATGAGGTCATCACGGGTACGTATCTTGTCAATAGTTATTATGCAACTATTATATTCGATACTGGTGCCGACCAAAGTTATGTGTCTAGTGATTTTTGTACTCTATTTACTGAAAAGCCTCAACCCTTAGAAACCAAAAGATTAGTAGAAGTAGCTAATGGGAAGATCATGCAAGTCGATAAAATCTATAAAAATTGCAACCTAATCTTAGCCAATAAAGAATTTAAGATAGACCTTTTACCGGTCGAGCTCGGAAGTTTTGACGTCGTAGTTGGAATGGATTGGTTACGTCCATTACATGCTGCTATCCTGTGTTACGATAAAACTGTTCATGTTCCATTGGGAAATGGAGAGACTCTCATCATCCAAGGTGAAAAGAGTGGTTCCAATCTCAATATCATCTCCTGTATTAAAACCCGCAAATACCTTATGAAAGGTTATCCAGCTATTCTAGCCCACGTTAAGATGATTGAATCGAAAGAGAAGCGTATTGAAGATGTACCAGTGGTTAAAGTTTTTCCTGATGTGTTTCCCGAAGATCTTTCTGGTCTTCCACCTCATCGACAAGTTGAATTCCAAATTGATTTAACTCCCAGTGCTGCACCTATTGCTAAATCTCCATACCGTTTAGCACCTTCCAAGATGAAGGAATTATCCAACCAACTCCAAGAACTATTGGATAAAAGTTTCATTCGTCCAAGCTCGTCCCCATGGGGAGCTAATATTCTGTTTGTTAAGAAGAAAGATGGTACGTTAAAGATGTGCATTGATTACCGCGAACTTAACAAGCTTACTATCAAGAACCATTATCCGTTTCCTTGAATTGATGATCTATTCGACCAACTCCAAGGGTCAAGCATTTATTCAAAGATCGATTTGAGGTCCGGTTATCACCAACTCCAAGTCAAGGATTCCGATATTCCTAAGACTGCTTTTCGCACTCGCTGTGGACACTATGAGTTTTGTGTCATGCCTTTTGGTTTGACCAACGCTCCTGCTGTGTTCATGGATCTTATGAATCGTGTCTGCAAGCCGTATCTTGACAAGTTTTTCATTGTTTTCATTGACAACATCTTGATCTATTCAAAGAGTGAGGAAGAACATGAGCAACATTTGTGAATGATTCTTGAACTCTTACGAAAGGAACAACTTTATGCTAAATTTTCTAAGTGCGAGTTTTGGCTCAAAACCGTACAATTCCTTGGACATGTTGTTGATGGAAACGGAATACATGTCGATCCAGCTAAGATTACCGCTATTCAGAACTGGGAGATACCAAAGACTGCGAAGCATATTCGTCAAATTTTGGGACTTGCCGGTTACTATCGAAGGTTTATAAAAGATTTTTCCCTCCTTGCTATAACTCTTACGAAGCTAACTCAAAAAGGAAAGAAGTTTGAGTGGTCCGAAGAACAGGAATCTGCTTTCAAGATTCTGAAGGAGAAATTGACCACAGCACCGATTCTATCTTTACCCGAAGGTACTGACGACTTTGTTTTTTACTGCGATGAGTTAAAGCAAGGCTCTGGTTGTGTTTTAATGCAACGTGAAAAGGTTATTGCCTACACATCTAGACAATTGAAGAAACACGAAGAGAACTATACCACACATGACCTTGAGTTAGGTACCGTGGTATTTGCATTAAAGATATGGAGACATTATTTATACGGTACCCATTTTACCATGTACACTGACCATAAAAGTCTTCGACACATCTTTGATCAAAAACAGCTAAATATAAGGCAAAGCCGATGGCTCGAGTTATTGAACGATTATCACTGTGAGCTGAAATACCATCCCGGCAAGGCGAATGTAGTTGCCGATACCCTTAGTCAGAAACACGATGTCAAACGTGTTCGTGCTTTGAACCTGAAAATCAAATCAAATCTTATCTCACGAATCTTTGAAGCTCAAATGGAAGCTATTAAACCGACACTTATCGAAGGTGAAGGACCTATTGGTTTCGAGAACCAACTTCAAGTGAAAGCTAATGGTACACGGTACTTTGGCAACAGAATTTGGGTTCCTCGCTTCGGTAATCTCCGTGAACTAGTCTTGGATGAAGCTCATAAGACTAGGTACTCTATTCATCCAAGTTCCAGTAAGACGTATCACGATGTGAATGAATTCTACTGCTGGCCTAACATGAAATCCGACATTCCTACTTATGTTAGTAAATGTCTCACTTGTCTGAAAGTCAAGACCGAAATCAAAAGCTTTCTGGTCTGTTGACTGAACCCGATATTCTGCAGTGGAAGTGGGAATGTATCACTATGGACTTCGTTACTAAGTTACCTAAGACTTCAAACGGTAACGATACTATTTGGGTCGTAGTTGATCGCCTTACTAAATTTGCGCATTTTATACCAATCAAGGAAACCGACAAGATGGAGAAATTATCACAGCTTTATATTAAAGAAATTGTCTCACGTCATGGTGTTCCTATCTCGATTATTTCTGATCGCGACAGTCGATTCGTTTCTACATTCTGGAAAACTTTACAATCTGCTCTTGGAACTCAACTCGACATGAGTACAGCCTATCATCTGCAAACTGATGGTCAAAGTGAACGAACTATTCAAACCATGGAAGATATGCTACGTGCTTGTGCAATCGATTTCGGTAAAGGTTGGGATAGACACCTATCTTTGGTTGAATTTTCTTACAACAACAGTTATCACTCCAGTATTAAAGCTGCACCTTTTGAAGCTTTATATGGCCGGAAGTTTTGATCCCCTTTATGTTGGGATGAACTCGAGGACAGACATTTAACTGGTCCTGAAATCATTCACGAAACTACTGAAAAGATCGCTCAGATTAAGCAACGATTAGAAACTGCCCGTAGCCGACAAAAGAGCTATGCCGATAAGAAACGAAAAGACATCGAATCCCAAGTTGGAGATAAAGTCATGTTGAAAGTATCCCCTTGGAAAGGTGTTGTCCGCTTCGGTAAAAGAAGTAAACTCAGTCCACGATACGTTGGACCTTTCACAGTTACTCAAAGAGTCGGTCCCGTGGCATACCGATTAGAACTACCAACTGAACATAGCCAAGTACATGATGTGTTTTCATGTCTCAAATCTTAAACGGTGTCTTGCTGATGACACACTCGTTATTCCTTTGGATGATGTCCGCATTGATGAGAAAAATGCACTTCGTTGAAGAACCTATAGAAATCATGGAAGGAGAGGTCAAACAAACTCGTAAAAGCAATATACCTATCGTTAAAGTCTGTTGGAATTCGCGTAGAGGCCCCGAATATACCTGGGAACGCAAAGACAACATGAAACATGTAACGACCCAACTTCGTTTTACCAAAAACACGCCTAAAAAAACAAATTTCTGGGACAGTACATCTGGACGACGTCCAGTTATCTGGACGGCGTCCAGCTCTGAAGGACTGGACGGCGTCCAAGCCCTTGGGACGGCGTCCAAATGAACTAAAAATTCCTGATCAGTTTTTCAAATTCACGCGAGCGGAAAACCCGCTTCCCGACACTTTTAAACGAAACAACTTTCACAACACATCATATTAAGTAAAACTAAGAGATTTCCACAATGAAAATAAGTTTTACAACAAGGGGCCCACAATGACCCGTTTTAAAAATAATGTAGCGATTTCGACCCATTTATCTCTATAGACGGATTAGGACTCTACAACCCAACCCGATACCAAGAGCACAATCCCGGGGACTACCAAATCTCCAATCCACGTTCAATATCCAAAAGCTACCCCATTGAGCCCAAGCGCTACTATGCATCTAGTTTAACAAACTAGCTAGCTTCAAACCACAATACCTGAAAAAAGGTAAATAACGAGAGGGGTAAGCTAACGCTTAGTGAGTGCAATAATTATATATACACATATATAATCTACTTACTTGCACACACTTACACAATTTCCTCATACACGCTAGCATTTTAATTAGCATACCATTGCAAAGTATAACGCTAAATCTCCGATAATACAAGCTAGCACAACAATAGCATATAACACGAGAAATACAATATGCTACACTACAACACATAAAACATTGATGTTCACAACATCCATTTGTATTCAAGTCCCAAGGCTAGCCCAACGAATGGTATCGTCAACATCGAACTTAATCCCCATTCGTCCTAATAAATGTGGTATCGTCAACATCGAACTTAAACCCACATATGAGGTATCGTCAACATCGAACTTAAACCCTCATCAGACAAACGTCACTACAATAGTGGTATGGCTTCGTCAACATCGAACTTTAAATCCATACATGAGATATCGTCAACATCGAACTTAAACCCTCACCAATACGAACAAACAATATACTCTAGGATATGGTATCATCAACATCTAACTTTTACCCATACCCCACAAGCAAATAAATCATATACATACATATATAATTATTCCACTCACCTTGGAATGCCCGCATAAGTCATGTATAACATGATCTCCGTCCTCAAATCGGAGTAAGTAACCACCTATATCACACATAGGCACAATATACACATAAATAGCCATTCTCTAAAAGAGAATCCGATACAAACATCCCTTAACCGAGGGATTACACCTTGCTCGCCAAAACCTGCCCATTTAACACCTAATGGACACAAACCAACTACCACTTCGGGTGGTAATTTAAACCCACTTAACAAAGTACAATTTAACCCAAAATTACACTTGACACCAATTAGACCAACCTAGGTCTTAACACTAAATTACTACTTAGGTAGTAATCATTTCAAACGTCATTTACACCAAAAACATAACACGTGCAATATCGACCCATATTGCTTTTAACTACCTTTGACTTATGTTAAAAAATCACTTTAACCCAAAATTACTTCTCGCGAGTAATTACATCCAAAAACATCATTTAACACCTAACAAAATCGTTTAACATTCATTTAATCCAAAATTAGTGTCATCATCAATTTTGACCCAAATCAAAGTCAACCCATTTAACATAAGTCTCAAAACGCCCAAAATCACTAACGATTAGTGATTCTACTTCCAAAACACCAATTAACACTTAAATCAAGTATTTACATACTTGATTCACCAAAACTTAACTCGAATCTTAGTTTGACAGTAAATCAAAGTCAACACCCATTTTTGACCAACTAACATGTTCTTATGAACATCTATACACTAACACATTTATAAACTAGTGATTTTACACCCAAAACCATGACCAAAATCGTCATCAAACCCTAACCCACCAATAACGGGTCAAAATCCATCTACTAACCACAACAAACCCATTTCACAACCATTAAAGGGTTTCTAACAAAATCAAGCTCAAACCCTAGTTTGAATATCAAAATCAAATAATGAAAATCGGAGTTAGAACTTACCAACACTACCAAAACGTAGCCGTTAACGAGATGAACAATTTTAAAACTCGGGCTCGGTCAAGATTCCTTCCTCTACTTCCCCAAAGTTAGCTTTCTCTCACTAACACTCTATCTCTCTCTCTACAATGAATGGGAGAGTTTTGTGTGGTGAGAATGAGCTCCAAATTAGTTCTAGATCAGTTTTGATGATCCCAAACCGACCTCAAGTGAAAAGACCAAAGTACCCCTTTTAATTTGAGAAAAATACAGCTGCTGGCCCGTCAGGTCTCTTGGACGGCGTCCCAATGAACTGCGTCTGAAACTGAAACTTGTTTTGGTCATAACTTTCAAAGCGTAACTCCATTTTCGACGAATCAAATATCGTTGGAAACGTAATGAGATTTACTAGCCAATGGTAAGGTTTTAGAACATCAAATCCAACTTTATTTGGGATCCAAATATAGGCTTACATGCTTCGTATTTTGAATGACGTTCGAAATAACGCGTAACTGAAAAACGGGTGTTACAAAATGGAACTATCACCATCTCTTCTCAACTGCTGATGTAAACGAGGAATCTACCTAAAACTTCGGGATGAAGTTTTCAATAACGGGGAGGTACTATAACGACCCTCATTTTTCCATTCTATATTTTTTCATATTAAATGCCCAACAATATAATTAAACTTAATAGTTAAACTTTAATCGATAATGATTTAGCATTAAGAATTATAAAATATTCTAATTAACTTTGTACATTAATTGACAAGTTAATAAAAATAATAAGTTAATTAACTTTTGTGAACAAATAAATAACTTTAAAACTTGTGTATTTAAAATAAATAAACTTGGATAATTAAGGAACCATTTAAGCTAAATTAAAGTATAAGGACTTAAGTGAAAATCCCAAACCCTAACCCTAAAAATGCCCTAGCCAAAAATTAAAAAAAAATATGTGAGTTGCCTAAAATACCCCTCTAAATTTTAGCTCCCATCACCACCCTTACTTCCTTTTCAAGTCCAACTTGTTCCCTAAGTATTTCTTTATTAAACCCTAACTCTAGAATAATCATATCCTCCCTATAAATAGAAACCTAGGCTAACCCATTCTATGTACCAAATTACAACAACAATTCTCTCCCAAATCTCTCTCCCTCTCTTTCTCTAATTTTCGGCCAAAACCAAAAATTATCACCACCACCCCATCGAAAATCATCATCAATCTTCAAGGGTTTTCCAAGTTATCTTCAAGCGTTCTTCGTGTTCTTCAAGAATCTTCAAGGTGTTCTTCAAGTTTTTCAAGGCTTTGATCTTCAATCTTCATCGTGTTCATCTTTTCTTTGTTAATCATCTTCGAATCTCCAAAGGTATAACATAAACCCTAATCTATTTACATAAACTTTGATCTTTAATTCATCTTATAAACTTGTTTAATCATAAACACATACATAAACACACCTAGATCTAAATATACATGAAAAAAAAATGTAATATATATGTATATGTATGTCGACCAAAAGAAAGAAAAAGGGAAAAGGAAATTTTGATCTTTAAAATCTAGAAGATTAGATAAAGATTTGTTTGTGTTTAATTAAGAAAACAAAATAACTACATACATATACATATACATATCGACATATATATATATATATATATATATATATATATATATATATATATATATATATATATATATATATATATACATACATACATACATATATATATATATATATATATATATATATATATATATATATATATATATATATATATATATATATATGCATGTAAAAATATATTTTTATATATATATATACATATATATACGAGTTATATATACATATAGATATTAAAATCCTAAACCCTAAATACACCTAAACTATACTACATTAATTAAAACCCTAAACCTAAGCCTAATTACTTAAACCCTAATTTACTAAACCCTAGTTTATTAAAACCCTAATTTATTAAACCCTATGACATTAATTAAACCCTAGTCATTTATTACAAACCCTAATTATTAAAATACCACTTTAATTAACTAACCCTAATTAATGAAACCCTAATACTACTTATACTATTAATTAACATGTATACACTATTACTATTACTAACACCTACAACCAACTACTTATATTATAAAAACATTTTGGGATATGTATTAGAGATGTATAGATCTTCAAACTTTCTTGACGAATGGTTTCTACGAAACTCTAGGAGGAAGGGTTTGGATTTTCCGATTTAAAGGATCCTATAACTCAAGCCCCTAGACCTGAAATGGCCATTCGTAGGGAAAGGGGTGATTGGAAGCTTATTTAATACGACAAGTATCCTAAAATGGAAACATCTGAAAGTAGAAACTTTCTAGTTATAGAAAGTTACTAAAATAAGAAACCTACTAAAAGTGGAAGCTTTCTAAAAATAGAAACTTACTAGGAAAGGAAACTTAGTAAAAACGAACTATACTTAAAAAACTATCATACCTAAACACTTACTTAAACATGGGCAAAAACACTTACTTCCAACTTTCTATTCCGAGGAATAACTAGCTCATCTCTCTACTTACTAAGGTGAATTCATAGCCCCACTCTTTATTGCTAGCAAACATACTTACTTTTATTAGGGTGAGACACATGCTGTTATTTTACATTTTACAATTTAGTCACAAGTACCAACTGTTAAAACTATGCTATACCCGACAATGTCCGACTAAGTCCCTACAGTGATATTTTTAATTGCTCGTTGAATGCATGCTTAATTATTGGGGGTAGGCCTATCGAGAGTAACGTCCCCGATACATTTGACTAAGTCATTGTATTACTTAATAATGAAATTAAACCGACAAGTATAAACTACAACTTGTCTTTGGGGCAAACTTGAACGTTTAGTCTAAATATCACGCACTGGCATAACTTTTTGATCGAGATCAACTTTACAAACTAAATCTTGTGGTCTAAAACAACGGTCAAACTTATTTGTTAAACCTATAATTTCACTCAACCTTTTAGTTGACACTTTAGCATGTTTTGTCTCAGGTGCTGTTTGATTCAAGCTTTCTTTCTTACTGCTTATGTGATGCTACTTGGACATAGGAACAAGAGATATCGCATTATTTACCTTTGAATTGAAACATTTACGTTATTATTATTTTCGATATTGTAACGACATTTCATTTTCCACTGCGTACTCTCAATAAAGTATGATTTTATCATTTAGTATTGTTCTCGTATATTATAATATGTTGGTTTATTTGATATTAAGTCACATTCCGCCCAGGCCCTAACTGGGGGTGTGATACAATGGTTAGTAAGCGCCATACGTGGTGTAGGTGCGATACTCCTTCCGAACTCATTCTGAATAGATAAGACAAAAACCACCCGTTTCTGTTTTCACTCCACGCATTTAAACCGACCAACTCACGCCAAAGAGATGATGAATCAGAAAATATTCAGCCCAAATTCACTATCAAATACGTTACCCTTTCCACCCACTTTCCTTTCTCATTTCCAAAATTTAGAAATTCAAAGAGATAGATCGACCAAATTTTACTTCAAATACTTGTCGAAAAATTCCGAAATTCCAGATTGTTTTTGATAGGTCATAAAAGACCTATTTCTGGTGAAATACCTTTCTCTCTAGGCGCAAGAAGAAATGGACAAATTTATGAAGATGGGATATGAAAAAAAAAAAAAGAGAAAAAAAAAGAAAAAAATAGTTGAGCAAAGTCTCAAAAATAAAGAAGAGAAAAGTCTTCAAATAAAAGCATAAATCCCCCAAGAAAATGAAGATTGTGACCCAGGAGGATTGTAGAAAGGAAGCAAAGTCTTCGCTGAAAATCAGCACCCTCTAAAGGAACTATTCAACAAAAATAGAGTACCATCTTTTCTAGAAAAAGTATATCCCCATTGAAACCAAAATCTATCGAATCTCTCTAAATTTAAATGATTCGAAATCACCTTTTTCTCCATATCAAAACCTTCGCTTTTCTTCGCAAACCAACCTTTAAACCCGTTCTTCCTCTTGAAAGAATGATTAGGGAGAAGATCAGTGCCGTCCTTATCTAACCGGAGGAGATTTGATTCTTAGTCAAGCCTATGACAATACTTGCAACATGACTGGCTATGAGCAAATTCATTTCATAGATTGATAGGGAACCCCAAAACACTGAGTGGTTTGAGTGACCCGTGTAAGAAAGCCAAAGTCATGTAACCTCCCCTCATGCTTGCAGAGAAAGTTTCTACCCCTTTTAGAAGACGGTTTGTCTGATTTTGCTCTTATAATAAATAAAAAAGCTATTTGAATAATAGAACGGAAACCTCAGGAGCATCCTTGAACTCAAAATAAAAGAAAGGTTTGCTTGAGGACAAGAAAAGTCTAAGTGTGGGATATTTGATATCGGCCAAAAAGTCACGTTTTTACCCCCGATATTGAGCCCTAAAACCATAAAGTTCCAAAATTTATCGCCAAAATAATGACTTTGTTGGTTAATTTGGTAGATTTAGTCATTACAAAGGCTATGTTTCAAGAATTACTAAAAACGGATGAAAAACGAGCAAAACCGGCGAAGACGATTAACTCGCATTTAAATAACTTATTTTATAATTTTTGGAAAAGTTTATTTACTTAATCTCTCGTTGTAGCATATTCAATTACGAACGCGTGGGAGCAACAGAAACGGAGCTAAAACGAAGATTCTAGAGTAAAAACGGTAAAAAAAGTTACGATCCAGCAAACGGCTTGCCAAACGGCCTGCCATAAGGGAAAACAGCCTGACAGCAAACGGGTACCAAAAACGGCTTACCCTGGAAAACGGCCTTGGCAAACGGCCTGCCAAAAGGCCTGCTAGCCGTTTGCTAGGAAAATTTTGCCTATTTTAAGAGCTTTTTGCATTCATTTCAACACACACCAATTCTTCACTTCTCTCTCAAATATCTCTCTATAGTCACTCTCTAGTGATCTATAGAAGATTAGTTCTCTCTCTACTTTCTCTCTAGATTCTAGAGAGAGAAAAGTACATAGATTAGGAAATGTAATCATCCCTCTATTGTCACTCTCTAGTGATCAATAGGAGATTAGTATGTAGTTAGTAGTAGAAGCTATCGAGCATTGTAACGCTATGGATATTATGAAGAAATACAAGTGTTATTCTGCTGACATTATTCGGTAATATCTATCCTTTCTTTTTTTAATTTATTATAATATTCTTGTTGGATGTTGGTGATTTATTAATATTAGAAATGCTTGTTGCCATGATGTGTGAGTAATTGCTTGATTGTTTTTCAGGATTTAATAATGTTAGTTAGGGATGATTATCATTTCATATTCACTTTCTGTCCATGATATTAAACCTCGTTATTATCGTCCTTCCACCAATAAACGTAATTAAAACCTTTTATAAAGTCGACAATTATAAGGTAATTAGTTATATGTGTTTATACATTGGTCAAGGTACGAACCCATCGGAAATATTATAAAGTACATGGGGAATTACCGTAGGACCAGATCAAGACATTGGTCAAGAGTATAAGACTCGAGGAAATACTGTTGCAACAGTAGAGTACAATGTTGATGTACTATAGGGCCACTTGAGCATGGTCAAGGTTAGAAGTTATGGAACCACTTTAAGTCTAGTACATGGTGGATAACTAAGGGATTTATTGTGTAGATTTAAGTAAGGGCTGGTTTAAGTCATAAATGGGAATTTAACGCACTACAATACAAGATAAGCTTATAAGTCTTTAAGGATGACTGAGAACCATCAGAGGTTCTAATTTGTCTGCAACCCCTTAGATTTTACCAAACCATTGACAGAAAGGGATTCGAAACACAATCATAACCACCTACTTGGGTAATACACTAAGGTGTTAAGAAAGGTTGGATATTATATGTATAAGGCTATGCTACTTTATTCTTGCGCCCAAGGTATGCATTGCATCTAAGATGGGCTGCTTATATCCTTAAATCGGATAAAGCGTCGGGAGTTGAGCATAGTCCATCCGATCAGAATCTTCAAAGCCTAGTTCCTCGTGACATGCTAATCAGGAAACCGCTTAGTAGGGAATCTAGTGTTCACACCAAGGTATATCTATCTAATGAGTGTTTCATAATCATCCCGACACTACGTTATCTTAAATCATGGTGAACCACGTCTTCTCTGTCCTTAGTTGTTGCATGCTAGCTAGCTTATTTTAATTATATTGCTTTAATATTTTAAATACAATTATAAATTAAATCAACCCAACTATTGCCTTTACACAATTTGATATTTCGGATAAAAGTGGTGTCTAGAATAAACCGGTTGGACTTGGTTATTGGATTTTCCCAACAGTCGCCAATTTATTGGGACCAAAAGGATCCTGCCTCTCCACACAAGGTGTACCTGGCCACTAGTCTTGGATACTAAATTGTGTAAGAACCCAATCTTAATTACTATATTATCTGAATAAGCTTCGTTTCAAATTCGACCGCTCAAGGGACGACCCTCGGTCATATTTTCCCTTGCTAACCCATAGGAAGGAATAATAGATTTAGGCCCAGCACATATAAATTAAACAATCAGCTTCTTCTCTTGATATCCTGAATTGACGTTTTGCGACCTAACGACACCGCATAAATAAACCGTCCGATTTGGGCATATCAACTATTTTTCGTTGAGTGTGCCGATGGTTGTTCTCAAAATCAGAACTTGCTCCTGATCTACATTTTCAAGTTGCAAAATGTGAGATAGGTGTAATCAGAATAGCTAGTCATTTGCCAAAGAAACCCTTCGTCACCCTACATCATCACCCTCACTCACTTTCTTCCATTTTCACCACCATCACCCATCTATTCACCCTTGAAAACTTAGAAAAACAAAAATCACTTCACAAGGAAAATTCTGTCGTTAGTCACTTACAAAGATTGTGATAAAATCTTGCAAGCCTACCAGTAGAAGCTCCCTGAGATTGATTTGAAAAACAAAAAAGAAAAATAAAAAAAAGAAATCATCTCTTTCAAAGTTTTGAGTAAAGGAACAAAACTTATTAAGGAAAAAGAACTACTGGAGGTTTGAAAACCAAACCTTAAAGGAGGATTATTTGCAAAAATCCCATAAAGGAAAAGTTCAAAGAAATTTAAAAGTGCTTCACAAAATTAGTCGCACTCCTATCCATCCTCTTTATCCGAATAAAGTTTGTAAATAGACTATTCCATTCATGAAAATACCCAGATACTTCACTAGCAACCTTCATTTCTAGACACCCTTTTTCACCTCTCTTTCACCAATAAATGGTAAATGGTCTAGAAGCTATGGTTATTTCCGGAATCACACTAGTAACAAGAATTTGAGTCTCGATCAAGCCTATGACAAAGAGTACAGCATGCCTAGCTATGAGGTAGTTTCTCTTGCTTGCAGAGATAGTTTCTCGCCCCAAATAAAGAAAGACTCGCCTAATTTGGCTCTTATAATAAAAAGCAAACTGGTTAAGAATATAGAAAGAAAACTTTGAAAGATTTCTTGAAGTTAAAATTTAGAAGTTTGCTTGAGGACAAGCAAAGTCTAAGTGTGGGATACTTGATATAGGAATTATCGACAAGTTTTTATACCCGGAAACAAGCCCTAAATACAACAAATTAATCGACTTAATTGAAGAATATGGTGGTTATTTGCTTTATTTGGCAGATTAAGTAATTACAAGGGCATAGCAAAAAAGAATCAGCAAAAACGAACTTTAAACGAAGAATCTAGAGCGAAAACGATGAAATCATGTTACGACCTCGGAAACACACTAGTAAAAGTCATGTAACCTCCTTTCATGCTTGCGGAGATAGTTTCTCGCCCCAAACAAAGAAAAACTCGCCTTATTTTGGCTCTTCTAATAAAAAGCAAACCGCTTAAGCATATAGAAAGAACACTTTGAAAGATTTCTTGAATTTAAAAATAGAAGTTTGCTTGAAGACAAGCAAAGTCTAAGTGTCGGATATCTGATATCGAAAAAACCGACATGTTTTTATACAAGAAAACAAGCCCTAAATACAACAAATTAATCGACTTAATTGAAGAATATGGTGGTTATTCACTTTATTTGGCAGATTAATTAATTACAAGGGCATTGCAAAAAGAATCAGCAAAAACGAACTTAAAACGAAAAATCTAGAACGAAAACGATGAAATCAAGTTATGACCTCAGAAATAACAACACGGGATGCCCAAAGGCTAGCCATACGGGCTTCCAGACACTGTGCACGGGCTACCCATCATTAAGCACAGGCTTTCATGAAGACCAGGAACACGGGCATCTCCCATGACCAAGATCAAACATCAGAAATCAACACGGGCAACTTGGCTCTCTCCACGGGCACTTGCCACGGCCTGCCCACTCCTACACAGGCATTGTGCACAGGCTGCTCAGTCCAGAAAAATCTATAAATTGGCTCATTTGTTTCTGATTTCAACACACACTTCAAAACTTCAAATACACTTCACTTTCATTTCTTATTATAAAAGTCATACTTTCAAGACCTTCTACTTCGACCTGAAAATTTAGTACCCGGAGGTGAACATCCAAGATTGTATTAGGAGCGGTCTAGAGTCTGAAGTTGTCACTTTTGTATTTTCAGAGCTCATTTAATCTACGGTACGCTTATCTTTTTATACTATCTTCTATAATGTCTTTCATTATCATATTGATAGATGATATTGTTGCCATGATTAGCAAATAGTTATCTTTTAGTGTATGTTATGTCGTAGTTAGTTACGATATTAAAATAATGAATGTGTAATGTGATGTTGTTATGATGCTCTCCGATTATCACTAAACTTAATCTCTTTTCCAACAAATAGAATGTGGGTTATAGGCTCTGTTATTAGGAATTCGTGATCCCCGATTCAGAGTACACTATATGTTTTTCACCCCATTGGTATGGAAACTCTTCCAGATACATAGTGCGCTTGATGAAAGCACACCGGTTGTAGTACGTCAACCTATACTACAGATTTTAGTTGGTGATCTTTTGTAAATGGAAACTCTGATTGACTACAAGAGTACACAGTTGGCCTCAGGCTATGCCACTTAGTTAGTAGGATGTAAATATCGCATGTATGTGAGGAGGCACACCCGTTGTAGTACTCTATGCCTTTGCTATGTACGACCATGGAAACGGTTTCAGTGTGGATAATGTACATTTACACCATAACACGGTCTCAGGCATTGCACTCTGCTTGAGGGATTCTTCAGTTAATTCAGGAACTGTTTGTTTAACTCATATAGGTTTGGACTGTTAGAATAACCGAACGTGTTCATGGAGTTTACACTTGTAAATCTAGCCATGGTATTCAGCATGGTTGGCATCCTTTGTAAATAAGAACCTAACTATGTTTTACCAATCATTAACAAAAGCACTATATCACATCACGTCTCTCGGTTACTATATACCCTTTTATTCGAGATATACTTAAGAAAGTTTAGACCTTAAGGATCGTTAATACGCCACCTTACTGGGTCGCGCCTATTGATGAGCCATCTAGTGTATTCACAAAGTCATGCTGCTCTGGCATCGAGGGTATGCGGTGTTGCTGCCTATTCAGAATCTTCAAGCTTATCAGTATTACCCAGTGACATGTCTTTGACATGGCCGTTTAGGAGAGCATAGCAGGTAACTGGTCATAACGTATCCATGAGCCAACATTACACATATCCAGTATCCCACTAGCGAAAGCAATAGAATGCACTAGCTTTAGCCTTATCTGAAATACAAATTTATCCCTTATTTCTTTATTTCTTTATTTATTTACTTATATATCTTTGTAGTTACTTGGATTTAGAAAAACCCAAAACATATTCCAACTACTCCTTAGAATAATACTAGGATTACACTATAACGAAAGGTTTGATTCTATTGACTTCTTAAATGAACTACCCTAGGTCATATTTCCCTTGCTCGCCCATAGGAAGGAGTAGTAGATTTAGGCCCCGCAATTATAAATTTAAAACCACTCACCTTTGTTGATAACTTAATAGACATTTAGCGACCTAACGACACCGCATAAAATAAACCGTCCGTTTTGTGCACATCACTACACTATCGAGATTGATATGGGTGTAGTCATTTATCGTAACTAGGATGACCGTCATGGGTATGTGGCAGAGACTCAGATTCTGTAATGGGGCATAACCAGTCTCGTGATAGTAGTGAGGTGTCACGACCCGGTAGAGTGTGTTGTTAGAGAATTATGTAGTGATTCTAGTTGTGATTCATTTTTGGAGAGGGTGTACTGGGGAGTCTTTGATTCATTAAACTCACGGAAGTGAGATTTGTATGACGAAGGATTGTAATGGAGTGTTAGTGTGTCACTGGGGTTTATAAGATAACATTTCTTAGGGAATTTCCCTGTACAGATAGTTTTATCGGTGAGCGAAGAGGTGTAAAACTCGGTGTGCCAGGGATCTGTTTAGTATTAGATGAAAGGTTTAGCTGGGGTATATAGCTTGGCCTTTATGAATTCGTGAGGAGTTCATGTTCGCTAAAAAGATTGCTAAGCTAACAAACTGTAAGCTTTGTTGGGTAGGTATGAATTCGGGTAAATAAATTGCATTATGGTTGACACCGACTATATGAAACCCAAGGACCGAGCTTCTAAACCTTGGTAGATGATGGGGAAAATCCACATGATGTTGTGGCATGTTTCTTTTTATACCTTTTAGTTTAATGTTCCACTCTGATGATGATGTAGTCAGGCTGTAGTTAGGGTACTTGTGAGAAACCCTTGGGTATAGTGGTGGATGGCAATATAGAATGACGTATGATAACGATTTGACAGTTGCAAAAGTCATGTTTAGGAGCATTGTGGGGAATACTTTATGTGATAGTGAAGGAGAGTGAATGAACTCTATGGTCATTGTTATGCACAACCCTGGAGCAAAATGGTTGGCGTATAAGATGAGTTTACGAGACCGAAAAATCTCGTTGCTCTTACGTACTTAGAGAGTAATGTTGTCTGATGAGGTGGTAACAGACTTAATGGTAGGTTAGGTCGAATGATATGATAATGTGCTGATAATGCGGGCGACACCTTTACTATGTTGGATTACTCACTCTTTCCTACGAGAGTAAGTAGATGTCTATTAGCGATTGAATGATTATGTGAGTGGAAGGTTGAGTGTGCACGATTGAATAGTATGAATGATGAAACTAGGAAGCATATGCCTAAGTCTAAAGGCATATGTAGGAACTTAGGAGAGTCTACCTTGTGGAGCTGAATTCTAAGTGGGGGAGTTTACTATCACTCTGAGAAACTTTGGTGGTGTTATGTCTTAAAAAAAATGTTGGGGTGTATCGTAGTAGAACTCAATAAGAGTTCTAATTCCTAACTAGGTATAGTGATGGACTATTAACTTCAAACTCAAGGTCGAGTATTTCGATAGTCGGGATATGATTTAAGAATGTTAAGATGTGGAGGTCCAGTTTCGATTGCCGCAAATAAAGACACTCAATTACTTCTTGATTTCAGGAGTATGTTCTTGGTGAAACATGACTAAGAACTTCGAAATCAACAGATTTAACTCACACAAAGGCGGAATTAGGGAATCAAACCCTCTAGTGAATATGAAATGCTTTTTGGGATTAATTAAGTCAAACCACAATAATGCATGTGTGATTAGATTAACACCTAGAGTTATTGTTCACCACTTGAGTGATTTGGGTTGAGAGAGAATCGGACAGGCTACCAGATCTGAGTTATGTGTGTGTAATGAGAGGCTTAACCTAAAATGAAAAACATAAACACTTATATACCCCTGCTGTTGACTCAACCGTGCGAGTCAGCCCTCACTCGTACGAGTGGGCTGTCTCAGCCGTACTGGTGATCACTCACTCGGGTATGTTTACACAGATTAGGTTTGTAACTCGACTCATCTCAGCACACTCGTGCGTATGAGCTTGTCAGCCGTACGAGTGAGGCTTCACTCGTACGTCTGACTGAGTCTAATAAAGTCAAACATCCTTATCGCGTTCCTGCAGTACCTTTAACCACATACAAACACGTATAGGATAACAACGGGCGATCATGGTAACCCATAAACTGAAGTACTAATCACAAACGTAAGATAAATATCTAGGGACTTACAGAAAATGCTTCAACAACTCCCCCTATGACCTAGAACATCAATCACAATAAAGTAAACGTTTATGAAATACATATAAGTCCAAAAGTAACATCAGTTTAACATCAAATACATATCCAGATTCTCTCTCTCGCATAAATACATCATTAAAAATAAAATACAAACTAGCAACACAGTATCTAACAGGATTCAGTTAGCCTGAGCTTGGTTCGAGTTTGAAGCATCCCTTTCTCTGTTGAGGTAGGCATGGTAGACATCGATCACACGTTGATATCTCATAGCTTCCTCCTTTTATCATCTCTGAAAGTAATGTGATGGCGGTGAAGTGTCTCCACATCAAATCTCGACAAGTTTCTTAGCCACATAGGATCCAAGATCCTTACATTTTCGAACTGTATGATTCCATCATCTATCTCAATTGCAGTCAGGATCACTGCTTCCTCTGACAATTCATCATAGAACCACCATCTGAAGTTTTTACATATATCATTGGGTAAGGGCATCAAAGGAGATTGTTTCATGTACTTAGCTGGACAGACTTAACAACTCAAACAGGTCCACCTTTCGAATTCAACTTTTTTGGGTGCATGGAGAACCTGGTGGTTGTTGACTTAAAGATATCCCGTTTCCCTATTTTGTACTCATATCTGAGTTTTCTCTGAAACAATCTGGAAAGGTCACTATCTTTAGGGTTCAACATCTTCAGGTTTGCAAGTTGCATGATCTTAAAGTAAGGTAGAGTTTTGAAGTGACTCGGTCTTGCCATGTAATCAACCTCTCCTTCCCTCTTGATCGCAAAACAATTTATCTCCTTGAAGTATCCCCAGCTCATAATTTTACCCTTGGCATACTTCTTGGTTCTCTTTCCCTTTTCATAGAAACTGACAAACTTTGGCTTGAGTTCTGGCTTATTCATCTGATCAGGGTTAACAACGTTCTGTTTCCACCAACTCTGACAGCTCTCTTCTTCTTTAACATTTCTATTCACCTTAACCCTATCACGTTCGAACCACTTCTTAATCTCATTCCATCCCTCGGCTTTAGCTTGCTCGGCTCAAAGTTTCTTCCTTTTTAGTTCAGTCTCATTTCTTTCTTTCTCAACGAGTAGTTTCTCATGTCGGATTCTCTTATTCCTTTCCATCAAAACATCAACTTCTTTGATTTGCTCCTTGTATACCTTCCTCGCGTTTTCTAATTCAATCAACCTCTTCGTTTTCACCTCACTACTCAAATTAAAAAAGTCACTTAAAGTATTGAACGAAGGTATAACAATATCAACTTCTTCTTCTTCTTCTTCTTCTTCTTCTTCTTCTTCTTCTTCTTCTTCTTCTTCTTCTTCTTCTTCTTCTTCTTCTTCTTCTTCTTCTTCTTCTTCTTCTTCTTCTTCTTCTTCTTCTTCTTCTTCTTCTTCTTCTTCTTCTTCTTCTTCTTCATTCTCAGATTCTGTCACCAATTCATCCTCGGATTCAATAATCACATCCTCTTTCAAATTACCTTTACCAACATAATCTTCACTCTTTTCATCCGCAAACAAATTATCTTAAATCGATATTTTGGATTGATTCGGGAGGGACTTTAGCAGCTGGCTCTTCTTGTGGAGCCTTGTTTTCAGCTTCAACTGTATCTGCATCCTCTGTATCATTTTCACTATCGTATGCTAGAGCAGCAAGCTGTTCCGCTGGGAAATCACTTGGTGGAACGCCCTCTTTTCTGCATCATTAAAAACATTTGAATAATTCATACAATATTCGGCAGTAAATACCTCACCATATTCATTAAAGCTTCGAATAGGTATCACTAACAGAATTTCAAAAGAGGGTCCTCCAGTGCTAGCGTCTTCTTCATCATCTTTTTCGTCACCACCCAAATCAGAGGAATATTCTCCTTCATTCGTTATCAACTTAAATTTACCAGAAGTGAGTTGTTTAATCTTATCATTCAACTCCTTCAATTTTACTTCATTTAAACTCTTAATCTCCACAATCTCCTTCCTTATCTTTGCAGATCTCTCATTCTCACGGTTCACACGTCTCCACAACTTTTTGTTATCTTCAACCAACAACTCAATCTTAGCTTCACTAGCTTTCTTCTCTTCGACAGCTTGATTTTCGAGATTCGTTATTTTCGTGATCAAAGACAACAGAAGATTTTGCTGTGTCTTGAATTCTGATGACGTAACCTGTGGTGTTGTAACAGCAGCCTTTGGTGAGGTAACAGTGGCTCTGGCATCCTTCATAAAGCCGGAAGGTTGTCTCTGAGCTTGTTGTCTAGAACCTCCATGAGATGACCTCTGTGATGAGTCATAATGGTGTTTGGTTCTTTTCTTCTTCTTCTTGGGTTGCTCGGAAGTCATTGCTTCTTTCCCTTTCCTCTTTCTTTGGATCAAACTAACATCCTCTTCAGTCGCTTCATCATCATCACCATCATTAACATCATCATTATCATTATTTCCTCTTTGAGCTTCACCAGTTGCTCTCAGATTATCACCTTCACCTTCCTCCTCATCAGTAACTTCATAGTTAGAGTCGGAATCATCATTTCTCCAAGCATTACCAGCTGGACATCTATATTCTTCCTTGATGAGATGGCAAACAAGCTTTCTTTTAAAATCAGGTTTCAACTTCTCGTTTCGTGTTTCCTCCATTCTTCGAAAAGTTATCGAATTCATTGGTTTTAGGTGAATAATATCATGTTCAAGCTTTGGTAGATCTGGTGCTGCGTCAATGATAATCAATTGAAGAAAATGAGCGTAGATAAGATATCTCTGAGTGGAACTGAAGTGATTAGCTTTGAAGTAATAGAAAACAAATCCTGAGAAATCATACGGAACGTTTAGGACGAGTGCAACAAACATACTCTGCACTTTCTCATTCAGCCTATCAAAACTAGCTTTTCATCCACTTAAGCAGTGCATCAACATGTGAGCAAGATATCGATATTGTGGAGGCAGAAGTGTCTTCATCAGTTCTGAATTACCAGCAAGGTAACCAGAGTATCCACATCTTTTGAAGCATCCGTGGATTCTTTCTCGATTGATCGTCATGTGGGAGCAGTTCTCATCATTAAAGCCTAGGATCCTCCTAATCACGGTCTTAGAAACGGTAATCTCATGCCCTTGAACAGTACTAACCAGCTTAGCTTCATCCTCTGACACATCAAGTAATACATTTCTACAGAATTGCCTTTGATGGCTATAGTAGGCTATACACTGAGTTGAGATCGCGGTATGGATCCTTGATCGCTTAAGAAACTTGATAATCTCCTCAAAATGATCACCTTTCTCAAGAGTTGTGTCGTAGAGAGCGACTGGATTGTTGAGCTCACCCATTTCTAGGATAATCTCTGGTTGAGCAGGTGGGTTAACGGGATTAACTTGAGGATTCTGTCCTTGCTCCCCCTGAGCTTCTTGGTTTACAACTGGAACATTAACTTTTTGTTCAGCCATTGGAAGTATCTTAACAAACTGAAACATCAACAAAAATGTTAGAAATAGTAATCATAAATCATCAAAGCATTGCAATAAAGTGTCATAAACTTGTTAAACGGGACAAACCGAGCGAGTGGGACTGTCACACGTGTGGCTGAGAGCTCAGTCGTGTGAGTAACATGGTCTCTCGTGTCACTGTTGACACGTTTGAGCAATAACATGGTTTCAGACAAGGTACACGGTGAAGGCTTATAAGTATACGCGAGTGAGTCAACCATGTGTGACTCGTGTGGTTAAGCACACGTGTCAGCTCAGTCAAACGAGTGAGCATCCAAATAAACATCAAGTGAAATCAAACGAGTGGGATAGATGTTCCGGTTAATCCTTAACCACGTACTGACTCGTGCGAGTCATGTCCCATGCGTGCGGGTGAGGTCACTCGAGCATGTATGATGAAACCGATATTAAATGCATTTTTTAAATCTGTTAATGCATTTTTTGTAAGTCCCTAGAGATCTAGCTTATGTTTGTGATTAGTACTTCAGTTTATGGGCTACCATGATCGCTTTTTATTATCCTATATGTGTTTATATGTGATTACAGGTACTGCAGGAATGCAAAAAGGATAATTGACTATATTGGACTCTGTCACACGTACGAGTGAAGTCTCACTCGTACAGCTGACAAGCTCATACGCACGGTTGAGCTGAGCTGAGTCACAAATGTAATCTGAGTATACATACACGAGTGAGTGATCACCCGCACGGCTGAGACAGATTACTCATACGAGTGACAGCTGACTCGCGTGGTTGACTCAACAGAAGGGGTATTTAAGTGTTATGTTCTTCATTTTAGGTCAAGCCTCTCATTACACACACATCACTCAAATCTGGTAGTTGTATCCGATTCTCTCTCAACCCAAATCACTCAAGAGGTGAATAATAGCTCTAGGTGTTAATCTAATCACACAGTCCATTGTTGTGGTTTGACTAAATTAATCCCAAAAAGCACAATATTCACTAGATTGGTTTGATTCACTAATTCGGCCTTTGTGTGAATTAAACCTGTTGATTTCGAAGTTCCTAGTCATGTTTAATCATTGGTATCAGAGCATTGGTTGTGATTTCAACATCATCTAGTGATTAAAGAGTTTGTTATTTTGGGTTTTTGAGTTTAAGAGTGAGTTTGATCAAAAAGGAATCATTTTTACGTGTGTAATTGTGATTAGAGAGTGTGTTTATGTTAGTTTAGTGCTAATTCAGCTTGTGGACAAAGAAATTGAGGTTTAACATCAATTTCTAGGGTTTTTGAGTGAATTAGGGTGAACAGCAGCTCACACCATTGGGGAAAATTTTTGGCTCACTCGCGCGGTTGACCAGACGGTTGATATCACTCGTGAACTCACACGCATGGTTTAGCATAACCTTGTTAGGTTAAGTGACTACAGTCTGATCACACGAGTGATCAAACGGTTGACTGTGACATGTACGAGTAATCACACGGGTGATCCTGACTCGCACGTCTGAGGTTTGGTGATTAGTTCTTTTGATTAGTTTAGTCACACGTACGCTTAAGTAGTAACATGTACATTTGATCAGTGACACGTACGGTTGATACTATCACACGTACGGTTGATCTTCTGTGTGACAACCCGGAAATTTCCAACCAAAATTAAACTTTAATCTTTATATGTTTCCGACACGATAAGCAATATTTGTTAAGTTAAATTTCAAGAATTTTAAACTATGTTCATACATTCATTCAACCTCGACAAAGTTCCAATGATTCACGAACCATTAAACGAATATGATTATATATGTATATGTGTATATATATTATAACTTGAAACGTAAACAAAAAATTAGATTAAATACTTTATATGTTTGTATCTGTTTCAAAATGTTTATCAATGGAATTAGAAGATAAGGTCAAATGATTGAATTATCAGATATATTGAATTAAGATTACAAGTCTCTGTTGAAAGGCCCACGTTGATTTGAGAAATCTTTCCATTTTAACAATATTCGGAAAATGGTAAAGGAATTTATAAATAAGAACAAATTGTCAATCATTGGGAACTAGACAAAGGATAGTGGAAGATTGAATCTCATAAAGACTCGATTGATCTATTTAGTTTCAAACGTACAAAAACGTTTTCAGTTTAAAAAGAACATTATTATTAAAACGTATATAACTTTTATAAATATCTAGAACCACTTTTGACAACTCATTACTTAACTAGTATGATAAAGATAACGATATTTGTATTTTATTTTATTAAATATATATAACGATTTAAATTAATATTATATATATTTATACGCTTATTATACGTACATAGTTTTATACTTTTACTATACTTAAACTTTACCTTTACTTTATTTTTACTTTACTTTAACTTTAATAATTCACTTTAATAATTCATACTTTAACAATTATCTTTAATAATTCATACTTTAATAATTCACTTTAATAATTCATACTTTAATATTTCACTTTAATAATTCACTTTAATAATTCAAAAAACTATTATAAATAGAATTCAATAGGTTTCATTATTTCATAGAAACTTGAAAATATTTTTCTCTAAACTCTCTCAATCGATTTACATATATATATATTTACTCCGTATTATTTCAAGATATTATTAGTATACATAAAATATTACGACGGAGTGCTGTCCGAGTGATTTCGAAATTGTTTTTCAAGTGGGATAGGATTAAGGAAATTATGGTTTATAGCTATGGAGGTGATTGAGTATGGTTCATGGGTATGCTCGTGAGGTCAATATAGTGTTTATCATTTCCGTTGCGTCTACGTACCTTTCCTTCAATATTGAATCTCAATATTGATACGTGAGTACTCATAATTTAACTTTTACATACTAATAGTGTATCCCTGACTAGTGCTCGAGTATTTAGGATTATGCATGCTTGTACTTTTGATATTGCCCTTCGACAGGTTAGGTTGAATCTTGAATTAGTTACACTTGCGGTTGAGATAAGGTATAAGATATGCATGTCCTTGGAAAGCTAGCGAAAAATTAAGAACTTTTCCTTTAGATATGGAATGGTTTCGATGAACGGATTAGAAGTTATAATCAATTGAATTTTTGATATTTTTATTAAAAATGATTATTATTATCGTCGTTTTTATCGTCGTTCTAGTTTTATTTTATTATTATCATTATTATTATCTTTATCAATAAAAGGGATTTATCATTAAGAATTGTTATTTTTTTTATTATTACTATCGTTATTATCGTTAAAGTTATAATTAGTATTATTATTATTATCCAATTTATATTATTATTATTATTATTATTATTATTATTATTATTATTATTATTATTATCATTGTTAATATATATATCATTATTTAAAAATGGTTATTGTTATTGTTATTATTATTATTACTATATTATCATTAAGATAATTATTAGTATTATCGTTAATAATGTTATAGTAACTATCATTATTAATATTAGTGTAATTAAAACAAATATTTGTAACACCTAATTATTTTGATTACTATTATTATCATTATTCTGAACACGGTATAAAAGACGATTAAAAGATATTAATCGAAATGATTAGGAAATAATGGGTAAGAGTATCATGATGAAATTAAAATATTATAAGATATTGATTTAGATAAAATTATCGTTCTTATTATTTTTATCATTACTATTATTATTAAAAGTATCGTTAGTATTAAAACTATCATTTTATCAAAAATTATCATTTTAATAGAAATGTCATTGTTACTATAAAATATCATTATTATTATTATTTTAAATAGAATTATTATTTTAAAGATAATATTAAAAATTATCGTAAATATTAAAGTTATCATAATTAGAATTATCGTTTTATCATAATGTCATCTTAGTAATTATAAATATTGATATTTTTATAATAATAATTATTATTACAAAATAATACAACTTTTACTTACTATCATTATAGATATTATTTACAAACATATTTTACTACGTGTAATAACTTACTTTAATAATACCTATCATATTATCTTTATGATATTAAATGAACCCTATAAATTTTATTACTTAATATATATAAAAGTATATTTTATTATATAAATTTAATATAAAATTTTATTTATTAATAAATAAATTATATTATTTACTCTAATAAATCTTTTAAAAAAATTTAAAAATATAAAACGAAGATATTTAAACTATATATAGATTTTTGGAAATTATTTTGAGTCAAATTTACTTTTGTTGAATTTTGCATATTAGTCTCGAGCATTAGGATTGTGGTACACTATGACTTGACCTAATTTGTTAGACAAATATTGACCAACACATAAATATATATAATTAATTTAGGTTCGTGAATCCGAGGCCAAACTTGCACTTGTTCAATGACGTTATATGTATTTTTACTACGAAATACAGTATGGTGAGTTTCATTTGCCTTTTTACCCTTTATATTTTTGGGACTGAGAATACATGCGCTTTTATAAATGTTTGACGAAATAGACACAAGTAATTGAAACTACATTCTATGGTTGAATTATCGAAATTGAATATGCCCCTTTTTATTAAAGTCTGGTAATCTAAGAATTAGGGAACAGACACCCTAATTGACGCGAATCCTAAAGATAGATCTATTGGGCCTAACAAACCCCATCCAAAGTACCGGATGCTTTAGTACTTCGAAATTTATATCATGTCTGAAGTAGGATCCCGGAATGATAGGAGATATTCTTATATGTATCTAGTTAATGTCGGTTACCAGGTGTTCACCATATGAATGATTATTTTTGTCTCTATGCATGGGACGTATATTTATGAGAACTGAAAATAAAATTCTTGTGATTTATTAAAATGATGGAAATAAATGATTATGTTAAACTAATGAACTCACCAACCTTTTGGTTAACTCTTTAAAGCATGTTTATTCTCAGGTGTTAAAGAAATCTTCCGCTATGCATTTGCTCATTTTAAAGATATTACTTGGAGTCTTTCATAGCATATTTCGAAGAACGTTGCATTCGAGTCATTGAGTTCATCAAAGATTATTATTAAATCAATTCATAGTTGGATAGTGGATATTATGAAATGGTATGCATGCCTGTCAATTTTCGATGTAAAGAAAGCTTGTCTTTTAAAAATGAATGCAATATTTGTAAAATATATCATATAGAGGTCAAATACCTCGCAATGTAATCAACTATTGTGAATCGTTTATAATGTATATGAACGGGTCCTTTCAGTTGGTATCAGAGTGGTGGTCTTAGCAAACCAGGTCTGCATTAGTGTGTCTAACTGATAAGTCGATATGATGCATTAGTGAGTCTGGACTTCGACCTTGTCTGCATGTCAAAAGTTTTGCTTATCATTTTGTGTCTAAAATTAACTACTTATCATCCTCAGGAAATTACCTGCTTATCATTTTTAGTCTAAGACACGTCTTGCTGCATTGATTGCATGAATAGTGTATAGACAAAAATTCATATCTTAGCATAACTGCTAAATCATATCTTATCGTATCTGTTACTTTAAACTTTGCCTGACATATCCCGCAAAGTCCTCCGTAATCTACGAAATCTTTTGATCTATATATATATATATATATATATATATATATATATATATATATATATATATATATATATATATATATATATATATATATATATATATATATATATATATATATATATATATATATATATATATATATATATTCTATGTAATTAGAATACCATCCGTTAGCCAAAATCATTTCATACCGAAAAAAAAAATCCTTTATCCAATCGTACGAAATGGATGAGAAGTGGGTCCCTTGTTTTTGGCAGGAAGAGTTTCAGCCTTTGTTGCCCCTGGGTAGAGTGATTCTACTTAGTGGACTGGCAGGACGCGAAGATCAAGACGAATCTCTTGTTCAAGAATCCCCCGCCCGATTGTTCTTAGGAGTTTGGTTCGCAGGCCGAAGAACCGTTGAACACTCCAACTTGGCCACTGAAGAAGGCGAAGGCTGGGCGAGAGACTAGAAGTGGTTCGTTTTCTTTCCTTCTTCTTGAGTGATAGTAGCTCGTGCTAGGCGTACAGACCCACTACGCCCGAGCCGCCTCCCCGTCACACTTGCTATATCTACCAATTCGGTCGATCCGGAATGGATCGGTTAAACATTCTATTAGGGAGCCTGGTCTTGACTTTTCTGTGTGGTATTCATTCTCGTTCGGCTCCGGTTTGCCGGCCTATCTTCTTTCTGAGATTGACCAGCCAGCTGGGTTGGTTTGGCTATTCTTTCGTCATCAGTTCAAGTCACTCAGATTCCGAAATGGAATCCCATTCAAGCTCCGAAAGTAGTGTGACCGGAATAGATCAACCAATTAGTCATCACCTATTCTGGATGAATTGGGGATGGGTTCGTAGCCTCCTTAATCATTGGAGACAAGAAGAAGGTGATCCCTTCCATCCACCACATTGCCCTCTTGATGAAGAACCTGAAGCACTTACCGGCGAACCTGTCTGAAACACCATGTTCTCGCTCATTTCCAGAGTATCTCGTCACGATTATATATTACATCAAATTTTAGATTTTATTTATCCGCTCGTTCGAACCGACAATCACCCCGGTGTAATAGAAGAAGTCAACGAGCTTCGCGCTCGGGTAGTGGCTTTGGAGAATATGGTGCAGTGATTACAAACACCAGCAGCAGCATCAGCAGCATAACCAGTACCACCATCATCAACGCCAACAGTACCATTACCACCTCCAACCACAACCGCGTCGTAAACCTCAACTTTATAATCTGTCCCTCGAGCATCAACGTCATACGCACCATAGATACCACGGAGTACCAACAACAATAACTGACGAAGTATTAATTCATAACTTCATTGGAGAAACATTCCACGGCGATTATGTAATCTCTAAAGTCTTAGAGATTATCTAATCTAGCCCTAACCATAAATCAGTTAAGCGAACCAAAATGATAGAAGGAAGAGTAGAAACCCTGACAAAAATGGTGTGTGATTAACAAGCTAAACTTGCTTTACCAACAGCATCAATAGTACCGTCAGCGTTACCAGCATCGTCAGTACAGTCAACATCCGAATCAACAACACCGATAACATCACAAACTCCGTCAGTTCAAGAATCATTGTAGACATCATTACGAATCAATAACGTGTATATTGTATCAACGAGTTATGAAGAATTAACTCATTCACTCTGAAGAAATTATATGTATATATATATATATATATATATATATATATATATATATATATATATATATATATATATATATATATATATATATATATATATATTTTGAAATAAATCTTTCCGTGCTAAGCTATTGTGTGTGAATCTTAACTACTCGGTTAATTCATATTACAAATATGCAATAATGTACGTCCTTCAGCCGCAACTTAACCAGCGTTAACTACAATCTCTGTCGCAATTCAACAAATTCCAATTCATAATAAATCAAGTATATATTTGATTTTACACTTTCATCATCGATGTACCCGAAACTTTTCAGATAACATCATTCTTACTTTGCGAAATTCACAAGAATTCCACGAACCGAACATCATACATCAACAAATAACAAAGTATTGATTCATAATTTCAATGTCATTAAAGAAATACTGCGTAAAAGTTATGTACTTTTTAAAGCCTTTAGGGATTATTCAATTCTAGTTTCAACCGTAAATCAAATGAGTTTAATTTAACATTAACTCATTAAATCTATGTTATATCTGAAGAAAATATACATATATATATTTTCATAAAGACTGTAATAAAATTCTTTTGTACAAAATATTAATTGTGAATTTTTTTTTAACGGGTAGGTAATACCCGAGAGATATATAAATTCAGAAATAATATGTTACATTCTTCGAATCTGATTCAGCAAATCATCCATTATACTCCCTACTTTCACAACAATATACATTCTTTTATAGAAATCAACACAACCATACTCATTCAAAATTTAATTACATATTCTGATTTTGAAATCTCAAAATTCAACTCGAGATATGACCAAAATCATCACTCTTAGATCCTTACATCTTTCACAAGCTATTTTTTGACTTCAAAACTGTGTTAGAATATCAAATGTATGTTAACGATTACAATCTGTGTTCAAACCCTTAGAAAATTTCTGAAGACACTTCGAATGATGAACAATCGAGATGATGATCCAACCACATGTTACCCACAGTTATGTACCCGAAAAACTCTTGAAACCAAAGTAAAAGTTTAAACAACGTATCCGCGTCAGATTCTTTGGCATTTATTAGCAAAAATAAATTTGCGACTCCTATTCAAAGTAGCCAGTTTTGTCACAGCTCCAGCAAGTCAACTTCGACTTTTCAGTCAGACTAACCTTATTATAACCTTGAGATATACACCATTGTTACCAGGGAACCTTCTACATTCCACCACATTATTAGCAGATGTACCAACAACTTCATTACCCTTTGACTTTAGCCTCTCCAAAAAGTCATTATAATTATTTATTGAAACCCCATCATTTACTCATTCGCATCTTGTAATGAGAATTGCCATACGAATCATTGGGAATTAGCAATCAGTATTTTGAAATCTCGCAGCATGTCTACGCCAACAATTATATGTGTATATATAACGTCTATCTTTTGGACTTAATTTGAATGTGAAGTTTCTGAAAAACACTCCGAACTACGAATTGGTTCTCCGAAAATAGAAAAAATGCTGATGAAGCAGCAAAAACTATAAACGACTTTAAACGGTAAAAGCTGGATGATAATGATGAAGTGTGCTGGCAAAGCGCAGAAAAAGAGAAGTTTTGGAACTGGAAAACGGATTGAGCAAAGTAGGAAGGAGGCTGTGGACAAATTACAAAGACTGAACCTGACTTCAAAGGATCCAAATGATTCAGTACCTGCTGAAGTCATTAACGAATACCTTGCTCCTGACTCTAAACTCCAGCGGACAATATTCTTCATCATCCTCTGATATTAGAAATTCTAAAATATCATCATATCTTCCATTATAAATATCCTCCATATATCTGAAGATATTTTCTTAATTTTTCTTATTTGAAATCATTTACCTCTTCGCGCTATCTGTATTACATCATAAAAGAAACTATTTTAGTTTGTAAATTCTGAAACATTCAAGTTTAAAATAGGAATATTTTGAAGTAGTGTTGGGAAGTGAAGCATGAATTAGTATAATATAATGACACTTGATCAACGTGATTATATTACAGTAAGTCATGCTGAGTTTCTAAATGGAACGTGATGATTCATAGATCATAACATCATCATGTGCCATGTTATACGACTCTTGTATTCTATTTAACCTCTAAAATATCAAGAAAATATTTCTTGATGATTCGGCCTTTTCTAAGGTATTCTAGTAATTTGACAAGTCAAGATCGTGCCATCACAATTTCCTTCCTAGAATATTAACAATGTTCATTCCAAAATTCATATCTGTGAATTCTGGACCATTACAAGCGATGCTTAATCGCAAGAAGAAGAAACGAAAGGACAAAACTCCGAATTAGAAATTGGGGTATAAATTGTAGCAAATAAAAGAGAGCATTAACTGTGAATGATAATGATTATAGAAGACAAAAGTAGAGACTTTGAAATATAAGGGAACATATAAAGTTCAACGATAAACCAGAAATTATAAACCATATATATCGATGCATATAGCAATATAAAGACACGGGAGAACTAGAAACACTATAAACCCAAGAGTATAGTAGAAGTAAATAGATTCTTCCGGCGGTAGATGAAAAAGAAGAATGAGCGATATGAAAGTTAGAAGTATATCGAGAATCAGAACTGGATGGAGCATATTGATGAATACTTTAAAATATGAGTTGAGGGGAAAAGAATAGAAGGTGATGAAACATGACTAGGAACTTAGAAATCAACATATTTAACTCACACAATGGCGGAATAAGTGAATCAAACCCTCTAGTGAATAGGTTAAGTTTTTTTTTAATTAATTTAGTCAAACCACAACTAAATCAAGTGTGATTAGATCAACACCTAGAGCTATTATTCACCACCTGGGTGATTTGGACCGAGAGAGAATTGAAGGAGCTCACTAGATCTGAGTGTGTGTAACAAATGAGAGGCTTAACCTAAAATGAAGAACACAAGACTTTATATACCACTGCTATTGACTCACCCATACGATTCATTCATCACACGTACGAGTTGGCTTCATCAGCCGTACGGGTGATCACTCACTCGTGTCTTCTCATTTAAGTTGTAATTGTGACTTAGCTCAACATCAACCGTGCGTATGAGCCTGTCAGCCATACCAGTGAGGCTTCACTCGTACGTCTGACTAAGTCTAACATAGTCAAACATCTAAATCTCGTTCCTGCAGTTCCTGTAACCACATACAAACACAGATAGGATAATAACGAGCAATCATGGTGGCCTGTAAACTGTTATACCTGCGATGGACGTGGGTAGATGTGTAGGGACTTGCATAAAATGCATCAACAGAAGGTGTGAGTTGTAAGGAAATGAAGGAGGTGAATTTATAAGAAAATCTCCGATAGAATAATTAAAATGGACGATCGCATTTAAAGTGGCTCCTAATTCCCTTGATTACAGGAGAGTCAAATCTTATTAAGAAGATTTTCTTCAAATCCCTTGAAATCTGGGAATCAATCATATCTACGTCAAATGATAAGATGAATCTACACTTACTCATTTCACTCTTCTATGTTAGCTTCATTCGTACTCTTCATATAAATGGATTGTTTATCCAAATTATTAGCTGATGATAAAACTCTAATTTTCAGCCCGTATGCATCATGAAAACATACTTATTATCATTCACGACCTTTCCACTCAAATTTCGGGACGAAATTTCTTTAACGGATAGGTACTGTGACAACCCGGAAATTTCCAACCAAAATTAAACTTTAATCTTTATATATTTCCGACACGATAAGCAATATTTGTTAAGTTTAATTTCAAGAATTTTAAACTATGTTCATACATTCATTCAACTTCGACCAAGTTCCAACGATTCACGAACCATTAAACGAATATGATTATATATGTATATGTGTATATATATTATAACTTGAAACGTAAACAAAATATTAGATTAAATACTTTATATGATTGTATCTGTTTCAAAATGTTTATCAATGGAATTAGAAGATAAGATCAAATGATTGAATTATCAGATATATTGAATTATGATTACAAGTCTCTGTTGAAAGGCCCACGTTGATTTGAGAAATCTTTTCATTTTAACAATATTCGGAAAATGGTAAAGTGATTTATAAATAAGAACAAATTGTCAATCATTGGGAACTAGACAAAGGATAGTGGAAGATTGAATCTCATAAAGACTCGATTGATCTATTTAGTTTCAAACGTACAAAAACGTTTTCAGTCTAAAAAGAACTTTATTATTAAAACGTATATAACTTTTATAAATATCTAGAACCACTTTTGACAACTCATTACTTAACTAGTATGATAAAGATAACGATATTTATATTTTATTTTATTAAATATATATAACGATTTAAATTAATATTATATATATTTATACGCTTATTATACGTACATAGTTTTATACTTTTACTATACTTAAACTTTACCTTTACTTTATTTTTACTTTACTTTAACTTTAATAATTCACTTTAATAATTCATACTTTAATAATTATCTTTAATAATTTATACTTTAATAATTCACTTTAATAATTCATACTTTAATATTTCACTTTAATAATTTACTTTAATAATTCAAAAATCTATTATAAATAGAATTCAATAGGTTTCATTATTTCATAGAAACTTGAAAATATTTTTCTCTAAACTCTCTCAATCGATTTACATATATATATTTACTCTGTATTATTTCAAGATATTATTAGTATACATAAAATATTACGACGGAGTGCTGTCCGAGTGATTTCGAAATTGTTTTTCAAGTGGGATAGGATTAAGGAAATTATGGGTTATAGTTATGGAGGTGATTGAGTATGGTTCATGGGTACGCTCGTGAGGTCAATATAGTGTTTATCATTTCCGTTGCGTCTACGTACCTTTCCTGCAATATTGAATCTCAATATTGATACGTGAGTACTCATAATTTAACTTTTACATACTAATAGTGTATCCCTGACTAGTGCTCGAGTATTTAGGATTATGCATGCTTGTACTTTTGATATTGCCCTTAGACAGGTTAGGTTGAATCTTGAATGAGTTACACTTGCGGTTGAGATAAGGTATAAGATATGCATGTCCTTGGAATGCTAGCAAAAAATTAAGAACTTTTCCTTTAGATATCGAATGGTTTCGATGAACGGATTAGAAGTTATAATCAATTGAATTTTCGATATTTTTATTAAAAATGATTATTATTATCGTCGTTTTTATCGTCGTTCTAGTTTTATCTTATTATTATCATTATTATTATCTTTATCAATAAAAGGGATTTATCATTAAGAATTGTTATTTTTTTTATTATTACTATCGTTATTATCGTTAAAGTTATAATTAGTATTATTATTATTATCCAATTATTATTATTATTATTATTATTGGTATTATTATTATTATTATTATTATTATTATTATTATCATTGTTGATATATATATCATTAGTTAAAAATGGTTATTGTTATTGTTATTATTATTATTACTATATTATCATTAAGATAATTATTATTATTATCGTTAATAATGTTATAGTAACTATCATTATTAATATTAGTGTAATTAAAAAAAATATTTGTGACACCTAATTATTTTGATTACTATTATTATCATTATTATGAACACGATATAAAAGATGAATAAAAGCTATTAAACGAAACGATTAGGAAATAATGGGTAAGGGTATCATGATGAAATTAAAATATTATAAGATATTGATTTTGATAAAATTATCGTTCTTATTATTTTTATCATTACTATTATTATTAAAAGTATCGTTAGTATTAAAACTATCATTTTAACAAAAATTATCATTTTAATAGAAATGTCATTGTTACTATAAAATATCATTATTATTATTATTTTAAATAGAATTATTATTTAAAAGATAATATTAAAAATTATCATAAATATTAAAGTTATCATAATTAGAATTATCGTTTTATCATAATGTCATCTTAGTAATTATAAATATTGATATTTTTATAATAATAATTATTATTACAAAATAATACAACTTTTACTTACTATCATTATAGATATTATTTACAAACATATTTTACTACGTGTGATAACTTACTTTAATAATACATATCATATTATCTTTATGATATTAAATGAACCCTATAAATTTTATTACTTAATATATATAAAAGTATATTTTATTATATAAATTTAATATAAAATTTTATTTATTAATAAATAAATTATATTATTTACTCTAATAAATCTTTTAAAAAAATTTAAAAATATAAAACGACGATATTTAAACTATATATAGATTTTTGGAAATTATTTTGAGTCAAATTTACTTTTGTTGAATTTTGCATATTAGTCTCGAGCATTAGGATTGTGGTACACTATGACTTGACCTAATTTGTTAGACAAATATTGACCAACACATAAATATATATAATTAATTTAGGTTCGTGAATCCGAGGCCAAACTTGCACTTGTTCAATGACGTTATATGTATTTTTACTACGAAATACAGTATGGTGAGTTTCATTTGCCTTTTTACCCTTTATATTTTTGGGACTGAGAATACATGCGCTTTTATAAATGTTTGACGAAATAGACACAAGTAATTGAAACTACATTCTGTGGTTGAATTATCGAAATCGAATATGCCCCTTTTTATTAAAGTCTGGTAATCTAAGAATTAGGGAACAGACACCCTAATTGACGCGAATCCTAAAGATAGATCTATTGGGCCTAACAAACCCCATCCAAAGTACCGGATGCTTTAGTACTTCGAAATTTATATCATGTCCGAAGGAGGATCCCGGAATGATAGGAGATATTCTTATATGTATCTAGTTAATGTCTGTTACCAGGTGTTCACCATATGAATGATTATTTTTGTCTCTATGCATGGGACGTATATTTATGAGAACTGAAAATGAAATTCTTGTGGTTTATTAA
The DNA here is from genome assembly GCF_046630445.1 of Rutidosis leptorrhynchoides. Lineage (NCBI taxonomy): Eukaryota > Viridiplantae > Streptophyta > Magnoliopsida > Asterales > Asteraceae > Rutidosis > Rutidosis leptorrhynchoides. The sequence continues at coordinate 175,910,980 of NC_092339.1, forward strand.
AATGATGGAAATAAATGATTATGTTAAACTAATGAACTCACCAACCTTTTGGTTGACTCTTTAAAGCATGTTTATTCTCAGGTGTTAAAGAAATCTTCCGCTGTGCATTTGCTCATTTTAAAGATATTATTTGGAGTCTTTCATAGCATATTTCGAAGAACGTTGCATTCGAGTCATTGAGTTCATCAAAGATTATTATTAAATCAATTTATAGTTGGATAGTGGATATTATGAAATGGTATGCATGCCTGTCAATTTTCGATGTAAAGAAAGCTTGTCTTTTAAAAACGAATGCAATGTTTGTAAAATATATCATATAGAGGTCAAATACCTCGCAATGTAATCAACTATTGTGAATCGTTTATAATGTATATGAACGGGTCCTTTCATTCTGAACGGCACGGTTTACCTTTGGTAAAATTTTTCAAGATATTTAATTCAAACGATTATGCGTTACCTGCACCGTTAGTTCAAAGAATTACGAATATGACTCAACGATTACTCCTTGCTGAGAGTGAATTCGGAAGTGGGACGAAATGTCCGAGGTTAATGAATATGGATACCTATTCCACTTGGAAGTCGAGATTTAATATTTGGTCTGATGGTCAGGACACGAAGCTTTGGAAGTACATTGAAACCGAATTTCAATGGCCACGTTCACCTGTTACAAATGAATTGTATACGTTGCATAATATGCCTTCAGAAGAATGTGAAGAATATAACTTGGAGAAAAAGATGTACAGTAACTTGACAAGTGCTCTTGGTGGTCCAATTTTCCATCAATTTCTGTGTCATGATAACTCATTCAAGATATGGGAAGCACTTTGTACTTTCAATGAAGGAAACACATCTTACAGAACTAGAAAAGGTTTAGAGTTGAAAGCTGAGTTTGATCATTTTCACTGGCAAGTCGGAGAATCTATTACGGAATTGGTTGAAAGATATCGTCATTTGCTAGCTGAACTACACAAGCATGATGTGACCATTGCAGAAAAAGACAAAGAGTCATGTATACTGGAGCATTACCTTTAGAATGGAATGGTTTCGTATTAACTATGAAAACCAGTGGAGAACCTGCTACTGCTATAGTGAACTCGTTTATTGCAAGATTTCAGGAAGAAGAATTAGAGTTGTTAAACAAAGTCAAGAGGTCTAAACAAGTTCAAGACACGAAAATGTATTGTCCAAATGGTTACACACCGCCTAAGTCAGCTCATGCACCATTTCAAACAGGTTTTGCTACGAACAATCAGAATACGTATGGTTTAAATGTTAGCAGTGCACCTGTTCAACAACCTTCGTATCCACCACAAGTTTTACCATGTTCTCTCAATACTCAATCACAGCCTACTTCCAACACTACAGAGTCATCTACACCGACTGCATCAGATGTTCTTTCGGCACTTAAGATTGAAAACATAAGGAAAGTTGGGAAAGAAAAGATTAGTGAAGATATAGCTTTACTGTCAAGCCTGGTTAATTGTTATGATGGTTATCTTGATGGTTGTATGGGTAACATTCATCTAACAACAGAAGATTATCATCAACTTGATAAAGATGAAACAGAAAAGATGGATATTATGTGGGGTATGGCAAATCTTGTGAGAAGAGCTAGAGATTACGAAGAGCGAACTGGAAAACCGATCAGTCTGACCAAAGATACAAAACTGGATTTTGATATGAATACTGTTACTTGTTACAACCGTGGAGAATTAGGTCATTTTTCAAGACAGTGCACAAAACAGAAGAAGCAGGTTAATCGTAATCTGTTCAAGAATCAGAACTACAGTTCTCAGAGTCAAAATACAAAGCGTGAGATCTACATTACTAATAAAGTAAATGAAGCTGAAACAGCTGAGACTCCTAACAAAGCTTTGGTTGTCATTCATGGAGATGATGATGATTGGTCTATCAAATTGAATGTATATGATCAACAACCTAAAGCTAACATGGAAAAGATCACTAAATTTGAAGCAGAGTGTGTTATTGATCAGAATTTAGTTGAGAAGCTGACTGCTCATGCTGAAAGAGCTGAAAGATTGTCTCGAACAATTCGGAGAGAGAAGATTCAGAAACAGGTTAGAGACAAATTCAAGAAGGCACGTGATTCAGTTCCTCGTACACCTGAATCTGGAAGTGTTTCACCAACATCGTCAGAGGACTACTACTTCAACAGTTGGAAGGATAAATATGGTAATACCTCAGTGTTTGAAGAAAGTCTAGAAGCTGATCAAAGTAAAGAGACATTAGTTGATGCTGATAAGGAACTAGATGAATGGGGTAGAATGTTTGCTGTTGAATTGGAGATGTTAGTTCTTATGGGTGAAGGTTCAGATCTTGAGAGTGTAAGTACAGAAGTTGATGATTCAGACAAGAAGTCAGTCTCAGAGGTTGAAAATGAAGCTGACCTTACTGGAGTTAACCAAACTGATTTTGAAGCATTGAACCAGCAAGCAGTAGACTTACTAAAGATGTGCTTATCAAGAAGTGATCTTGAAAAGGTTTCTGGTTTGACAAGAGCTAAGGATATCTGTGATAGACTTGAACAGATTCATTTGGGTAAAGATGCTGATGCATCAGAGTTCCTTACAGACTCGTCAGAATCAGAAGATGAGCTCGATGATGGAAAGAAGACAAATTACTTTGCATTTATGGCTGAGACTTCTTCATCAAATAACGCTCAACAGGTATCTTCTGATCCATCTACTATTATTGAATGTGTTAAATGCGCCGAATCTAAGATAACAATAGATAATTTAACAAAGGCATATGCGGAGATGAAAGAAAAATGGCGCAAAATGGGTTGAAAGAGCAGATCAAAGTTTATAAAAACAACTTCACGATCTTAAATGTTATAACTTTGACATAAATCAAGCTTTAATTAAACGTGTTGACACAATTAATGAACTAAAGAAAGAAAATGAATGCGTTAAAGCTGATTTAGAAGCAATTTCAATTAAAATGAAGTGTTGGGCAAGTGTGTCACAATGGAATGCATTAATGGTGGAACTTAATGACACCAAGGGCAAGGGTATTGGATATAGTTCTGCATCTCCTCCTATTCAGAACACATTTGTAAATGCAAGCGTAGTTGACGGTCGACCAGAAGATTGTATCCCTCCTAGTTATGAAGATTATGTTGAAAAGAATAAAAAATGTAGTTCAACTAAGAATACAACTTCTGATGATATCTTGAGGAAGATAGGAAAACTGAAATAGGAGATAACTCTAATACAAATAGAGTTTGAACACCAAAAGGTCATGTTAAAATTTTAAGAAATCCAAGATTTGCTAACAGGCCAGTTCCTCCTTTTACACCTAATCCTATTCCAAGAAATAAAACAAATGATTTGAGACAACCCGGAAATTTCTGACCAAATTTAAACTTAATTTTTATATGATTTCGACATGATAAGCAAAGTCTATTTAATTGAACCTCAAAAATTTTGAACTGTTATTATACACTCAATTAACCTGTGGCTATTCCCGTCGATTCACGAACATTTGTGTGTAAATAAATATGTGTATATATATATATATATATATATATATATATATATATATATATATATATATATATATATATATATATATAAGTATATATATAATATTTTAAATTAATAAAGGACACTTTAAACCAATTAGAATTTAAAATGTAAAATAATAATTTGAATAATTAAGTTACTATTAAAGTAAATATATATAAACTTAAAGTAAATATAAATATATATATATATATATATATACATACATATATATATACATATATATATACATATATATATACATATATATACATATATATATATATATATATATACATATATATATATATATATATATATATACATATATATATATATATATATATACATATATATATATATATATATACATATATATATATATATATATATATATATATATATATATATATATATATATATATATATATATATATATATATATATATATATAAATAGATACATTATGTTGAATCTATATATGACTTCTAATAAAAATATATAAATATTAAATATACATTAAATGTTATCATATAATATAATATTACATAATTAATAAATTGTAATATTAATATATTAAATACAAATTAACTATAGTTGTTATATTATTATTACATTAATTAATATTATTAGTATCATTAAAATTTTAATATGAAATCTGTTACATGTAAATTGTTATATTATTATTAGTATTATTATGATTATTATCATCATTATTGTTATTAACAATATTATCATATTATTATTACTATCTTTATCTATATTGTTATTATTATTAATATCATTATTATTCTTACAATTATTATAGAAAATAATATAATATATTATTATTGTTATTTGTAATATAATTATTATCATTTTTTTATGATTTCTAGTATTATTATTATTTATTTTTATTAATATAATTATTATTATTAATAATATAATAATAATTATTAATTATTAATATTAATTATTTAAATTCTATAAATCTTGAATAATCGTACCAATCTGTTACATGTACTTATCAAACTGTTTTTGATTTTTGTTTTTGTTCTTTTATATATTTCTGTTCCTAATTGATTACATCTGTCGAACGCTTCAGCTATAAAACAATGGATTAATCATGTTAATTGATTAAAAAGTCATTCAAATATCTAACATCATATTCAATTTAAATAACTGGTATACGTTTATATCTGTTAAATTAAGAAGAAAATAAAGAAGAACAGATGTTACCTCTGTTCTTGGTTCAATTCATCAAAAGCTCGAATTCATACTATTTTTCAAAATCTATTGATACGGTTCTGTTAGAAAAGATCAAGTTAAGCTATATGTAAGTTTTCATGCTTCAATTGTTTCAATTAAATTCGAATTTACGAGTCAAAGCCTAAATTTAAAAAGTCAAAGATTTTGTTCATCGTAAAATTGGAATTCGTTTTGAAGTATCTGGATAAATTGTTGATTCATAAAGTTTTTATGAATGATTTAAAACATAATTCATGATATAATTGTAACCTATAACTATCTAAAATTTTAGATTTGATTTAGAGTTTAAAGTGTTCATGACTGTGATTAGCAACAGCTCGAAACCGAAACAATTATCAAAATCTGGAAATGCAGTCGCGTTAGAAATCATCTACACAATCTATCTGGAAAAATTCAGCCTTCAATTCATTGAATTCATTTCGAATTTAAGGGTCAAAGTTTATTTTTCAAAAGTAACCGATTTATTTTTGAGGAAATTCGAACATGTTTTGATGTTTTTAGTTTAAATTACAATCCAGAAAGCTTCTATGAACGATTTAAAACTTGTTTCATGTTGAACTCGTGATATAAAACCTTCTGAAAATCAAAATCAATTTATATGTTCTTCGTTTTATATTTTTATTACAGCTGTTTTTTTATTATTTTTTTAAAACTTTGACATCACAACAGGATAATAATCAATTATACTGCATTTAATTAGCCTAAAACTAAATAAATCACTTGTTAACAATTAGGTTTATGATCTGGTCGATTATTGTACGAAGAAGAAAAGGCATAATGTTAGAAGTAGCTTAAATATAATTAAGTTGTAATAATAATCAGAAAAGCTGTGGCAGATGGATGGTTTGGGTGATTGTTGGGTGAGCGAGAGGTCTCGGGTTCGAGCCCCGTCTTGGACAATTCTTTTTAGTGGAGATTTTAAAGGGTATACACATTTATTTCTGTTATTATTATTATTATTATTATTATTATTATTATTATTATTATTATTATTATTATTATTATTATTGTTAGTATTATTATTATTATTGTTAGTAGTATTATTATTAAATATTATGATGATGATGATGATGATGATGATTATTATTATTATTATTATTATTATTATTATTATTATTATTATTATTATTATTATTATTATTATTATTATTATCATTATTATTATCATTAATATTATTATTATTAGAATTATCATTTACTTTTATTATTATTGTCACTATTATCATTTTTATGAATATTATAATTATTATTTTTATCATTTTTAAAATAAAAATTATTATTTTTAACAATATTATTATTATTATTATCATTATTTGTATTACTAATATTATCGTCAGTATTATTGATATTATAACAAACAATTATTAATTATATAAAAATATATTTAATTCATGTAACATAACTATATTAATATTTTTAAAAGTATATATAAAATAAATATACTTAATTAATTAATAAAACCTATAAATTATTAAATATAACAATTATATCACTAATAATAATGTATAAATGTGTTCGAATACAATTATATGTGTTAATATATATATAAATGATATAGGTTCGTGAATCCGAGGCCAACCCTACATTTGTTCAATGCCGTTATATGTATTTTTACTACAAAATACAGTATCGTGAGTTCATTTGATTCCCTTTTACTCTTTACATTTTTGGCACTGAGAATACATGCGCTATTTTTACAACTGTTTTATTAAATGCCTTTGAAATCTATATTTTTGAACTGAGATGCTTTTATAAAGGTTTGACGAGATAGACACAAGCAAAACATTCCTCGAATGAATTATTATGCAGACAGAAGTTCTGTGGATTATTATTGAATTAGTTGGACGTTATAATTACCATTAATTGTTGTGAATATTTCCCCTGATTATTATTGCTTGGTAACCTAAGAATTAGAAACGGGTATGGCCCTAATTCACGCGAATCCTAAAGGTAGCTACCGGGTTTAACACCCCCACCCAGAATGTTCACTAGACGGAAGAGCTAGTGGGCGTGGTGTTTAGTACTTCGAAGTTTATATATTATACAGACGAGATGTTCTGTTTTGGGGATATTATTGATGCGCATTATATGTTAAGGTCGGTTACCATGTTGAGCAATGAAATCGAAATGAATGTTATGTATCGAGAGAATGATTTTTATACACAGGTTATGTGTATTGTGCACGAGATATGTGCACGATTATTTAAAAATCACGAGGCAACCTACGGGAGAGAAAAGGATACGAACCTACTCTGCTAAGCATTATGAAAAATGGTTTCGTACACGAGATAGGTGTGCTGTATTTAAATCTTCTGGTCTATCAAAATGATGAATTTTATTGTTTACGATAAACTTATGAACTCACCAACCTTTTGGTTGACACTTTAAAGCATATTTATTCTCAGGTATGAAAGAAATCTTCCGCTGTGCATTTGCTCATTTTAGATATATTACTTGGAGTCATCCATGACATATTTCAAAAGACGTTGCATTCGAGTCGTTGAGTTCATCAAGATTATTATTAAGTCAATTATAGTTGGATGTTTATGAAATGGTATGCATATCGTCAACTTTCGATGTAAGGAAAGTTTGTCTTTTCAAAATGAATGCAATGTTTGTAAAATGTATCATATAGAGGTCAAGTACCTCGCGATGTAACCAAATGTAATGTATTCGTCCACATAGATTAGGACGGGTCATTAAATGATTCTCTTGTGTTTGTAAGAACACAAGATCTGTCATCTTCAAACTCTAATAATGTGTATGAATTTAAAGGACATAGGGAGTTTTGTCAATGTTTTAATTGTGCTATTTTTGGACATATTGCTGCTAATTGTCCTAGAAGATATAGATCACCCAGACAGAAGATTGACCTCACATATGATGATCACAGATCATCTTATGCTCATAAAATTGGTTCACCTGTTAATGATGAAGTTCGTGTTAAAAAGCATACGACAAATGTTGTCTATGGAGAGTATAAGAGAAAGAACTTCAATAGGTCAATTTCTCCTGTAAAGATTAAGGTTCCTAAATAGGATACTGAGGCAAGAGTTGCCAAATCAAGTGATCATAGTAGAGCTTTGGAACCAAAGGCACGATTGCCTTCGCAAAAAGCTTGTCGTCGAAAATACTTTTCTCGTACCAGACCATGAGTGAATCTTCTGAAAATGAGCAAAATGTGAAAAACCAGAAGAGAAATATTGCTACTTCTAAACTATCTAAGTTTCCCGTTTCTAATGATGAGATTCTACCGGACTCAAACGAGAAATGGACGGAATTTCAAGCTATGGGTGTTAATGGACAACCTATTGTCGTCCGGGCGTGGCTTCCCATTATCAATTAATTCTCTTAATGTGATGTGCAAGGAACCTGGGTACCTGCAAACAACACCTGGATAGTGGATAGTGGTGCTTCGAGACATATGACTGGACAACTATCTCTTCTTTCGGATGTACACCCAATTAAGGAAGGTTATGTAGCTTTTGCTGGAGATAAAGGAGGTCACATTTCAGCTCAAGGTTTATTGAAAAATGAGAAAGTCAGTTTCGACAAAGTGAACTATTGTCAAGAGCTTGCAAACAATTTGTTGCCGGTTTCACAAGTCTGTGAAAAATCTTTCAAGGTAGCATTCGATGACGAATTCAGCTACATTTTGAAGCCAGAGTTTGTGATTCCTCCTGAAATGATTTTGATGAAGGTTCCTAGACAAGTTGATTTATATATACTAGATATGAATGTTGCTACTTCAACTGCTGAACATCATCAAGCTTTTGTTTCTAAAGTGACTGAACAAGATTCTATTACTTGGCACAAACGTATGGGTCATTTAAGTTTTCGGAAAATGAATCACCTTGTCCACAACAATCTTGTAGAAGGTTTTGATCTTCGATCTTTTCAGATTCCAGGAACATGTGTTCCGTGTAAGAAGGGTAAGAAGAGCAAGAAAGCTCATAAGCTGGTGAAGTATAATCCAATCTATGCTCTACTTGAATTGTTACATATGGATCTTTTCGGTCCAATTCATTTTGAAAGCATTGATGGAAGTAAGTGTTGTCTTGTTGTAACTGATGATTATTCAAGATTTTCTTGGGTAATGTTTTTGAAAGAGAAGTCCGATACTTTTGAAAACTTGAAAGTGCTAATCAATCGATTAGAGACAGGTTTCAATTTAAAGGTAAGAAAGATTCGTTGCGACAACGGTACAAAATTCAAGAATCAGTATCTTGCAGGTTTCTGTATTGAAAAGGGTATCAATATGCAGTTCAGTTCTGCATACGCTCCTCAGATTAATGGTGTTGTTGAAAGAAAGAATAGAGTATTGATCGAGACAGCTAGAACAATGCTAGCAGATTCATCGTTACCTATTCATTTTTGGAGTGAAGCTGTTGCAAATGCGTGTTACACTATGAATCGAGTTCTGACTGTTAAACGACTGTGTAAAACTTGCTATGAGCTATTGCATGGGAGAAAACCATCTTTGAAGCATCTAGAACCATTTGGTGCACCGTGTACCATCTTGAAAAGAAAACTAGGAAGTAAGTTTAATTCAAAAGTGGTTACTGGAGTATTTCTTGGGTATAGTTCTTCTAACAAGCGAGTTTTCAACAATGAGACAAGATGTGTTGAAGAATGGTCTGAAGTTGATGTCCAGAGGAATCATATGAAGAATGCTCTGAAAAGTCATCCTTGGATTTATAATTATGATGAGCTGATTGACTCATTCAATCTTGCTCCAGATCAGACGGAGAATGAAGTTGAGTTACAAATGCTGTTTGATTTACAAAATGAACCAGAAGTATCTGCACCTACTCCAACTCCAACTCCATTACCCACTATCGATAAACCAGTTCAAGATTCAGAACAAGAAGTTGATCCAATGTACGATACCTGCGGATCTGATATTTCAAGTGAGAGTTCTGATAATCATGAAGATATTGGTGATACTACAAATTTTCATCCTGAGATACCTGTTCCCGCACAACTAGTTCCCAGAACTACAGTTGCTCATTCTAGAGAGAATATTATTGGAGATCCAAATGCATGTGTTAGAACAAGAAGGCAAGTTCTGTTTGATGGTCAAGTTGGTACTCATATGACAGCTGCTGCTGCATACTACGAGTACTCATGTCATATTTCTAGAATAGAGCCAAAGACAACAAAGGAAGCCTTGAAGCATGTTGATTGGGTCATGGCAATGCAAGAAGAGATTCAGCAATTCCATCGTTTAGATATTTGGAAGCTAGTTACTAAGCCGCATGATGCTAAAGTAATTGATCTCAAATGGGTTTGGAAGTGCAAGTTTGATGAAGATGGCAATGTTATCCGTAACAAAGCAAGTTGAGTTTGCTAAAGGTTATCAGCAAGATCCTGAATTCGATTGTGATGAAGTTTTTGCTCCTGTTGACAGATTGGAAGCTATTCGCATTTTCTTAACTTTTGCTTCATTTATGAAGTTCAAAGTGTTTCAAATGGATGTCAAGAGTGCATTTTTTTATGGCAAGCTAAATGAAAGAGTATATGTCAATCAACCACCGGGTTTTGAAGATCATCTTCATCCTGACAAAGTTTATCGTTTAATTAGAGCCCTATATGGTTTAAATCAAGCCCCAAGAGCTTGGTATGGACGTTTGTCAAGTTATCTGATCGAAAAAGGTTATCAAATGGGCACTGCAGATTGTACTCTGTTCACAAAGGTTAAATATGATGATATCATTTTGGTCCAGATCTATGTAGACGTCATTATTTTTGGTTCTACTAAGCAGGAACTCGTCGATGAGTTCGAACAGGTTATGAAGGACAAATTCGAAATGAGCAAATTGGGTCTCTTACACTACGTTCTTGGTTTGCAAGTCGAACAGACTGATAATGGAATTTTTCTTCATCAAGAAAAGTATTTAAATGATATACTTGAACGCTTCGGTATGACTCAAGAACGTCCTGTGTTAACCCCGCTAGCTGTGAATCATGGTATTTCGTTAGACTGTAAAGGGGAGACTGTTGATCCTACATACTATCGATCAATCATCGGATCGCTCATGTATCTCACTACATCTGGGCCAGATATTATGTTCACAACATGTCTGTCTGCTCGTTATCAAGTTAATCCGAATACAGTTCATCTTACAGCTGCCAAAAGAATTCTTCGTTATCTGTTACATTCTCCAAATCTCAGCATCTGGTATTCGAATGAAGACAATTTTGATCTTGTAGCATATAGTGATTCAGACTATGCAGGTTGAAAAATTAACAACAAATCTACATCAGGAGGATGTCAATTTTTAGGTGAAAGGCTGGTGACCTGGCAATGCAAGAAACAAACTACAGTTACGCTTTTCACGTGTGAAGCTGAATATATCGCTACTGCTAGTTGCTGTTCGCAAGTTGTTTGGATTCAACAACAACTTCACGATTACGGACTTAGAATCTCTTTCTCTCCTCTTTATATTGATAATACTGCTGCTATTGCAATTACTAAGAATCCTGTGCAACATTCTAAGACTAAACACATAGGTGTTAAATATCATTTTCTTAGGGATTGCCATGAGAAAAAGATAATTGAGGTTAAGAGATTAGGTACTAAGGACTAGAGGGCTGACCTTTTCACTAAGGCTTTTGATAAACCTAGGTTCTTGCTACTTTTAGAGATGAATGGCATTATTGATCAAAACAAAGTAATTTCGGATGTTGATTGTGAGGGTTAATCAAACTTTTAGACTTTGCATGTAGGATGCATGACATATAGATTTTAGTTTCTTATTATCTGTATTGCATATTTTTGCTTCCTGTCTGCATTTCTCTGCATGATTTCTTTCATGTTTGCATGCTAGTCTGTAGTAATTTTCTGTTTCTTTTGTTAAAATGCTAAAAGACAAAAAGATTTTATGATTTAGTATTTTAGGGGGAGTATATGTTTCAACAGAAAATACCTAAAAAGTGTAAAATGCCTCACCAGAAAACCCTAAAAAGTTGAAAAATCTGAAAAGGAGCTTGTTTTGATTAATATGTGGGAGATGAAGAAATTATTGTACTGAGAATTGATATAACTGATTAGTAAGGACTGATTTGAACGTTTTTGTTTATCTGTTATGTGATGTACTGATAGATGTGACTTATGAATTATTGGCATTAGACAATCATAATAAGAATAACGATCATCTAAGATTCAGGAGTCATGGACGATCTGTAGCGTTTGAAGGTAATCACCTAATTATCTCCGAATCTGTATGAAGTGATAATTGTTGAGGAACTCAACAGTCGGTTGAGGGTATCCCCTATCATAATTGATAATCACTAGAAAAGGTTGGGGGTGGATTTTAGTTTGAGGATTATCTGTTTGACTGGTGCATACCACGTTGTCACGGGCCTAAGACTTTATAATCGAAACGAAACCCCGAAAATATCAGAGAAAATTAGTTTATGTCGAAGTAAGTGTCCCTTCTCGTTTAAGGTTGAAAAGTATAATTCCTTATTGCAGACCGTTCAAGCATTTAAGGGAGAACACCTTCGAGTGATCTGAGCAAACAACAAAGAAACATGAGTTCATGCATAACAATGGAAAAACAATTCATGATGGCGTTCAAAATCAATATATCAAAAGACAGTGATATGCTGAAAAAGAAATATCAAAAGAAAATCAAAGTCAAAAATAATTGGCTTATCAAGATGGCAAAGTCCTGAAAGTATGACGAATGCTGATTCATGATGTGCTCATAAAGAACTCAGATCATTCTTAGTGTGACGCCCCCGCGCAGCTTGAATTGTTTAATCACGACGTTCACACTGAACTATCAAGATTCTTGTCGTCTGCAATAGAGAGTTATACCTATTTAGACTGTAAGTTGGAAAGATACTTACCTAGATATACTATAAATAACATATATATGAAAGTTTAACTTTCGATTCCATTTTCCTTGTCAACGTGAACATAAAGAAGTTAAGGGCCTTGAGATTTATTTTGTGTGACGACTGGTCATCAGGCAAGTCTGCTTTAACTGTAGACCAATCCCCGCGGTAAATAATGCTCATATTCGGATAATCCAATATACTCTAAGATCTGCTATACCAACTAGATTGAAGATTGTCAACACATTGGTAGAAGCCAAAGGCTGACAGGGTTATTCAAAATGCCGTGAGAACCGTCCTGTTCAATTTGAATGAAATACATGGAAAGAGATAACGAAAAGTTACGCGTAATGAATTGACAACCTAATAAAAACGCACAATCATAATTGATGAAAGAATCAAGGATTAATGAACTTAGCGTGATCTCAAAAATCACTGCTTTATAGTGTTCAAGTAATTAATGCCAACATGATTGTCGAAGTATCCGGAATGAATATGTTCATGTTTAATGAGGATTGATATCAGTAATTGCATGATAATGGACATAAACTGGACAATTAGGAATGAACAACAGAAGTTGATTCAATATATCAGTTCTGATCCATTTTTAAATTGTTAATCATCTTGCTCACAAAAAGAATATGGATTTATATGTTTGTTTATCTGTTTATTAAATAGCTTGCATTGAAAACTGTAAAACAATAAAAAGATTCTGGTTTTGCATGTTATTTCACTTCATGGTAGAATGTCTTTCATTTGCATATTTTTAGTTGCATGTCATTATACCTCAGAAAATTCATAAAAATTTTATCTTTCCTTTGTTTTCTGATTATCCTCTGAATGCACAATAACATCTGAAAGAACCTTGTCGAGATCAAGATATTTTTAGCCACCAAATCCACAAGATAGAAGTTTCTAGAGCTTGTGATTGTTTGAAGGATTTTAATGATTTAAGGTATTAGTGAAATTAAGATGACATTACACTGTAGGACCTACTCATGTGAAATAGAATGTTTAGAGTAATAACCTTGTTGTGGTTAAGATTTTTGATAAACCTAAGTGTTAATGATCATTTCTTGATGGATTGGTGATTTATGACTCAAATTGAAAGTGCTAGTTAGATCTAAGATTACCAAACGAGTCGAAATCCTATGTTTGTGAAAATTTGAAAATTTGAAATTGTAGTGACCCGAACTTTTCCATGTTTATATATATATTAAATGAAATTGTTATTTACATGATTAAGTGTTTCTAACATGTTAAGCAATCAAACTTGTTAAGACTTGATTAATTGAAATAGGTTTCATATAGACAATTGACCACCCAAGTTGACCGGTGATTCACGAATGTTAAAAATTGTAAAAACTATATGATGACATATATATGGTTATTTATATAGTTAACATGATATTATGATAAGCAAACATATCATTAAGTATATTAACAATGAACTACATATGTAAAAACAAGATTACTAACTTAATGATTTTGAAACGAGACATATATGTAACGATTATCATTGTAACGACATTTAATGTATATATATCATATTAAGAGATATTCGTACATCATAATATCATGATAATATAATAATTTAAAATCTCTTTTGATATTATAAACATTGGGTTAACAACATTTAACAAGATCGTTAACCTAAAGGTTTCAAAACAACACTTACATGTAACGACTAACGATGACTTAACGACTCAGTTAAAATGTATATACATGTAGTGTTTTAATATGTATTCATACACTTTTGAAAGACTTCAAGACACTTATCAAAATACTTCTACTTAACAAAAATGCTTACAATTACATCCTCGTTCAGTTTCATCAACAATTCTACTCGTATGCACCCGTATTCGTACTCGTACAATACACAGCTTTTAGATGTATGTACTATTGGTAAATACACTCCAATGATCAGCTCTTAGCAGCCCATGTGAGTCACCTAACACATGTGGGAACCATCATTTGGAAACTAGCATGAAATATCTCATAAAATTACAAAAATATGAGTAATCATTCATGACTTATTTACATGAAAACAAAATTACATATCCTTTATATCTAATCCATACACCAACCACCAAAAACACCTACAAACACTTTCATTCTTCAATTTTCTTCATCTAACTGATCTCTCTCAAATTCTATCTTCAAGTTCTAAGTGTTCTTCATAAATTCCAAAAGTTCTAGTTTCATAAAATCAAGAATACTTCCAAGATTGCAAGTTTACTTCCAAGTTTTCTAAATCCATTCCAAGTAATCATCCAAGATCAAGAAATCTTTGTTACTTACAGTAGGTTATCTTTCTAATACAAGGTAATAATCATAATCAAACTTTAATTCAATTTCTATAACTATAACAATCTTATTTCGAGTGGAAATCTTACTTGAAATTGTTTTCGTGTCATGATTCTGCTTCAAGAACTTTCAAGCCATCCAAGGATCCTTTGAAGCTAGATCTATTTTTCTCATTTCTAGTAGGCTTATCCAAGGAACTTGAGGTATTAATGATGTTCATAACATCATTCGATTTATACATATAAAGCTATCTTATTCGAAGGTTTAAACTTGTAATCACTAGAACATAGTTTAGTTAATTCTAAACTTGTTCGCAAATAAAAGTTAATCCTTCTAAATTGACTTTTAAAATCAACTAAACACATGTTATATATCTATATGATATGCTAACTTAATGATTTAAAACCTGGAAACACGAAAAACACCGTAAAACCGGATTTACGCCTTCGTAGTAACACCGCGGGCTGTTTTGGGTTAGTTAATTAAAAACTATGACAAACTTTGATTTAAAATTTGTTATTCTGGGAAAATGATTTTTATTATGAACATGAAACTATATCCAAAAATTATGGTTAAACTCAAAGTGGAAGTATGTTTTCTAAAATGGTCATCTAGACGTCGTTCTTTCGACTAAAATGACTACCTTTACAAAAACGACTTGTAACTTAATTTTCCGACTATAAACCTATACTTTTTCTGTTTAGATTCATAAAATAGAGTTCAATATGAAACCATAGCAATTTTATTCACTCAAAACGGATTTAAAATGAAGAAGTTATGGGTAAAACAAGATTGGATAATTTTTCTCATTTTAGCTACGTGAAAATTGGTAACAAATCTATTCCAACCATAACTTAATCAACTTGTATTGTATATTATGTAATCTTGAGATACCATAGACACGTATACAATGTTTCGACCTATCATGTCGACACATCTATATATATTTCGGAATAACCATAGACACTCTATATGTGAATGTTGGAGTTAGCTATACAGGGTTGAGGTTGATTCCAAAATATATATAGTTTGAGTTGTGATCAATACTGAGATACGTATACACTGGGTCGTGGATTGATTCAAGATAATATTTATCGATTTATTTATGTACATCTAACTGTGGATAATTAGTTGTAGGTTACTAACGAGGACAGCTGACTTAATAAACTTAAAACATCAAAATATATTAAAAGTGTTGTAAATATATTTTGAACATACTTTGATATATATGTATATATTATTATAGGTTCGTGAATCAACCAGTGGCCAAGTCTTACTTCCCGATGAAGTAAAAATCTATGAAAGTGAGTTATAGTCCCACTTTTAAAATCTAATATTTTTGGGATGAGAATACATGCAGGTTTTATAAATGATTTACAAAATAGACACAAGTACGTGAAACTACATTCTATGGTTGAATTATCGAAATCGAATATGCCCCTTTTTATTAAGTCTGGTAATCTAAGAATTAGGGAACAGACACCCTAATTGACGCGAATCCTAGAGATAGATCTATTGGGCCCAACAAGCCCCATCCAAAGTACCGGATGCTTTAGTACTTCAAAATTTATATCATATCCGAAGGGTGTCCCGGAATGATGGGGATATTCTTATATATGCATCTTGTTAATGTTGGTTACCAGGTGTTCACCATATGAATGATTTTTATCTCTATGTATGGGATGTGTATTGAAATATGAAATCTTGTGGTCTATTGTTACGATTTGATATATATAGGTTAAACCTATAACTCACCAACATTTTTGTTGACGTTTAAAGCATGTTTATTCTCAGGTGAATACTAAGAGCTTCCGCTGTTGCATACTAAAATAAGGACAAGATTTGGAGTCCATGTTTGTATGATATTGTGTAAAAACTGCATTCAAGAAACTGATTTCGATGTAACATATTTGTATTGTAAACCATTATGTAATGGTCGTGTGTAAACAGGATATTTTAGATTATCATTATTTGATAATCTACGTAAAGCTTTTTAAACCTTTATTTATGAAATAAAGGTTATGGTTTGTTTTAAAAATGAATGCAGTCTTTGAAAAACGTCTCATATAGAGGTCAAAACCTCGCAACGAAATCAATTAATATGGAACATTTTTAATCAATAAGAACGGGACATTTCAGAAATTGCCTAAGTGGCTCACTCGCACGACTGATGTGTGAACTGTACGAGTTGTAGAGACCCGTCCTAATCCATCTGGACGAATACATTAAATTTGGTTACATCGCGAGGTACTTGACCTCTATATGATACATTTTACAAACATTGCATTCGTTTTTAAAAGACAAACTTTCATTTCATCGAAAGTTGACGGCATGCATACCATTTCATAATATATCCAACTATAATTGACTTAATAATAATCTTGATAAACTCAATGACTCGAATGCAAAATCTTTGGAAATATGTCATGAATGGCTCCAAGTAATATCTCTAAAATGAGCAAATGCACAGCGGAAGATTTCTTTCATACCTGAGAATAAACATGCTTTAAAGTGTCAATCAAAAGGTTGGTGAGTTCATTAGTTTATCATAATCGATCATTTCCATAATTTTAATAGACCACATGATTTTCATTTTCATTTCTCATAAATATCATGCATCTGCATAAAAATCATTCATATGGATTGAACACCTGGTAACTGACATTAAAAAATGCATCTAGAATATCCCCATATATAAATATCGAAGTACTAAAGCAGTTCAAAGTCTCTGACTGGGGCGTGTCAAAGCCCATAGATCTATCTTTAGATTCGCGTCAATTGGTGGCAATTATAATAAACACCAATTCTTAGGCTACCAAGTTCAACAAGGGCGATATCTGGTATAACAATTCATCCATAGAATGTAGTTTCGATTACTTGTGTCTATTTCATAAAACATTTATAAAAGTGCATGTATTCTCAGTCCCAAAAATATATATATTGCAAAAGCATTTAAAAGGGAGTAATGAAACTCACTATACGATATTTTGTCGTAAAAATATGCATACGACGGAACTGAACAATGCAAGGTTGGCCTCGTATTCATGAACCTATATCAGTTATATATATATTAAAACATATAATAATAACTAACGAGTTGATTTATTAATAATTTACCTATCATATTACTAATTAAGTTATATTTATCCTATGTATTTTAGGTAGTTAATATTTATTTCTATATTACATTTATTAATATTAATATAGTAAAAACTTATTAAAGTAGTTTAATAATATAATATTTATCATTTATCATAACATATTACAAATTAAAATTTATGTCAAGGTTTATATATGATAAGAATATATATTTATATTAACTAATATATTTTATATATATAGCTTACTTAATGTCATAAAAATTTAGTAATATATAATATTAATATATTTGTAATGTATTTTTTTTTTTGTAAAATAATATTTATTTGTAATAATAACAATAATAGTGATAATAAAAATGATACTTTTGAAAATGATAATTTTTAATATAAATGGTAATAATAATAATTTTAATAATGATACGAATAATAATAACTTAAATGATAATAATAATATTAATTCTAATATCACTGTTAGTAATAATAATAACTATAATTTTATTAATCATATTAATACCAAGGATAATAATTTTTAATAGAAATGATAATAATAATAATAATATTAATAATAATAATAATAATAATAATAATAATAATAATAATAATAATAATAATAATAATAATAATAATGATGATATTATTAGTACTAACAATAATGATAATAATTTTAATTGTATTAACAATACTAATAATTATGTTCTCATATTAGTAATAACCTAATAATAATAATAATAATAAATAATAACAATAATAATAATAATGAAAATGAGTAATAAGTAAACTACCTCAATGAAGTAGCCCTTAAAAAGAATATGCCCAAGTCCGGGTTTGAACCCGTGACTTCCCGCTAGCCCAATAATATCCTTAACCATCCATCCATTCTAATTTTTATGTTATTATTAGTATCATAATTATATTTATCCCGTTAATTTATGTTTCCATATTTCTTCTTCTTCATTATCTAATATCAATCATACTCATCTTAATCATCATCATCTTTTATTTCATCATTATACTCTAACATTATCATCATCCATTTTGCTTAAATCATCATCATTATAGTAAACGCTAGGGTATCATCATAATCAATATCATTATCATTGCCTATACCAATATATATATATATATATATATATATATATATATATATATATATATATATATATATATATATGTATATATATATATATATATATATATATATATATATATATATATATCATTATACGGATCTTTGTTTGATCACCATAATAATTATCACAGTTTCAACGTCTTAAAGCTATCACTTGTGGATATTAGAGCTTGTCACTAGAAAATTGAATAGTAGTAGTCATGAGCTGGACCAATGTTTATTTTGTCCCATCAGAGGAACATTACGGCCCAATTATATAACTCAATCAGGCCAACAAGCAATTTAATCACGGTCTAACAAGCGATATCATGTTTAATGGATCTACAAGCCCAAATTGTATTATCTAAGCCCAACAATACACCTAAGTTTACGGTCCAAATAGAAAATGAACATGGTGGCTAAACAAGATATCCAGTAAATTTGAAATGTTATTTGAGTGTGGGGTTTCCATCTCCACTTGTGTCCACTAACTCAATCTTAGTCGACATCCTCTACTTTTTGTCACTATCATCAATATGAACTATCATGCCTTTATCTATCTTTATCTATATTATCATCTATACTAATCATTCAACTTATGCATAATCATAATAATTACCAATACCATTGTTTATGCATCAACTTTACATGCCATCCTCTTCTTCTATCAAGCAACCGAAGTAAAGCAGAAACATGAGGAAATAGTACTTGCAGCTGCACTTGGTTGCAGCAAAATGTAAATAGAAGTTGCAGTAGCAGTAACAAAAACAAGCGAGTAGCAGTTTACATTGGTTTTTGATGAAACAAAGATAGTAACAGTAGTTGCAGTTAAAGAGTATTGGTTCGTGTTCTGGTTCTTTATTATTAACAACCACAAAGGGTTCGATTTTAGGTTGTAAACTGAACATGGAATCAAAACAGAAATGGTTTAAGTGGGTTTCATGATGATGGTGGTTGTGGTAATAGTGGCGGTCTTATGTTTTTGTTTGATGAAAAATTAAAGAGACGTGTGGTGGTTATTATAATGGAGGTGGGTTGTGGAGGGTAACCGGTCGTGGTGTTGAGTTGATAGAGAGTGGTTTCTCCATGGGTTTCGATAAAGAGGAAACAGAAAGAAACATGTATGAAATGGCCAACTGTAGTAGTAGTCGTTGTCGATTGAAAACAGAAAATAGAAAGAAAGCAAGAAGGTGAGGATATGGGTTTAGGGTGGCCTATTTCATCAACTGTAGTAGCATAGAGTGACGGTCTCGTTTGACAGAAAAAGAAGTAAACGAACTTGATTAGTAGTAGTAGTTTTGATAACAAGTGATGATGATAAAAAGAAATTGTTTGTGGTTAACAAGAATCGTGGCAGTAGTGGTATATCGCGAAGAAGAAGGAAAATTTCAATAGTATTCGTATAATAACAGAAAATATACAGCACATTAACATATATTTATTTTGTGGTTGTGGTGTTGAATTGTTGGTATTCAAACAGGAAACGAGCAGCTGCTTACAAAGTGTTAAGGTGGTTTTCACATACAGAGAGGGAGGAGAGGTGATAGATGGCGGGTTGAGATGAAGACTGAATAGGAGTAGTGATCGAGTAATATGGTAGCAAAGTTGCATATGTACTTTGCACAAAATGTATATGTATTATTTATATATAGAAAGGTGATAGATTCCATGGACAAACACAGTATTCCTTCAATTCATTGAATTCACGGATCTAATTAAGATACAAGTTGATTTGATATTCACTGTAACTAATTGAATCAATTAGTGGATATATACAAAAGGAATCATATAATGAAAATGGCAATCAATGAGTACGATGATGATTTGATCAATTACAGAAAGTGAGAGTAAAAGAATAGAAGAAAACAAATATAATAATATATTATTAATCAATAAATATAATACTACATTGAAAATTTAAACGTGCAAGAACAATCATTCAAGTGATTATTTTTAATACGAATATTATATTGTGCTCCGTTGTTTAACCAGTGACGTATAAAATGTACTCGGAAAATCCTAAATTAAGTAGCTTTAATTATTTTAGTCAATATAGTGTAAAACCGGTCATTAATTGTTTAAAATTATTAAATAAAAATTTACATCAACTATCCGCTCTCGAACCCAGGTAAAATATATAAAGTGTTAAAATTTAATAATTAGATCCTAAATATACTTTTAATAAGCCTATAATTTATATAACTCATTTTCGGATCACCATTTATTTTAAAATCATATAAGTTTGAATTTAACTTACTTAATATCAATCGGAACACCAAACGAGTATTACAATCATTTAATGTTTATTTTTGATATACTTTATATATATAGATATGTCTTAAATAATAATTATTATAATATCCTATTTTTATTTTATTTTACATAATTAACTTTAATAACAAAAACATATAATATGTCAAATTATATTTCACATTATTATTATATATTCATATATTTAAATATATATGTACTTATTTACAAATCCTGGTTCGTGTTCGCCGAGAATGGTCGAAAGTCAAATGAATATATGAAACAGTTCAAAATTTTTGAGACTCTACCTAACAGATTTTGCTTATTGTGTCGGAAACATATAAAGATCAAGTTTAAATTCTAGTCGGAAATTTTTGGGTCGTCACAGTACCTACCCGTTAAAGAAATTTCGTCCCGAAATTTGAGTGTGGTGGTCATGACTAACAATAAGAATGTTTTCATGACGAATATAAGTTGATAAAATAAAGTTTTATCATCAATGAGTAATATAGATAAAATGATTCGATTACTCGAAGCGTACGAGTGAAGCTGTCACAAAAGAGTGAAATGATTAAAACAAAGTTCGTCTTAACTTTTGACGTAGTAACGGTTGAATTCCGGAATTCAAGGGATTTAAAGGAAAATCTTGGAAATCGATAAGATCTGATTCTTCAGGATTTATGGAAATTAAGATCTCTATAATTAAATACGATCATCTGTCTCGATTGCTTTGTCTGGTATTTTCACTATAAATGAATTTCTTCTATTCCATTATTTTCACCATTCCTATACTTTCTTCCTCCATTCATACTTCCAAAATATTGTGGAAATGCTCCATCCAGTTCTGATTCTTGATATTTTCTTAACTATCGCATATGTCATTCTTCTTTTTCATTTACCACAGGAGGAATCTATTCACTTTTACTATTACCTTGGGGTTATAGTATTTTTCATTATCCCGTGTCTTTATATTGCTATACGCATTGATATACACAGTTTGTAATTCCTGTGTTGTTGTGGGGCTTTATATTTTCCCTTATATTTAGAAGTTCCATGCTTTTGTTTTCTCTTCTCGACTTCAAGTCAAGCAAATAATGGTTCAGAATTTATAGGTATGAAGTTTTGAATGATCATAATATACTATGCAGAAAGGAAAGGTAATAGCACGATTTGATTTGTCGAATTACCAGAATCCCTGAGAATAGAACTATCAAGAATATATTTTCTTGATTTGTTCAGAGGTTAAGTAGAATGAAAGAGTTGTGTAACATGACACGTGATGATGGTATGATCTGTGAATCATCATGTTTCATTAGAACTTCCAGCATGACTTACTGTAATATAATCACGTTGGCCGGGCGTCATTATATTATATTAACTCATGCTTCAATTCCCAACACTTCTCCAAAAATCATTCATAATTTAAAACTTGAATTTTTACAGAATAGAGAAACTAAAATAGTTTCCTTTATGATGTAATACGGACAGTACAAAGAGATAACTAATTTCGGACAAGAAGAGTTATGAAAATATCCTCATAAATATCGAAGATATTTATGATGATATTTTCAGAATTTCTATGATCGAAGGTTGATGAAGAAAATTTTTTCACAAAGTTTAACATGAGTACGGAGTAAGATATTCTCTAAAGATTTCATTGGATACAGAATTATCTGGATTCTTTGAATATAGGGTTTGTGAAATATCCCGTTCATATTGATTATAAACTTTCCATATTAATTGATTTCGTTGCGAGGTTTTGACCTCTATATGAGACGTTTTTCAAAGACTGCATTCGTTTTTAAAATAAACCATAACCTTTATTTTATTAACAAGGTTAAAAGGACATCACCTAGATTATCCAGAAATGATAATCTAAAAAATGTCACACTTACACACTACCAATACATATTGGTTTACAATATTAATATGTTACAACAAAGTAAATCTCGAATGTAGTTTTAAACAATATTATACAAGCATGCTGACACCAAATCTTGTCCATATTTTAGCATGCAACAGCGGAAGCTCTTAATAATCACCTGGGAATAAACATGCTTTAAACATCAACAAAAATGTTGGTGAGTTATAGTTTTAACCTATATATTTATCAAATCGTAACAATAGACCACAAGATTTCATATTTCAATATACATCCCATACATAGAGATAAAAATCATTCATATGGTGAACACCTGGTAACCGACATTAACAAGATGCATATAAGAATATCCCCATCATTCCGGGACATCCATCGGACATGATATAAAAACTCGAAGTACTAAAGCATCCGCTACAACGGATGGGGTTTATTGGGCCCAATAGATCTATCTTTAAGATTCGCATCAATTAGTAGACTGGTTTACTAATTCTTAGGTTACCAAGCAAAAGGGGCATATTCGGCTTCGATCATTCAACCATAGAAAGTAGTTTCATGTACTTGTGTCTATTTTGTAAAACATTTATAAAGCTGTATGTATTCTCATCCCAAAAATATTAGATTTTAAAAGTGGGACTATAACTCACTTTCACATATTTTTACTTCGTCGGGAAGGAAGACTTGGCCACTGGTCGATTCACGAACCTATAACAAATATGTACATATATATCAAAGTATGTTCAAAATATATTTACAACATTTTTAATACATTTTAATATTTTAAGTTTATTAAGTCAGCTGTTGTAACATCCCAGGTAACACGTTCCCCGTAGCATGATATTGTCCGCTTTGCCCGTAGGCGCACGGATTTTTCTTGGCAACCACACATGACGAGCACTTTCCCAGGAGGTCACCCATCCTGGTAGTGCTCTCGCCTGAGCACGCTTAACAGCAGAGTTCTCATAGGATCTGCTGCGCTTGTGGTCCCAAAACGTGTCATGCTAGGAAAGGTCTCCACACCCTTATAAGGCACGCTTCGTTCCCCTCTCCAACCGATGTGGGACGGATGTAACACGGATGTTACAATCCTTCCCCCTAATGGGACACAGCATCCTCGCTGTGCACGTTTGGTCTGGGGCCTAGCTCTGATACCATCTGTAACATCCCAGGTAACACGTTCCCCGTAGCATGATATTGTCCGCTTTGCCCGTAGGCGCACGGATTTTTCTTGGCAACCACACATGACGAGTACTTTCCCAGGAGGTCACCCATCCTGGTAGTGCTCTCGCCTGAGCATACTTAACTGCAGAGTTCTCATGGGATCTGCTGCGCTTGTGGTCCCAAAACACGTCATTTTAGGAAAGGTCTCCACACCATTATAAGGCATGCTTCGTTCCCCTCTCCAACCGATGTGGGACGGATGTAACACGGAAATGATCAATGAACGAATGAAAGCCGCGATCAAGGAGGCTTTAGAATCTAGAAACATTTATCCTCGAGGCGAAGGGGGTGAAGGTAATGGTGGGGGTGGAAGGCGGGACTTCCACTACAAGAATTTCAAGGATACTCAACCTCCGATGTTTAATGGGATGAGGAATCCATTGAAAAGCACTTGTTGGATTTTCAATATCGAGGGGGCGTTCCGTACCTCGGAGTGTCCTCCCGAGAAGAAGACGAGGTATGGGTCTAGCATGTTGCGCGAAGAGGGCAAGTTGTGGTGGGACGATAAAATCAAATTATATGGTGAAGAGCAATGCATGAGCTTGACATGGGAGGAGTTTAAGAAGGAATTTTTCCAAGAATACCGAACTCCTTTCGACCTTGATAAAATCTGGGATGAGTTACACAATTTGTAACAAGGTTTAATGGACTTGGTTACTCTCAAGTCTACCTTCTTGGCAAAGACTCGTTTTTGTCCGGAGTATGTTGGTGATGACCACAAGTTGATGCTAGATTTTTATCGTACACTAAGCGACGAGTTAAAGCGTAAGATTAGTCGGGGTATGGCTAAGTCTTTTGACAAATTTTTTAAGTTAGCCCGGGGCTTCGAACCGAAAGTTCCAAGACAAAGTGATTTCTCCTTTTCTAAGAGAAAATTCAAAGGTTCGAGCCAATCGAACTTTTCGAGCAAGAGGAACAAGAAGGGCTCCGAGAGTGTTGGTAGTGTAAAGAAGGGCGGTTCTAAAGAGTTCAACCCTAGGTGTTAATTGTGGGAAATACGGTCATCTATCCCGTGATTGCACGAACCCGGCTACGATAAAGTTCACTTGTTTTAATTGTAACAAAGAAGGACATAGGAAGTCGGAGTGTCCCGAGTTGCGGGGTGATCATGGGAAGAAGTTGGAGAAAGCGGCGGGCACGGCTAGGGGTCGCAACTATTTGATGACGAATGAGGAGGCCAAGAAATCCAACGAAGTCGTTTCAGGTACTTTCATGGTTAACTCTAATCCGGCACGAATCCTATTTGATAGTGGTGCCAATTTATCGTTTGTTTCTCCAAGATTCGTGCCTAAGTAAATAAACCGCTAGTTAAGTTAAGTCGTCCAGTAGAAGTTGAAATAGCGGATGGCAAGACGGCGCTAGTGGTTGATGTGTGTAAAAATTGTAACGTTGTGTTTGGTGCTGAAAATTTTAAAATCGATCTCATTCCGATGACTTTGGGTGATTTTGATATCGTCGCTGGTATGGATTGGCTCGATCATAATAGAGCCGATATTGCATGCCATGATAAGTTTATTCGAGTAAAAACCTCAAGTGGGGGAGAGTTAATTATTCATGGCGATAAGCCGAGAAGACTTGTGCCGATATGCACTTTTGCAAGGGTACGTCGTTTCCTTGTTAGTGGTGGCATGGCTTTTCTAACCCATGTTATTGATACTCGAGATGAGCCACCATCCATTCGTGAAATTTCGGTGGTGAATGAATTTGAAGACGTTTTTCCGGGTGAGTTACCGGGTGTTCTGGCGGAAAGACAAGTTAAATTTCGCATTGAGTTGGTTCCGGTGGCTACCCCCATTGCTAAAACTCCTTATCGTTTAGCGCCGATGGAAATTCAATGTGACAACCCGGAAATTTCCAACCAAATTTAAACTTTAATCTTTATATGTTTCTGACACGATAAGCAATATTTGTTAAGTTAAATTGCGAGAATTTTAAACTATGTTCATACATTCATTCAACCTCGACCAAGTTCCAACGATTCACGAACCATTAAACGAATATGATTATATATGTATATGTGTATATATATTATAACTTGAAACGTAAACAAAATATTAGATTAAATACTTTATATGATTGTATCTGTTTCAAAATGTTTATCAATGCAATTAGAAGATAAGATCAAATGATTGAATTATCAGATATACTGAATAATGATTACAAGTCTCTGTTGAAAGGCCCACGTTGATTTGAGAAATCTTTCCATTTTAACAATATTCGGAAAATGGTAAAGTGATTTATAAATAAGAACAAATTGTCAATCATTGAGAATTAGACAAATGATAGTGGAAGATTAAATCTCATAAAGACTCGATTGATCTATTTAGTTTCAAACGTACAAAAACATTTTCAGTTTAAAAAGAACTTTATTATTAAAACGTATATAACTTTTATAAATATCTAGAACCACTTTTGACAACTCATTACTTAACTAGTATGATAAAGATAACGATATTCATATTTTATTTTATTAAATATATATAAAGACTTAAATTAATATTATATATATTTATACGTGTATTATACGTACATAGTTTTATACTTTTACTATACTTAAACTTTACCTTTACTTTATTTTTACTTTACTTTAACTTTAATAATTCACTTTAATAATTCATACTTTAATAATTCACTTTAATAATTCATACTTTAATAATTCACTTTAATAATTCATACTTTAATAATTCACTTTAATAATTCAAAAATCTATTATAAATAGAATTCAATAGGTTTCATTATTTCATAGAAGCTTGAAAATATTTTTCTCTAAACTCTCTCAATCGATTTACATATATATATTTACTCCGTATTATTTCAAGATATTATTAGTATACATAAAATATTACGACGGAGTGCTGTCCGAGTGATTTCGAAATTGTTTTTCGAGTAGGATAGGATTAAGGAAATTATGGGTTATAGCTATGGAGGTGATTGAGTATGGTTCATGGGTATGCTCGTGAGGTCAATATAGTGTTTATCATTTCCGTTGCGTCTACGTACCTTTCCTGCAATATTGAATCTCAATATTGATACGTGAGTACTCATAATTTAATTTTTACATACTAATAGTGTATCCCTGACTAGTGCTCAAGTATTTAGGATTATGCATGCTTGTACTTTTGATATTGCCCTTAGACAGGTTAGGTTGAATATTGAATTAGTTACACTTGCGGTTGAGATAAGGTATAAGATATGCATGTCCTTGGAAAGCTAGCGAAAAATTAAGGACTTTTCCTTTAGATATCGAATGGTTTCGATGAACGGATTAGAAGTTATAATCAATTGAATTTTTGATATTTTTATTAAAAATGATTATTATTATCGCCGTTTTTATCGTCATTCTAGTTTTATCTTATTATTATCATTATTATTATCTTTATCAATAAAAGGGATTTATCATTAAAAATTGTTATTTTTTTATTATTACTATCGTTTTTATCGTTAAAGTTATAATTAGTATTATTATTATTATCCAATTATTATTATTATTATTAGTATTATTATTATTATTATTATTATTATTATTATCATTATTAATATATATCATTATTTAAAAATGGTTATTGTTATTGTTATTATTATTACTATATTATCATTAAGATAATTATTAGTATTATCGTTAATAATGTTATAGTAACTATCATTATTAATATTAGTGTAATTAAAACAAATATTTGTAACACCTAATTATTTTGATTACTATTATTATCATTATTATGAACACGATATAAAAGACGATTAAAAGCTATTAAACGAAACGATTAGGAAATAATGAGTAAGAGTATCATGATGAAATTAAAATATTATAAGATATTGATTTAGATAAAATTATCGTTCTTATTATTTTTATCATTACTATTATTATTAAAAGTATCGTTAGTATTAAAACTATCATTTTAACAAAAATTATCATTTTAATATAAATGTCATTGTTACTATAAAATATCATTATTATTATTATTTTAAATAGAATTATTATTTTAAAGATAATATTAAATATTATTATTAAATATTAAAGTTATCATAATTAGAATTATCGTTTTTTCATAATGTCATCTTAGTAATTATAAATATTGATATTTTTATAATAATAATTATTATTACAAAATAATACAACTTTTACATACTATCATTATAGATATTATTTTATCAAATAAATATGTGATACAAACATATTTTACTACGTGTAATAACTTACTTTAATAATACCTATCATATTATCTTTATGATATTAAATGAACCCTATAAATTTTATTACTTAAGATATATAAAAGTATTTATATTATATAAATTTAATATAAAATTTTATTTATTAATAAATAAATTATATTATTTACTCTAATAAATCTTTTAAAAATATTTAAAAATATAAAACGACGATATTTAAACTATATATTAGTCATGTATAGATTTTTGGAAATTATTTTGAGTCAAATTTACTTTTGTTGACTTTTACATATTAGTCTCGAGCATTAGGATTGTGGTACACTATGACTTGACCTAATTTGTTAGACAAATATTGACTAACACATAATTATATATAATTAGTTTAGGTTCGTGAATATGAGGCCAACCTTGCACTTGTTCAATGACGTTATATGTATTTTTACTACGAAATACAGTATGGTGAGTTTCATTTGCCTTTTTACCCTTTATATTTTTGGGACTGAGAATACATGCGCTTTTATAAATGTTTGACGAAATAGACACAAGTAATTCAAACTACATTCTATGGTTGAATTATCGAAATCGAATATGCCCCTTTTTATTAAAGTCTGGTAATCTAAGAATTAGGGAACAGACACCCTAATTGACGCGAATCCTAAAGATAGATCTATTGGGCCTAACAAACCCCATCCCAAGTATCGGATGCTTTAGTACTTCGAAATTTATATCATGTCCGAAGGAGGATCCCAGAATGATAGGGGATATTCTTATATGTATATAGTTAATGTCGGTTACCAGGTGTTCACCATATGAATGATTATTTTTGTCTCTATCCAGGGGACGTATATTTATGAGAACTGGAAATGAAATTCTTGTGGTCTATTAAAATGATGGAAATAAATGATTATGATAAACTAATGAACTCACTAACCTTTTGGTTGACACTTTAAAGCATGTTTATTCTCAGGTGTTAAAGAAATATTCCGCTGTGCATTTGCTCATTTTAAAGATATTACTTGGAGTCTTTCATAGCATATTTCGAAGAACGTTGCATTCGAGTCATTGAGTTCATCAAAGATTATTATTAAATCAATTTATAGTTGGATAGTGGATATTATGAAATGGTATGCATGTCTGTCAATTTTCGATGTAAAGAAAGTTTGTCTTTTAAAAACGAATGCAATGTTTGTAAAATGTATCATATAGAGGTCAAATACCTCGCAATGTAATCAACTATTGTGAATCGTTTATAATGTATATGAACAGGTCCTTTCAGTTGGTATCAGAGCGGTGGTCTTAGCGAACCAGGTCTGCATTAGTGTGTCTAACTGATAAGTCGATAGGATGCATTAGTGAGTCTGGACTTCGACCGTGTCTGTATGTCAAAAGTTTTGCTTATCATTTTGTGTCAAAAATTAACTACTTATCATTCTCAGAAAATTACCTGCTTATCATTTTTAATCTAAGACATGTCTTGCTGCATTGATTGCATGAATAGTGTATAGACAAAAATTCATATCTTAGCATATCTGCTAAATCATATCTTATCGTATCTGTTACTTTAAACTTTGCCTGACATATCTTATCGTATCTGTTAATTAGAATACCATCCGTTAGCCAAAATCATTTCATATCGAAAAAAAAAAAAATCCTATATCCAATCGTACGAAATGGAATTCGTCATCAGTTCAAGTCACTCAGATTCCAAAATGGAATCCCATTCAAGCTCCGAAAGCAGTGTGACCGGAATAGATCAACCAATCAGTCATCACCTATTCTGGATGAATTGGGGATGGGTTCGTAGCCTCCTCAATCATTGGAGACAAGAAGAAGGTGATCCCTTCCATCCACCACATTGCCCTCTTGACGAAGAACTTGAAGCACTTACCGGCGAACCTGTCCGAAACACTATTTTCTCGCTCATTTCCAGAGTATCTCGTCACGATTATATATTACATCAAATTTTAGATTTTATTTATCCGCTCGTCCGAACCGACAATCACACCGGTGTAATAGAAGAAGTCAACGAGCTTCGCGCTCGGGTAGTGGCTTTGGAGAATATGGTGCAGAGATTACAAACACCAGCAGCAGCATCAGCAGCATAACCAGTACCACCATCATCAACGCCAACAGTACCATTACCACCTCCAACCACAACCGCGTCGTAAACCTCAACTTCACAATCTGTCCCACGAGCATCAACGTCATACGCACCATAGATACCAAGGAGTACCAACAACAATAACTGACGAAGTATTAATTCATAACTTCATTGGAGAAACATTCCGCGGCGATTATGTAATCTCTAAAGTCTTAGAGATTATCTAATCTAGCCCTAACCATAAATCAGTTAAGCGAACCAAAATGATAGAAGGAAGAGTAGAAACCCTGACAAAAATGGTATGTGATTAACAAGCTAAACTTTCTTTACCAACAGCATCAACAGTACCGTCAGCGTTACCAGCATCGTCAATACAGTCAACATCCGAATCAACAAAACCGATAACATCACAAACTCCGTCAGTTCAAGAATCACTGTGGACATCATTACGAATCAATAACGTGTATATTGTATCAACGAGTTATGAAGAATTAACTCATTCCCTCTGAAGAAATTATATGTATATTATATATATATATATATATATATATATATATATATATATATATATATA
Organism: Rutidosis leptorrhynchoides; assembly: GCF_046630445.1. Taxonomy (NCBI): domain Eukaryota; kingdom Viridiplantae; phylum Streptophyta; class Magnoliopsida; order Asterales; family Asteraceae; genus Rutidosis; species Rutidosis leptorrhynchoides. The sequence continues at coordinate 175,942,305 of NC_092339.1, forward strand.
TATATATATATATATATATATATTTAAAATAAATCTTTCTGTGCTAAGCTATTGTGTGTGAATCTTAACTACTCGGTTAATTCATATTACAAATATGCAATAATGTACGTCCTTCGGCCGCAACTTAACCAGCGTTAACTACAATCTCTGTTGCAATTCAACTAATTCCAATTCATAATAAATAAAGTATATATTTGATTTTACACTTTCATCATCGATGTACCCGAAACTTTTCAGATAATATCATTCGTACTTTGCGAAATTCACAAGAATTCCACGAACCGAACATCATACATCAACAAATAACGAAGTATTGATTCATAATTTCAATGTCATTAAAGAAATACTGCGTAAAAGTTATGTACTTTTTAAAGCCTTTAGGAATTATTCAATTCTAGTTTCAACCGTAAATCAAATGAGTTTAATTTAACATTAACTCATTAAATCTATGTTACATCTGAAGAAAATATACATATATATTTTCATAAAGACTGTAATAAAATTCTTTTGTACAAAATATTAATTGTGAAATTTTTTTTTAACGGGTAGGTAATACCCGAGAGATATATAAATTCACAATTAATATGTTACATTCTTCGAATCTGATTCAGCAAATCATCCATTATACTCCCTACTTTCACAACAATATACATTCTTTTATAGAAATCAAAACAACCATACTCATTCAAAATTTAATTACATATTCTGATTTTGAAATCTCAAAATTCAACTTGAGATATGACCAAAATCATCACTCTTAGATCCTTACATCTTTCACAAGCTATATTTTGACTTCAAAACTGTGTTAGAACATCAAATGTATGTTAACGATTACAATCTGTGTTCAAACCCTTTGAAAATTTCTGAAGACACTTCGAATGATGAGCAATCGAGATGATGATCCAACTACATGTTACCCACAGTTAAGTACCTGAAAAACTCTTGAAACCAAAGTAAAAGTTTAAACAACGTATTCGCGTCAGATTCTTTGGCATTTATTAGCAAAAATAACTTTGCGACTCCTATTCAAAGTAGCCAGTTTTGTCACAGCTCCAGCAAGTCAACTTCAACTTTTCAGTCAGACTAACCTTATTATAACCTTGAGATATACACCATCGTTACCAGGGAACCTTTTACATTCCACCACATTATTAGCAGATGTACCAACAACTTCATTACCCTTTGACTTTAGCCTCTCCAAAAAGTCATTATAATTATTCATTGAAACCCCATCATTTACTCATTCGCATCTTGTAATGAGAATTGCCATACGAATCATTGGGAATTAGCAATCAGTATTTTGAAATCTCGCAGGATGTCTATGCCAACAGTTATATGTGTATATATAACGTCTATCTTCTGGACTTAATTTGAATGTGAAGTTTCTGAAAAACACTCCGAACTACGAATTGGTTCTCCGAAAATGGAAAAAAAAAATGCTGATGAAGCAGCAAAAACTATAAACGACTTTAAACGGTAAAAGCTGGATGATAATGATGAAATGTGCCGGCAAAGCGCAGAAAAAGAGAAGATTTGTAACTGGAAAACGGATTGAGCAAAGTAGGAAGGAGGCTGTGGACAAATTACAAAGACTGAACCTGACTTCAAAGGATCAAAATGATTCAGTACCTGCTGAAGTCATTAACTAATACCTTGCTCCTGACTCTAAACCCCTGCGGACAATATTCTTCATCATCCTCTAATATTAGAAATTCTAAAATATCATCATATCTTTCATTATAAATATCCTCCATATTTCTGAAGATATTTTCTTAATTTTTCTTATTTGAAATCATTTACCTCTTCGCGCTATCTGTATTACATCATAAAAGAAACTATTTTAGTTTCTAAATTTTGAAACATTCAAGTTTAAAATAGGAATATTTTGAAGTAATGTTGGGAACTGAAGCATGAATTAGTATAATATAATGACACTTGATCAATGTGATTATATTACAGTAAGTCATGCTGAGTTTCTAAATGGAACGTGATGATTCACAGATCATAACATCATCATGTGCCATGTTATACGACTCTTGTATTCTATTTAACCTCTAAAATATCAAGAAAATATTTCTTGATGATTCGGCCTTTTCCAAGGTATTCTAGTAATTTGACAAGTCAAGATCGTGCCATCACAATTTCCTTCCTAAAATTCATGTCTGTAAATTCTGGACCATTACAAGCGGTGCTTAATCGCAAGAAGAAGAAACGAAAGGACAAAACTCTGAAATAGAAATTGGGGTATAAATTGCAGCAAATAAAAGAGAGCATTAACTGTGAATGATAATGATTATAGAAGAGAGAAGTAGAGACTTTGAAATATAAAGGAACATATAAATCCCAATGACAAAATAGAAATTATAAACCATATATATCGATGCATATAGCAATATAAAGACACGAGAGAACTAGAAACACTATAAACCTAAGAGTATAGTAGAAGTAAATAGATTCTTCCGGCGGTAGATGAAAAAGAAGAATGACAGATATGAAAGTTAGAAGTATATCTAGAATCAGAACTGGATGGAGCATATTGATGAATACTTTAAAATATGAGTTGAGGGGGAAAGAATAGAAGGTGATGAAACATGACTAGGAACTTAGAAATCAACTGATTTAACTCATACAATGGCGGAATAAGTGAATTAAACCCTCTAGTGAATAGGTTAAGCTTTTTTTTGATTAATTTAGTCAAACCACAACTAAATCAAGTGTGATTAGATCAACACCTAGAGCTATTATTCACCACCTGGGTGATTTGGACTGAGAGAGAATCGGAGGAGCTCACTAGATCTGAGTGTGTGTAACAAATGAGAGGCTTAACCTAAAATGAAGAACATAAGACTTTATATACCCTTGCGGTTGACTCACCCATACGATTCATTCATCACACATACGAGTTGGTTTCATCAGCCGTACGGGTGATCACTCACTCGTGTCTTCTCATTTAGGTTGTAATTGTGACTTAGCTCAGCATCAACCGTGCGTATGAGCCTGTCAGCTGTACTAGTGAGGCTTCACTAGTACGTCTGACTAAGTCAAACATAGTCAAACATCTAAACCTCATTCCTGCAGTTCCTGTAACCATATACAAACACGTATAGGATAATAACGAGCAATCATGGTGGCCTGTAAACTGTAGTACCTGCAATGGACGTGGGTAGATGTCTAGCGACTTGCATAAAATGCATCAACAGAAGGTGTGAGTTGTAAGAAAACGAAGAAGGTGAATTTATAAGAAAATCTCCGACAGAACAATTAAAAGGGACGATCACATTTAAAGCGGATCCTAATTCCCTTGAGTACCGAAGAGTCAAATCTTATTAAGAAGATTTTCTTCAAATCCCTTGAAATCTGGGAATCAATCATATCTACGTCAAATGATAAGATGAATCTACACTTACTCATTTCACTCTTCTATGTTAGCTTCATTCGTACTCTTCATATAAATGGTTTGTTTATCCAAATTATTCGCTGATGATAAAACTCTAATTTTCAGCCCGTATGCATCATGAAAACATACTTATTATCATTCACGACCTTTTCACTCAAATTTCGGGACGAAATTTCTTTAACGGGTAGGTACTGTGACAACCCGGAAATTTCCAACCAAATTTAAACTTTAATCTTTTTATGTTTCTGACACGATAAGCAATATTTATTAAGTTAAAGTGCAAGAATTTTAAACTATGTTCATACATTCATTCAACCTCGACCAAGTTCCAACGATTCACGAACCATTAAACAAATATGATTATATATGTATATGTGTATATATATTATAACTTGAAACGTAAACAAAATATTAGATTAAATATTTTATATGATTGTATCTGTTTCAAAATGTTTATCAATGGAATTAGAAGATAAGATCAAATGATTGAATTATCAGATATATTAAATTATGATTACAAGTCTCTGTTGAAAGGCCCACGTTGATTTGAGAAATCTTTCCATTTTAACAATATTCGGAAAATGGTAAAGTGATTTATAAATAAGAACAAATTGTCAATCATTGAGAACTAGACAAAGGATAGTGGAAGATTGAATCTCATAAAGACTCGATTGATCTATTTAGTTTCAAACGTACAAAAACGTTTTCAGTTTAAAAAGAACTTTATTATTAAAATGTATATAACTTTTATAAATATCTAGAACCACTTTTGACAACTCATTACTTAACTAGAATGATAAAGATAACGATATTTATATTTTATTTTATTAAATATATATAATGACTTAAATTAATATTATATATATTTATACGCGTATTATACGTACATAGTTTTATACTTTTACTATACTTAAACTTTACCTTTACTTTATTTTTACTTTACTTTAACTTTAATAATTCACTTTAATAATTCATACTTTAATAATTCATACTTTAAAAATTCATACTTTAATAATTCACTTTAATAATTCATACTTTAATAATTCACTTTAATAATTCAAAAATCTATTATAAATAGAATACAATATGTTTCATTATTTCATAGAAACTTGAAAATATTTTTCTCTAAACTCTCTCAATCGATTTACATATATATATATTTACTCCGTATTATTTCAAGATATTATTAGTATACATAAAATATTACGACGGAGTGCTGTCTGAGTGATTTCGAAATTGTTTTTCGAGTAGGATAGGATTAAGGAAATTATGGGTTATAGCTATGGAGGTGATTGAGTATGGTTCATGGGTATGCTCATGAGGTCAATATAGTGTTTATCATTTTCGTTGCGTCTACGTACCTTTCCTGCAATATTGAATCTCAATATTGATACGTGAGTACTCATAATTTAATTTTTACATACTAATAGTGTATGCCTGACTAGTGCTTGAGTATTTAGGATTATGCATGCTTGTACTTTTGATATTGCCCTTAGACAGGTTAGGTTGAATATTGAATTAGTTACACTTGCGGTTAAGATAAGGTATAAGATATGCATGTCCTTGGAAAGCTAGCGAAAAATTAAGGACTTTTCCTTTAGATATCGAATGGTTTCGATGAACGGATTAGAAATTATAATCAATTGAATTTTCGATATTTTTATTAAAAATGATTATTATTATCGTCATTTTTATCGTCATTCTAGTTTTATCTTATTATTATCATTATTATTATCTTTATCAATAAAAGGGATTTATCATCAAAAATTGTTATTTTTTTTATTATTACTATCGTTATTATCGTTAAAGTTATAATTATTATTATTATTATTATCCAATTATTATTATTATCATTATTAGTATTATTATTATTATTATCATTATTAATATATATCATTATTTAAAAATGGTTATTGTTATTGTTATTATTATTACTATATTATCATTAAGATAATTATTAGTATTATCGTTAATAATGTTATAGTAACTATCATTATTAATATTAGTGTAATTAAAACAAATATTTGTAACACCTAATTATTTTGATTACTATTATTATCATTATTATGAACACGATATAAAAGACGATTAAAAGCTATTAAACGAAACGATTAGGAAATAATGAGTAAGAGTATCATGATGAAATTAAAATATTATAAGATATTGATTTAGATAAAATTATCGTTCTTATTATTTTTATCATTACTATTATTATTAAAAGTATCGTTAGTATTAAAACTATCATTTTAACAAAAATTATCATTTTAATATAAATGTCATTGTTACTATAAAATATCATTATTATTATTATTTTAAATAGAATTATTATTTTAAAGATAATATTAAATATTATTATTAAATATTAAAGTTATCATAATTAGAATTATCGTTTTATCATAATGTCATCTTAGTAATTATAAATATTGATATTTTTATAATAATAATTATTATTACAAAATAATACAACTTTTACATACTATCATTATAGATATTATTTTATCAAATAAATATGTGATACAAACATATTTTACTACGTGTAATAACTTACTTTAATAATACCTATCATATTATCTTTATGATATTAAATGAATCCTATAAATTTTATTACTTAAGATATATAAAAGTATTTATATTATATAAATTTAATATAAAATTTTATTTATTAATAAATAAATTATATTATTTACTCTAATAAATCTTTTAAAAATATTTAAAAATATAAAACGACGATATTTAAACTATATATTAGTCATGTATAGATTTTTGGAAATTATTTTGAGTCAAATTTACTTTTGTTGACTTTTGCATATTAGTCTCGAGCATTAGGATTGTGGTACACTATGACTTGACCTAATTTGTTAGACAAATATTGACTAACACATAATTATATATAATTAGTTTAGGTTCGTGAATATGAGGCCAACCTTGCACTTGTTCAATGACGTTATATGTATTTTTACTACGAAATACAGTATGGTGAGTTTCATTTGCCTTTTTACCCTTTATATTTTTGGGACTGAGAATACATGCGCTTTTATAAATGTTTGACGAAATAGACACAAGTAATTCAAACTACATTCTATGGTTGAATTATCGAAATCGAATATGCCCCTTTTTATTAAAGTCTGGTAATCTAAGAATTAGGGAACAGACACCCTAATTGACGCGAATCCTAAAGATAGATCTATTGGGCCTAACAAACCCCATCCCAAGTATCGGATGCTTTAGTACTTCGAAATTTATATCATGTCCGAAGGAGGATCCCAGAATGATAGGGGATATTCTTATATGTATATAGTTAATGTCGGTTACCAGGTGTTCACCATATGAATGATTATTTTTGTCTCTATCCAGGGGACGTATATTTATGAGAACTGGAAATGAAATTCTTGTGGTCTATTAAAATGATGGAAATAAATGATTATGATAAACTAATGAACTCACCAACCTTTTGGTTGACACTTTAAAGCATGTTTATTCTCAGGTGTTAAAGAAATCTTCCGCTGTGCATTTGCTCATTTTAAAGATATTACTTGGAGTCTTTCATAGCATATTTCGAAGAACGTTGCATTCGAGTCATTGAGTTCATCAAAGATTATTATTAAATCAATTTATAGTTGGATAGTGGATATTATGAAATGGTATGCATGCCTGTCAATTTTCGATGTAAAGAAAGTTTGTCTTTTAAAAACGAATGCAATGTTTGTAAAATGTATCATATAGAGGTCAAATACCTCGCAATGTAATCAACTATTGTGAATCGTTTATAATGTATATGAACGGGTCCTTTCATTCAAGAGTTGTTAAATCAGACCCAAGAGATGCTTGAGAAGGGTTTTATTCGACCGAGTGCTTCGCCATGGGGCGCTCCGGTTTTATTCGTGAAGAAGAAGGATGGTAGTATGCGGATGTGCATCGATTATCGGGAGTTGAACAAAGTGACGATCAAGAATCGTTATCCATTACCTAGGATTGACGATTTGTTCGACCAACTCCAGGGTGCAACGTATTTCTCTAAAATTGACCTACGGTCCGGCTATCACCAAATGCGGGTCCGTGAGGAAGACATTGAGAAAACGGCTTTTCGAACGCATTATGGGCATTTTGAATTCGTAGTTATGCCTTTTGGTCTTACGAATGCACCGGCGGCATTCATGGATCTTATGAACCGAGTGTGCCAACCTATGTTGGACAAGTCGGTGATTGTGTTCATTGACGACATACTTGTCTATTCGAAAAGTATGAAGGAACATGAACATTATTTGAGGGGTGTGTTAAAGACGTTGCGGAAGGAGAAGTTGTATGCTAAATTCTCCAAATGTGAATTTTGGCTAAGGGAAGTTCAATTCCTTGGCCATATCGTGAACGAAAATGGTATTCAAGTAGACCCGGGGAAGATTGAGACGGTAAAGAGTTGGGAATGACTACGCCTACGGAAATCTGAAGTTTTCTCGGATTGGCCGGTTATTATCGTCGTTTTATCCAAGACTTTTCTAAGATCGCTTCTCCATTGACGAAATTGACAAGAAAGAACGCGAGATTTAATTGGGAGAACGAGCAAGAAATTGCTTTTCAATTGTTAAAAGAGAAGTTATGTCAAGCTCCGGTGTTAGTGTTGCCGGAAGGTGTGGAAGACATGACGGTTTATGGTGATGTTTCTTTAAATGGGCTCGGGTGTGTTCTAATGCAAAGAGGTAAAGTCATTGCTTATGCCTCTCGACAATTAAAGGAACACGAAACGAGATATCCGACTCATGATCTTGAGTTGGCGGCGGTTGTGCATGCGTTGAAAATTTGGCGCCATTACTTGTATGGTGTCAAGTGTACAATTTATTCGGATCAAAAGAGTTTGAAACATCTTTTTGATCAAAGAGATTTGAATTATCGTCAACGTAGATGGATGGATGTGGTGAAAGATTATGATTGTGAAATACTTTATCATCCGGGCAAGGCGAATGTGGTCGCGGATGCATTATGTCGAAAGAGTCGTCACCCGGCGTTACTATTGGGATTGTTACGTATGATTATTACTAACGATTTTCTTGAAAAACTTGGTGTGATTCAAATAGAGGCTTACGTTCACAACAAGCATGCGGAACGAATTGTGGGGCAATCAGAATGCATTACTATGGGCTCGCGTGGTTTGTTGTCTTTTCAAGGAAGAGTGTGGGTGCCTAAGATGGGTGATTATCGACAATTGCTACTTGATGAAGCACATAAGTCAAATTATTCCATTCATCCGGGCGCGACGAAAATGTATCTTGATTTAAGAAAAGATTATTGGTGGCCGGGCATGAAACGTGATGTTGTAAAGTATGTTGAGCAATGCATCACGTGTTTGCAAGTTAAGGTCGAGCACCAAAAGCCGTATGGTAAGTTACAACCATTAGAAATCCCGAAGTGGAAATGGGAGCACATTACCATGGATTTCATCACAAAGTTACCTAAAACGGCGAGAACCCAATTCGATTCGATTTGGGTGATAGTTGATAGATTGACGAAGAGTGCCTTGTTTCTTCCCATTCGGGAAGCGATATTATCGGAGACTTTGGCTAAATTGTTTATCAAAGAGGTAGTCCCTCGACATGGGGTACCTATATCTATTATTTCAGATCGAGATACCCGTTTTAAATCTCGGTTTTGGGAAAAGTTTCATGAAGATATGGGCACACAATTGAAATTGAGCACGGCGTATCATCCTCAAACGGACGGTCAAACTGAATGTACGAATCAAACTTTGGAGGATATGTTATGGGCGTGTATTATTGATTTCGGTGGTAGTTGGGATGAGCACTTACCTTTGGTGAAATTCTCGTACAATAATAGTTATCATACTAGTATCGGGATGCCACCTTATGAGATGCTTTATGGGCGAATATGTCGAACTCCGATTTGTTGGGGTGAGATTGGTCAAAAAGAAATCGGGAGTACTGATTTGGTCTTAGAAACGAATAGCAAGATTGAAATGATTAAGGATCATTTGAAAAAGGCTCAAGATAGACAAAAGTCGTATGCCGACAAGCGTAGACGAATGATCGAATTTCAAGAAGGTGACATGGTGATGCTTAAGGTTTCGCCATGGAAAGGTGTTATTCAGTTTCAAAAACGGGGAAAGTTAGCTCCTCGGTTTATTGGTCCTTTTAAAATTTTAGCTCGTGTTGGTGAAGTCGCGTATCGTTTGGAATTACCCGAAGAGCTTGCGGGAATCTATAATACATTTCATGTTTCCCATCTGCGTAAGTGTTTTGCGGATGATTCATCATGGGTGCCGTTAGATGAGATTGAGCTAAACAATAAGTTAGAATATATTGAGGAGCCGATTGCCATACTTGATGAGAAGGTCAAAGGGTTGAGAAATAAAGAAGTGAGAACTTATAAAGTTCAATGGCGTCGTAGTAAAGATCCGAGTTTACTTGGGAGCCCGAAGAATTCGTGTTAGTTTATCTTCCCTCTTGTCATGCGGCTTGGATCGCGAGGACGCGCTTCGATTCAAGTGGGGGAGAGTTGTAAGACCCTAATCAGTATTGTACAGCAGTGTAATTATGTTACATAAAGTATGGGCACTTTTGTGGAATTAAACCAAAGTCAGATTCTGCCCAGCTCTTTGTGCGCGCCGCGAACATGTAGTGGTGCGCGGCGCGCACTGCTACTCTTGACGAATTCCAGCTTTTGTTTAAAAGATTAAATGAGTGGTAATCTTGTCTTTTCACATGGGGACGAGTTAGGGCTGTAAAGGCCAGCTTGGATGGTGGTTGAAGGCATATTCAACACTCCACCAACCTTATCATCTCTCCCATTCAATTCTAGAGTGAGAAACCCTTTAAGTGAGAGAAATCTTAAATCCAAGAGGAAGAAGTTGCTTTCGGGTTAAATCGCCTGCTTTAAAGTTGTTCCTCTCATCACTAGCTACGTTGTGATTGTGGTGGTAAGCTCTAATCTTGATTTCCTTGTTTTAATTGGTTTAAGGGTTAGGGTTTGGATTAATGATGAACATAAAACTCATATGTGATGATTTTGGGTGTTCTTGGGTAAGATTGAGTCATTAAGACTCAATGGTAACTAACCTAGGGTTTCAAAGTGTTAATTGATGTTTATGAATCCCAATTGGTTAGTAAATTACTAGCACACCTAGCTAATTGGTAAATGGGTGTTATTTGGGTATATGGGTGACCCAAAAGGGTGCGTTGATCTTAAAATGGGTCAAAATGACAATTGAATGGTGTGTGAGTTGGTTGACCAACTTGATTGGGTGATTGATTTGTATGCCTAATGTAATAGGTACGTTGCGTTGAAGGTTACGAGTTTGATTTCTCACCAAGGCATTAAGGTGAGTTGAATAATTATATATGTGCGTATATAGTGTATTTGCTTGCAGGGCTTGTGGTTAGTGTTATCCGGGGGTGTGGATTCACTATAGTGTTATCCGGGCATGTGGATTCACTACTCTTTTGTACGATGGGTACCACATGTGCGTGAAGGGTGGTTAGGTAAGTGCGGACGTCCACCTAGGGGGTTAGTGCATACTAACGGTCATTGTGCAAGTACCAACGGTCATTGTACGAGTACCTTTCCCTTGTGTGTGTTATGGTTAACAATGGTTAATATGTTGTAAGTGAATGAATATTATATTGTTCGAGTTATATATATTTATGCGATTGTTATGCTAGCTTGTGGTATTGGAGGTTGGTAGCCTCTATTGATGAAAAGCTAATTGTGTTGCTAGTAGGTATATTATATATGTATGTGTATAATTATTGCATTCACTAAGCTTTGCTTACCCTCTCGTTGTTTATCTTTTTATAGGCTCCGGTGTTGACAAGGGTAAGGGCATTCATTTGGATTAGAGATCCCGCTTGTTGCTTAGGGGACGCTTTTGGGATGTTATAGCTTTTGGAGTTTGACCGAGATTTGGGTAGTTTAACCCCCAAACAACATGCTCATAGTGTCGTTTGGAAATTAGACTCTTATGGTCGAACTTTTATTCTTTTGAACGAAACTCGTAAAACGGCCAATGTGGGCCCCGTTTTGTAAAACTCATTTTATGTTTGAATCGTATGAGTTTTTAATATTAGAACATGTTGTGAAAAGCATTTCGTCTAAATATGTCGGGAAGTGGGAGATCTTTATTTGAAAAATTGAAAAATCGAACAGAACTGAAAATAGACCTGACGCTCCGCGCACCCTGAGGTGGTGCACGTGGTGCACTCCCCTGTAATAAAAAAAAATTTCTTATGCGTGTTCGATTGTATATTGGGTTGGGTTGTTACAGCTGTCCTCGTTAGTAACCTACAACTAGTTGTCCACAGTTAGATGTACAGAAATAAATCGATATATATTATCTTGAATCAATCCACGACCCAGTGTATACACGTCTCATGCTAGATCACAACTCAAAGTATATATATTTTTGGAATCAACCTCAACCCTGTATAGCTAACTCAAATATTACTGCATATAGAGTGTCTATGGTTGTTCCAAATAATATATATACATGGGTCGATATAATATGTCAAAATATTTGCATACGTGTCTATGGTATCCCAAGATTACATAATATATTAGAATACATATATAATACAATATGAGTTAGCTAGGATATGATTAATATAGATTTGTTACCAATTTTCACGTAGCTACAACAAGAAAAATTATCCAATCTTGTTTTACCCATAACTTCTTTGTTTTAAATCCGTTTTGAGTGATCCAAGTTTCTATGGTTTCATATTGAACTTAAGTTTATAAATCTAAACAGAAAAAGTATAAGTTTAGAGTCATAAATACATGTTACAATTCGTTTTTGTAAAGGTATTCATTTCAGTCGAAAGAACGACGTCTAGATGACCATTTTGGAAAACATACTTCCACTTTGAGTTTAACCATGATTTTTGGATATAGTTTCATGTTCATAAGAAAAATCATTTTCCCAGAAGAACAACTTTTAAATCAAAGTTTATCATAGTTTTTAATTAACTAACCCAAAACAGCCCACGGTGTTACTACGACGGCGTATATCCGGTTTTACAATGTTTTTCGTGTTTTCAGGTTTTAAATCATTAAGTTAGCATATCATATAGATATAGAACATGTGTTTAGTTGATTTTAAAATTCAAATTAGAAGGATTAATTTTTGTTCGCGAACAAGTTTAGAATTAACTAAACTATGTTCTAGTGATTACAAGTTTAAACCTTCGAATAAGGTAGTTTTATATATAAGAACTGAATGATATTATGAACATCATTACTACCTCAGGTTTTGTGGATAAACCTACTGGAAATGAGAAAAATAGATCTAGCTTCAAAGGATCCTTGGATGGCTTGAAAGTTCTTGAAGCAAAATCATGACACGAAAACAAGTTCAAGTAAGATTTCCATTCGAAATAAGATTGTTATAGTTATAGAAATTGAATCAAAGTTTGAATATGAGTACTACCTTGTATTAGAGAGATATCTTACTGTAAATAAGAAAGATTTCTTGAGGTTGGATGATCACTTGAAATGGATTTGCAAGATTGAAAGCAAGCTAGCAAACTCGGGAGTGTTGTTGGTGTGTTCTTGAGTTGTTGTTTTATATCATGGTTTATGTATGGATTTATGAACTAGATTGAGCTAGATTTTGTTGAAGATGATGAAGAACACTTAGAACACTAAGAGAGTAATTGAGAGAGAGTAATTTGATGCATAAAATTGAAATGAAAATGAGTTTGTGTGTGTCTATCTTCACATGAATTTAGGATGGCATTATAGTCTCCATTAGTTTGTAATTTTGTGAGATATTTCATGCTAGATGTTAAATGATGGTTCCCACATGGTTAGGTGACTCACAAGGGATGCTAAGAGCTGATCATTGGAGTGTATATACCAATAGTACATACCTTTAGAAGCTGGGTATTGTACGAGTACGAATACGGGTGCATACGAGTAGAATTGTTGATGAAAATGAACGAGGATGTAATTGTAATCATTTTTGTTAAGTAGAAGTACTTTGATAAGTTTATTGAAGTCTTTAAAAAGTGTATGAATACATATTAAAACACTACATGTATATACATTTTAACTGAGTCTTTAAGTCCTCGTTAGTCATTACATGTAAGTGTTGTTTTGAAACCTTTAAGTTAACGATCTTGTTAAATGTTGTTAACCCATTGTTTATTATATCAAATGAGATGTTAAATTATTATATTATCATGATAATATGATGTATTAATATATCTTAATATGATATATATATATATATATATATATATATATATATATATATATATATATATATATACATTTAAATGTCGTTACATCGATAATCGTTACATATATGTCTCGTTTCGAAACCCTTAAGTTAGTAGTCTTGTTTTTACGTATGTAGTTCATTGTTAATATACTTAATGATATGTTTACTTATCAATTATCATATTTAAACATAGTGTAACAATATCATAATATGATTCATATGTATTTAGTAAGACGTTGTTATAATGATAATCGTTATATATATCGTTTCGAGTTTCTTAATTCAATAAACTCATCCTTATGTATATCACACATTGTTAATATACTTAGTGAGATACTTACTTATCATAATCTTATGTTAACCATATATATATATCTATATATATATATATATATATCTCATTATGTAGTTTTTACGAATTTGTAATGTTCGTGAATCGCCGGTCAATTTGGGTGGCCAATTGTCTATATGAAACCTATTTCACCTAATCAAGTCTTAACAAGTTTGATTGCTTAACATGTTCAAAACACTTAATCATGTAAATATCAATTTCATTTAATATATATAAACATGGAAAAGTTTAGGTCACTACAGTTTGGTCCTTGTATTTGTCCACAGCCTCCTTCATAGTTTTGCATAATCCGTTTTCCAGTATTAATTTTCTATTGTGTGTTTCCAACACTCTATTCTTAATCATCAAAAATTTTGGCCATTAAGACCATCTACAGTTTTCCTGCTTCATCAGCATTCAAAGTCATCATAACTGAATCATTGGTTATCAATTCGAGAGGTTTCAAGAAAGTTGTGTTTTTAGATGATTAAACGCTGATTGTAATTGTCAAAATACAAAGGATGTTTAAGATGAAATCAAGTGGCAAACTTGAAGAATTATTTAATTGTAGTAGGTGTAACTTATTAACGATATTTTAAGTCAAAATGTTATAATTAACATTTCTTACTCTTTTAACACTTTTTAATTGTGCAAGATTAATAGTCCAATGTTAGTAGTCCAATAATCCAAGATTAGTATAGGTTTAAAGTTTTACGTAGTTAATTAATTGGTTACTAATCAGTATTATTTTGTCCATTATTTTCTTCATTATGCCTCTTGTCAAATCTTGAATTGGATTCTGATCGGTCAAGATCTGAATATGAAATTGAATTTGAATGAAAATGGTTATTCTGCGGTGAACGGATACGTATATATGTGGTTGTATATAGAATAGTAAATGACTGTTGAATTGGAATTGAAGAATGTACAGGGTAACATGTTAATGTGAGATCTAAATATTTCTAGGGTATTACCTACCCGTTAAAATATTCTCATCATTAATAATTTGTACAGAAGAATTTTTAATTACGATCTTTATGAAAATATACTTACATATATCTTCTTTAGATGTAATCATGGATTTAATGACTCAATAAAATATTAATCTTATCTAATTTACCATTAGAATTAGAATATATAATCTTTAAGACTTTAGAGATTACATAATCGCCATGCAGAACGAAGATAATCGATGTAGGTTGATATGTAGAACAAAGATAAAGTAGGGACATCGATAGGTAGAATGAAGATTATGCTCGCGGTACAGATGGTGATGTCGAGGTGGGTGATGTGGATGTTGCTGTCGGTGGTACAAGTGATATTGGTGCTGACGTTGGTGATGTTACTGGTGTTGGTGATACTGCTGGTGCTTGTAAATTGTGTACCATGCTCTCTAAGGTTAACACTCGAGCTCGGAGTTCTTTAACTTCTTCTACTAACCCTGGTTGGTTATTAGTGTGAGGTAGAGGTCAGATATCTCCTCTAGTTCCGTTAATGGTAGCCTCAAGAAGAAAAATTCTTGTAAAAAGGGTATAAACGGTGTTGCGAACTAGTTCACTGGTGAGCGGATCGAGTACTCCGACGTTAGGCGGTAGATTCGGCTCATGATATGGAGTACCTTCTTCCCTTCTCTATAAGGTGAGTATGTCGCGAACCCACCCTAATTTTCTCCAGTAGTCAAGGTAGTTGATCAGTTGGTGCGCTCCCGTCACGCTGTCTTCTGAGTCAGATGAATTTGGTCGATTCGTAGAGGCCATCTTACGCGATCACAGAAAGATTTTTGGTATGAAAAGTTTAGTGACAGCAAATGATAGTTCGATGGTATTCTCAATGTATAATATGCATAGATATATATAGTACCAGGATCCCTTAAATTACGGAGAAATTTACGGAAGATATCAGGCAAAGTTTACCGTAATAGATACGCTAAGATATAAATTAGCAGATACACTAAGATATGAATTTTGTCTATACACTATTCAGGCAATCAATGCAGTAAGATGTGTCTAGACTAAGAATGATAAGCCGGTAATTTTCTAAGGATGATAAGTAGGTAATTTTCGACACAAAATGATAAGCAAAACTTTTGACATGCAGACACGGTCGAAGTCCAGACTCACTAATGCATCTAAACAACTATCAGTTAGACACACTAATGCAAGACCTGGTTCGCTAAGACCACCGCTCTGATACAACCTGTAGAGGCCCGTCCTAATCTATCTGGATGAATACATTATATTTGGTTACATCGCGAGGTACTTGACCTCTATATGATACATTTTACAAACATTGCATTCGTTTTTAAAAGACAAACTTTCATTTCATTGAAAGTTGACGGCATGCATACCATTTCATAATATATCCAACTATAATTGACTTGATAATAATCTTGATAAACTCAACGACTCGAATGCAATGTCTTTTGAAACATGTCATGAATGGCTCCAAGTAATATCTCTAAAATGATCAAATGCACAGCGGAAGATTTCTTTCATACCTGAGAATAAACATGCTTTAAAGTGTCAACCAAAAGGTTGGTGAGTTCATTAGTTTATCATAATCGATCATTTCCATAATTTTAATAGACCACAAGATTTTCATTTTCATTTCTCGTAAATATCATGCATATGCATAAAAATCATTCATATGGATTGAACACCTGGTAACCGACATTAACAAAATACATCTAGAATATCCCCATATATAAATATCGAAGTACTAAAGCAGTTCAAATTCTCTGACTGGGGCGTGTTAAAGCCCATAGATCTATCTTTAGGATTCGCGTCAAGGGCGATATCCGGTATAACAATTCAACCATAGAATATAGTTTCGATTACTTGTGTCTATTTCGTAAAATATTTATGAAAGCACATGTATTCTCAGTCCCAAAAATATATATATTGCAAAAACATTTAAAAAGGGAGTAATGAAACTCACTATACGATATTTGTAGTAAAAATATGCATACGACGGAACTGAACAATGCAAGGTTAGCCTCGGATTCACGAACCTATATCAGTTATATATATATATATTAAAACATATAATAACAACTAACGAGTTGATTTATTAATAATTTACATATCATATTACTAATTAAGTTATATTTATCCTATGTATTTTAGGTAGTTAATATTTATTTCTATATTACATTTATTAATATTAATATAGTAAAAACTTATTAAAGTAGTTAAATAATATAATATTTATCATTTATCATAACATATTACAAATAAAAATTTATGTCAAGGTTTATATATGATAAGAATATATATTTATATTAATTAATATATTTTATATATATATAGCTTACTTAATGTCATAAAAATTTAGTAATATATAATATTAATATATTTGTAATGTATTTTTTTTAAAAATAATATTTATTTGTAATAATAACAATAATATTGATAATAAAAATGATACTTTTGAAAATAATAATTTTTAATATAAATGGTAATAATAATAATTTCAATAATGATACGGCTAATAATAACATAAATGATACTAATAATGTTAATTCTAATATCACTATTAGTAATAATAATAACAATAATTTTATTAATCATATTAATACCAAGGATAATAATTTTTAATAGAAATGATAATAATAATAATAATAATAATAATAATAATAATAATAATAATAATAATAATAATAATAATAATAATAATAATAATAATAATAATAATAATAATAATAATAATGATATTATTAATACTAACAATAATGATAATAATTTTAATTGTATTAACAATACTAATAATTATGTTCTCATATTAGTAATAACCTAATAATAATAATAATAATAATAATAATAATAATAAATAATAACAATAATAATAATAATAATAATAATAATAATAATAATAATAATAATAATGAAAATGAGTAATAAGTAAACTACCTCAATGAAGTAGCCCTTAAAAAGAATATGCCCAAGTCCGGGTTTGAACCCGTGACTTCCTGTTAGTCCAATAATATCCTTAACCATCCATCCATTCCAATTTTTCTGTTATTATTAGTATCATAATTATATTTATCCTGTTAATTTATGTTTCCATATTTCTTCTTCTTCATTATCTAATATCAATCATACTCATCTTAATCATCATCATCTTTTATTTCATCATTATACTCTAACATTATCATCATCCATTTTGCTTAAATCATCATCATTATACTAAAAGATAGCGTATCATCATAATCAATATCATTATCATTGCCTATACCAATATCTATATCATTATACGGATCTTTGTTTGATCACCATAATAATTATCACATTTTCAACGTCTTAAAGCTATCACTTGTGGATATTAGAGCTTGTCACTAGAAAATCGAATAGTAGTAGTCATGAGCTGGACCAACATTTATTTCGGCCCATCAGAGTAACATTACGGCCCAATTATATAACTCAATCAGCCCAACAAGCAATTTAATCATGGCCCAACAAGCGATATCATGTTTAATGGATCTACAAGCCCAAATTGTATTCTCTAAGCCTAACAATACACCTAAGTTCACGGTCCAAATAGAAAATGAACATGGTGGCTAAACAAGATATCCAGTAAATTTGAAATGTTATTTGAGTGTGGGGTTTCCATCTCCACTTGTGTCCACTAACTCAATCTTAGTCGACATCCTCTACTTTTTGTTACTATCATCAATATGAACTATCATCCTTTATCTATCTTTATCTATATTATCATCTATACTAATCATTCAACTTATGCATAATTATAATAATTACCAATACCATTGTTTATGCATCAACTTTACACGCCATCCTCTTCTTCTATCAAGCAACCGAAGTAAAGCATAAATAGGAGGAAATAGTAGCTGCAGTTGCACTTCATTGTAGCAAAAAGTAAACAGAAGTTGCAGTAGCAGTAACAAAAACAAGCGAGTAGCAGTTTACAAGGGTTTTTGATGAAACAAATATAGTAACAGTAGTTGCAGTTAAAGAGTATTGGTTCGTGTTCTGGTTCTTCATTATTAACAACCACAAAGGGTTCGGTTTTAGGTTGTAAACTGAACATGGAATCAAAAAAAAAATGGTTTAAGTGGGTTTCATGATGATGGTGGTTGTGGTAATAGTGGTGGTCTTGTGTTTTTGTTTGATGAAAAATTGAAGAGACGTGTGGTGGTTATTATAATGAAGGTGGGTTGTGGAGGGTAACCAGTCGTGGTGTTGAGTTGATAGAGAGTGGTTTCTCCATGGGTTTTGATCAAGAGGAAACAGAAAGAAACAGGTATGAAATGGCCAGCTATAGCAGTAGTCGTTGTCGATTGAAAACAGATAACAGAAAGAAAGCAAGAAGGTGAGGATATGGGTTTAGGGTGGCCTGTTTCATCGACTGTAGTAGCATAGAGTGACGGTATCGTTTAACAGAAAAAGAAGTAAACGAACTTGATTAGTAGTAGTAGTTTTGATAACAAGTGATGATGATAAAAAGAAATTGTTGGTGGTTAACAAGAACCGTGGCAGTAGTGGTATATCGCGAAGAAGAAGGAAAATTGCAATAGTATTCGTATAATAACAGAAAATATGCAGCACATTAACATATATTTATTTTGTGGTTGTGGTGTTGAATTGTTGGTTTTCAAACAGGAAACGAGAAGCTGCATACAAAGTGTTAAGGTGGTTTTCACATACAGAGAGGGAGGAGAGGTGATAGATGGCGGGTTGAGATGAAGTCCGAATAGGAGTAGTGATCGAGTAATATGGGAGCAAAGTTGCATATGTACTTTGCACAAAATGTATATGTATTATTTATATATAGAAAGGTGATAGATTCCATGGACAAACACCGTATTCCTTCAATTCATTGAATTCACGGATCTAATTAAGATACAAGTTGATTGGTATTCACTGTAACTAATTGAATCAATTAGTGGATATATACAAAAGGAATCATATAATGCAAATGGCAATCAATGAGTACGGTGATGATTTGATCAATAACAGAAAGTGAGAGTAAAAGAATAAAAGAAAACAAATATAATAATATATTATTAATCAATAAATATAATGCTACATTGAAAATTTAAACGTGCAAGAACAATCATTCAAGTGATTATTTTTAATACGGATATTATATTGTGCTCCGTTGTTTAACCAGTGGCGTATAAAAT
The DNA here is from genome assembly GCF_046630445.1 of Rutidosis leptorrhynchoides. Lineage (NCBI taxonomy): Eukaryota > Viridiplantae > Streptophyta > Magnoliopsida > Asterales > Asteraceae > Rutidosis > Rutidosis leptorrhynchoides. Next base: position 175,962,397 of record NC_092339.1, read on the forward strand.
GTACTCGGAAAATCCCAAATTAAGTAGCTTTAATTATTTTAGTCAATATAGTGTAAAACCAGTCATTAATTGTTTAAAATTATTAAATAAAAATTTACATCAACTATCCGCTCTCGAACCCAGGTAAAATATAAAAAGTGTTAAAATTTAATAATTAGATCCTAAATATACTTTTAATAAGCCTATAATTTATATAACTCATTTTCGGATCACCATTTATTTTAAAATTATATAAGTTTGAATTTAACTTGTTTAATATCAATCGGAACACCAAACGAGTATTACAATCATTTAATGTTTATTTTGATATACTTTATATATATAGATATGTCTTAAATAATAATTATTATAATATCCTATATTTATTTTATTTTACATAATTAACTTTAATAACAAAAACATATAATATTTCAAATTATATTTCACATTATTATTATATATTCATATATTTAAATATATGTACTTATTTACAAATCCTGGTTCGTGACTCATCGAGAATGGTCGAAAGTTAAATTAATATATGAAACAGTTCAAAATTTTTGAGACTCTACCTAACAGATTTGCTTATCGTGTCGGAAACATATAAAGATCAAGTTTAAATTCTGGTCGGAAATTTCCGGGTCGTCACACGAGTAACCACACGTGTGAGGTTAACCGAACGGATGACCCTATTCTAGAATTGTCCTGAGACATCTGGGTCACACGTACGAGAGTATAAATAGAGAGTGCTGAGAATAGTCGCTCACTCTTGCACCCTCTACCCATTTTTTCTCTCAAAATTCGATCATCACCATTCTTATTTTCCACCGCAGCATTTGTTATGCACATTTAGCCGACCACAGTGCCACCATCTAGGTATATTTTCATCAAGTTTTAGTGTGTTAATTTGTTGTTTGAATGTATCGAAACCCTAAGTGTTTGTAACTCGAATTTCGTGAAATTGAAGCTTGTTTTGATGTGTATCTGTTATTGTTTTAAGTTAAACGATACCTAATGTTGCTATTGTAATATAAATTGGACCTTAAAACGATCAAACATGTAATCTCAGTGATTTAAAAATGCATTTAATATCGGTTTCATCAGACATGCACGAGTGACATCACTCGCACGCGTGAGACATGACTCGCATGAGTCAGTACACGGTCGATGATCAATCGTGTGAACCTTTGAGCTCACTCGTTCAATTTGATTTGGTTTCTCACTCGCTTAACAGAGCTAACATGTGTGATTAACCGCACGAGTTATCACACGGTTGACTCACTCGCTTATAAATGTTACCTCAACCGTGTACCTTGTCTGAAACCATATTACTGCTCAAACGTGTCAACAGTGGCACGAGTGACTATGTTACTCGCACGGTTGATCCCTCAGCCGCATGTGTGATAGTATCACTCGCACGTTTTGTCCTGTTTAAAAAATTTTTGACACTTTGATGCGAATGCTTTGATGTTTTATGATATGTGGGTTGTATTTCTACATTTCTGTTAATGTTTCAGTTTGTTAAGATATCATCAATGGCTGAACAACAAGTCAATGTTCCAGCTGTGAATCTAGAAGGACAGGGGGAGCAAGTGAATCCTCAAGTAAATCCTATTAACCCACCTGCTCAACCAGAAATTATCCTAGAGAAGGGTGATCTAAATAATCAAGTTACTCTCTATGACACTACTCTCGAGAGAGGTGATCATTTTAAGGAGATTGTGGAATTTCTTAAGAGATCAAGAATTCATACTGCTATCTCTACCCAATGCACGGCATACTACAGCCATCAGAGGGAATTCTGGAGAAATGCTATACTTGATGTATCGGAAGATGAGACTAAGATAGTCAGTAGCGTTCAAAGACATGAGACCATCATCTCCAAGACTGTGATAAGGAGGATTTTAAGGTTTAATGATAAGAATTGTTCTTACATGATAATCGATCATGAGAGAATTCATGAATGCTTTAAAAGATGTGCTTATTCTGGTTATATTGCTAGCAAATCTGAACTGATGAAGATGCTTCTGCCTCCACAGTTTTGATATCTTGCTCATGTGATCATGCATTGTTTGAGTGGACACAAAGCTGGTTTTGATAAACTGAACGAGAAAGTGCAAAGTATGTTTGTGGCACTTGTTCTAAGGGCTCCGTATGATTTCTCGGGATTCGTCTTCTATTACTTCAAAGCAAATCTTTTCAGTTCTACTCAGAGATATCTTATTTATGCCCGTTTTCTTCAAATGATTATTAATGATGCTGCACCTGATCTATCGAAGCTTGAAGAGGATATTATTCACCTTAAGCCAATGAATCTGATAACTTTCTGAAGAATGGAGGAAACAAGAAACGAGGGTTTGAAACCTGATTTTAACAGAAAGCTTGTTTGCCATCTGATTAAGGAGAATTATTGATGTCCGGCTGGTAACGCATGGAGAAACGATGATTCAGACTCTAACTACAAAGTTACATATGAGGAAGGTGGAGATGATAATCAGAGAGCTACCAGTGAAGTTCAAGGAGGAGGTAATGTTAATGATGAAGTTATTGAAGGTGATGATGAAGTGACAGAGGAAGATGTTAGTTTGATTCAGAGGAAGAGGAAAGGGAAGGAAGCGATGACTTCAGAACAACCCAAGAAGAAGGATGTAAGTAATTAGAGGGGGGTGAATAGTTACTTAATACATTTTTACCAATTTTTCGATTGATCACCAAATTCAATTTTACTTTGATTAACCAACTCAACTCAAACTTGATGTGTGTAGTGTATATGTTCAAATGATAAATGAAGTAATGTAAAGAACATAGACACAAGGATTTATAGTGGTTCGGGTAGATGTTAACTAATCCACCTTAATCCACTCCCCGACTACACTAATAGGGATTTGTTGCTTCACTAAGCACTTTTCTCCAAACCCGGTGGAGATCCGATTTACAAATCTTTAATCTTCTTTCTAATCTTTTTATCCCTTTGAAAGATCAACTCCAACCTATATCAACTTGTCTTCACCTTGGACAAGTATTAATCTCCAAATAAGATTAATCAACTTCCTAAGTCCCTTTAAGGAAGTAGATCACTAAGCTAGCCTATGCTTCCACTAATTGAAGTTACAAGACTTATACACTTTGCAATGATGATCCTAACACAATACTAGGACACACGTTACATTAAGTAAACTCACAAGATAAATGATTTTGATTAGTAAGTTTACAACAACCCAATTCTATATCTATAAGATCATAGAATCTTCTCTTGCTTGATCACATTTGAATAGTAGTTGATGCACTTGTGATCACTGGAGATAAGCCTTTGAAATGTGCAAGAGGGTCAGCTTCAAATGCTCTTAAATGTTTGCCTTATATAGTGGGATTCAAAAAATAGCCGTTGACACACAGTTGCCTGCATGGTCGACCGTGGTGCAACTGTGCGAGCTCCAGTCCAAAACTGGTATCCGTTGTATAGCTGTTTAACTCAGATTTGAACACCACATTTTGGCACCTTTACTCCTTCTAGCACCTACAAAAGAAACCAAACATCCTATACATGTACTATATGCATTAAGTGTGTAAGATTTGGTCTTATTGCATGAAAGTGACTAATCATTCCAAAAGTGGCAAACCCAACATTCTTGGAGAAGTGTCTTGATTGATATTTAGGGAAATTTCAGTTTGGTAAATACTTAGTTAGTCACATTAATGCTCTTGTTTCAATTCTAAAGGCTAGTAACTATATCATTAACTTCCTAGTTCCAATTAATCACAAGTCATGTTTCATTTGAGTAATGTCTCTATAAGATAATCATGAAGTATGTAGGGACATTAAGGTTAAGTTATTCTTGAACAAGCAATCACACTTAGTTACTTAGACTAGACCAAATAGACAATTAACTATAGTTTCATTGTGAACCATTTTACACTTAATCTATTGGAGTAGGTTAGTTACTTGAATCCTAACTAATGAGCACATGGCAAACATATTAATCAAGTTGACAAGTTTATGAGTATTTAGCATTATTAGCAAGTAGCAAGTAATACTCACATAGCAAGAGATAGTTATTCTAGGATCAATCATATAGATACTTGCACAACTTATAATTCAAGCACTTAATAAGTTTAATGTGCAATATAACACATTACATGATTAATGTGTAAGCACACATTAATGTCCAACACATGCACAAGGGAAGAGCAATCTCTAGTTGGGACCTGGTGACCATCCTAAATGTATCTATAAGTGTGTTTTAGGATTACAAGTCATTTCTAGTTTATCCTTGAGAGCATTGTTCTTCATTTAGCCTTAATTAATCAATAAGTCATTTCTAATAGCAATTATTGTTCTAGTGATATTGGCTTAAGTGTGTTGGTACTTGATGATCATACTAAGGATATGTAGATAAGAATTAAGATCACAAGTTGTTGATTAACACTTATGTGTTATGCCTAATCTTGGTTAATTTGTCATTGAGATGTCATTAGGCGTAATTCACAATTAGTGTTTTTATGACCAAAACTCAATTGAGTATGGAGAAGGCATCTATTCTAAGCATGTTGAGAAAGGTTTCATGAATTATAGATGTCGGGAACTAGTCAAACTTTATTTGGTCAAAACAGTGACAGAAAAAACTACGGTCGCACTGCGGTTGACCGTGGTGGTGACCGTGCAACTTGGTTTCACAAAACTGCGTTGCAATTCAGTTTGGGGTTTCACGGTTGTCTATACGATCGATCGTACCTCGACCGTGTGTTTACCTGAACTTTTAATTTCATTCTTAATCCTATGTTTGACTTGGTCGTTTGCAAGATAAAGTATGGATTAGTGACTTGCGTGTTTTATGTTAAGATGTCAGTAATCACTTATGCATATGTATGTGTCATCATCAAAACATATTCTTTGGTTAATTACACTTTGGTTAATCATACTTAAGTTCATCGTTTAGTGTATTAACCAACATTCAACCAACAAAGGAGAAGAAAACTAAACACAATTATGACTCATCTCAAAGGTCATCTCAGGGAGGTTCGAAACAACAAGCTCAGAGATAACCATCCGGTTTCATGAAGGATGCGAGAGCCGTTGTTACCTCACTGAGACCTACCACCACAACACCTCAGGTCACATCATCCGAATTCAAGACACAACAAAATCTACTGTTGCCTTTGATTACGAAAATAACCAATCTAGAGAATCAAGCCATTGAGGAGAAGAAGATCAATGAAGCTAAGATTGAGTCGTTAGTGGAGGAAAACAAGAGGTTATCAAATATATTGGACCGTCAGAAGGGTAGAACGGAGAAGTTGAAAAAGAAGGTATTGGTAATTAAGAGTGAGAATAAGGAGAAATTGAAGGAGATGAACAATTAAATCGAACAGCTTACCTCTGGTAAAACAATGTTGATTAAGGAGAGAGGAGAAGAATATTCCTCTGATTTGGGTGGTGATGACGAGAAAGACGATGAAGAAGATGCTGGAACTGGAGAAACCACTTTTGAGATTCCGTTAGTGATACCTATTCGAAGCTTTAATGAATATGGTGAGGTCTTTACTGCTGACTGTTATATGAATTATTCAAATGTTTTTAATGATGCAGAAAAGGGGGACGTTCCACCAAGTGATTTTTCGTGGGAACAGCTTACTGCTCTGGCATACGATAGTGAAAATGATATAGAGGATGCAGAGACAGTTGAAGTTGAGAACAAGGCTCCACAAGAAGAGTCATTTGCCAGTATCCCTCCCGAATCAATCCAAAATATCAACTTAAGTGATTTCGATAATTTTTTTGCGGATGAAAAGAGTGAAGATCATGTTGGTAAAGATAATGTGAAAGAAGATATGATTGTTGAATCTGAAGATGAATTGGTAACATAATCTGATAAAGAAGAAGAAGAAGAAGTTGAGATTGTTATGCCTTCTCTTGAGTGATAATGCTACAAACGAACATATATTTCATAGCATTATCCCTCAAGAAAGACAAGCTTTTAGTTGCAATTGTTCTATTTACAAGTGATATTCGTTTAAATAATAAAAGGTGAAGATAAAAGACAGATTCGACGAATTGAAGACGCAAACGACCAAAAAGCTCAAAAGTACAAAGTATAATCAAAGTGGTTCAAATTATTGATGAGAAACGTCTCAAAATTACAAAAGTACAAGACACAAAACGCAAAGAACAAGATATTTAATAGTACGAAAGGACGTTCGAAAATCCGGAACCGGGACCAGAGTCAACTCTCAACGCTCGACGCAACGGAGCTAAAATTACAAGTTAACTATGCAAATAAATATAATATAATATATAAATAATTCTTAAAAATTATATATATATATATATATATATATATATATATATATATATATATATATATTTATAAAACTGTCGGCAAGAAGCAAACAACAAAATGTGAGCTGGAAAAGCAGGCCATGCGATCGCATGGCCTGGAAGTGAAAATTTCATGCGATCGCATGGCCCCAATTTGCTGGCCACATCTATAAATTTCAGCATTTTCGGTCGAATGTTGACACCTTTTTCTCTATCTCTCAATCTCACGTATATATATATATATATATATATATATATATATATATATATATATATATATATATATATATATATATATATATATATATATATATATTATAATTTTAATTTTAATTTTAATTTTAATAATAAGGGTATGTTAGCGAATGTTGTAAGGGTGTAAGTCAAAATTATGTCCATGTAACGCTACGCTATTATTAATCATTGTAAGTTATGTTCAACCTTTTTAAATTAATGTCTCGTAGCTAAGTTATTATTATGCTTATTTAAGCCGAAGTAATCGTGATGTTGGGCTAAATATTAAAGACAGGGTAATTGGGCTTTGTACCATAATTGGGGTTTGGACAAAATAACGACACTTGTGGAAATTAGACTATGGGCTATTAATGGACTTTATATTTGTTTAATTAAATGATAGTTTGTTAATTTAATATAAAGATTAACAATTGGACGTACCTATAAATAACCATATACACTCGATCGGACACGATGGGCGGGATATTTATAAGTACTAATAATCGTTCATTTAACCGGACACGGGAATGGATTAATAGTCTATGGACTTATTAAAACAGGGGTGAATTATATACAAGGAAAATTGGTGTAATTATAGTTTAAGTCCCCAATTAGTTGGAATATTTGACTTCGGATATAAGGATAATTTGACGAGGACACTCGCACTTTATATTTATGACTGATGGACTGTTATAGACAAAAACCAGACGGACATATTGAATAATCCAGGACAAAGGACAATTAACCCATGGTAATAAACTAAAATCAACACGTCAAGCATCATGATTACGGAAGTTTAAATAAGCATAATTCCTTTATTTCATATTTAATTGCACTTTTAATTATCGCATTTTAAATACTGTCATTTTATTGCACTTTTAATTATCGTACTTTTATTTATCGCGATTTCATTATCGTTATTTACTTTACGCTTTAAATTAAGTTATATTTATTTTTAATATTTTACATTAGGTTTTAACTGCGACTTAAGTTTTAAAATCGACAAACCGGTCATTAAACGGTAAAAATCCCCTTTTATAATAATAATACTACTTATATTTATTTACAAATATATTTTTAAAAATATAGCGTTAAACTTGGCGAGTTCCCTATGGACGAACCGGACTTACTAAAAACTACACTATTGTATGATTAGGTACACTTCCTATAAGTGTTGTAGCAAGGTTTAGGTATATCCACTCTATAAATAAATAAATAACTTGTGTAAAATTGTATCATATTTAATAGTATTTCGAAGTAAAAATACTACTATTTTGTACCCCCTTCGCTTTAACATCAAGTATTTTTGACACCGCTGCCGGGGAACTGCTTAAACGCCGGAAGCGAAACGCTATATATAAAAAAAAAAGATTCTTAGTTTACTTTTGTAAAAATACGCTTTTGTAAAAATACGTTTTAATTATTAAAAATACAAAAATATAAAAAGAAAAAAAAATTATATATTTTCAATAGTTTGTTAAATATATATAAAATTATAAAGTTTCTTTATTTTTAGTTTAGTTCTTAAAATTTAAGTTTTTATTTATATAAATATTTTATAAAAACAGAAAATTAAATATAAAACAGAGAAAAAAATAAATAAGTAATCGGGCTACACTGTAGCAGCCCAGATTCTGGCCCGAAACCCTAATCTATGTAACCGCATGGATTTATAACGCAAAGACCATGCGATTGCATGGCCTGATCTGACACGCCAGGGTTGACTTGTTTCTGCATTAATTACGGAGTTTTAATTATTATTATTAATTAATTAAAACCCTAATTAGAGTTTAGTTTTAAATTAATTAATTTTATTTTCAATTAATTTGTATTATTTAGTTTAATTAGTTTTATTAATATATAAAAATTAATACTTTTATAAATAAATAATATTTTTATAAAAATTGTACTTTTTACAACTTTAAGTTTATTTTTATATTTTGTATCTTTTTATTTGTTTTAGCGTAATATTTTTATTTTTCATTCGTATTTAGTTTTAAGTCATAGTTTTTGCCATAGTTATTTTTTATTTCTAGATTTTTAGGCTTTGCCGTAAAATCCCTTAAGTACTTTTTCTTTAGACTAAGATTTAGGTGCTTTAGAATTTTGCGACGCCGCTTATTAAATTTTAGTACTTTTTAAGTTATTGCCGTTTTGGATATAGAATTTCTTTAAGCTTTAATACCTTTAGACGCAACTTTTAATTCTTAATTTTTAGACTTTTAAGTTTCGACGCGCTACGTTCTTTTTATTATTTTTCGACCTTTTATTTTTTGACTTTTTTGACGCGTTCTTTTTCTTTCTTATTTTACGACGCTCTAGTTTTTAGGATATAGAATTTTCTATTTCTTCTCTAAGATTTCTTTAAATTTCAACGAAAAATTATTTTAAGTGGTTAAATTGATAGACATCCAAAATTTTCTTGTTCGTAGTAATAGTTGGATTTGTTAGTGGTGAGTTGCGGGCTTCCAATTTAAAGGGTCCTGGCTACCTGCTGCATCTATTGGCTATTCGAAACGTGGGCAAAATTAGAAAAGTCTATTAATTTGATAACTTATATAATTTTTATCTTTTATAACTAATAGGATATTCATTGAATGCATCGAGCAAAACGTTCACCACCTTTCATACGTTCACCACCTGTAACTCGATCAAGACATCTAGCCAATATTGTCACCGTTGATTTTTCTTTAGAATCGTCATCAAGTCGACCAAGTACTCCAATTCAAATTTCCGATAATCTATTTTTTGAACCTGACCTCACAATTGAGAATCCGGAGGATATTCAGGGACAATTCAGAGATCCTGAACCATTAATCTTTCCTCCGAAACCACCAATTATTCAAACAGAGATTGTTGACGAACAACCCATTAAATCAGAATCCTCTAGTGATTCAGATTCAACAAATTCAATCATGGAAATTCTGGAACCTCTAAGTATGGAAGACCGAATGAGAGCTAAACGCACTGGCCAAGGTCACGCAATTACTCAACCAGGCATTAATACGCCAGATTATGAAATAAAAGGACAAATCCTACACATGGTAACTGTAGTGACCCAAACTTTTCCATGTTTATATATATATATATATTAATTGAGATTGATATTTACATGATTAAATGTTTCCAACATGTTAAGCAATCAAACTTGTTAAGACTTGATTAATTGAAATATGTTTCATATAGACAATTGACCACCCAAGTTGACCGGTGATTCACGAACGTTAAAACTTGTAAAAACTATACGATGACATATATATGGTTATATATATAGTTAACATGATTTTATTATAAGTATGTATCTCATTAGGTATTTTAACAATGAGTTATATACATAAAAATGAGACTATTAATTTAAGAAACTCGAAAACGATATATATAACGATTATCGTTATAACAACGTCTTACTAGGTACATATGAATCATATTAAGATATTGATACACTTGGTTAATTATGTTAAATGATAAGTAAATATATTATTAAGTGTATTAACAATGAAATACATATGTAAAAATAAGACTACTAACTTAATGATTTCGAAATGAGACATATATGTAACGATTATCGTTGTAACGACATTTAACTGTATATATATCATACTAAGATATATTATATATCCTAATATCATAATAATATAACAATTTAACATCTTATTTGTTATAATAAACAATGGGTTAACAACACTCAACAAGATCGTTAACCTAAAGGTTTCAAAACAACATTTACATGTAACGACTAACGATGACTTAACGACTCAGTTAAAATGTATATACATGTAGTATTTTAATATGTATTCATAAACTTTTTAAAGACTTTAAGACACTTATCAAAATACTTCTACTTAACAAAAATGCTTACAATTACATCCTCGTTCAGTTTCATCAACAATTCTACTCGTATGCACCCGTACTCGTACTCGTACAATACACAGCTTTTAGATGTATGTACTATTGATATATACACTCCAATGATCAGCTCTTAGCAGCCCATGTGAGTCACCTAACACATGTGGGAACCATCATTTGGAAACTAGCATGAAATATCTCACAAAATTACAAAAATATGAGTAATCATTCATGACTTATTTACATGAAAACAAAATTACATATCCTTTACATCTAATCCATACACCAACGACCAAAAACACCTACAAACACTTTCATTCTTCAATTTTCTTCATCTAATTGATCTCTCTCAAGTTCTATCTTCAAGTTCTAAGTGTTCTTCATAAATTCCAAAAGTTCTAGTTTCATAAAATCAAGAATACTTCCAAGATTGCAAGTTTACTTCCAAGTTTTCTAAATCCATTCCAAGTAATCATCCAAGATCAAGAAACCTTTGTTACTTATAGTAGGTTATCTTTCTAATACAAGGTAATAATCATATTCAAACTTTAATTCAATTTCTATAACTATAACAATCTTATTTCGAGTGGAAATCTTACTTGAAATTGTTTTCGTGTCATGATTCTGCTTCAAGAACTTTCAAGCCATCCAAGGATTCTTTGAAGCTAGATCTATTTTTCTCATTTCTAGTAGGTTTATCCAAGGAACTTGAGGTAGTAATTATGTTCATAACATCATTCGATTCATACATATAAAGCTATCTTATTCGAAGGTTTAAACTTGTATTCACTAGAACATAGTTTAGTTAATTCTAAACTTGTTCGCAAATAAAAGTTAATCCTTCTAACTTGACTTTTAAAATCAACTAAACACATGTTCTATATCTATATGATATGCTAACTTAATGATTTAAAACCTGGAAACACGAAAAACACCGTAAAACCGGATTTACGTCGTCGTAGTAACACCGCGGGCTGTTTTGGGTTAGTTAATTAAAAACTATGATAAAATTTGATTTTTATTATGAACATGAAACTATATCCAAAAATTATGGTTAAACTCAAAGTGGAAGTATGTTTTATAAAATGGTCATCTAGACGTCGTTCTTTCGACTGAAATGACTACCTTTACAAAAATGACTTGTAACTTATTTTTATGACTATAAACCTATACTTTTTCTGTTTAGATTCATAAAATAGAGTTCAATATGAAATCATAGCAATTTGATTCACTCAAAACGGATTTAAAATGAAGAAGTTATGGGTAAAACAAGATTGGATAATTTTTCTCATTTTAGCTACGTGAAAATTGGTAACAAATCTATTCCAACCATAACTTAATCAACTTGTATTGTATATTATGTAATTTTGAGATACCATAGACACGTATACAATGTTTCGACCTATCATGTCGACACATCTATATATATTTCGGAACAACCATAGACACTCTATATGTGAATGTTGGAGTTAGCTATACAGGGTTGAGGTTGATTCCAAAATATATATAGTTTGAGTTGTGATCAATACTGAGATACGTATACACTGGGTCGTGGATTGATTCAAGATAATATTTATCGATTTATTTTTGTACATCTAACTGTGGACAACTAGTTGTAGGTTACTAACGAGGACAGCTGACTTAATAAACTTAAAACATCAAAATATATTAAAAGTGTTGTAAATATATTTTGAACATACTTTGATATATATGTATATATTGTTATAGGTTCATGAATCAACCAGTGGCCAAGTCTTACTTCCCGACGAAGTAAAAATCTGTGAAAGTGAGTTATAGTCCCACTTTTAAAATCTAATATTTTTGGGATAAGAATACATGCAGGTTTTATAAATGATTTACAAAATAGACACAAGTACGTGAAACTACATTCTATGGTTGAATTATCGAAATCGAATATGCCCCTTTTTATTAAGTCTGGTAATCTAAGAATTAAGGAACAGACACCCTAATTGACGCGAATCCTAAAGATTGATCTATTGGGCCTAACAAACCCCATCCAAAGTACCGGATGCTTTAGTACTTCAAAATTTATATCAAATCCGAAGGGTGTCCCGGAATGATGGGGATATTCTTATATATGCATCTTGTTAATGTCGGTTACCAGGTGTTCACCATATGAATGATTTTTATCTCTATGTATGGGATGTGTATTGAAATATGAAATCTTGTGGTCTATTGTTACGATTTGATATATATAGGTTAAACCTATAACTCACCAACATTTTTGTTGATGTTTAAAGCATGTTTATTCTCAGGTGAATTCTAAGAGCTTCCGCTATTGCATACTAAAATAAGGACGAGATTTGGAGTCCATGTTTGTATGATATTGTGTAAAAACTGCATTCAAGAAACTGATTTCGATGTAACATATTTGTATTGTAGACCATTATGTAATGGTCGTGTGTAAACGGGATATTTTAGATTATCATTATTTGATAATCTACATAAAGCTTTTTAAACCTTTATTTATGAAATAAAGGTTATGGTTTGTTTTAAAAATGAATGCAGTCTTTGAAAAACGTCTCATATAGAGGTCAAAACCTCGCAATGAAATCAATTAATATGGAACGTTTTTAATCTATAAGAACGGGAATTTTCAGTTGGTATCCGAGCGTTGGTCTTAGAGAACTAGAATTTTGCATTAGTGTGTCTTATCGAGTTTGTTAGGATGCATTAGTGAGTCTGGACTTCGACCGTGTTTACTTGAAAAATGATTGCTTAACAAATTTTGTTGAAAACTATATATTTTTAAAATGTGAATATTATGTGATATATTAATCTCTTAACGCGTTTGATATTATGTGATAGATGTCTACCTCTAGAACAAGTCCCATTGACTCACCTAATAATAATGAAGAGTCAAATATAAATTGGAATGATTCATGGACTGATTCACAAGTTCCCGAAGAGGAATCGGAAGAAGAGTCGGAACCGGAAGAAGAATCGGAACCGGATGAAGAAATAGAACCTGTGGGGGAAATAATAAAACGGTTAAGTAAAAGAAAATCCTCAACCAACCGACCAAGGTTAATTATGGTCAATGGTGTTTCCGCCAAGGAAGCAAAATATTGGGAGGATTACCAATTCTCCGATGAATCGGATTCCGACGAGAATTCCGATGATGTTATAGAAATTACCCTAACTGAATTTAAAAAGGCAAAAGAAAATAATAAGGGAAAGGGCATAAAAATAGAGAAATCCAATTCCAACCCCGATGAACTTTATATGTATTGTCAACCCCCGAAGTCCTTAATTTGTAACAATGACCCGGGAACCTCTAAACCACCAGGTTTTTCTAAACCAATGTGGAAAACGACGGCTCGTATTAGGGGAACATCATATATCCCTAGAAACTTGGCAAAACGAACCAAAACCGAAGAAGAAGAAACGAGCGAGTCGGAATAAGATAGTTGTATTCGTGTGGTGTAATATATGTAATATAGTGTGCTTATGCTTTATGATATATGTAAAAATTGCTTGTATTAATAAGTATTTTTTTTATGAATCTAACTCTTGTCTATTTTACAGTATAAAAACACAAAATGGATAGACAACCCAATATTTTAAGAGACCTACCCGGAGACATGATTGATGAAATCTTGTCTAGAGTTGGTCAGAATTCTTCGGCACAACTATTTAAGGCGAGATCAGTTTGTATGACATTCGAAGAACGTTCCAAGAATGCCTTGGTTTATAAAAGGCTTTCGTTCGAAAGATGGGGGATATCACATTGGGAAATCCATAAGTTACGATGTGTTTACTTTGACGCATATATTGCGGGGAACCCAAATGCTATTTTACGCAATGGGTTAAGAAATTATTTTGACTCAATATATCCGAATATTGGACTTCGTGATTTAGAAAAAGCGGCTAACATGCAACATAAAGAAGCATGTTATGCTTACGGATTAGTAATGTTCGCTTCTCACCAAAGTGAGAACAAGAACATCGGGCTACAACTATTAAACAAAACGTTCCCACAAGTGACGGAGTCGGTAATTGGGGTAAGAAATGAGGTTTTTAGATTGTTACGGGACTGTTGGACATTACGTAACCCTCGTCCCTTTGACGATGTTACAACACGCTGTCTTATCAATGGCCATAACGGTTATGTTCCACAAGACCAAGGATGGGAAGTAGTCCTAGTAAAACCAGAATGCATGACTTGTTTCTGGACGTATGAATTACGTGTCTTTATTGCCTTTGCTGAGCGACTTGTGTACTAGCTAGAATTATCTTCACAACCATCTTGTATCAAATTTATTGTGTGCTATATTTCATGCTATATGTAAAATAAGCGGTATTGTAAGTTTGTAAAATATTGTGTAAAAGTTTGAACGCGAAATATTATTATAATCAGTTTTTCATATAGAATTGTAGTAGTTGTATTGTATATTAGCTACTAAGTATGAACTTAACGGGTAGGTACTACCCGAATTTAAACTTATAAAACGCTAATATGAAGAAAAAGCTTTTATAAATGAGTTCATATTATGCTACGAAATACTATTAACTACTCTTAATATTCTGTATGATTAACTTGTTCCATTTGACTATTTTGAAGGAAATGACACCGAATACTCGACACACCGTGAATATGAATGAAGAGGAATTCCGTACTTTTCTAGCTTCAAACATAGCCGCCGTACAGGCTACGCTACATACCAACAATAACCTTGGATCTAGCAGTACAGGAAATCGTGTAGGATGCACCTACAAAGAATTCACTGCCTGCAAACCTTTGGAATTTGATGGAACCAAAGGACCGATCGGATTGAAACGGTGGACCGAGAAGGTCGAATCGGTGTTTGCCATAAGTAAGTGTACTGGAGAGGACAAAGTGAAGTACGCTACGCATACCTTCACAGGTTCTGCGTTAACATGGTGTAATACCTATCTAGAGCAAGTGGGACAAGACGATGCGTACGCACTACCGTGGTCAGCATTCAAGCACTTGATGAACGAGAAGTACCGTCCCAGAACCGAGGTCAATAAGCTCAAGACAGAACTTAGAGGGTTACGAACCAAAGGATTTGATATTACCACGTACGAAAGACGATTCACAGAATTGTGCCTATTGTGTCCGGGAGCGTTCGAAGATGAGGAAGAGAAGATCGACGCGTTTGTGAAAGGATTACCGGAAAGAATCCAAGAAGATATAAGTTCACACGAGCCCGCCTCCATACAACAGGCATGTAGAATGGCTCATAAACTAGTGAACCAGATTGAAGAAAGAATTAAAGAATAGACTGCTGAAGAGGCCAATGTGAAGCAAGTCAAAAGAAAGTGGGAGGAAAACAGTGATAAGAATCACCAATACAACAACAACAGCAATTACAACAATAATCGCAACAATTATCCCAACAATCGCAACATCAATCGCAACTACAACCAACGGCCCAACAACAACAATAACAACAACAACAACAACAACAGCAACTACAACAATCATCCCAACAACAATAATAACCGCAACAACAACAACAACAATCAGAAGCAGCTATGCCAAAGGTGTGAAAAGTATCACTCGGGGTTCTGCACCAAATTTTGCAACAAGTGTAAAAGAAATGGTCATAGCGCGGCGAAGTGTGAGGTCTACGGACCAGGGGTTAATAGAACGAAAGGAACAAATGGTGTCGGAACGAGTAATGGCGGAGCAAGTAGTGTCGGAGCAAGTTATGCCAATGTAGTTTGTTATAATTGTGGAAAACCGGGCCACATTATTAGAAATTGCCCGAACCAGGAGAACACGAATGGACAAGGCCGCGGAAGAGTTTTCAATATTAATGCGGCAGAGGCACAGGAAGACCCGGAGCTTGTTACGGGTACGTTTCTTATTGACAATAAATCTGCTTACGTTTTATTTGATTCGGGTGCGGATAGAAGCTATATGAGTAGACATTTTTGTGCTAAATTAAGTTGTCCATTGACGCCTTTGGATAGTAAATTTTTACTCGAATTAGCAAATGGTAAATTAATTTCAGCAGATAATATATATCAGAATCGAGAAATTAAACTGGTTAGCGAAACATTTAAGATTGATTTGATACCAGTAGAGTTAGGGAGTTTTGATGTGATAATCGGTATGGACTGGTTGAAAGAAGTGAAAGCAGAGATCGTTTGTTACAAAAATGCAATTCGCATTATACGAGAAAAAGGAAAACCCTTAATGGTGTACGGAGAAAAGGGCAACACGAAGCTACATCTTATTAGTAATTTGAAGGCACAAAAACTAATAAGAAAAGGTTGCTATGCTGTTCTAGCACACGTCGAGGAAGTACAAACTGAAGAAAAGAGCATCAATGATGTTCCCATTGCAAAAGAATTTCCCGATGTATTTCCGAAAGAATTACCGGGATTACCCCCACATCGATCCGTTGAATTTCAAATAGATCTTGTACCAGGAGCTGCACCAATAGCTCGTGCTCCTTACAGACTCGCACCCAGCGAGATAAAAGAACTGCAAAGCCAATTACAAGAACTTTTAGAGCGTGGTTTTATTCGACCAAGCACATCACCGTGGGGAGCTCCTGTTTTGTTTGTCAAGAAGAAAGATGGTACATTCAGGTTGTGTATCGACTACCGAGAGTTGAACAAACTTACCATCAAGAACCGCTACCACTACCGAGAATCGACGTCTTATTTGATCAACTACAAGGCTCGTCTGTTTATTCAAAGATCGATTTACGTTCCGGGTATCATCAAATGCGGGTGAAAGAAGATGATATTCCAAAGACTGCTTTCAGAACACGTTACGGTCATTACGAGTTTATGGTCATGCCGTTTGGTTTAACTAATGCACCAGCTGTGTTCATGGACCTTATGAACCGAGTGTGTGGACCATACCTTGACAAGTTTGTCATTGTTTTCATTGATGACATACTTATTTACTCAAAGAATGACCAAGAACACGGTGAACATTTGAGAAAGGTGTTAGAAGTATTGAGGAAGGAAGAATTGTACGCTAAGTTTTCAAAGTGTGCATTTTGGTTGGAAGAAGTTCAATTCCTCGGTCACATAGTGAACAAAGAAGGTATTAAGGTGGATCCGGCAAAGATAGAAACTGTTGAAAAGTGGGAAACCCCGAAAACTCCGAAACACATACGCCAGTTTTTAGGACTAGCTGGTTACTACAGAAGGTTCATCCAAGACTTTTCCAGAATAGAAAAATCCTTGATTGCATTAACGCATAAAGGGAAGAAATTTGAATGGAATGATGAACAAGAGAAAGCGTTTCAGTTTTTGAAGAAAAAGCTAACTACGGCACCTATATTGTCATTACCTGAAGGGAATGATGATTTTGTGATTTATTGTGACGCATCAAAGCAAGGTCTCGGTTGTGTATTAATGCAACGAATGAAGGTGATTGCTTATGCGTCTAGACAATTGAAGATTCACGAACAAAATTATATGACGCATGATTTAGAATTAGGTTTTTGCATTAAAGACTTGGAGGCACTACTTATATGGGGTAAAAAGTATTATATATACCGACCACAAAAGTCTTCAACACATATTTAATCAGAAACAACTGAATATGAGGCAGCGTAGGTGGATTGAATTATTGAATGATTACGACTTTGAGATTCGTTACCACCCGGGGAAGGCAAATGTGGTAGCCGATGCCTTGAGCAGGAAGGACAGAGAACCCATTCGAGTAAAATCTATGAATATAATGATTCATAATAACCTTACTACTCAAATAAAGGACGCGCAACAAGGAGTTTTAAAAGAGGGAAATTTAAAGGATGAAATACCCAAAGGATCGGAGAAGCATCTTAATATTCGGGAAGACGAAACCCGGTATAGGGCTGAAAGGATTTGGGTACCAAAATTTGGAGATATGAGAGAAATGGTACTTAGAGAAGCTCATAAAACCAGATACTCAATACATCCTGGAACGGGGAAGATGTACAAGGATCTCAAGAAACATTTTTGGTGGCCGGGTATGAAAGCCGATATTGCTAAATACGTAGGAGAATGTTTGACGTGTTCTAAGGTCAAAGCTGAGCATCAGAAACCATCAGGTCTACTTCAACAACCCGAAATCCCGGAATGGAAATGGAAAAACATTACCATGGATTTCATCACTAAATTGCCAAAGACTGCAAGTGGTTTTGATACTATTTGGGTAATAGTTGATCATCTCACCAAATCAGCACACTTCCTGCCAATAAGAGAAGATGACAAGATGGAGAAGTTAGCACGACTGTATTTGAAGGAAGTCGTCTCCAGACATGGAATACCAATCTCTATTATCTCTGATAGGGATGGTAGATTTATTTCAAGATTCTGGCAGACATTACAGCAAGCATTAGGAACTCGTCTAGACATGAGTACTTCCTATCATCCACAAACTGATGGGCAGAGCGAAAGGACGATACAAACGCTTGAAGACATGCTACGAGCATGTGTTATGATTTCAGAAACAGTTGGGATCGACATCTACCATTAGCAGAATTTTCCTGCTATAACAGCTACCATTCAAGCATTGAGATGGCACCGTTTGAAGCACTTTATGGTAGAAAGTGCAGGTCTCCGATTTGTTGGAGTGAAGTGGGGGATAGACAGATTACGGGTCCGGAGATTATACAAGAAACTACCGAGAAGATCATCCAAATACAACAACGGTTGAAAACCGCCCAAAGTAGACAAAAGAGCTACGCTGACATTAAAAGAAAAGATATAGAATTTGAAATTGGAGAGATGGTCATGCTTAAAGTTTCACCTTGGAAAGGCGTTGTTCGATTTGGTAAACGAGGGAAATTAAATCCAAGGTATATTGGACCATTCAAGATTATTCATACACTTTTGAAAGACTTCAAGACACTTATCAAAATACTTCTACTTAACAAAAATGCTTACAATTACATCCTCGTTCAGTTTCATCAACAATTCTACTCCTATGCACCCGTATTCGTACTCGTACAATACACAGCTTTTAGATGTATGTACCATTGATATATACACTCCAATGATCAGCTCTTAGCAGCCCATGTGAGTCACCTAACACATTTGGGAACCATCATTTGGCAACTAGCATGAAATATCTCACAAAATTACAAAAATATGAGTAATCATTCATGACTTATTTACATGAAAACAAAATTACATATCCTTTATATCTAATCCATACACCAACGACCAAAAACACCTACAAACACTTTCATTTCTTCAATTTTATTCATCTAATTGATCTCTCTCACGTTCTATCTTCAAGTTCTAAGTGTTCTTCATAAATTCCAAAAGTTCTAGTTTCATAAAATCAAGAATACTTCCAAGATTGCAAGTTTACTTCCAAGTTTTCTAAATCCATTCCAAGTAATCATACAAGATCAAGAAACCTTTGTTACTTATAGTAGGTTATCTTTCTAATACAAGGTAATAATCATATTCAAACTTTAATTCAATTTCTATAACTATAACAATCTTATTTCGAGTGGAAATCTTACTTGAAATTGTTTTCGTGTCATGATTCTGCTTCAAGAACTTTCAAGCCATCCAAGGATCCTTTGAAGCCAGATCTATTTTTCTCATTTCTAGTAGGTTTATCCAAGGAACTTGAGGTAGTAATGATGTTCTTAACATCATTCGATTCATACATATAAAGCTATCTTATTCAAAGGTTTAAACTTGTAATCACTAGAACATAGTTTAGTTAATTC
This sequence comes from Rutidosis leptorrhynchoides, assembly GCF_046630445.1. NCBI lineage: Eukaryota > Viridiplantae > Streptophyta > Magnoliopsida > Asterales > Asteraceae > Rutidosis > Rutidosis leptorrhynchoides. The sequence continues at coordinate 175,982,458 of NC_092339.1, forward strand.
TAAACTTGTTCGCAAATAAAAGTTAATCCTTCTAACTTGACTTTTAAAATCAACTAAACACATGTTCTATATCTATATTATATGCTAACTTAATGATTTAAAACCTGGAAACACAAAAAACACCGTAAAACCGGATTTACGCCGTCGTAGTAACACCGCGGGCTGTTTTGGGTTAGTTAATTAAAAACTATGATAAAATTGGATTTAAAAGTTGTTATTCTGGGAAAATGATTTTTATTATGAACATGAAACTATATCCAATAATTATGGTTAAACTCAAAGTGGAAGTATGTTTTCTAAAATGGTCATCTACACGTCGTTCTTTCGACTGAAATGACTACCTTTACAAAAATGACTTGTAACTTATTTTTCTGACAATAAACCTATAATTTTTCTATTTAGATTCATAAAATAGAGTTCAATATGAAACCATAGCAATTTGATTCACTCAAAACGGATTTAAAATGAAGAAGTTATGGGTAAAACAAGATTGGATAATTTTTCTCATTTTAGCTACGTGAAAATTGGTAACAAATATATTCCAACAATAACTTAATCAACTTGTATTGTATATTATGTAATCTTGAGATACCATAGACACGTATACAATGTTTCGACCTATCATGTCGACACATATATATATATTTCGGAACAACCATAGACACTCTATATGTGAATGTTGGAGTTAGCTATACAGGGTTGAGGTTGATTCCAAAATATATATAGTTTGAGTTGTGATCAATACTGAGATACGTATACACTGGGTCGTGGATTGATTCAAGATAATATTTATCGATTTATTTCTGTACATCTAATTGTGGACAACTAGTTGTAGGTTACTAACGAGGACAGCTGACTTAATAAACTTAAAACATCAAAATATATTACAAGTGTTGTAAATATATTTTGAACATACTTTGATATATATATATGTATATATTGTTATAGGTTCGTGAATCAACCAGTGGCCAAGTCTTACTTCCCGACGAAGTAAAAATCTGTGAAAGTGAGTTATAGTCCCACTTTTAAAATCTAATATTTTTGGGATAAGAATACATGCAGGTTTTATAAATGATTTACAAAATAGACACAAGTACGTGAAACTACATTATATGGTTGAATTATCGAAATCGAATATGCCCCTTTTTATTAAGTCTGGTAATCTAAGAATTAGGGAACAGACACCCTAATTGACGCGAATCCTAAAGATAGATCTATTGGGCCTAACAAACCTCTTCCAAAGTATCGGATGCTTTAGTACTTCGAAATTTATATCATATCCGAAGGGTGTCCCGGAATGATGGGGATATTCTTATATATGCATCTTGTTAATGTTGGTTACCAGGTGTTCACCATATGAATGATTTTTATCTCTATGTATGGGATGTGTATTGAAATATGAAATCTTGTGGTCTATTGTTACGATTTGATATATATAGGTTAAACCTATAACTCACCAACATTTTTGTTGACGTTTAAAGCATGTTTATTTTCAGGTGAATACTAAGAGCTTCCGCTGTTGCATACTAAAATAAGGACGAGATTTGGAGTCCATATTTGTATGATATTGTGTAAAAACTGCATTCAAGAAATTGATTTTGATGTAACATATTTGTATTGTAGACCATTATGTAATGGTCGTGTGTAAACGGGATATTTTAGATTATCATTATTTGATAATCTATGTAAAGCTTTTTAAACCTTTATTTATGAAATAAAGGTTATGGTTTGTTTTAAAAATGAATGCAGTCTTTGAAAAACGTCTCATATAGAGGTCAAAACCTCGCAACGAAATCAATTAATATGGAACGTTTTTAATCAATAAGAACGGGACATTTCAGTAAATAATCAATGCCAATTTAGTGGTGCGCCGAAGGAAGATCCAAATGAACATCTTCGTACCTTTAATAGGATATGTACTCTATTTAAAATAAGAGAAGTGGAGGATGAACAGATATATCTCATGTTATTTCCCTGGACTTTAAAGGGAGAAGCCAAAGATTGGTTAGAATCGTTACCTGAAGGGGCAATTGATCCATGGGATGTTTTAGTTGAAAAATTTCTTAAACAATTCTTTCCGGCATCTAAAGCCGTGAGACTTCAAGGAGAAATTGTTACGTTCACACAAAAGCCAAATGAAACTTAATATGAAGCGTGGACAAGATTTGGAAAGTTATTGAGAGGATGTCCGCAACATGGTTTAGACACTTGTCAAATAGTACAAATATTCTACCAAGGATGTGACATCACTACAAGAAAAGACATCGATATAGCAGCTGGTGGTTCCATTATGAAGAAAACCGCAACTGACGCTTACAAAATTATTGATAACACTGCTTCCCACTCACTTGAGTGGCATCAAGAAAAAGATATCGTTAGATCATCTAGAGCAGCTAGAGCCGATTCTAGCCATGACTTTGATTCCATTTCTGCAAAGATAGATGTTGTCGAGAGACGAATGGAAAAGATGACTAAAGATATCCACTCAATACGAATTAGTTGTGAGCAGTGTGGAGGACCACATTTAACAAAAGATTGTCTCAGTATTGAACAAACAACGGAACAAAGAGAGAATGTTTCATACATGAACCAAAGGCCTGGAAATAATTATTAAACTAATTATCAACCGCCAAGACCAATTTACAATCAAAATCAGAATTATAACCGAAATGTTCCATACAACAACCCACAAGGTCCTAGCAACCAACAAGTATCCAATAATACTTACAATCAGCAAAGACCTATTTTTCAAAACAAACCACCACAAACCGATGATAAAAAGCCAAATTTAGAAGATATGATGTCGAAACTAATTGAATCTCAAACGCAGTTTTTCACATCTCAGAAACAAATCAATGAACAAAATGCTCAAGCATTTAGAAATCAAGAAACTTCTATTCAAATTTTGGAACAAGAAGTAAGTAACCTAGCAAGGTTGATAGGAGAAAGAAAACCGAGAAGTCTACCTAGTGATACAAATGCTAACCCCCGGAATGAAACAGCTAAAGCCATTACCACAAGAAGTGGTATTACACTTAAACCACCTGAAATACCTGTAATTTCTGATGATTCTATTCCTACTCCACAAGAACCACAACCTGAGCAAGATAAGGAAACAAAACCGGTAGTTGAAAAGGTTAATGAAGATAACACAGTTAAGGCTAAACCTTATGTTAAACCATACCAACCACCACTTCCTTACCCGAGTAAAATGAGAAAAGAAAGACTCGAAGCCGAGCAAACTAAATTCGTGGATATGATTAAACAAATAAATGTTAATCTTCCTTTCATTGATGTGATTTCAGGAATGCCTAGATATGCTAAATTTCTGAAAGATCTAATCACAAATAGAAAGAAAATGGAAGAACTCTCGGCTGTTACTATGAATGCTAATTGTTCTGCAGTACTGTTGAATAAGATACCAAAAAAATTATCAGATCCGGGAAGTTTCACAATTCCATGTTTTCTGGGTAGTCTTAGTTCAATAGAAGCATTGGCAGACTTAGGTGCTAGTATAAATCTAATGTCGTATTCACTATACACTAAACTAGACCTTGGAGAATTGAAACCAACACGAATAAGCATACAACTAGCTGATCGATCAGTAAAATATCCTAGAGGGATAATGGAGAACATGCTAGTTAAAGTTGGTACTTTAGTATTTCCAGTAGATTTTGTTATTCTAGACATGGAAGAAGATTCTCGAGTTCCTCTCATATTAGGAAGACCATTCTTAAACACGGCTAAAGCAATAATAGACGTGTTCGGTAAGAAACTGACCCTAAGTATAGAGGACGAGAGTGTTACCTTTTCAGTTGATAGAGCAATGCAACAACCGCAATCAGCAGATGATACATGTTATTATATTCAAACTATAGATTTACATGCATAATTGTTAGAAGAATTTCCTGAATTACAAGGAACAGAAGAATGTTCTTTAGGAGAAGGAACTGAACCAATTGAAGAAGCTGAAATGTTAGCTACACTTATGGCTAATGGATATGAACCAATAATAGAGAAAATTCAAATGCTAAAAGAAGAAGACAGATATCGATACAAATCATCGATAGAAGAACCACCGACATTAGAGTTAAAGCCACTTCCAAACCATTTGGAATACGCTTATTTACATGGTGAATCTGAATTACCTATAATAATATCATTCTCTCTTATTGAAAATGAAAAATCTCAACTCATTATTGTGCTAAAAGCTCATAAACCAGCTATTGCATGAAAGATTCATGACATTAAAGGCATAAGTCCTTCGTATTGCACACATAAAATCCTTATGGAAGAAGGTCATAAAACTTATGTGCAACGCCAATGAAGACTAAATCCTAATATGCAAGATGTTGTTAAGAAAGAAATTATTAAACTGCTTGATGCAGGTTTAATTTATTCAATCTCTAATAGTCCATGGGTAAGCCCAGTTCAATGTGTACCTAAGAAGGGTGGCATGACTGTCATCACAAATGAAAAAAATGAGCTTATTCATACTAGGACTGTAACAGGATGGCGTGTTTGTATTGATTATAGAAAATTAAATGACGTAACCAGAAAAGATCACTTCCCCTTACCTTTCATTGATCAAATGTTGGAAAGATTAGCAGGAAATAGTTACTATTGTTTTCTTGATGGTTTTTCCGGATATTTTCAAATTCCAATTGCACCCGAGGATCAAGAGAAAACCACATTCACATGCCCTTATGGTACTTTTGCTTACAAACGCATGCCATTTGGACTTTGCAACGCCCCTGCAACCTTTCAAAGGTGCATGATGGCGATTTTTCACGACATGATAGAAGAATGCATGGAAGTTTTCATGGATGAATTTTTAGTCTTCGGTGATACCTTTGAATCATGTCTAGTTAATCTTGAACGAATGCTAATTAGATGCGAACAATCAAATCTAGTTCTTAATTGGGAGAAATGCCATTTCATGGTTAAAGAAGGCATCGTTCTTGGTCATAAAATTTCAAAGGAAGGAATTGAAGTGGATAGAGCTAAAGTAGATGTAATTGCTAAACTTCCACATCCCACCAATGTTAGAGGAGTTAGGAGTTTTCTAGGGCATGCCGGTTTTTACCGACGTTTCATACAAGATTTTTCTAAAATTGCCACTCCTATGAATGAACTCCTAGAAAAGGATGCTCCATTCATCTTTTCAGATGAATGCATCAAATTTTTTAATATTCTTAAAGAAAAACTCACTAATGCACCGATCATGATAACTCAAAATTGGAATCTACCATTTGAACTAATGTGCGATGCAAGTGATTTTGCAATGGGAGCCGTTTTAGGACAAAGGATTGAAAAACGATTTCAACCTATTTATTATGCTAGTAAGACGTTACAAGGAGCACAAATGAATTATACAACTACTGAAAAAGAACTCCTTGCCATTGTCTTTGCTTTTGACAAATTTCGTGCATATCTCGTTCTAGCAAAAATGGTGGTCTATACCGATCATTCTGCTCTTAGATACCTATTTTCGAAACAAGATGCTAAACCACGATTAATCCGTTGGATCTTACTCTTACAAGAGTTTGATATTGAGATCCGAGATAAAAAGGGAGCAGAAAATCTCGCCGCTGATCATCTTTCTCGTCTTGAAAATCCTGAATTAGAAGTTCTAAATGAATCGGCCATACAAGATAACTTTTCTGATGAATATCTATTGAAGATAGATTATAGTGAAATTCCATGGTTTGCAGACTATACAAATTACTTAGTATGTGGATTCCTTGAAAAAGGATTGTCGTACCAAAAATGAAAGAAATTCTTTAGTGATATAAAACACTATTTCTGGGAAGATCCACATTTGTTTAAAAGTTGTCCAGATAGAATAATACGCCGATGCGTATTCAGAGATGAAGCCAGTCAAATCTTAAACCATTTTCACACAGGACCAACATGAGGGCATTATGGGCCTCAACTCACAGTAAGAAAAGTTTACGATGCTGGATTCTATTGGCCTACAATTTTCAAAGACGCACACCTTCTTTGCAAATTCTGTGATGTTTGTCAAAGGGTCAGAAAAATAAGTCAACGTGATGAAATGCCACAAAATGTCATTCAAGTATATGAAGTATTTGACATTTGGGGTATTGACTTTATGGGTCTATTTCCAAAATCTCATAATAATCTCTACATTCTCGTTGCCATTGATTATGTATCTAAATGTGCGGAAGCACAAGCTCTCCCAACTAATGATGCACGAGTTGTAGTCAACTTTTTAAAACGTCTTTTTGCAAGGTTCGGAACATCGAAAGCTTTAATAAGTGATCAGGGTACTCATTTTTGTAATAATCAACTTGAGAAAGTTCTCAAAAGATATGGAGTAACTCATAAAATCTCAACCGCTTATCATCCACAAACAAGTGGACAAGTTGAAAATACCAACCGAGCATTAAAACGTATTCTAGAGAAAACTGTAGGATCAAATCCGAAGGAATGGTCCATGAAATTAGATGATGCACTTTGGGCTTTAAGAACAGCCTACAAAACTCCAATTGGAACCACACCTTTCAGACTCGTTTACGGAAAAGCATGTCATCTTCCAGTAGAAATTGAACACAAAGCATTTTGGGCTTTGAAGACATGTAATCTTGATTTACATCGAATTAGAAGAATTAAGATATGAAGCATATGAAAATTCGTTAATCTATAAGGAAAGAACGAAGAAATGGCATGATAAAAGAATCAGAAGTTCAAAAGAATTTAAAGAAGGAGACAGAGTTCTTCTTTTCAATTCATGATTCAAGCTATTTCCTGAAAAATTGAAATCAAGATGGTCTGGACCATTCACAGTCAAAAGAGTTTTCCCGTACGGAACAGTAGAATTAATAAATTCAAATTGGATTGAATTTAAGGTTAATGGTCACAGTGTTAAACATTATATAGATAATCCAATGGAAGTTGAAGATAAAGTTAATCACAATTTCGACACCACAGCTAACTAAGTGTGGGAAGGTTCGAATCTTTTTAGGGTAATAGTTATTTCTGTTAGAGTTAGATATTCTATTTTCGTGTAGTTTCCTAGAATGGAATCCGAATGGTCTTTCCCTAGCAGACCCTAAAGAACTAGTCTTCTTCCCCCATTCGGAATTTTTGTTTTTTTTAGGTTTTACGAGATGAAGAATTCCTTTGATCTGAACCCTGGTCTAATACTACATGCTATGATTACTAAACGTAATAATGACACACTTCCGAGTGAACTGGTATCATTGATAAGAGGCAAAATGGATGGAGTAAGAAAAGAACTCAGAAAAGATCATCATAAGATACATTTTGGTAAAGGAAAATCAAAATCCGCAACAAAAAGAAGAGCACAACACCTTGAAAGATGTTATAAATGCGGAAAATGGTCACACGAAGGTAAATGTTAAAATAATCAAACATATTCAAATACCGAATTTGTTACTCTATGCAGAGAAGGACCGTTCATATGTTTAGAAGAAAAGATATTGAAGATTCGAGGTTATGCTTACGTAGCTATGGAGAACCAAATCACACGACTCTCCTATGAGTCGGCTAAAGCAGGTCTCTGAGAATTCAATCTCACAGGTAAGTATGTACAATTTTTATTTTTATTGCTTTTAACCTTTTGATAATAAACGCTGAATCGTTCGCTATAAAGTATTAAATTGGTATTCAATAAAATTAGGTATGCGTAACCAAAATTATTGATATCATATAAAAATTTATTACATCACTGCGAAATTTACCGTTTATTCTTAAGGTATAAATATCTTTAATCAATCAACCCAAAATATTTCAGAAATTCGTCAGGAGTAAAACTAGGTAATATAGCCGAAATTAATTTACCGAAAAGAGGGGCGTATATTTTTGATAATATTTGATTGATTAAAGTGGGATAAAAGACCAAAAAGATTTTTAATTTTTTTTTACCATGTTTTTAAATTTAATATATAAATATTAAATTATTATTGTAAACTTTTTAAAATCAATATAATTAAGTTTGTAAATATTTAAAAAAATTAATATTTTTAATATAAGTTTGTATGTATAAAAATAAAAATATAATATAAATTTGGTGTGAATTTTTAATTTTAATAATATGTATTTTTAATTTTATGAATTTTAAATTTAAGTTTGCTGTGAATTTAAAAACAAAAATTTACTTTATTTCATTAAGTTAAAAATGTGATTTCTAAAAATTCGTCGTAAGTTGAAAACTAGGTCGTTGAACCGAAATTGCTTTACCCGAGGGCGGGACGAGAACTTTTATTATCATTATTTTTAATCTTATTGAATTAAAGTAATCCAAAAACATAAAAAAAAAAAAAAAAAAAAAAAACCAAAAATCTTTGCTTTTAAAACTACGCTTAAAAAGTAACAAATTTTAAAACTTTGTTGAGAGACGGACTAGGACAACGATCTGAAACGCCCTCACTCCTAAAAAGAAACAAATTTTTAAAATTTTATTAATTTATGTTTCAAAAGTATAAGGTTTTTATAAAAAAAAAAAAAAAAAAAAACCACAACAGACCCCATGCGATCGCATGGATAAAAAAAATTGGTCAGGTTACAAAGTCCACGAGCTGTTCTGTTCTCTTCCACAAAAACACACACATACACTCAAACACCCTCAAATTTTCATCAATTTTTCACCAAAATCAACCAAATTTCTTGCTATAATCCGCTCTAATCATGAATTTGATAAGAAGCTTATCAACAAGGGTAACAATTACACCCCTAAACCTCTTTAAATTTGATTTTTATTGTTCTTGAGCAATAATTTTCCTAATTTGATTTTGTTAATTTCTAGTGTAATTAGAGTTAAATTGTTAGTATATTATGCATGTATAACCTAGATTGATGCTATTTAACATGATTTGAAGCCAAAAACTTCAAAATTTTTAGGAATCTAGGCTTTGTGTTCTTGAGCAATTTGGGCCTTTTTGATATAAACAGGTTATGGCCGATTTTTTTTCATGAATTATTGCTAAATTAAGTAGTATAACATGTTTAGGTAGCTAAATGATCCAAACTTTGATCCTAAACATGATTTTTGAGAATTAAAGTGGACTTTTTAGGTATAAAATTCTTGAAATTGATTAAATTGATGTAAATGCCATTTGAAACTTGTTTAATTGCTAGTAATGGTTGTTTTAACATGTTATTTGAGTTGAATGCTTATGAACTTTGTAAACATTTTCATATATGCTTATTTGAAAAAGTGTAGAATTATTAAAATTGTGAAAATGTGTATAAGTTTAATTTTGATTAAACATGTTATTGTAATTGTTTCAAGTTGTTATTTTGCTAACACTGATGCATATTTGGATGCACAAAATTTGTGTTTAATGTGTTTTGCAGAGATTTATTAATACTGATGGTGCATCATCATCATCTAGACAACATGCTCCAGAACCTGAACCAGAAATGCAATATGAACCTGAACAGGAGCAACAACAGGAACAACAACAACAACCTGATCAACACGTACCTTATTATGATCCACAACAAGAATATGTTGATGCCTACGTAGTATTTCCGATGCATCCGATAGTACAACACCCAACGATTCATGAAGAACAGTTGCATCCCAATTTGAGATTTGATCGAAGTTGGAGAGATTACCTGACATATCAAAGTAATAAATTCAAATTGGTAACTAAAAATGTAGAAGTGCCGAGGGTAATTGATTGGGAGCCTTTGGAAAGGGTCCAACTAGCTAACTCAGTTAGACAACATTTGATCCAAAGGTATGGCAGCTCTTCTTTTCCCGATTGGGAACGTTTATTCACCATTCGTAGGCCTGTATATAAGGAATGGTGTGTTGAGCTTATGAGTACTATTTCACTTAATGCGGATGTAGTAAGGTTAGATGATAGAAGTTTTTTTAGATTTATACTTAGCCGTACGATGTATAGGATGTCCATGCTGGATATAGCCAGGGCTTTACAGATATATACGCCCGCTGAATTACTATTACCCGATTGTACAAATTTGATTTATCATGGTGAAAGGGTAGATAGAAATTTTGATGCTAACGCCGTCTGGAGGCGTATGTCAGATTATAATGTTTTTGGGCGGGCAGGAACACACTTCTACTTACATATTCACAGAGTCGAGCTTCGTATAATTCATAGATTTCTGGCTAACTCGATTACACAGAGAGGTCACAACAAGGAGAAAATGACCTTACATGATTTATTTTACCTTAAGTGTATTCGAGACCCAAGAGGCTTTGTTAATATCCCCTACTGTGTTGGTTTTTATTTGTCTAAGATAGTGGAAGGAATACAGGAAGGGGGAATAATAGGAGGAGGTATTTTTGTTACTCTCGTTGGAGAGTATTTGGGTGTAGATAGGGATCAAGGGGGTCCACTCTTGGTTAGTAGGGAACAGGATGATACTTTAGGATTGAAGGTCTATCAGGGTGCTAAGGTATTGAAGAGCAGACGCAATCAGGCAGTACCCTATGTTGGTCATCATCCAAGGTAGAGAGAGGTTCAGATGAGGAAATGGAGGAAGCAGATGACATTAGGGATATCATTAGGGAGGCTATGACTGACGTCTACCAGCGTATAGATGAGGTAGAAATGACAAACGAGGATAGATTTAGTCGGTTAGAGCAGTGGGAAGCCCGGAATGAGTACGAGCATTCTAGGCAATGACAGCATGATAGATGGGACTATCATCAGCGTCAGATCATGAGTCTGCTATCACCTCAGGATCACTACGTACCGACCTGACCCGCTTACTATCCTCCATACCAGCCCGAGATGAGACCACCATTTACTCTCTACGACCCTAACTAGGCCTACCAGTACACCTATCACCAACCATGGAACCCGACCGACGACATGAACTGGAACCCCTATCCAGATTGATATAGTTCCCGTTGGTGATTTCTATAATTTTTATCTTTTTATTTTTTTTATTTATTTATGTTTAAACATTATATTTTGATTTGATACTTTTATGTAAGTTTAATATTTTTATTATGTTGTACTAATATTTCATATTTGATTTGAAAGTGGGATGTTAAGTCCCATTTCAAATTACCATGCATTTTATTATTTGTATGTATGTATATTGTCAATTGTACACAACAGGGTAAAACAGTGCATTTTCAAAGACTGACATTAAGTTCAGCACAAGCTACTAATTTTGACGACAAAACGAAAAACAAATGTGATATAACAACAAGACGGAATGAACAAATGATGTACACCATTTATCATTCAACAAACAAACGCCAATATGTTTGGAAACTTTGGTAAAATTTAATCATTTTTCTACGCTAATCACCCTCAATAATTTAAATTGTTACTGATTTCTTGCAAATGAGGGCATTGCAAGATCTTAAGTGTGGGAAGGGATTAAATTCTTTCGGATTTTTAAAATTTTAACTTATACACTTGGTTACCATTAAAAATACTAGTAACGCAGTAGTTGTATTAAAATCTAGTGCTCTCTGATAATAAAGAACAGCTCTAGTCTTATATACTGACTACCCAATTCTAATAAAATTTTTCAAAATTTTCAATTAAATGAATTCAAAATCACGTTTATACATATTTATGAACGATAAAACTAGGTGTTAACACCGAAATTATTGTTACCTCGGAAAGGACATAAATTGAAAAACAACCCAAAATGTTAGAATTCATTTAAAATGGAATAGAGGACAATAAAAAGGCAAAGAAAGAAAAATAAAAAGCCAAGTGTGGGAAAAATTTACCAAGTTATTTAAAACATATATCACATATTTTTGTACAAATAATTGAAGATACTTTTGTTTTGGATAAAATTAACTGTTTTACCCGGTAAAATGTAATATATTTGAAAGAAAGATGGATCTACACGATGAATCAATTCCATCATTAAAAGGAAGTAAGTCTTCCGAAAAAGACACGCCCTTCTTGATTTAGGTCAGGAAGTTGTCGTCCAGACCAGTTGTAGAGTCTACGAAAAACCTTGAAAAGTTTTCTCGAAAATCAGCTGGAAATCCACGGACCTCAATATCAAACACGGTCGCCAAGTGGTCAGACTTATCCTAACCATGAGAGAATCTGTCTCGTAAAATGGGGAGGGCGCCGTGCAAATTAGCTTGATAAGACTAATGAATCAGATCCCCAGAAAGGATAATCTCCTTAAAGATCAAAAATCAGCTTTTAAGCCTAATATTACTCAATCCTTGAGATTGACCTTAAAGATTGAGAATTACAAACTCATGGAATTCGATGATATCTAAACTCGAGCTTGAACAAGAAAATATTTTGATCAAAATTACAAACCGATTTGTTTTCTGAAAAACCCATTTTTAATGCGTTCATTACCATTGAACGTAAAATCCTAGGAATTCACCTGGAATTCATTTGGTCACCTGAACCAAATCGGGTGTCAACCGTAAGAACGGTGGTTGCATAGCATGGTCGAAGACAGGACCTTGTGCTAGACCGAAAAACTATAGGGTGATCTTTACTATTGCTCCTACCAAGGATAGTAATTGCATCCGACACGTTATAGACCATAATTAAAAGCATGTCACGGGACATTGCCTTAACAGTTGCTTGTTCAACGCTTTCCTTTACAACCGGACGGTAGTTTACAGAAAGGTAATATATGGAGCAAGTAAACTCGACGTGTTGCTTTCCCAATACAAGGATAGCAAGTGGGTGACACAAAACCATAAGTTTTGAACTAAAATTTTCAAATCTGAAACCCACCAAACCCACAAAAACAATTTGCAAACACCGGTGAAGGGTTATTCCAGAAAACTTATCTAGGGTAAAAGCTAGATTAATTTTCAAAAGATCAAATATTTTCATAAAGATCCAATTTCCTTAAGGATCTAAATTTTCATAGTCATGTGGGACTGTAAACCACAACGTTACTATCATTGTTTTTACCGCCATATAAAAATCACTGATGTACAAAGTGTGAAGAATAAAGAAGTGATTCTAGTATTTTTTATTTTCAAGTGAATATTGCTTGAGGACAAGCAACGCTCAAGTGTGGGAATATTTGATAATGCTAAAAAGGAACATATATTCATAGCATTATCCCTCAAGAAAGACAAGCTTTTAGTTGCAATTGTTCTATTTACAAGTGATATTCGTTTAAATAATAAAAGGTGAAGACAAAAGACAGATTCGACGAATTGAAGACGCAAATGACCAAAAAGCTCAAAAGTACAAAGTACAATCAAAGTGGTTCAAATTATTGATGAGAAACGTCTCAAAATTACAAAAGTACAAGACGCAAGACGCAAAACACAAAGAACAAGATATTAAATAGTACGAAAGGACGTTCGAAAATCCGGAACCGAGACCAGAGTCAACTCTCAACGCTCGATGCAACGGAGCTAAAATTACAAGTTAACTATGCACATAAATATAATATAATATATAAATAATTCTTAAAAATTATATATATATTATATATATTTATAAAACCGTCGGCAAGAAGCAAACAACAAAATATGAGCTGGAAAAGCAGGCCATGCGATCGCATGGCCTGGAAGTGAAAATTCCATGCGATCGCATGGCCTGGAAGTGAAAATTCCATGCGATCGCATGGCCTGGAAGTGAAAATTCCATGCGATCGCATGGCCCCAATATGCTGGCCACATCTATAAATTTCAGCATTTTCGGTCGAATGTTGACACCTTTTTCTCTGTCTCTCAATGTCACGTATATATATATATATATATATATATATATATATATATATATATATATATATATATATATATTATAAATTTAATTTTAATTTTAATTTTAATAATAAGGGTATGTTAGCGAATGTTGTAAGGGTGTTAGTCAAAATTCTGTCCGTGTAACGCTACGCTATTATTAATCAATGTAAGTTATGTTCAACCTTTTTAAATTAATGTCTATTAGCTAAGTTATTATTATGCGTATTTAAGTCGAAGTAATCGTGATGTTGGGCTAAATATTAAAGACAGGGTAATTGAGCTTTGTACCATAATTGGGGTTTGGACAAAAGAACGACACTTGTGGAAATTAGACTATGGGCTATTAATGGGATTTATATTTGTTTAATTAAATGATAGTTTGTTAATTTAATTTAAATATTTACAATTGGACGTACCTATAAATAACCATATACACTCGATCGGACACGATGGGCGGGATGTTTATAAGTACTAATAATCGTTCATTTAACCGGACACGGGAATGGATTAATAGTCTATGGACTTATTAAAACATGGGTGAATTATATACAAAGATAATTGGTGTAATTATAGTTTAAGTCCCCAATTAGTTAGAATATTTGACTTCGGATATAAGGATAATTTGACGAGGATACTCGCACTTTATATTTATGACTGCTGGACTGTAATGGAAAAAAACCAGACGAACATATTGAATAATCTAGGACAAAGGACAATTAACCCATGGTAATAAACTAAAATCAACACGTCAAATATCATGATTACGGAAGTTTAAATAAGCATAATTCCTTTATTTCATATTTAATTGCACTTTTAATTATTGCATTTTATTTACTGTCATTTTTTTGCACTTTTAATTATCGTACTTTTATTTATCGCAATTTCATTATCGTTATTTACTTTACGCTTTAAATTAAGTTATATTTATTTTTAATATTTTACATTAGTTTTTAACTGCGACTTAAGTTTTAAAATCGACAAACCGGTCATTAAACGGTAAAAACCCCCTTTCATAATAATAATACTACTTATATTTATTTACAAATATAGTTTTAAAAATATATCGTTAAATTTGGCGAGTTCCCTGTGGACGAACCGGACTTACTAAAAACTACACTACTGTACGATTAGGTACACTGCCTATAAGTGTTGTAGCAAGGTTTAGGTATATCCACTCTATAAATAAATAAATAACTTGTGTAAAATTGTATCATATTTAATAGTATTTCGAAGTAAAAATACTACTATTTTGTACCCCTCCGCTTTAACATCATTGAGCCATACTCAAATCCGTCACTCAACACTTTAAGTGACTTTTTCAATTTGAGTAGTGAGGTGAAAACAAAGAGATTGAATGATTTAGAAGAAGCAAGGAAGGTATACAAGGAGCAAATCAAGGAAGTTGATGAGTTATCAGAGGAAGCAGTGATCTTGATTGCAATTGAAAAGGAAGATGGAAGCATACAGTTCGATAATGTGAGGATTTTAGATCCTATGTGGCTGAGGAACTTATCGAGATTTGATGTGGAGACCCTTCACTGCCATCACATTACGTTTAGAGATGATCAAAAGGAGGAAGCTATGAGATATCAACGTGTGATCGATGTTTACCATGCCTACCTCAACAGAGAAAGTGATGCTCAATGCTCAAACCAAGTTCAAGCCAGCTGATCTATGTCATATACTGTATTGCTAGTTTGTATTTTTGCTTTTGATGATGTATTTATG
Source organism: Rutidosis leptorrhynchoides (assembly GCF_046630445.1). Taxonomy (NCBI): domain Eukaryota; kingdom Viridiplantae; phylum Streptophyta; class Magnoliopsida; order Asterales; family Asteraceae; genus Rutidosis; species Rutidosis leptorrhynchoides. Next base: position 175,997,861 of record NC_092339.1, read on the forward strand.
CGAGAGAGAGAATCTGGATGTGTATTTGATGTTAAACTGATGTTACTGTTGGACTTATTTGTATTTCATGAATGTTTACTTTATTGTAATCGATGTTCTAGGTCCTAAGGAGAGTTGTTGATGCATTTTCTGTAAGTCCCTAGACATCTAGCTTAAGTTTGTGAGTGGTACTACAGTTTATGGGCTACCACGATAGCTCGTTATTATCCTATATGTGTTTATATGTGATTACAGGTACTGCAGGAACGCAAAAAGGATAATTGACTATATTAGACTCTGTCACACGTACGAGTGAAGTCTCACTCGTACGGATGACAAGCTTATATGCACGGTTGAGCTGAGCTGAGTCATAAATCTAATCTGAGTATACATACACGAGTGAGTGATCACCCGCACGGCTGAGACAAATCACTTGTAGGAGTGACAGCTGACTCGCGCGGTTGACTCAACAGCAGGGGTATTTAAGTGTTATGTTCTTCATTTTAGGTCAAGCCTCTCATTACACATACATCACTCAGATCTGGCAGCCTAATCTGATTCTCTCTCAACCCAAATCACTCAAGAGGTGAATAATAGCTTTAGGTGTTAATCTAATCACACAATCCATTGTCATGCTTCATCAAAATCAACGGGATTACATGTTTGAGTGTTTTAGAGACCGATTTACATCACGATAGTAAGCTTAGGTACCGTTTAACACAAAACAATGGCAAATAGTCATCAAAACACAATGCAATTATACTAAATTCGATTTACAAACCCCTAGGGTTTCGACACATTCAAACAACAAATTAAGCAATTAAAACTTTATGAAATTATACCTAGTAAGTGGCGCTGAGATCAGCTAAGTATGCTTAACAATACCTATGGTGGAAAACATGATTGGTGATGATCGATTTTTGAGAGAAAAAGTGGGTATGGGTGTGCAAGTGTGAGCAACTGTGCTTTGCACCCATATTTACACTCTCGTGATCAACCGTACGGTTGAGTACACGGTTCACCATCAACCACGCGACTCAGAGTCACTCGTGCGTGTGACCCAGAAGTCTTAGGACAATTCTAGAACAGGGTCATCCGTACGGTTAACCTCAATCATGTGGTTACTCGTACAGTTCACACTTCAAGCGTGCGAGTGAGCCACTTAGGCAATTTCAAATTTTTACAAACTTAGGATTTTGACTCATTTGGCAATCTTAGAGTTAACTAGAACTTTCAATTTGGGTCATAAATCACTAATCCATCAAGGTATGATCATTAACACTTAGGTAGACCAAGAAACTTAACCAAAACGAGGTTGTTACTCTAAACATTATGTTTCACATGAGTAAGTCCAACAGTGTAATGTCATCTTAAGTTCACTAATACCTTAAATCATTAAAATCCTTCAATCAATCACAAGCTCTACAAACTTCTATCTTGTGGATTTGGTGGCCAAAAATATCTTGATCTTGACAAGGTTCTTTCAGATGTCATTGTATATTCAGAGGATAATCAGAAAATAAGGAAAAGATAAAATCTTTAAGAGTTTTCTGATATATAATGTCATGCAACTAAAAATATGCAAATAAAAGACATTCTATCATGAAATACAATAACATGCAAACCAAAATCTTTTTGTTATTTTTGCAGTTTTCAATGCAAACTATTTAACAGGCAGATAAAAAAACACATACAAATCCACATTCTTTTTGTGAGCAAGTTGATTAATAATTTTAAAAATGGATCAGAACTGACATATTGAATCAACTTTTTTTGTTCATTCCTAATTATCCAGTCTATGTCTATTATCATGCAATTACTGATATCAATCCTCATTAAACATGAACATATTCATTCCGGACACTTTGACAATCATGTTGGCATTAATTACTTGAACATTATAGAGCAATGATTTTTGAGATCACGCTTAGTTCATTAATCCTTGATTCTTTCATCACTTATGATTGTGCGTTTTTATTAGGTTGTCAATTCATTACGCGTAACTTTCCATTATCTCTATCCATGTACTTCAATCAAATTGAACAGGATGGTTCTCACGACATTTTGAATAACCCTGTCAACCTTTGGCTTTTATCAATGTGTTGACAATCTTCAATCAATTTGGTTCGACAGATCTTAGAGTATATTGGATTATCCGAATAGGCGCATTATTTACTGCGGGAATTGGTCTACATTTAAAGCAGACTTGCCTGATGACCAGTCATCACACGAAATAAATCTCAAGGCCCTTAACTTCTTTATGTTCAAATTGTCATGGAAAACGGAATCGAAAGTTAAACTTTCATTTATATATTATTTAGAGTATATCTAGGTAAGTATCTTTCCAACTTACTGTCTTAATAGGTATAACTCTAAATTGCAGACGACAAGAATCTTGATAGTTCAGTGTGAACGTCATGATTAAACAATTCAACCTACGCGGGGGCGTCACACTAAGAGTGATCTGAGTTCTTTATGAGCACATCATGAATCAGCATTCTTCATACTTTCAGGACTTTGCCATCTTGATACGCCATTTATTTTTTACTTTGATTTTCTTTTGATATTTCTTTTTCAGCATATCACTGTCTTTTGATATATTGATTTTGAACGCCATCATGAATGGATTTTCCATTTTTATGCATGAACTCATGTTTCTTTGTTGTGTGCTTAGATCACTCGAATGTGTTCTCCCTTAAATGCATGAACGATCCGCAATAAGGAATTATACTTTTCGACCTTAAGCGAGAAGGGACACTTACTTCGACATAAACTAATTTTCTCTGATATTTTTGGGGTTTAGTTTCGATTATTAAGTCTTAGGCCCGTGACAACGTGGTATGCACCAGCCAAACAGATAATCCTCAACCTTAAATCCACCCCCAACCTTCTCTAGTGATTATCAATTATGATGGGGGATACCCTCAACCAACTGTTGAGTTCCTCAACAATTATCATTAGATACAGTTTCGGAGATAATTAGGTGACTATCTTCAAACACTACAGATTGTTCATGACTTCTGAACCTTAGATGATCGTTATTCTTATTATGATTGTCTAATGCCAAGAATTCATAAGTCACATCTATCAGTACATCACACAACAGATAAACATAAATGTTCAAATCAGTCCTTACTAATCAAATATATCAATTTTTAGTACAGTAATATCTTCATCTCCAACAATATATTAAGCACAACTACATTATAAACATAAAAAGTTGGTTTTTTTAAAAAAAAAATCTCTTTGAAGAACGAGTCTCACATAGAAGTATGCGAAAGTCATTTTGAAGTCAAATTATTTTGAAAATGATTTTGAATACCATTTATAGGTATTGTCAATTTGACTTATGCTGATTGAATTCCACTTTGGAGTGATACATGGTGTATCCTTTGAAAGTAGTTCTGGTGGAATTACTGAAAATGGAAAATCATTCGTTGTAGCCATAATCACAGATCGTGTCTTCAATTTGAGTAACTCTTTGAAAGAGTATTTAACCGATATGGTTGAAGAAGTGGAACTTGGTGAAGAAATCGGTTCGCTTATCCACTTCTTATTTGACAAGTGTTTATAAAATGTGTTCCTTTTAGGTTTAGAAACAATGTCAATTTTGGTGTTTGGGGTTTTCCCTGATCCGATGGATGGTTTCTTGGGTTTGTGTGGAAACCAACCATATTGATCATAAAATCCCATAATCTTCCCATTTTTATCGTAAGTAGCTTTCAGAAACGGACAGTCTGCTTTGATCAGGTAACTAGAGAAAGCCTTTTTACTCGGGGAGACAGGTTTCTTGACTTGGGTAACCTGATTGTCTTTTGGTTTTAAGGTTGAACTCCTCGGTATCATTGTAGACTTTGGAGGACCGTTGTCTTTCGGTTTAGGAGCCTCTAAGGTCTTTGGCATTTTACTCGAAACCAGCTTCGAGTACATCGAGGATTGGTACAACCTAGGTTCAGGTGTAGTCTTCAAGAAAGTAACCCGCTTTGTAACTGTCTTGGGTGTAGACGTTGAAGCATTGGGTAACTCAATCTCGGTAAGTTCAACTTGGGTTCCAACTGACACTTTTGGTCTTGGAGTGTTAGTGGAAGCTTGTTTAGCTTTAACCCTGGATGACACTTTATAAGAACCAAGCATAGAATCATTCTTTGGAATCTTGCATTTTCTATCAATAATGGACACATTAGGTTCAACGTAAATGGTATTATTCGCTAAATCCATATTTTTCAAGAAAACACATTGATCATGCAAGGTCTCATTCTCTTTCTTAAGTATACTCACAAACTTATTTAACTCCTGAATTTCTAAGATAAGGTCATCAATAGAAACAACAACGGAGTCTTTAAAGTCATAAGTGGGTGCTACTTTAGGAACTTTAGGTATTTTCTCAATTGTTGCTAGAATTTTCTTATATGTCTCGCATTTGATTTGCATGTCTATGTTATCCTTTTCTAGTCTATTAACAAACTGAGTTAAATCCTTATTAGCATTCTGAATTCCTATTGAGATAGATTCTTCCTTAGGTTGAGGCTCTAACTTAACTTCTAGAATCTTAGGTTGAGACTCTAAGAAGTGATCTAGTGATTTAGACCTAGATGATTCTAACATATGTTCAACATTGTCAAACTTGGTCAATAACAAATCAATAAAGTCCTTAAGTTTATGTGCTAGACCTTCACGGATAAAAGTATTTGAATAGTAGAGAGAAGGATATTGGACCTGTGGGTTATGGGCCCGCTTTATCCTGTTCTGACAATCCAGGTCATGCTCCTTTAAGATTTTTGTGAATTCGTGTAAAGAGTACCTTTCCTCCAATCCTTTAGCAAGAGTAAATGTCTTTTCTTTGTCAGTGAGAACAATCCCATGATTATTCGTCTCAGACAACAGATGTTGGTAACGTTCAATCATGGCAGAAATACTCTCATCTTTCATGAAGATGAATCTATCAAACTCTCTCTTCAATTCTTTCGCCTTCATTGCCTCTTTAAAGCATTCGTTTTCTAGTTCGAGGCATTTAATTTTCTTGTTAAATGAGTTCCCTCCATTAAACATCCTCAATGCCTCCCAAATTTGGTGAGAAGTATCTAGATTTTCAATTTGACTACAGATCTGTCCTTTGAGAGCACTTTTCAGATTTCGAAACATTCTCCTCTCCAAATCATAAACTTCTCGGTGTTCAGAGGTCATGTTTGCTAATGAGAAATGTTCTACTATTACTGGGGATTTTGGCCATTCCCATTCATTCTCAATCATCTTTCATAACTTGGTATCTTGACCATTCGACCAATTCTTAAACCGTAATTTCCATGTGAAATAATTATCCATTGTCATTAACTTTATATATTCTGTGCTACTTCTGAATTCACTCTTTACTAAGAGAAGACTCTGAGTAAGGTTTTGCTCTAATTCCAATGATGAAACATGACTAGGAACTTCGAAATTAAAAGATTTAACTCACACAAAGGCGGAATTAGTGAATCAAACACTCTATTGAATATGAAATGCTTTTTGGGATTAATTAAGTCAAACCACAACAATGGATGTGTGATTAGATTAACACCTAGAGCTATTATTCACTACTTGAGTGATTTGGCTTGAGAGATAATCGGACAGGATACCAGATCTAAGTGATGTGTGTGTAATGAGAGGCTTAACCTAAAATGAAGAACATAACACTTAAATACCCCTGCTGTTGAGTCAACCGTGCGAGTCAGCCATCACTCGTATGAGTGGGCTACCTCGGCCGTAAGGTGATCACTCACTCGTGTATGTATACTCAGATTAGATTTGTGACTCAGCTCAGCTCAATCGTGCGTATGAGCTTGCAGCCGTACGAGTGAGCCTTCACTCGTACGTCTGACTGAGTCTAAGATAGTTAAACTTCCATATCGCATTCCTGCAGTACCTGTAACCACATATAAACACAGATAGGATAATAACGGGCGATCATGGTAGCCCATAAACTGAAGTACTAATAACAAATGTAATATAGATGTCTAGGGACTTATAGAAAATGTATCAACAGTTCCCTGTAGTTATAAGAACCGTATAGTGATAGAATGTCGAGGACATCCTTAATAGACGGTCAAGGTGAGAGGCTCATCTGACGTTGGTGGGCAAATTATAGGTTGTGCGATGAATTTCCGAATTAGATGAGATGAAACTCGCTATTAGCAGTATTTTAGTATAATACTAGCTTCCATGCTAGTATTAGGAAGCCTCTTTATGTAATGCATTGTAAGAAATACAGGAGAACCTCGAGGTAACGGAGAGGTGATTTACCAAGGGCATGGACGTAAAGATGTTGTCCTGAAATGAATCAATATATTGAAAAAATTGTACACGAATATGTTTAAGGGACTTTTAGTGTCTAAAGAGGGATAGTATGGTGATATTTGGAATTTTACGATGGAAAATAAAAATCCTATTGTGGTGACGAGGGATTTTAGTTCTCGGTTTAGGGACCAATTAAGACTGGTCGGAGTTGATATGGCATGTTACCATCAATTTAGTTCCAAGACAATGATAACCTTGTGCTAGTATAGGAGCGCCTTCATAAAAAGTGCTTATTGCAGGAGAGTGTCAACTGTCATGCTGGCATGGGAGTTTTGAAGACATAAATCGAAAGGGACTAATTTCATCCACGATAAGGATAGATTGAGATTAATGGAGAACTATCGAAGGTATCTTGAGGTATAAAAACTCATACACGTAAGAGAATTTGAGACCGACTGAATTTTGTGGACGTGAGCCATTGATGTATGGAACATCGTCAGGGATAAATACTACTCGATTTGGAGTAAATCAAGGTTTAATTCTCGATATGGTGGACTTTTTAGATCATGATTTAAATGGTAGTTGTGAGAAGTGACATGCCGCAGGATGTTGCTTGAGGAAATTTGCAGGATTACATGGCCCCTTTGATATCGGCTAAAAAGACACGTTTTTACTCCTGATATTAGCCCATGTATGATAAAATAATTGACTTTATCTTCTATATAAGCATTTATTTGCTTCATTTGGTAAATTATGTCATTATGAAGGCTATGTTTCAAGAATCACTAATAACAGATGAAAAAAGAGGAAAAACGAGCAAAATCGACTAAGACGATTAACTCGCGTTTAAATAACTTATTTTATAATTTTTGGAAAAGTTTATTTACTTAATCTTATGTTGTAAGATATTTAATAAAGAACGCGTGGGTGCAAGAATCGTCAAAAAGATGGACAAGTAACGAAGAAGTTAGAGCGAAAACAAGGATCAAATAAATTACGAACATGCGTACACGAAGTTGGGCGAAATCCAAGACTTAAAGGACTAAAATTCGGCCCAAAACAGGCCCAAGACGACCTCAACATCTCAGCCCAAAGTTCATGTTGCTTAAATGCTTGGAATAATCTAGAATGTGCTTGATCTCCAAGTTATACTTGCTCTTCAAGGTCAAGAAGTCAAAAATACTTGGTCTCCAAGGTCACCTTAGCCACCGAGTTCTCAAGATGCTTTGCTTGGTCACAGAGCCCATTTATTTATAACTTTGCCATCAAGCCTTTCTTATAAATAGGTGGCACAACCCATCATTTCAACACATACCTTCTTCACTTCTCTCTCTAAAACATCTCTCTATCGTCGCTCTCTAGTGATCAGTAGGAGATTAGTTCTCTCTCTACTTTCTCTCTCTAGATTCTAGAGAGAGAAAATTACAGAGATTAGTATGTAGTTAGTAGTAGAAGCTATCAAGAATTGTAACGCTATGGATATTATGAAGAAATACAAGTGTTATTCTGCCGACATTATTCGGTAACATCTATCCTTTATTTAATTAATTTATTATAATACTCGTGTTCGATGTTTGTGATTTATTAATATTAGAAATGCTTGTTGCCATGATGTGTGAGTAATTTCTTGATTGTTTGCCATCACTTAATAATGTTAGTTAGGGATGATTATCGTTTCGTATTTGCTTTCTGTCTATTATATTAAACCTCGTTATTATCCTCCTTCTACCAATAAACGTGATTAAAACCTTTTATAAAGTTGACAATTATAAGGTAATTAATTATCTGTGTTTATACATTGGTCAAGGTATGAACCTATCGGAAATACAATAAAGTGCATGGGGAATTATCATAGGACCAGATCAAGACATTGGTCGAGAGTATAAGACTCTAGGAAATACTGTTGCAACGGTAGAGTACAGTGTTGATGTACTATAGGGCCACTTGAGCATGGTCAAAGTTAGAAACTATGGAACCACTATAAGTGTAGTACATTGTGAATAACTAAGAGATTTATTGGGTAGATTTAAGTAAGGGATGGTTTAAATCATAAATGGGAGTTTAATACAATATAATGATACGCCTAATGATCCGTCTCAAAATAGGCAGGCATCCCGGCAAAAATCTTACCCGGTACCTCGTTTCCTGGAATACGGACTCCTTTTCCCAACATCCATCTGACGTCATCCCGGAAACTTTACCATGCCGGACAAATGACAAGACCGAGAACCCGGATGAAATACACAAAATTGGCATCATACGGTCAGTCGTGATAATCATAACCGTGAAGAAATACTTGGAATAAAGTAGAAAGCAAAACCTTCCCGGTTAGATTGAGAGCGGTGTGATGCCTTAACTGGGACCAACTTGTCGTCAGTACCGTCCCGGCGTTCCATCCCGGCACGAAGATATTCTCCCAGGAAGAACCAATTGTCCCGGAGAAAGTGCACTGTCCCAGAGCAGGCACTTCGTCCCGGAACGATTACCTAACGACGGAGTAAGCATGCAAGCAAGTTGCATGCCACATCATCCCACGAATCTAGGGAAGTTCGTTAGGATCTGTTATTCCCCACGAAAGGGACAAGTGCCATGTCACCCCTCGGGATTGACAAAGTTTGTTACAACCATGAAAGGGATATGTGCCATGTCATCATTCCCTCCTAGACATCTATAAATACGTAAACAAGATCTTTCATTAAGAAGACATTGGATGCATTAATGTTACTCTGCCCAAATTAATTATGGTAGCAATACTCCAGTCGTTTACCTAATTCTGATCGGTGCTCCGACCACCATCGAAGTTAATTCACACCTAGATATTAACTTATTCGATTCCGATCGAATAAGGTTAATTCAACTGATTGTTTTACGCCCTTGGAATCCAGATTCCAAATCGGGGTTTGCACATTTATTGGATTTAAAACAATCAACCTTCTCTTTTTCCCAAATTAAGCACTCAAATCCGAAATCTATCCGTACTAGACGATTTTGGTTTGATCAAATAGCGCTATCTAAAGATACGAAATTAATCACAACTCGCCACGATGAGCTGGAAAATGACGAAAAAAGCATACGCACCAGCGACGCTGATGTGTATATGATTCACTCATGGGTCGTGGGACAACGACGAAAATCAGGGGCGTTAGATGAATGGAAGCACGAACCCATCGTCTTCCCCTCGTTATTTAATATCAACCCATCCTCTGACCCTGTTATTATACGAGCACATATCTCCAATTTCCAAATTGGGAGAATATACACCGACACCGGTGCAGGGGCAGAAGGCATGTTTGAAAATTGTTTTCTGCAGCTACTAGAAAACATCGGACGGCAGAAGAAAGCCGCAACTTCTCAATTTGCGGGGTTCAACAGTGCTGCAACTTAGCCGGTAGGCTCCATCACGCTGGATGTCATCTTGGGAACATTACCCTTCCAAAGTGCGGCAGACATCGAATTCGCCATAGTCAAAACAGACTCACGGTATAACGTTATCTTGGGACATAACGCCATGCAGAAGTTTGGTACAATTGCGTCAACAGTACATGGAATGCTGAAGTTCCCGACTCAAGCCGGAGTCGCTACAATCTGGACACAAGAAATGGAACCAATCGAATGTATGCAAATATTCAAAGGAAACAGTGATATTGTAGTACACGATAACGGATACGTATCCCCAAATCCCAAGTACCCAGACCAATGAATCCAGATTGGCGCTTCTTTGAGCACCAATGCAAAGGATACGCTCTGCAAACTCTTAGCAGCAAGTATAGATGTCTTCACCTGGGAACCATCCGACATGACGGGTATTCCATGCGAAATAGCCCAACATTGGCTAAACGTAAACCCGAATATCACACCGGTCATTCAGAAGAAAAGAGCAATGGCTTTAGAACGTAGCGATTTCCTAGACAACGAGGTACAATGATTGGTTGATGCCAGTATAATGAAAAAATTAAAATATCAAACATGGGTGGCGAACCCCGTGATGGTAAAAAAGGCAGACGGATCTTGGCGCATGTGTGTCGACTATAAAGACATCAACAAAGCATGCCCAAAGGACAACTACCCTCTGCCGAAAATTGACTGGAAAGTCGAGTCCCTCTCAGGGTACCCGTTTCTAAGCTTCCTGGATGCATACATGGGTTACCAACAAATCCCTATGGCAGAAATCGACGAAGAAAAAACCGCATTCTTCACGAACAAAGGTATCTTTTTCTATACCAAAATTCCATTTGGGCTAAAGAATGTCGGAGCAACATACCAACAGCTAATCGACAAAGCGTTCTAGGACCAAATCGGATGAAATGTTGAAGCGTACGTGGACGACATCATCATCGAGAGCAAAATAGAAGAACAAATGATTTTAGACATCATCGAAACGTTCGATTCGTCACGCAAAATTAATATGAAACTAAATCCGTCAAAATGCTCTTTTGGAATGGACGAAGGCCGTTTCTTGGGTTTCATGATCACCCGGAGAGGAATCAAGGCAAACCCGAAGAAGATCCATGAAATCGAAGATATACAGTCACCCAGGAGTAAAAAAGACGTGCAGAGCCTAAACGGAAAACTAGCGGCACTCACAAGGTTCTTGTCACGAGCCGCCGACCGGGCTCTCCCCTTTTTCCAGACATTAAAAGGTTGCTTGAACAAAAAAGATTTCATATGGACAGATGAGGCCGAGAGAGCCTTCTAGGATATGAAGGCATTCTTAAAAGAACTACCAGCATTAACAGCACCTATACTGGGAGAAACCCTCACGGTATACCTGTCCGCCTCCTCTGAGGCAATCAGCTCGGTCCTAATTGCCGATAGGGGTAAAATTCAAATGTCGGTGTACTTTGTTAGCAAAGTATTGAAAAACGGAGAAGTAAATTACCCAGCCATGGAAAAACTAATCTACGCTTTAGTATACACAGCCAGACGGCTTCGACGCTATTTTCAAGCGCATCCGATAGAAGTTTTCACAGACCAACCAATTAAACACATCCTGACAAGGCCGGAAATATCCGGAAGAATGGAAAAATGGGCAATCGAACTCAGAGAACACGAAATCACTTTCCTCCCGAGACATTCGGTCAAGGGTCAAGTCATAGCAGACTTCCTAGTAGAGCTCCCTTCCGACATGATCAAGCAGGGCAAAACCACAGTTACAAGAAGAGAGACAGATGTGTTCTGGGAACTATATACGGACGGAGCATCAAGTGAGGAGGGGGCTGGCATAGGCACACTCCTCGTTTCCCCAAACGGATAAGAAATAACTTACGCTATCCGGTTGAAATTGGTCGCCTCAAACAACGGGGCCGAATACGAAGCACTAATAGCCGGATTACGTTTAGCTAAAAGTATCGATGTGCGACAGCTCACAGCCTATGTCGACTCCCAACTAGTGGCAAGCCAGCTAAATGGTAGCTTCGAAGCAAGAGACACATCGATGCAAAAATACCTAGAACTGACAAAGGCACTAACCAACACCTTCATGGAATTCGAAATAAAATAAATACCCCGAAATCGTAAAAAGAAAGCGGATGCCATGAGCAAGCTTGCCTCTTTGCTATACAATCACTTTACCAAAAAAGTTATGGATGAAATTCTAGAAAGGAAGTCAACTGAGGACGATACCCTCATGGCGACAATCACAAAGGACGGAGAATGCTGGATGACACCCTTCATAAAATACCTCACTGACGGTACTCTCCCGGAAGACAAATTACAAGCCTGCAGGATACGAATGCGGGCACCGATGTATTATTTCAAAAACGGCATCTTGTACAGGAAATCGTTCATAGAGCCTTACTTACGATGCGTTGGCCCAACACAGGCTAAGAGTTAATACGAGAAATGCATGAGGGAGCCTGCTCAACGCACTACGGCTACCGAACGATAGTTAGCAGGATCAATAGAATGGGTTATTTCTGGCCACACATGTACCGGGATACGTATGACCTAATCGTAAACTGCGAAGCATGTCAAATACACGCTCCCGTCAACAAATCCCCCCGTCGAAACATGATTCCAATACATGCTGCTTGGCTGTTCTGCAAATGGGGGATAGATATCGTCGGCCCATTCTCACGGGGTGTCGGTAACGTTAAATTCTTAGTCTTCGCAATCGACTACTTTACCAAGTGGGTTGAGGTGAAACCGTTAAGCAAGATTACAGGAAGGAAGATCTTAACCTTTGTGTGGGAGGACATTGTTTGTCGTTTTGGCTTACCACGAGAGATAGTCAGCGACAACGGCACACAGTTCGCACACAATCCATTTCAAGATTGGTGTGCAGACATGGATATTCAATAGTCATTCACTTCCGTGGCCCATCCGCAAGCCAACAGACAAGTCGAGGTCACTAAAAGGGACATCGTTTATGGCATAAAAGTAAGACTGGGCAAACATAGACATGGATGGGTGGACGAACTACAACATGTACTATGGGCACACCGGACAACACCGAAAGATAGTACGAACGAAACACCTTTCAGTCTAGTGTACGGAACCGAAGCAGTTATACCGGCTGAAGTGCTTGTCCCAACTGACTGAATAACAGTATTTGATGCACAATAAAATGATAACGCATTACGAGAAAACTTAGATGCTCTGGAAGAATGTCGGACAATAGCACATATCCGGAAAGCCGAGAAGAAAAAACAAATCGCAAGCCACTGTGACAAAAAGTCATGCCACTGGACTTTCAGTTAATCGATTTGGTGTTACGCAGCAATGAGGCCAGCCGACAGCAAGACGTCGAAAAATTAGGCTCCGGATGGGAGGGACCCTACAGGTTTGTTAGAATAGCTGAGTATGGTGCATATCACCTGGAGACACCAGATGGAGTTCCGATACAATCCCCTTGGCATGCCTTCCATTTGAAGAAATATCACGTGTAACTTATCTGCTACCGGAAGGACTGATCACCCACTCGGACGGCTGGAATGCAAAGCACCCATGTACTCAAATAATTTCTATGTATAAGTCATCAATAAAATTTCATTTTATATACTTACGCACTGTAACGACTCTGAATATGATGCAAGTAAAATCGAAAGTCTTTCGGCATATTTCAGACCTACCGCTAGAAGAAATGCTTTCTAGCTTTCGTTGCTAGGAGGACACCCCTTGAAGAACCTTAACGGATAACAAGGGCATCCGACCATATCATTGGTGGCCCGGTTCTACCGTATAAACAACTCGACCACACTCACGCATAGTCTAGATATCTACATTTTTGTCATGACAACATATGCAACTCACAGCAAAGTAAACCAGTGTATACACAGCATACAACAAAATACAAAACTCAAATTAATCATACAAAAGACAACCAAGTGCATATCTCTACGGTTGGTAATTTACAATATCCTCAATAGATGAGTTCTCATCCCTACAGATTGTGTCTAGTTCTTCAAAACTAATCCAGCCGAGAGCCTCATGTGCCAGGTGACAATCGTTTGGGCTGCGCTACTAGGCGGCAAGAAACGTTGCACCGCCTTCAACACCTCAAACGTAGTTAACTTCTTGATGGCCTCAATAAAGGTATTGAACGGCTGATGAACAATGGATGACTTTAGGAGTCGGGCAAAAAGCACAGGAATACCATGTTGAAGACGGGTAAGTTCGCCTAACGTAGCCGACACCTTCTCCGATAACTTTTTATTGTCATCAGAAAGTAATGCGACTTTCTCCTGCTATTGGGCAAGCGAGGTCTTCAATGACTCCTATGTTTCCCGGGAAACAAGCAGCTCATTCTAGATAGGCTCCAAAGCCTCCTTGGCTGACACCAACTCCCTTTCAAGGTGAGCAATCGTGCCTGACAATTCAGCCACCCGACGGTTATCATTCTCAAGCAGCACATACTGCTCGTGAATGCGACGAGCATCAGCCTCGCACCGGTTCAGTTCATCTGCCGCAAGGTGCTAAGAAAACACGGCGAACTGAGAACGCAAGTGCTGTGCTTGGGCGGTGGAAAGAGCGGCCAGCACCTCTTTCAGAGCCGGAAAAGTAATAAAATCAAGATATTCCCTATAAACTGGGTAGTCTGAGGCATCACAGTGGAGAAGATCTCGGAATGGCCCGATATTACAATCGGGCAGAACGTAAACATTCTTCCCAGCATTCGTCGTCAGCCGGGGGCGAGCGTCTGAGGCCTCCATAGCGGGCTGTTTGCCGGGACGATGCCCTTGAACCGACTCTCTTTCAGTAGCTGCCCCCTCAGTCACCCGATTCTCCCTAGCAATGTAACAACCCAACCCGTTATCCAACCGTAACTAAAAAAAAAAATTATACTCAGCAGGGTACGCGGCGCGTAGCCCCTTGTGTGCACGGCGCGCACAAGGCCTGGCAGCCCGCTGTCCAAAATATCCAATTTTCGTTTAACGATCTCCTACTTCCCGAAACTTTTAGACAAAACGCTTTTCACAACACATGATAATAAGTAAAACTAACACGTTTCAATGATAAAACAAGTTTTACAAAACCGGGCCCACATATGCCGAATTACGAGTTTCGTACAAAATATAAGTTTCGACTACATTAGTTTAAAATTCAAACTACACTTTGAGCATGGTGTTTGGGGGTTAAACTACTCAAATCTTGGTCAAACTTCAAAAGTTAAACGTCCCAAAAAGTGTCTCCTATCAACACAAAGCAGGATCACTAGTCCGAACAAATACCCTTTCCCCTGTCCAGGTTGGAGCCTATAAAAAGATAAACAATGAGAGGGTAAGCAAATCGCTTAGTGAATGCAATAATTATACATATACATATATAATCTACTTACTTCTAATCACTTACACAAATACCTCATACACGCTAGCATTTAAATTAGCTTACTATCTCAAAGTACAATGCTAAATCCACGATATCACGAGCTAGCACAAACAATAGCATATAACATGAACGATATAATATGCTATACTACAACACATAACCATGGTTAACCAATCGTACAAGGAATGGTACTTGAATTTCCCATCGGTGTTCATAACAACCATTAGAGTACTTAAAACATCATACGCTAATCCCACGGGTGGCATCTTAACACGTCGATGCTTCACCCATCCCACGGGTGGCATCTTAACACGTCGATGCTTCACCCCGGGTGGCGTCTTAACACATCGACACTTCAACCGTGATAGTTCTTGGAGTGACATCTTAACACATCGATACTTCACTCCGAGTGGTGTCTTAACACGTCGACACTTCACTCTTCATACTGCTTGGGGTGGCATCTTAACACGTCAATACTTCACCCCAGATGGCGTCTTAACATGTCGACACTTCATCCATTACTTTCTTGGAGTGGAATCTTAGCACATCTATACTTCACTTTGGGTGGCGTCTTAACACATCGACACTTCACCCGTGATAGTTCTTGGAGTGGCATCTTAACACATCGATACTTCACTCCGAGTGGCGTCTTAACACATCGACACTTCACCCGTCATATTACTTTGAGTGGTGTCTTAGCACATCGACACTTCACTCGTCACGTGAAATGTGGTGTCTTAGCACATCGACACTTCATGAAACGACCCAACCCGTATTAAAACCGACCCATAAATTTTTTTTCCTTTTAATACGCTTTAAATAACACTTTAGGTCCCAATTGTGTTTCCATAAACATCTTTAATACAATAGAAGGTTTAATAAACCTTAAAACATTTAATACATTGATTAATTGTCCAAACGGACATACACGACCCGACTAGTTTAGTTTCCAACCAAAACCGAGCATGGTGATTTGGGACTACGCTACCCAAATCCTAAATGAATACAAAAGCAAGATCTTCTTATCAACCTAGCCAAGATCTATAATCCCCAAGCTTACCCGAGCCGCCAAGCATGCGATCCTATAAAAATAGCAACAACGAGAGGGTAAGCTAACGCTTAGTGAATGATAATATACTACATACATATATATGTATAAAATGGACACGCTACACAAATATCAAATACCGCATACCGAAGCATCCACGTATAAGGCAACTACACTAAGCATACCGTACTATCTCTAAGCAACAAGCTAAAGATATCAACAAAGTGTAAGTTCACCAACGACGATGTGAACAACGCCAATAAGCTACACCCGGAGGGTTAACTACAATACAACATTACATTAATATATATAACAATATAAAAAATGAATAAGGTTAAACCCTTAACCCATTACCAAATACGAAACGCCACAATGAAGATTGGCCGAGCTACAAGAGCCTTAGTAATCCGAACCCACACGAGATTACTATCTTCGCAACATCGAGGTTGGCCGAACTACACGAGCCTTAGTAATCCGAAACTACACGAGAATACTACCTCAATAAGATGACCAAACTACACGAGTCATCGTGAATCTGAACTACACGCGATTCACTTCTTCAATAAAAAACCCACGGTCACGGGATTATAAAATCCACCACATCGGGGTTATTCAAATCCACATCACAATACCTGTGATAATGTACACACAAGTGTACACCTCGCCAAAAGGAGGTCAACCAAAATGCACAACTGTTCCAATTGGACTCATACAAAAGTCCATCAAATCCACCTATATGTAAAGTGAACTCTATAGCCGAGAATCACTTCACCCGACCCGCACCCATCCTACACATACATATGCACATAGGATATTAACACTCACCTTTTCGCCTTGAAGAATGCTTCCAAGTAATCCGCAACTCGTCAATGGAAAGTACCTATTCCATTATCACAAATTCAACAACACACTTAGATTGGATTTACAAACCAACCCAATTTGACACTTAGTGCAAATTCGAACCAAATGCACTTCCAAGTACAAATCGCGCCCAAACTAACCAATAATCACTAACACAAGTGATAATGGTCCTAATATGCCAATTAAACCCAAACACAAGTGTTAAACACTTATCGTTCTCAAAATCGCCCATAAACCCTAATTTTGACCCATAAAGTCAAAATCTCACCAATTACAAGTTTTGACACCAAAACCTATTTAACTCGGTTTTATACTTCAACTTAATCCATTTTAAGTTTATAAACCTCATCGAATCGACATTCGGGTCATAATCATCAACAAACCCTAATTTTGACTCTAGTCAAAATTAGTCAACCACGAAAACCCTAAAAGTCTCCAAAACACCAATAATCACTAATGCTAGTGATTGTACACCATTTACAAGTCTTAAACATGGTTAAATCATTACACAACCCAAAACCCACCTTTAACAACAATAAACCCGAATATTGGTGTTAATCTCCAACTAACAACTAAATGGGTTCCATCTATGAATCATACAATCAAAAGCCCCAAATTTGAATGATGAACACGAAAATGAAATTCGGAGTTAGAGCTTACCACTAGTATCACCATGTAGCTAAGAAAGAGGAGAACAACCTAGTCAACTACGCCAAAGATCAAATCCCGCTTCTTCCTTTCCAAAAATCCCTTTGAAATCAAATGGGTGTTTGAGTTTTTTGAGAGGAAAATGAAATGAAAAGGAAAATGAAATTAGGAAATGAAATGAATGGATGAGGTTAAAGCCTCATATCTGGCTTAAACGTGAAATGACCAAATTGCCCTTGAACCTTATTTAAAATTACAAGAATCTGGTACCAGTTTGCCCGTATCGCCGTGCCGCGGCCTTAAAAGTCGCGCCGCGACATTTGCCTAGGTCTGGGATCATTTTTAACCGGACTTCTGATCTGGATTCCAGTTAATAGCCACGCCGCGGCCTCCTTCGTTGCGCCGCGACATTCAACGTGGTCTGACACCTTTCCTTGCATACAAGACCTCAACACCCAAACATGTCCCGAACCCTTCATACGCCTATCGTACATACACAATACACCTATAAATTATATACGGGGAAAATGGGGTGTTACAACTCTCCCCCACTTAGACTCGATCACGTCCTCTTGATCTTCTCTACTTAACCAATCCGGACCTACTCAACAGTCCTCAATCATAAGTCCCAATCCGAACTTTCCTAGACAACTCTTCCCAGTGAATCGCCTTAACGACTAAAGTCGTCACTCGCAAATTATCAAATCCACCAATCCGAGCACTAAAACCATGCTCAATCCCTCACATCGGGAAAAACTCAACCAATCTCGAACCGAGATATCAACCCTCTCGCGTACCATTACCAAGTACAATGCTAAAAGCAACCAAGTCTCAACCTAAGGTCAACAACCCGAAACGATGAAGACCAAACCAAACGAATCCTTACGGATAACACCAAATCACTAACCATCCATTGTAGTGTGCAACACAACCAATACGCAACTACCGTAACATCATAATCCAACGGTTAAAACCAATAGCGCCCAAACGACTATGGCAATGCAAATCCCAAGGTGTACCAAATCGACTATTGTTACACCCGTAACAACACGTGAGCGAAACACGGCTATCGCACCACTAATCATACAACATGGTCCCTACGACCCCACCATTGGCGTATAAAATAACCAATAGATCAAACGACATGGTCCTTACGACCCCACCATCGGTGTATAAAACAACCGATCGATCACACAACACGGTCCTTATGACCCCACCATTGGTGTATAAAACAACCAACAGATCAACATCATGGTCCTTACGACCCCACCATCGGTGTATAAACAACCGATAAATCACACAACACGAAGGCTGACCGAAAACACACGCGCCTTAGTGAATCCGAACTACACCCGACTCACTACCTTCACCACAACAACAAACGGGATTGGCCGAACTACACGCGCCATAGTGAATCCGAACTACACGAGAGTCACTATCCCGGAGGAATGACCGAACTACACGAGTCATTTTTGAATCTGAACTACACGAGACTCACTCCTCAATACAATGACCGAAACCACACGAGTCATTTGTGAATCCGAACTACACGCGACTCACTTCCACAATAAGATGACCGAAACCACACGCGTCATCGTGAATCCGAAACCACACGCGATCCACTACCAAGATGAAGTCAGCGAACCCTGAAGGTCATGCTCCACCAATCTCAACACCGGATGAAGTCAGTAGACCCCGTCAACGGTCATGCTTCACCGATATAGCACCACGCTCATGATGAATTCATCGGACCTCGAAAGTCATGCTTCACCAATCAACGCCCTTTTGGCCTCGAACAACGAGTAGCGTAACATCGCGCTCTGCTACACTATAGTGAACCTTAATTGATACCACTAACCATCCACACAATCGAGCAAGAACCACCTATATCAAACATTGGCACAAAAACAATGATTCTCTAGAAGAGAATCCGACACACACCTCCCTTAACCGAAGGATTTCACCTTGCTCGCCAAACACATCCATTATCTCTCAATCGAGATTTACCGCATTACCACCTCGGTGATAATTCAATTCCAAACCATAAGTACAATTTATCCGAAATTGTACTCTACCCCAAATCGACCAAAACTAGGTCTCGACAACATTTTCCGGATCTACGAAAAGCATTATCCGAAATCTCACACTAAAACTTCCTCGGGCGGAAGTGTAACTCCCCCACTTGGAACTACGTTCCATATCCGCACCTCGTACAACCATACAATGCTACCAAAGGTAGACTTTACCAACAATTGGGTTCACACGACCCATCACCATCCTTGCTCCAATCTTGAGCACACGATGGATTTCAAACCATCCTTAAACACTTCGAACGAAAAGTGTACCACGATTTCACAAACCATACCCTCGCAATCATCCGATTGCTTTAATTTGTCAAATTCCACCTAGTCACTCATGTACCTAAGGGTTTCTCCCGGTACCCTAATTACAATGTAACCACAACATAATCGGAGTCGAACACCACGCTAGTAGGTATAAAAGAGGCACCTAATGTCGCGTCACGTAGACTCCTTTACCAACATACCTCGAGATCCAAAACACTTGATTTCAAGGGTTTCATCCCACCCGTCGAACCTCATGGTTCATAAACTCCAACACACAAGTGAACACGCGCTTAACAATCGAACACCAAAACCTATTTCCACGACTTGGTAGAAACATCACCCAAATGTCATACCCCGTCCAAATTCTTCTGAACGAATACAATAACATCTGGTACCATTGCGATGAACGGACCTCTATATGCCATAAACGACTCCATGTAATATGAGCAAATGCACAGCGGAAGATTTCTTTCATACCTGAGAATAAACATGCTTTAAAGTGTCAACCAAAAGGTTGGTGAGTTCATAAGTTTATCATAAAACAATAAAATTCATCATTTTGATAGACCACAAGATTTAAATCCTGCATGGTACAAATGGGCCCAAATCCTATACCCACCTGTAATGTACATGCGATATCTTTTTAAATACAGTACACATTTCTCATGTACGAAATCATCTTTCATAAATCTTAGTAACTGTACACATATGTCGTGCACAAAAATAACATACACATAACCTGTGTATAAAATCATTCTCTCGATACATAACATTCATATCAATTGGTGGCAATTATCATGTCCACATAATTCAATGGTGGTAATTATCATGTCCACATAATTCAAAGGTGGCAATTATCATGTCCACATAATTCAACGGTGGAAATTATCATGTCCACATAATTCAATAATAATCCGCAGAACTTCTGTCTACATAATAATTCATTCGAGGAATGTTTTGCTTGTGTCTATCTCGTCAAACATTTATAAAAGCATTTCATGTATTCGCAGTTCAAAAAGCATTTAATAAAGCAGTTGTAAAAACAGCGCATGTATTCTCAGTCCCAAAAATATAAAGAGTAAAAGGGAATCAAATGAACTCACCTAATGTATTTTGTAGTAAAAATACATATGACTATATTGAACAATGCAGGGTTGACCTCGGATTCACGAACCTATATCATTTATATATATATATTAAAATGTATAATCGTAATTGAACAAGTTTATATATTATATCTTAAATTATATAATATGTATATATTTAATTTATGTATATATTCAAAATGTTTAATATTAATATAGTTATATTAATATATATTTGTTTAGTATTTTAATAAAAATCCTAACATGTTATATATATGAATATTTATATAAATTTTGTTAATATGATTAAAACATACTTATAATCTTAGTAATATCTTTTAAAACTTTTATTTTCATAAACGCAATCATTTTTAATAATAATGATATAGATAATACTGATAATAATAATGATGATAGTTTTAATGAAAACAAAATAATAATTTTAGTAAAAATAATCATAATGATGATAAAGATACTAATTTTTAATAATAATAGTGTTAGTAATAATTTTAATGATAATGATAATGATAATAATGATATTCGTAATTTGTTATTAATAATATTACTAATGATAATAATAATACTTATAATAATAATAATAAAGATATTAATTATGATAATAATAATACTAATAATACTTTTATTTTATTTTTAATACATGATGATAATAATCATAACATTCATAACAATTAATAATAATAATAATAATAATAATAGTTAAATTTATACCTCACAAGAATAGCCTAAAACATATAGTACCTCTGCTCGGGTTCGAACCCGCAACCTCTCGAAACCACAACAACCCTCTCAACCATTCCACCACCTCAGCTTTTCTGTCATTATTCGTAACCCATATTTATTTAACCTATTTTCTTCTTCGTCCCAATTTAATCATGGCCCAACAATAATTAATCATAACCATCTTATCATCTAACCTCATCATCATCATACGTAACCTTATCATCATCATCTATATCTTATCATTATCATCTTTACATTTCATGTATCATCATATCATCATCACTTAACATCATCCCAAGTTCATCATAATCATAATCACAACTATTATTATCATTCCTTCATTATGCATCGTATATCAACATAATATCATCATAATTATCTCGTTCGTTAATGTTGGAACCAGAAAAGAAAACGCAGCAACAAAACAAAAAAAAACGTGTGGTGGTTTATTGAGGTTTCACGATGGACAGAGAAAGAGAAGAAAACAAATAGCAGTTTGAATGTTGGGCTGCATTAATAAGTGGGCTTGTGAAGATTGGGCCTAGCTTTTTTATGGATTGATCAAAATTTATTAGGCTCAAGACTCCAATAACAAAAAGAACGGGACGTTCAATAGGCGGCAAAAAAAACTGAACAGAATAATTGTATATTTCAAGTTACGTGATGATGGAAACCGATTGTGGTGGGGTTCTTGTAGTCGTTCAATCAACAGAAAAAGAGGAAAGGTATACAAGTGGGTTAGTTGTTTTGATGGGTGTCGGCCAGTGAATCAATAAATAAAAGAAAAGCAGCACACCTAAAGTAATTTGAATCATTAACCTCATCCACTATCACAGATTTTATTTATAGTTCAAGAAAAGGAAGAAAGCAAAGAAAATAAATAACGTAGCAACAATAGAGCAAAACGAGTATTCGATAAAGGTGGAGGTGACTGGATGTTCATGGTTTATAGAGAAGAAATTACAGATGATGCTAGTTGTCGAATAGAAAGAGTTACGAAGGTTATGGTGTTCAAAATAGATGTCACAGAAGGCGGTGACAGTGGTCGTAGATGGAATAACAAAACATTATCGTGGCGATGGTGTGTAGAGTGATGGTTTCGAAGAGATACAGAAAGAAATAGCGAATTGAGTGTTGGTTGGTTTGGTTCGAATGGTGGGTCGGTGTATGTTTTGGTTTTTGCTCTGAACAAACGAAACAGGAATATAGCAAGTAAGTTGATTGATCGAGCAAGGAAACAACTTGAAAAAGAAAATACAAATGGCATGCAGGTGGTGATCAAAACTGAAAGGTTTCATGTGGCAGAATCTAAAGAGGATCGTCTAGTAGAAGCACTCATATGGGTTTTAAAGAAAAGAGAAGAAGAAGATCAAATGGTGTTTTCGATTACAAGTATTATGAAGTGATCTATTGTTTTGTAGCTTAACAAACTCGACAAGAATCATTCGCTCAGTACTGAAATATATTAGAAAATTAAAAAGGCGAAAAAGAAAGCTAACAAAAATTGTTGTCTTGTGATTAATCCTGGAATCAAATGGTACTGGTTTCAGATAGAGAGCAATTTACCATTAGCTTAGACAATGACTTGAAACAGAAATACGTATTCTTCTTATATTTATTTCTTGTATATACCGTAATAATATATATATATATATATATATATATATATATATATATATATATATATATATATATATATATATATATATAATATTTGTATATGTATTTATATATACTTCTGTATTCTATATGTATACACGGTATATATTTATATATATCAGTATACATGTCTTTATCTATATATATATAACTGAATGTTGTATATGTGTATGTTTATTTTATAGTTAATAAATACTAATACTAATTTCATTATCATTTATATTAACACTAATAGTAATTATGTTTATAATATTTATAAGATTCAAAAAATGATAATAATAATAATAATATTATTAATAATAATAAAATTCTAATAATAATAATAATATTAATAATTTATAATAATAGTAATAGTTCTTAATAATAACAATATTTAATAATACTAATATTAAAATTATAATTTTACTACTAGTTTTAATGATTTTCACAATAATAATAATATAACAAATTAATTGTTCGTGAATCGTCGGAAATGGTCGAAGGTCAATTGAATATATGAAAATTGTTCCAAAATTTTCTAGACTCAATTCTACATACTTTGCTTATCGTATCGAAATCATATAAAGATTAAGTTTAAATTTAGTCGAAAATTTTCGGGTCACTACAGTACCTACCCGTTAAAGAAATTTCGTCCCGAAATTTGAGTAAGGTCGTCATGGCTAACAATAAAAAATATTTTCATGACGAATATGAGTTGATGAATAGAGTTTTATCATTATTGATTAATATAGATAAAACAATTCGATTATTCGAAGAGTACGAGTGAAGCTATCATAAAAGATTGAAATGAGTAAATGTAGGTTTGTCTTAACTGGTAACATAGTCACGATTGATTTTTGAAATTCGTGGGATTTAAAGAAAATCTTCGTAATAAGATTTGGTTCTTCGGTATTCAAGGGGATTAGGATCCGCTTTAAATGAGATCATCTGTTTTGATTGCTCTGTTGGATATTTTACTATAAATTCACCCCCGTCGTTTCCTTACAACTCACACCTTTCATTCTTTCTCCTCAATTCATACTTTAAAACATTTGTCAATATGCTCTATCCCATTCTGATCCTTGATATACTTCTAACTTTCATATCTGTCATTCTTCTTTTTCATCTACCACCGAAGGAAGTTAGTTTCTTCTACCATTACTTTGGGGCTGTAGTGTTTTTTCATTCTCCCGTGTCTTTATATTGCTATACGCATTGAGGTACACGATTTGTAAATTTCAGGGTTGTTATCGGGCTTTATATTCTCCATTATTTCTCGGAGCCTCATGCTTTCGTTTTCTCTTCCCGACCTTAGATCAAGCGAATAATGGTCCAGAATTCGTAGGTATGGAGTTTCGAATGAACATAACTAATGTTCTACGAGAGAGATTGTTATAGCACGATCTTGGTTGGTTAAATTACCAGGATTCAAGGAAAAAGATAGAACTATCAAGAAGATATATTCTTGATATGTTTGGAGATTAGATAGAATGTAAGAGTCGTGTAACATGGCACATGATGATGGTACTGAGAATCATCAAGTTTCATTAGAAACTCAGCATGACTTACTGTAATATAATGACGTTGATCAAGTGTCATTATATTATACTAACTCATGCATCAGTTCCCAACACCACTTCAAAAACATTCATATTCGAATTTTTTCAAAATTTAGAAACTAACACAGTTTCTTTTATGTTGCAGATATTACGGCGAGGTAAATGATTTCAGATAAAAATAGCTATGAAAATATCTTCAGAAATATCGAAGATATTTATGATGATATTTTGGAATTTCTAAGTTCGAAGGTTGATGAAGAAAAAAAAAATTTCCGCAAGATTTTAACATGACCTCGGAGCAAGATATTCTCTAAAGATTTCATCGGATCCAGAATTACCTGGATTCTTTGAATATAGAGTTTGGTCCTTGTATTTGTCATTGATCTCCTTCACTGTTAGCTCAATCTGTTTTTTCAATACCAAATTTTCTATCGAGCGTCCTCAACACTCCATCTTTTATCATCAAACTCTTGGTCATTTAGGCCATCTATAATTTTACTGTTTCCTCTGCATTTAATGCAGTCATATTTGAATCGTCGGTTATCAATCCGAGGTGGTTTCAGGAGAATGGTGTTTTTAGATGATTAAATGCTGATGGTAATAAGGTGGAATATAAAAAGTTTCCTGGTAACAATAAAAAAGCACGCAGTTATATCAAGATTATAATAAGGTTGTTTCGAACGAAAAGTCGAAGTTGACTTGTTGGAGCTGTGACAAAATTGGCTACTTTAGAAAAGGATTGCAAAGTTATTTTCGGTAATTACAACGCCAAAGGAGCTAACACAGATAAGTGTTAAACGTTTACTCAGGTTCCGAATATTTCAGGGTGCATAACTATATGTATAAATCTTTTCTTCTATTGCTGAAGTGTGGTTGGTTCATCCTTTCGGTTGAGGTGTTTTCAAGAATCATGAAAGGCTTGAACGCAGATTGTAATCTTCAAGATACAAATGAGATTTAAGATGGAATCAAGTGGCAAACTTGAAGAATTGTTTAGTTTCATATGTTATAATCAATATTTTAATTCATTTTAATTGTCCAATGTCATCAGTCCACAGTTGATAGTCCACAGTTGACAGTCCAATATTTCATATATAGCTTAATATATAATATTCGAATTAATACATATCGTGACCCGTGTACATGTCTCAGACTCGATCACAACTCAAAGTATATATATTTTTTGAGAATCAACCTCAACCCTGTATAGAGAACTCGATCATTACTGCATATAGAGTGTCTATGGTGATTCCAAATAATATATATAGATGCGTCGATATGATATGTCAAAACCTTGTATACGTGTCCCGATATTTAAAGTGCGTAAAAATAAATAACAGAAATTAAATGACGATAAATAAAATTGCGAGAATGTAAATTGCGATAAATAAAATGTAATCAGTTAGCTAGGAACAATTAGCTAGGAACAGTTAGCGTGGATTCTTAACAAAATTTCTCATAGGTAATTTATTTGTTTCTAACAAATTTTATTTTGTCAAATGTTTTCTTCATTATGCCACTTGTTGGATTCTGATATGTCAAAATCCAAATATGAAATTGAATGAAAATGGTTATTCTGTGGTGAACGGATACGTATATCGGTGATTGTAAATAGGATAGTAAACGACTATTGAATCAGCTTCGAAGAATGTATAGTGTAACTTATTAATGTGAAATCTAAATATTTCTAGGGTATTAACTACCCGTTAAAATATTTTCACCATTAACAGTTTCTACAAAAGAATTTTTAACTACAATCTTTATGAAAACATATATACATATATATTTTCTTCAGATGCAATCATGGATTTAATGAGTTAATATGCTATTAATCTCATTTGGTTTACCGTTAGAACAAGAATATATAATCTCTAAAACATTAGAGATTACATAATCGCCATGTCGAACGAAGATAAATGATGTATAACGTCATGTAAAACGATGATTATACTCGAAGTACAGAATGAGTCTTTGAGGCATGTGATGTTGAGACTTGGGTTGTTGATGGTACTATTGGTGCCGGTGATGTTGCTGAAGCTGGTAAGTTTTGCACTATGTTTTCTAAATTGATTACTTGAGCGCGAAGCTCGTTGACTCCTTCTATTATTCCAGGGTGATTGTCGGTCAGAGCGAACGGATGAATAAGGTTTAGAATTTTTGATAAAATATAATCGTGGCGAGATACTCTGGAAACGAGTGTGAAAATGGTGTTTCGAATGGGTTCGTCGGTAAATGCTTCATGTTCATTGCCAAGAGGTGAATTCGATTGGTGGAAAGGATCGCCTTCTTCGTGTCTCCATTGATTAAGTCGACTACGAACCCATCAGATGAATTGGGGATGACTGATTAGTTGATTCATTCTATTGACAACGCTTTCGGGGCTTAGGTGAATATCCATGTCGGAATAGCTGTCGGAATAACTATCGGAATAGCTATCGAAATCTGAGGGACTCGAACTGGTTGAGGGATTCATCTCGTACGATCAGACGAAGGATTTTCGATAAGAAATAGATTATAGGATGTAGATTAGTACCCTGCAATACATAATTTACATATGCATATATAATACTAAAATCCCATAAGTTATGGAGGAATCTACGGAAGCTATTAGGCAAAAGTAACAATAATAGATACGCTAAGATATGAATTTATCTATACACTATCTATGCAATGGAGGTAGTAAGATGTGTCTAGACTTTAAGATAATAAGCAAGTGATTCCCTAAGAATGATAAGCAGGTAATTTTCGACACGAAATGATAAGCAAAACTTTTGACATACAGACACGGTCGAAGTCCAGACTCACTAATGCATCTAAACAACTATCAATTAAACACACTAATGCAAGACCTAGTTCGCTAAGACCACCGCTCTGATACCACATGTCATACCGCGTCCAAATTCTTCTGAACGAATACAATACATTATGGTACCATTACGATGAACGGACCTCTATATGCCATAAACGATTCCATGTAATATGAGCAAATGCACAGCGGAAGATTTCTTTCATACCTGAGAATAAACATGCTTTAAAGTGTCAACCAAAAGGTTGGTGAGTTCATAAGTTTATCATAAAACAAAAAAATTCATCATTCTGATAGACCACAAGATTTAAATCCTGCATGGTACAAATGGGCCCGAATCCTATACCCACCTGTAATGTACATGCGATATCTTTTTAAATACAGTACACATTTCTCATGTACGAAATCATCTTTCATAAATCTTAGTAAATGTACACATATCTCGTGCACAAAAATAACATACACATAACCTGTGTATAAAATCATTCTCTCGATACATAATATTCATATCAATTGGTGGCAATTATCATGTCCACATAATTCAATGGTGGCAATTATCATGTCCACATAATTCAAAGGTGGCAATTATCATGTCCACATAATTCAACGGTGGCAATTATCATGTCCACATAATTCAATAATAATCCGCAGAACTTCTGTCTACATAATAATTCATTCGAGAAATGTTTTGCTTGTGTCTATCTCGTCAAACATTTATAAAAGCATTTCATGTATTCGCAGTTCAAAAAGCATTTAATAAAGCAATTGTAAAAACAGCGCATGTATTCTCAGTCCCAAAAATATAAAGAGTAAAAGGGAATCAAATGAACTCACCTAATGTATTTTGTAGTAAAAATACATATGACTATATTGAACAATGCAGGGTTGACCTCGGATTCACGAACCTATATCATTTATATATATATATTAAAATGTATAATCGTAATTGAACAAGTTTATATATTATATCTTAAATTATATAATATGTATATATTTAATTTGTGTATATATTCAAAATGTTTAATATTAATATAGTTATATTAATATATATTTGTTTAGTATTTTAATAAAAATCCTAACTTGTTATATATATGAATATTTATATAAATTTTGTTAATATGATTAAAACATAATTATAATCTTAGTAATATCTTTTAAAACTTTTATTTTCATAAACGCAATCATTTTTAATAATAATGATATAGATAATACTGAAAATAATAATGATGATAGTTTTAATGAAAAAATAATAATAATTTTAGTAAAAATAATCATAATGATGATAATGATACTAATTTTTAATAATAATAGTGTTAGTAATAATTTTAATGATAATGATAATGATAATAATAATATTCGTAATTTCTTATTAATAATATTACTAATGATAATAATAATACTTATAATAATAATAAAGATATTAATTATGATAATAATAATAATACTAATAATACTTTTTTTTTTAATACATGATGATAATAATCATAACATTCATAACAATTAATAATAATAATAATAATA
Organism: Rutidosis leptorrhynchoides; assembly: GCF_046630445.1. Lineage (NCBI taxonomy): Eukaryota > Viridiplantae > Streptophyta > Magnoliopsida > Asterales > Asteraceae > Rutidosis > Rutidosis leptorrhynchoides. The sequence continues at coordinate 176,027,131 of NC_092339.1, forward strand.
ATAATAGTTAAAGTTATACCTCACAAGAATAGCCTAAAAACATATAGTGCCTCTGCTCGGGTTCGAACCCGCAACCTCTCGAAACCCCAACAACAATTAATCATAACCATCTTATCATCTAACCTCATCATCATCATACGTAACCTTATCATCATCATCTATATCTTATCATTATCATCTTTACATTTCATGTATCATCATATCATCATCACTTAACATCATCCCAAGTTCATCATAATCATAATCACCACTATTATTATCATTCCTTCATTATGCATCGTATATCAACATAATATCATCATAATTATATCGTTCGTTAATGTTGGAACCAGAAAAGAAAACGCAGCAACAAAACAAAAAAAACGTGTGGTGGTTTATTGAGGTTTCACGATGGACACAGAAAGAGAAGAAAACAAATAGCAGTTTGAATGTTGGGCTGCATTAATAAGTGGGCTTGTGAAGATTGGGCCTAGCTTGTTTATGGATTGATCAAAATTTAGTAGGCTCAAGACTCCAATAATAAAAAGAACGGGACGTTCAATAGGCGGCTAAAAAACCGAACAGAATAATAATATATTTCACGTTACGTGATGATGGAAACCGATTGTGGTGGGGTTCTAGTAGTCGTTCAATCAACAGAAAAAGAGGAAAGGTATACAAGTGGGTTAGTGAAATGTCCCGTTCTTATTGATTAAAAACGTTCCATATTAATTGATTTCGTTGCGAGGTTTTGACCTCTATATGAGACGTTTTTCAAAGACTGCATTCATTTTTAAAACAAACCATAACCTTTATTTCATCAATAAAGGTTTAAAAAGCTTTACATAGATTATCAAATAATGATAATCTAAAATATCCTGTTTACACACGACCATTACATAATGGTTTACAATACAAATATGTTACAACAAAATAAGTTTCTTGAATGCAGTTTTTACACAATATCATACAAGCATGGACTCCAAATCTCGTCCTTATTTAAGTATGCGACAGCGAAAGCTCTTAATAATCACCTGAGAATAAACATGCTTAAAACGTCAACAAAAATGTTGGTGAGTTATAGGTTTAACCTTTATATATCAAATCATAATAATAGACCACAAGATTTCATATTTCAATACACATCCGATACATAGAGATAAAAATCATTCATATGGTGAACACCTGGTAACCGACATTAAAAAGATGCATATATAAGAATATCCCCATCATTCCGGGACACCCTTCGGATATGATATAAATTTCGAAGTACTAAAGCATCCGGTACTTTGGATGGGGTTTGTTAGGCCCAATAGATCTATCTTTAGGATTCGCGTCAATTAGGGTGTCTGTTCCCTAATTCTTAGATTACCAGACTTAATAAAAAGGGGCATATTCGATTTCGATAATTCAACCATAGAATGTAGTTTCACGTACTTGTGTCTATTTTGTAAATCATTTATAAAACCTGCATGTATTCTCATCCCAAAAATATTAGATTTTAAAAGTGGGACTATAACTCACTTTCACAGATTTTTACATCGTAGGGAAGTAAGACTTGGCCACTGGTTGATTCACGAACCTATAACAATATATACATATATATATCAAAGTATGTTCAAAATATATTTACAACACTTTTAATATATTTTGATGTTTTAAGTTTATTAAGTCAGCTGTCCTCGTTAGTAACCTACAACTAGTTGTCCACAATTAGATGTACAGAAATAAATCGATAAATATTATCTTGAATCAATCCACGACCCAGTGTATACGTATCTCAGTATTGATCACAACTCAAACTATATATATTTTGGAATCAACCTCAACCCTGTATAGCTAACTCCAACATTCACATATAGAGTGTCTATGGTTGTTCCGAAATATATATAGATGTGTCGACATGATAGGTCGAAACATTGTATACGTGTCTATGGTATCTCAAGATTACATAATATACAATACAAGTTGATTAAGTTATGGTTGGAATAGATTTGTTACCAATTTTCACGTAGCTAAAATGAGAAAAATTATCCAATCTTGTTTTACCCATAACTTCTTCATTTTAAATCCGTTTTGAGTGAATCAAACTGCTATGGTTTCATATTGAACTCTATTTTATGAATCTAAACAGAAAAAGTATAGGTTTATAGTCGGAAAAATAAGTTACAAGTCGTTTTTGTAAAGGTAGTCATTTCAGTCGAAAGAACGACGTCTAGATGACCATTTTAGAAAACATACTTCCACTTTGAGTTTAACCATAATTTTTGGATATAGTTTCATGTTCATAATAAAAATCATTTTCTCAGAATAACAACTTTTAAATCAAAGTTTATCATAGTTTTTAATTAACTAACCCAAAATAGCCCGCGGTGTTACTACAACGGCGTAAATCCGGTTTTACGGTGTTTTTCGTGTTTCCGGGTTTTAAATCATTAAGTTAGCATATCATATAGATATAGAACATGTGTTTAGTTGATTTTAAAAGTCAAGTTAGAAGGATTAACTTTTGTTTGCGAACAAGTTTAGAATTAACTAAACTATGTTCTAGTGATTACAAGTTTAAACCTTCGAATAAGATAGCTTTATATGTATGAATCGAATGATGTTATGAACATCATTACTACCTTAAGTTCCTTGGATAAACCTACTGGAAAAGAGAAAAATGGATCTAGCTTCAACGAATCCTTGGATGGCTCGAAGTTCTTGAAGCAGAATCATGACACGAAAACAAGTTCAAGTAAGATCATCACTTGAAATAAGATTGTTATAGTTATAGAAATTGAACCAAAGTTTGAATATGATTATTACCTTGTATTAGAATGATAACCTACTGTAAAAAACAAAGATTTCTTGAAGTTGGATGATCACCTTACAAGATTGGAAGTGAGCTAGCAAACTTGAAAGTATTCTTGATTTTATGTAACTAGAACTTCTAAAATATATGAAGAACACTTAGAACTTGAAGATAGAACTTGAGAGAGATCAATTAGATGAAGAAAATTGAAGAATGAAAGTGTTTGTAGGTGTTTTTGGTCGTTGGTGTATGGATTAGATATAAAGGATATGTAATTTTGTTTTCATGTAAATAAGTCATGAATGATTACTCATATTTTTGTAATTTTATGAGATATTTCATGCTAGTTGCCAAATGATGGTTCCCACATGTGTTAGGTGACTCACATGGGCTGCTAAGAGCTGATCATTGGAGTGTATATACCAATAGTACATACATCTAAAAGCTGTGTATTGTACGAGTACGAATACGGGTGCATTCGAGTAGAATTGTTGATGAAACTGAACGAGGATGTAATTGTAAGCATTTTTGTTAAGTAGAAGTATTTTGATAAGTGTCTTGAAGTCTTTCAAAAGTTTATGAATACATATTAAAACACTACATGTATATACATTTTAACTGAGTCGTTAAGTCATCGTTAGTCGTTACATGTAAATGTTGTTTTGAAACCTTTAGTTTAACGATCTTGTTGAATGTTGTTAACACATTGTTTATTATAACAAATGAGATGTTAAATTATTATATTATCATGATATTATGATATATAATATATCTTAGTATGATGTATATACATTTAAATGTCGTTACAACGATAATCGTTACATATATGTCTCGTTTCGAAATCATTAAGTTAGTAGTCTTATTTTTACATATGTATTTCATTATTAATACACTTAATAATATATTTACTTATCATTTAACATAATTAAACAAGTGTATCAATATCTTAATATGATTCATATGTACCTAGTAAGACGTTGTTATAACGATAATCGTTATATATATCGTTTTCGAGTTTCTTAAATTAATAGTCTCATTTTTATGTATATAACTCATTGTAAAAATACCTAATGAGATACATACTTATAATAAAAACATGTTAACTATATATATAACCATATATATGTCATCGTATAGTTTTTACAAGTTTTAATGTTCGTGAATCACCGGTCAACTTGGGTGGTCAATTGTCTATATGAAACATATTTCAATTAATCAAGTCTTAACAAGTTTGATTGCTTAACATGTTGGAAACATTTAATCATGTAAATATCAATCTCAATTAATATATATATACCTGGAAAAGTTCGGGTCACTACAGTACCTACCCGTTAAATAAATTTCGTCCCGAAATTTTAAGCTGTTGAAGGTGTTGACGAATCTTCTGGAAATAGATGCGGGTATTTCTTCTTCATCTGATCTTCATGCTCCCAGGTGAACTCGGGTCCTCTACGAGCATTCCATCGAACCTTAACAATTGGTATCTTGTTTTGCTTAAGTCTTTTAACCTCACGATCCATTATTTCGACGGGTTCTTCGATGAATTGGAGTTTTTCGTTGATTTGGATTTCATCTAATGGAATAGTGAGATCTTCTTTAGCAAAACATTTCTTCAAATTCGAGACGTGAAAAGTGTTATGTACAGCCGCGAGTTGTTGAGGTAACTCAAGTCGGTAAGCTACTGGTCCGACACGATCAATAATCTTGAATGGTCCAATATACCTTGGATTTAATTTCCCTCGTTTACCAAATCGAACAACGCCTTTCCAAGGTGCAACTTTAAGCATGACCATCTCTCCAATTTCAAATTCTATATCTTTTCTTTTAATGTCAGCGTAGCTCTTTTGTCGACTTTGGGCGGTTTTCAACCGTTGTTGAATTTGGATGATCTTCTAGGTAGTTTCTTATATAATCTCCTGACCCGTAATCTGTCTATCCCCCACTTCACTCCAACAAATCGGAGACATGCACTTTCTACCATAAAGTGCTTCAAACGACGCCATCTCAATGCTTGAATGGTAGCTGTTGTTGTAGGAAAATTCTGCTAACGGTAGATGTCGATCCCAACTGTTTCCAAAATCAATAACACATGCTCGTAGCATGTCTTCAAGCGTTTGTATCGTCCTTTCACTCTGCCCATCAGTTTGTGGATGATAGGCAGTACTCATGTCTAGACGAGTTCCTAATGCTTGCTGTAATGTCTGCCAGAATCTTGAAATAAATCTACCATCCCTATCAGAGATAATAGAGATTGGTATTCCAAGTCTGGAGATGACTTCCTTCAAATACAGTCGTGCTAACTTCTCCATCTTGTCATCTTCTCTTATTGGCAGGAAGTGTGCTGATTTGGCGAGACGATCAACTATTACCCAAATAGTATCAAAACCACTTGCAGTCCTTGGCAATTTAGTGATGAAATCCATGGTAATGTTTTCCCATTTCCATTCTGGGATTTCGGGTTGTTGAAGTAGACCTGATGGTTTCTGATGCTCAGCTTTGACCTTAGAACATGTCAAACATTCTCCTACGTATTTAGCAACATCGGCTTTCATACCCGGCCACCAAAAATGTTTCTTGAGATCCTTATACATCTTCCCCGTTCCAGGATGTATTGAGTATCTGGTTTTATGAGCTTCTCTAAGTACCATTTCTCTCATATCTCCAAATTTTGGTACCCAAATCCTTTCAGTCCTATACCGGGTTCCGTCTTCCCGAATATTAAGATGCTTCTCCGATCCTTTGGGTATTTCATCCTTTAAATTTCCCTCTTTTAAAACTCCTTGTTGCGCCTCCTTTATTTGAGTAGTAAGGTTATTATGAATCATTATATTCATAGATTTTACTCGAATGGGTTCTCTGTCCTTCCTGCTCAAGGCATCGGCTACCACATTTGCCTTCCCCGGGTGGTAACGAATCTTAATGCCGTAATCATTCAATAATTCAATCCACCTACGCTGCCTCATATTCAGTTGTTTCTGATTAAATATGTATTGAAGACTTTTGTGGTCGGTATATATAATACTTTTGACCCCATATAAGTAGTGCCTCCAAGTCTTTAATGCAAAAACAACCGCGCCTAATTCCAAATCATGCGTCGTATAATTTTGTTCGTGAATCTTCAATTGTCTAGACGCATAAGCAATCACCTTCGTTCGTTGCATTAATACACAACCGAGACCTTGCTTTGATGCATCACAATAAATCACAAAATCATCATTCCCTTCAGGCAATGACAATATAGGTGCCGTAGTTAGCTTTTTCTTCAATAACTGAAACGCTTTCTCTTGTTCATCATTCCATTCAAATTTCTTCCCTTTATGCGTTAATGCAGTCAAGGGTTTTGCTATTCTGGAAAAGTCTTGGATGAACCTTCTGTAGTAACCAGCTAGTCCTAAAAACTGGCGTATGTGTTTCGGAGTTTTCGGGGTTTCCCACTTTTCAATAGTTTCTATCTTTGCCGGATCCACCTTAATACCTTCTTTGTTCACTATGTGACCGAGGAATTGAATTTCTTCTAACCAAAATGCACACTTTGAAAACTTAGCGTACAATTCTTCCTTCCTCAATACTTCTAACACCTTTCTCAAATGTTCACCGTATTCTTGGTCATTCTTTGAGTAAATAAGTATGTCATCAATGAAAATAATGACAAACTTGTCAAGGTATGATCCACACACTCGGTTCATAAGGTCCATGAACACAGCTGGTGCATTAGTTAAACCAAACGGCATGACCATAAACTCGTAATGACCGTAACGTGTTCTGAAAGCAGTCTTTGGAATATCATCTTCTTTCACCCGCATTTGATGATACCCAGAACGTAAGTCAATCTTTGAATAAACAGACGAGCCTTGTAGTTGATCAAATAAGTCGTCGATTCTCGGTAGTGGGTAGCGGTTCTTGATGGTAAGTTTGTTCAACTCTCGGTAGTCGATACACAACCTGAATGTACCATCTTTCTTCTTGACAAACAAAACAGGAGCTCCCCACGGTGATGTGCTTGGTCGAATGAAACCACGCTCTAAAAGTTCTTATAATTGGCTTTGCAATTCTTTCATCTCGCTGGGTGCGAGTCTGTAAGGAGCACGAGCTATTGGTGCAGCTCCTGGTACAAGATCTATTTGAAATTCAACAGATCGATGTGGGGGTAATCCCGGTAATTCTTTCGGAAATACATCGGGAAATTCTTTTGCAATGGGAACATCATTGATGCTCTTTTCTTCAGTTTGTACTTTCTCAACGTGTGCTAGAACAGCATAGCAACCTTTTCTTATTAATTTTTGTGCCTTCAAATTACTAATAAGATGTAGCTTCGTGTTGCCCTTTTCTCCGTACACCATTAAGGGTTTTCCTTTTTCTCGTATAATGCGAATTGCATTTTTGTAACAAACGATCTCTGCTTTCACTTCTTTCAACCAGTCCATACCGATTATCACATCAAAACTCCCTAACTCTACTGGTATCAAATCAATCTTAAATGTTTCGCTAACCAGTTTAATTTCTCGATTCCGACATATATTATCTGCTGAAATTAATTTACCATTTGCTAATTCGAGTAAAAATTTACTATCCAAAGGCGTCAATGGACAACTTAATTTAGCACAAAAATCTCTACTCATATAGCTTCTATCCGCACCCGAATCAAATAAAATGTAAGCAGATTTATTGTCAATAATAAACGTACCCGTAACAAGCTCCGGGTCTTCTTGTGCCTCTGCCGCATTAATATTGAAAACTCTTCCGCGGCCTTGTCCATTCGTGTTCTCCTGGTTCGGGCAATTTCTAATAATGTGGCCCGGTTTTCCACATTTATAACAAACTACATTGGCATAACTTGCTCCGACTCTACTTGCTCCGCCATTACTCGTTCCGACACCATTTGTTCCTTTCGTTCTATTAACCCCTGGTCCGTAGACCTCACACTTCGCCGCGCTATGACCATTTCTTTTACACTTGTTGCAAAATTTGGTGCAGAACCCCGAGTGATTCTTTTCACACCTTTGGCATAGCTGCTTCTGATTGTTGTTGTTGTTACGGTTATTATTGTTGTTGGGATGATTGTTGTAGTTGCTGTTGTTGTTGTTGTTGTTGTTGTTGTTGTTGTTGTTGGGCCGTTTGTTGTAGTTGCGATTGATGTTGCGATTGTTGGGATAATTGTTGCGATTATTGTTGTAATTGCTGTTGTTGTTGTATTAGTGATTCTTATCACCGTTTTCCTCCCACTTTCTTTTGACTTGCTTCACATTGGCCTCTTCAGCAGTCTGTTCTTTAATTCTTTCTTCAATCTGGTTCACTAGTTTGTGAGCCATTCTACATGCCTGTTGTATGGAGGCGGGCTCGTGTGAACTTATATCTTCTTGGATTCTTTCCGGTAATCCTTTCACAAACGCGTCGATCTTCTCTTCCTCATCTTTGAATGCTCCCGGACAAAATAGGCACAATTCTGTGAATCATCTTTCTTACGTGGTAATATCAAATCCTTGGGTTCGTAACCCTCTAAGTTCTGTCTTGAGCTTATTGACCTCGGTTCTGGGACGGTACTTCTCGTTCATCAAGTGCTTGAATGCTGACCACGGTAGTGCGTACGCATCGTCTTGTCCCACTTGCTCTAGATAGGTATTCCACCATGTTAATGCAGAACCTGTGAAGGTATACGTAGCGTACTTCACTTTGTCCTCTTCAGTACACTTACTTATGGCAAACACCGATTCGACCTTCTCGGTCCACCGTTTCAATCTGATTGGTCCTTCGGTTCCATCAAATTCCAAAGGTTTGCAGGCAGTGAATTCTTTGTAGGTGCATCCTACACGATTTCCTGTACTGCTAGATCCAAGGTTATTGTTGGTATGTAGCGCAGCCTGTACTGCGGCTATGTTTGAAGCTAGAAAAGTACGGAATTCCTCTTCATTCATATTCACGGTGTGTCGAGTAGTCGGTGCCATTTCCTTCAAAATAGTCAAATGGAACAAGTTAATCATACAGAATATTAAGAGTAGTTAATAGTATTTCGTAGCATAATATGAACTCATTTATAAAAGCTTTTTCTTCATATTAGCGTTTTATAAGTTTAAATTCGGGTAGTACCTACCCGTTAAGTTCATACTTAGTAGCTAATATACAATTCAACTACTACAATTCTATATGAAAAACTGATTATAATAATATTTCGCGTTCAAACTTTTATACAATATTTTACAAACTTACAATACCGCTTATTTTACATAAAGCATGAAATATAGCACACAATAACTTTGATACAAGATAGTTGTGAAGATAATTCTAGCTAGTACACAAGTCGTTCAGCAAAGGCAATAAAGACACGTAATTCATACGTCCAGAAACAAGTCATGCATTCTGGTTTTACTAGGATTACTTCCCATCCTTGGTCTTGTGGAACATAACCGTTATGGCCGTTGATAAGACAGCGTGTTGTAACGTCGTCAAAGGGACGAGGGTTACGTAATGTCCAACAGTCCCGTAACAATCTAAAAACCTCATTTCTTACCCCAATTACCGACTCCGTCACTTGTGGAAACGTTTTGTTTAATAGTTGTAGCCCGATGTTCTTGTTCTCACTTTGGTGAGAAGCGAACATTACTAATCCGTAAGCATAACATGCTTCTTTATGTTGCATGTTAGCCGCTTTTTCTAAATCACGAAGTCCAATATTCGGATATATTGAGTCAAAATAATTTCTTAACCCGTTGCGTAAAATAGCATTTGGGTTCCCCGCAATATATGCGTCAAAGTAAACACATCGTAACTTATGGGTTTCCCAATGTGATATCCCCCATCTTTCAAATGAAAGTCTCTTATAAACCAAGACATTCTTGGAACGTTCTTCGAATGTCTTACAAACTGATCTCGCCTTAAATAGTTGTGCCGAGGAATTTTGACCGACTCTAGACAAGATTTCATCAATCATGTCTCCGGGTAGGTCTCTTAAAATATTGGGTTGTCTATCCATTTTGTGTTTTTAAACTGTAAAATAGACAAGAGTTAGATTCATAAAAAAATACTTATTAATAAAAGCAATTTTTACATATATCATAAAGCATAAGCACACTATATTACATATATTACACCACACGAATACAACTATCTTATTCCGACTCGCTCGTTTCTTCTTCTTCGGTTTTGGTTCGTTTTGCCAGGTTTCTAGGGATATATGATGTTCCCCTAATACGAGCCGTAATTTTCCACATTGGTTTAGAAAAACCTGGTGGTTTAGAGGTTCCCGGGTCATTGTTACAACTTAAGGACTTCGGGGGTTGACGATACATATAAAGTTCATCGGGGTTGGAATTAGATTTCTCTATTTTTATGCCCTTTCCCTTATTATTTTCTTTTGCCTTTTTAAATTCAGTTGGGGTAATTTCTATAACATCATCGGAATTCTCGTCGGAATCCGATTCATCGGAGAATTGGTAATCCTCCCAATATTTTGCTTCCTTGGCGGAAACACCATTGACCATAATCAACCTTGGTCGGTTGGTTGAGGATTTTTTTTTACTTAACCGTTTTATTATTTCCCCCACCGGTTCTATTTCTTCATCCGGTTCCTCCTCTTCCGGTTCTGATTCTTCTTCCGGTTCCGACTCTTCTTCCGGTTCCTCTTCGGGAACTTGTGAATCAGTCCACGAATCATTCCAATTTACATTTGACTCTTCATTATTATTAGGTGAGTCAATGGGACTTGTTCTAGAGGTAGACATCTATCACATAATATCAAACGCGTTAAGAGATTAATATATCACATAATATTCACATGTTAAAAATATATAGTTTCCAACAAAATTTGTTAAGCAATCATTTTTCAAGTAAACACGGTCGAAGTCCAGACTCACTAATGCATCCTAACAAACTCGATAAGACACACTAATGCAAAATTCTGGTTCTCTAAGACCAACGCTCTGATACCAACTGAAATGTCCCGTTCTTATTGATTAAAAACGTTCCATATTAATTGATTTCGTTGCGAGGTTTTGACCTCTATATGAGACGTTTTTCAAAGACTGCATTCATTTTTAAAACAAACCATAACCTTTATTTCATCAATAAAGGTTTAAAAAGCTTTACGTAGATTATCAAATAATGATAATCTAAAATATCCTGTTTACACACGACCATTACATAATGGTTTACAATACAAATATGTTACAACAAAATAAGTTTCTTGAATGCAGTTTTTACACAATATCATACAAGCATGGACTCCAAATCTCGTCCTTATTTAAGTATGCGACAGCGGAAGCTCTTAATAATCACCTGAGAATAAACATGCTTAAAACGTCAACAAAAATGTTGGTGAGTTATAGGTTTAACCTATATATATCAAATCATAATAATAGACCACAAGATTTCATATTTCAATACACATCCCATACATAGAGATAAAAATCATTCATATGGTGAACACCTGGTAACTGACATTAACAAGATGCATATATAAGAATATCCCCATCATTCCGGGACACCCTTTGGATATGATATAAATTTTGAAGTACTAAAGCATCCGGTACTTTGGATGGGGTTTGTTAGGCCCAATAGATCTATCTTTAGGATTCGCGTCAATTAGGGTGTCTGTTCCCTAATTCTTAGATTTCCAGACTTAATAAAAAGGGGCATATTCGATTTCGATAATTCAACCATAGAATGTAGTTTCACGTACTTGTGTCTATTTTGTAAATCATTTATAAAACCTGCATGTATTCTCATCCCAAAAATATTAGATTTTAAAAGTGGGACTATAACTCACTTTCACAGATTTTTACTTTGTCGGGAAGTAAGACTTGGCCACTGGTTGATTCACGAACCTATAACAATATATACATATATATCAAAGTATGTTCAAAATATATTTACAACACTTTTAATATATTTTGATGTTTTAAGTTTATTAAGTCAGCTGTCCTCGTTAGTAACCTACAACTAGTTGTCCACAATTAGATGTACAGAAATAAATCGATAAATATTATCTTGAATCAATCCACGACCCAGTGTATACGTATCTCAGTATTGATCACAACTCAAACTATATATATTTTGGAATCAACCTCAACCCTGTATAGCTAACTCCAACATTCACATATAGAGTGTCTATGGTTGTTCCGAAATATATATAGATGTGTCGACATGATAGGTCGAAACATTGTATACGTGTCTATGGTATCTCAAGATTACATAATATACAATACAAGTTGATTAAGTTATGGTTGGAATAGATTTATTACCAATTTTCACGTAGCTAAAATGAGAAAAATTATCCAATCTTGTTTTACCCATAACTTCTTCATTTTAAATCCGTTTTGAGTGAATCAAATTGCTATGGTTTCATATTGAACTCTATTTTATGAATCTAAACAGAAAAAGTATAGGTTTATAGTCGGAAAAATAAGTTACAAGTCGTTTTTGTAAAGGTAGTCATTTCAGTCGAAAGAACGACGTCTAGATGACCATTTTAGAAAACATACTTCCACTTTGAGTTTAACCATAATTTTTGGATATAGTTTCATGTTCATAATAAAAATCATTTTCTCAGAATAACAACTTTTAAATCAAAGTTTATCATAGTTTTTAATTAACTAACCCAAAACAGCCCGCGGTGTTACTACGACGGCGTAAATCCGGTTTTACGGTGTTTTTCGTGTTTCCAGGTTTTAAATCATTAAGTTAGCATATCATATAGATATAGAACATGTGTTTAGTTGATTTTAAAAGTCAAGTTAGAAGGATTAACTTTTGTTTGCGAACAAGTTTAGAATTAACTAAACTATGTTCTAGTGATTACAAGTTTAAACCTTCGAATAAGATAGCTTTATATGTATGAATCGAATAATGTTATGAACATCATTACTACCTTAAGTTCCTTGGATAAACCTACTGGAAAAGAGAAAAATGGATCTAGCTTCAACGGATCCTTGGATGGCTCGAAGTTCTTGAAGCAGAATCATGACACGAAAACAAGTTCAAGTAAGATCATCACTTGAAATAAGATTGTTATAGTTATAGAAATTGAACCAAAGTTTGAATATGATTATTACCTTGTATTAGAATGATAACCTACTGTAAGAAACAAAGATTTATTGAGGTTGGATGATCACCTTACAAGATTGGAAGTGAGCTAGCAAACTTGAAAGTATTCTTGATTTTATGTAACTAGAACTTGTAAAATATATGAAGAACACTTAGAACTTGAAGATAGAACTTGAGAGAGATCAATTAGATGAAGAAAATTGAAGAATGAAAGTGTTTGTAGGTGTTTTTGGTCGTTGGTGTATGGATTAGATATAAAGGATATGTAATTTTGCTTTCATGTAAATAAGTCATGAATGATTACTCATATTTTTGTAATTTTATGAGATATTTCATGCTAGTTGCCAAATGATGGTTCCCACATGTGTTAGGTGACTCACATGGGCTGCTAAGAGCTGATTATTGGAGTGTATATACCAATAGTACATACATCTAAAAGCTGTGTATTGTACGAGTACGAATACGGGTGCATACGAGTAGAATTGTTGATGAAACTGAACGAGGATGTAATTGTAAGCATTTTTGTTAAGTAGAAGTATTTTGATAAGTGTCTTGAAGTCTTTCAAAATTGTATGAATACATATTAAAACACTACATGTATATACATTTTAACTGAGTCGTTAAGTCATCGTTAGTCGTTACATGTAAATGTTGTTTTGAAACCATTAGGTTAACGATCTTGTTGAATGTTGTTAACCCATTGTTTATTATAACAAATGAGATATTAAATTATTATATTATCATGATATTATGATATATAATATATCTTAGTATGATGTATATACAGTTAAATGTCGTTACAACGATAATCGTTACATATATGTCTCGTTTCGAAATCATTAAGTTAGTAGTCTTATTTTTACATATGTATTTCATTATTAATACACTTAATAATATATTTACTTATCATTTAAAATAATTAACCAAGTGTATCAATATCTTAATATGATTCATATGTACCTAGTAAGACGTTGTTATAACGATAATCGTTATATATATCGTTTTCGAGTTTCTTAAATTAATAGTCTCATTTTTATGTATATAACTCATTGTTAAAATACCTAATGAGATACATACTTATAATAAAAACATGTTAACTATATATATAATCATATATATGTCATCGTATAGTTTTTACAAGTTTTAACGTTCGTGAATCACCGGTCAACTTGGGTGGTCAATTGTCTATATGAAACATATTTCAATTAATCAAGTCTTAACAAGTTTGATTTCTTAACATGTTGGAAACATTTAATCATGTAAATATCAATCTCAATTAATATATATAAACCTGGAAAAATTCGGGTCACTACAGTTAGTTGTTTTGATGGGTGTCAGCCAGTGAATAAATAAATAAAAGAAAAGCAGCACGCCTAAAGTAATTTGAATCATTAACCTCATCCACTATCACATATTTTATTTATAGTTCAAGAAAAGGAAGAAAGCAAAGAAAAGAAATAACGTAGCAGCAATAGAGCAAAACGAGTATTCGATAAAGGTGGAGGTGACTGGATGTTCATGGTTTATAGAAAAGAAATTACAGATGATGCTAGTTGTCGAATAGAAAGAGTTACAAAGGTTATGGTGTTCAAAATAGATGTCACAGAAGGCGGTGACAGTGGTCGTAGATGGAATAACAAAACATTATCATGGCGATGGTGTGTGGAGTGATGGTTTCGAAGAGATACAGAAAGAAATAGCGAATTGAGTGTTGGTTGGTTTGGTTCGAATGGTGGGTCGGTGTATGTTTTGGTTTTTGCTCCGAACAAACGAAACTGGAATATAGCAAGTAAGTTGATTGATCGAGCAAGGAAACAACTTGAAAAAGAAAATACAAATGGCATGCAGGTGGTGATCAAAACTGAAAGGTTTCAAGTGGCAGAATCTAAAGAGGATCGTCTAGTAGAAGCACTCATATGGGTTTTAAAGAAAAGAGAAGAAGAAGATCAAATGGTGTTTTCGATTACAAGTATTAAGAAATGATCTATTGTTTTGTAGCTTAACAAACTCGACAAGAATCATTCGCTCAGTACTGAAATATATTAGAAAATTAAAAGGGCGAAAAAGAAAGCTAACAGAAATTGTTGTCTTGTGATTAATCCTGGAATCAAATGGTACTGGTTTCAGATAGAGAACAATTTACCTTTAGCTTAGACAATGACTTGAAATAGAAATACGTATTCTTCTTATATTTATTTCTTGTATATACCGTAATAATATATATATATATATATATATATATATATATATATATATATATATATATATATATATACTTCTGTATTCTATATGTTTACACGGTATATATTTATATATATCAGTATACATGTCTTTATCTATATATATATAACTGAATGTTGTATATGTGTATGTTTATTTTATAGTTAATAAATACTAATACTAATTTCATTATCATTTATATTAACACTAATAGTAATTATGTTTATAATATTTATAAGATTCAAAAAATGATAATAATAATAATAATAATATTATCAATAATAATAAAATTCTAATAATAATAATAATATTAATAATTTATAATAATAGTAATAGTTCTTAATAATAACAATATTTAATAATACTAATATTAAAATTATAATTTTACTACTAGTTTTAATGATTTTCACAATAATAATAATATAACAAATTAATTGTTCGTGAATTGTCGAAAATGGTCGAAGGTCAATTGAATATATGAAAATTGTTCCAAACTTTTCTAGACTCAATTCTACATACTTTGCTTATCGTATCGAAATCATATAAAGATTAAGTTTAAATTTAGTCGGAAATTTTCGGGTCACTATACCAAATACTAAGGAATGCTTGGTTGCACCAAGTCTTACGCCCTTCGCCCGTTAATCAAACGTCACCATAGGGTACTTCCATTAGGAATGTCACCCATGTCAATAACATACACAAACAATGCATCTAATAAACTCAAATTCAATGGCTCATAATAAATAATCAAAGGACATATTTATTAAAATGAAACGTACCTTAACGTCTCCTTGCCGCACCCGTCCCCGCTAACTTGGGACATTCCGACTTACGATGTCCTTCCTCTTGACAATTGAAACACACCATATCATCACCCTTTGATACCGAACATTCCCAAGACTTGTGACCCCTCATGCCACAATTGTAACATCTAGATGCACTAGAATCCGGTATACCCGTCCGCGTACCACCCGTGCTCACGCTCGGACCCTTAGTCCTCTTACTCGGAGCACCATACGAAACAACCCTTCTCTCACTTGAAGGTTCACCAATCTTTGATCGCGTATACGACTCGAAACCTCTAGCCACGGCGAATAATTCCGCAAACGATTTCGCGTGACCCCGGCTAATCTTATTCTTCAAGTCATCATTCAAGGTTCGATAGAAATCTTGCATTAACAAATTATCATTCCCCAAATACTCCGAGCAAAAACGAGCCTTCGCCATAAAGTTCGTCTTGAGAGTATTCAAATCCATAGAACCCTGTTGCAAATTTCGCAACTCATTACGCATTTCCGACAAATCGGCTGAAGTCCGGAACTCCTCGAAGAATTCCTTCTTAAACCCGTCCCACGATAACGCCATAAACGGTTCACCACCGACAAGATCAATCATACCATCCAACCAATCCTTTGCCATACCCCGCAACAAACTAGTAGTGAGTCTCGTCTTCTTCTCAGGAGGGCATTCAATAGTACGAAAACACCCTTCGACATCCGAGATCCAAGTTGTGCTTACCAAAGGATCCGGTTTCCAGTCATACATCGGGGGTTTAGTCCTCATGAAGCTCTTAAGACAACGCTCCATTTCACTACTACCCCAAAATTCGGAATACTTCCTATCCATTTCTTCTCGAAACGCACTCATTTGCTCCGCAACGGCGGCCGCAACTCTAGAGTTAAACTCCTCGTCATTCATCTCGATCTTGTTTCGTGTAGTCATTCTAAAGAATGCAAAACGATTAGTCCACGAACGTATAAAACAACACGCATAACACCGCCCCATCTTGCTCAACACTCATCGTACATCACTTGTTTGGCACGATTTGCACCCGTAATAAGGTTTGCAAGTCCTTATTATGCACACACGCCGTATCAACTCGTTAGTACAACGACCGCCTCGCTCGATGATATAAACAAACACAAACAAAATTCTACGCGATATACACATATGCGAGAATTATTATTATCACAACACAATTAATATATTAATAATATCCGCATTACCAATATCGACGTTAGTCCACCTACTACAAGGCACTAACTATAACCTATTCCGACCCGTAATCCTACAAGTCCCGCAACAAATAAGCACACACAAAAGTCTAAGTGTAGGCAACTATCTCAAGTCACCTAAATCCCTTAGACCATGCTCTGATACCCCTTGAAACGACCCAACCCGTATTAAAACCGGCCCATAAAATTTTTTTCCTTTTAATACGCTTTAAATAACGCTTTAGGTCCCAATTGTGTTTCCATAAACATCTTTAATACAATAGAAGGTTTAATAAACCTTAAAACTTTTAATACATTGATTAATTGTCCAAACGGACATACACGACCCGACTAGTTTAGTTTCCAACCAAAACCGAGCATGGTGATTTGGGACTACGCTACCCAAATCTTAAACGAATACAAAAGCAAGATCTTCTTAGCAACCTAGCCAAGATCTCTAATCCCCAAGCTTACCCGAGCCGCCAAGCATGTGGTCCTATAAAAATAGCAACAACGAGAGGGTAAGCTAACGCTTAGTGAATGATAATATACTACATACATATATATGTATAAAATGGACACACCACACAAATATCAAATACCGCATACCGAAGCATCCATGTATAAGGCAACTACACTAAGCATACCGTACTATCTCTAAGCAACAAGCTAAAGATATCAACAATGTGTAAGTTCACCAACGACGATGTGAACAATGCCAATAAGCTACACCCGGAGGGTTAACTACAACACAACATTACATTAATATATATAACAATATAAAACGAATAAGGTTAACCCCTTAACCCATTACCGAATACCAAACGCCACAATGAAGATTGGCCGAGCTACACGAGCCTTAGTAATCCGAACCCACATGAGATTACTATCTTCGCAACATCGAGGTTGGCCGAACTACACGAGCCTTAGTAATCCGAAACTACACGAGATTACTACCTCAATAAGATGACCGAACTACACGAGTCATCGTGAATCCGAACTATACGCGATTCACTTCTTCAATAACACGGTCACGGGATTATAAAATCCACCACATCGGGGTTATCCAAATCCACATCACAATACATGTGATAACTTACACACAAGTGTACACCTCTCCAAAAGGAGGTCAACCAAAACGCACAACCGTGCCAATTGGACTCATACAAAAGTCCATCAAATCCACCTATATGTAAAGTGAACTCTATAGCCGCGAATCACTTCACCCGACCCGCACCCATCCTACACATACATATGCACATAGGATATTAACACTCACCTTGTCGCTTTGAAGAATGCTTCCAAGTAATCCGCAACTCGTCAATGGAAAGTACCTATTCCATTATCACAAATTCAACAACACACTTAGATTGGATTTACAAACCAACCCAATTTGACACTTAGTGCAAATTCGAACCAAATGCACTTCCAAGTACAAACCGTGCCCAAACTAACCAATAATCACTAACACAAGTGATAATGGTCCTAATATGCCAATTAAACCCGAACAAAAGTGTTAAACACTTATCGTTCTCAAAATCGCCCATAAACCCTAATTTTGACCCATAAAGTCAAAATCTCACCAATTACAAGTTTTGACACCAAAACCTATTTAAATCGGTTTTATACTTCAACTTAATCCATTTTAAGTTTATAAACCTCATCGAATCGACATTCGGGTCATAATCATCAACAAACCCTAATTTTGACTCTAGTCAAAATTAGTCAACCACGAAAACCCTAAAAGTCTCCAAAACACCAATAATCACTAATGCTAGTGATTGTACACCATTTACAAGTCTTAAACATGGTTAAATCATTAACCAACCCAAAACCCGCCTTTAACAACACTAAACACGAATATTGGTGTTAATCTCCAATTAACAACTAAATGGGTTCCATCTATGAATCATACAATCAAAAGCCCCAAATTTGAATGATGAACACGAAAATGAAATTCGGAGTTAGAGCTTACCACTAGTATCACCGTGTAGCTAAGAATGAGGAGAACAACCTAGTCAACTACGCCAAAGATCAAATCCCGCTTCTTCCTTTCGAAAAATCCCTTTGAAATCAAATGGGTGTTTGAGTTTTTTGAGAGGAAAATGAAATGAAAAGGAAAATGAAATTAGGAAATGAAATGAATGGATGAGGTTAAAGCCTCAAATCTGGCTCAAACGTGAAATGACCAAATTGCACTTGAACCTTATTTAAAATTACAAGAATCTGGTACCAGTTTGCCCGTATCGCCGCGCCGCGGCCTTAAATGTCGCGCCGCGATATTTGCCTAGATTTGGGATCATTTTTAATCGGACTTCTGATCTGGATTCCAGTTAATTGACGCGCCGCGGCCTCCTTCGTCGCGTCGCGACGTTCAACGTGGTCTGACACCTTTCCTTGCATACAAGACGTTAACACCCAAACATGTCCCGAACCCTTCATACGCCTATCGTACATACACAATACACCTATAAATCATATACGGGGAAAACGGGGTGTTACACTTCACATCTCATGCTACAACAAATAAATACATTATATACCTACGCATATAAATATTCCACTCACCTTGGTGCCTTGAACAATGCAATGCCAAAATCCGCAATCGTCAATGGAAAGTACCTATTCCATTAATCACACAACAACAATACAATTAGGGTGGATTTAAAAACCAATCCAATTTAACACTTAGTGCAATTTCGACCCATTAACACTTACTTCCAATTTGACTAAGTCAAATCTCACCCAAAACACCCATAGTCGCAATCAATTATCGATTATGTTCTAGCATCACATTTTACTCAATGCTTCATCATCAAAGCACCTTGCTTGCATCATTTAACACAAAACCCATTTTTGACCTAATCTCAAGTCAAAACACCAATTTGGCAAGCTTACACCTTAAATCACTTATAACCTAAGTTAACTAGTGATAATACACTCGATCATGATTATCAACTAATCAATTTCATCAACCAACCCAAAACCCACCAACAATGGTCATCAACACCATTTACTAGCTTATATACTTATTTATCAACTAGTGGGTTTACTCAAGAACACACAATTCCAAACCCCAATTGTGAACAATAATCAAACTATGAAAACTAGGAGTTTGAACTTACAAACACTACCAAAACGTAGCTAGAAGCGAGATGAGCAACTTTAACACTCGAGCTTTTGATCGATTCAAGCTCCTTCTTCTCCAAAACCCCAATTCTCTCTAGAACTCTCTCTCTCTCTAAGATTGATGAGAGTGTTTGTGGATGTGAAAAATGATCCAAAACTAGATCCAATTCTGGTGTTAAGGCTACAGATCCGTCCTCTAGTAAAAAGACCAAAATGCCCTTCATTTAACTCAAATTAGAAACGCATGAATCTGTCGCCAGGCCAAGTGCGCGGCGCGCACACTTGACCCTGCGCTGTGCTCACACAGATCTGATCAGTTTCCAAGCATTTATTTTACACCACAGTTCACACACCTTATGTACATCATATATACTCCATGTACAATAAATAATCGGGTCTTACAAGCAACCGGCTCAAGTTCCTCCCGGGGAACAGCTCCCTCTAACAACGAAACCATGCGGACAAACGCATGCGCCCCCGCAGGGGTCACACCAGTATTACCTACGCATAACATGAAACAAAATAATACAATCAGGGCAAGATACTGTTAAGAAAGTTAAAGCAAATACGGGACTAACACGTACCTTTAGCTGCCACAGCCGGCTCAATCTGACGCTGGGTATGACGGATCAGCCCACCCTCCGAAGAGCCGCCATTAGAAGATTCCAAATCTTCAGGAGGTAACATCCTGTGACGGCTGGCAGACGCAGGTGTCGTCCCTTCAACCACTTTATCGGTGAAAACCATGCCATCCAGGCTCACGGCCCTCAGAACCTCCAACACGGTCAACTCTGTGCAAATAATCACCTTATAAATCACGGTTACATAAAAAAAGGGATGCAAAAACGTCAAACGGTCAAATACCTCTCCCGCCTCTCCGAGCGACAGGAATCCTATCAGAATGAGTCCAGTTGTTGCTAGCATTAGCCATTACCAACACCTGCTCCTCACAACACTGTTGAGGAATCCCCAGGCCCCTCAATTGGTCAACTATTGATTCACCTAGCTCAGAAAGCTGCCTCGGCGGCTGAATAGTCACCGACCTAAACAAATAGGAATGTGCGTTTTTAACGGAAAATCAGAACACTTGGCAAAAAAATTGATTACACCCAGTTATATGCAATCATCGGTGCCTCCCCAAGGAAATCGATTTCATCAGTGAACGTGTACCACCCTTTGCAAAAGGATGATAATCAAAATATGTTTCTGAAAATATTTAAGCTCAAGTCCATGCCTAAACCATTGAAGTACATTTCAAACATCACGATCGCGCGAACCCCATTCGGATGTAAGCGGGCAACGCTAAGGCCATAGAATTTTAAAACCTTCATAAACAAGTGAGTAAATGGGTACCTCAAATTGGAGACCTCAAAAGGTCTCAAATAGATAGCACAATGATTGTGCGGGGGCCCACAAGCTCGCTGCTGTGACCTTGGAATAACTAACCCCAAACCTCGTAGCTGAGGGCATATAAAACAAACCCTTTCAAGGTATGCTTCATCAACGCTGCTATGCGCACGTAACACGTCGTGGAGAATGTTAGGTCTGGGGGCCATACTGCAAAAAGATGAAAGAAATAAGATACAAATCAAGGAAAACAAGAAAATCGTTTCTCTGTATTTTGTAAAGCGAATACTATCGAAGGTAGAAAGAATCAAATAAAGAAGATATTCTCCCGGGATGAACCAATTGTCCCAGAGAAAGTGCACTATCTCGGAGCAGGCACTTCGTCTCAGAACGATTACCTAACGACGGAGTACGCATGCAAGCAAGTTGCATGCCACGTCAGCTCACGAATCTAGGGAAGTTTGTTAGGATCTATTATTCCCCACGAAAGGGACAGGTGCCACGTCACCCCTCGGGATTGACAAAGTTCGTTACAACCATGAAAGGGACATGTGCCACGTCATCATTCCCTCCTAGACATCTATAAATAAGTAAACAAGATCTTTCATTAAAAGGACACTGGATGCATTAATGTTACTCTACCCAAATTAATTACAGTAGCATTACTCCAGTCGTTATACTAATTCCGATCGGTGCTCCGACCACCATCGGAGTTAATTCGCACCTAGATATTAACTTATTCGATTCCGATGGAATAAGTTTAATTCAACTGATTCTTTTACGCCCTTGGAATCCAGATTTCAAATCGGGGTTTGCACAATTATTGGAGTTAAAACAATCAACCTTCTCTTTTTCCCAAATTAAACACTCAAACACGAAATCTATCCGTACTAGACGATTTTGGTTTGATCACCATACAATACAAACTAAGCTTATAAATCTTTAAGGATGACCGAAAACTATTAGAGGTTCTAATTTGTTTACAAATCCTTAGATTTTACCAAACCATTTATAGAAAGAAATTCGAAACACAATCATAACCACTCACTTGGGTGATACACTAATGTGTTAAGAAAGGTTTGATATTATATTTATATGGCTATGCTACTTTATTCGTGCGCCCAATGTAAGCATTGCATCCAAGATGGGCCACTTATATCCTTAACCCGGATAAAGCTTCGGGAGTTAAGCATAGTCCATCCAATCAGAATCACGATAACCTAATTCTTCGTGACATGCTAATCTAGAAATCAATTAGTAGGGAATCTAGTGTTTACACCAAGGTATATCTATCCAATGAGTGCCTTGCAATCATCCTGACACTACGTTATCTTAAATCATGGTGAACCACGTCTTCTCTGTCCTTAGCTGTTGCATGCTAGCTAGCTTATTTTAATTATATTGCTTTCATATTTTAAATACAATTATAAATCAAATCAACCCAACTATAGCCTTTACACAATTTGATATTCTGGATAAAGTGGTGTCTAGAATAAATCGGTTGGACTTGGTTGTTGGATTTTCCGGACAATCACCAATTTATTGGGACCAAAAGGATCCTGCCTCTCCACACAAGGTGTACCTGGCCACTAGTCTTGGATACTAAATTGTGTACAGCCCATCTTAATCACTAAAATATCTGAATAAGATCCGTTTCAAATTTTACCGCTTAAGGAACGACCCTAGGTCATATTTGACATTGCTAACCCATAGGAAGGAATAATAGATTTTGGCCCATCATATATAAATTAAACAATCAGTTTCTTCTGTTGATATCCTGAATTGACATTTTGCGACCTAACGACACCACATAAATAAACCGTCCGATTCGGGCATATCACAGGTGAGTTAATTGTTGGCGGCGCTGCCGGGGAGCGGTAGTGCGATTTGGAGCCTGTTTAGATTAGTTAGTTTTTAAGAGACCCTTTTGATTAAGACTAGCTTTGTTAGAAGTTACTAGTTTACCGTAGTTAGGTTAGATACTATTAAAAAGTTTAAAATGGACTTCCTTATTAGTGAACCTTTAGTATGGTTTAACCTACTTAGACCGCTAAGAATTCTCCCGACACATCCTTTCTTCTATTTGATATCATACATTTTACCTATTCGATGAGATCCACACTTACGTGCCGATAGTTCGATGATGGCCGCACGCATCACTCTCGCTGATGTCACCAAACCCTCGTTAGAAGGATGAGGAGGACCGATACTCTATTGTGCTTAAGCATAGCATCATACGACTTATTCAGAACCATTGCCAGTTCCACGGCTTACCAATTGACGATCCCAACTCTTACTTAGATAGATTCCTCTCCTTATCCAACTTATAAAAGCAAAACGGGATTGAACAAGATGTAGTTCGTCAGTATCTATTCCCCTATTCCTTAACTCTTCATGCAAAAACCTGGTTTGAGGGGTTAGAACCCAACTCTATCACCTCATGGGAGGAAATGGCAACAACTTTCTTAATTAAGTACTTTCCCCCATCAAAACAAATCAGACTTAGGAATGATATCGTAAACTTTCAACAAGCATACGATGAATCACTCTACACTGCATGGGAAAGATTTAAACATTTGCTTCGAAGATGCCCGAACCACCGTCTTGTGATATCTGTTCAAATTTTGACCTTCTACAAAGGTCTGAATCGGAATAACAAGTCTACTCTTGATGCTGTTTCTCAAGGTAACTTCATGAAATTCACTGTTGACGAGGCCTGGAGATTGATGGAGGAGATGATTATGCACCATCACGATTGGGATACGGAAGAGCACATTTCATCAGCAACACCGCTTTCCGCCTCCGATCCTATCGAAAATAAAACCATCAAATTTCTCTCGAACCAAATAGAAAACCTCACCAAAGAAGTAGGAGAGCTAAAGAAACTCATGCAACATGTGTCTCAAGTGCAATTATGCCAGAATTATACTGACCCACATTCGGCCAAGGAATACGAGGATGAATGTAGGACTCTGTTGTACTCTAATAAGATCCTAGCTTATTCGCACAACCAACCTACCAACCCTACTACCCCACCAGAGACAAGTCCAGACGATGTCCTACTGCGAATCATCCACATGATCACAGCAAGATAAGACGCAGCTGACTTAGTCATGACTAATCACTTGAGTAGTCTTGAAAATCAAATAAGCTAGCTAAATCAACGTCTCGATTCTCTAGGTTGTCCTAAAAATGACTCAAAGGTGGCACATAGCCAACCTTCAGTTTCTTTTAAGGAGAAGAAACTAACTAATACCCGTTCGGTAGTAGTCATTGATTCATCACCTAAACCTACTAGGAAAACACCCATTCCATTCTCGGGTCGTCTCAAGCAAAGACATAACAAGATGAAATCTTTCAAGCTTGACGGTAAATTTTTGGACACTGTGTCTAAAAATCCTCATAATAAGAAGTATTTTAGGAAACTCCTATCAACCAAGGATAAGGTACCCGAAGTGCCCAATGTCCCGCTGAACGTGGATTGTTCATCCATTCTCTTAAATAGTCTTCCTGAAAAACTATGGGATACCGGACGATTTACCCTCCCTTGTTCTATCTACCAATCTGGTACTATCTATTCTCTCGCAGACCTTAGTGCCAACATCAATCTCATGCCCTACTCACTGTTCCAGAGACTCAAAATCGGAAACCTTAAACCTACCAAAATGAGCATTCAGCTAGCAGACCAATCCACTAGATATCCTAAGGGAATAGCAGAGAACGTCATGGTTAAGGTCGACAAACTCCTCTTTTCGACTGACTTTGTGGTTATGGACTATAAAGAAGACATGAAAACTCCTATCATCTTAGGAACGCCTTTCATAAATACAGCCAAAGCGATCGTTAAGGTTTATTCACGGACTATCACCCTGAGAGCCCGTAGAGAAGAGGTCACTTTCACGATCGACGAGTCTGTATATCCTTCTGATGGGAACGGTGAAATAAATACCATCTCCACTAGGAAAGTCACCTTTTATTCTGAGAATGAAAAGAAGAAGATAGAATTAGAAGACAAGAAGAATAACCTATCATACCCCCCAAATAGGGCTGGGGGTAAATATGACTTTTCCAATACCATCACATAGTTATAATGAGAGCGACTCTAAATGAGACGTTTAATAAAATCAATAATTCAATTGCAGCGGAAAGCGAAATGTTTTACATGGTAAACCCAAAAGTAATTAATGTTTAACAAATGCTATAATATAAATAATGTAGACTCCAATGCAACAGCAAGCAAGCAACATAGGGCAACACATAAGCTATTCTTCACCTGAGACAAACATGCTTAAAATGTCAACATAATGGTTGATTTAACATCATAGTTTTAATAATTAATAAGTTTAGACCACAAGATATATTTCAAAACATCAAAATATTCAATATGCCATGAGTTATAATATCGAGCTAAACATTAACCCCTGACATTGTACGGGTGTCGGTAATCATTATTATGTACCCCCCTGACGATCGGTCAATGGGTAGAGACGTCGCTCCCAACAGGCCTACTCACAATAATTAAGCTTGCATCATTTTAATTCCAGTAATTAACGATATTATGGCGGGGATTTGCATGTAAGAATACAAGTTAACAATAATCTCACGAAGTTGCATATCAAAAAGTTTAGGCACTTGTGTCTAATTGTAAATCATTTAAAAGCAAGCATGTGTCTCACCCCAAGATTTATAAAATACAATAAAATATGTAAAAGCGGCGCTATGAGTTCACCTTAGTAGCACAGCAGAGTTATTCCATAAGAGAAAAGAATTGAACGGAAGAACGTAATCAAGATCTCAACCTAGAGATAGAATGTACGATCAGATATTGCCTAAAAGACATAAGTATAATAACTATACTAATGATAATGGTTTTCTAAAATAATTTCCATTTTCGGAAAGGTTACTATTTATGAAAAGTTTCCATTCTTAGAAATTTTCCAATTATAGAAAGTTCGGGTTATAATCTTTAGCAAGATGTTGTACAACTTCTCAAATCTCGTTTCTATCATACAAGTCACTCTGATGATCAGTTGTTACCGGGAGCCCAGGATTCTTTACCAGAATCTATGTCTTTGCATTCAAAATCCATAAGCAGTTCCCATAAGGCAACAAGGATCACCCTAGGCCATATGTAGCGGTGAGGTTCGTATATAGTGCACGTTATCTTGATTATAACCTTCACATGTTATAGGTATATAATCTTTAATTATATAACTAAGTTAATTATATATGTATATATATATATATATATATATATATATATATATATATATATATATATATATATATATATATATATATATATATATATAGTTACTATTAGTATTATATAACTATTAATAGTTTCATAATTATATATGTATTATTATTCAAGCTACAATTACTATCTTGTGACTTGGAATAATTAATATTTATAATACTAATCACTATCTCATATAATATATATAACATAAATGTATTATATTATTTGTTGTTTAATTTACAAGATACTTAATAATATAGTACTTTATTAACCCAATATTATCCATAAATATCTAAATAATTAATTAAATACCTAAGAATCATATACATAATTTTTATAATATTAGTTAATTATAAAAATCAGTAGAAAAATTTAAGAAAGTATTTTTATTACAATTTTGTATTTATATTTGTTTTTATTCTAAATTTAATCACAAAACAAGTTTAATTCTACATAAAATAATAAATAAACTTAAACAATTATTTTTAAAATTTTAATAAGTTTCTTACATTTTAATAACCTATATAAAAATATTTCTTTAATTTTACATTTATTTCCTAAATTACCCTCTATTTACATAATAAAGAGTTTAATTATACAATAATTATTAAATCGACCCATAAATTAATTTTTATAATAACCTCAGATCTATACAACGTTTATAAACCCAGAAAAATTATTTATTTATTTTTATTTACTGTATATATTTTCATTACAAATTTCACCTTGTTTATATAATTAAATAACACATAATTAGAATTTATTTTTTATAAATTAGGTACTGAGCTAGTTAATTAAGATAAATATCATACTTTACTGGAAAAATATTTTTATAATTTAAATAGCCTTTTTCTATTTTTTTTAAATATATATGTATACCATATATATATATATATATATATATATATATATATATATATATATATATATATATATATATATATATATATATAAACAAATTTTTTTAATTATTAAAAATATAAAAACGTATTAATAATCAAAAAAATTATTTTTCCTAGATCTTATATTAATTAATAATAATTATCATGCATAATATATAATTTAATTAACTCAATACATAATTATTATATATTTATTTTTGTTCGGCCGAAAAAAATTCAAACAAAAGTTTAAAAATACCAAAACGAATTTTTTTTAATGAAAATTCAATTTTTATAAAATCCATTCATCATGTTAATAATTATCATGTAACAAGTTGGATTTAATTAAGCTTGTAACAATTAAAAAAAATATTGTTGTTGTTGTTTGGTTTCGGCCGAAAAAAAAAAATAAAGAAAGAAATCAAAAAAGAAAAAAAAAAGAAAGAAAAACTCACAAAGATTTTTGGGAGAAAAAGGAGAGCTCCAAAAACTTGAATGAAAAAAATTATGAGGTTTAAGCCTCCTTTTATAGATGATAAAACTTGGTGACCAAGCATTATAATTTCCTTTTATAAAAATTGATTTTCTTTTTTTATTTTAAAAAAATTTCGGCCGAAGCCTTTTTAGGCATATATTTTTATTTTTATTTTTAAACCAATTTAGAACATTCTAGAATTGTTTTGCATTATCTTTTATTTATTTATATTTATTTCGGCATATATATACACATAAATATTTATTTTACAAATTTTATAGTTATTACCCATAACCTAATTAGTTTACATATAAACACATAATTATATATTCATTTACATTTTATATGTACCACGTACAAATTAATACATAATATATACGTTTAATAATAATAATAATAATAATAATAATAATAATAATAATAATAATAATAATAATAATAATAATAATAATAATAATAATTATAATAATAATAATAATAATAATAATAATAATAATAATAATAATAATAATAATAATAATAATAATAATAATAATAATAATAATAATAATAATAATAATAATAATAATAATAATAATAATAATAATAGGGTTAGGTTTAGAGTAATAAATACAATCATTTAATTAATTATAGTTCATTTAATACGAGTATTAGGGTTAGGGTTTGGTTTACGAATATTAATTATTTCATTTATTATGTCCAGATAACAACCCTAATAAAATGTATGAATCAACAATGAAACCCTAGGGCATTATAGTCATTACGGAGTGGAAAAATGAGGGTTATTATTGTACCTCCCCGTTAATTTAAAATTCGTCCTGAAATTTCAGGAAGACTTCTCTGATGTATCAGCAATTGAAAAAAGATGAGGATATTTCCGCTTCATCTGGTCTTCACATTCTCAGGTATACTCGGGGCCTCTTCGTGAATTCCAACGGATCTTAACAATAGGAATAGAGATTTTTTTCAAGTCTTTAACCTCTCGATCCATAACCTCTATCGATTCTTCAACAAAATGCATTTTATCATCAACGCGGATATCATCCAATGGAATAATGAGTGTATCATCAGCAAGACACTTTTTAAGATTCGAGACATGAAATACATCATGCACATTACTAAGCTCAGTGGGTAATTCTAATCGATATGCCATATGACCAACTCTTTCAACAATCTTGAAAGGTCGAACATAACGTGGACTTAATTTGCTTCGTTTACCAAAACGAACGACGCCCTTCCAAGGAGATACTTTCAACATGAATTTATCACCAACTTGGAATTCTAAATCTTTCCGACGTTTATCAGCATAGCTCTTTTGTCCGCTGCGGGCAGTTTCTAATCGTTTCTTAATCTGAACGATATTCTCGGTAGTCAGATATGATTGAAATAGGAACTCTATGACGTGAGACAATCTCTTTGATATAGAGTTGTGATAATTTCTCCATCTTGTAGGTTTCCATGATCGATAAGAAATGTGCAGATTTAGTAAGACGATCAACTATGACCCAAATAGTATCGTTGCCGTTTGAAGTCTTGGGCAACTTAGTGACGAAATCCATAGTGATACATTCCCACTTCCACTGCGGAATATCCTACTGTTGAAGTAAACTAGACGGCTTTTGATACTCGGCCTTAACCTTCAGATAAGTAAGGCACTTGCTCATAATCAGCAATGTCCGACTTTAGTTTAGGCCACCAATAGAATTCTTTCACATCGTGATACATTTTACTGGAGCCTGGGTGAATAGAAATCTAGTCTTATGCGCTTCATCGAAGACTAGTTCTCGTAGATTTTTGTAAATTGGGACCCAGATTCAGTTATTGAAATACCTTGTTCCGTTTCCCTTGAGTTTAAGTTGCTTTTCGAGACCTTTCAGTCCCTCAAGTCGGGCATTCTCTTCCTTCAATGCCTCAAGTTGTGCTTCACGAATTTGAAATGTAAGATTCGTACGAATACGTATATTTAAAGCTCGGACTTGAATTGGTTTGGCACGATCCTTCTTACTAAGGGCGTCGGTAACTACATTCACCTTGCCAGGATGATATCGTAGTTAACAATCGTAGTCATTTAATAACTCAATCCAACGCCTTTGTCTCATGTTTAATTGCTTCTGGTCAAAGATATGTTGAAGACTTTTATGATCGGTATACACCGTGATTCTAACCCCACATAGGTAATGTCTCCACATCTTTAGTGCAAATACCATTGCTCCTAATTCCAGGTCATGTGGGGTATAATTATTCTCATGTTTCTTCAACTTTCTAGTGTATAGGTGATAACCTTTTCACATTGCATCAAAACACATCTGAAACCTTGATTCGAGGCATCACAATAGACTACAAAATCGTCGGTACCTTCAGGTAATGACAGAATCGGGGCTGTGGTTAATTTATCCTTCAGAATCTTGAAAGCAAATTTCTATTCTTCAGACCACTCAAACTTCTTTACCTTATGAGTCAGCTTGGTAAGAGGTTTGGCTAGAATAGAAAAATCCTTGATGAATCTTCGGTAATAACCACCAAGTCCCAAAAATTGGCGAATATGTTTCGCACTCTTAGGCACTTCCCAGTTTTGAATAGCAGTGATTTTCGCTGGATCGACATGTATTCCTTCACTATCAACTACATGTCCGAGGAATTGCACAGTTCGCAGCCAAAATTCACACTTGGAGAACTTAGCATATAGTCGTTCCTTCTTTAAGAGCTCTAGAATCAATCGCAAGTGTTGCTCATGCTCTTTCTCGCTCTTGGAGTAGATTAGAATGTCATTGATAAAGACGATCACGAACTTTTCAAGATAAGGTTTGCATACACGGTTCATAAGATCCATGAATACAGCAGGAGCATTGGTTAAACCAAAAGGCATGACAAGAAACTCATAATGTCCATAACGAGTTTGAAAAGCAGTCTTAGAAACGTCAGTTTCCTTGACTCTCAGTTGATGATAACTAGACCTAAGATCAATCTTCGAATAGATGCTTGATCCTTGCAGTTGGTCAAACAGGTCATCAATGCGCCGGAGTGGATAACGATTCTTGATGGTTAACTTGTTGAGTTGGCAGTAATCAATACACATTCTCAACGTACCATCTTTCTTCTTGACAAAAAGTACGGGTGCTCCCCACGGAGATGAGCTAGGATGAATGAAACCTTTCTCCAAAAGTTCTTGGAGTTGGTTAGATAATTCCTTTATCTCTAGTGAAGCTAAGCGGTATGGTGCTTTTGCAATAGGTGCAACACCGGGGGTCAAATCGATCTGAAACTCAACCTGTCGTTGGGGAGGGAGACCAAGGAGTTCTTCAGGAAATACTTCAGGAAAGTCTCTAACTACCGGTACATCTTCAATGCATTTTTCTTCCGATTCGACTTCCTTAACATGAGCCAAAATGGCTTGGTATCCCTTCATTAGATACTTGCAGATCTTGATGCAAGAGATGATGTTGAGTTTGGAACCACTCATCTCCCCTTGAACAATTAAGGTTTCCCCATCTTCAAGAGGTATGTTAATGGTTTTCTCATAGTACATGATTGTAGCTCTTAATGGGCGTAACCAATCCTTCCCTACGACTACAACAAAGCTCCTTAATTTCACTGGCAATAGGTCGATCTTAAAGGGTTTGTCGGCTAAAACCAGATCACCGTTTATATACACATTGTCTATTTTCATAACCTTACCATTGGCTACTTCTACAAGACACTTAATTTCTAAGGCTTGTGGTTTTTCAGTAAATAAGGCACAAAACTCAGTAGACACGTAACTTCTATCAGCACCATAATCGAATAAAACAGTAGCATAGAAGTTGTTAACAAGAAATTTACCCGTTATCACTTCTTCATCATGACGGGCTTCTTCAGCAGTCATCACAAAAGCTCAGCTTTTAGCATTAGCATTTCCTGTGTTACCCTTTTTCTTTGGACACTGGTTGCAGAAATGCCCTTTTTCACCACAGTCATAGCATGTAGGAACGATTGTGTTGGATTTGGTTGCAGGAGTATCCGTTGGAGGAACTGCAACTCTACAATTCTTGGCTATATGGCCAATCTTCTTACACTTGGTGCACTCAGCCTTGCACCACCCAGAATGGTGTTTCTCATAACGCTTACAGAAAGGTTGTTTTCCAGAGTAATCTCCTTTTGAATTATCGGCAACTTTCTTATTTGAACCTTGGCTCGATCCCTGAGCAGGTTTAAACTTCCTTTTGCCTTCATTTGTCTTAGCCTCGGCTTGTTTATTTGCCGCGGCTTTCCTCCTCTTAGCCATCATGAGGTTTTGAGCCATCTGTATCACTGCATCTAACGTTTCCTTACTAGCAGCAATGACATTCCTTGAATCTCTTTAGAAAGACCTTCTATGTACCTCTCAATCTTTTTCTGCTCAGTTAGTACCATATCTTGCACAAAGTAACCAACTCTATAAACCTGTTGGTATAACCTTCAATGTCGGTTCCTTTTACCTTCAATTCTCAGAACTCAACTTCCATCTTTTGAATTTGGTTTCGCGAACAGAATTTATCTTTCATCATTCATTTCAGAACAGGCCATGGGATGGCGTTTGCAGCATCTAGCCCTACAGTTTGGGCATAGCCGTTCCACCAAGTTAGAGCTAGGCCACTTAGAATGTGAGTGGCAAACTTCACTCGGTTGACATCCGCACAGTTACAGATACGAAAGATGGATTCGAGCTTTTCAAACTAACGAGTCAGTTCGACAGCTTCTTCCCTCCCCTTAAAGGATGAAGGCTTGTAATTCATAAACTCCTTGTAGCTGCAAGAAATGGGAGGATTTCCTTGGTTGTTCCCATGGTGATTGTTATGATTGCCTTGTGCGGTAGCCAATAGCTGTTGGAATTGTGCAGGAGTCAAAGAGACATCCGGGATATTGGTAGCACCTCGTGTTGATTGATCCATCATTCTTCAATACATAAATACAATATTAGTCGAAGAGTTCGTGGTGATAATAAATGATAAGTTTTATAAATGCACAAGGTTCACATAATAAATACAACCAAACAGATACGAATAAGGTATGATAGATGGCAGGAATAACAAGATGTAATCAAAATACTTGCATTAAACCATAAAAACCACTAATTTTACTTGAATCAAAGAAAACTAATGTAACTTAGGCATATGCCTTTACA
Organism: Rutidosis leptorrhynchoides; assembly: GCF_046630445.1. NCBI lineage: Eukaryota > Viridiplantae > Streptophyta > Magnoliopsida > Asterales > Asteraceae > Rutidosis > Rutidosis leptorrhynchoides. The sequence continues at coordinate 176,060,370 of NC_092339.1, forward strand.
TAAACCATGGAAATGGAAATATATGAGAATCCTAAGATCTAATATTTCTTAGGTGACCGAGGCTTGAAATGATCCTTAATGTACCCCTTAAAGTATATTACAAACTTCTCTAATTTCACCAGTGCATAACGATAGCGGTCGAGCTCTCTCTCTTGCCTAGCAAACATTACGGAGAACTTGTCATAGACTCTCTTCACATCATTGTTTGTATAGTCGATACGCTTCTCCATCATAGCCAAACAATCGCGAAATGTATCTCTCATAGTTTCAGTGCGACTTTGTAAATTCATGATATCGCATCGAACTAGAGCATGATCATACTCAGAGTAGACAAACTCAGAAGCTTTCGGCTTCTTGGATGAACTAGCATTATCAGTAGTGGGAGTCTTCGGCTCCTTCCTCTTAGGTGAGGGAGTCTTAGTAACAGGAGGTTCAACTTCCTCCTCGGAATCATCTTCTAAACTGCAGATAACTCCAAGACCATCATGAGCCAGATTAGCCTCCTCATTAGCTGGTTCTTGAACCTCTTCCTCTCTTTCGGGTTCGGACTCTTCCTCGGGTTCCCCCTCAAAATCATCCTCACCTTCAATGTGTTCTTCAATCTCTTCATCATCACCCTCATCATCCCCATCATAATCATTTTGAGGTTCTTCCTTCACCGATGAGTGTGGTGGAGTGGCAGGCATGTAGACCGGTGATGCAGGTGGGGTAGTCGGTCGGTAAATTTGAGATGTTGGTGGAGAAACGGGTCCATAAGCTGGAGTGTGGATGGATCTCTCCATATCGGATTCTTCGGAATCAGAAATAAAGATCGGGTTGTGGCTCGACATCCTAAAAGAAAAGAAAGAAAGAAATCAGAATGTTTCTAAGGTAGACGCAAAAGCACAAAAGGAAATAATAATGAAAGGCACTAAAATCTTAAGTTAGGAAAGGTTATAGTCCTATAGATTGCTAAGGCACCCTGACTAACACATAAGGCACACATAAATGCAATCCTGGTTCTCTATAACAAGCTGTGCTCTGATACCAATCTGTCATATCCCCCAAATAGGGCCGGGGGTAAATATGACTTTTCCAATACCATCACACAGTTATATAATGAGAATGACTCTAAATGAGACGTTTAATAAAATCAATAATTCAATTGCAGCTGAAAGCGAAATGTTTTACATGGTAAACCCAAAAGTAATTAATGTTTAACAAATGCTATAATATAAATAATGTGGACTCCAATGCAACAGCAAGCAAGCAACATTGGGCAGCACATAAGCTATTCTTCACCTGAGACAAACATGCTTAAAATGTCAATACAATGGTTGAGTGAACATCATAGGTTTAATAATTAATAAGTTTAGACCACAAGATTTATTTCAAAATATCAAAATATTCAATATGCTATGAATTATAATAGCGAGCTAAATATTAACTCCTGACACTGTACGGGTGTCGGTAATCATTATTATGTACCCCCTTGACGATCGGTCATTGGGTAGAGACGTCGCTCTCAATAGGCCTACTCACAATAATTAAGCTTGCAACATTTTAATTCCAGCAATTAACGATATTATAGTGGGGATTTGCATGTAAGAATACAAGTTAACAATAATCTCACGAAGTTGCATATCAAAAACTTTAGGCACTTATGTCAAAATTGTAAATTCATTTAAAAGCAAGCATATGTCTCACCCCAAGATTTATAAAATACAATAAAATATGTAAAAGCGGGGCTATGAGTTCACCTTAGTAGCACAGAAGAGTTATTCCACAAGAGAAAAGAATTAAACGGAAGAACATAATCGAGATCTCAACCTAGAGATAGAATGTACGATCAGATATTGCCTAATAGACATAAGTATAGTAACTATACTAATGATAATGGTTTTCTAAAATAATTTCCATTTTTGGAATGGTTACTATTTATGGAAAGTTTCCATTCTTAGAAATTTTCCAATTATAGAATGTTCGGGTTATAATCTTTAGCAAGACGTTGTACAACTTCTCAAATCTCATTGCTATCATACAAGTCACTCTGATGATCAGTTGTTACTGGGCGCCCAGGATTCTTGACCAGAATCTATGTCTTGGCGTTTGAAATCCACAAGCGGTTCCCATAAGGCAACAAGGATCACCCTAGGCCATATGTAGCGGTGAGGTTCGTATATAGTGCACGTTATCTTGATTATAACCTTCACATGTTATAGGTATATAATCTTTAATTATATAACTAAGTTAATTATATATATATATATATATATATATATATATATATATATATATATATATATATATATATATATATATATATATATATATATATATATATATATATATGTATATATATATATATATATATATATATATATATATATATATATATAGTTACTATTAGTATTATATAACTATTAATAGTTTCATAATTATATATGTATTATTATTCAAGCTATAATTACTATCTTATAACATGGACTAATTAATATTTATAATACTAATCACTATCTCATACAATATATATAACATAAATGTATTATATTATTTTTTATTTAATTTACAAGATACATAATAATATAGTACTTTATTAACCCAATATTATCCATAAATACCTAAATAATTATTTAAATACCTAAGAATCATATACATAATTTTTATAATCTTATTTAATTATAAAAATCAGTAGAAAAATTTAAGAAAGTATTTTTATTACAATTTTGTATTTATATTTATTTTTGTTCCAAACTTAATCACAAAACAGGTTTAATTCTACATAAAATAATAAATAAAGCTAAATAATTATTTTTAAAATTTTTATAAGTTTCTTACAGTTTAATAACATGTAGAAAAATATTTATAAAAAGATATCTTTATTTTTACATTTATTTCCTTAATTACCCTCTATTTATGTAATAAAAGAGTTTAATTATACAATAATTATTAAATTGACCCATAAATTAATTTTTATAATTTTATCAGATCTATACAAAGTGTATAAACCCATAAAAATTATTTATTTATTTTTATTACGAATTTCACCTTGTTTCTATAATTAAATAACACATAATTCGAATTTAATTTTTATAAATTAGGTACTGAGCTAATTAATTAAGATAAATATCATACTTTACTGGAAAAATATTTTTATAATTTAAATATCCTTTTTCCTATTTTTTTTATAAATATATATGTATACCATATATATATATATATATATATATATATATATAAACAAACTGTTTTAATTATTAAAAATATAAAAACGTATTAATAATCAAAAAAATTATTTTTCCTAGATCTTATATTAATTAATAATAATTATCATGCATAATATATAAATTAAATACTCAATACATAATTATTATATATTTATTTATGTCGGCCGAAAAAAAATACAAACAAAAGTTTAAAAATACAAAAACGAATTTGTTTTTCTGAAAATTCAATTTTTATAAAATACATTCATATGTTAACAATTATCATGTAAAAAGTTAGATTTAATTAAGCTTGTAACAATTAAAAAAAATATTGTTGTTGTTGTTTGGTTTCGGCTGAAAAAAAAAGAAAGAAAAAAATTGAAAAAAAAAAAAAATAAAGAAAGAAAAACTCACAAAGATTTTGGGGAGAAAAAGGAGAGCTCCAAAAACTTGAATGAAAAAAAATTATGAGGGTTAAGCCTCTTTTTATAGATGAGAGAACATGGTGACCAAGCATTATAATTTCCTTTTATAAAAATTGATTTTCTTTTTTTTTTTTTAAATTTCGAACGAAGCCTTTTTAGGCATATATTTTTATTTTTATTTTTATTTTTATTTTTAAACCAATTTAGAACATTCTAGAATTGTTTTGCATTATCTTTTATTTATTTATTTTTATTTTATTTAAACCGATATATATATATATATATATATATATATATATATATATATATATATATATATATATATATATATATATATATATATATATATATATATATATATATATGTATATATGTATATGTATATATATATATGTATATATTTTGACATATATATACACATAAATATTTATTTTAAAAATTTTATAGTTATTACCCATAACCTAATTAGTTTACATATAAACACATAATTATATATTCACTTACATTTTATATGTACACAAACTAATACATAATATATACGTTTAATAATAATAATAATAATAATAATAATAATAATAATAATAATAATAATAATAATAATAATAATAATAATAATAATAATAATAATAATAATAATAATAATAATAATAATAATAATAATATTAGGATTTGGGTTAGAGTAATAAATACAATCATTTAATTAATTATAGTTCATTTAATACGAGTATTAGGGTTAGGGTTTGGTTTACGAATATTAATTACTTCATTTATTATGTCCGGATAACAACCCTAATAAAATGTACGAATCAACAATGAAACCCTAGGGGCATTATAGTCATTATAGAGTGGAAAATGTGGGTTGTTATATAACCACTCCACACCTACCCAATCTTCACTCCCACCTTATTTTTATTTTTTAATGACTGGAGAGGATTTCGTTGTAGAAGAACTCTCTGAACCAATTATACTTGAATCTCTCGACCAAAGTGACGTGGAGGTGGATGAAGAAATAGAAATGGAAATCCCGGATAAGAATAAAGAAATGGAGGATTCTAGCACTGAAGTAGTTGCTAATGTTGTAACCATATTGCAGACGTCAATGGACATCGTCCCACCTCCATCCTTACAGTACAACATTACGACCAACCTGAAGTCACAAAGAAGAAAGATGAATTTTGCTCCAGGACTACCCTATAAACCATCACTCAAATACATAAGGACATACACATCATGGAGTGATGAGTACCCCTTTTACCATCCCGTTCCAATCAAGGAGGTAAAAGAAGTTGATAGCTTTGTTATACCTCAAGTTAAACAAAGCATTCACTTCAAATCCCCTTCTCCTCTCATTGGACATACCTTATTCTATGTCCGCTTCAATCTCATCGATATGTTCCAATATTACCTGTTGTGTCTACTGATGGATGCAAGGGAATAGCCTAGATTTCCTGAGAAATAAGGCTAAAGTCAGGCTCGTGACTCGAACAAAAACAAGCGCTTCTTAGGAGGCAACCTGTGTTTTTATTTTTCTATAGCTTTAGTAGTAGTTAGATTAGGATAATTAGATTAATTGAATAAGTGAAAAGTGAAACTTAAAATAAAATTTTCAACGTTTGTTAGAACGAATTCACTTCTCCTACTTGTCTAGGGCTTAAGTGAATTAATTGCTACATTATTTCAAAAGTCTTAAAATTAAAGGCAGTCAACACTTTAAGTGTGGGATTAAGCTTTTTAGTCATATACTGATTTGTTGAATTTTCAAAAACATAAACTTGAAACCATCAAGTTTTCAAATAACTTTTTCATCAAAACACAAATCAGTGAGTCTATGGCCTAAAGCTTAATCACCTGTCTAGGTTTGATCTTTTCCATTTTTACAAGTAATAGACAGTTATTGGTGCCTGTGGTGGATACCCTTTGAATAATGATGAAACGACCAGGAAACCTGTTGATTATTTATTGCAATTTATTGGTGGATGGTGTATAGCGGATGAAAACGCCCTAATGAGCTCGAGTACACTTCAAGAAGACCGATTCGAATCCAGCAAAAGATCGTTCCTACTCAGTCTACCTTCAGATCCTCAGCTCACATTTGCACCCAAGGGGAGTAATTCGTTTCTTTCTCCTCGTTTATTTATTTTGCTTCGTTATATCCTTAAAATATACCCTATCCTAAGCTTATCACTAAGTGTGAGTTTCCAACCTAATATTGAGCTTAGATACTTTTTCCGACATGTTCAACTCTAAGTGTGGGATTTTAGCTCCCTAAAATCTAAGAATGAACATTAGGGACAATTTTCTTCTAAGTGTGAGATAGCGGTGTAGTACACCATGATTAGCTATGGGATGCTCAAAAGATATTCTTAACTTAAAATTTTTACTAAGATTTTCGAGTATACCTACTATTAGATTCTTTGTCCCCTCGTAAATATTTCAAAAATTTTGACTAAAAGATACTTTCTGAAAAAGTACTTTCGAAAATCAAGCTTGTTTGTTCTAAAATTAAGACAAATGAGGACAGAAATCTTCTTAAGGATGAACCGATTCTCTAAAAAAACATTGCATGACTAGGCATTATCGACCCAATATAATTGTTGTTAGGCACCCAAATATGGCCCAATAAGCATTCATTTTTAATGCTTCACTCTCTTTTCCGTTGAGAGTGCCGATGTTAGCATTTAGAGTTAGAACTTGACCTTGACTTACATTTCGAGGCCAATGGTTAGTAAGCGTCATACGTGGTGTAGGTGCGATACTCCTTCCGAAATCATTCTGAATAGAGAAGACAAAAACCATCCGTTTTCGTTTCCACTCCATGCATTTAAACCGACCAACTCACGCCAAAGAGTTGATGAATCAAAAAATACTTACCCCCAAATTCACTATCAAATACATTACCCTTTCCACCTTCTTTCCTTTCTCATTTCCAAAATTTAGAAATTCAAATAGATAGATCGAACAAGTTTACTTTAAACACTTGTCGAAAAATTCCGAAATTCTAGACTGTTTTTGATAGGTTAAAAAGACCTATTTCTGGTTAAATACCTATCTCTCTGGGCATAAGAAGAAATAGACAGAGTTATGAAGATGGAATATGCATAAAAAAAAATAGTTGAGCAAAGTCTCAAAAATAATGAAGAGAAAAGTCTTCAAATAAAAGCATAGATTCCCCCAAGAAAATGAAGATTGTGACCCATGAGGATTGCATAAAAGAAGGAAAGTCTTCGCTGAAAATCAGCACCCTCTAAAGGAACTCTTCAACAAAAATAGAGTACCATCGTTCCTAGAAAATGTATATCCTCATGGAATCGAAATCTATCGAATCTCTCTAAATTTCAAAGATTCGAAATTCACCCTTTTTCAAAACCTTCACTTTCCTCCACAAACCAACCTTTAAACTCGTTCTTCCTCTTGTAAGAATGATTAGGGAGAAGATCAGTGCCATCCTTATCTAACCGATGGAAAGGGCGGACTTCATCTCTTCTATTCTCTTCACTTACACCTTACACTTCTGCTGAGTCTAACGAGGCTCAGGTGCGGAGCCTTCCACTGTCACTGTGGACCGAGACTACCCAAAGGTAGAACATCATAGAAACTTCGCTGACTTAGAGATTTGATTCTTGGTCAAGCCTATGATTATACTTGCAACATGACTGGCTATGATAATATTTGATATCGGGTAAAAAAAGTAACGTTTTTACCCCCGATATTAGCCTCATTTATGATAAAATAATTAACTTTATCATCTAAATAAGCATTTATTTGCTTCATTTGGTAGATTATGTCATTACGAAGGCTATGTTTCAAGAATCACTAAAATGGATGAAAAACGAGGAAAAACGAGCAAAACCGGCTAAGACGATTAACTCTCGTTTAAATAACTTATTTTATAATTTTTGGAAAAGTTTATTTACTTAATCTTATTTTGTAGGATATTTAATTACGAACGCGTGGGGCGCAAGAATCATCAAAAAGGACAAGTAACGAAGAAGTTAGAGCGAAAACAAGGATCAAATAAATTACGAACATGCGTACACGAAGTTGGGCGAAATCCAATACTTAAAGGCCTGAAATTAAATATGCCCAAGACGACCTCAACATCTCAGCCCAAGCCCATGTGCTTGGTCTACAAGTTCATGTTGATAAAATATTTGGAATTATCTAGAATGTGCTTGCTCTCCAAGTTATACTTGCTCTCCAAGGTCAACAAGTCAAAAATTGTAACGACTCAACCCGTTATACCACCGAATACACCGCAAAAGATTTTATTTATTTTATATACAGTGTAGTGCGTGGCGAGCAGCACCCTGGGGTGCGCAGCGCGCAGATGGCCTGGCAGCCCGCTGTCCAAATTTTCCAATTTTCATTTAAAGATCTCCCACTTCCCGACATTTTTAGACGAAACGCTTTTCACAACATATAATATTAGATAAGACTAACACGTTCCAATAATAAAACGAGTTTTACGACTCCGGGCCCACATCGGCTGTTTTACGGCTTTCGTATAAAATACAAGTTTCAAGCCCAATTTACATTTATACGAGTTAGGACTCTATAACCCAACCCGATACCAAGAGCATAATCCCGGGGACTACCAAATCCCCAATCCGCGTCCGCATATCCAAATGCTACCCTTCGAGCCCAAGCGCTCCTACGCAACTAGTCTAACAACTAGCAAACCTCATAACACAATACCTGTAAAAAGGTAAACAACGCGAGGGGTAAGCTAACACTTAGTGAATGCAATAATTATACATATACATATATAACCTACTTACTTGCAATCACTTACACAATACCGCATACAAGCTAGAAATTCGACAACCATGCAAACGTGATGCATAAACTAATATTTGCAATTCACATCAAGCTAGCAATACCAATAGCATATAGTTCACAATTAAATATGCTAATACAAAATTCACACAACCATGGTTAACCAATCGTACAAGGGAACGGTACTCACGAAAGACCGGCAGAGTTCATAACATCCATTAGTGTACATACGCCGCGTAATAAACTAATCCTCCGGGTGATGTCTTGAACACCACGACTAACTCACCCCCATGACAATGTGGTGTCTTGAACACCACGACAATTCCACATGTCAATCAAACCAATGAGTGGTGTCTTGAACACCGCAACAATTCCACTCCCATGACAATGTGGTGTCTTGAACACCACGACAATTCCACATGTCAATCAAAACAATGAGTTATGTCTTGAACACCGCGACAATCTCACTCCCATGAGAATGTGGTGTCTTGAACACCGCGACAATCCCACATGTCAATCAAAACAATGAGTGGTGTCTTGAACACCGCGACAATCCCACTCCCATGACAATGTGGTGCCTTGAACACCGCAACAATCCCACATGTCAATCACGCAAATAAATACATTATATACATACGTGCATAATTACTCCACTCACCTTGAAATGCCCGCACAAGTCATGTACAACATGATCTTCGTCCTCAAATCCGAGCAAGTAACCACCTATATCACACATAAGTACAATATACACATAAATAGCCATTCTCTAAAAGAGAACCCGACACAAACATTCGACTACACCTTGCTCGCCAAAACCATTTAACACCTAATGGATACAAACTAATTACCACTTTGGGTGGTAATTCAAACCAACACAACCAAGTACAATTTAACCCAAATCATACTTTATCCCAATTAGACCAAACCTAGGTCTTAACACTAAATTACTACTTAGGTAGTAATCATTTCAAATGCCAATTAACACTTAACAAAAGTGCTTATCGTTCAATTAATCCAAAATTAGTGTCATTACCAAAATTTGACCCAATTCAATTCACCCATTTGACCTAAGTCTCGAAAACGCCCAAAATTACTAACGGCTAGTGATTATATTTTCAAAACACCAATTAACTCCTAAATCAAGTATTTACACACTTGATTCACCAAAACATGACTCAAAACTCATTTCGACACCAAACCAAATCAACACCCATTTTGACTAGCAAACTTGTTCTTTAAGAACATCAAAACAATAACACATTATAATCTAGTGATTTAACACCCAAACCATGACAAATACTTTCAAATTCGTCATCAAACCCTAATCCCACAATAATCGAGTTTACTTACTTTAGCAATACAACAAAACCCCCAATTTCATGAGAAATGGGGTTTAGAACCCCGACAAGCTCAAACCCTAAACATGAACAAGAATCTCAACAATTTAAATCCAGAGTTAGAGCTTACCAACACCATCAAAACATAGCCGTTAACGAGGTGAGCAACCTTAATTCTTGCACCTTAACTCGAATCAACCTCCTTCTCCTCCAAATGGAGCTTTCCCTCTCTAAAGACTCTTCCTCTCTCTAGGGTTTGAAGATGAGAGAAATGTGGATGTGAAAATGATCCAAAAGTGGATCTAAAACTGCCAATATGTCCACAGATCCGTTCTAAAGTGAAATAACCAAAATGCCCTTCATTTAATTCAAAATTAGAAAAAAACAGAAATCTGTCGCCAGGCAGAGTGCGCTGCGCGCACACTTAGAGTGCGCGGCGTGCACACACGTCTGGATAGATTCTGAGCTTCAGGGACTAATTATGACAACTTCTGATTCTGATGTAAATACTGAAAATGCATAAGTGTTAGGTTGACTTTTAGTGGCACATTCTGATGCACACATTTACTGACACTTTCAGGAACATTTTCTGATGCACAGAAATTTCTGGATCTTACAACTCTCCCCCACTTAAATTCGATCACGTCCTCGTGATCCGCACCAAATACTAGAAGTTAAGAACTTCCCCCTTGAACATTCTCGCCTCCAAATGCGGAGTCACACATGTAGTAATCACGCATCTGACTTCTTGCTGCGTACACTAACGCATCATATATTACAACGAGAAAGAGTAATCACCCCTCGAGACAAAACAACCGCAACTGTTTGCTCCTACATCGAGTATCCAACTAGTACAATACATTTCACTATCAAACCAAAAGTAAAACAATTCACCGACAATCATCGTAGTCACTCCTCACGATCCTACGAAACACAATCAAGCCCGACATCCATAACATCCTCCGTAAATTCTAAGATCTCACTACACGCTAATAATCACTAGCATGCACTACCGCAATAAGCGATATCTCACACACTCGAAGTACAGAATTTCTGCTTAGGAAAATACGAAAAACACCACATATCTCTTCAAGTTCTCTCGGCTACAACTCACAATAAGCTGCATCCATAACCATATCACCCAACGTAATCTACTAAATCCACTACGTCGTGAACCATGACTTGTATTAATCCAAATCAAGAAGGATTTATGATTCCTTAAAACTCCGTACTCCATCGGTTCATAAACGTACTATTCAACCGGTCATTCATGAATATTCTCTAGACCAAGAACCAACTTTCTCCGGCTCCACACCCGGGTCATTCCTTCAACGAAGAAATTTTGGTAACCCTGAAATAAAAACTTTAGGAGTACCACCTTTCCATCGATCGATCCACACGCGACTATCCGTCACTGGATTAATCTAGGACGATAATAATACACCACAAGTTAGACGAAACATCCACACATCGTCATAGGGTTTCTCCCCTGAACCATACAATACGGCTACCTAGTGCTGGCATATAAACTATTCGTATACTAAAATCCCGTCAACCGCGAATTTCCGTCACAACAATTTGCAACTCATCACGCGACCCACAAAATATCCATGAACACCGGGTGAATCTTCCTACCTAGACCGTCCGTTAAGGATGGCCTTGACACTTCAATGCAACCTACAGGTCACATCACTATGGTACACACTCTCGCAACTAAAACAACATCTGCGTATCTCTATGTGAGACAATCAGAACCGACACTCTCGCCTCACAATCGTCCATTAAGTGGAATAATCCATTTGACAATTTTCACGATCACGTTTCCCTACAGGGAAAATACAGTATCCACCACAATATCGAACTTGTACTTACCCAGTAGTACTATTCGAGTTTCATAGCAACCCAGATTTTACATTATGAGAGCACCTGCAACAACAACTACATTCTCTCACCTCCGTGATCTCCAACTTCGCACTGGGTCTCATACCGCACTTTGGTGCTACACGACCACCTTACCTAAGAAGTCTTACACTTCACTTGATCTAACACCACCGAAGCTTCCTCATACATCAGTAAAAACTCCCCCACTTAGCATTTAGTTCCATTTGTCACCGCCAAGATGATAACATCCTGCGGAGTTACCATTTCAAGAAACACATGACCACCCTCATCGTTGGTCATCCACATTAATTCACCACAAATTCCCTTCAGGCTCTCAGAGCCAACATACTTGTTTGCATGAAATGTCTTACATGCGACGACATTGCACCTTTATACTACAATTTCAACTAATGGCCCTTTATCGTTCGCAAAGTGAACTCCATGAAAAGTCCCACATACGCCTCTAAGCCTAGGCATATGCCACTCCTGCTTAATCATTCGTGCATTTTAGTCGGGATTACCCGACCTTCCACCCAATGAACCTTTATCAACAATTTCTCACTCTCATGGAGAAGAGTGACCAATCCGACACAATAATTGCGTAGAGCACAATATCGACACTTCATCATAACCTTCGGTCTAACCGACCTTTAAGTCCGTCACCTGCTCACCGGTCATCTTTACTCGTCTAAAACTTAAGAGCAACAAAATTCGCTCACCCGTCACTTAATAAGAAGTATTTACTGTAATGTTCTTAAACTTTAACTTTTGCAACCGTCGAATTACTATCACTCGTCTATCAATATTATAACCTTCGATGCTTCCAAGGGTATCTCACGGGCACCCTAAGCACAAAATGAAAACACCATCACCGGAGTTGAACATTACACTAGCAGGTAAAAGAAGGCACCTGACACCATGTCATGCAACTCCCACCGCAACCTATCAAGATTTAGAAACTCGATCTTTGGGTTCCATACACCCGACATTGCCCATCTCTCCCGAATAAGGAACCAAAGTCATACTTACCCATAAAACCTTAAAGTTTATTGTCTTATCGAAAGTTTCTACCGATCACACACTACCCGCAACTTCCACAAGGCCAAACGATATAGCCTAACGAAACCTTCCGTCTAACGCTAAGAGGTGCTTGGAACACCAATCATACACCTTTCCAAATATCGACACATCTACTACAACGAGGGATATTCCGTTAGGAATGTTACCCTATAATCCATAACACGCTAACACATTAACGCAATCATCGTCATATGGGTCCCACTCCCATGAGTTTAACGACTCGAAGACTCCTCGATTCGCCAATTCCAAGGCGACTCACAACTAGAATCCTTACGCGATTCCCTAACCACACATGTCAATCACCCCCATGACAATTCCTTACGCCAATTCCCTAACTCACCCCCATGACAATATGGTGTCTTGAACACCGCGACAATTCCAGATGTCAATCAAACCAATGAGTGGTGTCTTGAACACCGCGATAATTCCACTCCCATGATAACGTGGTGTCTTGAACACTGCGACAATTCCACATGTCAATCAAAACAATGATTGATGTCTTGAACACCGCGACAATCTCACTCCCAAGACAATGTGGTGTCTTGAACACCGCGATAATCCCACATGTCAATCAAAACAATGAGTGGTGTCTTGAACATCGCGACAATCCCACTCCTATGACAATGTGGTGCCTTGAACAGCGCGACAATCCCACATGTCAATCACGCAAATAAATACATTATATACATGCGTGCATAATTACTCCACTCACCTTGAAATGCCCGCACAAGTCATGTACAACATGATCTTCGTCCTTAAATTCGAGCAAGTAACCACCTATATCACACATAGGTACAATATACACATAAATAGCCATTCTCTAAAAGAGAACCCGACACAAACATCCCTTAGTCGAGGGATCACATCTTGCTCACCAAAACCCGCCCATTTAACACCTAATGAACACAAACCAATTACCACTTCGGGTGGTAATTCAAACCAACACAACCAAGTACAATTTAACCCAAATCATACTTTACCCCAATTAGACCAAACCTAGGTCTTAACACTAAATTACTACTTAGGTAGTAATCATTTTAAACGCCAATTAACACTTAACAAAAGTGCTTATCATTCAATTAATCCAAAATTAGTGTCATTACCAAAATTTGACCCAATTCAATTCACCCATTTGACCTAAGTCCCGAAAATGCCCAAAATCACTAACGGCTAGTGATTATATTTTCAAAACACCAATTAACTCCTAAATCAAGTATTTACAAACTTGATTCACCAAAACTTGACTCAAAACTCATTTCGACACCAAACCAAGTCAACACCCATTTTGACTAGCAAACTTGTTCTTTAAGAACATCAAAACACTAACACATTATAATCTAGTGATTTAACACCCAAACCATGACAAATACTTCCAAATTCTTCATCAAACCCTAAACCCACAATAATCAGGTTTACTTACATTAGCAATACAACAAAACCCCTAAATTTCATGAGAAATGGGGTTTAGAACCCCTACAAGCTCAAACCCTAAACATGAACAAGAATCTCAACAATTTAAATCCGGAATTAGAGCTTACAAACACCATCAAAACATAGCCGTTAACGAGGTGAACAACCTTAATTCTTGCACCTTAACTTGAATCAACCTCCTTCTCCTCCAAATGGAGCTTTCCCTCTCTAAAGAGTCTTCCTCTCTCTAGGGTTTGAAGATGAGAGAAATGTGGATGTGAAAATGATCCAAAAGTGGATCTAAAATTGCCCATATGTCCACAGATCCGTTCTTAAGTGAAATGACCAAAATGCCCTTCATTTAACTCAAAAATAGAAAAAACATAAATCTGTCGCCAGGCAGAGTGCGCTGCGCGCACACATAGAGTGCGCGGCGCGCACACACATCTGGACAGATTCTGAGCTTCAAGGACTGATTCTGACAACTCCTGATTCTGATGTAAATTCTGAAAATGCATAAGTGTTAGGTAGACTTTTAGTAGCGCTTTATGATGCACACATTTACTGACACTTTCAGGAACATTTCTGATGCACAAAAATTTCTGAATCTTACAAAATTACTTGGTCTCCAAGGTCATCTTGGCCACCAAGTTCTCAAGATGTTTTGCTTGGTCACCAAGCCCATTTATTTACAACTTTGTCATCAAGCCTTTCTTCTAAATAGGTGGCACATCCCATGATATCGGCTAAAAAGTCACGTTTTTACCCCAGTATTAAGGACTAAAAACAAGAAAGATTCGAACTTTGTTGGCAAAATACTCACTTCGTCGGTTAGAATTGAAGAACAAGTAATTACGAAGACGATGCAAAAAGAATCAAGAGAATCGGAGCTAAAACGAAGATTCTAGAGCGAAAACGGTGAAAGACAAGAAATTAAGTTACGATCCAGGAATTTCAGCTGACCAGGCAAGCTAAAAGGCCTCCCAAACAGCCTGCCAAATGGCTTGCCTGGCTCAAAAATGGCCTGCCAAACGGGTCAGACAAACGGCCCTTGCAAATGGGTTGGCTTGGCAGACGGCCCCTGCAAACGGCCTGCCAAACGGCTTGCCAAACGACCTGCCAAACGTTTGTAGGGAAAATTTAGGCTTATTTAAAGGGTCTTTGTCATTCATTTCAACACATACTTCAATTCACTTCTTTCTCTCTATTGTACAATATTAGTCATACTTTCAAGGTCTTCGACTCCGTGCGGGAAACCTAGTACCCAGAGAAGAACGCCAAAGATTGTATTAGGAGCGGTCTGGAGTCTTGAAGTTGTCACTTTTGTATTCAGAACTCGTCTAATCTACTGGTACTTCTATCCTTTATCTTTATATAATGTCTTCTATCATTATGTTCTGTGATATTGTTGCCATGATTAGCGAGTAGTTATCTTTAGTGTATGCTATGATGTAAGCAGTTATAATGCCAAAATAATGTTATGGTTTGTGTATGCTGTTGAAATACTTTCCGATTATGCTTTAAACTCAATCGTTTTTCCAACTAATAGAATGTAGTTATTGGCTCTATTATTGGGAAGTCGCGAACCCCGATTCAGAGTACACTATCTGTTTCACCCCTTGGTAAGAGAAGTCTATCGGATACAACGTATGATCGACTGTGGCACACCGGTTGTAGTAAGTCTATCAAGCTTTGGATTTCGACTGAGGACTCTTTCATAGTGAAACATCTGACTAGACCCTTAGTACATTGTCGGTCCCAGACCATGCTAGTGTAGTCACCAAGCATATAAACTTCGTACGTGCATGCTGAAGCACAGCGGTTGTTGAAAGCTGTACCTCTGCTAAGTAAGGCCATGGAACCCGGTCAGTGTTGATTAGTACACTGCACCATAACGCGGTCTCAAGCATTGCACCCCGCTTGAGGGATTCTTAGTTAATTAAGGAACTATTTGTTTAGACGCATAAAGGATTGAACCGTTAGGATAACTGAACATGTTCATGGAAGTCAGCTTGACTTGGCCATGGTGTTCTTTATGGTTGAACTCTTTTCAAGGGCCTAGCTACCTTTTAAAACCAATCATTAACGAAAGCATTGAAACACATCACGTCTCTCGGATATGTAAACCATGTATTCTATTATGCTTAAGAAAGTTTAGACCTTTGTGGAATGTTAATACGTCACCCAACCGAGTCGCTCAATTGGATGAGCCGTCTGAACGTGTATGCCTGTAGTCAGACTGCACGGGTGTCGGGGGTAAGGGACGTTGTTGTCTATTTAGAATCTTCAAGCCTAGCGCATTACCCAGTGACATGTCTTACGACAGGGGCGTTTAGGACCAGTGTAATGAATATAGGGCCTCTGCCTATCCATGAGCCAGCATTCCATAATCTCAGTAGAATAACTGATGAAATCATAGTATGCACTTACTTTAACCTTATCTGAATTACGAATTTTATCGCATCTATTTTGTCTGTCCTATAAATTAGAAAATCTCAAAATTAAGTAACCATTACTCCTTCATAACTATCTTAGGCTTAAATATAGGTTCGATTCTACTGATATGTTACAAATACGACTCTAGGTCATACTTCCCTTACTCATACTAAAGAGTAGTACGATTTAGGCCCCCGCTAAATATAAATTTAAAACAGCACCCCCCGTGTTGCGACCTGACGATACCGCACAAATAAAACTGTCCGTTTCAGCCATATCATCCCACCATTTCAACAAACACCTTCTTCACTTCTCTCTCTAAACATATCTCTATTGTCGCTCTCTAGTGATCAGTAGGAGATTAGTTCTCTCTCTACGTTCTCTCTCTATATTATAGAGAGAGAAAAGTACAGAAATTAGGAAATTAATTAACTCTCTATTGTCGCTCTCTAGTGATCAATAGGAGATTAGTATGTAGTTAGTAGTAAAAGCTATCAAGCATTGTAACGCTATGGATATTATGAAGAAATACCAGTGTTATTCTGCCGACATTATTCGGTAACATCTATCCTTTCTTATATTAATTTATTATAATATTCGTGTTCGATGTTTGTGATTTATTAATATTAGAAATGTTTTTTGCCATGATGTGTGAGTAATTACTTGATTGTTTGCCATGATTTAATAATGTTAGTTAGGGATGATTGTCGTTTCGTATTCATTTCCTGTCTATGATATTAAACCTCATTATTATCGTCCTTCCACCAATAAACGCTATTAAAACCTTTTATAAAGTTGACAATTATAAGGTAATTAATTATCTGTGTTTATACATTGGTCAAGGTATGAACCCATCAGAAATACTATAAAGTACATGGGAATTATCATAGGACCAGATCAAGACATTGGTCATGAGTATAATACTCGAGGAAATACTGTTGCAACAGTTGAGTACGGTGTTGATGTACTATAGGACCACTTGAGCATGGCCAAGGTTAGAAGTTATGGAACCACTATAATGTAGTACATGGTGGATAACTAAGGGATTTATAAAGTAGATTTAAGTAAGGGCGGGTTTAAATCATAAATGGGAGTTTAATGCACCACAATACAAACTAAGCTTATAAATCTTAAAGGATGACTGAGAACTATCAGAGGTTCTAATTTGTTTACAAACCCTTAGATTTTACCAAAACATTGATAGAAAGAAATTCGAAACATAATCATAACCACTCACTTGGGTGATACACTAAAGTGTTAAGAAAGGTTGGATATTATATCTATATGGCTATGCTACTTTATTCGTGCGCCCAATGTATCCATTGCATCTAAGATGGGCCCTTATATCCTTAACCCGGATAAAGCGTCGAGAGTTGAGCATAGTCCATCTGATCAGAATCACGATAACCTAGTTCCTCATGACATGCTAATCTAGAAATCAATTAGTAGGGAATCTAGAGTTTACACCAAGGTATATCTATCCAATGAGTGCCTTACAATTGAAATGTCCCGTTCATATTGATTATAAACGTTCCATATTAATTGATTTCATTGCGAGGTTTTGACCTCTATATGAGACGTTTTTCAAAGACTGCATTCATTTTTAAAACAACCATAACCTTTATTTTATCAATAAAGGTTTCAAAAGCATTACGTAGATTATCAAATAATGATAATCTAAAATATACTGTTTACACACGACCATTACATAATGGTTTACAATAGAAATATATTACATCGACATATGTTTCTTGAATGCAAGTTTTACATAATATCATACAAACATGGACTCCAAATCTTGTCCTTATTTTAGTATGAAACACCGGAAGCTCTTAATATTCACCTGAGAATAAACATGCTCTAAACGTCAACAAAAATGTTGATGAGTTATAGGTTTAACCTGTATATATATCAAATCATAACAATAGACCACAAGATTTCATATTTCAATATACATCCCATACATAGAGATAAAAATTATTCATATGGTGAACACCTGGTAACCGACATTAACAAGATGCATATATAAGAATATCCCCATCATTCCGGGACACCCTTCGGATATGATATAAATTTCGAAGTACTAAAGCGTCCGGTACTTTGGATGGGGTTTGTTAGGCCCAATAGATCTATCTTTAGAATTCACGTCAATTAGGGTGTCTGTTCCCTAATTCTTAGATTACCAGACTTAATAAAAAGGGGCATATTCGATTTCGATGATTCAACCATAGAATGTAGTTTCACGTACTTGTGTCTATTTTGTAAATCATTTATAAAACCTGCATGTATTCTCAACCCAAAAATATTAGATTTTAAAAGTGGGACTATAACTCACTTTCACAGATTTTTACTTCGTCGGGAAGTATGACTTGGCCACTGGTCGATTCACGAACCTATAAAAAATATGTACATATATATCAAAGTATATTCAAAATATATTTACAACACTTTTAATACATTTTGATATTTTAAGTTTATTAAGTCAGCTGTCCTCGTTAGTAACCTACAACTAGTTGTCCAACGTTAGATGTACAGAAAAAAATTGATATATATTATCTTGAATCAATCCACGATCCAGTGTATACACGTCTCAGGCTAGATCACAACTCAAAGTATATATATTTTTAGAATCAACCTCAACTCTGTATAGCTAACACCCACATTACTACATATAGAGTGTCTATGGTTGTTCCAAATAATATATACACATGGGTCGATATGATATGTCAAAATATTTGCATACGTGTCTATGGTATCCCAAGATTACATAATATATTAGAATACATGTATAATACAATATAAGTTAGCTAGGATATGATTAATATAGATTTGTTACCAATTTTCACGTTGCTACAACAAGAAAAATTATCCAATCTTGTTTTACCCATAACTTCTTCATTTTAAATCCGTTTTGAGTGAATCAAATTGCTATGGTTTCATATTGAACTCTATTTTATGAATATAAGCAGAAAAATTATAGGTTTATTGTCGGAAATATAAGTTACAAGTCATTTTTGTAAAGGTAGTCATTTCAGTCGAAAGAACGACGTCTAGATGACCATTTTGAAAAACATACTTTCACTTTGAGTTTAACCATGATTTTTGGATATAGTTTCATGTTCATAAGAAAAATCATTTTTCCAGAAGTATAGCTTTTAAATCAAAGTTCTTCTTATCTTTTAATTATCCCAACCAAAACAGCCCCCAGTTTTACTACGACGGCGTATATCCAGTTTTATGGTGTTTATCGTGTTTCCGGGTTTTAAATCATTAAGTTAGCATATCGTATAGATATAGAACATGTGTTTAGTTGATTTTAAAAGTCTATTTATAAGGATTAACTTTATTTGCGAACAAGTTTAGAATTAACTAAACTATGTTCTAGTGATTACAAGTTTATAACGTTGAATAAGACAACTTTTTATGTTTGAATCGAATGATGTTATGAACATCATTACTACCTCAAGTTCCTTGGATAAACCTACTAGAAATGAGAAAAATGGATCTAGCTTCAAAGGATCCTTGGATGGCTTGAAAGTTCTTGAAGCAGAATCATGACACGAAAACAATTTCAAGTAAGATTTCCACTCGAAATAAGATTGTTATAGTTATAGAAATTGAATTAAAGTTTGAATATGATTATTACCTTGTATTAGAATGATAACCTACTGTAAGAAACAAAGATTTCTTGAGGTTGGATGATCACCTTACAAGATTGGAAGTGAGCTAGGAAACTTGAAAGTATTCTTGATTTTATGTAACTAGAACTTGTAGAATTTATGAAGAACACTTAGAACTTGAAGTTAGAACTTGAGAGAGATCAATTAGATGAAGAAAATTGAAGAATGAAAGTGTTTGTAGGTGTTTTTGGCCATTGGTGTATGGATTAGATATAAAGGATATGTAATTTTGTTTTCATGTAAATAAGTCATGAATGATTACTCATATTTTTGTAATTTTATGAGATATTTCATGCTAGTTGCTAAATGATGGTTCCCACATGTGTTAGGTGACTCACATGGGCTACTAAGAGCTGATAATTGGAGTGTATATACCAATAGTACATACATCTAAAAGCTGTGTATTGTACGAGTACGAATACGGGTGCATACGAGTAGAATTGTTGATGAAACTGAACGAGGATGTAATTGTAAGCATTTTTGTTAAGTAGAAGTATTTTGATAAGTGTCTTGAAGTCTTTCAAAAGTGTATGAATACATATTAAAACACTACATGTATATACATTTTAACTGAGTCGTTAAGTCATCGTTAGTCGTTACATGTAAATGTTGTTTTGAAACCTTTAGGTTAACGATCTTGTTAAATGTTGTTAACCCAATGTTTATAATATCAAATGAGATTTTAAATTATTATATTATCATGATATTATGATGTATGAATATCTCTTAATATGATCTATATACATTAAATGTCGTTACAACGATAATCGTTACATATATGTCTCGTTTCAAAATCATTAAGTTAGTAGTCTTATTTTTACATATGTAGTTCATTGTTAATACACTTAATGATATATTTACTTATCATTTAACATAATTAACCAAGTGTATCAATATATTAATATGATTCATATGTACCAAGTAAGACGTTATAACGATAATCGTTATATATATCGTTTTCGAGTTTCTTAATTTAATAATCTCATTTTTATGTATATAATTCATTGTTAAAATACCTAATGAGATACATACTTATAATAAAATCATGTTAACTATATATATAACCATATATATGTTATCGTATAGTTTTTACAAGTTTTAACGTTCGTGAATCACCGGTCAACTTGGGTGGTCATTTGTCTATATGAAACCTATTCCAGTTAATCAAGTCTTAATAAGTTTGATTGCTTAACATGTTGGAAACACTTAATCATGTAAATATCAATTTCATTTAATATATATAAACATGGAAAAGTTCGGGTCACTACAGTACCTACCAGTTAAATAAATTTCGTCCCGAAATTTTAAGCAGTTGGAGGTGTTGACGTATCTTCTGGAAATAAATATGGGTATTTATTCTTCATCTGATCTTCTTGTTCCCAGGTGAACTCGGGTCCTCTACGAGCATTCCATCGAACCTTAACAATTGGTATCTTGTTTTGCTTAAGTCTTTTAACCTCACGATCCATTATTTCGACGGGTTCTTCGATGAATTGAAGTTTTTCGTTGATTTGAATTTCATCTAACGGAATAGTGAGATCTTCTTTAGCAAAACATTTCTTCAAATTCGAGTCGTGGAAAGCGTTATGTACATCCGCGAGTTGTTGAGGTAACTCAAGTCGGTAAGCTACTGGTCCGACACGATCAATAATCTTGAATGGTCTGATATACCTTGGATTTAATTTCCCTCGTTTACCAAATCGAACAACACCTTTCCAAGGTGCAACTTTAAGCATGACCATCTCTCCAATTTCAAATTCTATATCTTTTCTTTTAATGTCAGCGTAGCTCTTTTGTCGACTTTGGGCGGTTTTCAACCGTTGTTGAATTTGGATGATCTTCTCGATAGTTTCTTGTATTATCTCCGGACCCGTAATTTATCTATCCCCCACTTCACTCCAAAAAATCGGAGACCTGCACTTTTTACCATAAAGTGCTTCAAACGACACCATCTCAATGCTTGAATGGTAGCTATTGTTGTAGGAAGATTCTACTACCAGTAGATGTCGAACCCAACTGTTTCTGAAATCAATAACACATGCACGTAGCATGTCTTCAAGCGTTTGTATCGTCCTTTCACTCTGCCCATCAGTTTGTGGATGATAGGAAGTACTCATGTCTAGACGAGTTCCTAATGCTTGCTGTAATGTCTGCTAGAATCTTGAAATAAATCTGCCATCCCTATCAGAGATAATAGAGATTGGTATTCCATGTCTGGAGATGACTTCCTTCAAATACAGTCGTGCTAACTTCTCCATCTTGTCATCTTCTCTTATTGGCAGGAAGTGTGCTGATTTGGTGAGACGATCAACTATTACCCAAATAGTATCAAAACCACTTGCAGTCCTTGGCAATTTAGTGATGAAATCTATAGTAATGTTTTCCCATTTCCATTCCGGGATTTCGGGTTGTTGAAGTAGACCTGATGGTTTCTGATGCTCAGCTTTGACCTTAGAACACGTCAAACATTCTCCTACGTATTTAGCAACATCGGCTTTCATACCCGACCAACAAAAATGTTTCTTGAGATCCTTGTACATCTTTCCCGTTCCAGGATGTATTGAGTATCTGGTTTTATGAGCTTCTTTAAGTACCATTTCTCTCATATCTCCAAATTTTGGTACCCAAATCCTTTCAGCCCTATACCGGGTTCCGTCTTTCTGAATATTAATATGCTTCTCCGATCCTTTGGGTATTTCATCCTTTAAATTTCCCTCTTTTAAAACTCCTTGTTGTGCCTCCTTTATTTGAGTAGTAAGGTTATTGTGAATCATTATATTCATAGATTTTACTCGAATGGGTTCTCTGTCCTTCCTGCTCAAGGCGTCGGCTACCACATTTGCCTTCCCCGAGTGGTAACGAATCTCAAAGTCGTAATCATTCAACAATTCAATCCACCTACGCTGCCTCATATTCAGTTGTTTCTGATTAAATATGTGTTGAAGACTTTTATGGTCGGTATATATAATACTTTTGACCTCATATAAGTAGTGCCTCCAAGTCTTTAATGCAAAAACAACCGCGCCTAATTCCAAATCATGCGTCGTATAATTTTGTTCGTGAATCTTCAATTGTCTAGACGCATAAGCAATCACCTTCGTTCGTTGCATTAATACACAACCGAGACCTTGCTTTGATGCGTCACAATAAATTCACAAAATCATCATTCCCTTCAGGCAATGACAATATAGGTGCCATAGTTAGCTTTTTCTTCAATAACTGAAACGCTTTCTCTTGTTCATCCTTCCATTTAAATTTCTTCCCTTTATGCGTTAATGCAGACAAGGGTTTTGCTATTCTGGAAAAGTCTTGGATGAACCTTCTGTAGTAACCAGCTAGTCCTAAAAACTGGCATATGTGTTTCGGAGTTTTCGGGGTTTCCCACTTTTCAACAGTTTCTATCTTTGCCGGATCCACCTTAATACCTTCTTTATTCACTATGTGACCGAGGAATTGAACTTCTTCCAACCAAAATGCACACTTTGAAAACTTAGCGTACAATTCTTCCTTTCTCAATACTTCTAACACCTTTCTCAAATGTTCACCGTGTTCTTGGTCATTCTTTGAGTAAATAAGTACGTCATTAATGAAAACAATGACAAACTTGTCAAGGTATGGTCCACACACTCGGTTCATAAGGTCCATGAACATAGCTGGTGCATTAGTTAAACCAAACGGCATGACCATAAACTCGTAATGACTGTAACGTGTTCTGAAAGCAGTCTTTGGAATATCATCTTCTTTCACCCGCATTTGATGATACCCGGAACGTAAGTCAATCTTTGAATAAACAGACGAGCCTTGTAGTTGATCAAATAAGTCGTCGATTCTCGGTAGTGGGTAGCGGTTCTTGATGGTAAGTTTGTTCACCTCTCGGTAGTCGATACACAACCTGAATGTACCATCTTTCTTCTTGACAAACAAAACAGGAGCTCCCCACGGTGATGTGCTTGGTCGAATGAAACCACGCTCTAAAAGTTCTTGTAATTGGCTTTGCAGTTCTTTCATCTCGCTGGGTGCGAGTCTGTAAGGAGCACGGGCTATTGGTGCAGCTCCTGGTACAAGATCTATTTGAAATTCAACGGATCGATGTGGGGGTAATCCCGGTAATTCTTTCGGAAATACATCGGGAAATTCTTTTGCGACGGGAACATCATTGATGCTCTTTTCTTCAGTTTGTACTTTCTCGACGTGTGCTAGAACAGCATAGAAACCTTTTCTCATTAGTTTTTGTGCCTTCAAATTACTAATAAGATGTAGCTTCGTGTTGCCCTTTTCTCCGTACACCATTAAGGGTTTTCCTTTTTCTCGTATAATGCGAATTGCATTTTTGTAACAAACGATCTCTGCTTTCACTTCTTTCAACCAGTCCATACCGATTATCACATCAAAACTCCCTAACTCTACTGGTATCAAGTTAATCTTAAATGTTTCGCTAACCAGTTTAATTTCTCGATTCCGACATATATTATCTGCTGAAATTAATTTACCATTTGCTAATTCGAGTAGAAATTTACTATCCAAAGGCGTCAATGGACAATTTAATTTAGTACAAAAATCTCTACACATATAGCTTCTATCTGCACCCGAATCAAATAAAACGTAAGCAGATTTATTGTCAATAAGAAACGTACCCGTAACAAGCTCCGGGTCTTCCTGTACCTCTGCCGCTTTAATATTGAAAACTCTTCCGCGGCCTTGTCCATTCGTGTTCTCCTGGTTTGGGTAATTTCTAATAATGTGGCCCGATTTTCCACATTTATAACAAACTACATTGGCATAACTTGCTCCGACACTACTTGCTCTGCCATTACTCGTTCCGACACCATTTGTTCCTTTCGTTCTGTTAACCCCTGGTACGTAGACCTCACACTTTGCCGCGCTATGACCATTTCTTTTACACTTGTTGCAAAATTTGGTGCAGAACCCCGAGTGATACATTTCACACCTTTGGCATAGCTGCTTCTGATTATTGTTGTTGTTGTTGTTGCGGTTATTATTGTTGTTGGGATGATTGTTGTAGTTGCTGTTGTTGTTGTTGTTGTTGTTGTTGTTGTTGGGCCGTTTGTTGTAGTTACGATTGATGTTGCGATTGTTGGGATAGTTGTTGCGATTATTATTATAATTGCTGTTGTTGTTGTATTGGTGATTCTTATCACCGTTTTCCTTCCACTTTCTTTTGACTTGCTTCACATTGGCCTCTTCAGCAGTCTGTTCTTTAATTCTTTCTTCAATCTGGTTCACTAGTTTGTGAGCCATTCTACATGCCTGTTGTATGGAGGCGGGCTCGTGTGAACTTACATCTTCTTGGATTCTTTCCGGTAATCCTTTCACAAACGCGTCGATCTTCTCTTCCTCATCTTCGAACGCTCCCGGACACAATAGGCATAATTATGTGAATCGTCTTTTGTACGTGGTAATATCAAATCCTTGGGTTCGTAACCCTCTAAGTTCTGTCTTGAGCTTATTGACCTCGGTTCTGGGACGGTACTTCTCGTTCATCAAGTGCTTGAATGCTGACCACGGTAGTGCGTAAGCATCATCTTGTCCCACTTGCTCTAGATAGGTATTCCACCATGTTAACGCAGAACCTATGAAGGTATGCGTAGCGTACTTCACTTTGTCCTCTTCAGTACACTTACTTATGGCAAACATCAATTCGACCTTCTCGGTCCACCGTTTCAATCCGATCGGTCCTTCGGTTCCATCAAATTCCAAAGGTTTGCAGGCAGTGAATTCTTTGTAGGTGCATCCTACACGATTTCCTGTACTGCTAGATCCAAGGTTATTGTTGGTATGTAGCGCGGCCTGTACTGCAGCTATGTTTGAAGCAAGAAAGGCAAGAAATTCCTCTTCACTCATATTCAAGGTGTGTCGAGTAGTCGGTGCCATTTCCTTCAAAATAGTCAAATGAAACGTGTTAATCATATAGAATATCAAGAGTAGTCAATAGTATTTTGTAGCGTAATATGAACTTATTTATAAAAGCTCTTTCTTCATATTAGCGTTTTATACTCTTTAATTAGGGTAGTACCTACCCGTTAAGTTCATACTTAGTAGCTAACATACCATTTCAACTACTACAATTCTATGTGAAAAACTAATCACAAAAAAATATATATCATATTCAAACCTTTATACAATAACTTGCAAACTTACAATACCGCTACTTTACATATAGCATGAAATATAGCACATAAAACTTTGATACAAAGTAGTTGCGAAGATAATTCTAGTTAATAAATAAGGCGTTCAGCAAAGGCAACAAAGACACGTAATTCATACATCCAGAAACAAGTCATGCATCCTAGTTTTACTAATACCACTTCCCATCCTTGGTCTTATGGAACGTAACCGTTGTGACCGATAGTATGACAACGTGTTGTAACGTCGTCAAAAGGACATGGGTTACGTAATGACCAACAGTCTCGTAATAACCTAAAAACCTCATTTCTTACCCCAATTACCGACTCCGTCACTTGTGGGAACGTTTTGTTTAATAGTTGTAGCCCGATGTTCTTTTTCTCACTTTGGTGAGAAGCGAACATTACTAACCCGTAAGCATAACATGCTTCTTTATGTTGTATGTTAGCCGCTTTTTCTAAATCATGAAGTCCTATATTCAGATACATTGAGTCAAAATAATTTCTTAACCCGTTGCGTAAAATAGCATTTGGGTTCCCCGCAATATATGCGTCAAAGTAAACACATCGTAACTTATGGGTTTCCCAATGTGATATCCCCCATCTTTCAAATGAAAGCCTTTTATAAACCAAGTCATTCTTGGAACGTTCTTCGAATGTCTTACAAACTGATTTTGCCATAAATAGTTATGCCGAGGAATTCTGACCGACTCTAGACAAGATTTCATCAATCATGTCTCCGGGTAAGTCTTCTAAAATATTGGGTTGTCTATCCATTTTGTGTTTTTATACTGTAAAATAGACAAGAGTTAGATTCATAAAAGATACTTATTAATACAAGCAATTTTTACATATATCGTAAAGCATAAGTACACTATATTACATATATTACACCACACAAATACAACTATCTTATTCCGACTCACTCGTTTCTTCTTTTTCGAACTTGGTTCTTTTTGCTAAGTTTTTAGGGATATATGATGTTCCCCTAATACGAGCCGTCGTTTTCCACATTGGTCTAGAAAAACCTGGTAGTTTAGAGGTTCCCGGGTTATTGTTACAACTTAAGAAATACGGGTGTTGACGATACATATAAAGTTCATCGGGGTTGGAATCAGATTTCTCTATTTTTATACCCTTTCCCTTATTGTTCTCTTTTGCCTTTTTAAATTCAGTTGGGGTAATTTCTATAACATCATCGGAATCCTCGTCGGGATCCGATTCATTGGAGAATTGGTAATCCTCCCAATATTTTGCTTCCTTGGCGAAAACACCATTGACCATAATTAACTTTGGTCGGTTGGTTGAGGATTTTCTTCTACTTAACCGTTTTATTATTTCCCCCACTGGTTCTATTTCTTCTTCCGGTTCCGATTCTTCTTCGGGTTCCGATTCTTCTTCCGGTTCCGACTCTTCTTCCGGTTCCTCTTCGGGAACTTGTGAATCAGTCCACGAATCATTCCAATTTACATTTGACTCTTCATTATTATTAGGTGAGTCAATGGGACTTGTTCTAGAGGTAGACATCTATCACATAATATCAAACGCGTTAAGAGATTAATATATCACATAATATTCACATGTTAAAAATATATAGTTTCCAACAAAATTTGTTAAGCAATCATTTTTCAAGTAAACACGGTCGAAGTCCAGACTCACTAATGCATCCTAACAAACTCGATAAGACACACTAATGCAAAATTCTGGTTCTCTAAGACCAACGCTCGGATACCAACTGAAATGTCCCGTTCATATTGATTATAAACGTTCCATATTAATTGATTTCGTTGCGAGGTTTTGACCTCTATATGAGACGTTTTTCAAAGACTGCATTCATTTTTAAAACAACCATAACCTTTATTTTATCAATAAAGGTTTCAAAAGCATTACGTAGATTATCAAATAATGATAATCTAAAATATACTGTTTACACACGACCATTACATAATGGTTTACAATAGAAATATATTACATCGACATATGTTTCTTGAATGCAGTTTTTACATAATATCATACAAACATGGACTCCAAATCTTGTCCTTATTTTAGTATGCAACAGCCGAAGCTCTTAATATTCACCTGAGAATAAACATGCTTTAAACGTCAACAAAAATGTTGGTGAGTTATAGGTTTAACCTATATATATCAAATCGTAACAATAGACCACAAGATTTCATATTTCAATATACATCCCATACATAGAGATAAAAATCATTCATATAGTGAACACCTGGTAACCGACATTAACAAGATGCATATATAAGAATATCCCCATCATTCCGGGACACCCTTCGGATATGATATAAATTTCAAAGTACTAATGCATCCGGTACTTTGGATGGGGTTTGTTAGGACCAATAGATCTATCTTTAGGATTCGCGTCAATTAGGGTGTCTGTTCCCTAATTCTTAGATTACCAAACTTAATAAAAAGGGGCATATTCGATTTCAATGATTCAACCATAGAATGTAGTTTCACATACTTGTGTCTATTTTGTAAATCATTTATAAAACCTGCATGTATTCTCAACCCAAAAATATTAGATTTTAAAAGTGGGACTATAACTCACTTTCACAGATTTTTACTTCGTCGTGAAGTAAGACTTGGCCACTGGTCGATTCACGAACCTATAACAAATATTGACATATATATCAAAGTATATTCAAAATATATTTACAACACTTTTAATACATTTTGATGTTTTAAGTTTATTAAGTCAGCTGTCCTCGTTAGTAACCTACAACTAGTTGTCCAACGTTAGATGTACAGAAAAAATTGATATATATTATCTTGAATCAATCCACGACCCAGTATATACCCGTCTCAGGCTAGATTATAACTCAAAGTATATATATTTTTGGAATCAACCTCAACCCTGTATAGTTAACTCCCACATTACTACATATAGAGTGTCTATGGTTGTTCCAAATAATATATACACATGGGTCGATATGATATGTCAAAACATTTGCATACGTGTCTATGGTATCCCAAGATTACAAAATATATTAGAATACATGTATAATACAATATAAGTTAGCTAGGATATGATTAATATAGATTTGTTACCAATTTTCACGTTGCTACAACAAGAAAAATTATCCAATCTTGTTTTACCCATAACTTCTTCATTTTAAATCCGTTTTGAGTGAATAAAATTGCTATGGTTTCATATTGAACTCTATTTTATGAATCTAAACAGGAAAATTATAGGTTTATATTCGGAAATATAAGTTACAAGTCATTTTTGTAAAGGTAGTCATTTCAGTCGAAAGAACGATGTCTAGATGACCATTTTGAAAAACATACTTTAACTTTGACTTTAACCATGATTTTTGGATATAGTTTCATGTTCATAAGAAAAATCATTTTTCCAGAAGTATAGCTTTTAAATCAAAGTTCTTCTTAGCTTTTAACTATCCCAACCAAAACAGCCCCCAGTTTTACTACGACGGCGTATATCCAGTTTTATGGTGTTTATCGTGTTTCCGGGTTTTAAATCATTAAGTTAGCATATCATATAGATATAGAACATGTGTTTAGTTGATTTTAAAAGTCTAGTTATAAGGATTAACTTTATTTGCGAACAAGTTTAGAATTAACTAAACTATGTTCTAGTGATTACAAGTTTATAACGTTGAATAAGACAGCTTTTTATGTTTGAATCGAATGATGTTATGAACATCATTACTACCTCAAGTTCCTTGGATAAACCTACTGGAAATGAGAAAAATGGATCTAGCTTCAAAGGATCCTTGGATGGCTTGAAAGTTCTTGAAGCAGAATCATGACACGAAAACAATTTCAAGTAAGATTTCCACTCGAAATAAGATTGTTATAGTTATAGAAATTGAATTAAAGTTTGAATATGATTATTACCTTGTATTAGAATGATAACCTACTGTAAGAAACAAAGATTTCTTGAGGTTGGATGATCACCTTACAAGATTGGAAGTGAGCTAGCAAACTTGAAAGTATTCTTGATTTTATGTAACTAGAACTTGTAGAATTTATGAAGAACACTTAGAACTTGAAGTTAGAACTTGAGAGAGATCAATTAAATGAAGAAAATTGAAGAATGAAAGTGTTTGTAGGTGTGTTTGGTCGTTGGTGTATGGATTAGATATAAAGGATATGTAATTTTGTTTTCATGTAAATAAGTCATGAATGATTACTCATATTTTTGTAATTTTATGAGATATTTCATGCTAGTTGCCAAATGATGGTTCCCAAATGTATTAGGTGACTCACATGGGCTACTAAGAGCTGATCATTGGAGTGTATATACCAATAGTACATACATCTAAAAGCTATGTATTGTACGAGTACGAATACGGGTGCATACAAGTAGAATTGTTGATGAAACTGAACGAGGATGTAATTGTAAGCATTTTTGTTAAGTAGAAGTATTTTGATAAGTGTCTTGAAGTCTTTCAAAAGTGTATGAATACATATTAAAACACTACATGTATATACATTTTAACTGAGTCGTTAAGTCATCGTTAGTCGTTACATGTAAATGTTGTTTTGAAACCTTTAGGTTAACGATCTTGTTAAATGTTGTTAACCCAATGTTTATAATATCAAATGAGATTTTAAATTATTATATTATCATGATATTATGATGTACGAATATATCTTAATATGATCTATATACATTAAATGTCGTTACAACAATAATCGTTACATACATGTCTCGTTTCAAAATCATTAAGTTAGTAGTCTTATTTTTACATATGTAGTTCATTGTTAATATACTTAATGATATATTTACTTATCATTTAACATAATTAACCAAGTGTATCAATATCTTAATATGATTCATATGTACATAGTAAGACGTTATAACGATAATCGTTATATATATCGTTTTCGAGTTTCTTAATTTAATAGTCTCATTTTTATGTATATAATTCATTGTTAAAATACCTAATGAGATACATACTTATAATAAAATCATGTTAACTATATATATAACCATATATATGTCATCGTATAGTTTTTACAAGTTTTAACGTTCGTGAATCACCGGTCAACTTGGGTGGTCATTTGTCTATATGAAACCTATTCCAATTAATCAAGTCTTAATAAGTTTGATTGCTTAACATGTTGGAAACACTTAATCATGTAAATATCAATTTCATTTAATATATATAAACATGGAAAAGTTCGGGTCACTACAACAATCATCCCGACACTACGTTATCTTAAATCATGGTGAACCACGTTTTCTCTGTCCTTAGCTGTTGCATGCTAGCTAGCTTATTTTAATTATATTAGTGAAGGATGTTAGTGAATTCAATCTTTTGGAAATTTCGACGGTCGCTATTGAGGGGTGAGTTTGACGTTTGATTACGAATTTGGAATTTGGCAGAGTTTATTTGGATCATTGAAGGTGGTTCTGAATGGTGTGTAATTGGAAGTGCTGATGTTGAAGTATGTACCATTAGATTTATGGTACGGATCACGTGGACGTGATTGATCTTAAGTGGGAGAGTTGTAACATGTAACAACCCTACTTTTTCCGTTACTATCGTTACTTGTCCGTTATTTATTTAACGGTGATTACGTAGAACTTTGTGTGTTTAATTGATTTAAATGCATACATGATCCAAGTGGATTACTTGAATTAATATGTATATATATTAATTGATGAGATTTTTCATAATCATATGCACCAATCATTTTTTGGTTCTACACCCAATTAGGTGTATAACATCCACATATTTACTTTTCTCTTATATATATATATATATATATATATATATATATATATATATATATATATATATATATATATATATATATATATGTGTGTGTGTGTGTGTGTGTGTGTGTGTGTGTGTGTGTGTGTGTGTGTGTGTGTGTGTGTGTGTGTATATGTATAATTAGTATATAATCAAAATGAAAAATTGTAAACGATAGCGTTTTGTTTACAATTGTAAGAGATAGCTGATATGTTGGAACGGATTATTGTCTCTTTAATTGTGTTAACCTCATTAACGTTAAAATATTTTTATGTTAGTAAAAGTTTTTCGCGCGTTGCGGCGCGACCACCGTGCTTGTTCAGTATACATGACCACAACCTAACTGACAAAATTGACGACTGTTAGTCACAGAGACCCCTCACCCCGCGTGTTAAAAATGATTTACAGACCTCACATGAAATATGGAGAGGAACACCTTATGTACTTTTTTCTTTGAAAAACTGATAATTATCAAGAAAACAACCTGTGACTATGTATCATGATCCATGGCCTTAATTTGTTCGTCAAGTTGATGAATGATAGAGAAAGATGGCCTCTAAGAATGAGAGTCATGTGTTTATGTTTGAATACTTTATTAACGGATTAGGATCACTTAATATCTAACATCCATCTTTTAAAGAGAGAGTAAGTTATAAACTTCTAAAAATTTTATTACCAGAAGTCCTAATACGACAAATACGTATATATTTTATCAAAAGAAATACTTCGTAACTTTTAATTATACGTTAAATATTTTACGCGATGATTCGGTGAATCTATTATGAATAATATACACTGATGACACTGGTTTAAAACCTAAAAAAAAAAATTATTAGTAGATGGCTTATTTCAATTGTGATAGTCTCCGTGATGCTAGTCTAATGGTTGGGGACATCAGGGGTGGAAGATAGTAGGGACAGGGCACGGCACCCGCCCTAGTTGGATTTCGAAAAAAAAAAAAAAAAGATTTTACACAAAAAAAAACAAATTTATCAAAAAAAAAATAAGGTTTTTATTAGTGTTTGCACATGCTGCCAATGAAAAATTTAATAAGTTTTTACACCCTCCCCATCTGTGATCGGGTTCAAGTTCTGCCACTGAAAGACATGCAGCATAAAACGATGGTCTATAAGAATTTTTCTGATTTCATAGTTTTTTTTTTTTTGTTTATTTATTTATTTATTTATTTATTTATTTTTTTTTTCTGATTTCATAGTTCTTTAGTAAAATATGGAGGTTATTCATTAATCGCCTCCTTTAAATTCAAAGTCTACGCACTATAGTTGGAGATAAGTCTCTTTGACGGAACCTTATTATTAATAGTATCGTAGCATATTCATTTAATTGGATTGGTACTAGGTGTCCCAAGTATAATCCAAACTGGAACGTGTGGCGATTTTAGCCTATGTTAACGTTGTAATTTTCTTGTACTAGCTTGCTATTTTCTTTAACAAAATTTTTCTATGTTATCACACACACACACACAGATATATATATATATATATATATATATATATATATATATATATATATATATATATATATATATATAGTGGTAGAATCAAGAGGGAAGTAACCAATCGGGGGGAAGCGGGGAAAGCAAATTTTATTTTATTTTTTCGTTTTTTGAAAAAACTTTGTTCACGAACATTATAGATTGGATGAAAATATGAACATTTAATAGACACTTTGTGATAAATGTTTTTATTTTTGCGGAAAAACGTTCGAAGAAGTAATATATAACAATTATCATTTTTTCGAGCGTATGTTGCGGTTTTAGATATTAGGGTTTAGATATTAGGGTTTATAAGGTTTATAAATTTAGGGTTTAGCGTTTAGATTTAGGATTTAGATTTAGGATTTAGATTGAGTTTTTAACATGAATGGTTTAGAGTTTAGGGTTTAAGGTTTAGGGTTTAGGGTTTGGTGTTTTGAGTTTATAGAATAAACCCAAAACACCAAACCCTAAACTCTAAAATGGGGGGCTAAATTTTACTTCACAAAACATGAGAAAAAAACGTTAACATTCTTCACGAACAATATTATCTTGAATGTTATTTTTGTCGATCGTTTTCCCGCCAAAATAATGACATTCGTCAAGAAGTGTCTTTTTTAAATGTTCATATTTTCGTGTGATCTTGATTCTGCCCGATTTAGAATATGAACATTTAAAAAAGAAACTTCGTGATGAATGTTATTATTTAGGCGGAAAAACGATCGACAAAAATAACATTCAAGATAATATTAATCGTGAAAAATGTTAATCTTCGAACATTTTTTTCAAGTTTTGTAAAGTATTTTTTGTCAAAAATTTAGCTCGATTTAGAGTTTACGGTTAAAGGTTTAGTGTTTTGGATTTAGGGAATAAACCCAAAACCCTAAACCTTAAACTCTAAACCATAACCTCTAAACTATTCGTGTTAAAAACTCAATCTAAATCCTAAATCTAGACCCTAAATCTAAATCCTAAACCGTAAATTTCTAAACCCTAATATCTAAACCCTAATATCTAAACCCCAATTTCTAAACTCTCAAAATATGCTCGAAAATACGATAATTGTTATATATTATTTCTTCGAGCGTTTTCTCGCCAAAATAAAAACATTTATCACAAATTGTCTTTTTTAAATGTTCATATTTTCATCCAATATATAATGTTCGTGAACAAAGTTTTTTCAAAAAACGAAGAAAAAAAAATTGCTCCTCCCCGATTCTCCCAATTGGTTACTTCCTCATTGATATATATATATATATATATATATATATATATATATATATATATATATATATATATATATATATATATATATATATATATATATATATATATATATATATATATATATATATATCCAATATGATGAACGACGAACATGGATTCAATTCATAAATCTAAGGTTTTTTAGATGATAATTCCAATTTGAAAGTTGCTTAAAATGTTGCATATAATGCTCGTCAATCGTCAATTTAAGCTGAAGCATCATATAAATTGTGAATTTGAATCATGAAGAAATTGTTGATAAGAAGTTGAACCAATACCACGGGCACATAGATGATATTTACAAAGAGATCGTCAAGGTCGTGCAAGGGCTTTATGTAATGATTATTTTCCGACGATCCCACTTTTTCGGCCGATTATTTTCGTAATCGTTTTCGAATGAGCAAACCTCTATTTCTTCGTATATGTCAAGGTATTTTGAACTTTTCTCAATCTCCGGTTCCAAAATATTTTTGTTATTTTATTCAAAGACGTGATGCTACCGGATTACTTAGTTTTAATATTGTTCAAAAAATCACATCCGCCATACTTTAACTAGCTTATGCCGCTGTTTTTGATAAGTATTTGCATATGGGTGAACAAACCTCATATGATTGTTTAAACAACTTCTGCAAATGTGTTTTCCACTTGTACGGACCCGAATATTTGAGAAAATCAACTGCACAAGATGTGTAACGTTTGACCACTAAACATGCTCAAATACATGGTTTACCGGGGGATGTTAAGAAGTATTGATTGTATGCATTGGGCATGGAGAAATTGTCCGGCACGTTGGAAGGGTCATTATACACAAGGTGACCATGGTTAACCGTCAATTATGCTTGAAGCGGTAGTGTCGTACGATGGATGGTTTTGGCACGCTTTTTTGGAACTGATGGATCAAACAATGATATCAACGTACTTAATCAATCCGATTTGTTTAACGACTTATTAGTCAGTGAAGCACCACCATGTACGTATACGGTTAACGGGTGTACGTTTACTAAGGGTTATTATTTTGCGGATGGAATTTACCCGAAATGGTCTACATTAGTTAAGGCGTTCAGAAATCCGATAGTCCCGAAACAAAAAAAATTCAAAAGGTATCAAGAATTGGCAAGAAAAGATATTGAACGAGCATTGAAATACTACAAGGTCGATGGCAAATTGTTCAACGTCCGGTACGACCATATTATATCCGCAAAATTAGAAGAATTTTTTTAGCTTGTGTGATATTAAATAATATGATAATCGGGGACAACGGCCGTTCCTTTTGTGGACTCGAGGAAAATTATCGTCCGGCTCAACGAACACGGGGATCATTCCAAGAAAGAGTTGATGAGCATATGCGAGTGGACGCGGAAATAAGAGATGTGGGCATTCATCGACTACTACGAGATATGCTTGTAGAGCACATACATAATCTTCCACCAAATTATCGCATACGACATGATCCGACAAGAAATCCAAACAATCAAGATGACGTCGGACCTTCACACATTCCCGATGACGAGGATGAAGACGATCAAGAAGACGACGATGAAGAATAGGACTTTTAATATTAATTATTGTAGTGTTTTTAATTTTTAATAAAAGTTTAGTTTTATTTATATTTTCATGTAATTTTATTTTTAACTGTATGTTTTATTTTAACGTATTTTTTTAATTATTGTAATGTTTTTTAATTTTTAATAAAAAGTTTAGTTTTTAATGATACCGCAACCCGCATGCGCACCCCATAAGTATGCGGGCACTCACTAGTGTGCGTATGCGTGTGCTTGTGTGCGTTATGCGATATGCGGATTCGTATCTGATGCTTTTGTTCCCGGTACAGCGTTTACGAAGTTATCAAGTAAATATCTTTTCCATAATTATATCGGAGATTCGGGGGAGTTATTTATGGAAAGGATTACAGCCATTATGGATGATTCTAGAATTAGGGTTTGCCGATATAAACAAACCCTAATTATCATTCTAGGACCCATCACATTACGTAACTACCATCTGCTACACGCTTTACGTAATTAAGCATCATTCTTCGTCTCTTCAAGGTTAACAGGTTAGTTCTTCATTAAACTAGCACCTACAACCTTATTTGGGGCCTTCTGATCAGCGATCGCTATCGAAGGTGGACTTAATCACTTGGCCACCCCGCCGACATCGTCATGTCGGCCAGGGTTATTCACGGTAGCCGGACCGGAGAGCCTCGTTCTAAGATCCTTAAACCCCACGAACGCATTGAGCAGGCATGTTAAACCCTATGGTAAAAATATGAATGATCAAGTGGTGCTTTCATTGAGAGCCGAACTAGTTCAAGACCGTTTAATTGCTTTCTCTTTTAAAAGGTTTTGAATTATAAGGCTTATTGTTCACGAAATTTTTTGAATTTTTTCTTTTAACAGTATCATGACTTCCGGGGACTCGTCGGAACGTACTCAAACGGATAATCAAAACACACCATCTGGCAGTCAGCATACGCAGGCTATGACTGGGGCGGGATGTAACATCCCGCGTTTTTCCGTTAAATTTAATTTTAACACCGTCTTTTTTTTTAAAAAAACATAATCTTTCGTATTTAAATTAATAGTTTCCGTGAGTAACGTTCATTATATTTCCGCTATTTAATTTCGACATCACCCGTTTACTCGAGCGTTTTAAAAATATTCGATCGGCTAAATCCCGCACCCGCTTTGAAACTCGAGGGACCGGAGTTGCCAAATGGGCAAACTAGTTGACTAGGTCAACTAGTCAACCCATTTTTCCACCATTCAATCACCTCCCTCTCTCTCTCTCTTTCTTTCTTTTTTTTTCTCTCAAGAACACAAACATAATTCATCATCTAAATTCGGATCGGGAAGCAAACTTCAAAACAAATTACATATTCGTGATCCTCTCATCATCCTCTTCGATTTGGTACCAATTTCATCCATTTTGGGTAACATTTCTAAAACACTAAATTTCTCTAAATTCGTTTTATATACTTGAAATTGTGTTAGTTAGTGTCTATGGCTCGTGTATAACATGAATATATGATTGTATGTTCGATCTTGATGTTTTGGTGTAACTAGCTTGAAAATGAAAAGTGTATGCTTAATCTTTGATTTTGGATGATGAAATGTGTTTAGATGTTAATGTTTGGGTGTTCAAAGTGTTAGTTACTTCAATAGCTTCGTTTTGGTGTGTTGATTGACATGAAAACCTTACATTAACATGATTAGTGATTTTGAGGTTTGGTTAGGGTTTGACAACTCTTAAAACGAACTTTTGATGCGTTGAATGCTTATTAATGTTATTGATAAGTGTTTAGTTGTATTACATGTTTCATTACCTTCAAAACGGCATATCGTATGTGTAAATTGGATTCCCGAATCATAAAATACGTTTTACGAACTTGAAACTTTGAAAATAAACTTTTCTTGATCAATTGACGAGTTTTCGGTTATTGTAAATGATGTTTTTGATTGATGATATATGGTTAGTTGTATTCCTCGTCAAAATACCTTTTCGACGATATATGATACGCATTATAAGTGTTTTCGGGTCAAGAATTGGGTTGGAAAAGGTTTTGGTTCGTGCACACTTGGAAAAACTGACCAGAATTCTCTGCCCAGGTAGTGGCGCGGCGCGCCACATACCCGCGCGGCGCGCAGAATCGCCTGGCCAGATTCTGCTCACTTTGTCACATTTCACGCGAAATGTTTGACTAGCTATCGACCTCCGATTCACATGAAACTTGTTTTAATATACTTGTATATGAATAACTAGCATAGAAAAATAGTCCGGGGCCCGACCCGAACATGTTGACTTTTTCGTTGACTTTGACCAAGTTTGACTTTTAGTCAAACTTAACCAAACTTTTATACAATCATTCTAACATGCTTTTATACTTGTTTCTTGTATGAAACTTGACAACGTGATTCACATGCTATACTTAATCGAGTCGTAACGAGCCATAGGACTAATTGAAAACATTTCACCCGACCATGTGTCGTAACCGGTTAATTGATATAACTTACTTGTTTAGGTCAAGGCTAAGCAACTTTCATGCATACGTTACTTTGTGAAGTACTTTTATACTCGTGCACTCGAGGTGAGATCATAGTCCCACCTTTTCAACAACTTTTATTCTTTTAAATCGTGGGCTGAGAAACATATACATTACATACTTATATACATTTCACATGTATATATACTTTTCATACTTTTATACTTTGAACACAAATACGAATACAGAGATACAGGCGAGTTAGAACAAAAGTCCTCAATCCAATTATCATTAGTTCCACTTGCAGGGTGTAAGTGTAAGCGAGTGATTATGTTGTGTGGCCATACGGGTTTAACGAACCCTCATTCAGACGGTTCGCTACCGTTAGTGGATGAAATATAATTTCAACGTGCATAGTGTATGTTCTAACACTATATTCAAAATTCAGAGGGAAAATTCAGTTAAGCTTTGGTAATTGGGTGCTCGCAATACAAACTACATTCTTCGGAATAAATACGATTTGGATAATCATCTATACAAACTATTGTGGTTCAAAATATACTTTTACAAATACATTTATGATCTCACCAACGTTTTTCGTTGACAGTTTTCTATATGTTTCTCAGGTTCATACTTGGCTATTTGATACATGCTTCCGCGTACATTCATACTTGCTTGGGGTCAAGCATACATGCATACACTCTGATTATTTGCTTGGAGTCAAGCATACATACATGCATACGCTAGTGATAGCACCTTTGGATTCAAACGTATTGTTTACATACTTACGCTATTTATAGCAATTGTGTTTTTCAACTTATATTATGTCGCAAGTTATTTCATTTATACTTTATGACTTTTGTAAACTTAGACTTGTTGTCGAACGGTTTTGTAAACTAAACTTGCAAGTCTTGTACCTTTCAAATGAATGCGACATAATTTTGGTCAAACGAGTCTCATATAGGGACTACGACCACGCAACGGGACCTAAGTTAACGGCGCCGTCAATAACGGTTTTGGTCGGGTCGTTACAAGTGGTATCAGAGCGTTGGTTGTAGGGAACTAGGACGTGCATTAGTGTGTCTAACAGAGTCGTTAGGACGCATTAGTGAGTCTAGACTACAACCGGATAGTTAGCCATTGCATTCTGACATACATTTGCTATAGATAGCACTTACTTGACTACTTGTGCATTATACTTGAATCATTCTTAGGCAAACTTTTTTTTTAATGGTACCCAATCTTCATCATACGAACTCGTATTCCGCCACTTTTTGGTAACACACGTAAATTCATGATTCATACACGTATGGATGACGACGACTTCATTAGTCACACTTGTTCGGGAACTCTGTCTCCCGGATTGTTATTTGCCACCGTTTCAACTTACTATCGGTTTCCCACTGGTGTTTCTTACTATCTACTTTTTGGTGTTACTACCATCACTACTCTAGGTGAGTATCGTCATCAACATTTATCACTACGGTTGCGTGCTACTCGTTATCATGACTCGTTACTCTTTTCATACCTAAATACATTATTGTTTGAATCGTTTATACCCTTCCCGCGGGGAAACGCTTCTTTAGAGTTGTAGAAACTATTTCGATTTAATACGAGTCACGTTTGAGACGTCGTTACATTTTGTTCATTTTAGGTCTTCACGATGACACGAACTTGAATCTATGGAGTGATGTGGGAATGGAGGTATGAGTTAGCGTAATATAACGACACTCGATCAACGTGGTTATATTACGGTAAGACATACCAAAGTTCTAGTGACGCGTGATGGTGGTTAGACTCGATCAACCTAAACACCACCATGTGCCATGTACATGACTTCATCTTTTCATGGTTGGACATCCGAAAACTCCGAGAATATTTATAACAACCATACCGGGGACACACCTTCAAGTATTGTCAAAATTATATTTATGCTTCCGAATGAATTACCGATTCCATTCGACTTCAACCGTATGTCACACGGGTATACTAGCTCGTCCTCGCACAGTCTTATTGACCAACTACAATTTACTCGTTATGCTCGCATCGAGGCGGAAACATCTCTCGCCTTACACTCGCACTTTCGTATAAGGAAATCTTTATTCTAAATTCTCAATGGAGGGAGAGACTCCTCACATTATACTAGTATTCGCCTCGAGGGTGAATAGTCCTAACGAACGTTTTTAGAAACCGATAAATCTTCCGCGACGCGAATTTTCTTGAGAAACTTGTCCTAGCTAACGTTTTCAATTCCTAGCAAACTTGTTCAATATGCCTTAGGGAAATATACCCCGTTTCGGATCGAGATCCTCGTTTCACTTCTAGATTTTGGAGTACCTTACAAAAAGCCTCGGGACCGCGTTTAGACATGAGTACCGCGTACCATCCGCAACCCGACGGACCGAACAAACATACGATTTAAACCTTGGAATCCATAATACGAGTTGTATTACTAACTTCAAATTTGCTTGAGAGAAGCATTTTCCTTTAGCCGCATCCTCGTACTACCATGATTTTCATCGAGTTTTAACGTCACACCTTTTGAAACCACATGTGACCGGAAACGTCATTCTCCTTTTTGTCGAACCAAGTAAACGATGATCAACTCACCGGGGCCGAGTTTATTCATGAACAACCGAGAAAATTTATACATATTCAAGCAAGACCCAATGCGACTCGTAATCACCAAGAGCTACGCCGATGTTAGACGTAAACCTTTCTAATTCCATGGGGAACCGCGTAACGTTAAAAGTCGCACCTTGGAAAGGTGAAATCCGTTTCGGGAAACATAGAAAACTAAATCCGTGATATTTTGATCCTTTAAATTCTTGGGGTGTTTTGGACCCGTCGCTAGCCGTTTAGACTTTTCCGACTCATTTTGGGTCTCCGTTTATCCTACATTCGATGTATCAACTCAAAGACGTGTTTTGCGAAACAAGAACTTGTTATCTCCTTTGATGAACTCACTATCGACGATAAACCTCACTTCCTAGGAGGACCGATTGAAACCATGAATCATGGAAGCCAAACCTTAAAACAACATATGATCCCGACCGTCAAAATTCGTGGAAATACCCTAGGACGTACTTCTCCCTCATTCGTAGAATTGGCAACACAAGATCTCGAGGAAGATTCAACAACTACTACTTCCAACTAAATTTCGGGACGAAATTTCTTTTGAGGTGTGGATAATGTAACATCCCGCGTTTTTCCGTTAAATTTAATTTTAACACCGTCTTTTTTTTTTTTTAAACATAATCTTTCGTATTTAAATTAATAGTTTCCGTGAGTAACGTTCATTATATTTCCGCTATTTAATTTCGACATCACCCGTTTACTCGAGCGTTTTAAAAATATTCGATCGGCTAAATCCCGCACCCGCTTTGAAACTCGAGGGACCGGAGTTGCCAAATGGGCAAACTAGTTGACTAGGTCAACTAGTCAACCCATTTTTCCACCATTCAATCACCTCCCTCTCTCTCTCTCTTTCTTTCTTTTTTTTCTCTCAAGAACACAAACATAATTCATCATCTAAATTCGGATCGGGAAGCAAACTTCAAAACAAATTACATATTCGTGA
Source organism: Rutidosis leptorrhynchoides (assembly GCF_046630445.1). Taxonomy (NCBI): domain Eukaryota; kingdom Viridiplantae; phylum Streptophyta; class Magnoliopsida; order Asterales; family Asteraceae; genus Rutidosis; species Rutidosis leptorrhynchoides. The sequence continues at coordinate 176,102,793 of NC_092339.1, forward strand.
TCCTCTCATCATCCTCTTCGATTTGGTACCAATTTCATCCATTTTGGGTAACATTTCTAAAACACTAAATTTCTCTAAATTCGTTTTATATACTTGAAATTGTGTTAGTTAGTGTCTATGGCTCGTGTATAACATGAATATATGATTGTATGTTCGATCTTGATGTTTTGGTGTAACTAGCTTGAAAATGAAAAGTGTATGCTTAATCTTTGATTTTGGATGATGAAATGTGTTTAGATGTTAATGTTTGGGTGTTCAAAGTGTTAGTTACTTCAATAGCTTCGTTTTGGTGTGTTGATTGACATGAAAACCTTACATTAACATGATTAGTGATTTTGAGGTTTGGTTAGGGTTTGACAACTCTTAAAACGAACTTTTGATGCGTTGAATGCTTATTAATGTTATTGATAAGTGTTTAGTTGTATTACATGTTTCATTACCTTCAAAACGGCATATCGTATGTGTAAATTGGATTCCCGAATCATAAAATACGTTTTACGAACTTGAAACTTTGAAAATAAACTTTTCTTGATCAATTGACGAGTTTTCGGTTATTGTAAATGATGTTTTTGATTGATGATATGTGGTTAGTTGTATTCCTCGTCAAAATACCTTTTCGACGATATATGATAGGCATTATAAGTGTTTTCGGGTCAAGAATTGGGTTGGAAAAGGTTTTGGTTCGTGCACACTTGGAAAAACTGACCAGAATTCTCTGCCCAGGTAGTGGCGCGGCGCGCCACATACCCGCGCGGCGCGCAGAATCGCCTGGCCAGATTCTGCTCACTTTGTCACATTTCACGCGAAATGTTTGACTAGCTATCGACCTCCGATTCACATGAAACTTGTTTTAATATACTTGTATATGAATAACTAGCATAGAAAAATAGTCCGGGGCCCGACCCGAACATGTTGACTTTTTCGTTGACTTTGACCAAGTTTGACTTTTAGTCAAACTTAACCAAACTTTTATACAATCATTCTAACATGCTTTTATACTTGTTTCTTGTATGAAACTTGACAACGTGATTCACATGTTATACTTAATCGAGTCGTAACGAGCCATAGGACTAATTGAACACATTTCACCCGACCATGTGTCGTAACCGGTTAATTGATATAACTTACTTGTTTAGGTCAAGGCTAAGCAACTTTCATGCATACGTTACTTTGTGAAGTACTTTTATACTCATGCACTCGAGGTGAGATCATAGTCCCACCTTTTCAACAACTTTTATTCTTTTAAATCGTGGGCTGAGAAACATATACATTACATACTTATATACATTTCACATGTATATATACTTTTCATACTTTTATACTTTGAACACAAATACGAATACAGAGATACAGGCGAGTTAGAACAAAAGTCCTCAATCCAATTATCATTAGTTCCACTTGCAGGGTGTAAGTGTAAGCGAGTGATTATGTTGTGTGGCCATACGGGTTTAACGAACCCTCATTCAGACGGTTCGCTACCGTTAGTGGATGAAATATAATTTCAACGTGCATAGTGTATGTTCTAACACTATATTCAAAATTCAGAGGGAAAATTCAGTTAAGCTTTGGTAATTGGGTGCTCGCAATACAAACTACATTCTTCGAAATAAATACGATTTGGATAATCATCTATACAAACTATTGTGGTTCAAAATATACTTTTACAAATACATTTATGATCTCACCAACGTTTTTCGTTGACAGTTTTCTATATGTTTCTCAGGTTCATACTTGGCTATTTGATACATGCTTCCGCGTACATTCATACTTGCTTGGGGTCAAGCATACATGCATACACTCTGATTATTTGCTTGGAGTCAAGCATACATACATGCATACGCTAGTGATAGCACCTTTGGATTCAAACGTATTGTTTACATACTTACGCTATTTATAGCAATTGTGTTTTTCAACTTATATTATGTCGCAAGTTATTTCATTTATACTTTATGACTTTTGTAAACTTAGACTTGTTGTCGAACGGTTTTGTAAACTAAACTTGCAAGTCTTGTACCTTTCAAATGAATGCGACATAATTTTGGTCAAACGAGTCTCATATAGGGACTACGACCACGCAACGGGACCTAAGTTAACGGCGCCGTCAATAACGGTTTTGGTCGGGTCGTTACACGGGATACGCGCCATATCTTCCACCTGTATCCGGCGAGCCTTTTCAGAGGTATAAGCCGATATATCCAGATGGGATTACACCGCCAAGGGCAAACTCGCCAGTTACCACCACGCGGTTGGATTTTTCCACAGTGGATCCAAGGGTCATCTTGGTAGGCACTAGCGGTGAAACAGTAGGCCCGCACGTAGTATGCTGCGGCCAGGTACCTATTTATAGTACCACAGTTTCAATTCCTCTGCAGACGCAGAGTGTTCAGCAGAATTCATCGTTTACACCGTTGAAACCTTGGCAACCACCGCGTCCAATTTCACAGTTTTTGACTCCTGCGGATGCGCAGGCATTACTTAATAGTTGGGGGTTCGGTGTCACTCCAGATGCCAATTCTCATTGGACGCCGATAACCGCAGAACAGCAAAGCACTGCGCATACGTTTGGGCTTATAGTGGCATATCCTCAGGTCTCACAGGCATCTGCACCACAGGTTTCGGCACCTTTTCAGATACCCGTATACTCTGCGCCAGCAAGCCTGCCTTCTTTTCCAAATCAGCCTTGGTTGTATCCGCAGACGCCAGGGCAGCCCTGGCAAAATATTCAAGGGCAGGCAAATCTCGCAAGCCAATTTATGCAGGCGGCACCTCCTGACATGGTCCACCTATTTTCACAACCTGATTTTGTTCAGGATATGATGAGGCGTTTCTTCGCAGGGCTCAAAGGTGACCCTGTTAAACCACCTTTTGAGCTACCAACTACTTTTGATAAGTTTCCTCCGCATATAACTGCATATCTGTTTCCATCTGCGCCAAAGATACCTCATACGTTGGGCACTTACAATGGCTTAACTAATCCAGATGACTTCTTACAGCGCTTTGAAGGCGCAATGCGCACTCAAGGTTGGGTGGATCCGGTTGCGTGCCAGATATTCCCAATGACACTGCATGGTATTGCTCGTGAATGGTTCAATAAACTGCCGGCGGGTAGTATAGCTGGGTTTATGGATCTGCGGACAAAATTCTTGCTGCAATATCAGAATCAGAGGCCACGCAAACGCACTCATATCGAATGTCATGATATTGTGCAGAAATCCAAGGAATCTGCGAATACCAGATCTCAAGCCAGTGCAACAGATTTCCGGACTCATACATGGTATAAACTCATAACGTCATCCAACATTGGTAAGGCGTCTGCGCCATACAGTCCCAACAACTTATGCTGAAGCGCTTAATGAATGCCATGACTATATGCGGAGTGGCGAAGATAATGATATTCCAACAGCTAGTTCACGCAACGAGAGGAAAAACGATGATGATCATTCGCGTGATCAAAATCGTGGCAACAACTCTCGCGGAAGGTATCCTAGCGGTGGTCCTATCAGGAATGATAAAGGGAAATCAAGTGGCAATTATCGAAACAATAATCAGCGCGGCATCAATAATCAGAACTACGCACTGCTTAAAAGTTTATCTAAAACGCCAAAAGAAATTTTGGCAACCGAACCAGTGTGCGCAACCTTTTCGGTTCCAACTCCGCTTACAGAATTTGGTAAGCGGGATAAAATGAAGTATTGCGAATTCCATGACGATTACGGGCATGACACTAATCGATGCAAAAACTTGATGGAACGAGTGCTCGAGGCACTACGCGCAGGTAAATTGGATCACCTAAAACCACCTAAGAAGGACAAGGGAAAATCCGCAGAAGAAGGGTCAAAGGCTAAAACTTTCGCATGGTAAAAAACTCATAAAACAAAAAACGCCGACTTAACCATTAATATGGTCGACGCAGAGAAAGTTAGCCAGCGGAGAAAGTACAATGATCATCATGACTGGGAACTTCTCCCAATCACGTTTCCTCCTGTAATGTCAATCGACACAGTTAACGAACCCATTATCATCAAGTGTCGCATCCCTACTTGCGAAGTACAAGTTAAACGCATGCATGTTGACACCGGGAGTGGCGTGGACATTATGTACGAGCATTGCTATTGATTCCTCCCTGCAGAAGTTAAAACGCAGCTACGCTAGTCTGATATTACGTTATCTGGGTTCTCCGGGGAAAGCTCATGGCCGCTAGGCCGGATAGAGCTAATAATAGAACTCGCGGATGACAAGAATCCGCAATTGGTTAGACACGAGTTAGTTGACTTTTACGTGGTTCTTTCAACTTCGCGGTACAACGCGTTGCTCGGGAGAAATTTCATACGACGTTTTAACACTATACCGTCGGTGGTGCATGGTTTGATAAAGTTTCCTACGAAGGGAGGGGTTGCCACAATTGCTTCACATCAAACAACTGATTTGTGTGGTTCAGTTGTGCCTGTAAACATTCCCAGCGTAGGAGAACAACTCGCAAGCAGTACGGTCATAGCAAACCGTTTACATCCGGATAAGCGGATTAAAATCGGCGCAGACTTGTCAGCCGAAACAAAGGCCAAATTGCATGGAATATTATCCGCTAACGCAGATGTTTTCACGTGGCGTGAATCAGACATGACTGGGGTTCCGCGAGATATTGCGGAACACAAATTGAATGTTAATCCATCACTCACGCCCGTTAGACAAAAGAAGCGGCATATGGCTCTTGAACGCAGTGATTGGTTATGCGCAAAAGTAGATAATCTTGTCAAAGCAAACATTCTGCGGGAAGTACGCTATCAGACATGGGTTGCTAATCCTGTGTTAGTCAAGAAGGCTGAAGGTAATTGGCGGATGTGCGTTGATTTTAAAGACATTAATAAAGCGATTCCTAAGAACAATTACCCTCTCTCGGAGATAGACTGGAAGGTGGAGTCAATGTCAGGGTTCCGGTACAAGTGTTTTCTAGACGCGTACAAGGGTTATCACCAAATCTTAATGGCTGCGAAAGATGAGGAAAAGACTGCTTTCCATACGCCGCAAGGTATTTACTGTTATACGAAGATGCCCTTCGGATTAAAAAACGCAGGTGCAACCTATCAACGCGTAATTGATGCGGCGTTCAAACACCAAATTGGTAGGAATCTTGAAGCGTACGTTGACGACCTGGTAATTAAGAGCAACACTGAAGAAGAAATGCTCGCGGACATCCTAGAAATATTTGCGTCTCTACGCAGGATAAACATGAAGCTTAACCCGCTCAAATGTAGTTTTGGGGAAGAGGAAGGCAAGTTTCTAGGTCATGTGGTGACAGCGCGGGGAATCAAGGCAAATCCCAAAAAGATTGAAGCCATTGATACTTTACCATCTCCGAAGACAAAGAAAGACGTGCAGAGTCTGACCGGGAAGCTTGCGGCGATCACGCGGTTTTTGTCGAAGGCCGCAGAGCGACAATTGCCATTCTTCAATACTTTGAAGAATTGTTTAATGAAAAAAGATTTCGTGTGGACTCAGGAAGCAGAATCAGCCCTCCAGGAGATGAAGAAGGTGCTCGCTGAATTACCAACACTCACCGCGCCAGTATCAGGAGAAACGCTTATGCTGTATCTTGCGGCATCGAAAGAGGCTATCAGCTCGGTTCTTATCGCAGATCGCTGAAAGGTAATCCACTTTTATTTACATGCATTATTTCTTAGAAATATAACGCTGAGGTTTTCTCAAACGTAAATGCCGGTCTACTTCGTAAGCAAGACGCTGACATCAAGCGAAGTAAACTATTCACCAATAGAAAAGATAGTATATGCGCTAGTCCACACGACACGATGTTTGCGCCGGTACTTTCAAGCACATCCAATCGTGGTTCTAACTGATCAACCGATCAAACAGGTTGGTACATGCCTAGTTTGCGGCAATGTCCGGGGTTACCGCATTGACTAACGCAATCATTTTTCTTTCAGGTGTTATACAAGCCTGAGATTTCTGGCCGAATGGCTAAATGGGCAGTTGAGTTAGGAGAACATGAAATAAATTTTTCTTCGCGCAGCGCGGTTAAGGGTCAAATACTTGCGGATTACCTAGCAGAGTTACCTGCGGATGTCGAGGCATCAGCAGAACATCAAGATAAGCCTACACTAACTTTGTCACCATGGGAGTTATACACCGATGGTGCCTGCAGCTCAGCTGGCGCGGGTGCGGGTGTAATTTTAACTGGTCCAGATGGCGAAGAGCATACATATGCGCTACGGTTTAATTTTCTGTTACGAACAACGAAGCAGAATACGAGGCTCTGTTAGCGGGTATGTGTATTGCGCATAAATTGAATGTTAAAATTCTGCACGCTTATGTGGATTCAAAGCTGGTATGTAGTCAAGTAAGCAGGGACTTTGAAGCACACGACATTGCCATGCAGCAATATTTATCGCTTGTTCATAACCTCGCTGACCAGTTTGAAGCTTTTCAAATCTCCCACGTAATGCGAAGGCAAAATAAGAAAGCGGATGCGCTTAGTAAATTGGCCGCTTTGGCTTTTGATCATCTGGGGAAGAAAGTTCTTATAGAAGAACTGCATGCAAAATCCATCATTATGATGCCTTTGGTAGCACCTGTCGAGGAATCCAGCTCGACATGGATGACACCCATTATTGCTTTCCTGCGGGATGGCACATCACCTGTGGACTCCGTTGATGTGAAGAAGGTCCGCACCAAGGCACCACTATATGCCCTTGAAGGTTACGGCCTATATCAGAAAAATTATTTAGGGCCGCACTTAAGGTGTATTGGCCCGAAAGAGGCAGAGGAGGTTATACGTGAGGTACATGAAGGCGCATGCGCTCTTCATTCGGGGCACATGTCTATTGTGTCAAAAATTATGCGGCTAGGTTATTATTGGCCCACTATGTACGCAGATACCGCGCGGATAGTGAAGCAATGCGAATCTTGCCAAATACATGCGCCTATCAGCAGGGCACCTGCGCATCCTATGATACCAGTCTCCTCACCATGGCCATTCTGTAAATGGGCAATTGACATAGTCGGACCATTTCCAAAAGGCCGAGGTAATATTCTCATTTATTTTATATCGTATGCTATTTACGTCAGTATCTTACGCATACTCTGCACACGCAGGAAACATCAAATTCTTGATAGTTGCAATCGACTATTTCACGAAATGGGTTGAAGCACGACCGCTGGCGGCAATATCAGGAAAAAGGGTGCGTAATTTTGTATGGGAAGACATAGTTTGTCGATTCGGTATACCAAACGAAATTGTTAGTGATAATGGCACGCAATTTGCGGGAGATCCTTTCCACAGCTGGTGCGAGGAGCTTAATATTAAGCAAACTTTTACATCCGTTGCGCATTCGCAGGCGAACGGCCAGTGCGAAGTCACCAACCGGGACATAGTGGCTGGAATCAAAGCTAGGTTGGGCCATGGTAGAGTTGGTTGGGTGGACGAACTGCCAAAGGTTTTGTGGGCGCATAGAACAACGCCCAAAGCAAGCACTGGTGAGACTCCATTCAGTTTGGTCTATGGATCAGAAGCTGTTGTGCCCGCAGAAGTTGAGGTACCAACGTTTCGCATACAGAATTTTGACGAACAAAATAACTCAGAAGCTTTGCGGGAAAATCTTAATCTGCTTGAAGAACGCAGACTCTCTGCGGCGGTAAACGAAGCCAATTACAAGCAGAAAATTGCAAAGTACTACAATCAGCGTGTGCGTTCGCGCTCTTATAAGTGCGGGGACTTAGTTTGGCGTCAGAATGACGCAAGTCATGCAGAGGATACTGGGAAATTGGGCCCCCGCTGGAAAGGTCCGTATAGGGTAGCAAAAGCAAGCAACACCGGGGCATACCATCTAAAGACATTAGATGAAAAACCGGTGAAACGCACTTGGCACGCGACATTGTTGAAAAAATGTTATATGTAGCTGGATGGACCTGATTACTCCAATTTATTTTAGCGCATTATTTTTTCTATGTATTTTCCGTCCGTTTGGATGTGTCGCGATTGTAATCATTATTAATGTCAATTAAATATTTACTCGCGCATACTTTTGATGTGTATTTCTCTTTTTTGTATACGTTTCCTGCCTACTTAAGGGGTGTCCTCTAGCCCCCGTGCGGCAGAAGCCTGTTTGGTTACAAGGCTAGATATTAACGGCATGCGAAGGGAATTGGCTTTCCCCTAGCCAAGCGCCACGCAGACTAGATGGCTGCCAAGTAGACTTAAAAATACAAGCATTGGTTTGCTTGTGCGTAATTACTCTCGCATTGGTTTGCTTGAGGAACTCTTAAGTATAAAAACATTGGTTTGTTTTTAGTTGCGTTGCTTACCATACACTAGCGCATGACAAAGCAATAATGCAGTAGCTTTTGAGTCTAAATTGTTAAAGGTAAAATTGCTAAAATGTTGGTTTATTTTACACAGTACCTGCGTATGCGCATGAGTTTTGGTTAACTATGCGCATAGGCATGCGGTTCATCTTTTGTTTTGGTTCGCGATATATAAACAATTAATAGATAACGCATGCATAACACAATAATGTATAATATAAATTAATGTTATTACAAATAAATCGTTTCAAGTGCCTGCCCAACACGGGACTTAGGGCCCAAAAATTGTATTTACAATTGCCTGCCTGAACACAGGACTTGCGGCGCAAACGAATACAAGCTAACACTAATAATCCTCCTTGAGGAACCCGTCAACCGGCATATTCGGGTCCGCAGCAAAAGCATTGATCAGGAGGATTGGGATGACTATGATGGCTTCTTTCGCCTCCATTACCACCGCAGCCGTACCCTCCTTTAGCTTCTTTTATACGATGTCAGGGTACGGCGGTGTCAAACCGCAAGCTTGGATCACCTCCAGCACTGCCTTGTTGATTTCGTGGTCCTTCACCGCTTCAACGTAGGCGTTAAACTTGTCGGATACGGGCCCAGAATCCATCACCTTCTGCGCAATGGTAGGAAGGGCGGTACGAAGCTTTGATAAGTCCGCCTCTGCCAGTTCGCGGCAAGTCACCGCGTCATCCTTCTCCCTGTTCACCCTTTCCAGCTCCACCCGCAGACACTCAGTCTCCCCCTTAGCTTGGTCAACCGCGCCAACCAGCTCGCGGTTTTTCTTCCTTTCCTCAATCAGGGCAGTTTTTGTTTCCGCCGCAGTCGCCTCCGCCGCTTTGCGCGCATCCTCTGCGGCATCCCTGTCTTTCTTAACCTGATCAACCCCCGCTTACAGCAGCCCTAATTCTGTTTCTTTCCGCACGACCACTTGATACAGGTTAGTGGAACGGCGGGCTTGATCCGCAACCATGCCAAAAAAGACAAGGCCATTTTGAATGAAGGCGTTGAGTGCTTGATTAAATGGCAGTGTGGCTAGTTGGTTGCAGAACTCAGCCGGGAAGATTTGTTAGAGGAAGGCGGATTGCTCTGCGGCGTTTTCCGCCGATGACTGTGTGAGCTGCGCCAGGTTCGCCAATCGGAAAATGCCGTGTGGCGGGGTTGGTGTAGACTCAGATTCAAGGTGTATCGTCTTGTCCTTTGACTCGGCGGTAGCTTCAAGGTCCGGATTGACCCGCGGTGGGGTGTGATGCGTCTCATCAGCATGCTCTGCGTATTAATAAATGGTTAATTACATGCAAACTTAAGTATGCGGTATGCGCGATGGGGGGAACGCTTACCAGAAGATGGGGGAGGTAGATCCGCTGAACGGGGCTCGATGGGAATGAAGTTGTCATTCCGCTTATCCTCCCTCTGCTTGGGAGTGAGTTTCTTCTACTTCAGTTGGGGTTGGGAGGCTTCGGCGGCCCTGCATTTATTACCGGAGGTGGCAGGTGCATTCTCGCCAACATTCTCCTGCTCCAACTGCTCATTCACATTCTGCTTGCGGAAGGAAATGCCCGCAATCTCCTCTGCAGTCAGTACTTTCTTCATCTTCATCTCTGCAAACATGTACGCATGCGTTAGCATATATAAATAGCAAACTGTTATGTTAGTACGTGATCATACTATTCCTACCCTTTCTATCTGGTCCGACTATGGCTGGAAGCACATCTTCCCATGGCCAGTGTGCGGATATCTTCCCTAGCCGCAACATCACGTTCCCGTATGACCGGTGCACCAGCTGTGCGTTAGCGCACTCCGCTAACAGCTTTGTTTCCTCGTCATCAAGGACCGGGGTTTTGTTCACATCCTTTTCCACCTTCTCGCACCATATAAGCGTTTGCGGAAAATTGGTACCAACTACAGTTTGGTCAATGAAAAAGAAAGTTTCTTTCCAGTTATCCGCATTTTACTTTGGGGTTTTGGTGAAATTTTGTCGGGCAAAGAAGGTGAACCAGGATTTGTGGTGATTGGCTAAGCGGTATAGATGGCAGAAGACTTTAATCAACGGTACCCTGTCGAGTGCGACGCACCACATTTCAAACAGAACTATTTTGGCTATGGCATAAGGGTGTAGTTGCCCTAATCCCACTTTGAAGTGATCTAATACGCCTAGGAAAAAGTCGGATGGGGGAACTCTAAAGTTGCCATGCTTAAACGCATGTTCGTAGATGGCCACCTTCTTCTCTGGTGGCTCGTGAGCACGCTGATTGGGCAGGGGTGGCACCGGATTGTACTTTGCTAACGGCGGGTATTGTTTAACTAAGTGATCAATGTGTTTCTGCTCTATAATAGATCTAACGCTATGTACATAGGTCTCGTTAGCCTTAGTCATTTTCTATAGAGTGGTTGGAGAATTACTAACCTTTAGACGGTGGTCGGAGTATTTAGAATTTGATCGAAATTGAATTTAGCAGCGTATTGGGGAAGCTTGGAGCAGAAAAATAGAAATGTGTGTATTTTGGGGCTATTTATAGTGACGATTTGGAGTCATGGGTTGGAATGGGTTGATCATGGCTCTACACGTGTTCCGCGATCAACGGGTAGCATTTTAAGTGCGCGCGTGGATGTCAGTTGGGTATAGTTACCTATAAGCGCGTGACTGACACGCGCCTGCCAACTGCCACTTTACGTCTTGTCGGCCGAATGGTCTTCTGCGACAGTGACAGGCATTACATGACCTCGAAACGCACGCGGAACATTGAATGCTAGTGGACGCGGAAATAAGAGATGTGGGCATTCATCGACTACTACGAGATATGCTTGTAGAGCACATACGTAATCTTCCACCAAATTATCGCATACGACATGATCCGACAAGAATTTCAAACAATCAAGATGACGTCGGACCTTCACACATTCCCGATGACGAGGATGAAGACGATCAAGAAGACGACGATGAAGAATAGGACTTTTAATATTAATTATTGTAGTGTGTTTAATTTTTAATAAAATTTTAGTTTTATTTATATTTTCATGTAATTTTATTTTTAACTGTATGTTTTATTTTAATGTATTTTTTTAATTATTGTAATGTTTTTTAATTTTTAATAAAAAGTTTAGTTTTTAATGATACCGCAACCCGCATGCGCACCCCATAAGTATGCGGGCACTCACTAGTGTGCGTATGCGTGTGCTTGTGTGCGTTATGCGGTATGCGGATTCGTATCTGATGCTTTTGTTCCCGGTACAGCGTTTACGTGGTTATCAAGTAAATATCTTTTCCATAATTATATCCGAGATTCGGGGGAGTTAGTTATGGAAAGGATTACAGCCATTGTGGATGATTCTAGAATTAGGGTTTGCCTATATAAACAAACCCTAATTATCATTCTAGGACCCATCACATTACGTAACTACCATCTGCTACACGCCTTACGTAATTAAGCATCATTCTTCGTCTCTTCAAGGTTAACAGGTTAGTTCTTCATTAAACTAGCACCTACAACCTTATTTGGGGCCTTCTGATCAGCGATCGCTATCGAAGGTGGACTTAATCACTTGGCCACCCCGCCGACATCGTCATGTCGGCCAGGGTTATTCACGGTAGCCGGACCGGAGAGCCTCGTTCTAAGATCCTTAAACCCCACGAACGCATTGAGCAGGCATGTTAAACCCTATGGTAAAAATATGCATGATCAGTTTTATTTAAATAATTGTAATTATTTGATAATATAAAAAATTAAAAAAGAAAATAAAAATATGGAAGGAGGAGTAGTGTTTAGTCCTGGGTTTAGTCCTGGGAAGGAAGTGAGATGGAAGTGTTGATGTGGCGCTGAATGGTTGGTTAGTTCTGGAGGAAATCCTGTCATGGTTGGGACCTCTCTAATAGTAATCTTATATTTGTACTAATTATAGACGTGATTAAAGCGAAACGAAACAATCGATCGTTCCCTTCATCTATAAATATTAATATTCCCATTTCTAAAATTAATTTTAACAAAGTTTGGATCAATCGTCCATTTACAAATTAGCTAACTAATATTTAAAGTTTAAAATTAACTAATTTTCACAACTCCTCGCGGGCTACTATAACCATTTCCCGAAGCAGTGCGCAGACCTTGCTGCTCGTTTCACGCCAATTAAGGTACGCGTTCACGAACAATAATTAATTCATGAAAAAGAAAATTAAAAATTGAAAGTTAGGAATTAGTTTTAGAAAAGTGAAATAAGTTTGGTAACTTGATGGATTGATTGCTTGTGGAACGAACATTATTTCCATTATGAACCCAAAACAAGATTTTGCAAAGTAAGTTTGGTAGCCTTAAAGAGCAACTGGTTGGCATTACAATAATTAATTTGTTATTGTGACCAGAAACCAAATGAGATTCAATGTAAGAGTTAAGCCTAATTCTCTTTCTTTTTAATATATGGCAAACTTACTTATATATATTTTGATTTTGAGTTACAAGGATATTCCTTCTTTTTTAAAATTATAAATTGAAATGGGGACCTAAATATTCACACACACACACATTTTCAGAATGGGTAGTGAGATATTCTTAATTTTTTTTTATTGATTATTGATAAATTTGTAGAAAATGAATTTTTCTTATAAAATATTGTTATCTTTTTTACTTTTAAAAATAGGCATTTTTTAAAAATATTGATAGAAAATATTCAAAAAATGTTGCATGACAAGTAATGTTAATAACGTTGGTTGATTGCATGACACTTAAATACGGTTGAATTACTTATTTGTTTTTGCGCATGGGTGAAATTTTAATATATATATATATATATATATATATATATATATATATATATATATATATATATATATATATATATATATATATATATATATGATTAAAGTATATATATATTTAGAGAGATCTGATCATATACATAGCATTGTATATGTATATATTATTTGCTAAAGGCCGAGGGCAGAATTGCGCGAACTATAAGGCAAAGTTATGAAGTGTTCGCTGAAAATAAGATCAGCAGATGGATTCCCGCGCTAATAAATGACTGCGGTTTAATCCGCTGAGTTTCCGCGGACAGTTAAGTAACTCGCATACCGCGGATATCTTGAATACTATAAATAGGGAGCATGGCCTCTCATTTATAGGTTGTTGATTCTCTGCCATTTTGCCTAAGCCTTTGTAATTTTCACTTGTGATCTTGCCCAAGGGATTTTTACATCGCGCAAAGGTAAATTATGCTAATTAACAATCAAGACCGGGTCGGGGTGGTTGATCACTTGATAGTTAAAGTGAAAGACGATTATCGGGGCCCAAAATAATCATCAAACATTTCATCCTCCATTATAATCTTATTGCACTCAATCCGCAATTAAGTAACATTATTAATTAAGGATTGATCAATTGGTGCCATCCGTGGGACACGTTTTACAAATTAAACTGAAATTTTTTTGTTTCGTGCCATCAAACAATTAATTCGTTGGTTTAATTTCAATCGTGTTTTTGTTGTGATGATTTGCAAGTGCATACATCTAAAATCGGCGGTGAATTGCTTGATTGCTTAGAATAATGAGTAATATTGGAAATGATAGTGATATAGTGGTCGCTGTGCGAGCGAATGCCCAAAAAAGAGGAAAAAAGCGAAAGTCCGCTAAAATGTATCATAATTGGCAATTTGCGCCAATTAGTTTTCCGAAAATGCAGAGCGATGATTTCTCTGAAATGCCGATAGTGGTAACGTGCAAAATCGCGGAAGCTGACATCACAGTCATGAAAGTCCATGTCGATAACGGCAGTAGCGTCGATATTATTTACGAACAATGTTTCGGTCAACTGCCAGAAAGTATTAAAACACACCTGCAAACAACCGCGGTTTCGTTAACCGGTTTTGCAGGAGAATCTTCATTACCTATAGGTGTTTTGCCATTAAACGTCGAGCTAGCTGATATAAACGATGATGCTTTGGTGCGACAAGCGCGGCTAGATTTTTATGTTATGCGAGCCTCATCTCGTTATAACATGCTGCTGGGAAGAACCGCTATAAGTAAATTTGGAATTGTCCCGTCCACAATTCATGGCATGATTAAGTTTCCAACATATAAAGGGGTCGCCACAATATGTTCAATGAGCATTATGCCTATTTGTGCGGCTGTTAATGTAAAAACTGCAGGGCAGGACCCTGTTGATGATGCGGATACTATAGAAATAATTAATCCCGCATATCCAGAGCAGAAAATCAAAGTAGGACGCAATGTTAGTGCGGATATTAGGAAACAAATCGTGCAATTACTTGTCCAATACATGGATGTTTTTGCTTGGTGCGAAAACGATATGACCGGGGTTCTGCGTCATATTGCGGAACACAGGCTTAATGTAAATCCTGCTCTAAAATCCGTAGTGCAAAAGCGAAGGGGCATGGCCCCAGATCGTGTAAAATGGCTATGCGAAGAAGTAACAAAATTGGTAAGAGCTGGAATTCTGCGCGAAGTTCAATATCAATCATGGATTGCAAATCCAGTGTTGGTAAAAAAATCTGATGGTTCCTGGAGAATGTGTATTGATTACAAAGATTTGAATAAAGCGTGCCCCAAGGATAACTATCCGCTTCCAGAAATTGATTTAAAAGTGGAATCTTTACTTGCTTTTCCATATAAATGTTTTTTGGACGCGGCAAGAGGTTATCATCAGATTCCTATGGCGCAAGAAGACGCAGATAAAACCGCATTTCATACGGACAAAGGCATATATTGCTATATAATGATGCCTTTCGGTTTAATTAATGCGGGTGCGACATATCAACGGTTAATTGATACCGCGTTTGATAAACAAATAGGGCGTAATCTTGAAGCTTTTTAGATGATTTAGTCATCAAAAGCACGACGCAAGAGCGAATCATTGATGATATGCGCGAAACATTTGACAAACTGCGAAAAATAAACATGAAGCTTAATCCGCTAAAATGTAGCTTTGGCGAAACTGAAGGAAAATTTTTGGGATATCTTGTTACATAACAAGGTATTCAAGCTAATCCGAAAAAGATCGCGGCTATAGAAAATATGACCGCGCCAAAAACGGTTAAAGAAGTGCAAAGTTTGACGGGAAAACTAGCCGCATTAACGCGTTTCTTGTCTAAAGCTGCCGAAAGGCAGTTGCCATTTTTCAAAACTCTAAAAGGGTGCTTGAAGCAAAAGAATTTTGTTTGGTCCAGTGAAACAGAAACCGCGTTTCAAGAGATGAAAAAGTTGTTGAAAACTTTTCCTACACTAACAGCGCCAGTTCAGGTCGAAATTCTTTATCTTTATATCTCAGTGGCAAACGAAGCTTTCGGTTCAGTTTTGATCGCGGAAAGGAACAAAATACAAAAGCCGGTGTATTTTGTTAGTAAAGCTCTTACGGGAAGTGAAATAAACTATGCGCCGATTGAAAAGTTTGTGTATGCGCTTATTTTAACAACGCGAAGGCTACGAAGGTATTTTCAAGGGCATCCAGTGTATGTATTAACTAATATGTCAATCAAGCAAGTCTTAACCAAACCAGAGATATCTGGTAGACTCGCATTGTGGGCTGTAGAATTAGGTGCTTATCAAATATCTTATCTTCCGCGTAGTGCTGAAAAAGGTCAGGTTATGGCGGATATCTCGCTGAACTGTCTGGAGAGTTGGAGGTGATTAATGAGCGAACAGAGCTAAAACCGGTACTCGGCAAAACTTGGGATTTGTTTACTGATGGCGCTTCGTGCGTAGAAGGTGCAGGTGCGGGTTTGGTTTTGGCAAGCCCAAGTGGTGAGGAGCATACATACGCATTGCGGTTTATTTTTGATGTGACAAATAATGAGGCCGAATATGAAGCATTGCTCGCAGGCTTAAATATTGCGCGAAAAATGAATATTGTTAAGCTGCGTGTATTTACAGATTTGCAGTTAGTAGCGAATCAGTTTAATGGATCTTTTGAAGCACACGATCCCTCTATGCGGAAATATTTGCAGCTATTGAAAGAAATGGCAGCGCGATTTGAGCATTTCGAACTCGCACAAGTGCCAAGAAGCCAAAAAAAAAAGGCGGATGCGTTGAGCAAATTGGCTGCTTTAACATTCTCGCACTTTCAAAAACAAGTATGGGTCGAGGAATTACCAAGTAAATCAATAGATAGTGACTTAATGGTCGCATCTGTTACAGAAGAACAGCCAAACTGGATGGACCCAATTCTGCAATATATCCGCAGTGATATTCTGCCAGATGATAGTCGCGAAGCTCGTTTAGTAAGAGAGCGAGCACCGATGTATATCATTCAAGATGATATCTTATATCAAAAATCATATTGCGGACCAGTGATGCGTTGTGTTTGTAGTGACCCGAACTTTTCCATGTTTATATATATTAATTGAGATTGATATTTACATGATTAAATGTTTCCAACATGTTAAGTAATCAAACTTGTTAAGACTTGATTAATTGAAATATGTTTCATATAGACAATTGACCACCCAAGTTGACCGGCGATTCACGAACGTTAAAACTTGTAAAAACGACATGACGATATATATATGGATATACATATGGTTAACATGAGATTATGATAAGTAAGTATCTCCATAAGTATATTAACAATGAGTTATATACATATAAACAAGACTACTAACTTAAGGATTTCGAAACGAGACATATATGTAACGATTATCGTTGTAACGACATTTAAATGTATATATATCATATTAAGATATATTAATATATCATAATATCATGGTAATATAATAATTTAACATCTCATTAGATATAATAAACAATGGGTTAACAACATTAATTGAGATCGTTAACTTAAAGGTTTCAAAACAACACTTACATGTAACGACTAACGATGACTTAACGACTCAGTTAAAATGTATATACATGTAGTGTATTTAGATGTATTAAAATACTTTTGGAAGACTTCAAGACATATATCAAAACACTCATACTTAACGAAAATGGTTACAGTTACTTTCCCATTCTTTTCTTTCATCAAGAATTCTAGTCGTATTTTTACCCGTATTATACACAGCTTCAAAACGTACTTACTATAGGTATATACCAATAGGAACTAGCATGGGATTCCACTCTTGATTATGTCATGTATGACTAATCAATTTTAACTTCTACCATGAGCTAGTCAACTAACTAGAACTCCTTTTAACCCCACTCACCACTCACCAATTACCACTCATCATTCACTTCATTTCACTTTCAATTCTCTTTCTAATTCTCTCTCAACACACACACTATTATGAACGTATTTTTCCAGTAGTTAATCATCATCTTCATCAAAAATCACTTCAAGAATCAAGCTATAATCATCATAGGAAGAACACTTCAAGAACACTTCAAAAATCCCTTCAAGTTTACTAATTTACTTCCAAGCTTTCTAATCCATTCCAAGTAATCATCTAAGATCAAGAAACCTTTGTTATATACAGTAGGTTATCTTTCTTATTCAAGGTAATATTCATATTCAAACTTTGATTCAATTTCTATAACTATAAACTATCTTAATTCGAGTAAAAATCTTACTTGAACTTGTTTTTGTGTCATGATCCTACTTCAAGAACTTTCAAGCCATCCAAGATGCTTTGAAGCTAGATCATTTCTTGTCACTTCCAGTAGGTTTACCTACTAAACTTGAGGTAGTAATGATGTTCATAACATCATTCGATTCATATATATAAAACTATCTTATTCGAAGGTTTAAACTCGTAATCATTAGAACATAGTTTAGTTAATTCTAAACTTGTTCGCAAAAAAAGTTAATCCTTCTAACTTGACTTTTAAAATTAACTACACACATGTTCTATATCTATATGATATGCTAACTTAATGATTTAAAACCTGGAAACACGAAAAACACCGTAAAACCGGATTTACGCCGTCATAGTAACACCGCTGGCTGTTTTGGGTTAGTTAATTAAAAACTATGATAAACTTTGATTTAAAAGTTTTTATTCTGAGAAAATGATTTTTATTATGAACATGAAACTATATCCAAAAATTATGGTTAAACTCAAATTGGAAGTATGTTTTCTAAAATGGTCATCTAGACGTCGTTCTTTCGACTGAAATGACTACCTTTACAAAAACGACTTGTAACTTATTTTTCCGACTATAAACCTATACTTTTATGTTTAGATTCATAAAATATAGTTCAATATGAAACCATAGCAATTTGATTCACTCAAAACGGATTTAAAATGAAGAAGTTATGGGTAAAACAAGATTGGATAATTTTTCTCATTTTAGCTACGTGAAAATTGGTAACAAATCTATTCCAACCATAACTTAATCAACTTGTATTGTATATTATGTAATCTTAAGATACCATAGACACGTATACAATGTTTCGACCTATCATGTCGACACATCTATATATATTTCGGAACAACCATAGACACTCTATATGTGAATGTTGGAGTTAGCTATACAGGGTTGAGGTTGATTCCAAAATGTATATAGTTTGAGTTGTGATCAATACTGAGATACGTATACACTGGGTCGTGGATTGATTCAAGATAATATTTATCGATTTATTTCTGTACATCTAACTGTGGACAACTAGTTGTAGGTTACTAACGAGGACAGCTGACTTAATAAACTTAAAAAATCAAAATATATTAAAAGTGTTGTAAATATATTTTGAACATACTTTAATATATATGTATATATTGTTATAGGTTCGTGAATCAACAGTGGCCAAGTCTTACTTCTCGACGAAGTAAAAATATGTGAAAGTGAGTTATAGTCCCACTTTTAAAATCTAATATTTTTGGGATGAGAATACATGCAGGTTTTATAAATGATTTACAAAATAGACACAAGTACGTGAAACTACATTCTATGGTTGAATTATCGAAATCGAATATGCCCCTTTTTATTAAGTCTGGTAATCTAAGAATTAGGGAACAGACACCCTAATTGACGCGAATCCTAAAGATAGATCTATTGGGCCTAACAAACCCCATCCAAAGTACCGGATGCTTTAGTACTTCGAAATTTATATCATATCCGAAGGGTGTCCCGGAATGATGGGGATATTCTTATATATATGCATCTTGTTAATGTCGGTTACCAGGTGTTCACCATATTAATGATTTTTATCTCTATGTATGGGATGTGTATTGAAATATGAAATCTTGTGGTCTATTATTATGATTTGATATGTATAGGTTAAACCTATAACTCACCAACATTTTTGTTGACGTTTTAAGCATGTTTATTCTCAGGTGATTATTAAGAGCTTCCGCTATCGCATACTTAAATAAGGACGAGATTTGGAGTCCATGCTTGTATGATATTGTGTAAAAACTGCATTCAAGAAACTTATTTCGTTGTAACATATTTGTATTGTAAACCATTATGTAATGGTCGCGTGTAAACAGGATATTTTAGATTATCATTATTTGATAATCTACGTAAAGCTTTTTAAACCTTTATTGATGAAATAAAGGTTATGGTTTGTTTTAAAATGAATGCAGTCTTTGAAAAACGTCTCATATAGAGGTCAAAACCTCGCAACGAAATCAATTAATATGGAACGTTTTTAATCAATAAGAACGGGACATTTCAGTTGGTATCCGAGCGTTGGTCTTAGAGAACCAGAAAATTTGCATTAGTGTGTCTTATCGAGTTTGTTAGGATGCATTAGTGAGTCTGGACTTCGACCGTGTTTTCTTTAAAAATGATTGCTTAACATTTTTGTTGGAAACTATATATTTTTAACATATGAATATTATGTGATATATTAATCTCTTAACGTGTTTGATATTATGTGATAGATGTCTACCTCTAGAACAAGTCCCATTGACTCACCTAATAATAATGAAGAGTCAAATGTAAATTGGAATGATTCGTGGACTGATTCACAAGTTCCCGAAGAGGAACCGGAAGAAGAGTCGGAACCGGAAGAAGAATCGGAACCGGAAGAAGAATCGGAACCGGAAGAAGAAATAGAACCGGTGGGGGAAATAATAAAACGGTTAAGTAAAAGAAAATCCTCAACCAACCGACCATGGTTAATTATGGTCAATGGTGTTTCCGCCAAGGAAGCAAAATATTGGGAGGATTACCAATTCTCCGATGAATCGGATTCCGACGAGAATTCCGATGATGTTATAGAAATTACCCCAACTGAATTTAAAAAGGCAAAAGAAAATAATAAGGGAAAGGGCATAAAAATAGAGAAATCTAATTTCAACCCCGATGAACTTTATATGTATCGTCAACCCCCGAAGTCCTTAAGTTGTAACAATGACCCGGGAACCTCTAAACCACCAGGTTTTTCTAAACCAATGTGGACAACGACGGCTCGTATTAGGGGAACATCATATATCCCTAGAAACTTGGCAAAACGAACCAAAACCGAACAAGAAGAAACGAGCGAGTCAGAATAAGATAGTTGTATTCGTGTGGTGTAATATATGTAATATAGTGTGCTTATGCTTTATGATATATGTAAAAATTGCTTGTATTAATAAGTATTTTTTTTATGAATCTAACTCTTGTCTATTTTACAGTATAAAAACACAAAATGGATAGACAACCCAATATTTTAAGAGACCTACCCGGAGACATGATTGATGAAATCTTGTCTAGAGTCGTTCAGAATTCCTCGGCACAACTATTTAAGGCGAGATTAGTTTGTAAGACATTCGAAGAACGTTCCAAGAATGCCTTGGTTTATAAAAGGCTTTCGTTCAAAAGATGGGGGATATCACATTGGGAAATCCATAAGTTACGAAGTGTTTACTTTGACGCATATATTGCGGGGAACCCAAATGCTATTTTACGCAACGGGTTAAGAAATTATTTTGACTCAGTATATCCGAATATAGGACTTCGTGATTTAGAAAAAGCGGCTAACATGCAACATAAAGAAGCATGTTATGCTTACGGGTTAGTAATGTTCGCTTCTCACCAAAGTGAGAACAAGAACATCGGGCTACAACTATTAAACAAAACGTTCCCACAAGTGACGGAGTCGGTAATTGGGGTAAGAAATGAGGTTTTTAGGTTATTACGAGACTGTTGGTCATTACGTAACCCTCGTCCCTTTGACGACGTTACAACACGCTGTCTTATCAACGACCATAACGGTTATGTTCCACAAGACCAAGGATGGGAAGTAGTCCTAGTAAAACCAGAATGCATGACTTGTTTCTGGATGTATGAATTACGTGTCTTTATTTCCTTTGCTGAACGACTTGTGTACTAGCTAGAATTATCTTCACAACTATCTTGTATCAAAGTTATTGTGTGCTATATTTCATGCTTTATGTAAAATAAGCGGTATTGTAAGTTTGTAAAATATTGTATAAAAGTTTGAACGCGAAATATTATTACAATCAGTTTTTCATATAGAATTGTAGTAGTTGAATTGTATATTAGCTACTAAGTATGAACTTAACGGGTAGGTACTACCCGAATTTAAACTTATAAAATGCTAATATGAAGAAAAAGCTTTTATAAATGAGTTCATATTATGCTACGAAATACTATTAACTACTCTTAATATTCTGTATGATTAACTTGTTCCATTTGACTATTTTGAAGGAAATGGCACCGACTACTCGACACACCGTGAATATGAATGAAGAGGAATTCCGTACTTTTCTAGCTTCAAACATAGCCGCAGTACAGGCTGCACTACATACCAACAATAACCTTGGATCTGGCAGTACAGGTAATCGTGTAGGATGCACCTACAAAGAATTCACTGCCTGCAAACCTTTGGAATTTGATGGAACCGAAGGACCGATCGGATTGAAACGGTGGACCGAGAAGGTCGAATCGGTGTTTGCCATAAGTAAGTGTACTGAAGAGGACAAAGTGAAGTATGCTATGTATACCTTCACAGGTTCTGCGTTAACATGGTGGAATACCTATCTAGAGCAAGTGGGACAAGATGATGCGTACGCACTACCGTGGTCAGCATTCAAGCACTTGATGAACGAGAAGTACCGTCCCAGAACCGAGGTTAATAAGCTCAAGATAGAACTTAGAGGGTTACGAACCCAAGGATTTGATATTACCACGTACGAAAGACGATTCACAGAATTGTGCCTATTGTGTCCGGGAGCATTCGAAGATGAGGAAGAGAAGATCGACGCGTTTGTGAAAGGATTACCGGAAAGAATCCAAGAAGATATAAGTTCACACGAGCCCGCCTCCATACAACAGGCATGTAGAATGGCTCACAAACTAGTGAACCAGATTGAAGAAAGAATTAAAGAACAGACTGCTGAAGAGGCCAATGTGAAGCAAGTCAAAAGAAAGTGGGAGGAAAACGGTGATAAGAATCACCAATACAACAACAACAGCAATTACAACAATAATCGCAACAATTATCCCAACAATCGCAACGTCAATCGCAACTACAACAAACGGCCCAACAACAACAACAACAACAACAACAACAACAGCAACTACAACAATCATCCCAACAGCAATAATAACCTCAACAACAACAACAATCAGAAGCAGCTATGCCAAAGGTGTGAAAAGTATCACTCAGGGTTCTGCACCAAATTTTGCAACAAGTGTAAAAGAAATGGTCATAGCGCGGCGAAGTGTGAGGTCTACGGACCAGGGGTTAATAGAACGAAAGGAACAAATGGTGTCGGAACGAGTAATGGCGGAGCAAGTAGTGTCGGAGCAAGTTATGCCAATGTAGTTTGTTATAAATGTGGAAAACCGGGCCACATTATTAGAAATTGCCCGAACCAGGAGAACACGAATGGACAAGGTCGCGGAAGAGTTTTCAATATTAATGCGGCAGAGGCACAGGAAGACCCGGAGCTTGTTACGGGTACGTTTCTTATTGACAATAAATCTACTTACGTTTTATTTTATTCGGGTGCGGATAGAAGTGATAATGCTAAAAACGAACATATATTTCATAGCATTATTCCTCAAGAAAGACAAGCTTTTAGTTGCAATTGTTCTATTTACAAGTGATATTCGTTTTGTATAATAAAAGGTGAAGACAAAAGACAGATTCGACGAATTTTAGACGCAAACGACCAAAAAGCTCAAAAGTACAAAAGACAATAAAAAAGGTTCCAATTATTGATAAGAAACGTCTCGAAATTACAAAAGTACAAGATTCAAAACGCAAAGTACAAGATATTAAATTGTACGCGAGGACGTTCGAAAATCCGGAACCGGGACCAGAGTCAACTCTTAACGCTCGACGCAACGGACTAAAAATTACAAGTTAACTATGTATATAAATATAATATAATATATAATTAATTATATTAATTATATATATATATTATATTTATAAATAAAAAACTGTCGGCAGAGAAAAACTCCAAGGACTGAGCTGTAAAAGTAACCTCCGCGACTCGCGGAGTTTGAAGAGGTTTTCACCGCGAGTCGCGGAGCCCCAAAATTGAAAACTGCCTATAAAGCCAACCGAATTCTGATCAAAATCATCATCTTTTTCTTCTCTTATCATACGTAAAATTTATATATATATATATAATTTATATTTTAATTTTAATTTTAATTCTAATAATAAGGGTATGTTAGCGAATGTTGTAAGGGTATAAGTCGAAATTCTGTCCGTGTAACGCTACGCTATTTTTAATCATTGTAAGTTATGTTCAACCTTTTTATATTAATGTCTCGTAGCTAAGTTATTATTATGCTTATTTAAAACGAAGTAATCATGATGTTGGGCTAATTACTAAAATTGGGTAATTGGGCTTTGTACCATAATTGGGGTTTGGACAAAAGAACGACACTTGTGGAAATTAGACTATGGGCTATTAATGGGCTTTATATTTGTTTAACTAAATGAAAGTTTGTTAATGTTAATATAAAGATTTACAATTGGGCGTCCCTATAAATTACCATATACACTCAATCGGACACGATGGGCGGGGTATTTATATGTACGAATAATCGTTCATTTAACCGGACACGGGAATGGATTAATAGCCACTAGAATAATTAAAACAGGGGTGAAATTACATTCAAGGGTAATTGGTGTAATTGTTAACAAAGTAGTAAAACCTTGGTTTACACGCAGTCGATAACCTGGTGTATTCATTAAACAAAGTATTAAAACCTTGTTACAATTCGAATCCCCAATTAGTTGGAATATTTAACTTCGGGTATAAGAATAATTTGATGAGGACACTCGCACTTTATATTTATGACTGATGGACTGTTATGGACAAAAACCAGACGGACATATTAAATAATCCAGGACAAAGGACAATTAACCCATGGGCATAAAACTAAAATCAACACGTCAAACATCATGATTACGGAAGTTTAAATAAGCATAATTCTTTTATTTCATATTTAATTTCCTTTATTTTATATTTAATTGCACTTCTAATTATCGCACTTTTATTTATTGTTGTTTAATCGCACTTTTAATTATCGTACTTTTTAATTATCGCAAGTTTACCGCACTTTTATTATTCGCAATTTCATTATCGTTATTTACTTTAAGTTTTAATTTAAGTCTTTTATTTATTTAATATTTTACATTAGGTTTTAACTGCGACTAAAGTTTTAAAATCGACAAACCGGTCATTAAACGGTAAAAACCCCCCTTTATAATAATAATATTACTTATATATATGTTTGTATTTTTATAAAAGTAAACTAATATAGCGTTGAGCTTTGTTTAAAGATTTCCCTGTGGAACGAACCGGACTTACTAAAAACTACACTACTGTACGATTAGGTACACTGCCTATAAGTGTTGTAGCAAGGTTTAAGTATATCCATTCTATAAATAAATAAATATCTTGTGTAAAATTGTATCGTATTTAATAGTGTTTTCTGCTAAAACAAAAATATAAGTATTTTTAAGATTTTGTTAAATATTTAAGTTTTATAAGTTTCTTTATTTTTAGTTTAGTTTATAAAAATATAAGTTTTATTAAATATCTTTTATTTATAAAAAAAAAACAGAAAACAGAAAATAAAATAAAAAAAAAATAAATAAAGAAAAACGCGTTGAAATTATAAATATGTCAACTGAATTTCTGAACCCCGCGACTCGCGGGGTTTGAAGCATTAAATACCGCGACTCGCGGAGCTTCTCTGACACGCGAACAGGAAGCCCTAATTCAGCATTAATTACGGTAATTATTAATTAATTATTATTAAACCCTAATTATGTATTATTATTATAATTAGTTTTATTTTTACTTTTACTTTTTATTTAATTTATGTATTTAGTATTAATTAGTTTTAATTAAATTGTAAAATTAGTAGTTTTATTAAATAAATAATATAAAAATAATATTTTTATAAAAATTGTACTTTTTACAACTTTTTATATCTTTTTATATTTTGTCCCTTTTTAATCGTTGTAGCGTAATATTTGTATTTTTCGCTCATATTTAATTTTAAACTTAGTTTTTGCTATAGTTATTTTTACTCCTAGATTTTTAGGCTTTGCCGTAGAATTCCTTAAGTGCTTTTTCTTTAGACTAAGATTTAGGTGCTTTAGAATTTTGCGACGCCTTTTTAAGTTTTAGTTTCTTTTTAAGTTATTTCCATTTGGGATTTAGTTTTTCCTGTAAGCTTTAATATTTTTAGACCTTTTACTATGTACCAATTATCATTCCAATTAGTAATTTCAATTTGCGATTATAATTTTAAGTTAGTTGTAGTAATAAGGTTAGGTTAGTCAAGTATTTTTAAGTTTTTATAAGTTTCTTTTATTTTTCCGTCACCTTTTATTTTTCAACCATTTTTTCTTTTTCAACCTTTTTCGACGAACTCTTTTTCTTTCTCATTTCTCGCCATTCTAGTTTTTAGGACATAGATTTTTATTCTACTTCTTATCTAAATTTCTTAAAATTACGAAAATCTATTTTGAGTGGTTAAATTGATAGACATCAAAATTTTCTGGTTCGTAGTAATAGTTGGATTTGTACGTGGACCGGGTTATTGGAGCCAAACAGTCCTCAATTATATTGAGACCAAACGAATCCTGCCCCTCTGCTGCATCTTTTGGCTATTCGAAACGTGGGCAAAATCAGAAAAGTCTATTGATTGGATAACTTATTATAATTTTTCTTTCCTTTTAAAAACTAATAGGATATTCAGTGAATGCACCGAGCAAGACGTTCATCACCTTTTGTACGTTCACCACCTGTAACTAGATCAAGACATTTAGCAAATATAACCGCCGTTGATTTTTCTTTAGAATCGTCATCCAGTAGACCAAGTACTTCAGTTCAAATTTCCGATAATCCATTTTTTGAACCCGACCTCACAATTGAGAATCCGGAAAATATTCAGGAACGGTTCGTAGATCCTGAACCACTAAACTTTCCTCCGGAACCACCAATCATTCAAACAGAGATTGTTGAGGAACGAACCATTAAATCAGAATCATCTAGTGATACCGATTCAACAAATTCAATTATGGAGAATCTGGAACCTTTAAGTATGGAAGACCGAATGAGAGCTAAACGCACTGGCCAAGGTCACGCAATTACTCATCCAGACATTAATGCGCCAGATTATGAAATCAAAGGACAAATTCTACACATGGTGACTAATCAATGCCAATTTAGTGGTGCGCCGAAGGAAGATCCAAATGAACATCTACGTACCTTTAATAGGATCTGCACACTATTTAAAATCCGAGAAGTGGAGGATGAACAGATATATCTCATGTTATTTCCCTGGACTTTAAAGGGAGAAGCCAAAGATTGGTTGGAATCGTTACCTGAAGGGGCGATTGATACATGGGACGTTTTAATTGACAAATTTCTTAAACAATTCTTTCCTGCATCTAAAGCCGTAAAACTTCAAGCAGAAATTGTTACGTTCACACAGAAACCAAATGAAACTCTATATGAGGCGTGGACAAGATATGGAAAGTTGTTAAGAGGATGTCCGCAACATGGTTTAGACACCTGTCAAATAGTACAAATATTCTACCAAGGATGCGACATCACTACAAGGAAAGACATAGATATAGCAGCTGGTGGTTCTATTATGAAGAAAACCGAAACTGATGCTTACAAAATTATTGATAATACTGCTTCCCACTCACATGAGTGGCACCAAGAAAAAGATATCATTAGATCATCTAAAGCAGCTAGAGCCGATTCTAGTCATGACTTAGATTCCATTTCCGCAAAGATAGATGCTGTGGAGAGACGAATGGAAAAGATGACTAAGGATATTCACTCAATACGAATTAGTTGTGAGCAGTGCGGAGGACCACATTTGACAAAAGATTGTCTCAGTATTGAATTAACAATGGAACAAAGAGAGAATATTTCATACATAAACCAAAGGCCTGGAAGTAATTATCAGAATAATTATCAACCGCCAAGACCAATTTACAATCAAAACCAGAATTATAACTGAAATATTCCATACAACAACCAACAAGGTCCTAGCAATCAACAAGTATCCAATAATACTTATAATCAGCAAAGACCTAATTTTCAAAACAAACCACCACAACAAACCGATGATAAAAAGCCGAATTTAGAAGATATGATGACGAAGCTAGTTGAAACTCAAACACATTTTTTCACATCTCAGAAACAAACCAATGAACAAAATGCTCAAGCATTTAGAAATCAACAAGCTTCTATTCAAAATCTGGAACAAGAAGTAAGTAACCTAGCAAGATTAATAGGTGAAAGAAAATCGGGAAGTCTACCTAGTGATACAAATGCTAACCCCCGGAATGAAACAGCTAAAGCTATTACCACAAGAAGTGGTACAACACTTAAACCACCTGAAATACCTGTAACTTCTGATGAAACTATTCCTACTCCACAAGAACCACAACCTGATCAAGATAAGGAAAAAGAACCGGTAGTTAAAAAGGTTAATGAAGATAACACAGTTAAGGATAAACCTTATGTTAAACCATACCAACCACCACTTCCTTACCCGAGTAAAATGAAGAAAGAAAAACTTGAAGCCGAGCAATCCAAATTCTTGGATATGTTTAAACAGATAAATGTAAATCTTCCTTTCATTGATGTGATTTTAGGAATGCCAAGATATGCTAAATTCTTGAAAGATCTAATCTCAAATAGAAAGAAAATGGAAGAACTCTCGGCTGTTACTATGAATGCTAATTGTTCAGCAGTGCTGTTGAATACGATACCAGAAAAACTATCTGATCCAGGAAGTTTCACAATTCCATGTTTTCTGGGTAGTCTTAGTTCAATAGAAGCATTGGCAGACTTAGGTGCTAGTATAAATCTAATGCCATATTCACTATACGCTAAACTAGACCTTGGAGAATTGAAACCAACCAGAATAAGCATACAACTAGCCGATAGATCAATAAAATATCCTAGAGGGATAATGGAGAACATGCTAGTTAAAGTTGGTACTTTAGTATTTCCAGTAGATTTTGTTGTTTTGGACATGGAAGAAGATTCTCAAGTTCCTCTCATATTAGGAAGACCATTCTTAAACACGGCTAAAGCAATGATAGACGTGTTCGGTAAGAAACTAACCCTAAGTATAGAGGATGAGAGTGTTACCTTTTCAGTTGATAGAGCAATGCAACAACCACAATCTGCAGATGATACATGTTATTATATTCAAACTATAGATGCACATGCAGAATTATTAGAAGAATTTCCAGAATTACAAGGAACAGGAGAATGTTCTTTAGGAGAAGGTAATGAACCAATTGATGAAGCTGAAATGTTAGCTACACTTATAGCTAATGGATATGAACCAACAACAGAAGAAATTCAAATGCTAAAAGAAGAAGACAGATATCGATATAAATCATCGATAGAAGAACCTCCGAAATTAGAGTTAAAGCCACTTCCAAACCATTTGGAATACGCTTATTTACATGGTGAATCTGAATTACCTGTAATAATACCGTCTTCTCTTACTGAAAATGAGAAATCACAACTCATTTCTGTGTTGAAAGCTCATAAACCAGCCATTGCATGGAAGATTCATGATATTAAAGGAATAAGTCCTTCGTATTGCACACATAAAATCCTTATGGAAGAAGGTCATAAAACGTATGTGCAACGCCAACGAAGACTAAATCCTAATATGCAAGATGTAGTTAAGAAAGAGATTATTAAACTGCTAGATGCAGGTTTGATATATCCAATTTCTGATAGCCCATGGGTAAGCCCAGTTCAATGCGTGCCTAAGAAGGGTGGTATGACTGTCATTACAAATGAGAAAAATGAGCTTATTCCTAATAGGACTGTAACAGGATGGCGTGTATGTATTGATTATAGAAAATTAAATGACGCCACCAGAAAAGATCACTTTCCCTTACATTTCATAGATCAAATGTTGGAAAGATTAGCCGGAAATAGTTACTATTGTTTTCTAGATGGATTTTCCGGATATTTTCAAATTCCAATAGCACCCGAAGACCAAGAGAAAACCACATTTACGTGCCCTTATGGTACTTTTGCTTACAAACGCATGCCATTTGGATTTTGCAACGCCCCTGCAACCTTTCAAAGGTGTATGATGGCGATTTTTCACGACATGATAGAAGAATGCATGGAAGTTTTCATGGATGACTTTTCAGTCTTTGGTGATACATTTGAATCATGTCTAGTTAATCTGGAACGAATGCTTCTTAGATGCGAACAATCCAATCTAGTACTTAATTGGGAGAAATGCCATTTCATGGTTAAAGAAGGCATCGTTCTTGGACATAAAATTTCAAAAGAAGGAATTGAAGTGGATAGAGCTAAAGTAGATGTAATTGCTAAACTTCCACATCCCACCAATGTTAGAGGAGTTAGGAGTTTTCTAGGGCATGCCGGTTTTTACCGACGTTTTATAAAAGATTTTTCTAAAATTGCCACTCCTATGAATAAACTCCTAGAAAAGGATGCTCCATTCATCTTTTCAGATGAGTGTATCAAATCTTTTAATATTCTTAAAGAAAAACTCACTAATGCACCGATCATGATAACACCAAATTGGAATCTACCATTTGAACTAATGTGCGATGCAAGTGATTTTGCAATGGGAGCCGTTTTAGGACAAAGGATTGAAAAACGATTTCAACCTATATATTATGCTAGTAAGACGTTACAAGGAGCACAAACGAACTATACAACTACTGAAAAAGAACTCCTTGCTATTGTCTTTGCTTTTGACAAATTTCGATCATATCTCGTTCTAGCAAAAACGGTGGTCTATACCGACCATTCTGCTCTTAGATACCTATTTTCAAAACAAGATGCTAAACCAAGATTAATCCGTTGGATCTTACTCTTACAAGAGTTTGATATTGAAATCCGAGATAAAAGAGGAGCAGAAAATCTCGCCGCTGATCATCTTTCTCGTCTTGAAAATCCCGAATTAGAAGTTCTGAATGAATCAGCCATACAAGACAACTTTCCTGATGAATATCTATTGAAGATAGATTATAAAGAAATCCCATGGTTTGCAGACTATGCAAACTACTTAGTTTGTGGATTCCTTGAAAAAGGATTATCGTACCAAAGACGAAAGAAATTCTTCAGTGATATAAAACACTATTTCTGGGAAGATCCACATCTGTTTAAAAGTTGTCCCGATGGAATAATACGCCGATGTGTATTTGGAGATGAAGCTAGTAAAATTTTAAACCATTGTCACACAGGACCAACAGGAGGGCATTATGGGCCTCAACTAACAGCAAGAAAAGTTTATGAAGCTGGATTCTATTGGCCTACAATTTACAAAGACGCACACCTTCTTTGCAAATCATGTGATGCATGTCAAAGGGCCGGAAAAATAAGTCAACGTGATGAAATGCCACAAAATGTCATCCAAGTATGTGAAGTATTTGACATTTGGGGTATTGACTTTATGGGTCCATTTCCAAAATCTCATAATAATCTATATATACTCGTAGCCATTGATTATGTATCTAAATGGGCGGAAGCACAAGCTCTCCCAACTAACGATGCACGAGTTGCAGTCAACTTTTTAAAACGTCTTTTTGCAAGGTTTGGAACACCGAAAGCTTTAATAAGTGATCGGGGTACTCATTTCTGTAATAATCAACTTGAGAAAGTTCTTAAAAGATATGGAGTAACTCATAAAATCTCCACCGCATATCATCCACAAACAAGTGGACAAGTTGAAAATACAAACCGAGCTTTAAAACGTATTCTAGAGAAAACCGTAGGATCAAATCCGAAGGAATGGTCCATTAAATTGGAGGATGCACTCTGGGCTTTTAGAACAGCCTACAAAACTCCAATTGGAACCACACCTTTTAGACTTGTTTATGGAAAAGCATGTCATCTTCCAGTAGAAATTGAACACAAAGCATTTTGGGCTTTGAAGACATGTAATCTTGATTTACATGAAGCCGGACGTCTACGATTAAGTCAACTAAATGAATTAGAAGAATTAAGACATGAAGCATACGAAAATTCGTTAATCTATAAAGAAAGAACGAAGAAATGGCATGATAAAAGAATCAGAAGTTCAAAAGAATTTAAAGAAGGAGACAGAGTTCTTCTTTTCAATTCACGATTCAAGCTATTTCCTGGAAAATTGAAATCAAGATGGTCTGGACCATTCATAGTCAAAAGAGTTTTCCCATACGGAACGATAGAATTAATAAATTCAAATGGGATAGAATTTAAAGTTAATGGTCACAGAGTTAAACATTACATACATGGTCCGATGGAAGTCGACAACGAAGTTAATCACAATTTCGACACCACAGCTAACTAAGTGTGGGGAGAATCAAGTCTTTAAAGGATAATATGTATTTCTGTTAGAGTTAGATTGTCTGTTTTCGTGTAGTTCTCGAAAATGGAACCCGAATGGTCTTTCCCTAGCAGACCCTAAAGAAATAGTCTTCTCCCCCCATTCTGAATTTTTATTTTTTTAGGTTTTTACGAAATGAAGACTGCCTGTGAACTAAACCATGGTCTAATGCTACACGCTTTGATCACTAAACGTAATAATGACATACTACCGAGTGAAATAGTATCAGTAATCAGAGAAAGAATGGACGGAGTTAGAAAAGAATCCAGATGCGAAGATAATAAGTTACAATTTGGTAAAGGAAAATCAAAATCCGCAGCGAAAAGAAGAGCACGACACCTAGAAAGATGTCACAAATGCGGAAAATGGTCACATGGAGGTAAATGTTCAAATAATCAAACCTATTCAAATACCGAATTTGTTACTTTATGCAGAGACGGACCGTTCATATGTTTAGAAGAAAAGACACTGAATGCTCGAGGTTACGCCTATGTAGCCATGGAAAATCAATTAAACCGACTATCTTATGAATGGGATAGATCATATAACTAAGAAATCTATTCCACAGGTATGTCTGTACAGTTTTTATTTTTATTTTTATTTTTAACCTTTTGATAATAAAAGCTAATTTGTTCGCTAAAAAGTATTAAATTGATATTGAATAAAATTAGGTTTGGCGACCGAAATTATTGATATCATTCAAAAATTTATTATATCACTGCGAAATTTAACGTTTATTATAAGGTATAAATATCTTTAAACAATCAACCCAAAATATTTCAAAAATTCGTCATGAGTTAAATTAGGTCTTGGAACCGAAATTACTTTACCGAAAAGAGGGGCGCATATTTTTGATAATATTTGATTGATTAAAGTGGGATAAAAAGACAAAAAGATTTTTAAATTTATTTTTACCATGTTTTTAAAATTAATATTTAAATCTTAAATTAATATTGTAAACTTTGTAAAAACAATATATTTAAAATATTTGAAAAATTAATATAAGTTTGATATGAATTTATGAATTTTTAAATTAAGTTTGGTGTGAATTTTTAAAATATAAATTTTTAATTTTATGCATTTCAAATTTTAAGTTTGGTGTGAATTTTTAATTTTTAAAATATAAAATTTTAATTTTATGCATTTTAAATTTTGAGTTTGGTGTGAATTTTTAATATTAATTTTGAATTTTATATTTAAGTTTTGTGAATTTAAAAACAAAAATTTACTTTATCTCATTAAGTTAAGAATATGATTTTTAAAATTCGTCGTAAGTTGAAGACTAGGTATTTGAACCGAAATTGCTTTACCCAAGGGAGGGACGAGAACTTTTATTATCATTATTTTTAATCTTATTAATTTAAAGTATGCCAAAAACATTAAAAAACCCAAAAATCTTAGCTTTTAAAACAATCGCTACAAAAAGACAAATTTTAAAATTTTGTCGAGAGACGGACTAGGACATCGATCCGAAACGACCTCGTCCTAAATAACAAGGGAAACAAAATTTTAAAATTAATTTCTTAATTGTTTTCAAAAGTTAATGATTATAAAAAAAAAAAAAAAAAAAAAACTCCGCGAGTCGCGGAGTTTGAAGTGCATTTCGCCGCGACTCGCGGAGGGGCCGGATTACAGAAAAAAAATAAAAAGAGCTGCACGATCAGTTTCAGTCCCCAACCCAAAAACTCAAAAACTGCTGCGAAAATAGACCCGAAAAACCCGAAAAACACCCCCAAAAATCCCAATTTTTAACCGTTAATCACCAAATTTTTTGCTAAAATCATGTTGAGAAGGATGCTATCTAAGAATTACTCAAGAAAAACGGTAAATTTCTACACCTAAACACCATTTAATTCGAAATTTGATGTTCTTGAGCAATTTTTTCCCCAATTTGATTTTGATGCTTTTTAGTGTAATTAGACTAAAATTGTTTATGTATTATGCTTGTATAACCTAGATTGATGCTGTTTAACATGATTAGAAGCCTTAAACTTCAAATTTTGAGTAATCTAGGGTTTGTGTTCTTGAGCAAATTTGGGGCTTTTTGATATAAACAGGTTATGGCCGATTTTTGTCATGAATTGTTGCTAAATTAAGTAGTGTAACATGTTTAGGTAGTTAAATGATCCAAACTTTGAGCCTAAACATGATTTTGAGAATTAAAGTGGACTTTTTCAAGTCTAAAATTCATGAACTTGATTTTTGAAAGATAATGCCATTTGAGACTTGTTTAATTGCTAGTAATGATTATTTTGACATGTTATTTGAGTTGAATGCTTATGAACTTGGCGAACATTTTCGTATATGCTTATTTGAAAAAGTGTAGATTTGATAAAAATGTGAAAATAAGCTTAAGTTTGATATAAATTGATAATGTCATTGTAATTATTTTGATTGATGATTTTGCTGACACTAATGCATATTTGGATGCACAAAAATTGTGTTTGATGTGTTTTGCAGAATGAAAGGGGTGAATCTTCATCCCAAGCCCGCAATGCTCCTGCTGAGAATTTGGAACAACAGGAGGTGGATAACTACTACAAGCAGGATGTACCTCATCCAGTCATGACCTTTTTCGATATGCACTTGGAAGAGTTGCACCCGAACCTGAGATTTGACAGACTTTGGATAGATTATCCAAAATATCAAAGGGGTTTGCATACTCTTCATTCTAAGGTTGTTGAGGTACCAAGGGTCATAGAATGGGGACCCTTAGAAGCTGTAGAATTGGCCGGGCCAATTAGGGAATTACTTGTACAGAGGTATGGTAATTCTTCTTTTAATGACTGAATATGTTTATTCACCATACGTAGACCTGTATATAAAGTATGGTGTGAAGAATTGTTATGTAGTATAGAGTTGAATGATCGGGTAGCTAGTTTAACCGATCGTTCTTTTATTAGATTTTTGTTAGGCGGTTCGATGCGCCACATGTCTTTACTGGACATGGCTCAGGCTTTACGTATATATACGCCTGAGGAGTTAGCGTCTGCCGATTGTAGAGGATTGATACTAAACGGTAGAAAGAAAGATACACACGGTGTGTGGAGTCAAATGACAAGCCATCACCGTTTCAAAGGGGGAAATTACTCTTATTTGGATATAGATAGAGCCGAATTAAGAGTGATACATAGGTTTTTAGCTAATTCGATTACACAAAGGGGTAAGAACAAAGAAAAAGTAAATGAACAGGATTTGTTTTACCATATGTGTATTCGAGACCCACAAAGCGCTGTAAGTATACCATATTGTGTGGGTTATTATTTATCAGCTATGGTTCGAGGGATGCGACCACATAGCATAATAGGAGGTGGTATTTTTATTACTTTGATTGGTGAATATCTCGGTGTGGATATAAGTCGGGGGGGATTATTACTAGAAGAGCCGGAACCCCGCGATACTATAGGTTTAAATGTATACCATGGTGCGAAAGTTTTGAAGAGGCGAAATAACGCCGCAGTACGATACCATGGTAGACATCCACAGGTGGAGAGAAACCAGCAGCAAGGTAATGTAGGAGGGGGGAATGAGATGCAAGAAATGCATAGGTTTATAGCTTCTCAGGAATACGAAAATGCTAGACAGAGAGCATTTGAAGATTGGCAAGTTCATCAGAACCAGATCATAGCTCATTGCCAACATATAGGTAGAAACTATATTCCTACACCGAAACCCATCTTCCCTCCTTGGTCGATAGAGATGCAGCCACCATATCCTACGTATGACCCTGCCGAAGCATTCTATAGCACTTATGGTTATGCCTGGAACCCCTATTGGTACCAATTTCATCCTTAGTTTACTTATTATTTTTTATTATTTTGTAATTTGTAATTATTGATACGTTTAATACTTTTGTTAATATTGTAATCATTTTTATAATTATCTAACTTTTATTCTTAGACTTTAATAATTTTTGAATGTGGGGTAATATACCAAAGTTCAAAAATATGTATATATGTTTGCAGTTTATCTTATGTACACAACAGGGTAAAACAACGCATTTTCAAAGACTGGCATTAAGTTCAGCAAAAGCAACTAATTTTGACGACAAGATGCAAAATATATGTGAAATAACAACAAGACGGAATGAACAAATGATGTGCACCATTTATCATTCAGCAAACAAACGCCAATATATTTGGAAACTTTGGTAAAATTTAATCATTTTCACACAAATCACCCTCAATAATTTAAATTGTTACTGATTTCATGCAAATGAGGGCATTGCAAGATCTTAAGTGTGGGAAGGGGTTAAATTCTTTCGGATTTTAAAATTTTTATATTAAACACTTGGTTACCATTAAAAATACTAGTAAAGCAGTAGTTGTATTAGAATCTAGTGCTCTCTGATAAAAAAGAACAGCCCTAGTCTTATATACTGACTACCCAATTCTAGTAAAATTTTTCAAAATTTTCAATTAAATGAATTCAAAATCATGTTTATACATATTTATGAACGATAAAACTAGGTTTTAACACCGAAATTATTGTTACCTCGGAAAGGACATAAATTAAGAAACAAACTAAAATGTTAAAATTCATTTAAAATGGAATAGAGGACGATAAAAAGGAAAATAAAAGCCAAGTGTGGGAAAATTTACCAAGTTATTTTAAACATATGTCACATATATCTGTAACAAATAACTGAAAATACTTTTGCTTTGGACTAAACTAAACTGTTTTACCCGATGAAAGAAAAGAAGAGATGGATCTACACGATGAATCAATTCCATCATTAAAAGGAAGTAAAGTCTTCCAAAAAAGACACACGCTTCTTGATTTAGGTCATGAAGTTGTCGTCCAGACCAGCTGTAGGTTGACGAAAAATCTAGAAAAGTCATCACTAAAATCAGCAGGAAATCCACGGACCTCAGCATTAAACAGGGTCGCCAAGTGGTCAGATTTATCCTAACCATGAGAAGGATTTATCTCGTACAATGGGGGGGCACCATGCAAATTAGCTGGATAAGACTAATGAATCAGATCCCTCAGAAAGGATAATCTCCTTAAAGATTAAAAATCAGCTTTTAAGACTGATATTACTCAATTCTAGAGATTGACCTTAAAGATTGAGAATTACAAACTCATGGAATTCGATGATATCTAAACTCGAGCTTAAACGAGAAAATATTTTGATCAAAATTATAAACCGATTTGTTTTCTGAAAACCCTATTTTCAATGCGTTCATTACCATTGAACGTAAAATCCTAGGAATTCACCTGGAATTCATTAGGTCACCTGAACTAAATCGGGTGTCAACCGTAAGAACGGTGGTTGCATAGCATGGTCAAAGACAGGACCTTGTGCCAGGCCGAAAAATTATAAGGGTGAGCTTTACTATTGCTCCTACCAAGGATAGTAATTGCGTCCGACACGTTATAGACCATAATCAAAAGCATGTCACGGGACATTGCCTTAACAGTTGCTTGTTCAACGCTTTCCTTTCAACCGGACGGTAGTTTACCGAAAGGTAATATACGGGACAAGTAAACTGGACGTGTTGCTTTCCAAATACAAGGTTAGCAAGTGGGTGACACAAAACCGCAAGTTTTGAGCTAAAATTTTCAAATCTGAAACCCACCAAACCCACAAAAATATTTTGCAAACACCGGTAAAGGGTTATTTCGGAAAACTTATCTAGGGTAAAAACTAGATTTCAAAAAAATCAAATGTTTTCATAAAGATCAAATTTCCTTAATGGATCTAAATTTTTATAGTCATGTGGGACTATAAACCATATCGTTACTACCATTGTTTATACCGCCGTATAGAAATCACTGATGTACAAAGTGTGAAGAATAAAGAAGTGATTCTAGTATTTCAAGACAATATTGCTTGAGGACAAGCAACACTCAAGTGTGGGAATATTTGATAATGCTAAAAACGAACATATATTTCATAGCATTATTCCTCAAGAAAGACAAGCTTTTAGTTGCAATTGTTCTATTTACAAGTGATATTCGTTTTGTATAATAAAAGGTGAAGACAAAAGACAGATTCGACGAATTTTAGACGCAAACGACCAAAAAGCTCAAAAGTACAAAAGACAATCAAAAAGGTTCCAATTATTGATAAGAAACGTCTCGAAATTACAAAAGTACAAGATTCAAAACGCAAAGTACAAGATATTAAATTGTACGCGAGGACGTTCGAAAATCCGGAACCGGGACCAGAGTCAACTCTTAACGCTCGACGCAACGGACTAAAAATTACAAGTTAACTATGTATATAAATATAATATAATATATAATTAATTATATTAATTATATATATATTATATTTATAAATAAAAAACCGTCGGCAGAGAAAAACTCCAAGGACTGAGAACCTCCGCGACTCGCGGAGTTTGAAGAGGTTTTCACCGCGAGTCGCGGAGCCCCAAAATTGAAAACTGCCTATAAAGCCAACCGAATTCTGATCAAAATCATCATCTTTTTCTTCTCTTATCATACGTAAAATTTATATATATATATATAATTTATCTTTTAATTTTAATTTTAATTTTAATTCTAATAATAAGGGTATGTTAGCGAATGTTGTAAGGGTATAAGTCGAAATTCTGTCCGTGTAACGCTACGCTATTTTTAATCATTGTAAGTTATGTTCAACCTTTTTATATTAATGTCTCGTAGCTAAGTTATTATTATGCTTATTTAAAACGAAGTAATCATGATGTTGGGCTAATTACTAAAATTGGGTAATTGGGCTTTGTACCATAATTGGAGTTTGGACAAAAGAACGACACTTGTGGAAATTAGACTATGGGCTATTAATGGGCTTTATATTTGTTTAACTAAATGAAAGTTTGTTAATGTTACTATAAAGATTTACAATTGGGCGTCCCTATAAATTACCATATACACTCAATCGGACACGATGGGCGGGGTATTTATATGTACGAATAATCGTTCATTTAACCGGACACGGGAATGGATTAATAGCCACTAGAATAATTAAAACAGGGGTGAAATTACATTCAAGGGTAATTGGTGTAATTGTTAACAAAGTAGTAAAACCTTGGTTTACACGCAGTCGATAACCTGGTGTATTCATTAAACAAAGTATTAAAACCTTGTTACAATTCGAATCCCCAATTAGTTGGAATATTTAACTTCGGGTATAAGAATAATTTGATGAGGACACTCGCACTTTATATTTATGACTGATGGACTGTTATGGACAAAAACCAGACGGACATATTAAATAATCCAGGACAAAGGACAATTAACCCATGGGCATAAAACTAAAATCAACACGTCAAACATCATGATTACGGAAGTTTAAATAAGCATAATTCTTTTATTTCATATTTAATTTCCTTTATTTTATATTTAATTGCACTTCTAATTATCGCACTTTTATTTATTGTTGTTTAATCGCACTTTTAATTATCGTACTTTTTAATTATCGCAAGTTTACCGCACTTTTATTATTCGCAATTTCATTATCGTTATTTACTTTAAGTTTTAATTTAAGTCTTTTATTTATTTAATATTTTACATTAGGTTTTAACTGCGACAAAGTTTTAAAATCGACAAACCGGTCATTAAACGGTAAAAACCCCCCTTTATAATAATAATATTACTTATATATATGTTTGTATTTTTATAAAAGTAAACTAATATAGCGTTGAGCTTTGTTTAAAGATTTCCCTGTGGAACGAACCGGACTTACTAAAAACTACACTACTGTACGATTAGGTACACTGCCTATAAGTGTTGTAGCAAGGTTTAAGTATATCCATTCTATAAATAAATAAATATCTTGTGTAAAATTGTATCGTATTTAATAGTGTTTTCTGCTAAAATTAATAACTATTTTATATACACCTCGCATAACATCAAGAAGCTATATGAGTAGAGATTTTTTTGCTAAATTAAGTTGTCCATTGACGCCTTTGGATAGTAAATTTTTACTCGAATTAGCAAATGGTAAATTAATTTCAGCAGATAATATATGTCGGAATCGAGAAATTAAACTGGTTAGCGAAACATTTAAAATTGATTTGATACCAGTAGAGTTAGGGAGTTTTGATGTGATAATCGGTATGGACTGGTTGAAAGAAGTGAAAGCAGAGATCGTTTGTTAAAAAAATGCAATTCGCATTATACGAGAAAAAGGAAAACCCTTAATGGTGTACGGAGAAAAGGGCAACACGAAGCTACATATTATTAGTAATTTGAAGGCACAAAAAATAAGAAGAAAAGGTTGCTATGCTGTTCTAGCACACGTCGAGAAAGTACAAACTGAAGAAAAGAGCATCAATGATGTTCCCATTGCAAAAGAATTTCCCGATGTATTTCCGAAAGAATTACCGGGATTACCCCCACAGCGATCCGTTGAATTTCAAATAGATCTTGTACCAGGAGCTGCACCAATAGCTCGTGCTCCTTACAGACTCGCACCCAGCGAGATGAAAGAACTGCAAAGCCAATTACAAGAACTTTTAGAGCGTGGTTTCATTCGACCAAGCACATCACCGTGGGGAGCTCCTGTTTTGTTTGTCAAGAAGAAAGATGGTACATTCAGGTTGTGTATCGACTACCGAGAGTTGAACAAACTTACCATCAAGAACCGCTACCCACTACCGAGAATTGACGACCTATATGATCAACTACAAGGCTCGTCTGTTTATTCAAAGATTGACTTACGTTCCGTGTATCATCAAATGCGGGTGAAAGAAGATGATATTCCAAAGACTGCTTTCAGAACACGTTACGGTCATTACGAGTTTATGGTCATGCTGTTTGGTTTAACTAATGCACCAGCTGTGTTCATGGACCTTATGAACCGAGTGTGTGGACCATACCTTAACAAGTTTGTCATTGTTTTCATTGATGACATACTTATTTACTCAAAGAATGACCAAGAATACGGTGAACATTTGAGAAAGGTGTTAGAAGTATTGAGGAAGGAAGAATTGTACGCTAAGTTTTCAAAGTGTGCATTTTGGTTGGAAGAAGTTCAATTCCTCGGTCACATAGTGAACAAAGAAGGTATTAAGGTGGATCCGGCAAAGATAGAAACTGTTGAAAAGTGGGAAACCCCGAAAACTCCAAAACACATACGCCAGTTTTTAGGACTAGCTGGTTACTACAGAAGGTTCATCCAAGACTTTTCCAGAATAGCAAAACCCTTGACTGCATTAACGCATAAAGGGAAGAAATTTGAATGGAATGATGAACAAGAGAAAGCGTTCTAGTTATTGAATAAAAAGCT
Source organism: Rutidosis leptorrhynchoides (assembly GCF_046630445.1). NCBI lineage: Eukaryota > Viridiplantae > Streptophyta > Magnoliopsida > Asterales > Asteraceae > Rutidosis > Rutidosis leptorrhynchoides. The sequence continues at coordinate 176,144,048 of NC_092339.1, forward strand.
AACTACGGCACCTATATTGTCATTGCCTGAAGGGAATGATGATTTTGTGATTTATTGTGACGCATCAAAGTAAGGTCTCGGTTGTGTATTAATGCAACGAACGAAGGTGATTGCTTATGCGTCTAGACAATTGAAGATTCACGAACAAAATTATACGACGCATGATTTGGAATTAGGCGCGGTTGTTTTTGCATTAAAGACTTGGAGGCACTACTTATATGGGGTCAAAAGTATTATATATACCGACCACAAAAGTCTTCAACACATATTTAATCAGAAACAACTGAATATGAGGCAGCGTAGGTGGATTAAATTATTGAATGATTACGACTTTGAGATTCGTTACCACCCGGGGAAGGCAAATGTGGTAGCCGATGCCTTGAGCAGGAAGGACAGAGAACCCATTCGAGTAAAATCTATGAATATAATGATTCATAATAACCTTACTACTCAAATAAAGGAGGCGCAACAAGGAGTTATAAAAGAGGGAAATTCAAAGGATGAAATACCCAAAGGATCGGAGAAACATCTTAATATTCGGGAAGACGGAACCCGGTATAGGGCTGAAAGGATTTGGGTACCAAAATTTGGAGATATGAGAGAAATGGTACTTAGAGAACCTCATAAAACCAGATACTCAATACATCCTGGAACGGGGAAGATGTACAAGGATCTCAGGAAATATTTTTGATGGCCGGGTATGAAAGCCGATGTTGCTAAATACGTAGGAGAATGTTTGACGTGTTCTAAGGTTAAAGCTGAGCATCAGAAACCATCAGGTCTACTTCAACAACCCAAAATCCCGGAATGGAAATGGGAAAACATTACCATGGATTTCATCACTAAATTGCCAATAAGAGAAGATGACAAGATGGAGAAGTTAGCACGACTGTATTTGAAGGAAGTCGTCTCCAGACATGGAATACCAATCTCTATTATCTCTGATAGGGATGACAGATTTATTTCAAGATTCTGGCAGACATTACAGCAAGCATTAGGAACTCGTCTAGACATGAGTACTGCCTATCATCCACAAACTGATGGGCAGAGCGAAAGGACGATACAAACGCTTGAAGACATGCTACGAGCATGTGTTATTGATTTCGGAAACAGTTGGGATCGACGTCTACCATTAGCAGAATTTCCCTACAACAACAGCTACCATTCAAGCATTGAGATGGCGCCGTTTGAAGCACTTTATGGTAGAAAGTGCAGGTCTCCGATTTGTTGGAGTGAAGTGGGGGATAGACAGATTACGGGTCCGAAGATTATACAAGAAACTACCGAGAAGATCATCCAAATTCAACAACGGTTGAAAACCGCCCAAAGTCGACAAAAGAGCTACGCTGACATTAAAAGAAAAGATATAGAATTTGAAATTGGAGAGATGGTCATGCTTAAAGTTGCACCTTGGAAAGGCGTTGTTCGATTTGGTAAACGAGGGAAATTAAATCCAATGTATATTGGACCATTCAAGATTATTGATCGTGTCGGACCAGTAGCTTACCGACTTGAGTTACCTCAACAACTCGCGGCTGTACATAACACTTTCCACGTCTCGAATTTGAAGAAATGTTTTGCTAAAGAAGATCTCACTATTCCGTTAGATGAAATCCAAATCAACGAAAAACTCCAATTCATCGAAGAACCCGAAATAATGGATCGTGAGGTTAAAAGACTTAAGCAAAACAAGATACCAATTGTTAAGGTTCGATGGAATGCTCGTAGAGGAACCGAGTTCACCTGGGAGTGTGAAGATTAGATGAAGAAGAAATACCCGCATCTATTTCCAGAAGATTCGTCAACACCTTCAACAGCTTAAAATTTCGGGACGAAATTTATTTAACGGGTAGGTACTGTAGTGACCCGAACTTTTCCATGTTTATATATATTAATTGAGATTGATATTTACATGATTAAATGTTTCCAACATGTTAAGTAATCAAACTTGTTAAGACTTGATTAATTGAAATATGTTTCATACAGACAATTGACCACCCAAGTTGACCGGCGATTCACGAACGTTAAAACTTGTAAAAACGACATGATGATATATATATGGATATACATATGGTTAAAATGAGATTATGATAAGTAAGTATCTCCATAAGTATATTAACAATGAGTTATATACATATAAACAAGACTACTAACTTAAGGATTTCGAAACGAGACATATATGTAACGATTATCGTTGTAACGACATTTAAATGTATATATATCATATTATGATATATTAATATATCATAATATCATGGTAATATAATAATTTAACATCTCATTAGATATAATAAACAATGGGTTAACAACATTAATTGAGATCGTTAACTTAAAGGTTTCAAAACAACACTTACATGTAACGACTAATGATGACTTAACGACTCAGTTAAAATGTATATACATGTAGTGTATTTAGATGTATTAAAATACTTTTGGAAGACTTCAAGACATATATCAAAACACTCATACTTAACGAAAATGGTTACAGTTACTTTCCCATTCTTTTCTTTCATCAAGAATTCTAGTCGTATTCTTACCCGTATTATACATAGCTTCAAAACGTACTTACTATGGGTATATACCAATAGGAACTAGCATGGGATTCCACTCTTGATTATGTCATGTATGACTAATCAATTTTAACTTCTACCATGAGCTAGTCAACTAACTAGAACTCCTTTTAACCCCACTCACCACTCACCAATTACCACTCATCATTCACTCCATTTCACTTCCAATTCTCTTTCTAATTCTCTCTCAACACACACACACACTATTATGAACGTATTTTTACAGTAGTTAATCATAATATTCATCAAAAATCACTTCAAGAATCAAGCTATAATCATCATAGGAAGAACACTTCAAGAACACTTCAAAAATCCCTTCAAGTTTACTAATTTACTTCCAAGCTTTCTAATCCATTCCAAGTAATCATCTAAGATCAAGAAACCTTTGTTATATACAGTAGGTTATCTTTCTTATTCAAGGTAATATTCATATTCAAACTTTGATTCAATTTCTATAACTATAAACTATCTTAATTCGAGTAAAAATCTTACTTGAACTTGTTTTTGTGTCATGATCCTACTTCAAGAACTTTCAAGCCATCCAAGATGCTTTAAAGCTAGATCATTTCTTGTCACTTCCAGTAGGTTTACCTACTAAACTTGAGGTAGTAATGATGTTCATAACATCATTCGATTCATATATATAAAACTATCTTATTCGAAGGTTTAAACTCGTAATCATTAGAACATAGTTTAGTTGATTCTAAACTTGTTCGCAAACAAAATTTAATCCTTCTAACTTGACTTTTAAAATTAACTACACACATGTTCTATATCTACATGATATGCTAACTTAATGATTTAAAACCTGGAAACACGAAAAACACCGTAAAACCGGATTTACGCCGTCGTAGTAACACCGCGGGCTGTTTTGGGTTAGTTAATTAAAAACTATGATAAACTTTGATTTAAAAGTTTTTATTCTGAGAAAATGATTTTTATTATGAACATGAAACTATATCCAAAAATTATGGTTAAACTCAAAGTGGAAGTATGTTTTCTAAAATGGTCATCTAGACGTCGTTCTTTCGACTGAAATGACTACCTTTACAAAAACGACTTGTAACTTATTTTTCCGACTATAAACCTATACTTTTCTATTTAGATTCATAAAATAGAGTTCAATATGAAACCATAGCAATTTGATTCACTCAAAACGGATTTAAAATGAAGAAGTTATGGGTAAAACAAGATTGGATAATTTTTCTCATTTTAGCTACGTGAAAATTGGTAACAAATCTATTCCAACCATAACTTAATCAACTTGTATTGTATATTATGTAATCTTGAGATACCATAGACACGTATACAATGTTTCGACCTATCATGTCGACACATCTATATATATTTCGGAACAACCATAGACACTCTATATGTGAATGTTGGAGTTAGCTATACAGGGTTGAGGTTGATTCCAAAATGTATATAGTTTGAGTTGTGATCAATACTGAGATACGTATACACTGGGTCGTGGATTGATTCAAGATAATATTTATCGATTTATTTCTGTACATCTAACTGTGGACAACTAGTTGTAGGCTACTAACGAGGACAGCTGACTTAATAAACTTAAAACATCAAAATATATTAAAAGTGTTGTAAATATATTTTGAACATACTTTAATATATATGTATATATTGTTATAGGTTCGTGAATCAACAGTGGCCAAGTCTTACTTCTCGACGAAGTAAAAATCTGTGAAAGTGAGTTATAGTCCCACTTTTAAAATCTAATATTTTTGGGATGAGAATACATGCAGGTTTTATAAATGATTTACAAAATAGACACAAGTACGTGAAACTACATTCTATGGTTGAATTATCGAAATCGAATATGCCCCTTTTTATTAAGTCTGGTAATCTAAGAATTAGGGAACAGACACCCTAATTGACGTGAATCCTAAAGATAGATCTATTGGGCCTAACAAACCCCATCCAAAGTACCAGATGCTTTAGTGTTTCGAAATTTATATCATATCCGAAGGGTGTCCTGGAATGATGGGGATATTCTTATATATATGCATCTTGTTAATGTCGGTTACCAGGTGTTCACCATATGAATGATTTTTATCTCTATGTATGGGATGTGTATTGAAATATGAAATCTTGTGGTCTATTATTATGATTTGATATATATAGGTTAAACCTATAACTCACCAACATTTTTGTTGACATTTTAAGCATGTATATTCTCAGGTGATTATTAAGAGCTTCCGCTATCGCATACTTAAATAAGGACGAGATTTGGAGTCCATGCTTGTATGATATTGTGTAAAAACTGCATTCAAGAAACTTATTTCGTTGTAACATATTTGTATTGTAAACCATTATGTAATGGTCGCGTGTAAACAGTATATTTTAGATTATCATTATTTGATAATCTACGTAAAGCTTTTTAAACCTTTATTGATGAAATAAAGGTTATGGTTTGTTTTAAAATGAATGCAGTCTTTGAAAAACGTCTCATATAGAGGTCAAAACCTCGCAACGAAATCAATTAATATGGAACGTTTTTAATCAATAAGAACGGGACATTTCAGTGTTGGCCCAATCGAGGCAGAAATGATTATAGAAGAAGTGCATAATGGTACTTGTGCACTGCATTCAGGCTACAAAACTATCGCCGCGAAAATTATGCGAATGGGATACTTTTGGCCATCCCTATACCGCGATGTTAAACGCTGTAAAAGTTGCCAAAGGCATGCTCCGCAAAATTGAATGCCGCGGCATGATATGATTCCTGTTAATTCACCATGGCCGTTTAATAAATGGGCTATTGACATTGTAGGGCCATTTCCTGCAGGGCCTAGCAATGTTAAATTCCTGATTGTCGCAATCGACTACTTTACCAAATGGGTTGAAGCTAAGGCGGTTCGCACTATTACTGGTGTACAAGTGCAAAATTTTGTATGGGAATACATTGTTTGCCGATTTGGCATTCCGCGAGAATTGGTTAGCGATAATACAGCTCAAATAGCGAAAGATCCTTTTAAGACATGGTGCACTGATTTAAATATTGTGTAAAAGTTTACGTCAGTGGCACACCCACAAGCTAATGGTTTATGCGAAGTAACCAACCGTGATATAGTAAGCGGTATTAAAAAGAGATTGTGCGAAAAGCGAACCGGCTGGGTAGATGAATTACCCAATGTGTTATGGGCACATCGCACAACATTTAAGAAAAGCACAGGGGAAACACCTTTTAGCTTGGTATATGGTTCTGAGGCAGTAATTCCCGCAGAAATTTTGGTACCAACGCATAGAATAGTTAACTTTGAAGAAGAAGCGAATGATTCTGCGTTGAGCAAAAACCTGAATTTCATTGAGGAGCGGAGGATAATGGCTGCTATCAGAGAAGCGAATAATAAACAGCAAATAGCTAAGTATTATAACAAAAGAGTGCGTGCTTTATCCTTCGCTATAGGCGAATGGGTGCTACGAAATAACGAAGCAAGCAGAGCTGAAAAGCTTGGTAAGTTGGGTCCTAACTGGGAAGGCCCTTATCAAATTGTGGCAATCAATGCGGCAGGATCATATAAGCTCGCGGATGTGGAAGGGCGAACTTTGCCTAATGCGTGGCATGCTGTTTTATTAAAGCGATACTATGCATAGCTTTGCGAAAACTATCAAGGATATATGTACAAAGTGCGAAATTAGATACAAGGCATACGGCTGAAATACTTATTATGTGATCTTGTTTTTAATTTTTTGCAAGTCTTGATCACGCTTGTAGAAATCTTAAGAATAGTCACTTGTAAAAGTACGCGAAAAGTTTATTTGTGAAATGCGAATAGTTATGAAATGTTTTACAGTTTGTTTCATAATGCTATAGTATTTCGCAGTGTTTAAATAGCAAAGTGATGAAATTGCCCACTTTTGCATGTGAATTATTGCGAAAGGAATTTTATATCCTAAGTATTTGATTTTGCCAATGCTTAGATGCTTCGCAATGCTGATTAATTGCCTAAGGATCGTTTCGGCGGACTTAGAAGATTCATAACGTATAAGCATATACGCATACAGATTGTTTTGCAAAAGTACGCATTTATTATGTGCACAATAATATATGATGGAAATTGCAAAGGACAAGTTTGTGTTATGAATATTGTTGATACAAGCGCTATATAAATAAAGAGTACTCACGAATAAATATGAAAAAATAAAGTTTCATTGATAACGGCGCAGAGATAGCTGCGCGCTAATTTCTACAATATTTTATTCTAGCTTAGACAAGTCAAGATCAAATATGTCTTTTAAAGTAACATCATCTTGTTGACTTATTGCAGTAACTTTGTCGATTGGAATATCCGCTAAGCTTGCTTGTGCAGTAGCAGCTGCTTCACGTGCTTCTGCAAGTGAACAAACGCGATCTCCAATGGCGGGAGGCAGAGGATCTGGTATGGTGCAATGTGGAGCAATTTCATTCAGAAACTCTACTCTCTCGCGCTATCGTAAAGCAGCTGCATAAGTGGAAAATAGAACATTCACGGGACGTGAATTGAGAACCTTTTTAGCAAACTCTGGTAGGTGCTGGCGGAGTTGCGTGAACTCAAGCTTCGCGGAAGCTGCCGCGGCCAGAGCGGTGTCTCTCTCTGCAGTAAGCTTTGAAACCTCCTCTTGCAATGAAGAGATTGTGGTTTCAAAATTCTTTTGTTTGTCAGCTGCAGTAGACACCTGTAGCTTCAATTCATCTACCGCGGTTTTGGCTGCGGTGAGCTCATAAGAGAGATCAACACAGCGTTTCTCGCTGTTTTCAGCTTTGATCCTCTCAGCATTGTACTTCTGCTGTTCAGCTCCAAGCACATTGAAAAATTGTTCTTGCCGGTATATCATATCGTACGCCGAGTTGAAGCACATGTAAAAGTTTTGAATAAAACTGTTGTGCGCATCAAGCGCAGAAAGTTTAGAGAATTCGCGGCGAAGCTCGCTGGGGATCGCTAACTTCATTTGTTGGCGCTGATCCAGAGTAGCGCCAGCTGATGCATAAGTATATCCTGATAGACCATCAATCCGCACCCCATATGAGTCAGGGGGAGTGCGGAATAGCTCCGTGATTTGTGCCGCAGAATCAGGGCTAGGAAAAACTGGATTGAAAGGCGAGCCTCCTGCAAAACAAAGCGATTATTATAATAACAACAATAAATATTACAAACACTGGCATGAATCAAAGATGATTGCGTTATACTAGTTTGTTGATCTCCTTCATAATCTGATGTGATCGGATTATCGTATAAAGGAGTGCTTTGTTTGAGTTTCTTGCTCTGCGATGATGGTGGTGTTTGCATCGGTCGTTTTGTGGAACTTGGTTGTGATGTTGGTGATTTCGAGGTTAAATCAACGATGGGAATAGCCTGTTTCTCCTGTTTGATTTGATGCTCGGTAGATGCCGACGATTTAGCCTCCGGGCTCGTTAGCAACTTTGTAATTAAAGCTTTAGGATCCACCTTACGATCGACCTCGACAATTTTCATTTTTGATTAAGGTAGAAAAGCTGTGTTTGAAGAACTTGTAAAGGTTAATAGCGAATGTATATAATTGCGAATGGTGGTAGAGAAAGCAAGTGGAAAATTAGTGATTGTGAATCACGATATATATAGGGGAAATAAGGGTAGTAAGCGATTGTATTAATTATCCGTTGTGATAACTCAAACGGTAACTTTTGTCTTGCAACGATAACTAAGTAAATGCGAAAATGACTAAGCGTGGATGATGATTGCAAAAACTGCGAATTTTTAGAGTTTATTATGATACATCTGCAATGCGATATGTATCATAATAAACTGGGGGGACTTGATCATATACATAGCATTGTATATGTATATTTTATTTGCTAAAGGCCGAGGGTAGAATTGCGCGAACTATAAGGCAAAGTTATGAAGTGTTCGCTGAAAATAAGATCAGCAGATGGATTCCCGCGCTAATAAATTACTGCGGTTTAATCCGTTGATTTTCCGCGGACGGTTAAGTAACTCGCATACCGCGGATATCTTGAATACTATAAATAGGGAGCATGGCCTCTCATTTATAGGTTGTTGATTCTCTGTCATTTTGCCTAAGCCTTTGTAATTTCCACTTGTGATCTTACCCAAGGAATTTTTACATCGCGCAAAGGTAAATTATGCTAATTAACAATCAAGACCGGGTCGGGGTGGTTGATCACTTGATAGTTAAAGTGAAAGACGATCATCGGGGCCCAAAATAATCATCAAACATTCCATCCACCATTATAATCTTATTGCACTCAATCCGCAATTAAGTAACATTATTAATTAAGGATTGATCAAGATCAAATGAGAACTTTTTTGTGTGAGAACTCTGAGAACTGCAAAAAAAATCAAAATACACTGCAATTCGAGCAAAAAAAGTGGCGGGCGAGCAAAAAACAAGGAATTCGAGCAATAATGGGGAAATTCAAACAAAAAAAGGCGGGCGAACAAACAAGTGGCAGGCGAACAAAAATGTGTTCTACATCTTTGAAATTCAAACAAAAATATGTAGTCGAACAAAAATGTCTTCTACATTTTTGAAATTCGAACAAAAAACAAAGACGGGCGAACAAAAAAGTGGCGGGCGAACAAAAATTGTGAAATTCGAACAAAAATGTGTTCTACATTTTTGAAATTCGAACAAAAAATGTAGAACACATGATATTCGAAAAAAAATGTGTTCTACATTTTTGAAATTCGAACAAAAAAAATTTGCTCGACTATTAATTTTTTGTTCATCCGTGTTGTTGATTTTTGCTCGAATTCCCTTTTTATTTGCTGGCCGCCACTTTTTTTTGCTTGAATTTTAGTGTATTTGGAGTTCCTAGAATTCTCACACTAAAAAAGTTTTCACTGGATCCTCTCCATATATATATATATATATATATATATATATATATATATATATATATATATATATTTGCTTCCCTCCGATTGGTTACTTCCCCATTGATCCGGCTCCTATATATATATATATATATATATATATATATATATATATATATATATATATATATATATATATATATATATATATATATATATATATATATATATAAGAACCAAGAAAAAGGAAAGAACTGCAAGAACCAATCTTGACCTTTGAATATTTGAATCTATAGATAAGTATATTGGTGGGTTTCGGTAGTTACCAAATTTACATAATATGTCATTCAAGTAACAAAGGCTATATTGGTCTTATCTTAAAAAATAACTGACACCACATTTGTAGAAAGAAAACCTAGAGAACTCACATATTAATGTAAATTCACCTATTATATGCACATATTCTAAAAGAAAAAATTCAAGAAAAAATAAGGAAATTTTTTTTAAAAACTTTATTACTTTAAAAAAAAATTCAAAGAAATTTCACGTAAGTACAGACTGACACGTGTCTGTTTGTGTGGCACAGACTGAGCCATGTGTCAGTTTGTGTGGCACAGACTGAGCCACGTGTCAGTTTGTGTGGCACAGACTGAGCCACGTCTCAGTTTGTGTGGCACAGACTGAGCCACGTGTCAGTCTGCGCTGACGTGAATATTTTTTTTTTAAATATTAGGAAAAAATGTTTCCGAAATTAAAATTTTTTTTTTTTAATTTTTTTATCAAGGAATAGATGCATATGGTAAATGAATGTGCATTAACAAGTAATGAAAGGATCCGTCCTAATCCATATGGACGAAGTCACCAACATCTGGTTCCATTGCGATGATCAACTCCAAATAATGTCTTTACAAATGAGCAAATGCACAGCGGAATGTTTCTTTCGTACCTGAGAATAAACATGCTTTAAAGTGTCAACCAAAAGGTTGGTGAGTTCATTAGTTTAACATAAATAATCATTTCATAATTTTAATAGACCACAAGATTTCATTTCTAGTTCTCATAAATAAACATCCCATGCATAGAGACAAAATATCATTCATATGGATTGAACACCTGGTAACCGACATTCACAATATGTATATAAGAATATCCCCATCATTCCGGGATCCTCCTTCGGACATGATATAAATTTCGAAGTACTAAAGCATCCGGTACTTTGGATGGGGCTTGTTGGGCCCGATAGATCTATCTTTAGAGTTCGCGTCAATTAGGGTGTCTGTTCCCTAATTCTTAGATTACCAGACTTAATAAAAAGGGGCATATTCGATTTCGATAATTCAACCATATAATGTATTTTCGATTACTTGTGTCTATTTCGTAAAATATTTATAAAACAGCGCATGTATTCTCAGTCCCAAAATATATATTGCAAAAGCATTTAAAGAGGGATTAATGAAACTCATGCATATAAATATTGTAAAACAGTTAATAAAGCATTTGCATGTATTCTCAGCCCAAAAATGTAATGAGTAAAAAGGGAGCAAATGAAACTCACGCATATAAATATTGCAAAATAGTTAATAAAGTATTTGCATGTATTCTCAGCCCAAAAGTGTAATGAGTAAAAAGGGAGCAAATAAACTCACCTAATGTATTTTGTAGTAAAAATACATAGAACGATATTGAACAAGTATAGGGTTGGCCTTCGATTCACGAACCTATATCATTTGTATATTTATTAATATTCATAATCGTAACAGAATAATTTTATTTATATGCATACATAACTTATTAGTTATATCATATTTATATTAATAATATATTTAGGTTTCATATATTCGTTTTATATATATAGAAAAGAAATACTTTGTTATGTTGTATGTGTTAAATATATTTATGTATATATATTTCGTTTGTTTATTAAAACAATAGTTATAATTATAACAGGTTAATATTAGTAAAGGTAAAAATAATGATAATAACCTTAATAAGATATTTATGATAATAATACTAATATTTATGTAAATAATGATAACGTCAGTAATGATTCTTATTACTAATGCTTTTGTTGATAAGGACAGTAATAATACTAAAAATTTATAAAATGATACTAATAATAAGATTTATATTGATAAATTGTATTATGTTCATGCTAATAATAATAATAATAATAACAATAATAATAATAATAATAATAATAATAATAATAATAATAATAATAATAATGATCATAATTGTAATAATAATAATAATACCATTAATGAAAATGCTACCTCAATAGAAGTAGTCCTTAAAAATAATGCTCAAGCCCGGGTTTGAACCCGCAACCTCTCGGTTAAACACCACACTCCTAACCATTACTCCATTTGTTTCTTTCTGATTTAACTTGTAATTAATTTCTTTTAACCCATGTTATTCTGTTTCATCAACTCATCATAATTCTAACTCTTAATCAGATTCCGTATGATACAGCATCCCTAAAGCAAACATATCGGGCTCTCGGCCCAACAACTTTCTGGATTATCTCGGGCAAACATATCGGGCTCTCGGCCCAACAACTATCTGGATTATCTCGGCACAAGATAAAACATGGTGGCCACAACATCTCAGTCCAATAGTTGTTGATGTTTGATTAAAAAAAATCTGCGGCAGCTAGGATCGAACTTGGGACCTTTAGTTTAACAAAACCTTACCAAACCACTGGAGCATCCATCAAATTCTTGTATTAATACGTATTTTAATTTATCTAACCTGTAAATACCCATCACTTTCTTCATACACGAGAACCTAATCAATAACTCACTTATCAAACCCAATTATCAAATTGCACAGATGATTTCTTAAATCTGTGTAGTAGTGAACCATACTAACATCATTATTCTTTCGAATCATCATACCATCATCACATACAATCATATTCATAAACTCCTAATCGTAAAGTCATAACTATTTATCATTCTCGAATACCTTTTATCCTTCGATCATTATAAATATTATATCATTACGATCATTACTATGTTATCTTCACAGCTCTCTATTTTATTTCATTGTACCAGTAACAGATAGGTCAATTGAATATCGTACTGTATCTCGGTTGTAACTAGGAAATAATAAACCAAATCTCAAAGCCCCATTTAGAAAAACCAAGATACAAGCCCAACAATCTAGTTGGACCATCTAAGCCTAATAGACACGCGAAATAGATTTGAATGGAATAGGGTTCTGGTCGACTAAAATAATAAGCTGCAAGTTGCAAAAGTGGTGTAAACAATTTAGAATTTGTCGGCCACCATTATAAAGAAACAATTTACACGCATATCCACTTTGCATCATATCTCTTTTTCTTTTTAATACCGACATCAATTATAAAAGGAATATTGGTGGGGGTCTGTGAGCTTTATACAGAATCAAAAGCACACTCAGCAACGAATAGTTATTGTTCATCTTCATCTATATTTTGGGTCGTGAAAAAAAAAAAATATAGCAGTAGAAGGGAGTTATGGAAATCAAACGAGTAAGAAAAAAAATACAAGCCAGTAGCACACCTTAATCGTAGGGTGGAGGTTTTGTGGTTGACGATTGCAATCATAGTGAGCTGTATGGAGTTATATATATATATATATGGTAGCGGTGGTGTTTAAATAGGGTTTGTTAGTTGATTAAGAAACAACATAAGAAGAACTCACGAGTTGTAGAAAAATAAAAGGTGGTTTGATTTCAAATGGGTTTTCAAATGTGATAGGTTTAATGGTGGTGAAACATGTTGGTATTGAGGTAGAAGATGGTGGTGATCGAGTTGGTTAATGGTGGCGTGGAGGTGGTTGTGGTACCCAAGTCGATCCCAACATCTCCATTTCCAAAAGGTATTGAGCTGAATGGTCTGGAAATCATGCTTATCTTGTGACTTAAATTTGATCCAATCCATGACGATTTGGTTCCACTTAACTCATGTCCAACCTTCTGTGATGAATAATATGGTGACGATTTTGTAGTGGTGTTCGATGGTAACTACAAGGGTGGTGGTTTCTACTCGTTACAGCAGCAACAATGATAGTATAACCATAGTTTTTGTTGGTGGTTTGGATTAGCTTAAAACACTACGCATATATATATATATATATAATTCGAGAAGGAGGTGGTTCATGGTGGAACCATGGTGTTTTTATTGGTGATATCATATAACATAAAGAGAGAGAATAGCAAATATAAATATATAAATGTATTGCAAGTAGGCGATATATATATTTGTAATATATAGTGTAAGATATTTGTGGTATTCAACAAACACACTGACATGTTAAATAATTCCCACAAGTTTGAATAGAGAGTTAGGTAGGAAAACAGTTACTCATTTGTATATATGCATTTGTTATATATATGATTCACCCTAGTGGTTTGTGATTGGTTGAGCAAAAGCAAGACAACTTGCAATTGAATTTCGATGGTGATTAATTTGAATCTGCATATGCTTTTAAGTATATATATATATATATATATATATATATATATATATATATATATATATATATATATATATATATATATATATATATATATATATATTAGATAGATAGTTAAATGAAGAGTCAAACCCAATAAACACGGTATATATTTCAATCAATATGTGGAAGATTTTAAACATAGTACAAATCATTCAATCATAAATAGTGATTAACAATAGCAACAAAACATTCGAGAAACTTAATTGTATTCATGCTACCGACAGTCTTCACGGACTGTGTATCGTGCACTTTTTGAAATCAGGGGCGGGTAAGAGTGTTTCAGAAAAAATCCCATATTTTTAGATTAACTATATTTATTTATTTTGGTCATCATGGTATATCATTTGATCCTTAATTTATTTAATAAAAATTATATCAACTGTCCCTCTCGTTTATGGGTGAAATATAAAAAGTGTTAAAATTAAATAATTAGATCCTAAATATACTTTTAATAAAACTATAACTTATATAACTCATTTTCGGATCACCGTTTATTTTAAAATCATATAAGTTTGAATTAAACTTACTTAATATCAATCGAGACATCAAACGAGTATTACAATCATTAAATATTTATTTTCAACATACTTTATTTTTATAGATATATTTTAAATAATAATTATATTAATACCCTATTTTTATTTTATTAATTATTATTAACATCAACATATAATACATCAAATTATGTTTCGAATTATTATTTATATATACATACACACATATCTATTTATAATTAATTGTTCGTGAATCGTCGAGAGCAGTCGAAGGTCAATTGAATATATGAACATCGTTCCAATGTTTTCTAGACTCAACATTACATGCTTTGCTTATCGTATCGAAATCATATAAAGATTAAGGTTAAATTTGGTCGAAAATTCCCGGGTCATCACAGTACCTACCCGTTAAAGAAATTTCGTCCCGAAATTTGAGTGAGGTCGTCATGGTTAACAATAAATATGTTTTCCTGACGAATATGAGTTGATAAATAGAGTTTTATAATTATTGAATAATATAGATAAAACAATTCAATTACTCGAAGAGTACGAGTGAAGCTATCATAAAAGATTGAAATGAGTAAATGCAGGTTTGTCTTAACTGGTGACGTAGTCAGGGTTGAATTTCGGAATTTAAGGGATTTAAAGAAAATTTTCGAAATCTAAAAGATTTGATTCTTCGGCGAATAAGGGGATTAAGATCTCTATAATTAAATACAGTGATCTGCCTCGATTACTCTGTCTGATATTTCCATTATAAATTTACCTTTTCCGTTCCATTATTTTCCACCACTTCTATACCTTCTTTCTCAGTTCATATATCCAAAAGATTATAATAATGCTTAATCCGGTTCTAATCCTTGTTCTTATTCTGACTATCGCAATGATCGTTCTTCTTTTCCAACTCCCACCGGAAAAATCTGTTTATTTCTACTATGTTCTAGGGATTATTGTATTTATAATCCTTCCGTGTCTTTATATTGCTATACGCACTGATATCCACAGTTTGTAACTTCGGTGTTGTCATTGGGCTTTATATTTTCTCTTATACTTCGAAGTCCTTGCTTCTGTTTTTCTATAATCATTGTCATCCTCAGTTAATACTCCCCCTATTTGCTGCGATTTATACTTCAATTTCTATTTCGGAGCTTTGTCCCTTCGTTTCTTCTTCTTGCGATTGGGCATCTCTTGTAATGGTCCAGAATTTGCAGATATAAGTTTCAGAATGAACATCGTTAATGTCCTAAGAAGGAAATGGTAATAGCACAATTTGACTTGTCAAATTACCAGAATTCAAGGAAAGATAGGACTATCAAGAAAAATATGTTCTTGATATGTTTATAGATTAGACAGAACGTAAGAGTCGTGTAACATGGCACATGATGACGTTATGATCTGTGAATCATCATGTTCCATTTAGAAACTCAGCATGACTTACTGTAATATAATCACGTTGATCAAGTGTCATTATATTATACTAACTCATGCATCAGTTCCCAACACTACTTCAAAAATATTCATATTTTAAGCTCGAAAGTTTACAGAATATAGAAACTAACAGTTTCTATACGATGTAACACTAATAGCACGAAGAGATTATTGATTTCAGATAAGAATAGTTATGAAAATATCTTCAGAAATATGGAGGATATTTATAATGAAAGATACGATGATATCTTGGAATTTCTAATATCTATGGATGATGAAGAAGATTTATTCGTAAGGGTTTAGATTCGGAAGCAAGGTATTCGCTAAAGATTTCATCAGAAACAGAATCATTTGGATTCTTTGAAGTCAAACTTATTTATTATTTTTTTTTTTTGTGATTTGTCCACGGCTTCCTTCATAGTTTCGCATAATCCGCTTTTCGGTACTAAATTTTCTATTGAGTGTTTCCAAAACTCCATTCTTTATCATCAAATTTTCGACAGTTAAGGTCATGTACAGTTTGTGCTGCTGTATTTCAGCTTTTTCAGAATTTTAGAATGAAAGATCATAATTCTAAGAGATAAATGTCATATGTTTGCATATAACAGTTGATATAGACATGCTACGAGATTTCAAAATACTGGTTGCTGATTCTCGGTATTTGGTACGACAATTCTCGTTACAAGGTGCGGATGAGTACATGATGAGACTTCAATAGATAAATTTAGTGATTTGTCGGAGAGATTTAAACCAATGAGCGACGAGGTTGTTGGTACATCTGCTGGTAATATGGTGGAATATAAAAGGTTCTCCGGTAACAAATAAAGAGCACGCATATATATATCAAGGTTATAATAAGGTTGTCTCGAATGGAAAGTCGAAGTTGACTTGCTGGAGCTGTGACAAAATTGGCTAATTTGGAAAAGGGATTGAAAAGTTATTTTCAGTAATAACAACGCCAAAAGGAGCTAGCACAGATACGTGTTAAACGTTTACTCAGGTTCCAAGTATTTTCAGGTGCATAACTATATGCATCAATCTTTTCTTCCGTAGATGAAGTGCGGTTAGTTCATCCTCTTGATTGAGGTGTTTTCATGAATCATGAAAGGTTTGAACGCGGATTGTAATTGTCAAGATACAAATGAGGTTAAGATGAAATCAAGTGGCAAACTTGAAGAATTGTTTAGTTTCATATGTTATAATCAATATTTTAATTCATTTTAATTGTCCAGTGTTGGTAGTCCACAGTTGATATTCCACAGTAACAGTCCAGTAATTCATATATAATATTCGAATTGATTAATAAATATCGTGACCCGTGTACATGTCTCAGACTCGATCACAACTCAAAGTATATATATTATTTGAGAAGCAACCTCAACCCTGTATAGAGAACTCGATCATTACTGCATATAGAGTGTGTATGGTGATTCCAAATAATATATATAGATGCGTCGATATGATATGTCAAAACCTTGTATACATGTCCCGATATTTAAAGTGCGTAAAATAAATAACAGAAATTAAATGACGATAAATAAAGTGCGTAAAGTAAATAACAGAAATTAAATGACGATAAATAAAATTGCGAGAAAGTAAATTGCGATAAATAAACTGCGATAAATAATTTGCGATAATTAAATGGTAATACGGAATTAACAGTTAGCTAGGATTTTGTCAGCGTGGATTCTTAATAGAATTTCATATTGTTAATTAATCTGTTTCTAATCAATTTTTATTCTGTCCATTATTTCTTCATTATGCCACTTGTTGGATTCTGATAGGTCAAAATCCAAATATGAAATTGAATTTGAATGAAAATAGTTATTCTTTGGTGAACGGATACGTTTCTCGATGGTTGTAAATAGAATAGTGAATAACTGCTGAATCAGATTCGAAGAATATACAGTGTAACTTATTAATGTGAAATTTAAATATTCCTCGGATATTACCTACCCGTTAAAATATTTTCACCATTAACAGTTTGTACAAAAGAATTTTTAATTACCATCTTTTTGAAAACATATATATTTTCTTCAGATGTAATCATAGATTTAATGAGTCAATATGATATTAAACTCATTTGGGTTACATTTAGAACTAGAGTACATAATCTCTAAAACATTAGAGGTTACATAACCATCATGTCGAACGAAGATAAATGATGTAGAACGTCATGTAGAACGATGATTATACTCGAGGTACAGAATGAGATGTTGAGGCATGGATTGTTGCTGGTGTTGGTGCTGTTATTGTTGGTACTGTTGGTGTCGGTGATGTTGCTGAAGCTGTTACGTTTTGCACCATATTTTCCAAATTAATTACACGAGCGCGAAGTTCGTTGACTTCTTCTATTATTCCGGATAATTGTCGGTTCGGACGAGCGGATGAATAAGGTTCAGAATTGTGGATAAAATATAGTCTTGTCGAGTTACCCTGGAAATGAGACTGAAAATGGTGTCTCGAACAGGTTCGTCAGTAAACGCTTCAGGTTCATTGTCAAGAGGTGAATTCGGTTGGTGGAAGGGATTACCTTCTGCACGTTTCCATTAATTAAGTTGACATAACCCATCAGATGAATTGATAATGGCTGATTGGTTGATTCATGCCGATGACGCTACTTCCGGAGCTTAGATGACTATCCATTCGGAATAACTGTCGAGATAACTATCAGAATAGATGTCAGAATCCGAGGGACTCGAACTGGTTGAGGGATTCGTCTCGTACGATCAGATGAAGGATTTTCGATAAGAATAGATTATAGGATGTAGATTAGTACCCTGCAATACATAGTTTACATATGCATATATAATACTAAAATCCCATAAGTTACGGAGGAATCTACGGAATCTGTCAGGCAAAGATAACAATAACAGATACGCTAAGATAGGAATTTATCTATACACTGTCTATGCAATAGAGGCAGTAAGACGTGTCTAGACTTTAAGGATGATAAGAAAATAATTTCCGACACTAATGATAAGCAAAACTTTTGACATGCAGACACGGTCGAAGTCCAGACTTACTAATGCATCCTAACGACTTATCAGTTAGACTTACTAATGCAAGACCTGGTTCGCTAAGAACCGCTCTGATACCAACTGAAAGGACCCGTCCTAATCCATATGGACGAAGTCACCAACATCTGGTTCCATTGCGATGATCGACTCCAAATAATGTCTTTACAAATGAGCAAATGCATAGCGGAATGTTTCTTTCGTACCTGAGAATAAACATGCTTTAAAGTGTCAACCAAAAGGTTGGTGAGTTCATTAGTTTAACATAAATAATCATTTCATAATTTTAATAGACCACAAGATTTCATTTCCAGTTCTCATAAATAAACATCCCATGCATAGAGACAAAATATCATTCATATGGATTGAACACCTGGTAACCGACATTCACAATATGTATATAAGAATATCCCCATCATTCCGGGATCCTCCTTCGGACATGATATAAATTTCGAAGTACTAAAGCATCCGGTACTTTGGATGGGGCTTGTTGGGTCCGATAGATCTATCTTTAGTGTTCGCGTCAATTAGGGTGTCTGTTCCCTAATTCTTAGATTACCAGACTTAATAAAAAGGGGCATATTCGATTTCGATAATTCAACCATATAATGTATTTTCGATTACTTGTGTCTATTTCGTAAAACATTTATAAAACAGTGCATGTATTCTCAGTCCCAAAATATATATTGCAAAAGCATTTAAATAGGGATTAATGAAACTCATGCATATAAATATTGTAAAACAGTTAATAAAGCATTTGCATGTATTCTCAGCCCAAAAATGTAATGAGTAAAAAGGGAGCAAATGAAACTCACGCATATAAATATTGCAAAACAGTTAATAAAGCATTTGCATGTATTCTCAGCTCAAAAGTGTAATGAGCAAAAAGGGAGCAAATGAACTCACCTAATGTATTTTGTAGTAAAAATACATAGAACGACATTGAACAAGTATAGGGTTGGCCTTCGATTCACGAACCTATATCATTTGTATATTTATTAATATTCATAATCGTAACAGAATAATTTTATGTATATGCATACATAACTTATTAGTTATATCATATTTATATTAATAATATATTTAGGTTTCATATATTCGTTTTATATATATAGAAAAGAAATACTTTGTTATGTTGTATGTGTTAAATATATTTATGTATATATATTTCGTTTGTTTATTAAAACAATAGTTATAATTATAATAGGTTAATATTAGTAAAGGTAAAAATAATGATAATAACCTTAATAAGATATTTATGATAATAATACTAATATTTATGTAAATAATGATAACGTGAGTAATGATTCTTATTACTAATGCTTTTGTTGATAAGGATAGTAATAATACTAAAAATTTATAAAATGATACTAATAATAAGATTTATATTGATAAATTGTATTATGTTCATGCTAATAATAATAATAATAATAATAATAATAATAATAATAATAATAATAATAATAATAATAATAATAATAATAATAATAATAATAATAATAATAATAATAATAATAATAATAATAATAATAATAATAATAATAATGATCATAATTGTAATAATAATAATAATAATAATACCATTAATGAAAATGCTACCTCAATAGAAGTAGTCCTTAAAAATAATGCTCAAGTCGGGGTTTGAACCCGCAACCTCTCGGTTAAACACCACACTCCTAACCATTACTCCATTTGTTTCTTTCTGATTTAACTTGTAATTAATTTCTTTTAACCCATGTTATTCTGTTTCATCAACTCATCATAATTCTAACTCTTAATCAGATTCCGTATGATACAGCATCCCTAAAGCAAACATATCGGGCTCTCGGCCCAACAACTTTCTGGATTATCTCGGGCAAACATATCGGGCTCTAGGCCCAACAACTATCTGGATTATCTCGGCCCAAGATAAAACATGGTGGCCACAACATCTTAGTCCAATAGTTGTTGATGTTTGATTAAAAAAAATCTGCGGCAGCTAGGATCGAACTTGGGACCTTTAGTTTAACAAAACCTTACCAAACCACTGGAGCATCCATCAAATTCTTGTATTAATACGTATTTTAATTTATCTAACCTGTAAATACCCATCACTTTCTTCATACAATAGAACCTAATCAATAACTCACTTATCAAACCCAATTATCAAATTGCACAGATGATTTCTTAAATCTGTGTAGTAGTGAACCATACTAACATCATTATTCTTTCGAATCATCATACCATCATCACATACAATCATATTCATAAACTCCTAATCTTAAAGTCATAACTATTTATCATTCTCGAATACCTTTTATCCTTCGATCATTATAAATCTTATATCATTACGATCATTACTATGTTATCTTCACAGCTCTCTATTTTATTTCATTGTACCAGTAACAGATAGGTCGATTGAATATCGTACTGTATCTCGGTTGTAACTAGGAAATAATAAACCAAATCTCAAAGCCCCATTTAGAAAAACCAAGATACAAGCCCAACAATCTAGTTGGACCATCTCGGCCTAATAGACACGCGAAATAGATTTGAATGGAATAGGGTTCTGGTCGACTAAAATAATAAGCTGCAAGTTGCAAAAGTGGTGTAAACAATTTAGAATTTGTCGGCCACCATTATAAAGAAACAATTTACACGCATATCCACTTTGCATCATATCTCTTTTTCTTTTTAATACCGACATCAATTATAAAAGGAATATTGGTGGGGGTCTGTGAGCTTTATACAGAATCAAAAGCACACTCAGCAACGAATAGTTATTGTTCATCTTCATCTATATTTTGGGTCGTGGAAAAAAAAATATAGCAGTAGAAGGGAGTTATGGAAATCAAACGAGTAAGAAAAAAAATACAAGCCAGTAGCACACCTTAATCGTAGGGTGGAGGTTTTGTGGTTGACGATTGCAATCATAGTGAGCTGTATGGAGTTATATATATATATGGTAGCGGTGGTGTTTAAATAGGGTTTGTTAGTTGATTAAGAAACAACATAAGAAGAACTCACGAGTTGTAGAAAAATAAAAGGTGGTTTGATTTCAAATGGGTTTTCAAATGTGATAGGTTTAATGGTGGTGAAACATGTTGGTATTGAGGTAGAAGATGGTGGTGATCGAGTTGGTTAATGGTGGCGTGGAGGTGGTTGTGGTACCCAAGTCGATCCCAACATCTCCATTTCCAAAAGGTATTGAGCTGAATGGTCTGGAAATCATGCTTATCTTGTGACTTAAATTTGATCCAATCCATGACGATTTGGTTCCACTTAACTCGTGTCCAACCTTCTGTGATGAAGAATATGGTGACGATTTTGTAGTGGTGTTCGATGGTAACTACAAGGGTGGTGGTTTCTACTCATTACAGCAGTAACAATGATAGTATAACCATAGTTTTTGTTGGTGGTTTGGATTAGCTTAAAACACTACGCATATATATATATAATTCGAGAAGGAGGTGGTTCATGGTGGAACCATGGTGTTTTTATTGGTGATATCATATAACATAAAGAGAGAGAATAGCAAATATAAATATATAAATGTATTGCAAGTAGGCGATATATATATTTGTAATATATATTGTAAGATATTTGTGGTATTCAACAAACATACTGACATGTTAAATAATTCCCACAAGTTTGAATAGAGAGTTAGGTAGGAAAACAGTTACTCATTTGTATATATGCATTTGTTATATATATGATTCACCCTAGTGGTTTGTGATTGGTTGAGCAAAAGCAAGACAACTTGCAATTGAATTTCGATGGTGATTAATTTGAATCTGCATATGCTTTTAAGTATATATATATATATATATATATATATATATATATATATATATATATATATATATATATATATATATATATATATATATATATATATAGTTAAATGAAGAGTCAAACCCAATAAACACGGTATATATTTCAATCAATATGTGGAAGATTTTAAACATAGTACAAATCATTCAATCATAAATAGTGATTAACAATAGCAACAAAACATTCGAGAAACTTAATTGTATTCATGCTACCGACAGTCTTCACGGACTGTGTATCGTGCACTTTTTGAAATCAGGGGAGGGTAAGAGTGTTTCAGAAAAAATTTCATATTTTTAGATTAACTATATTTATTTATTTTGGTCATCATGGTATATCATTTGATCCTTAATTTATTTAATAAAAATTATATCAACTGTCCCTCTCGTTTATGGGTGAAATATAAAAAGTGTTAAAATTAAATAATTAGATCCTAAATATACTTTTAATAAAACTATAACTTATATAACTCATTTTCGGATCACCGTTTATTTTAAAATCATATAAGTTTGAATTAAACTTACTTAATATCAATCGAGACATCAAACGAGTATTACAATCATTAAATATTTATTTTCAACATACTTTATTTTTATAGATATATTTTAAATAATAATTATATTAATACCCTATTTTTATTTTATTAATTATTATTAACATCAACATATAATACATCAAATTATATTTCGAATTATTATTTATATATATATACATACACACATATCTATTTATAATTAATTGTTCGTGAATCGTCGAGAGCAGTCGAAGGTCAATTGAATATATGAACATCGTTCCAATGTTTTCTAGACTCAACATTACATGCTTTGCTTATCGTATCGAAATCATATAAAGATTAAGGTTAAATTTGGTCGAAAATTCCCGGGTCATCACAAGTAAGTCTCTAGGTTCTCTCACACCTTTAGTTCTCTCCGGTATCCTTAACCCTAAACTCTAAACTCCAAAACCTCCTCTCTAACCCTTATTTGTTCGACCGTGTTCGATATTCGTTCGAATACGAAGTTCTTAAAGTTCCTAAAATAAAATAGTTCTCATTAAATTCCTTGACGTAAATAAATGTATCAATAAAATAATTATTAATTAACTTCACGTAATGCAAAGACTAATCAATTATTAATAAGATGAGCATGACCAAACCTCATTTAATTTACTCGGGTCCAACACTCTGTGATATAACATTCATCAAAACTAGTTGTTGATTCACGACTTTACATACATTCATTGAATAGTTGTGTGGTAACGAGGATTATAAATTAAAAATGTTAGTTTCCATTTAATTAATAATTATGGTAACAGCTAACTTATTTCTAAATAAAAATAAAAATATTTTTTAAAAAGACCGAATATATTTAGTAACAAAAGATTCAGTACACCAAATAGTCCCAGTAGCCACTAAGATCAGCAGCCGAAATATACTGCAAAATAGACAGCTACAAAGGCCAACAATACACGGAAATGAACAGATACAATAACTGGGATGCTGAGAGGGAATCCCACTCCATATCTATTGGTTCACGAGATTTAAGATTACGGATTAGATAGCCATACTTGCCACACAATTTATTTCTTTTTGATTCTTTTCGCAATCCAATCATAGCGCTTCACTTGAATTTCATTTAACGCCACCGGAGGATTCCAGCTCTTTTTCTTGAACACCTATTAGTTACGCTTATTCCAAATAAGGTATGCACAAATCCACTTGACCGCTTGCCATTTTTTCATTCCCAACGATGACGTTGAATGACTTGAGTCTGAAATGACCCGTTCATATACATTATAAACGATTCACAATAGTTGATAACATTGCGAGGTATTTGACATCTATATGATACATTTTACAAACATTGCATTCGTTTTTAAAAGACAAAATTTCTTTACATCGAAAATTGACAGGCATGCATACCATTTCATAATATCCACTATCCAACTATAAATTGATTTAATAATAATCTTTGATGAACTCAATGACTCGAATGCAACGTTCTTCGAAATATGCTATGAAAGACTCCAAGTAATATCTTTAAAATGAGCAAATGCACAGCGGAAGATTTCTTTAACACCCGAGAATAAACATGCTTTAAATTGTCAACCAAAAGGTTGGTGAGTTCATTAGTTTATCATAATCATTTATTTTCATCATTTTAATAGACCACAAGAATTTCATTTCCAGTTCTCATAAATATACGTCTCATGCATAGAGACAAAAATAATCATTCATATGGTGAACACCTGGTAACCGACATTAACTAGATACATATAAGAATATCCCCTATCATTCCGGGATCCTCCTTCGGACATGATATAAATTTCGAAGTACTAAAGCATCCGGTACTTTGGATGGGGTTTGTTAGGCCCAATAGATCTATCTTTAGGATTCGCGTCAATTAGGGTGTCTGTTCCCTAATTCTTAGATTACCAGACTTTAATAAAAAGGGGCATATTCGATTTCGATAATTCAACCATAGAATGTAGTTTCAATTACTTGTGTCTATTTCGCCAAACATTTATAAAAGCGCATGTATTCTCAGTCCCAAAAATATAAAGGGTAAAAAGGCAAATGAAACTCACCATACTGTATTTCGTAGTAAAAATACATATAACGTCATTGAACAAGTGCAAGGTTGGCCTCGGATTCACGAACCTAAATTAATTATATATAATTATGTGTTGGTCAATATTTGTCTAACAAATTAGGCCAAGTCATAGTGTACCACAATCCAAATGCTCGAGACTAATATGCAAAAGTCAACAAAAGTAAATTTGACTCAAAATAATTTCCAAAAATCTATACATGATTAATATATAGTTTAAATATCGTCGTTTTATATTTTTAAATATTTTTAAAAGATTTATTAGAGTAAATAATATAATTTATTTATTAATAAATAAAATTTTATATTAAATTTATATAATATAATATACTTTTATATATATTAAGTAATAAAATTTATAGGGTTCATTTAATATCATAAAGATAATATGATAGGTATTATTAAAGTAAGTTATTACACGTAGTAAAATATGTTTGTATCACATATTTATTTGATAAAATAATATCTATAATGATAGTAAGTAAAAGTTGTATTATTTTGTAATAATAATAATTATTATAAAAATATCAATATTTATAATTACTAAGATGACATTATGATAAAACGATAATTCTAATTATGATAACTTTAATATTTACGATAATTTTTAATATTATCTTTAAAATAATAATTCTATTTAAAATAATAATAATAATGATATTTTATAGTAACAATGACATTTTTTATTAAAATGATAATTTTTGTTAAAATGATAGTTTTAATACTAACGATATTTTTAATAATAATAGTAATGATAAAAATAATAAGAACGATAATTTTATCTAAATCAATATCTTATAATATCTTAATTTCATCATGATACTCTTACTCATTATTTCCTAATCGTTTCGTTTAATAGCTTTTAATCGTCTTTTATATCGTGTTCATAATAATGATAATAATAGTAATCAAAATAATTAGGTGTTACAAATATTTGTTTTAATTACACTAATATTAATAATGATAGTTACTATAACATTTTTAACGATAATACTAATAATTATCTGAATGATAATATAGTAATAATAATAATAACAATGACAATATCCATTTTTAAATAATGATATATATATTAATAATGATAATAATAATAATAATAATAATAATAATAATAATAATAATAATAATAATAATAATAATAATAATAATAATAATAATAATAATAATAATAATTGGATAATAATAATAATAATACTAATTATAACTTTAACGATAATAACGATAGTAATAATAAAAAAAAATAACAATTTTTAATGATAAATCCCTTTTATTGATAAAGATAATAATAATGATAATAATAAGATAAAACTAGAACGACGATAAAAACGACGATAATAATAATCATTTTTAATAAAAATATCGAAAATTCAATTGATTATAACTTCTAATCCGTTCATCGAAACTATTCGATATCTAAAGGAAAAGTCCTTAATTTTTCGCTAGCTTTCCAAGGACATGCATATCTTATACATTATCTCAATCGCAAGTGTAACTAATTCAATATTCAACCTAACCTGTCTAAGGGCAATATCAAAAGTACAAGCATGCATAATCCTAAATACTCGAGCACTAGTCAGGGATACACTATTAGTATGTAAAAGTTAAATTATGAGTACTCACGTATCAATATTGAGATTCAATATTGCAGGAAAGGTACGTAGACGCAACGGAAATGATAAACACTATATTGACCTCACGAGCATACCCATGAACCATACTCAATCACCTCCATAGCTATAACCCATAATTTCCTTAATCCTATCCTACTCGAAAAACAATTTCGAAATCACTCGGACAGCACTCCGTCGTAATATTTTATGTATACTAATAATATCTTGAAATAATACGGAGTAAATATATATATGTAAATTGATTGAGAGAGTTTAGAGAAAAATATTTTCAAGTTTCTATGAAATAATGAAACCTATTAAATTCTATTTATAATAGATTTTTGAATTATTAAAGTGAATTATTAAAGTATGAATTATTAAAGTGAATTATTAAAGTATGAATTATTAAAGTGAATTATTAAAGTATGAATTATTAAAGTGAATTATTAAAGTTAAAGTAAAGTAAAAATAAAGTAAAGGTAAAGTTTAAGTATAGTAAAAGTATAAAACTATGTACGTATAATACGCGTATAAATATATATAATATTAATTTAAATCGTTATATATATTTAATAAAATAAAATATAAATATCGTTATCTTTATCATACTAGTTAAGTAATGAGTTGTCAAAAGTGGTTCTAGATATTTATAAAAGTTATATACGTTTTAATAATAAAGTTCTTTGTAAACTGAAAACGTTTTTGTACGTTTGAAACTAAATAGATCAATCGAGTCTTTATGAGATTCAATCTTCCACTATCCTTTGTCTAGTTCTCAATGATTGATAATTTGTTCTTATTTATAAATCACTTTACCATTTTTCGAATATTGTTACAACGGAAAGATTTCTCAAATCAACGTGGGCCTTTCAACAGAGACTTGTAATCATAATTCAATATATCTGATAATTCAATCATTTGATCTTATCTTCTAATTCCATTCATAAATATTTTGAAACAGATACAATCATATAAAGTATTTAATCTAATATTTTGTTTACGTTTCAAGTTATAATTTTAACGCCATGAAACGATCGAATTTTTTTTTTTTTTTTTTTAAACAAATGTCCGCCCAGACCAAGTGATATGCCGCGGCGCGGCATCCCTTGGTCGTGGCGCGACATTTCAAAGGAAATCATTCCTGCTTAACAGCCCTTCTGTATTTGAAACATTCGATATGTCGCGGCGCGACATGTTGTGTCGCGGCGCGACATTACACGGCTGCTGGTACTGATCTGCAACTTATTATCAAAACCACATTTTCACCAATATGTTAACGAGACACAAAGTCACTCGATCACTCACGACCTATTACACCAATTAACGTGTCGTTTTAACCCATATCGGCTTATATGTCAAACTTGACCCATTTGGCTCGTTCCATTATCTACCACACTTCATCTAAACATACTTAAACCTTTCATTAACCTTATTACAAAATCTTTGACTACATGTTTACTCCAAATTGTTTAACGACATAACTAAAGACGTCAACACATGTAATTACCTAAAGCATGATTCAATTTTTGAGACTCACAATTCCACTTATAAAACCAATTTGGTCATACTTGAAAACTCTAAAGCAAAACAACCTTGAATTGCGAACATTTGAACACATGATCATCCGCATTCAATAACATAGGTCATAATCATAATAAAAGCAAGATTTAGAAAGTTGCTTTTACTTACTTGAGCTAACTTCTTACTTAAGTTTCGTGTGAAATCGCTACATCTTCAACACTTACTATATACCTTTAAGAACTTGGGAGATTCATTTTCTTCACTTGTCCCAATACATTCATGAAGTCCACATATGATCTTTTGCCACTTTTCAAGTACCTACATACATGACAACAACGAATATAGTAAGCTCAATGCTTAGTGAGTAACATAGAGAATTAAGAATAAGTGCCCATAAACTTGGCACACTATAAATAGCGATAATTATCCTCCGTGAACCGTCTTCTTGGTAGCTAATCTCTTTTAGTAGAGTTTGTATGTCCTTGATTCACGAACACATAATACGCTTCATCACTAATACATCATAACAACACATATCTACAACATATTACATTCATAAAAAGAACTCCACAATAATCGTAAATCATCAATCACATAATACTTACCTTGCGCACCTGTGTATGTACAAGTATATCCCCACTTACCTGTCGTGACCCTCATGACCGACTTGTCCCGGTGTAGTTCCTTCTTCATTGGTCTATCATAGACTCATATCTCGTCACTCTATCCGAATTCCTTTACTACTAAAATTCTTGAAAGACTTCTTTAACATCTTGAAATTATATTAGCAAACTTAACACATCATAATATCATCTACCGCATTCATCATTAAGTACCCATTAACAACCATAACATAGACTAATAAAATTAAGTTCATCAAAATCTTTAACTTGATAACTTACCTTAAACAAAATACTTGGTCTTCTCAATCATAATATTCATGATATAACGAAAAACACATCATAATATCGAATACATAATTAAATCGTTATTCAAACATAAATTTACCTATGTACTCACCTTGGCCTCTTTTGCACACTTGGCCTCTTTCCTTCCTTTGATTAGCTCCTAATCACAATGCCAATCATATTAATAACTTGCTTGACACATAAATCCGCTCATAACGCCATTAGGCATCAAAGTGGCTACTAGCTTAATTTTAACCCAATTAAGCTTTTGACCGATTTTGACTCAAGAAAGGGACTTGAACCACTACACTTCAAGTGGTAATTCATGTCCAAATAACTCTCTAATAACATGAACACTTACAACATGCCCAAAATTCCAAACAATAATACTTTATACAAATTTTACACAATTCCACCATTTGGACAGCCCTACATTCACAGCAGATTCTGACCCATTTAAGTCTCTGTTCAGCATTTAAAGACTTGTTCATTGCAAAGGACACTCAAAGCCCTTTCCGAAAAGTGCTCACACGCCCTAAACGGAGCTACGGTTGATTTTATATGATTTTTACAAAATCAAGTTTTGTGCAGTTTTTCTTAGCTACGAATTTTATCATACTTAAACCAATTCTAAACCAATTCAACACCTAAACATCCCCAACAAAGCCAAGTTACTTTCATGTACTAATAACACTATTAGAAATAGTTTTTAACACAACTAAATCATCATACAACGCTAATAACATCATGACATTACTAGTTCTTCTCTTAGGCATTTTAACAAACACTTGATGTACATTTTCACATATCTAGCAAAACACAACTCTTTAAAATCATCATTTTCACACAAGACTTGTTCTTGTTCAATTTTGTGCATAAACTAAATCAATTCAACCAAACAACATGAAATTAACTTTTATAAGGTATGAACTTCATAATTAAACATGGTTTAGACACAATCAAACATACATTTAACCCAATTTCAAGCATAGAGTTCATACCTTAAATTTTAGGATTTGAGAACCCTAATTGTGCACAAAGAAGAGATGGTGATGAACTAGTGGGTTGTATACTTGTTGAAAGGGGCTCTAGACTACAAATTTATGATTGCATGGAAGATTTGAGCTTCAATTTTGCTCCTCTTGCCCTTCCTTGTTCGTCACCCATCCCACACACATATACAAAAGCTGGAAATGAGTTCCAAAATCTGATTTTGGTGCTCAAAAACGTTTTTGGCACTTTTACACAACTAGTCCCTCAATATACAAAAGCTGTCAAACCCCACTTTAACTCATATTTGACCCGTTTCCCGTTAATCGGGGCAGAATTTTGAAAAACTTAAAACACGAAAGTTGTCACATATTTAATTACGGACGTCTGGGTTTTTGAGTCACCTCAATCCGAGAAAATATGAGCAAGTTATGCTCGTTTTACAAAACAGCTCCAAAATAACAACTTATCGAAAAGTTAACCGTTAAGCATTTCGACTTACTATTTTTGGCCCACGACCACCAACACTTATTATTATTAAAAATAATAATATTTCAAGTCACTTCTAACCTTTCTTATACATTTATTCTTAGATCATACATATAAAACGTTAATAAAAGTTACTTATTAATTACTAGAAAAATATCTTGAAATTTGGGGTGTTACAACTCTCCCCCTGTTGGATCGTTCGTGTCCTCACGAACCGATTCTATAATACCGATCATAGCTAACCATCATTCATTACACATAAAAGAAGTAAATTCGCATCACTTTCCTTTATACCACTACACTGCTCACTAGTCTTTAACATAACTTTTACTGTTTTAATCATGATTTATCTTCTTTTAAACAGTTTTCTCTTAATCCAATATCTCAATGAATAACCATATTTTACAAGCTTTTTCAATCAAATGTATTTTCTTATGAAAATACACGAAAGGTGTCATAAAAAATACCCTAAGTTCCTTGGTATTGTCATACTTCTTCCAATCTACGATCATATGACTTTAGTTCAACGACTCTTCATAACTCAATTATCTTCTTATTTGCGGAAGCGTACATTTATCTTACTCTATTTCTTCCCAATTTACTTGCATAAAGTTTATTTACACACGTGTGGTATATCCTCTTTGAATATGTTCTATCAAAACAAAAACGTTAAAGTGACTTCCCGTCTACTCTTACTCGTTTTCAACTAATTACAACTAACCATATTCAATTATTGAATCACCGTTTTCTTTTGGCTTCATCATGTAATTTTCGTGACACTGTAAACATTCTTATTTATTAAGGAAAATCTTACTAGCTACCTTCATTTTACTTAACATTAAACACGTAAGCATAGAATAAGGGCACCCATCATGGCATTTTTGGCTTGTTAACTCACGCGTTTACTTTAAACATAATATTCATTCTTTCTCTTTTTGCATAGTCTATTACATTTCTAAGTCCATTCTACTTTAAGGTCATACTTCCTCTCTATCTTAGTGTTCCATTTAGTTAAAAGTCCACCTATCTACATCGTATGGTGATCATTTCCTTCACCTCCTAATTACTGTTAATTATGCTAAATTTTCTTAACGCTCGTAACCCACAACACTTGTGGGATAATATTCATCATAATTACAACCCACGGGTTTTCTTTAATCAACATAACATATAATCAACATTATATATATATATAATATATTCACTTATCTTGTCGACGCGTTGAGTATGCTAAGCGTACGGATTCACATCCACTTAGTCATCGCAGATTCCTGTCTTTGTGCTTTAATGTCTACTATCTATACTTCTCAATCGTATCATCATCATATTAATAATTAACATAACTTACAAGAAAACAAACCTTGCTTATTGTGTGCACGACACGAATTTGGTAGTCTTTTATTACAGATCCTTCCACACTTAAAGTAAAGCTCTTTCAAACATTGATACTCTGATCGATAGAGTCCGTTCAGTTGCCTTCGGGTCTTTTCATCCATCAATCATGCATTTCATAGTTCCTGCGACTTATGATCCTCACACATTACATATTCTTTGATATAAAACTTAGATTTCATCATTTACATAAACATCATTTAACGACCTCATTAACATTTATATCTTTCCAATTCTGACTTTTCGTATAACCATAGGAAATCCCTTGCTCGGTACCATCCAGAGACTTAAGTATACCCTTCACAATTTAGCTCTTTATCAAGCATACAACTTTAACTCATTTAACATTTCTTATCGACTCGTTCTTAAACACCATTCAACTAAGTCAAAACTTGTTTAGCACATTATCGTTACATCGTTATTAGTCATCATCATTTAAGGGTACATTCGTTATACTTTCAACAACTACTTTACGTGACAGTTTCTATTCATTTTTGCTTAACCTCACGCTAAGTCTTACACCTATTCATATGTTTGTTCATCTTAAACTTGCAACTTACATCATCCTATATAGAACTCGTGGCCACAAAACCCAAGAGCACTCTTAGCATTAGCATAATCATAACCAAAAACATAACCTGTCAACCCGTAAGTTTCTTTCTTGTATCGGATCCGGTCATACCACACCATAGACACAATTTACTAGGGATGATCCAGGATTGTGCCTAAGCTAAACATATATCCATAGACATAAGGTCTAACCTCATTAAAATTAACATGAATACCAAGTCTAAGCTCGTCACAGTAACCTAGACATAAGTCTAAGCTTTTCACCTAGTGATCTTGATCGTTACCCTCTTGCACGGATGCAATCCGGGAGCATCAAGTCACTCATGACATCATATTTCGCATTCAAGATAAAATTATGAACATTCTTTCATACATAATCATAACCTTTTGACATAAAAGTTTCCTTCTAAAATCTAATTTAATCATATCATCCATAGACATATGGCCTACGCTTATCACAATTTATATGAACATAAGTCTAAGCTCATCATCATGAATATGGATGTAAGTCCAGGCTCACTAACATTACCATGGACGCAAGTCCAAGCTCATTAACTTTACCGTGGACGTAAGTCCAAGCTCATTAACTTTACCATGGACGCAAGTCCAAGCTCATTAACTTTACCATGGATCCAAGCTTATCATTATCGACATGGACACAAATCCAAGCTAATCGTCATTGACATGGACACAAGTCCAAGCTAATCGTCATTGACATGGACACAAGTCCAAGCTAATCGTCATTGACATGGACACAAGTCCAAGCTTATCATCATCAACATGGATTCAAATCCAAGCTAATCGTCATTGACATGGACACAAGTCCAAGCTAATCGTCATTGACATGGACACAAGTCCAAACTAATCGTCATTGACATGAGCACAAGCCCAAGCTAATTGTCATTGACATGGATCCAAACTTCATTACTTAGTGGGTTTGATCGTCACCCTCTTGCACGGATGCAATCCGGGTGCACCAAACCACTCTCATACATCCCATCACAAGTGCATAGTCTTCTCGAAACTATCTACTTGTTAACTCATTCCATATGATGCATATCATTATCGAATTAAACTTCATGCGTTCAAAATTCATTTCATTTAATAATCATATAGTCACACATCATTCATTTAGCGTAAGCAACTCATAATAGTTAAAAGCCGTTACTCATAGTAATTATGCAATCATACATGTCTAAGCATAAATATACCTCGGTTTAAGTCTAAATAATCCTAAGGTGGATTATCTAATTCTCTTAAACCACCGCTCTGATACCAACTTTTAACGCCATGAAACGATCGAAATTTTTTTTTTTTTTTTTTTAAACAAATGTCCGCCCAGACCAAGTGATATGCCGCGGCGCGGCATCCCTTGGTCGCGGCGCGACATTTCAAAGGAAATCATTCCTGCTTAACAGCCCTTCTGTATTTGAAACATTCGATATGTCGCGGCGCGACATGTTGTGTCGCGGCGCGACATTACACGGCTGCTGGTACTGATCTGCAACTTATTATCAAAACCACATTTTCACCAATATGTTAACGAGACACAAAGTCACTCGATCACTCACGACCTATTACACCAATTAACGTGTCGTTTTAACCCATATCGGCTTATATGTCAAACTTGACCCATTTGGCCCGTTCCATTATCTACCACACTTCATCTAAACATACTTAAACCTTTCATTAACCTTATTACAAAATCTTTGACTACATGTTTACTCCAAATTGTTTAACGACATAACTAAAGACGTCAACACATGTAATTACCTAAAGCATGATTCAATTTTTGAGACTCACAATTCCACTTATAAAACCAATTTGGTCATACTTGAAAACTCTAAAGCAAAACAACCTTGAATTGCGAACATTTGAACACATGATCATCCGCATTCAATAACATAGGTCATAATCATAATAAAAGCAAGATTTAGAAAGTTGCTTTTACTTACTTGAGCTAACTTCTTACTTAAGTTTCGTGTGAAATCGCTACATCTTCAACACTTACTATATACCTTTAAGAACTTGGGAGATTCATTTTCTTCACTTGTCCCAATACATTCATGAAGTCCACATATGATCTTTTGCCACTTTTCAAGTACCTACATACATGACAACAACGAATATAGTAAGCTCAATGCTTAGTGAGTAACATAGAGAATTAAGAATAAGTGCCCATAAACTTGGCACACTATAAATAGCGATAATTATCCTCCGTGAACCGTCTTCTTGGTAGCTAATCTCTTTTAGTAGAGTTTGTATGTCCTTGATTCACGAACACATAATACGCTTCATCACTAATACATCATAACAACACATATCTACAACATATTACATTCATAAAAAGAACTCCACAATAATCGTAAATCATCAATCACATAATACTTACCTTGCGCACCTGTGTATGTACAAGTATATCCCCACTTACCTGTCGTGACCCTCATGACCGACTTGTCCCGGTGTAGTTCCTTCTTCATTGGTCTATCATAGACTCATATCTCGTCACTCTATCCGAATTCCTTTACTACTAAAATTCTTGAAAGACTTCTTTAACATCTTGAAATTATATTAGCAAACTTAACACATCATAATATCATCTACCGCATTCATCATTAAGTACCCATTAACAACCATAACATAGACTAATAAAATTAAGTTCATCAAAATCTTTAACTTGATAACTTACCTTAAACAAAATACTTGGTCTTCTCAATCATAATATTCATGATATAACGAAAAACACATCATAATATCGAATACATAATTAAATCGTTATTCAAACATAAATTTACCTATGTACTCACCTTGGCCTCTTTTGCACACTTGGCCTCTTTCCTTCCTTTGATTAGCTCCTAATCACAATGCCAATCATATTAATAACTTGCTTGACACATAAATCCGCTCATAACGCCATTAGGCATCAAAGTGGCTACTAGCTTAATTTTAACCCAATTAAGCTTTTGACCGATTTTGACTCAAGAAAGGGACTTGAACCACTACACTTCAAGTGGTAATTCATGTCCAAATAACTCTCTAATAACATGAACACTTACAACATGCCCAAAATTCCAAACAATAATACTTTATACAAATTTTACACAATTCCACCATTTGGACAGCCCTACATTCACAGCAGATTCTGACCCATTTAAGTCTCTGTTCAGCATTTAAAGACTTGTTCATTGGAAAGGACACTCAAAGCCCTTTCCGAAAAGTGCTCACACGCCCTAAACGGAGCTACGGTTGATTT
This sequence comes from Rutidosis leptorrhynchoides, assembly GCF_046630445.1. Classification (NCBI taxonomy): domain Eukaryota; kingdom Viridiplantae; phylum Streptophyta; class Magnoliopsida; order Asterales; family Asteraceae; genus Rutidosis; species Rutidosis leptorrhynchoides. Next base: position 176,180,023 of record NC_092339.1, read on the forward strand.
TATATGATTTTTACAAAATCAAGTTTTGTGCAGTTTTTCTTAGCTACGAATTTTATCATACTTAAACCAATTCTAAACCAATTCAACACCTAAACATCCCCAACAAAGCCAAGTTACTTTCATGTACTAATAACACTATTAGAAATAGTTTTTAACACAACTAAATCATCATACAACGCTAATAACATCATGACATTACTAGTTCTTCTCTTAGGCATTTTAACAAACACTTGATGTACATTTTCACATATCTAGCAAAACACAACTCTTTAAAATCATCATTTTCACACAAGACTTGTTCTTGTTCAATTTTGTGCATAAACTAAATCAATTCAACCAAACAACATGAAATTAACTTTTATAAGGTATGAACTTCATAATTAAACATGGTTTAGACACAATCAAACATACATTTAACCCAATTTCAAGCATAGAGTTCATACCTTAAATTTTAGGATTTGAGAACCCTAATTGTGCACAAAGAAGAGATGGTGATGAACTAGTGGGTTGTATACTTGTTGAAAGGGGCTCTAGACTACAAATTTATGATTGCATGGAAGATTTGAGCTTCAATTTTGCTCCTCTTGCCCTTCCTTGTTCGTCACCCATCCCACACACATATACAAAAGCTGGAAATGAGTTCCAAAATCTGATTTTGGTGCTCAAAAACGTTTTTGGCACTTTTACACAACTAGTCCCTCAATATACAAAAGCTGTCAAACCCCACTTTAACTCATATTTGACCCGTTTCCCGTTAATCGGGGCAGAATTTTGAAAAACTTAAAACACGAAAGTTGTCACATATTTAATTACGGACGTCTGGGTTTTTGAATCACCTCAATCCGAGAAAATATGAGCAAGTTATGCTCGTTTTACAAAACAGCTCCAAAATAACAACTTATCGAAAAGTTAACCGTTAAGCATTTCGACTTACTATTTTTGGCCCACGACCACCAACACTTATTATTATTAAAAATAATAATATTTCAAGTCACTTCTAACCTTTCTTATACATTTATTCTTAGATCATACATATAAAACGTTAATAAAAGTTACTTATTAATTACTAGAAAAATATCTTGAAATTTGGGGTGTTACAATAATATATATACATATATACATATATAATCATATTCGTTTAATGGTTCGTGAATCGTTGGAACATGGTCGAGGTTGAATGAATGTATGAACATAGTTTAAAATTCTTGCAATTTAACTTAACAAATATTGCTTATCGTGTCGGAAACATATAAAGATTAAAGTTTAAATTTGGTTGGAAATTTTCGGGTTGTCACAGTACCTACCCGTTAAAGAAATTTCGTCTCGAAATTTGAGTGGAAAGGTCATGAATGATAATAAGTATGTTTTCATGATGCATACGGGCTGAAAATTAGAGTTTTATCATCAGCGAATAATTTGGATAAACAATCCATTTATATGAAGAGTACGAATGAAGCTAACATAGAAGAGTGAAATGAGTAAGTGGAGATTCATCTTATCATTTGACGTAGATATGATTGATTCCCAGATTTCAAGGGATTTGAAGAAAATCTTCTTAATAAGATTTGACTCTCCGGTAATCAAGGGAATTAGGATCCGCTTTAAATGCGATCGTCCATTTTAATTGTTCTGTCGGAGATTTTCTTATAAATTCACCTCCTTCGTTTCCTTACAACTCACACCTTCTGTTGATGCATTTTATGCAAGTTCCTAGACATCTACCCGCGTCCATTGCAGGTACAACAGTTTACAGGCCACCATGATTGCTCGTTATTATCCTATCCATGTTTGTATGTGGTTAAAGGAACTGCAGGAACGAGATTTAGATGTTTAACTATGTTAGACTTAGTCAGACGTATGAGTGAAGCCTCACTAGTACAGCTGACAGGCTCATACGCACGGTTGATGCTGAGCTAAGTCACAATTATAACCTAAATGAGAAGACACGAGTGAGTGATCACCCGTACGACTGATGAAGCCAACTCGTACGTGTAATGAATGAATCGTATAGGTGAGTCAACAGCAGGGGTATATAAAGTCTTATGTTCTTCATTTTAGGTTAAGCCTCTCATTTGTTACACACACTCAGATCTAGTGAGCTCCTCCGATTCTCTCTCAGTCCAAATCACCCAGGTGGTGAATAATAGCTTTGATACCAACTGAAATAACAGTAGGAACGCATCCCACTCAGTGCCTTCCCAGCTAACCGCCTGGTGACCACTGAGCGTACCTCAGACACTGATTTTATGGCCCACCTCTCGGCAACGTACAGCCAACCCTAATAGGGACCGCGAGGAGTCAGTGCCAATGCTTCGTCATAGGTAACACTGTGAGAACCCCCTCTACGATTAACCCGCTCATAAACGGCATTAAACCAGCTCTGATACCAACTGAAATGACCCGTTCATATACATTATAAATGATTCACAATAGATGATTACATTGCGAGGTATTTGACCTCTATATGATACATTTTACAAACATTTCAGTCGTTTTTAAAAGACAAAATTTCTTTACATCGAAAATTGACAGGCATGCATACCATTTCATAATATCCACTATCCAACTATAAATTGATTTAATAATAATCTTTGATGAACTCAATGACTCGAATGCAACGTTCTTCGAAATATGCTATGAAAGACTCCAAGTAATATCTTTAAAATGAGCAAATGCACAGCGGAAGATTTCTTTAACACCTGAGAATAAACATGCTTTAAAGTGTCAACCAAAAGGTTGGTAAGTTCATTAGTTTATCATAATCATTTATTTCCATCATTTTAATAGACCACAAGAATTTCATTTCCAGTTCTCATAAATATACGTCCCATGCATAGAGACAAAAATAATCATTCATATGGTGAATACCTGGTAACCGACATTAACTAGATACATATAAGAATATCCCCTATCATTCCGGGATCCTCCTTCGGACATGATATAAATTTCGAAGTACTAAAGCATCCGGTACTTTGGATGGGGTTTGTTAGGCCCAATAGATCTATCTTTAGGATTCGCGTCAATTAGGGTGTCTGTTCCCTAATTCTTAGATTACCAGACTTTAATAAAAAGGGGCATATTCGATTTCGATAATTCAACCATAGAATGTAGTTTCAATTACTTGTGTCTATTTCGCCAAACATTTATAAAAGCGCATGTATTCTCAGTCCCAAAAATATAAAGGGTAAAAAGGCAAATGAAACTCACCATACTGTATTTCGTAGTAAAAATACATATAACGTCATTGAACAAGTGCAAGGTTGGCCTCGGATTCACGAACCTAAATTAATTATATATAATTATGTGTTGGTCAATATTTGTCTAACAAATTAGGCCAAGTCATAGTGTACCACAATCCTAATGCTCGAGACAAATATGCAAAAGTCAACAAAAGTAAATTTGACTCAAAATAATTTCTAAAAATCTATACATGATTAATATATAGTTTAAATATCGTCGTTTTATATTTTTAAATATTTTTAAAAGATTTATTAGAGTAAATAATATAATTTATTTATTAATAAATAAAATTTTATATTAAATTTATATAATATAATATACTTTTATATATATTAAGTAATAAAATTTATAGGGTTCATTTAATATCATAAAGATAATATGATAGGTATTATTAAAGTAAGTTATTACACGTAGTAAAATATGTTTGTATCACATATTTATTTGATAAAATAATATCTATAATGATAGTAAGTAAAAGTTGTATTATTTTGTAATAATAATTATTTTTATAAAAATATCAATATTTATAATTACTAAGATGACATTATGATAAAACGATAATTCTAATTATGATAACTTTAATATTTACGATAATTTTTAATATTATCTTTAAAATAATAATTCTATTTAAAATAATAATAATTATGATATTTTATAGTAACAATGACATTTCTATTAAAATGATAATTTTTGTTAAAATGATAGTTTTAATACTAACGATATTTTTAATAATAATAGTAATGATAAAAATAATAAGAACGATAATTTTATGTAAATCAATATCTTATAATATTTTAATTTCATCATGATACTCTTACTCATTATTTCCTAATCATTTCGTTTAATAGCTTTTAATCGTCTTTTATATCGTGTTCATAATAATGATAATAATAGTAATCAAAATAATTAGGTGTTACAAATATTTGTTTTAATTACACTAATATTAATAATGATAGTTACTATAACATTTTTAACGATAATACTAATAATTATCTGAATGATAATATAGTAATAATAATAATAACAATGACAATATCCATTTTTAAATAATGATATATATATTAATAATGATAATAATACTAATAATAATAATAATAATAATAATAATAATAATAATAATAATAATAATAATAATAATAATAATAATTGGATAATAATAATAATAATACTAATTATAACTTTAACGATAATAACGATAATAATAATAAAAAAATAACAATTTTTAATGATAAATCCCTTTTATTGATAAAGATAATAATAATGATAATAATAAGATAAAACTAGAACGACGATAAAAACGACGATAATAATAATCATTTTTAATAAAAATATCGAAAATTCAATTGATTATAACTTCTAATCCGTTCATCGAAACCATTCGATATCTAAAGGAAAAATCCTTAATTTTTCGCTAGCTTTCCAAGGACATGCATATCTTATACCTTATCTCAACCGCAAGTGTAACTAATTCAATATTCAACCTAACCTGTCTAAGGGCAATATTAAAAGTACAAGCATGCATAATCCTAAATACTCGAGCACTAGTCAGGGATACACTATTAGTATGTAAAAGTTAAATTATGAGTACTCACGTATCAATATTGAGATTCAATATTGCAGGAAAGGTACGTAGACGCAACGGAAATGATAAACACTATATTGTCCTCACGAGCATACCCATGAACCATACTCAATCACCTCCATAGCTATAACCCATAATTTTCTTAATCCTATCCTACTCGAAAAACAATTTCGAAATCACTCGGACAGCACTCCGTCGTAATATTTTATGTATACTAATAATATCTTGAAATAATACGGAGTAAATATATATATGTAAATCGATTGAGAGAGTTTAGAGAAAAATATTTTCAAGTTTCTATGAAATAATGAAACCTATTGAATTCTATTTATAATAGATTTTTGAATTATTAAAGTGAATTATTAATGTATGAATTATTAAAGTGAATTATTAAAGTATGAATTATTAAAGTGAATTATTAAAGTATGAATTATTAAAGTGAATTATTAAAGTATGAATTATTAAAGTGAATTATTAAAGTTAAAGTAAAGTAAAAATAAAGTAAAGGTAAAGTTTAGGTATAGTAAAAGTATAAAACTATGTACGTATAATACGCGTATAAATATATATAATAATAATTTAAATCGTTATATATATTTAATAAAATAAAATATAAATATCGTTATCTTTATCATACTAGTTAAGTAATGAGTTGTCAAAAGTGGTTCTAGATATTCATAAAAGTTATATACGTTTTAATAATAAAGTTCTTTTTAAACTGAAAATGTTTTTGTACGTTTGAAACTAAATAGATCAATCGAGTCTTTATGAGATTCAATCTTCCACTATCCTTTGTCTAGTTCTCAATGATTGACAATTTGTTCTTATTTATAAATCACTTTACCATTTTTCGAATATTGTTAAAACGGAAAGATTTCTCAAATCAGCGTGGGCCTTTCAACAGAGACTTGTAATCATAATTCAATATATCTGATAATTCAATCATTTGATCTTATCTTCTAATTCCATTGATAAATATTTTGAAACAGATACAATCATATAAAGTATTTAATCTAATATTTTGTTTACGTTTCAAGTTATAATATATATACACATATACATATATAATCATATTCGTTTAATGGTTCGTGAATCGTTGGAACATGGTCGAGGTTGAATGAATGTATGAACATAGTTTAAAATTCTTGCAATTTAACTTAACAAATATTGCTTATCGTGTCGGAAACATATAAAGATTAAAGTTTAAATTTGGTTGGAAATTTCCGGGTTGTCACAGAGTCCCCGCGAAAGGCTTCGCCAATGCTAAGATTATTAACACTTTCCAAACCCCACCAATTATACACTTTGACCCTTACATTATAAGAGTGACTACACAAAATGAGGGAGTGATCTACCGCTTCGATGTCGTCATCACAAAGTGGACAACGAACCAAAGGTAGATCAATACCTCGTTTGTCGAGTTCCGTCAACACCGGTAGCATTTTCTTTCGTACTCTCCAAACGAACACATAAATTATTCCTCAATGTTTCACCCCGATTTGAAGTACCCGCCATATTAAATTTTGAGTCCACTACCTTTGTAAGCTCACTGGTAGTAAACAGGTTGTTGCTGCATAACCTCCAACACCACGTATCCACTCTGTCAGTGTTGATGATGATCAATTGAATTATCGTATTTAGCTGCTCCAACTCACTACTTGCTCTTCCCGACAGCTGCCTTTTCTAGTCCCACATTCCCACACTTACGAAACCATCTTGAGTCACTCTATCTTTCACCAAGTTGTTTAAGTTTGATTCCAATCTTGATAATCTGCCGAATTTCTCTTTCAGGGGCACATCACATATTCATCGTTTGCACCAGAAGGATATAGCTACTCCATCACCTATGTTCTTGACGAAAGATTTCCTGGAAGCAATGTCGAGCCTATGTATGTCTTCTCATGTTTTGACAATGTTAGACCAAACATAAGTTGAAGAATTACAACGTAAAAGATCATCCGAATTCAGACAACCCATGTGACCATAAATGCTTTTAATGACATTGACCCACAAGGGGGTGGTTTCGGTTTTGAACCTCCACCACCACTTTCCGATCAATGCCAATTTTTTTCTTTTAAAAGATCCCAAGTTTAACCCACCCTCCTCGTAAGGGAGGAGTACATCATTCCATTTAACCAATGAGATATTATCTTTTGAATCGGACCCACCCTAAAAAAAAGTTCTTCTCACACAATCAAGTTTTTTCGTCACACATGGCAGACACGGAAGAGCGAGAAGTAGTACAACGGAAGACTATTTAAAACCAATTTCATAAACTACAAGCATTCACCAAATGACATGGTCCGGGCTTTCCAATCCGAAAGTCTCTTCTCAAACTTTTCAATGACCGGTTTCCAACTAGCTATCTTATTGGAACTTGCACCGATGGAAAGCCCTAAATAATTAAATACAAAGGTTCCTACATTGAAACCAAAAGCAACAGCCATATTGGCAATCGAACCGTCTTCCACCCCTACACCATAAAGATGGCTCTTATCATAATTAACTTTAAGTCTCAAGGATAGTTCGAAACACTTTAGAAGCTTCATGAGATTATTAATATTGTCCCTACTACAAGTTCCAAAAAAAGATTGTATCATCCGTATATTAAAGAAGAGAAATATGAATTCGCATCACCAACTTCGACACCTTGAACAACCAGCAGGTAACGGTATTTTTTGCCAAGATGCTAAGACCTTCCGCTGCAAGAATAAAGAGGAAGTGAGATAAAGGACACCTTGTCTGGCGCGTCTAGCCAATTTGAACTCGTTCGTAGGAGAGCCATTAACGGGGACCGAGATAGAGGCCGACAAGAGGCATGATAAGATCCAATGTCTCCACCTAGATCTGAAACTCATGTTTTCCATCTCTTCTAAGAGAAACTCCCAACTTAAGAATACAAACACTTTTTCAAATTCAACTTTATAGATGAGACTTTTATGACGTTTTTTGCTTTAATAATTCAAGCGTTTCATTTGTGATCAATTCACCGTCAAGGATGTTTCTACCCTTTACGAATGCACTCTGCTCCGCCCATACAAGATTGGGAATTACTTTCCTTAATAGGTTGGAGAGTAGCTTTGCAATTATTTTATAGAAACTTCCGGTAAGGCTTATCGGACGGTAGTCGCTTAAACCCATTGGATCTTGCTTCGTTGGAACAAGTGTCATGAATGACGAGTTACAACCTTTCGAGAATTCGCCTTTTTCCCAAAATCCAACAATAACTTCAAGAAGGCCGGCTAAGTTGGTTAACTTGTAGCCTTGCAGGTTGTCCTCTAACTTCCATGCATGTGAAAATATCTTATTCTCCATAGGAGGTAAACCTCGGATATTGAGAATTTAGGCGTCACTTCAATGTCAGGTAAAGCACCTTCCACTGTAAATTCTTAATTAGATTTAAGAAGATATTGTCAACAATTGAACTCGAAATCTACAACTTCGCTATAAGTTCTTGTGGCCAATTGAGCACCGCAAAGTTGTTGTGTTAAAATCTTTATTTCAAGAATTTCCACTCATTTGATGGTTACTGGTCGGATCGAAATATTTAATTGATCCATCTCTTATAGTTTTTCTATATAATTTATGAGAAGTAAGGTCTTTCGATGAAAAAGTAACATATTTACTCTTTTAATATATTTCAGATGGTTAATGGTTAGTTTGCCTTTATGTTGGCAGTTAAGGACCATTGTAAAGATTGATGACAATACTCATGATGAAATTTGAACTTCTTTTAAAGGAGCAAAAACAATGAATGTTAAAGTTATTGCAATAACTAGTTATTAAACCCTTGCTTCGCGCCGGGAGTTCGATTTTCAATGTATTTTATTGCGTTTAGTTTGTAAAATTATTTCGTGGCTAAAGAATGATGTCGTTGAAGCGCAACTCGAGTCGAACTAAAAGGTATAACCCGTGAAAGATTTAAATGTTATTTTAAATTAACAATATATGTCCATCTCCGCGTTTAGATATGTAATTATCGGCTTTTAAAAATTTAACGCAAAATAAACGTGCATGAAAAGTACCTCAAATATTTAGCGTTTTTTAAAAAGCATCCGTTTTGCGTATAGTTAGTGACATTGTGTTCCTAAAATTATTTCGAGTTTAACGATGGTGTCAAAAAAATTTAACTCGTTGCGAGCGAGAAGATATGACCCGTTGAATATTTGGGTGGAGTTTATTTAAGATTTTTTTATAAAAACGGTTATTTGACACTTCGATTTGAATATTTGAAAAAAAGTGCGGGGATCTTTGTTGGTGTAGTGGAATTTAATTAGAAATACAAAAAAAAGTGAAAGGACGAAAATGCCCCTAGTTATTATTCACCATTTTGTCTATTAGATAATATAGTAATAATCTATAATGTATCCGTCTCATATCTATTGTTCTATATTTCATTTTTGATTGTCTCAATTAATTGTCTACGTTAATAAATATATAAAAATAATGAAGTAAAACTTATTTATGTTTCTGTTTTACGCATGGACAAAAAGTAACGGATAAAAGTAGATAATGAAAAAAAATAAAGTATAATACTCGTAATATTATTTTTAAACTGTGTGTTTTTGTTATAAATCGGGTATGAATTGACTGCCAGATTCGTTCTTGAATCGTGTAATCACTGTCTCTATAAAGTATTTCGACCATACGATTGCTTTGGTTGCACGAAATCATTAGAGGGATAAGATAAGAACGCAATCAGTGTTTTTGGCAATGAAATCACTGAACAAATTGTTAGAGAATATGTGTATGTTTTCTTTTTGTTGATGAATGCAGAATGAGTGATGAAAAACGTCTAAAAACTGTTATGTAAAACAGTTAGACAAATGAAAGGATGTATCCCTTCATTTTAGGCGGGAAAAACTATTATACCGAAAAGGTATAACTATTAGAATGCACCTTTTCAATGATAACGAATAGTGCAATTTCGGTTAAGAGGCACTGCCCCTTGGACCCTGCAAGGGGGCGCAGCCCCCTTGACCCCCGCATTTTGTGCGACAGTTAGTAGCCAACTCTTACGGGCGTGTACTCCACACTCTCTGAACCCCGTTGGTAAGTATAGCTAGCTAACACATGCATTCAAGTAAATCACAACTAACTAAAATGTACGTTGGATGGCACCAAAATCACCAACATTTTTTTCTATGGACAATATATTTGAGGCGGATGGAATAACGTTTTTAACTTTGAAGTAATATTTTTTTTAAAGGAAAAATACTTTATTAATCAAACTATAAGAAATGTACAGAAATAGGAGCAAAAACATAAAGCTCCTCAAAAGAAAATCCACAAACCTCAAGCTAAATCGACACCATATATGTATGCTACTGATAATGCTAAAAACGAACATATATTTCATAGTATTATCCTTCAAGAAAGACAAGCTTTTAGTTGCAATTGTTCTATTTACAAGTGATATTCGTTTAAATAATAAAAGGTGAAGACAAAAGACAGATTCGACGATTTGAAGACGCAAACGACCAAAAAGCTAAAAAGTACAATCCAAGTGGTTCAATTTATTGATGAGAAACGTCTAAGAATTTCAAGAGTACAATTCGCAAAACGCAAAGTACAATATATTAAATCGTATGAAAGGACGTTCGAAAATCCGGAACCGGGACATGAACCAACTACCAACGCGCGACTCAACGGAACTGAAAGTACAAGTCAACTATGCACATGAATATAATATAATATATATATATATAATTATATATATTATATTATTAAAAACTGTCGGCAAACTAGAAAACAAAGTGAAATGAGCTGTCCCAGGTGGCCATGCGATCGCATGGCCTGAAGGAGTTAAATCCATGCGATCGCATGGGAAGAAATCACAGGCCAAGTGCTATAAATAGCGACGAATTGGATGAGTTATTTACACCTTCATCAACTGATCTCTTACTCTCTCTCAATATATTTATATTTAAATTTTAATTATAATTTTCATATTTAGTTAATAATAATAAGGTTATAGTGGTGAATGTTTTAAGTTTGTAAGTCGAAATTATGTCCGTGTAACACTACGCGATTAATACTCATTGTAAGTTATGTTCAACATTTTTAAATTAATGTCTCGTAGCTAAGTTATTATTATGTTTATTTAAGCCGAAGTAATCGTGATGTTGGACTAAATATTAAGATTGAGTTATTGGGCTTTGGACCATAATTGGGGTTTGGACAAAAGACCGACACTTGTGGAAATTGGACTATGGGCTATTAATGGGCTTTATATTAATTAAATGATAGCTCGTTGATTTAATATAGAGATTTATAATTTGACGTATTTATATTTAACCACATACGCTTGACTGGGTACGGTGGGAGGGATATCTATAAATACTAATAATTATTCATTTGACCGGACACGGGGATGAATTAATAGTCATTGGACTCATTAAAACAGGGGTGGATTATATTCAAGGGTAATTGGTGTAACTGTTAACAAAGTATTAAAACCTTAGATTACACGCAGTCGATAACCTGATGTATTCATTAAACAAAGTATCCCCAATTAGTTGGAATATTTGACTTCGGGTATAAGGTTAAATTAGCGAAGACTCTCGCACTTTATAATTATGACCGAATAATAAGCGACGAATTGGATAAACATATATTTATTTATATATATCAGGTACCAAATAACTATATCCCGACTCGGCCTGCTTACTATCCACCACATCAGCCCGACATGCGACCACCCTTTGACCTGTACGACCCCAATCAAGCCTACCAGGACACCTATCACCAACCATGGAACCCGAGCGATGATATGAACTGGAACCCCTATCCAAATCAATAGTGTTCCATTGGTGATTTCTTATCTTTTATTATTTTTATCTATTTATGTTAAACATTTAACATTTTGATACTTTTATGTATTGTTTAACATTTTTATTATTTTGTACTAATATTTTATTTTTGTAATTTGAAAGTGGGATATTAAGTCTCATTTCAAAATACCATGCATGTTTATATTTGTATTGTATGTATTTTATCTCATGTACACAACAGGGTAAAACAGCGCATTTTCAAAGACTGACATTAAGTTCAGCAAAAGCAACTAATTTTGGCAACAAAAATATATGTGAAATAACAACTGCAGGAATGAACAAATGATGTGCACCATTTTTCATTCAAAGAAACAACAATATGTTTGAAAACTTTGGTAAAATTTAATCATTATTCTACGCTAATTACCCTCAATAATTTAAATTGTTACCGATTTCTTGCAAATGAGGGCATTGAAAGATCTTAAGTGTGGGAAGGAATTAAATTCTTTCGGTATTAAAAAATTTGACTTATACACTTGGTTTAATAGCCACCGTTAAACTTTACTAGTAACGCAGTAGTTGTATTAGAATCTAGTGCTCTCTGATAATAAAGAACAACACTAGTCTTATATACTGACTACCCACTTCTAGTAAAAATTTTAAAAAAAATTTCAACTAAATGAACTCAAAATCATGTTTATACATATTTATGAATGATAAAACTAGGTGTTAACACCGAAATTATTGTTACCTCGGAAAGAACATAAATTAAGAAACAACCCAAAATGCTTGAATTCATTTAAAATGGAATAGAAGAGAATAAAAAGGCAAAGAAAGAAAAATAAAAGCCAAGTGTGAGAAAAATTTACAAATAATTGAAGATATATCACATATATAATTGAAGTTATTTAGAACATATATCACATATTTTTGTACAAATAATTGAAGATACTTTTGTTTTGGACAATATTAATCAGTTTTACTCAGTTTATTGTAATATAAATGAAATTTAAAAGGAAGTAAAGTCTTCCGAGAAAAAGACACATACTTCTTGATTTCGGTCAGGAAGTTGTCATCCAGACCAGTTGTAGAGTCTACGAAAAACCTTGAAAAGTTTTCTCGAAAATCATCTGGAAATCCACGGACCTCAGCATCAAACAGGGTCGCCAAGTGGTCAGACTTATCCTAACCATGAGAGGATCTGTCTCGTACAATGGGGGCACCGTGCAAATTAGCTTATAAAACTAATGAATCAGATCCCCAGAAAGGATAATTTCCTTAAAGATTAAAATTCAGCATCTAAGCCTGATATTACTCAATCCTTGAGATTGACTTTAAAGATTGAGAATTACAAACTCATGGAATTCGATGATATCTAAACTCGAGCTTGAACGAGAAAATAATTTGATCAAATTATAAACAGATTTGTTTTCAGAAACCCTATTTTTAATGCTTTCATTACCATTGAACGCAAAATCCTAGGAATTCACCTTGAATTCATTAGGTCACCTGAACCAAATTGGGTGTCAACCGTAAGAACGGTGGTTGCATAGCATGGTCGAAGACAGGACCTTGTGCCAGACCGAAAAACTATAGGGTGATCTTTACTATTGCTCCTACAAAGGATAGTAATTGCATCCGACACGATATAGACCATAATCAAAAGCATGTCATTAGAGATTGCCTTAATAGTTGCTTGTTCAACGTTTTCCTTTACAACCGGACGGTAGTTTACCGAAAGGTAATATACGGAGCAAGTATACTGGACGTGTTGCTTTCCAAATACAAGGTTAGCAAGTGGGTGACACAAAACCATAAGTTTTGAGCTAAAATTTTAAAAATCTGAAACCCACAAAACCCACAAAAACAGTTTGCAAACACCAGTGAAGGGTTATTCCGGAAAACTTATCTAGGGTAAAAGCTAGATTGAATTTTCAAAAGATCAAATGTTTTCATAAATATCCAATTTCCTAAAGGATCTAAATTTTTATAGTCATGTGGGACTGTAAACCACATCGTTACCATCATTGTTCATACCGCCGTATTAAAATCACTGATGTACAAAGTGTGAAGAATAAAGAAGTGATTCTAGTAAAGTTTTTATTCAAGTTCTATATTGCTTGAGGACAAGCAACGCTCAAATGTGGGAATATTTGATAATGCTAAAAACGAACATATATTTCATAGTATTATCCTTCAAGAAAGACAAGCTTTTAGTTGCAATTTTTCTATTTACAAGTGATATTCGTTTAAATAATAAAAGGTGAAGACAAAAGACAGATTCGACGATTTGAAGACGCAAACGACCAAAAAGCAAAAAAGTACAAAGTACAATCCAAGTGGTTCAATTTATTGATGAGAAACGTCTAAGAATTACAAGAGTACAAGCCGCAAAACGCAAAGTACAAGATATTAAATCGTAATAAAGGACGTTCGAAAATCCGGAACCGGGACATGAACCAACTACCAACGCGTGACTCAACGGAACTGAAAGTACAAGTCAGCTATGCACATGAATATAATATAATATATATATAATTATATAAATTATATATATTATATTATTAAAAACCGTCGGCAAACTAGAAAACAAAGTGAAATGAGCTGTCCCAGGTGGCCATGCGATTGCATGGCCTGGAGGAGTTAAATCCATGCGATCGCATGCGAAGAAATCACAGGCCAAGTGCTATAAATAGCAACGAATTGGACGAGTTATTTACACCTTCATCATACACTGATCTCTCACTCTCTCAATAAATGTATTTATATTTTATAATTATAATTTTAATATTAAGTTAATAATAATAAGGTTATAGTGGCGAATATTTTAAGTTTGTAAGTCGAAATTCTGTCCGTGTAACACTACGCGATTAATACTCATTGTAAGTTATGTTCAACCTTTTTAAATTAATGTCTCGTAGCTAAGTTATTATTATGTTTATTTAAGCCGAAGTAATCGTGATGTTAGACTAAATATTAAGATTGGGTTATTGGGCTTTGGACCATAATTGGGGTTTGGACAAAAGACCGACACTTGTGAAAATTAGACTATGGGCTATTAATGGGCTTTATATTAATTAAATGATATCTCATTGATTTAATATAGAGATTTATAATTTGACGTATTTATATTTAACCACATACGCTTGACTGGGTACGGTAGACGGGATATCTATAAATACTAATAATTATTCATTTGACCTGACACGGGGATGGATTAATAGTCACTGGACTCATTAAAACAAGGGTGGATTACATTCAAGGGTAATTGGTGTAATTGTTAGCAAAGTATTAAAACCTTGGATTACACACAGTCAATAACCTGGTGTATTCATTAAACAAAGTATTAAGACCTTGTTACAGTTTGAATCCCAAATTAGTTGGAATATTTGACTTTGGGTATAAGGTTAAATTAACGAAGACTCTCGCACTTTATAATTATGACCGATGGACTATTATGGACAAAACCAGATGGACATATTGAACAATCCAGGACAAAGGACAATTAACCCATGGTAATAAATTAAAATCAACACGTCAAACATCATGATTATGGAAGTTTAAATAAGCATAATTTCTTTAATTTATATCTCTTCGTACTTTTATTTACCGTCATTTTATTTATCGTACTTTAAATTATCGCACTTTTAATTATTGTACTTTTATTTATCATCATTTACTTTATGCTTTAAATTAAGTTATATTTATATTTAATATCTTACATTAGGTTTTAATTGTGATTTAAGACATAAAATTGACAAACCGGTCATTAAACGGTAAAACCCCCTTTATAATAATAATAATATATATATATATATATATATATATATATATATATATATATATATATATATATATATATATATATATATATATATATATATTATACAAATATAGTTTAAAACATATATTGCGTTAAACTCAGCTAGCTCCCTGTGGAACGAACCAAACTTACTAAAAACTAAACTACTCTACGATTAGGTACACTGCCTATAAGTGTTGTAGCAAGGTTTAGGTATATCCCATTCTATAAATAAATAAATAACTTGTGTAAAATTGTAGCGTATTTAATAGTATTTCGTAGCAAAATATAATCTATTTCATACAACACCTCGAACAACATCAAGTATTTTTTAGCGCCGCTACCGGGGAACTCAACAACGCCGAAAGCGAAACGCTATAAAAAAATATATTTAGTTTTTAATCTATTTTTGTAAAAATATAAGAAGTTTTAAACATAAAAATACAAAAATATAAAAAAATTATATTTCTATCTATTTAAGTGTTTAAATAAAAAGAAAATATTTTTTTATAAAGTATAAAAGTATTTTTTTTAGTTCTTAAAAATATAATTTTAAATATCACTTATATTTTAAATTTTGTAAGAGTTATAAATTAAAAAAAAATAAAAAAAATATATAATAAAAGAAAACTAAACTTGTCGAGTTTTGAGCCTGCATACCCATCTGAGCCTGCAGGTCATACGACCGCATGAAATTAAAACCTACACTCCATGCGATCCATGGAGTGATGGGACAGGCCTGAATCATCAGCCGACACAAATAGGGTTACGATTAATATTAATTATAATAATTAATTAAGTTTAGGGTTAGATTATATAATAATTATTATTATTAGGGTTTAATTAACTAATAATTAGTTTTAGTTTTAATTAATTTTGTATTTTAAGTTTTAACTAGTTTTACTACTTTATAAATTAGTACTTTTATAAAATAATAATATAAAAATAATATTTTTATAAAAATAAGTAATTTTATCATTTTTTGTTTCTTTTTATAAATTGTATATTTTAAACGTTTAATTCGTAAATTGTATATTTTTCGTTCGTAATTAGTTTTAAGATTAGTTTTTGCCGTAGTTCTTTTATATTTCTAGATTTTTAGGCTTTGCCGTAAAATCACTTAAATGCTTTTTTTTAGATTAAGATTTAGACGCTTTAGAATTTTACGACGTCGCTTATCGCTTTAATATTTAATAGATTTTAGTGCCTATTTAAGTTATTGCTGTTTTGGATTTATAATTTCTTTAAGCTCTAATACCTTTAGACGCAACTTTTAGTCTTAAGTTTTTAGAATTCTAAGTTTCGACGCTTATTTTAGTGCCTATTTTAAGATTAGTTTTTGCCGTAGCTGTAATAGCTTTATTTTCTTATTTTTGTTTTTAGACGCTTATTTTTTTGACCTTTTATTTATCGATGCACTCTTTTTCTTCCTCTTATTTCTCGACGCTCTAGTTTTTAGGACATAGATTTTTTTTATCTTCTTCAAATTTTGACGAAAAATTATTTTAAGCGGTTAAATTGATAGACATCAAAATATTCTGGTTCGTAGTAATAGTTAGATTTGTTAGTGGCGAGTTGTGGGCTTCCGATTTAAAGGGTCCTGGCTACCTGCTGCATCTATTGGCTATTCGAAACGTAGGCAAAATCAGAAAAGTCTATTAATTTGATAACTTATATAATTTTTTTTATTTTTATAACTAATAGGATATTCAGTGAATGCACCGAGTAAAACGTTCACCACCTTTCATACGTTCACCTCCTGTAACTCGATCAAGACAACTATCCAATATTGTCGCCGTTGATTTTTCTTTAGAATCCTCTAGTCGACCAAGTACTCCAATTCAAATTTCCGATAATCCATTTTTTGAAGCCGACCTCACAATTGAGAACCCGGAGGATATTCAAGGACAATTCAGAGATCCTGAACCACTAATCATTCCTCCTGAACCACAAATCATTCAACCAGAGATTGTCGAGAAAGAAACCATTAAATCAGAATCCTCTAGTGATTCAGATTTAACAAACTCAATCATGAAAAATCTGGAACCTCTAAGTATGGAAGACCGAATGAGAGCTACACGCACTGGCCAAGGTCATGCTATTACTCAACCGGACATTAATGCGTCAGATTATGAAATCAAAGGACAAATCCTACACATGGTAACTAATCAATGCCAATTTAGTGGTACGCCGAAGGAAGATCCAAACGAACATCTTCGTACCTTTTATAGGATCTGTACTCTATTTAAAATTAGAGAAGTTGAGGATGAACAAATCTATCTCATGTTATTTCCCTGGACTTTAAAGGGAGAAGCCAAAGATTCGTTAGAATCATTACCTGAAGGGGCGATTGATACATGGGATGTTTTAGTTGAGAAATTTCTTAAAAGATTCTTTCCAGCATCTAAAGCCGTGAGACTTCAAGGAGAAATTGTTACTTTCACGCAAAAGCCAAATGAAACTCTATATGAAGCATGGACAAGATTTGAAAAGTTGTTCAGAGGATGTCCTCAACATGGTTTAGACACTTATCAAATAGTACAAATATTCTATCAAGGATGCGACATTACTACACGAAAAGACATCGACATAGCAGCTGGTGGTTCCATTATGAAGAAAACCGCAACTGGAGCTTACAAAATTATTGATAATACAGCCTCCCACTCACATGAGTGGCACCAAGAAAAAGATATTCCTCGTTCATCTAAAGCGGCTAGAGCCGATTCTAGCCATGACTTTGATTCCATTTCCGCAAAGTTAGATGCTTTCGAGAGACGAATGGAAAAGATGACTAAAGATATTCACGCAATACGTATTAGGAGCAGTGTGAAGGACCACATTTGACAAAAGATTGTCTCAGTATTGAACAAACAATGGAACAAAGAGAGAATGTTTCATACATGAACCAAAGGCTTGGAAATAATTATCAAAATAATTATCAACCGCCAAGACCAAACTACAATCAAAATCAGAATTATAACCGAAATGTTCCATACAACAACCAACAAGGTTCTAGCAATCAACAAATATCTAACAATACTTATAATCAGCAAAGACCTATTTTTTGAATTAAACCACCACAAACCGATGATAAAAAGCCAAATTTAGAAGATATGATGTCGAAGCTAGTTGAATCTTAAACGCAGTTTTTCACATCTCAGAAACAAACCAATGAACAAAATGCTCAAGCATTTAGAAATCAACAAGCTTCAATCCAAAATCTGGAACAAGAAGTGAGCAACCTAGTGAAATGTCCCGTTCTTATTGATTAAAAACGTTCCATATTAATTGATTTCGTTGCGAGGTTTTGACCTCTATATGAGACGTTTTTCAAAGACTGCTTTCATTTTTAAAACAAACCATAACCTTTATTTCATAAATAAAGGTTTAAAAATCTTTACGTAGATTATCAAATAATGATAATCTAAAATATCCTGTTTACACACGACCATTACATAATGGTTTACAATACAAATATGTTACATCGAAATCAGTTTCTTGAATGCAGTTTTTACACAATATCATACAAACATGGACTCCAAATCTTGTCCTTATTTTAGTATGCAACAGCGGAAGCTCTTAGTATTCACCTGAGAATAAACATGCTTTAAACGTCAACAAAAATGTTGGTGAGTTATAGGTTTAACCTATATATATCAAATCGTAACAATAGACAACAAGATTTCATATTTCAATGCACATCCCATACATAGAGATAAAAATCATTCATATGGTGAACACCTGGTAACCGACATTAACAAGATGCATATATATATAAGAATATCCCCATCATTCCGGGACACCCTTCGGATATAATATAAATTTCGAAGTACTAAAGCATCCGGTACTTTGGATGGGGTTTGTTAGGCCCAATAGATCTATCTTTAGGATTCGCGTCAATTAGGGTGTCTGTTCCCTAATTCTTAGATTACCAGACTTAATAAAAAGGGGCATATTCGATTTCGATAATTCAACCATAGAATGTAGTTTCACGTACTTGTGTCTATTTTGTAAATCATTTATAAAACCTGCATGTATTCTCATCCCAAAAATATTAGATTTTAAAAGTGAGACTATAACTCACTTTCACATATTTTTACTTCGTCGGGAAGTAAGACTTGGCCGCTGGTTGATTCACGAACCTATAACAATATATACATATATATCAAAGTATGTTTAAAATATATTTACAACACTTTTAATATATTTTGATGTTTTAAGTTTATTAAGTCAGCTGTCCTCGTTAGTAACCTACAACTAGTTGTCCACAGTTAGATGTACAGAAATAAATCGATAAATATTATCTTGAATCAATCCACGACCCAGTGTATACGTATCTCAGTATTGATCACAACTCAAACTATATATATTTTGGAATCAACCTCAACCCTGTATAGCTAACTCCAACATTCACATATAGAGTGTCTATGGTTGTTCCGAAATATATATAGATGTGTCGACATGATAGGTCGAAACATTGTATACGTGTCTATGGTATCTCAAGATTATATAATATACAATACAAGTTGATTAAGTTATGGTTGGAATAGATTTGTAACCAATTTTCACGTAGCTAAAATGAGAAAAATTATCCAATCTTGTTTTACCCATAACTTCTTCGTTTTAAATCCGTAACTTTGAGTTTAACCATAATTTTTGGATATGGTTTCATGTTCATAATAAAAATCATTTTATCAGAATAACAACTTTTAAATCAAAGTTTATCATAGTTTTTAATTAACTAACCCAAAACAGCCCGCGGTGTTACTACGACGGCGTAAATCCGGTTTTACGGTATTTTTTGTGTTTCCAGGTTTTAAATCATTAAGTTAGCATATCATATAGATATAGAACATGTGTGTAGTTAATTTTAAAAGTCAAGTTAGAAGGATTAACTTTTGTTTGCGAACAAGTTTAGAATTAACTAAACTATGTTCTAGTGATTACGAGTTTAAACCTTCGAATAAGATAGTTTTATATATATGAATCGAATGATGTTATGAACATCATTACTACCTAAAGTTTAGTAGGTAAACCTACTGGAAGTGACAAGAAATGATCTAGCTTCAAAGGATCTTGGATGGCTTGAAAGTTCTTGAAGTAGGATCATGACACAAAAACAAGTTCAAGTAAGGTTTTTACTCGAATTAAGATAGTTTATAGTTATAGAAATTGAATCAAAGTTTGAATATGAATATTACCTTGAATAAGAAAGATAACCTACTGTATATAACAAAGATTTCTTGATCTTAGATGATTACTTGGAATGGATTAGAAAGCTTGGAAGTAAATTAGTAAACTTGAAGGGATTTTTGAAGTGTTCTTGACGTGTTCTTCCTATGATGATTATAGCTTGATTCTTGAAGTGATTTTTGATGAAGATGATGATTAACTACTGGAAAAATACATTCATAATAGTGTGTGTGTGTGTTGAGAGAGAATTAGAAAGAGAATTGGAAGTGAAATGGAGTGAATGATGAGTGGTAATTGGTGAGTGGTGAGTGGGGTTAAAAGGAGTTCTAGTTAGTTGACTAGCTCATGGTAGAAGTTAAAATTGATTAGTCATACATGACATAATCAAGAGTGGAATCCCATGCTAGTTCCTATTAGTATATACTCATAGTAAGTACGTTTTGAAGCTGTGTATAATACGGGTAAGAATACGACTAGAATTCTTGATGAAAGAAAAGAATGGAAAAGTAACTGTAACCATTTTTGTTAAGTATGAGTGTTTTGATATATGTCTTGAAGTCTTCCAAAAGTATTTTAATACATCTAAATACACTACATGTATATACATTTTAACTGAGTCGTTAAGTCATCGTTAGTCGTTACATGTAAGTGTTGTTTTGAAACCTTTAAGTTAACGATCTTAATTAATGTTGTTAACCCATTGTTTATTATATCTAATGAGATGTTAAATTATTATATTATCATGATATTATGATATATTAATATATCTTAATATGATATATATACATTTAAATGTCGTTACAACGATAATCGTTACATATATGTCTCGTTTCGAAATCCTTAAGTTAGTAGTCTTGTTTATATGTATATAACTCATTATTAATATACTTATGGAGATACTTACTTATCATAATCTCATGTTAACCATATGTATATCCATATATATATCGTCATGTCTTTTTTACAAGTTTTAACGTTCGTGAATCGCCGGTCAACTTGGGTGGTCAATTGTCTATATGAAACATATTTCAATTAATCAAGTCTTAACAAGTTTGATTGCTTAACATGTTGGAAACATTTAATCATGTAAATATAAATCTCAATTAATATATATAAACATGGAAAAGTTCGGGTCACTACAGTACCTACCCGTTAAATAAATTTCGTCCCGAAATTTTAAGTTGTTGAAGGTGTTGACGAATCTTCTGGAAATAGATGCGGATATTTCTTCTTCATCTGATCTTCACGCTCCCAGGTGAACTCGGGTCCTCTACGAGCATTCCATCAAACCTTAACAATTGGTATCTTGTTTTGCTTAAGTCTTTTAACCTCACGATCCATTATTTCGACGGGTTCTTCGATGAATTGGAGTTTTTCGTTGATTTGGATTTCATCTAATGGAATAGTGAGATCTTCTTTAGCAAAACATTTCTTCAAATTCGAGACGTGGAAAGTGTTATGTACAGCCGCGAGTTGTTGAGGTAACTCAAGTCGGTAAGCTACTGGTCCGACACGATCAATAATCTTGAATGGTCCAATATACCTTGGATTTAATTTCCCTCGTTTACCAAATCGAACAACGCCTTTCCAAGGTGCAACTTTAAGCATGACCATCTCTCCAATTTCAAATTCTATATCTTTTCTTTTAATGTCAGCGTAGCTCTTTTGTCGACTTTGGGCGGTTTTCAACCGTTGTTGAATTTGGATGATCTTCTCGGTAGTTTCTTGTATAATCTCCGGACCCGTAATCTGTCTATCCCCCACTTCACTCCAACAAATCAGAGACCTGCACTTTCTACCATAAAGTGCTTCAAACAGCGCCATCTCAATACTTGAATGGTAGCTGTTGTTGTAGGAAAATTCTGGTAATGGTAGATGTCGATCCCAACTATTTCCGAAATCAATAACACATGCTCGTAGCATGTCTTCAAGCGTTTGTATCGTCCTTTCGCTCTGCCCATCAGTTTGTGGATGATAGGCAGTACTCATGTCTAGACGAGTTCCTAATGCTTGCTGTAATGTCTGCCAGAATCTTGAAATAAATCTGCCATCCCTATCAGAGATAATAGAGATTGGTATTCCATGTCTGGAGACGACTTCCTTCAAATACAGTCGTGCTAACTTCTCCATCTTGTCATCTTCTCTTATTGGCAGGAAATGTGCTGATTTGGTGAGACGATCAATTATTACCCAAATAGTATCAAAACCACTTGCAGTCCTTGGCAATTTAGTGATGAAATCCATGGTAATGTTTTCCCATTTCCATTCCGGGATTTCGGGTTGTTGAAGTAGACCTGATGGTTTCTGATGCTCAGCTTTGACCTTAGAACACGTCAAACATTCTCCTACGTATTTAGCAACATCGGCTTTCATACCCGGCCACCAAAAATATTTCCTGAGATCCTTGTACATCTTCCCCGTTCCAGGATGTATTGAGTATCTGGTTTTATGAGCTTCTCTAAGTACCATTTCTCTCATATCTCCAAATTTTGGTACCCAAATCCTTTCAGCCCTATACCGGGTTCCGTCTTCCCGAATATTAAGATGTTTCTCCGATCCTTTGGGTATTTCATCCTTTAAATTTCCCTCTTTTAAAACTCCTTGTTGCGCCTCCTTTATTTGAGTAGTAAGGTTATTATGAATCATTATATTCATAGCTTTTACTCGAATGGGTTCTCTGTCCTTCCTGCTCAAGGCATCGGCTACCACATTTGCCTTCCCCGGGTGGTAACGAATCTCAAAGTCGTAATCATTCAATAATTCAATCCACCTACGCTGCCTCATATTCAGTTGTTTCTGATTAAATATGTGTTGAAGACTTTTGTGGTCGGTATATATAATACTTTTGACCCCATATAAGTAGTGCCTCCAAGTCTTTAATGCAAAAACAACCGCGCCTAATTCCAAATCATGCGTCGTATAATTTTGTTCGTGAATCTTCAATTGTCTAGACGCATAAGCAATCACCTTCGTTCGTTGCATTAATACACAACCGAGACCTTGCTTTGATGCGTCACAATAAATCACAAAATCATCATTCCCTTCAGGCAATGACAATATAGGTGCCGTAGTTAGCTTTTTCTTCAGTAACTGAAACGCTTTCTCTTGTTCATCATTCCATTCAAATTTCTTCCCTTTATGCGTTAATGCAGTCAAGGGTT
The DNA here is from genome assembly GCF_046630445.1 of Rutidosis leptorrhynchoides. Classification (NCBI taxonomy): domain Eukaryota; kingdom Viridiplantae; phylum Streptophyta; class Magnoliopsida; order Asterales; family Asteraceae; genus Rutidosis; species Rutidosis leptorrhynchoides. The sequence goes on from NC_092339.1 coordinate 176,203,774, forward strand.
TTGCTATTCTGGAAAAGTCTTGGATGAACCTTCTGTAGTAACCAGCTAGTCCTAAAAACTGGCGTATGTGTTTCGGAGTTTTCGGGGTTTCCCACTTTTCAACAGTTTCTATCTTTGCCGGATCCACCTTAATACCTTCTTTGTTCACTATGTGACCGAGGAATTGAACTTCTTCCAACCAAAATGCACACTTTGAAAACTTAGCGTACAATTCTTCCTTCCTCAATACTTCTAACACCTTTCTCAAATGTTCACCGTGTTCTTGGTCATTCTTTGAGTAAATAAGTATGTCATCAATGAAAACAATGACAAACTTGTCAAGGTATGGTCCACACACTCTGTTCATAAGGTCCATGAACACAGCTGGTGCATTAGTTAAACCAAACGGCATGACCATAAACTTGTAATGACCGTAACGTGTTCTAAAAGCAGTCTTTGGAATATCATCTTCTTTCACCCGCATTTGATGATACCCGGAACGTAAGTCAATCTTTGAATAAACAGACGAGCCTTGTAGTTGATCAAATAAGTCGTCGATTCTCGGTAGTGGGTAGCGGTTCTTGATGGTAAGTTTGTTCAACTCTCGGTAGTCGATACACAACCTGAATGTACCATCTTTCTTCTTGACAAACAAAACAGGAACTCCCCACGGTGATGTGCTTGGTCGAATGAAACCACGCTCTAAAAGTTCTTGTAATTGGCTTTGCAGTTCTTTCATCTCGCTGGGTGCGAGTCTCTAAGGAGCACGAGCTATTGGTGCAGCTCCTGGTATAAGATCTATTTGAAATTCAACGGATCGATGTGGGGGTAATCCCGGTAATTCTTTCAGAAATACATCGGGAAATTCTTTTGCAATGGGAACATCATTGATGCTCTTTTCTTCAGTTTGTACTTTCTCGACGTGTGCTAGAACAGCATAGCAACCTTTTCTTATTAGTTTTTGTGCCTTCAAATTACTAATAAGATGTAGCTTCGTGTTGCCCTTTTCTCCGTACACCATTAAGGGTTTTCCTTTTTCTCGTATAATGCGAATTGCATTTTTGTAACAAACGATCTCTGCTTTCACTTCTTTCAACCAGTCCATACCGATTATCACATCAAAACTCCCTAACTCTACTGGTATCAAATCAATCTTAAATGTTTCGCTAACCAGTTTAATTTCTCGATTCCGACATATATTATCTGCTGAAATTAATTTACCATTTGCTAATTCGAGTAAAAATTTACTATCCAAAGGCGTCAATGGACAACTTAATTTAGCACAAAAATCTCTACTCATATAGCTTCTATCCGCACCCGAATCAAATAAAACGTAAGCAGATTTATTGTCAATAAGAAACGTACCCGTAACAAGCTCCGGGTCTTCTTGTGCCTATGCCGCATTAATATTGAAAACTCTTCCGCGGCCTTGTCCATTCGTGTTCTCCTGGTTCGGGCAATTTCTAATAATGTGGCCCGGTTTTCCACATTTATAACAAACTACATTGGCATAACTTGCTCCGACACTACTTGCTCCGCCATTACTCGTTCCGACACCATTTGTTCCTTTCGTTCTATTAACCCCTGGTCCGTAGACCTCACACTTCGCCGCGCTATGACCATTTCTTTTACACTTGTTGCAAAATTTGGTGCAGAACCCCGAGTGATACTTTTCACACCTTTGGCATAGCTGCTTCTGATTGTTGTTGTTGTTGCGGTTATTATTGTTGTTGGGATGATTGTTGTAGTTGCTGTTGCTGTTGTTGTTATTGTTGTTGTTGTTGTTGTTGTTGTTGTTGTTGTTGTTGTTGTTGGGCCATTTGTTGTAGTTGCGATTGATGTTGCGATTGTTGGGATAATTGTTGCGATTATTGTTGTAATTGCTGTTGTTGTTGTATTGGTGATTCTTATCACCGTTTTCCTCCCACTTTCTTTTGACTTGCTTCACATTGGCCTCTTCAGCAGTCTGTTCTTTAATTCTTTCTTCAATCTGGTTCACTAATTTGTGAGCCATTCTACATGCCTGTTGTATGGAGGCGGGCTCGTGTGAACTTATATCTTCTTGGATTCTTTCCGGCAATCCTTTCACAAACGCGTCGATCTTCTCTTCCTCATCTTCGAATGCTCCCGGACACAATAGGCACAATTCTGTGAATCGTCTTTCGTACGTGGTAATATCTAATCCTTGGGTTCGTAACCCTCTAAGTTCTGTCTTGAGCTTATTGACCTCGGTTCTGGGACGGTACTTCTCGTTCATCAAGTGCTTGAATGCTGACCACGGTAGTGCGTACGCATCGTCTTGTCCCACTTGTTCTAGATAGGTATTCCACCATGTTAACGCAGAACCTGTGAAGGTATGCGTAGCGTACTTTACTTTGTCCTCTTCAGTACACTTACTTATGGAAAACACCGATTCGACCTTCTCGGTCCACCGTTTCAATCCGATCGGTCCTTCGGTTCCATCAAATTCCAAAGGTTTGCAGGCAGTGAATTCTTTGTAGGTGCATCCTACACGATTTCCTGTACTGCTAGATCCAAGGTTATTGTTGGTATGTAGCGCAGCCTGTACTGCGGCTATGTTTGAATCTAGAAAAGTACGGAATTCCTCTTCATTCATATTCACGGTGTGTCGAGTAGTCGGTGCCATTTCCTTCAAAATAGTCAAATGGAACAAGTTAATCATACAGAATATTAAGAGTAGTTAATAGTATTTCGTAGCATAATATGAACTCATTTATAAAAGCTTTTTCTTCATATTAGCGTTTTTTAAGTTTAAATTCGGGTAGTACCTACCCGTTAAGTTCATACTTAGTAGCTAATATACAATTCAACTACTACAATTCTATATGAAAAACTGATTATAATAATATTTCGCGTTCAAACTTTTATACAATATTTTACAAACTTACAATACCGCTTATTTTACATAAAGCATGAAATATAGCACACAATAACTTTGATACAAGATCGTTGTGAAGATAATTCTAGCTAGTACACAAGTCGTTCAGCAAAGGCAATAAAGACACGTAATTCATACGTCCAGAAACAAGTCATGCATTCTGGTTTTACTAGGACAACTTCCCATCCTTGGTCTTGTGGAACATAACCGTTATGGCCGTTGATAAGACAGCGTGTTGTAACGTCGTCAAAGGGACGAGGGTTACGTAATGTCCAACAGTCCCGTAACAATCTAAAAACCTCATTTCTTACCCCAATTACCGACTCCGTCACTTGTGGGAACGTTTTGTTTGATAGTTGTAGGCCGATGTTCTTGTTCTCACTGTGGTGAGAAGTGAACATTACTAATCCGTAAGCATAACATGCTTCTTTATGTTGCATGTTAGCCGCTTTTTCTAAATCACGAAGTCCAATATTCGGATATATTGAGTCAAAATAATTTCTTAACCCATTGCGTAAAATAGCATTTGGGTTCCCCGCAATATATGCGTCAAAGTAAACACATCGTAACTTATGGATTTCCCAATGTGATATCCCCCATCTTTCGAACGAAAGCCTTTTATAAACCAAGGCATTCTTGGAACGTTCTTCGAATGTCTTACAAACTGATCTCGCCTTAAATAGTTGTGCCGAGGAATTCTGACCGACTCTAGACAAGATTTCATCAATCATGTCTCCGGGTAGGTCTCTTAAAATATTGGGTTGTCTATCCATTTTGTATTTTTATACTGTAAAATAGATAAGAGTTAGATTCATAAAAAAAATACTTATTAATACAAGCAATTTTTACATATATCATAAAGCATAAGCACACTATATTACATATATTATACCACACGAATACAACTATCTTATTCCGACTAGCTCGTTTCTTCTTGTTCGGTTTTGGTTCGTTTTGCCAAGTTTCTAGGGATATATGATGTTCCCCTAATACGAGCCGTCGTTGTCCACATTGGTTTAGAAAAACCTGGTGGTTTAGAGGTTCCCGGGTCATTGTTACAACTTAAGGACTTCGGGGGTTGACGATACATATAAAGTTCATCGGGGTTGGAATTAGATTTCTCTATTTTTATGCCCTTTCCCTTATTATTTTCTTTTGCCTTTTTAAATTCAGTTGGGGTAATTTCTATAACATCATCGGGATTCTCGTCAGAATCCGGTTCATCGGAGAATTGGTAATCCTCCCAATATTTTTCTTCCTTAGCGGAAACACCATTGATCATAATTAACCGTGGTCGGTTGGTTGAGGATTTTCATTTACTCAACCGTTTTATTATTTCCCCCACCGGTTCTATTTCTTCATCCGGTTCCGATTCTTCTTCCGGTTCCGATTCTTCTTCTGGTTCCGACTCTTCTTCCGGTTCCTCTTCGAGAACTTGTGAATCAGTCCACGAATCATTCCAACTTACATTTGACTCTTCATTATTATTAGGTGAGTCAATGGGACTTGTTCTAGAGGTAGACATCTATCACATAATATCAAACGCGTTAAGAGATTAATATATCACATAATATTCACATGTTAAAAATATATAGTTTCCAACAAAATTTGTTAAGCAATCATTTTTCAAGTAAACACGGTCGAAGTCCAGACTCACTAATGCATCCTAACAAACTCGATAAGACACACTAATGCAAATTTCTGGTTCTCTAAGACCAACGCTCGGATACCAACTGAAATGTCCCGTTCTTATTGATTAAAAATGTTCCATATTAGTTGATTTCGTTGAGAGGTTTTGACCTCTATATGAGACGTTTTTCAAAGACTGCATTCATTTTTAAAACAAACCATAACCTTTATTTCATAAATAAAGGTTTAAAAATCTTTACGTAGATTATCAAATAATGATAATCTAAAATATCCTGTTTACACACGACCATTACATAATGGTTTACAATACAAATATGTTACATCGAAATCAGTTTCTTGAATGCAGTTTTTACACAATATCATACAAACATGGACTCCAAATCTTGTCCTTATTTTAGTATGCAACAGTGGAAGCTCTTAGTATTCACCTGAGAATAAACATGCTTTAAACGTCAACAAAAATGTTGGTGAGTTATAGGTTTAACCTATATATATCAAATCGTAACAATAGATCACAAGATTTCATATTTCAATACACATCCCATACATAGAGATAAAAATCATTCATATGGTGAACACCTGGTAACCGACATTAACAAGATGCATATATATATAAGAATATCCCCATCATTCCGGGACACCCTTCGGATATGATATAAATTTCGAAGTACTAAAGCATCCGGTACTTTGGATGGGGTTTGTTAGGCCCAATAGATCTATCATTAGGATTCGCGTCAATTAGGGTGTCTGTTCCCTAATTCTTAGATTACCAGACTTAATAAAAAGGGGCATATTCGATTTCGATAATTCAACCATAGAATGTAGTTTCATGTACTTGTGTCTATTTTGTAAATCATTTATAAAACCTGCATGTATTCTCATCCCAAAAATATTAGATTTTAAAAGTGGGACTATAACTCACTTTCACAGATTTTTACTTCGTCGGGAAGTAAGACTTGGCCACTGGTTGATTCACGAACCTATAACAATATATACATATATATCAAAGTATGTTTAAAATATATTTACAACACTTTTAATATATTTTGATGTTTTAAGTTTATTAAGTCAGCTGTCCTCGTTAGTAACCTACAACTAGTTGTCCACAGTTAGATGTACAGAAATAAATCGATAAATATTATCTTGAATCAATCCACGACCCAGTGTATACGTATCTCAGTATTGATCACAACTCAAACTATATATATTTTGGAATCAACCTCAACCCTGTATTGCTAACTCCAACATTCACATATAGAGTGTCTATGGTTGTTCCGAAATATATATAGATGTGCCGACATGATAGGTCGAAATATTGTATACGTGTCTATAGTATCTCAAGATTACATAATATACAATACAAGTTGATTAAGTTATGGTTGGAATAGATTTGTTACCAATTTTCACGTAGCTAAAATGAGAAAAATTATCCAATCTTGTTTTACCCATAACTTCTTCGTTTTAAATCCGTTTTGAGTGAATCAAATTGCTATGGTTTCATATTGAACTATATTTTATGAATCTAAACAGAAAAGTATAGGTTTATAATCGGAAAAATAAGTTACAAGTCATTTTTGTAAAGGTAGTCATTTCAGTCGAAAGAACGACGTCTAGATGACCATTTTAGAAAACATACATCCACTTTGAGTTTAAACATAATTTTTGGATATGGTTTTATGTTCATAATAAAAATCATTTTCTCAGAATAACAACTTTTAAATCAAAGTTTATCATAGTTTTTAATTAACTAACCCAAAACAGCCCGCGGTGTTACTACGACGGCGTAAATCCGGTTTTACGGTGTTTTTCATGTTTCCAGGTTTTAAATCATTAAGTTAGCATATCATATAGATATAGAATATGTGTATAGTTAATTTTAAAAGTCAAGTTAGAAGGATTAACTTTTGTTTGCGAACAAGTTTAGAATTAACTAAACTATGTTCTAGTGATTACGAGTTTAAACCTTCGAATAAGATAGTTTTATATATATGAATCGAATGATGTTATGAACATCATTACTACCTCAAGTTTAGTAGGTAAACCTACTGGAAGTGACAAGAAATGATCTAGCTTCAAAGGATCTTGGATGGCTTAAAAGTTCTTGAAGTAGGATCATGACACAAAAACAAGTTCAAGTAAGGTTTTTACTCGAATTAAGATAGTTTATAGTTATAGAAATTGAATCAAAGTTTGAATATGAATATTACCTTGAATAAGAAAGATAACCTACTGTATATAACAAAGGTTTCTTGATCTTAGATGATTACTTGGAATGGATTAGAAAGCTTGGAAGTAAATTAGTAAACTTGAAGGGATTTTTGAAGTGTTCTTGAAGTGTTCTTCCTATGATGATTATAGCTTGATTCTTGAAGTGATTTTTGATGAAGATGATGATTAACTACTGGAAAAATACGTTCATAATAGTGTGTGTGTGTGTGTGTGTGTGTTGAGAGAGAATTAGAAAGAGAATTGGAAGTGAAATGGAGTGAATGATGAGTGGTAATTGGTGAGTGGTGAGTGGGGTTAAAAGGAGTTCTAGTTAGTTGACTAGCTCATGGTGGAAGTTAAAATTGATTAGTCATACATGACATAATCAAGAGTGGAATCCCATGCTAGTTCCTATTGGTATATACTCATAGTAAGTACGTTTTGAAGCTGTGTATAATACGGGTAAGAATACGACTAGAATTCTTGATGAAAGAAAAGAATGGAAAAGTAACTGTAACCATTTTCGTTAAGTATGAGTGTTTTGATATATGTCTTGAAGTCTTCCAAAATTATTTTAATACATCTAAATACACTACATGTATATACATTTTAACTGAGTCGTTAAGTCATCGTTAGTCGTTACATGTAAGTGTTGTTTTGAAACCTTTAAGTTAACGATCTCAATTAATGTTGTTAACCCATTGTTTATTATATCTAATGAGATGTTAAATTATTATAGTATCATGATATTATGATATATTAATATATCTTAATATGATATATATACATTTAAATGTCGTTACAACGATAATCGTTACATATATGTCTCGTTTCGAAATCCTTAAGTTAGTAGTCTTGTTTATATGTATATAACTCATTGTTAATATACTTATGGAGATACTTACTTATCATAATCTCATGTTAACCATATGTATATCCATATATATATCGTCATATCGTTTTTACAAGTTTTAACGTTCGTGAATCGCCGGTCAACTTGGGTGGTAAATTGTCTATATGAAACATATTTCAATTAATCAAGTCTTAAAAAGTTTGATTGCTTAACATGTTGGAAACATTTAATCATGTAAATATCAATCTCAATTAATATATATAAACATGGAAAAGTTCGGGTCACTACACCTAGCAAGGTTGATAGGTGAAAGAAAATCGGGGAGTCTACCTAGCGATACAAATGCTAACCCCCAGAATGAAACAGTTAAAGCCATTACCACGAGAAGTGGTATTACACTTAAACCACCTAAAATACCTGTAATTTCTGATGACTCTATTCCTACTCCACAAGCACCACAGCCTGAGCAAGATAAGGAAACAGAACCGGTAGTTGAAAAGGTTAATGAAGATAACACAGTTAAGGCGAAACCTTATGTTAAACCATACCAACCACCGCTTCCTTACCCGAGTAAAATGAGAAAAGAAAGACTTGAAGCCGAGCAATCCAAATTTTTTGATATGTTTAAACAAATAAATGTAAATCTTCCTTTCATTGATATGATTTCAGGAATGCCAAGATATGCTAAATTCTTGAAAGATCTAATCACAAATAGAAAAAAAATGGAAGAACTTTCGGCTGTTACAATGAACGCTAATTGTTCTGCAGTACTGTTAAATAAGCTACCAGAAAAATTATCAGATCCAGGAAGTTTCACAATTCCATATTTTCTCGGCAGTCTTAGTTCAATAGAAGCATTGGCAGACTTAGGTGCTAGTATAAATTTAATGCCGTATTCATTATACGCTAAACTAGACCTTGGAGAATTGAAACCAACACGAATAAGCATACAACCAGCTGATCGATCAGTAAAATATCCTAGAGGGATAATGAAAAACATGCTAGTTAAAGTTGGTACTTTAGTATTTCCAGTAGATTTTGTTATTCTGGACATGGAAGAAGATTCTCGAGCTCCTCTCATATTAGAAAGACCATTCTTAAACACGGCTAAAGCAATAATAGGCGTGTTTGGTAAAAAAAAACTGACCCTAAGTATATAGGACGAGAGTGTTACCTTTTCTGTTGATAGAGCCATGAAACAACCGCAATCTGCAGATGATACATGTTATTACATTCAAACTATAGATTCACATGCAGAATTGTTAGAAGAATTTCCAAAATTAAAAGGAACATGAGAATGTTCTTTAGGAGAAGGAACTGAACCAATTGATGAAGCTGAAATGTTAGCCGTACTCATGGCTAATGAATACGAACCAACAACAGAAGAACTTCAAATGCTAAAAGAGGAAGACAGATATCGATATAAATCATCGATAGAAGAACCACCAATATTAGAGTTAAAGCTACTTCCAAACCATTTGGAATATGCTTATTTACATGGTGAATCTGAATTACCTGTAATAATATCATCTTCTCTTACGGAAAATGAAAAATCTCAACTCATTTCTGTGCTAAAAGCTCATAAACCAGCTATTGCATGGAAGATTCATGACATTAAAGGCATAAGTCCTTCGTATTGCACACATAAAATCCTTATGGAAGAAGGTCATAAAACATATGTGCAACGCCAACGAAGACTAAATCCAAATATGCAAGATGTTGTTAAAAAAGAAATAATTAAACTGCTCGATGCTGGTTTAATTTATTCAATCTCTGATAGTCCATGGGTAAGCCCAGTTCAATGTGTACCTAAGAAGGGTGGCATGACTGTCATCACAAATGAAAAAGATGAGCTTATTCCTACTAGGACTGTAACGGGATGGCGTATTTGTATTGATTATAGAAAATTAAATGATGCCACCAGAAAAGATCACTTTCCCTTACCTTTCATTGATCAAATGTTGGAAAGATTCGCCGGAAACTGTTACTATTGTTTTCTTGAAGGTTTCTCCGGATACTTTCAAATTTCAATCGCACCCGAGGACCAAGAGAAAACCACATCACATGCCCTTATAGTACTTTTGCTTAAAAACGCATGCCATTTGGACTTTGCAATGCCCCTGCAACCTTTCAAAGGTGCATGATGGTGATTTTTCACGATATGATTGAAGAATGCATGGAAGTTTTCATGGATGAATTTTCAGTCTTCGGTGATACTTTTGAAACATGTCTAGTTAATCTTGAACGAATGCTTATTAGATGCGAACAATCAAATCTAGTACTTAATTGGGAGAAATGCCATTTCATGGTTAGAGAAGTCATCGTTCTTGGTCATTAAATTTCAAAGGAAGGAATTGAAGTGGATAGAGCTAAAGTAGATGTAATTGCTAAACTTTCACATCCCACCAATGTTAGAGGAGTTAGGAGTTTTCTAGGGCATGCCGGTTTTTACCGGCGTTTCATAAAAGATTTTTCTAAATTACCACTCCTATGAATAAACTCCTAGAAAAGGATGCTCCATTCAAATCTTCTCACTAATGCGCCGATCATGATAACTCCAAATTGGAATCTACCATTTGAACTCATGTGCGATGCAAGTGATTTTGCAATGGGAGCCATTTGAGGACAAAGGATTGAAAAACGATTTCAACCTATTTATTACGCTAGTAAGACGTTACAAGGAGCATAAACAAATTACACAACTACCGAAAAAGAACTCCTTGCTATTGTCTTTGCTTTTGACAAATTTCGTTCATATCTCGTTCTAGCTAAAACGGTGGTCTATACCGACCATTCTGCTCTTAGATACCTATTTTCGAAATAAGATGCCAAACCACGATTAATCCGTTGGATCTTACTCTTACAAGAGTTCGATATTGAAATCCGAGACAAAAAGGGAGCAGAAAATCTCGCCGCTGATCATCTTTCTCGCCTTGAAAACCCTGAATTAGAAGTTCTAAATGAATCAGCCATACAAGACAACTTTCCTGATGAATATCTATTGAAGATCGATTATAATGAAATTCCATGGTTTGCAGACTATGCAAACTACTTAGTATGTAGATTCCTTGAAAAAGGGTTGTCGTACCAATAACGAAAGAAATTCTTTAGTGATATAAAACACTCTTTTTGGGAAGATCCACATTTGTTTAAAAGTTGTCCCGATGGAATAATACGCCGATGCGTATTCGGGGATGAAGGTAGTCAAATCTTGAACCATTGTCACACAGGACCAACAGAAGGGCATTATGGGCCTCAGCACACAGCAAGAAAAGTCTACGACGCTGGATTCTATTGGCCTACAATTTTTAAAGACGCACACCTTCTTTGTAAATCCTGTGATGCATGTCAAAGGGCCGGAAAAATAAGTCAACGTGATGAAATGCCACAAACGTCATTTAAGTATGTGAAGTATTCGACGTTTGGGGTATTGACTTTATGGGTCCATATCCAAAATCTCATAATAATCTCTACATTCTCTTTGCCATTGATTATGTATCTAAATGGACGGAAGCACAAGCTCTCCCAACTAACGGTGCATGAATTGTAGTCAACTTCTTAAAACGTCTTTTTGCTAGGTTCGGAACACCGAAAGCTTTAATAAGTGATCGGGGTACTCATTTCTGTAATAATCAACTTGAAAAAGTTCTCAAAAGATATGGAGTAACTCATAAAATCTCAATCGCTTATCATCCACAAACAAGTGGACAAGTTGAAAATACCAACCGAGCTTTAAAACATATTCTAGAGAAAACTGTAGGATCAAATCCGAAGGAATGGTCCATGATATTGGAGGATGCACTCTGGGCTTTTAGAACAGCCTACAAAACTCCAATTGGCACCACACCTTTTAAACTCGTTTACGAAAAAGCATGTCACCTTCCAGTAGAAATTGAGCACAAAGTATTTTGGGCTTTGAAGACATGTAATCTTGATTTACATGAAGCCGGAAGTCTACGGTTGAGTCAACTAAACGAATTAGAAGAATTAAGACATGATGCATATGAAAATTCGTTAATCTATAAGGAAAGAACAAAGAAATGGCATGATAAAAGAATCAAAAGTTCAAAAAAATTTAAGGAAGGAGACAAAGTTCTTCTTTTCAATTCACGATTCAAGCTATTTCCTGAAAAGTTGAAATCAAGATGGTCTGGACCATTCATAGTCAAAAGAGTTTTCCGATATGGAACGATAGAGTTAATAAATTTAAATGGGATTGAATTTAAAGTTAATGGTCACAGAGTTAAACACTATATTCATGGTCCGAGGGAAGTTGACATTGAAGTCAATCATAATTTCACCACCCAAGAAAACCCTCAGAATGAAAACATAAATATGTTTTCAACGACATATGAAAAACCAAAAGTGGAAGATGAGGAGGCTTCAAATTGGAGTGATGAAGAAGAATTTCTATATAAACCACCCATTCCAAGAAACGAAGAAAAATGTGAACAAGAAGTTCAAGTAGAAGTGAAAGAACCAAGAAAAGATCACCCAGAAAAGGTTAACAAACCAACTCTACTTACTAAAGTAGGAGACCTAGGTGAATTTATCATTTCTTGCTTGCTTAATGATGGTGCTATGTATAATGGGCTCGCAGATTTAGGAGCAAGTGCAAACGTTATGCCTCTTTCCTTATACAAAATATTAGGTGTGGGTAAATTAAGACCAACCAGAATAGGTGTTCAATTATTTGATCAAACCATTAAACACCCGGTTGAAATAGCCAATAATTTACTTGTTAAAGTGGGAAGTTTGATCTTCGCTGCAAATTTCATAGTTATTAATATGGAGGAAGACCTTGATATTCCTCTAATTTTAGGTCGCCCATTTTTAGCAACCACTGAGGCATTCTTTGATGTAAGAGAAGGTAGAATGACATTTAGGCATGGTGATAAATCGGTCACCTTTGTGAATCGAAAGTTTCAATCTTCACCAACCAAAACTGTTGAACCAATAAAAACATCTAAGTGTGGGGAAGATGAAGCAACACCCAATGATAACTGATAATGCTAAAAACGAACATATATTTCATAGCATTATCCCTCAAGAAAGACAAACTTTTAGTTGCAATTGTTCTATTTACAAGTAATATTCGTTTAAATAATAAAAGGTGAAGACAAAAGACAGATTCGACGAATTGAAGACGCAAACGACCAAAAAGCTCAAAAGTACAAAGTACAATCAAAGAGGTTCCAATTATTGATAAGAAACGTCTCAAAATTACAAGAGTACAAGACACGAAACGCAAAGTACAAGATATTAAATTGTACGCAAGGACGTTCGAAAATCTGGAACCTGGAC